>NC_136432.1:161605513-163016346 GCF_052849685.1 Lactuca virosa | reverse complement strand
ATGTATGGATAGCAGAGACATCCAAACACTTTGAGGTGTGTGAAGGTCGGGTTTTGTCTGAATAATTTTAGATATGGAATTTGATTATCTATAGATGTGGAGGGAGTAATGTTGAGGAGATGGGTGGCCATATGGAGAGCTTCCACCCAATAAGGGGGTGGAATGTGAGCTTGGAAAAGAAGGGTACATATGATGTTATTTATGGTTCGGATCATACGTTCGGACATGCCATTTTGTTGGGATGTGTGAGGGCAAGAGAAACGGAATTTAATTCTATTTTTGTCAAATAACTGGTGAAATTCATGGTTATTGAACTCTCCCCCATTATCACATTGAAAAGATTTGATCTTTTGTTTGAATTGGTTTTTAACAAAAGCACGAATGTGTAAGAATTTGTTGATCATATCAGATTTGTTGCGTAAGGGATAAACCCAAAGAAACTGAGAGTAATGATCTACGAAAAGAACATAATATTTTATTCCACTAATAATCGGTATAGGAGATGTCCATAAATCTGAGTGTATGATATCAAACGGTTCATAAACAATAGAAGTAAAGGGAGAAAAAGATAAACGAACATGTTTGCCTAAATGACATGCATCTCAAACAAAAGCATTTAAGCGTTTATTACACGGAATAAATTTATTAGAAACTAAATTTTGTAGCACACGAGGACTCGGATGACCAAGGCGTTGGTGCCACAAGGCGGGGCTGCTGGAAAGAAGTGCAACAGGAGGTGATGGCTTCGTGAAGGCAAGGTAGAGATCACCGTTGCTATCAGAACGGAGGAGCACCTGTTTGGTCATAAAATCCTCACAAAAAAACAAAACTCATAAAATTCAATAGAAACTTTGTTGTCTTTAGTAAATTTACGGACAGAGACAAGATTTTTAATAATATCGAGTGTAACAAGAACGTTATGTAAGTGAAGGGGACGGTGTTTGGACGGAATGAATGCATGACCAGTGTGAGTAACATGAATAGATGAGCCATTGCCAACTAAAACTGAATTAATATTACTCTTATTGCTAAAGGATTAGAGTATACCCAAGTCTGATGCTAAATGAGAAGTGGCACTCGTGTCCATAAACCAGGTGGAATCATTTGGTTGTTGAAGAGAAATGGAGCTAAAATATTCACCAATATTTGTGGCTTGATCACTTGTTATTGGAGGAAACCAATTCCAACGAGGATGCATAGGAGTGGACTGGGAGACATGGAAAGCAGCTGGAGGCGTTGATGCAGGGTGTTGGCCGAGAATTCCAGGTTACTGTTGGGAATAAGATGGCGAGCTGTTGAGAGATGGAGGATGTTGTGGTGATCGATAATTGAACCATGGGGAAGGAGGCCACCACGGTGAAGGATAATAAGGCGAGGGAAGCAACTGAGAAGGTTGTTGCTATTGTTGTTGACGTCCCGCTGAGGGCTGCTGGCAGCGACTGTCGCGGCTTTTGCTGTGACGGTTGTCGCGTGGTGGTCCTCGCTGATGGTTGCTGCGATTTGGAGCACGCGTAGTGTTCCCCCAGGGCTGAGATTGAGACCCATCAGTTGTGGTATGGAGAACCTAAGAAGATGAAGAATGGTCCGAGTGGGCGGCATGCAAAGGAGAGAGTTCGATCAAACTGTTGTTCTTCAAGAACAAGCATGGAGTGGGCTTGAAGGAAGCTTGGAAGTGGCTCACGATGGCGGATCACAGTAGCAATGTTATCAAACTTGGGACCCAAACCATTGAGGAGATGTGTAACCAAGGTTTTCTCAGGGACGGGAGACGCGATGTTGGCTAATAGTGCAACAACAACATTGAGTTTTTGACAGTATTCAACAATGGTTCGGTCCCCAAGTACCCTAGAACGCGGTTCATTCTCCAGTTCTATAGCACGAGCGTCTTTGTTGTCTCAGAATAGGTCTTCAAGTGCTTTCCAGACGTCTCGAGCCTTGTAGCCACTTTTGAGCACCATGGTGAGAACGGGTTGAGTGAGTGTACCATAGATCCACATGGAAACGAGGTTATCAAGATTGTGCCATGGCTCGACTTTGTCATCCTTCGGACGGGAGGAACCATCAAGATGACCATAAACTCCATAAGCTCTGTAGTGGGTCTCGAAAAGGACTCTCCAACAGTCATAGGTCAACTGATTCAGGTCAAGAATCAATGGAACAAATGACTTAATGTTGTTGATGCTAAAAGGCTTTAGATTTGCATCTGCCATGAAAGAAAAGAAAGAAAAGAAGGGGAGAACTTGGGAGCGACGACAAGTAGGGTTAGAGGGAGAAAATCTCTGATACCATAATAGAATGCAAATTATCATTCATTGCCTTTCCAGAATACGAATACATGAATATATACAACATACAAGTATAAAGCTAGGCCTATACAGAACAATGATTGGCTAAACAATACATGGGCTAAAGCCTGAGAGTAATATACACTAATAATTATTTATGAATTAATGTGGTGTTTGTTGAGAAAAATAATAAAATAATACTATTTACGAAGAAATATTTTGACGAGAATATCATTGAGTCATCGGAACTAGTGCATGTAGTTTAACCTTAATAATCATTTATGATTTAATATTTTGTGTACATAATTGATCAATTTATTGGTTCATTAGAGTGAAGGTTTGGACAATACAAACAATATGAAAAAAATGGTTTCTTATTTACATATAAAAATTTAAAGTAACTAAATACTTATGAACTAAATACATGTTGCAAAAATCTTAAAAGATGTTACAAAATGTTTACATCTCATAAATCCATGGTGATGACTAATTGTTGATATATATATATATATATATATATATATATATATATATATATATATATATATATATATATATATATATATATATATATATATATATATATATAGAGAGAGAGAGAGAGAGAGAGAGAGAGAGAGAGAGAGAGTCAAGATCAAATAAGAAGGAAATTTTTGGTAGGAAGGTAAGAAGTTTTTTTTCTACATATTTTTTTCGCGAACAAACAAAATGAATCATTAGATGATTCAATTGTAAGATGATTCACAAGAAAAAAATCTTAAAAAACATCTTGATGATTCATTTATACAATGATTTTGTTGTTATTCACTAAAATTGTCATAAAAGTGAATTTTTTCATAATTTACTTAAAAATAAATCATAAAAATGTTTTTTTGGGAATTTTTTCTTGTGAATCATCTTACAAATGAATCATCTAGTGATTCATTTATTTTTTTCATAATTTATTTTGTTTACTTCTTACCTTCCTACCAAAAAAAATTTCTTACCGGATCTAATATATATATATATATATATATATATATATATATATATATATATCAACTAACACAATACTATTTTTTTTAAAGATAAACATTTATCTAGTGTGTTTATGATACAAAATATTGTTGATTGTTTTTATTACAATCTCATCGATAGAAAGAATCTTTTCTAAACCAAAATATTTAAAATATTATTTAAGTGAAATTAAACATTTTGGTTTTGACTTCAATTAAGCAATAGGTTTTTTTGAAAATATTGATCGTAAAAATATATTGGATAAATTTGCTTTTAAAATTACTAGAAGATTAATGTTTAAAAACTAGAAATGTGTTTGCTGTTTATTTTATTTTTTGGAAAGTTAATTGTTGTAATTTCAATTTATTATAAATGAATGAAGAATTGCATATAGTACTTGGATAGGGAATTTACAAGATATTTCTTATCAACGTTAAGTTCTGAATTAACAGAAAAAATTTACCTAATAATATTTAAAAAAAAAATTAAGGAGCTTCAACTTAATTTTCTTACAAAACCTCCAAAATCTCTTAATCAGGCTTGTTGCTTCAAAAATTAAAGATTTTCTTTTAATGTAAAAGTTTAACTTATATATTGTATGTATTCACTTACTCAAATGTTTTTCATGATAAAACCACGTTATCAAATATATCCATTTTATCAAGAAAGTTTATGAAGTTCAGTTAGTTAGTCTTATCATATTTTTATAAAATAATCGATTAGTCTTATATTTATGAAATTTAGAGAAATTATTACGTCCCAATTTTCAACATAATTTTCTCATTCTTATTTATTCAATATATCAATTAGTTAGCCTTATCATATTTTTATAAAATAATCGATTAGTCCTATATTTATGAAATTTAGATAAATTATTATGTCCCGATTTTCAACATAATTTTTTCATTCTTATTTATTCAATATATTAGAGTATGATTATATTATGTGGAAACATGTTGCGAATGCGCGTGTGTACAGTCGAGTTTTGCCTTGTCACGAACCCATGAAGTACCTGGAAAACATTTATAATCAACTGGGTAAGAACGAAGCTTAGTGAGTTCCCCAAAATACCATATACCACAATTCATATAAAATGCATACACATAATGGGTCATGACCTCTTTGTCGATCCACCAATACAACATATAATGGCCTTCAGCATAAAGTTGGTCCGCGCCTTGGCCTTTAACGTAACGTTGGTCCGGTCGAGTCTATTGGCCTTCAACACGAGGTTGGTCCGCCCTCAACTCCCACATAATTTATCTATACATATCTAGTAGACAAATAGTTCAACATGACAGACAACTAACTAAGCTAGTCTGGTGGCCTAATTGCATACTATAGAGCAATTATATCCTAACCCGAAAGTCGCGGGCAGGACTCCGAACCGAAAGCTTTCTATTTCCCGATCCCTCTAATACTCTAGGCCTCGCTACTGACCGATAAAAACACCTAAAGTTGGATCTAGAAAAATTGAGAGGATTTTAGAGTGGTTGGAAGGAATCGGTGATAAATGAAGTGGGAATCCGACAACATTTTATAGACATGCGCTAGCGCGTCGCACCCTCTTGCCGTGCTGGTCCCTCTTAGTCATTGCCACGTGTCCGATATCCCTCGGGCTACCTCACTTCCTTTCTAGAACATGCCACATGTCACCTCTGTATGGTGCCATGTTTCCGTTCCACGTCAACTGGTTGGTGGAGGAACCCGGTCCTTATGTTACCACGTGGCACACTCTTGTGTCGTCACGTCACCCTCAACGGGTATTTTCACGAATCTATGAACGGCCATAACTTTTTCATATGAGCTCCGTTTTCAACATTCTTTATATCCCCGGAATCCTCTTGACGAGCTCTAAAAATTTCCTTTGGGTCTCAATAGCTAATTCTCACTCTAACTAAAATTCATATTTAGACCAGTTTAGACTATTAAAGTACGTGCGAAATTCATAACTCCTTCATACGAAATCCGTTGTCGACTATCTTAATATTGACATGTTCATATTCATGCGATCTTCAACTCTGGTTTAGATTGTTTTGGCTAACACTCAACCGATTTTGATTTCGATTACAATGTCGCACACTGCTACGCCGAAACTTCAAAAAATCATAACTTCCTCATACGAAGTCAGATTTGGACGTTCTCTATATGAACGCTCTCACATTTATAAGTAATACGACTTTCGTTTAGATTACGTAAGCTAATAAGTGACCTATCTATGATTCACTTTTTACGATACGCTTTACCGTATACAGCGGAACGCAAGACTTTGAAAAATCATAACTTATTCATACGAAGTAAGATTTAGGCGTTTTATATATCTACAGAATTCGTATTGACATTTTCTACATGTTGGTGATGATTACTTTGGCTAAAAAGTAATATATTTCTACTTTAAGTTTTATAAATCAACCGTTTATATTAGATCCTACTGAAAGGTGAAAATAGGGTGTTACAAGAATGATCCATATAAAATTATCTAATAGTCCTTATTTTTAAGAAAGCTATAAGAAAATAGTCCTTGTGTTTTAGGGAAATTACATAAATGATTCCTACAAAGTTATCTAATTGTTTTTTGGTTTAATCTTACAAAATACTTTATATTTTGTGTTTTTTCGGATTAAAGCTCAATTTTAATTTTTCCTCAAAAAAATCTATTTTTTTATTTTTACGATCAGTTATTTCCGAAAAAACTTGTAAAAACTGGGGTTTTTTTCGAGAAAAACTAAAAACGTTGAGGGTTTAGTTGGAAACAGTTAGACAGTTGAGGGTTTTTTTGGGAAAAAAGACAAGGTTAAGGGTTTTTTTCTGGAAAAAATGAAAAAAGACAATGTATTTATCAGGAAAAAAAATAAAATGACAGAAAAAAACAGAAATTATATGATCTTTTATGAGATTAACCCTTATTTCTATGCTTGAAAAAATTATAAAAATGGTCCTTGAATCTAATGGACATTATTTTTGATAAATTATAGAAACGGTCCTTGTGTAAAACTTTGATGGTCATTCTTTTTAAAAAAATTGTAGACATAGTCCCAAAAAAAATTACCTATTGGTCCCTATATTTAAGAAAATTACATAAATGGTCCATGAGCAATAATAACAGTAAAAAATGGTCCATGTATTATCCTAAGTACATAAATAGTTCCTATATAAATAGTTCCTATCCTAATTACATAAATAGTCCCTATATTTAAGAAAATTACATAAATGATCCATGAACGGGTTGGCACGTCCTCAGCCCAAAGAAAAGTTTAGCAATACCCATACAAGACCGAAGTAGAAGGAGCTCACTCTGTCGGTCAGATAATTATGGGAGAAGGCGCATCAAATTCACTGCGTTTTCAGCTCTCTTTATGGCTAAGCTGTTAATGAAAGTAGCATCTCTACTAACAGCTCCCTTGAGAAGTTTCACCCCCAATGGCAGCCTCCTAATGCCAACCGGGAATAGCCCCTCACGCAGCTTCCAACCATCACACGAGGGACAAAAGAGCTCGGTTTTCTTGATATTCAACTAAAGGCCCAATTTTGGGCCAATAACCTTTATGATGTCTAACGCTTTGGCCACCTCCTCCGAATCTCCAATAAGTGTGTCATCATCAAGGTAACATGCATGTAGAAGCAGCTTCAAATTGTCTCTAATATTATGCAAGAGCGTGTGCAACACAAGGGCAAAGAGAAGTGGTCCCAAGCGGTCTCCTTGCTGAACTCCAGTAGTTGAC
Organism: Lactuca virosa; assembly: GCF_052849685.1. NCBI lineage: Eukaryota > Viridiplantae > Streptophyta > Magnoliopsida > Asterales > Asteraceae > Lactuca > Lactuca virosa. The sequence goes on along the minus strand of NC_136432.1, from coordinate 163,009,343 downwards.
CAAATATGTGTGTCTCATAGATACAACCTTGCTGCTTGACAATATAGGAATTATACCCACAAGGATATAGAAGGGCACCTCAGTCTGACCTCATGAAGTAATGCGGATCTATCAACAAGGTTAAAGGCATTGGAGAAGTCCATGGTAAGCATGGAAAGAGACTCGTCATTATGACACTCACTCAACACCCTGTTGGCGTTATGTAATACGACTTCAGCGCCACCCGACATCCCGACCCCGAACTGAAAATCATTGAGATATTTGGCTATTTCTTTACCAAAACCTTTCATATCCATCTTGGAAACCAAACGTATCCATATAGTGCCTACTGCAATAGGTCGTATTCCATTGTCAGGTTTTAAGAGCGGTGTAAGAGGAGCAGAGGCAACAAATTCTGCCAAACTCGAAGGGCATCTTCCCCTTAGCCATAGATTAATCACACATGTAATAGCACGTAGGAGGTCGTTGGCTATAGTTGAACCTTCTCCACAAAGAGAATCTAAAATGTGTTGAGCTCTCAACCCATCTCTCCTACACGAGGTTCCTTTAGGGAATGATTTAATGCCCCCAAGGACATTATCAATATCCATTACAAGGGAAGGTACTAAACAATGTATGTGTGGTATAAATTACATTTAATTTGTTACAAGTTTCTAAATATCTATCTAACTACTAAAACTAATATCATCCTTCAGACCAATGCTCCTTGCATGTTGAATGTGCTTAATCCTACTCAGACCCTTTGCGAGGGAATCTGCAGGATTTTCTTCTAATGATACTCTCTTCATGATGAGGTGTCCTTCTTCTACTTTATGTCTGATAAAATTGTATTTTCTGTCGATATGTCTCGATCTGCCATGATCTCTCGGTTCCTTTGTCAAGGCAACCGCTCCTACATTATCACAGAAAATCTCTATTGGCTCCTTTTTGGCTGGCACAACTCCAATGTCTCCGATGAAGTTCTTCAATCATATAGCCTCCTTCGATGCTTTTCTTGCATATATGTATTCTGATTCATACGTAGAATCAGCCATGGTCTCCTATTTGGAACTTTCCCAAGTCACTGCTCCTCCATTAAGGGTAAACACCTAGCCAGATTGAGAACGAAAGTTGTCTCTGTCTGTCTGAAAGTTGGCATCACTATACCCGGTTACTCTTAAGTCATCACTGCCACCAAGCACAAGGACCCAGTCCTTAGTTCTTCGAAGATACTTAAGAATATTCTTGACCACTATCTAATTGGCTCTGCCCGGATTTCCCTAATATCGACTAACCATGCTCAAAGCAAAAGCCACATCAGGACGTGTACATGTCATAGCATACATGATCGATCCAACGGCGGAAGCATATGGAACTTGACTCATTTTTGCTATATTTGCATTAGTACTCAGACTCTGAGTCTTACTCGGTTTGGTATTACTCTGGATAGGCAGTTCTCCTTTCTTGGAATTCTCTATGATAAAACGTTTGAACACTTTATCCAAATACATAGTTTGACTAAGTACAATTAGTCTTTTGCTCCTGTTTCTCAAAATCCTTATCCCCAGAATATCATCAGCCTCTCCCAGATCCTTCATAGCGAAACACTTTCCATGCCAAGACTTAACTTCTTGCAAGGTTGGAATATCGTTTCCTATGAGAAGTATGTCATCAACATACAATACCAGGAAGGACACTATACTCCCACTAGCTTTGACATATACACAATATTCATCTTCACTTCTAGAGAAGCCAAACTCTTTAACTTTCTTATCAAAGAAAAGATTCCATCTGCGAGAAGCTTGTTTCAATCCATATATTGATTTCTCAAGCTTACACACTCTATTGGGGTACTTTGCATCCACAAAACTGTCTGACTGACTCATGTAAACATCCTCAACCAACTTCCCATTAAGGAAAGTGGTTTTGACATCCATCAGCCAAATTTCATACTCATGAAACGCAGCTATGGCTAGCATTACTCTAATAGATTTAATCCTAGCTACTGGTGAGAAGGTCTCATCATAGTCAACCCTTGGGGTTGAGTAAAGCCCTTCGCAACCAGTCGAGCTTTGAAAGTGTGTACATTTCCATCCATTTCGGTCTTCTTCTTGAAGATCCATTTTCACCCATCCGTCTTACGACCTGGTACATTTTCAACCAAATTCCAAAATTGGTTGTCATACATGGACTTAATCTTGGTGTCCATTGCCTCTTTCCACTTGGAAGACTCACGCCATTGCTTCCTTGTAGTTAGCGTGTTCATCCAAATTTACCAGTATAGAATCATTGATAAACATATCACCTTCTGTCGTTATATGGAAACCATACAGCATAGGCGCAACGCTAACTCTACTAGAATGCCTAAGAGGTAATGACTCGTCAATTGGTTCAACTGGAATTTGTTCCTCAGGTTGAGCCCTAGAATTTTCAGAGGTTCCTTCATCGTTTGACTCTTGAATTTCTTCAAGATCAATTGTACTCCTAATTTCCTATTTGCATATGATCTATCTCTCGCGAAAGACTCCCCTTCGTGCTACGAATACCACGTTGTCACTAGGTCTATAGAACAAATATCCAAAGGACTTTTGTGGGTAGCCGATGAAAATACATCTCTCACTTCGAGGTTCAAGCTTGAGTCTCTCTTCTAACGAAAGCTTCACAACCCTAAACCTTGATATGTGCTAACGAGGGAACCTTCCCTGTCCATATCTCGTGAGGTGTTTTGGCAACCTTCTTAGTTGTGACAACATTAAGAATGTCGGCGGCAGTCTCTAAGGCATACCTCCAGAATGACAATGGGAGTGAAGCTCGACTCATCATTGAACGAACCATGTCTAACAAGGTTCGATTACGCATCTCAGCCACACCATTAAGTTGTGGTGTCCTAGGAGGTGTCAGTTGTGAATCTATTCCACATTCCTTGAGGTAGTCGTGGAATTCGATACTAAGATACTCATCGTCTCTATCAGATCTAAGCATCTTGATATTCCTGCCCAATTGATTCTCAACTTCTTGTTTGAACTCTTTGAACTTTTCAAAGGTTTCCGACTTATGATTGATTAAGTAGATATAGCCATATCTACTATAATCATCAGTAAAAGTCACATAAAATCGATTTTCATCCCTTATGGTTGATCTGAAGGGCCTACACACATCTGTATGTATGAGATCCAACAATCATTCACCTCTTTCACAAGAGCCAGTGAAAGGTGACTTTTTCATCTTTCCAAGTAAACAAGACTCGCACGTTTCATTTGACCTTAAGTCAAACGATTCCAACACTCCATCCTTTTGGAGTTGAGCGATGTGTTTCTTGTTGACATGTCCAAGACGACAATGCCACAAGCAAGCTTTGTCTAAACCATTAGACGAATCAATTTGTAAAATACTATTAACTAAATTGTCTACAACCATCACAGTTTCATACACACCATCACAAGGTAAAGCTTCCAAATAAAATACACCCTTTTTAAAAACAGAAATAGATCCATTCTCATCATTGAAAGAATATCTAAAACCTTGTTTATATAAAGCATGAAATGAAGAGATGTTTCATGTCATCTCTGACGAGTAGCATCATTTTAACAAATCCAATCCTAACCCACTACTAAGCACTAAGCTATAAACTCCAATCTTGGTAGCAGGTGAAGACCGCCTGTTGCCCATGATCAAGTTCATTCTCCCATGCTCCACATCCTTACTTTTTCTTAGCCCCTGCAAATCAGAACAAATGTGGAAACCACAACCTGTATCAAGGACCCAAGAATGAGAATATGATGAGTTATTAGATAGGATAGTGTAAATACCTGCCGAGGTTGGCTTCACATTTTCATCCTTTATATCTTGCAATTATTTCGGGTAGTTTGTTTCTAATGCCCTTTCTCATGGCAGTAGAAACAAGTAGCCTCTTTGGGATCGGAGGCAGGGGGAGCGTCGGGACTGGCTTTTCCTTTCGGTCCATTGCTTGAGGACCCAACTTAGGACTTTCACTTCCAATTCTACTTTGGAGGACCTTTCCTCTTCTACCCTTTTCCTGCCCAATTTTCAGGACTGGAGTAGCAGCAGGGGTGGAGGCAACACCTTTTCCCTTCGTACCTACTTCAGCAGTTCACAGGAGGTTCTGAAGTTGCGCCAATGTGGTCTCTTGGTTGTTTAGATGATAAGTTAAAATAAAGTGATCATAACAACTGGGCAATGAGTGCAAGATTATATAAATAGCCAATTACTCATCAAAGTTCACATTGATCTTTAGCAAGCGCTCCACGTATCGTTGCATTCTTTTCACGTGCATACTGAAGGACTCTCCATCTTTCATCTTGCTAGTGATGAGGGACTTTGCTACCTCATAATTGTGAATTAAATAAAGGTAGGTAAATGACGATTGTAACACCCCGACTCTCAGGCATAAACTTCTCAGTCTTACATTTCCATTTGAAAGGTCGACTCGACGAATTGGATGCCCTGACTCGTCGAGTAGGCACGGTTTTGGCCACGGATTTTGAGTGGCCAACTCGACGAGTTGGAGGACCGACTCGACGAGTTGGAGCTGAGGATGAAACCCTAATTTCTGGGGTTTTGTACCCTATTTAAAGGGTCATTAACCTCCCTTAGCCTCCCTTACAGCCTCCTTTGAGTCCAGAAACCCTAAATCGCGTTTTCTCCCCATACTTGTGTGTTTTAAGTTTGGAAGGTGGATCTTGGTGAGAGGAGCTTGGAGATTAAGAAGCTTTGAGCAAGGAACAATTGAGGGATCTGAAATCTACTTCATTTTTGCATCACTTGAAGGTAACAAGTCGTTACCTTGACTTTCCTCCTTCTAGATCTCTTTATGTTAAGATTACGACCGTTTTATCTTGTTTGGTGTTTCATTTCAGGTATTGAACATGATCTGAAGTTGCAACTTCAGATCTAGACTCATCTTGGTTCTTATGGTCATAAAGTTTCAGCCTTTAGCAAGATAATGCATTATCCTCACTTAGAACCTCTTCTCTAGCTTGATTTTGGCCATTAGCACCTTGCATGTACGTAAAGTTTGCAACTTTACGTAGAAAGTATGCTTTAGGAACTCAGATCTGCAATATGGAGATTTGGGGTGGCTTATAAGCATCTGAATGGAGGAAGGACTGAAGAGACTCGACGAGTTGCATGGCCAACTCGGCGAGTCTGATGAAGATTAGCCTTGAAGGTTTCTACATGAACTCGGCGAGTCAGTAGGATGACTCGACGAGCCAGTTAGGGTTTCCTCGACTTCTGATCACTCATAGACTCAACGAGTTGGTGGTAAACTCGGCGAGTCAGTGATGGTTTTATGCCCTTATGAACCCTTAAGGAACTCGACGAGTTGCTAGCTGCACTCGACGAGTTGGGTCAACATGGACTGTTGACTTTGACATTGACCAAGGGTTGACCAGTTTGACCTCTGGGGGTATTTTAGTAAATTGGTAATTTATGGGAGTGGTCTCGTGGAAAATATAAGTGGTGGAGTTCGTGGTTGTGGTTCGAGAGTTTGAGCTTATCTCTTCAGTTCGACAGTTGTGAGGTGAGTTTCCGTACTATGCTCAAGGGTCTAAGGCACCAATGTCTGCCCTTTTTGATTGTTACTATGATATGTTATGCTATTATGAGTTGTTAGATTAGCATCCTGGTTGATAGGATGGTATTATTTTGCTATAATCTGTAGATCAGTATCCTGGTAGATAGGATGATGTTATGCTAGTATGATCAGTTAGATCGGTTTGTATGTCTATAGACTGTTATGTGATTATCTGATATATGTGCACATGTTGATTGGTGGTTTAGGCTCCTCTTCTTTGTGTGAGAGCCAACAGACCTGGGCATTCCAACCCGATGGTTGTGGGCCGTGAGAATTCCATCCCGAGGATGATTGGGCTCGTAGTATGAGGGCATTCCAACCCGATGGTTGTGGGTCTGGAGTATTCCATCCCGATGATGACTGGACCTATAGTATGATTGCCATTCCAACCCGATGGTTGATGGCCTGGGGTATTCCAACCCGATGGTTGATTGGACCCATAGTATGTTGTTTTTGATTATATGTGTATTGTTGTGTGTATGGGTATTTTAGGGGAACTCACTAAGCTTCGGGCTTACAGTTGTTGATTTTGTTTTAGGTAGTTCTGATGATCGCGGGAAGGCGAAGGCATAATCGTACACTTCCTGTTGTTTAGGATTTGATTCTGGGATATTTTGACACTAAACTATTTCGAAAACAACTTTTGTAATAATCAATGGTTTTGGGATATTTTAAAAGTTTAAAATTGGCATGATTTTTATGGATGTTACAAGTTGGTATCAGAGCCTTGGTTTGAGTGAATTGGAGGAACACTCGTGTGAATCCGGTCTCAAACTAAGGAAAGTATTTTCAAAATGATTTTTAATGGTTTTCAAATTAAGAAAAGGAGGATGAAGAGCGTACGATCAGCCGGAGCCAGTAAGTAGACCCTAAAATACCATACAGTAATTTGATTATGTGATATGTTAGAACAGCATGTTAGTACTAGGCTAGGGATCTTCATGAATTGCATGATAGAATTGCCTGATTGTATGGTGCCTGATAGCCTAGGGTTTTCCTTATATGAAATTGACATCAATACTGTAGTTGCTTAGTGTATGAATCACGACCGTACATAATTAAGATCTTATAGCCTGAGAATGTTTGGTTTGGCCTTATTTCCTATTCTTGTTTGATGAAGGGCTAGGGTAGGATCAGGTATTCGAAAGTCTATAGGGTCCATCGTTATGTATGACTAGCATACACTAGTGCTGCAGGGTTGGTGGAAGTTTCATGGATGGTTGAGTCGTGCGAGGTCAGTAGACTAGTTATGAGATAGTTAACTTCCCTCTAGGAGAGAGGATTGAGCAATCACCATGCATATGTATATTGTTAGGGTGTTGTGATGATACTTGAGACAAATATGGGTAGGTGTGGAAGGTAGTATGGGCCCGTACTACTGAAATCACAGGACCCATACGCGTAGCAAGGAAGTCACAATACCTAAGGTTTAGTTGGGAGTTGGTTCCCTGCTATTTATGCGGATTATCTGATATCTACCTGGTATATATTTCAGTATGGTGGTTACGAGGCGTTTTGTGAATGGATCCGGATCGGGATCAGGGCAGGGCGATCCGGATGCCCCGACAGAGCCCGAGATTATCGGCCAGGGTGGGCCAACATTGACAGAGGATCGTGTCAGGGAGATCATCTGTGAGGAGGTGGTCGGGATTGTCTGGGGTCATATTTCGGAGATGTTTGGGTCTATTAAGACCTCTATGATGGAGTATTTTGATGACAGATTTGCAGCCCTTGCTGAGACGGCTGCCACAGCAGCTGTAACAGCGGCAGGGGGAGGAGCTGGCCGAGCTTTTTAGTACCGGGACATCTATAACACGAAGCCCCCGACATTTGATGGTACTCAGGATCCGATCAGATCCATGAGGTGGTTGTCTGACGTGGAGGGCTGTTTCTTCACGTGCTCATGTCCTACTGACCAGAAGGTCAGATGTGCCCTGAACATGTTAAGGTCTAGGGCAAAGGACAGGTGGAGACTTATGACGGGGTCTTATTCAGATGACCAAAGAGCTGCGGTTACTTGGGAGCGGTTCATGGATATGTTTCGCGCTCGATACATTCCACGGGTGGAGCGGGAGCGGCTAGCTCAAGAGTTTTTGGACTTGAGACAGGATGGCGAGACTGTGAAGGACATCACCCACATGTTTACTGAGCGGGCGATGTTCTGTCCGTTTTTTTTTTCTAAGCAGGCTCAGATGACACGTTATCTGAGCATGCTCAAGCCTGACATTCGACAGTTTATGGCGACCCAGCGTTGTGATACGCTTCTGGATCTACAGGAGGCCGCTAGGTGGCGTGAGTTGGAGATTGAGATGCAGTTGAGGGAGCAGCGATAGGCCCCGGTACAGTCACAGCCGGTGCCGAAGTGGTTCAAGACCGCTGATACTAGGACTGGAGGACATTCAGACTGCACTTGTGGGAAGTGCGGGAAGGCACACTCGGGGGTTTGCCGATCGGGGAGCGGGTGCCACAAATGTGGCAAGCAGGGCCACATTGCTAGGGATTGTAGGCAAGAGACTCCAGCTCCTGGGGTCAGATTATGTTATCATTGTGAGCAGATGGGCCATATGTAGGCCCAGTGTCCCCTACTAGCCGCCAAGTCGGCGCAGGCTCCTGCGCCGGCTACACTGAGGATCACTGACGGGAGTCAGGGTCGAGCAGCACCCCCGAGGGCCCAGTGACGCGCCTTCCAGCTTACAGCAGAGGAGGCCAGAGCAACGCCAGAAGTGGTTGCTTGTATGCTTCTACCCCTTATCTTACTGATTATACCGGGTTTATGCTTATATGTTTGTACCTGTGATTAGGTACATTTTTAGTGAACTCCTTACCTACTTTGGTATTATTTGACTCGGGGGCGAGTCGGTTGTTTGTTTCTCAGTCTTTCAGTAGGGAGTTCGGGTTGCCAGTGGGAGAGTTGGAGTGTCCGTTGCGAGTCTCCATCGCCAACGAACATGTGGTTTCCGCTTCTTCGATCGATCAGGGTTGCGTATTGGAGATTTTCGGAGTATCTTTTCTGATAGACCTAATTCCAATTCCCATTGGGGATGTATGTGTGATTGTGGGTATGGACTGGCTTAGTCGTTTCGGTGCCATGATTGACTACGAGGGGCAGCAGGTAGTAGTTCGAACCCCAAGTAGGGGAGAACGGATTGTTTACGGCGAGGGCACCAGATTGGGATCAGGGTTTTGTTCGGCTACCTGGGCTCGGCAGTACATTCAGCACAGGTGTGCGGGTTATCTAGCGTATGTGGTGGATACGCGGGTTAGGGATCAGGTTTCAGTATCAGAGGTTCCAGTGGTTAGAGAGTTTGCTGACGTGTTTCCATAGGAGTTTCCCAGAGTGCCTCCGGAGAGGCAGGTTAAGTTTAGGATCGACCTAGTGCCAGGTTCGGGCCCTATCGCCAAGGCGCCGTACCGGTTGGCACCACCAGAGATGCAGGAGCTGTCATCACAGCTGCAGGAACTGCTGGGCAAGCAGTTCATTCGTCCGAGCAATTCCTCGTGGGGAGCACCGATACTCTTCGTCAGAAAGAAGGATGGTTCACACCGGATGTGCATTGATTACCGGGAGTTGAACAAGTTAACGGTGAAGAACCGTTATCCACTCCCAAGGATAGATGATCTTTTCGATCAGTTGCAGGGAGCTTCTTGGTTCTCCATGATAGACCTGAGGTCCGGCTACCATCAGGTCAGGGTTAGGAAGGAGGACGTGGAGAAGACCGCGTTCCAAACTCGTTATGGACATTACGAGTTCGTGGTGATGCCGTTTGGGCTCACCAACGCACCAGCAGTATTTATGGACCTGATGAATCGGGTCTGCAGGGCGATGCTCGATCGCTCAGTCATAGTGTTCATAGACGATATCTTGGTGTACTCCAAGACCCGAGAGCAGCATGAGGAGCATCTACGGGAGTTATTGGGAGTTCTGAGGCGATAACGGCTTTATGCCAAGTTCTCGAAGTGCGAGTTTTGGTTACGAGAGGTTCAGTTTCTTGGACACCTCGTTAACCAGGAGGGGATTTTGGTCGACCCGGCCAAAATCAAGGTGGTTATGCAGTGGGAGGTTCTGAAATCTCCCTCAGGCATCAGGAGCTTTTTGGGATTAGCAGGGTACTACCGGAGATTCATATAGGATTTCTCCAAAATTGCAGTACCCCTCACTCATCTGACGAGGAAGGGGGTGGATTTCTGGTGGGGCCCCTAGCATCAGAGGGCGTTTGAGACCCTCCGACAGCGACTATGCGAGGCTCCAGTCTTTACTCTCCCGGAGGGAGTTGAGGATTTTGTGGTGTTCTGTGATGCATCCATCACGGGACTAGGAGTGGTCCTCATGCAGAGAGGACGGGTGATAGCCTACACGTCGCGGCAGTTGAAGCTGCACGAGACGAGATACCCTACTCATGATCTGGAGTTGGGAGCGGTGGTATTCGCTCTCAAGATTTGGAGACATTACCTCTATGGGGTCTGCTGTATCATTTACACGGACCACAAGAGCCTGAGACACATCATGGATCAGCCGAACTTGAACATGAGACAGCGCAGATAGCTAGATGTAGTCAAGGACTACGACTGTGAGATCCTTTACCACCCAGGTAAACGTGGTTGCGGATGCTCTGAGCCGCAAGTCAGCTGGGTCTTCCATTCAAGTGACGTGCATGAGGATTTCAGTGGATTATCCACTTGTGGGCTTGATCAGGGAAGCCCACACAGAGGGTGTGCATCAGGAGAATTGGAAGCTTGAGAGGATTAGGGGTGAGAACACCCGATTTGTTCAAGATAGCCGAGGATTATTGACCCGTTGCGGCCGGGTGTGGTTCTGATGTCTGGTGGGGTTAGACAGACTATATTGGAGGAGGCTCATAAGTCTCGCTTCTCTATTCACCCGGGGGCCACCAAGATGTACCGGGACTTGCGATCGAGTTACTGGTGGTCGTGCATGAAGCGAGAAATCGCTTGGTATGTTGAGAGGTGCTTGACCTGTAGGATGGTCAACGCCGAGCACTAAAGGCCGCATGGAAAGCTGCAGCCTCTGGAGATTCCCATATGGAAATGGGAGCAAATCACGATGGACTTCATCACCAAGCTGTCGAGAACGGCGAAGGGGTTCGACGCTATTTGGGTCATCGTGGATCGATTGACCAAGAGTGCTCATTTTATGCCCATTCGGGAGAGTTCATCGGCCTCGAAGCTGGCCGATGTGTATATACGCGAGATTGTCACTCGCCATGGGGTTCTGGTCTCTATCGTCTCGGACCATGATGTTCGGTTTACCTCCTAATTTTGGTAGAAGTTCCACGAGGAACTGGGCACACGGCTGCATTTCAGTACAACCTATCATCCGCAAACGGACGGCCAGAGTGAGTGGACTATACAGACTCTTGAGGATATGTTGAGAGCATGCGTTATTAACTTCGGTGGGAGCTGGGACTCCTACCTACCCCTTACAGAGTTCTCCTACAACAACAGCTTTCACTCCAGCATTGGTGCTCCACCGTATGAGCTGTTGTATGGGCGGACATGTCGCACCCCAGTCTGTTGCGGTGAGGTGGGTCACAGGGTGATGGTTCGGACTGAGGTAGTCCTGCAAACTACCGATATGATTCAGCAGACTAGACAGCGGCTGCAGACCGCACAGAGTCGGCAGAAGAGCTACGTTGACTGACGCCGATCTGAGTTGGAGTTTCAGGTCGGTGACATGGTACTCCTGAAGGTCTCACCCTGGAAGGGCATGATCCGCTTTAGGAAGAGGTGGAAATTGGGTCCCTGATACATTAGACCGTTCCGGATCATTTTCAGGGTTGGCAGGGTGGCATATTGACTCGAGCTACCAGAGGAGCTCAGTCAGATCCACAGTACTTTCCACATTTCACAGTTACGGAAGTGCATTCTGGATGAGGAGGTGGTGGTGTCATTAGATGATATTCAGGTCGATGAGCGTCTGAATTATGTAGAGAGTCCGGTAGCTGTTCTAGAAAGGAAAGTGAACATTCTATGGAACAAGGAAGTACCTTTGGTGAAGGTACAATGGGAGCACCGGTGGGGATCTGAGTGGACTTGGGAGCCGGAGGCTGAGATACGGGAGCATTACCCGGAGTTGTTCACCGCAGCAGACTTCGAGGACGAAGTCTAATTCAAGCGGGGGATAATTGTGACACCCTGACTCTCAGGTATAAACTTCTCATTCCTACATTTCCATTTGAAAGGTCGACTCAACGAGTTGGATGCCCTGACTCGTCGAGTAGGCACGGTTTTGGCCGCGGATTTTAAGTGACCAACTCGATGAGTTGGAGGACCGACTCGACGAGTTGGAGCTGGAGGATAAACCCTAATTTATGGGGTTTTGCACGCTATTTAAAGGGTCATTAACCTCCCTTTGCCTCCCTTACAGCCTCCTTTGAGTCCAGAAACCCTAAATCGCGTTTTCTCCCTATACTAGTGTGTTTTAAGCTTGGAAGGTGGATCTTGGTGAGAGGAGCTTGGATATCAAGAACCTTTGAGCAAGAAATAGTTGAGGGATCTGAAATCTACTTCATTTTTGCATCACTTGAAGGTAACAAGTCGTTACCTTGACTTTCCTCCTTCTACTTCTCTTTATGTTAATATTAGGGCCATTTTAGCTTGTTTGGTGTTTCATTTCCGGTATTGAACTTGATCTAAAGTTGCAACTTCAGATCTAGACTCATCTTGGTCCTTATGGTCATAAAGTTTCAACCTTTAGCAAGATAATGCCTTATCCTCACTTAGGACCTCTTCTCTAGCTTGATTTTGGCCATTAGCACCTTGCATGTACGTAAAGTTTGCAACTTTACGTAGAAAGTATGCTCTAGGAACTCAGATCTGCAATATGGAGATTTGGGGTGGCTTATAAGCATCTGAATGGAGGAAGGACTGAAGAGACCCGACGAGTTGCATGGCCAACTCGGCAAGTCCGATGAAGATTAGCCTTGAAGGTTTCTGCATGAACTCGGCGAGTCAGTAGGATGACACGACGAGCCAGTTAGGGTTTCCTCGACTTCTAATCACGCATAGACTCGACGAGTTGGTGGTAAACTCGACGATTCAGTGAGGGTTTTATGCCCTTCTGAACCCTTAAGGAACTCGACGAGTTGCTAGCTGCACTCGACGAGTTGGGTCAACATGGACTGCTGACTTTGACTTTGACCAAGGGTTGACCAGTTTGACCTCTGGGGGTATTTTAGTAAATTGGGAATTTATGGGAGTGGTTTCGTGGCAAATATAGGTGGTGGAGTTCGTGGTTGTGGTTCGAGAGTTTGATCTTATCTCTTCAGTTCGACAGTTGTGAGGTGAGTTTCTTCACTATGCTCAAGGGTCTAAGGCACCAAGGCCGGCCCTTTTTGATTGTTACTCTGATATGTTATGCTAGTATGAGCTGTTAGATTAGCATCCTGTTTGATAGGACATTATTATGTTGTTATAATCTGTAGATCAGTATCCTAGTAGATAGGATGATGTTATGCTAGTATGATCGGTTAGATCGGTTTGTATGTCTATAGACTGTTATGTGATTATCTGATATATGTGCACATGTTGGTTGGTGGTTGAGGCTCCTCTACTTTGTGTGAGAGCCAACAGACCTGGGCATTCCAACCCGATGGTTGTGGGCCGTGAGTATTCCATCCCGAGGATGATTGGGCTCGTAGTATGAGGGCATTCCAACCCGATGGTTGTGGGCCTAGGGTATTCCATCCGGAGGATGACTGGACCTATAGTATGATTGGTATTCCAACCCGATGGTTGAGGGCCTGGGGTATTCCAACCCGATGGTTGATTGGACCCATAGTATGTTGTTTTTGATTATATGTGTATTGTTGTGTGTATGGGTATTTTGGGGGAACTCACTAAGATTCGGGCTTACAGTTGTTGATTTTGTTTTTGGTAGTTCTGATGATCGCGGGAAGGCGAATGCATGATCGTACACTTCCTGTTGTTTTGGATTTGATTCTGGGATATTTTGACACTAAACTATTTCGAAAACAAGTTTTGTAATAATCAATGGTTTTGGGATATTTTAAAAGTTTAAAATTGGCATGATTTTTATGGATGTTACAAGTTGGTATCAGAGCCTTGGTTTGAGTGAATTGGAGGAACACTCGTGGGAATCCAGTCTCAAACTAAGGAAAGTATTTTCAAAATGATTTTTAATGGTTTTCAAAATAAGAAAAGGAGGATGAAGAGTGTACGATCAGCCGGAGCCAGTAAGTAGACCCTAAAATACCATACAGTAATTTGATTATGTGATATGTTAGAACAGCATGTTAGTACTAGGCTAGGGATCTTCAGGAATTGCATGATAGAATTGCCTAATTGTATGGTGCTTGATAGTCTAGGGTTTTCCTTATATGAAATTGACATCAATAATGTAGTTGCTTAGTGTATGCATCACGGCCGTACATAATTAAGATCTTATAGGGCAAGGATTTCAATCCTAATTTTCGAAAATCTTGAGGGTTAAGGAAACCCTAATTTTGAAATTTGTAGGGCAAGGGAAAGGGTTAAAACCCTTTCCAAAATTTTCGAAACCTTGGGTTTAAGAAACCCTAATTTCGAAAATCCCTAAGTCCAAAAGGGTTTAATTGCCATAAACCCTAATTGATCATATGCAAACAATTGTAACCAATTCAATAGAAAACAAGCCAAGGCTCTGATACCATTGATGGGTTTTGAGCATAACAAACAAAAACCTATGTGTGCATGCAACCCTAATTCTTTATCTATGTTTTCTCTAATTAAACATGCAACTTTTGAACATCAAATGGAAAACCCTAAGAATACTAGTATATTTTTGAAATCACTAAAATAGGGTTAGGAAAACATACCTTTATTGTTATATAGCAATAACAATGAAATCCTAGTCTTCTTTGAACTTTGAGAGCAAACGTCACAAGTGTCACGCCTCTAGTGGTTCACACCCAAAACAAGCAAGAGGATGAGAGAAGAGATAGGGGAAGAAGCTTTAGAATTTCATCTATCCTTCTAGGGTTTCACTCGGCTGAATTTCTAAGGCTTAAGGGTCTATTTATAGTGCAGATAGGATGTCCTGGATAACCCTAATTTGAATATAATATTATTAATTCAAATCTGGTAATTATCCATCTCCTTAATAATCCACTTGGGATAATCTAGAAACCCTAGATTATCCTTAGGAAAACCATCCACCCTTCCCTATGAAGGTTCTGGAACCTCTCGCTCAACTATTGAGCAATTTCACTTTAGTCTCTGTACTTTTAATTAATTCTTCTAATCCCGAAATTATTTCCAATTAATTTCTGATTAAATATTAATTAAATATTACTATTTATAATTAATACATTATTCTCATAATATATTAACAAATTATTTATTTCAATTTATTAATCAAATAATAAATTCAATCTCTCTCCAAAAGTCATCATGTCTAGTTGCTAGTTATGAGGGCAACCCAAAAGGACTGTGCTAGTATCAATTCAAGTATATACTAATTATTGTTATGGGCTTAGACATCTAATCCAACAGAAGCTTGGTGGTGAAGCTTTGGAGTAATTGGAGCTTGAAGATCCAAAATCTTCATCAAACTTGCAAGCTTTCTGAGGTATAAAGCTTCTACCTTGGTAACTCCAATTGCTAGATCTAGTTTAGGGCTTTGTTTTGGTATGTTTTGGCCCCATAAGTTCTCCTTATGAGTATAAGTCACTCCGGGAGTTGGAAATTCTAGATCTTAGCCTCTCTAATGTTCCTTATGCTTAAAATGCAATCTTGATGAGTTATATTGGACCATGCATGAGTTTGGGTGCTTATTTTGGATTTTATTCAGTATTGGGTCCCATTAAGACATGAAAGGAGTAAAGTTGCCAACTTTACATGTTAAGACATCATTTAGGATCATATCTGAGAATTGGACATAGTGGTTTAACCAATTAAGCCCTTAATGGCGAAGTTGTGCATGTTGTGAGTACGTTGGGCGTACGCAGCACGTACTAGCCTAAATAGGCTTATGTAGGGCGTAAGTCTGAGTACGTTAGGCATACTCAGTAGCCTTAACTTTTGTTGACTTTTGGCCGTATTTGGACTATTAGTGTGTTCGGCCTTGTTGGGCTACTAGTCTTTCTGATTTTGGGCCATATTGGGCTTGTGGAGCCATGCTTGCTGGGTCTTTTTGTCTAGCAGCTATGGAAAAGCCTATAGTATAGGGCTGGAATTGGACCTCTGTTATTGGGTCAAGTGAGGAAAGGGTAAAATGGTCTTTTACCCTGGGAGTTGGACAAATGAATTAGATTCCTAGTTTTGGTTTATGGCCCAATTATTAATTGGGGTTTTATTTGATTGATTAGCGCGGAGATGATCCGGATCAGCAGTCCGAGCGTTTATCTGATTTTCAGCAGTTTAAGGTGAGTTTCCTTCACTGTGTCTGTGGGTCGAAGGCACCAATGTCGGCCCTCTAGATTGTTTTTGTAGTGTAATGATTCTCTTCGTGACAATTACATGTCATGCTTGTATCTACTTGATGTCTTTGTGACTCTTATTGTTATGACTATATGTGTTAGTGGTAGGGGTGAAATAGACCTGATACCGGTTGAAACATACCGAAGGGGGTGAAATAGACCCAGTACCGGTTGAAGATACCGAAGGGGGTGAAATAGACTCACTACTGGTTGAAAGATACTGAATGGGGTGAAATAGACCCAGTATGTTTTTGACTGTTATATATGTATGATATGGGGTATTTTTGGGAACTCACTAAGCTTCGTGCTTACCGTTTTCAGTTTATGTTTCAGGTACTTCCGGATCGAAGGGGAAGGGCTCGGGATGATCGCATCGCACAACACATTTTAGATGATGGTTTTATTTTAATAAAAATGAAATTTTTGGCCTTAAATTAATGGGACGTTACATGTACTTTGCCCAACCACTTCGGAAGGATTTCTAATACTAGATCTATCATAAAGGTGAAAGCTTTATAGACATGCATGACGAAAACATGTATAGAGTCCATTTTGGGTCAAAATGAGGTAAAATGACCAAAACTCATGAAAATGACAAGAACTCCAACCAAAGTATAGATCCACAACATATGTTGCTCCTGGGACTCAGGAGAGTCATAAAGTTGCCAACTTTATGTGTTCCTTCCTTTCAAAGTTGTTTAAACATGAAGAACATGGTACAATATTTTAGATCTGGCCACTTCAAGCCATAAAGTTTGAGCCTTAGACACTTACAAAGGTCCATAAGCAATGTGAGATGTTGATGGTGTTGTTTCCTTTCAAGATCCACGAGAAGAACACCTTCTTCTCTTCTTATCTAAGCTAACAAATGCTCCAAAAGGCCACAAGTCACCAAGGGAATGAGGGCAAGAGTTTCTCTGCGGTATAAGGGTGTTGAAGGCTGGATATGAACCCTAGAAATGGCTTAGATGGGTTTAAATATGAAGGGAACCCTAAAAGAATCATGGGATTGGGCCAGAACAGTTGTCACGCCATGGCAGCCCTTGGCCACGCCGTGGCGGTCAAAATAAAATATGTGATCCTTCTAATCATTGCCACGTCGTGGGTATCCTTGCCCCACTTCGTGGCACAGAGTTTCCTCCAAAACTTCATCTTTAGTCCTTGATAAAAGTAAGCTTAACCGAACACGTGTGTTACATTAGGGTTGTAAACGAACCGAATGAACACGAACAATGTCTTGTTCATGTTCGTTCGTTTAAGTTAGTCGAATAGAAGAACAAACATGAACGGATAAACGAACGAGTTTTCTTGTTCATGTTCGTTTGTTTATGTTCGTGAATATGCTAAACATACATAAATGAACAAAGATAAACAAACACAAATGAACATAAACGAACATATAATCTAGTAAAGTAATAAAAAACAATTGAACATATATGAACATAAATAAACTTAAACAAACGAACATAAACTAACGTAAACGAACAACATAAACGAACATTCATGAACATAAATGAATGAACATGTTCGTTTTCACTCGTTTACCTAAACGAATGAGAATTTGTGTTAATGCTCGTTCATTTATTAAATAAACGAACATAAACGAATTTCCCGTCGAACGGTTCACAAATGGTTCGTCGAACGTTCGGTTCGTTAACAAACCTATTTATACTTATAGGTAAAAAAAATTAAATTAAATTCGACCGTTTGTAACTTGTAACGGTCATATGACCATTTCCCGGTTTAATTTTCTTGCGTTGAGCAACGTTGAAGTTGTCACATCAAGCCACAATGCGTATAGCCGGGACAATGTTCCCATTGCTTCAACGGTGCGGAGGCAAGCTACTGCAGCCTCCTCCACACCATTTTGAACCTCTCCCAATGGCCTTAACTTTTACTTATTCCAATAACCTAATTAACTATAAATGCACAAAAATACTTAATTTTTGGACCAAAATAAGATAATATAAATGAATAAAAAATATATATCTTCTGGAAAATAAATATTTATGTTATATCATCATAGAACAATATCAATAGTTTTGTATTTTGAACGTAAAGTAACTGAAAGAATTATTGTACATCAACTATACAAGTCTTAAAAACGTAAAGATCTGACCGTAATGATAAACAAAATAAAAGTATCTCTAAATGCCTAAAAACACATCAACTTATATCGAACGAAAATGAAGTTTGTTGATTCGATGGTAATATGTGGGGATTCATATTCTTTGGCAATAGCTTTTAGTTCTTGCACAAACCGACAAAATAACGAGCAAAAAAGTCCAAAAGCATCGGTGGAAAACAAATCCATAATTTTTGTTGTTTTGCTAATTTTTCATATTAGATCTCAACCATCAAAAGAAATAAAACTAGCTTTTCACGTGTATAAGTTTAAAAGCAAAACTTTGACCAATCTAAATTATTTTTGGCATTTCACAACCAATATAGTTCACAGTGGGCTTTGACTGCTAATACACTAATACCAATGGAGGGGATAACGTAAGACATGACATAAGAAGTCATTATTAAAAGGGATGCATTATTGAAGACATGTGGTCTTTCAAATATGGAAAGGAATTGTAATTTGTCTTTTATAATTATGATGAAAAGTGTCGGTAGAAAAAATAATTGAGTGTGTATTATATTACTTGATGTAACATAAAGTATGTAAGACCTTCAATACTCTAGGGGGCATTATTGTAAATAGGTTTGTCATATTGCAATCAAACCATTGCAATTCTATTATTGTATTTGGCTCCTTTGAGCCTATAAATAGGGTCTTTGCCCATATGAAATGATAAGCTAAATTTGAGTGTTATAGATTTGATTGTTCTCAATCTTCTTCTATTGAAATAGTTTTCTATTTCTGAATAGCAGAGCCCTATCCAAACATATCCAATATTTATATAATCATCTCATACCCAAACAACCCATCATCAGTTCATTACGACGCATCATTCAGGTATAATCGTAAGACATGACATAAGAAGTCATTATTAAAAGGGATGCATTATTGAAGACATGTGGCCTTTCAAATATGGAAAGGAATTGTAATTTGTCTTTTATAATTATGGCTCAAAGGAGCCAAATACAATAATAGAATTGCAATTATTTGATTGCAATATGACAAACCTATTTACAATAATGCCCCCTAGAGTATTTAAGGTCTTACATACTTTATGTTACATCAAGTAATATAATACACACTCAATTATTCTTTCTATCGACACTTTTCATCATAATTATAAAAGACAAATTACAATTCCTTTCCATATTTGAAAGGCCACATGTCTTCAATAATGCATCCATATGTCATGTCTTACGTCATCCACATGTCTTCAATAATGTGTCTTTAATAATAATGGTTTTTTATGTCATTGCTTTCGTCATTCCTCCCGCCTCCGAAAAGATATATTTTTGAATAATGTTTGCTTGTGTCATGGCTGACGTTAATCTTCCATGAATGGTGTCTCTTTCATAATCGAGTAGGAATGTTTTTAGTTGTTTCTCTATGATGGCTTCCATTCTCTTGTCAATGTGTCTGCTATATGATTGTTGGCGCTTTTGATATACTTGAGATATGGATGAAATTGATGTAATTGTAATTGCCACCGGATCAATCGTCCTCGACAGTAATCTTCTTGTAACTTATACCGCCAAAAGCCAAGTAGATACTTGGAATCTGTGCGTAATTCGAATCTGGTTTGAAGTAGCTCGACTTTCCAATTTTTCAATGTTCTGAGACATGCTAGTGTTTCTCGTTCATGTGTGCTGTAATTTTGCTCTGTTTGGGAAAATGTTCCCGATATATACTTGCATAGTTTTTGCTCGTATTTATCTGTTTTTAATACTTCAGATGATACATCTGTATCAGTGTATGCTTTTGGTGATATTTTCATATCACTGTATACTTTATCATTGTTTACTTCGGATGGTATTTTCATACCAGTGTACGCTTTATCTTTGTATACTTTTGATGAGTTAGATATGAGGTTTCCCTCACTATCTAGACCCAATAATACCTTTCCACGTATAATTGCTTTTAGGCATCCTGCCCAAGTGTCTTGTGATGCATCTGTTTCTACAATTAGGAAATCGTCGATTTTTGCATTATATAAAGTAGGGAGAACTTGAATTTTTGTTTTATATTTTGTACCAAAATAGTATCTGTATTGGTCCAAGACCAAGGTATTTTTTCTGATATTTTCTTTTGTAAAACTTTTCTTTCTTTTGCTAAATTTTTCAAAAATCCTTGTTCTGCAATATAATTTAAACAACCAAGAAATCGTTGTATTTGTTTTCTATTTTCAAGTTTATCAGGAAACATATTTAATTTTTCTCGTATATTGTCTGTTAATGATAATTGACCATTTTCTCCAATTTTTAAACCGAGATATTCAACTGTAGATTGAAAAAGTTTTGATTTCTTTTTTGATAAAACTGAACCCTTTTCTTTAATTCTTTGTAAAACCTTGATGACTGCATCAATGTGTGTTTGTTCATTTCCTTTTGTAAAAACAATTATATCATCAATATATGCAAGACAAATATGATCTAAACCATTTAGAGTTTCATCCATGAATCGCTGATATATTGTTGGTGCCTGTTTTAAGCCGAATGGAAGGACATTCCATTCATAATGCTTCTGAGGAGGACATGAAAAAGCGGTTAGTGGTTTCGTATTTTCATGTAAGCGTAATTGCCAATATCCGGATTTTGCATCAAATGTACTAAAATGTGTATTTCCTTTTATTTTTTCTAAAATATATTCTTTTCGTGGTAATTTATATGAATCTCCTATAGTAGCATCATTCATTTTTTTATAATTAATTACCATTCTTCGTTTGCCTCGTTTTATTTCATTATTATTTTCTACATAGAATGCAGGTGCAGAATGAGGACTCGTGCTGGGTCAAATGATTCCTTTTTCTAATAGTTCAGTGCATTCCTGTTTGAATTCAGAAACATCTGTTATATTGTATGGAATTTTATTTGGAACATTAACTTCATCATTAGGGTTTTTTAATAATATTATTATTTCTTGATTATTTTTATTTTTTAAATGATCTAGCGGGTTTTCGCTACATACTTCTTCGAATTGTTTTTCAGCAATTTCTTTAGCAAATGTTAGTAATATGCGTAGTTGAAAACCAACTTCTTGTTTGATTATTTTAATAAGATCATAATGTTTGATAATTTCAGTTTTTATAATACCTTTTGTCGGATGATTGAGACTTATATGATCATTTGTTTGTATAAATGGTTGATATAATTTAAGGAAATTATTTCCTATTACTAAATCTATTCCTGAATCATGTTGATATATAGTTGGAGTTTTAAATGGTGCTTTTTCAATTACTATATCTATATCTCTTCCTACGAACCATATTTTGTGAATTGATTTATCAGCAATTGTAATTTTTAATGGTTTTTCTAATTTTTCCCAATTTTTTAATATCTTTCTTCTTCCAAAACATAAAGTAGCTCCTGTATCTATATACGAAACTAGTTCTTTATCTTGTATTTTGGTTGTAATAAAGGTACTGTTTGGGTTAATATTTGTTTTTCTTTTACTCATTGGGGTTAGTTTATAAATTTCTACTTAATTTAATGTTTTTTCTTGCGAAGTTTTTCTATTAACAAGTTGTGTTTGTTAGTATAGTTGAAACATTATGTATTGTTTCTAAATTACGGTTTTGTGATTTTTTATATTTCTTAATTCCTTCTTTAATCGAGATATCTTTTTTAGTTGTTTATTATGTTCTTCATTCTTTGGTTGTAATTTTAACAAATAGTTTTCTTTATATAATAAAACATTTTCTAAATGTTGAATGGTATTAGAGATATTAGAGTTTATTTTCCAATGGTTTTTTAATATATTAGTCCAAAGCATGTTATCTTTTGAAGAATTAATTTGTACTTTCGAATTCATTTTAACAAATTATTAAAGCGTCTGAAAGAAAATTAATTGAATTGTTAATATTTTTTATTACTATTTTTAAATGATTAATTTCAATTTTTAATCTTCCAATTTTTCATCGTTGTTTTCATTAGATGTTGTAGGTTGACATTCCGAGATAGAAGATCTACCCATTATAGTTGAAAATGGAGGTTCTATGATTGGACTTCTTTTTATTAACGGAGTAGTTATTATTGGTTGAAAATTAGTTTCATTGAATATTCTATTATTAGTCATATTTGGTGATTCAAGTGATAATAAACGAGTAAATAATTTATCTATATAAATTCTATCTTCTGTTTTAAACGTAATACTATGATGAGAATTTGTTAATGCATAATTTATTTGATATGTAATAGTGAACGGATGATTACCTTTTATCATAAAATTTTGTCTTAATAATTTATATCGTACAGTAATACTATTACTTAGATTTTTATCTTTAAGACTTAATCCTAGTTGAATATTAATATCAAATTTTGATTTTCCTTCAATTAAATTGCCTTTTCCTTTTGCAATAATACTTTCTAGGTTATTAATTATACGATCATCTCTTATTATGGGTATAATAATATTTCCTTGAGTTGATTCTATAGGTATTGCTTCTTCTCCTATAATTTTTCCATAATATATAATATTTTTCCTAGAAAAGAAATTTTTTAATGAGTTATTTTTAAAATTATGTTTTTCTGATAGTGTAAAATTTGATTTTTTTATAGCATCTTTATTAATGTTATTTTTGCTAATTAAAGCATCAAAAATATATCCAGATTCATTTTCTTCGTTATTAATAATGATTGGAGAATTTTCTATTTTTTGAGACATATTTATAATGATATTAAAACCTTCTTACGACAATTATTTCAATTATTGGTGAGTTGATTTTTAATAACGATGATTTTTGAATATGAGTATTTAAAAATAATGATTATTCATTATCATGTTTATGATGCTTATCATGTTTATGATGCTGCATATGCATATATTCTTATTAACGAAAGATTGAATATGCAAAATAATAATATGAGCGTTACTTAGCTCTGATACCAAATTTACAGACATGACGGAAATAATATGATTAAGATAGAATTATACCTGAATGATGCGTCGTAATGAACTAATGATGGGTTGTTTGGGTATGAGATGATTATATAAATATTGGATATGTTTGGATAGGGCTCTGCTATTCAGAAATAGAAAACTATTTCAACAGGAGAAGATTGAGAACAACTCAAATCTATAACACTCAAATTTAGCTTATCATTTCATATGGGCAAAGGCCCTATTTATAGGCTCAAAGGAGCCAAATACAATAATAGAATTGCAATCGTTGCAATATGACAAACCTATTTACAATAATGCCCCCTAGAGTATTGAAGGTCTTACATACTTTGTCTTTTATAATTATGATGAAAAGTGTCGGTAGAAAGAATAATTGAGTGTGTATTATATTACTTGATGTAACATAAAGTATGTAAGACCTTCAATACTCTAGGGGGCATTATTGTAAATAGGTTTGTCATATTGCAATCAAACGATTGCAATTCTATTATTGTATTTGGCTCCTTTGAGCCTATAAATAGGGCATTTGCCCATATGAAATGATAAGCTAAATTTGAGTGTTATAGATTTGAGTTGTTCTCAATCTTCTTCTGTTGAAATAGTTTTCTATTTCTGAATAGCAGAGCTCTATCCAAACATATCCAATATTTATATAATCATCTCATACCCAAACAACCCATCATCAGTTCATTACGACGCATCATTCAGGTATAATTCTATCTTAATCATATTATTTTCGTCATGTGTGTAAATTTGGTATCAGAGCTAAGTAACGCTCATATTATTATTTTGCATATTCAATCTTTCGCTAATAAGAATATATGCATATGCAGCATCATAAACATGATAAGCATCATAAACATGATAATGAATAATCATTATTTTTAAATACTCATATTCAAAAATTATCGTTATTAAAAATCAACTCACCAATAATTGAAATAAATGTCGTAACAGGTTTTAATATCATTATAAATGTTTATATCATTTATCTTACTCATATTTATTTTGCATCATCATAAATATTATTATGAATATGAATATTAATCGTTATGACTTATCATCATAATTATCAGTCATAATTAACATTTACTATCATTATCATTTTAAAAAAAAAAAAAAAAAAAAAAAAACTATAAATTTTGATCGTAACTTTAATCCAAAACAAAAACTAAATTATTGTTGTTATAAAGATATAATCATGAGTTTTTCAAGTCTAGATACAAATAAACAAAAATTAAAATTTTTTCGTAAAACATTGAAACAATCTAAAATATTTCTTTTAAATTTAAAAATAGATTCTAATATATCAATAATTAATTGTATATCCAATATTGAAGCAATACATATAATAAATAATAGTATAAATTGGAAACAAAAACAGATAAAAAACCTTGAAAATAAGATAACAAAATTAATTTGTTAAACATGTTTAAAAAAATAGAAAAATCGTTAATAATAACTACTTCACTAGTAAAAAGAAACTAAAAATTTCATTTACAAAATACACACAATTTATATGGAAACTTTACAAGAAAAAGTAGAAACACTAACTAAATTATTCACAGTATTAGAAATTCCATCCGAAACTCAAGAAAATAATATAGAAATAGAAAATAATTCAGATAATAATGATGCAGAAGTAATATATGATTTTTCTTTAGACGACGAAAATCCTTATTCAAATCCATATAGAGATTCACAAAACAATTTTGGATTAAAACGAAAACAATCATATGTTGAAGATGATTATCAAAGTCAATATATTTATGGACCACCTTCATTAGAAGAAAATTTTTTATATAGACAAAGAATGGTTAAAAATAAACAAAACAAATGGGAAAAAATACCTCCTCAATACATACCTAAATTATTTACATTTCCAACAAATTCAGATGTTCTTTTTATTGATTGTGACCAAAATCCTGAAGCAAAAATTCAAGAATGGAGTAATAAAATGGGAGTACAAATTCAGCTAACTGAAGAATTAAGAAATTTACACCCAACACATTTTCTTAATTATATCATTCATAAAACACAAGGTAATGCATATCGTTTTCTCTCATCTCTTGATGAAACCGAAACAATGATGATAGCCACTACTGATGCTATGGAAACATTTAAAAATGTATTAAGCCGTCTTATTCAGGAATTCATAGGAAAACAAATTGAAGATAAAGCATCAAAAGAAGCTTTTCAATTAGAATCATTATGGCATCTAACTAATTTACGAATTTGTAATATGTGTTATCTAGATCCATTTATATGCGAATATTCTGAACATTATTATAATTTAGATTCCACTAGAAAAAAGGCAGCATTAGATATGTTCTATCAAAAATTACCATCATTAGTAAGTCAAAGTGTAATAAAAGATTTCCAAGAAGCATTACAACAAAATAAAGTTGCAGATACTTTAGGAGCACGAATAAGTATATTAAAAGCATGGATGCAGAAAAAATGTTTAGAACAAAAAACAACACAAGATGCAAAAATTGATTTATGTTGTGACATCCTTTCTAATAAAGTAAATCAGTATGGTTGTAAAGAAAAACAACAATATAAAAAGAAAATTTGGAAAAAACAAACTTATAAACCCAAATATAAAGAGTATTATAAACAAGGGGAAAGAAAGTATTTCCGAAATAGAAAACAATATAAACAAAAATATCAATCCAAAACAAATTATTGCCCATCGAATAAAAAAGATTGTAAATGTTGGATATGTCAAGAAGAAGGACACAAAGCTTATGAATGCCCAAAAAGACTAAAAAAGAAAAAGAAACAAATATATTAAAAATTGCATACGACCTTGGATACGAACCCATAGAAGATTCATAAAGAAATTCAGATATAGATATTTATGCATATACAACTGATTCAGATTCGGATGCAGGTACATAATCTTATATCGTTAGATTTAGAACTTGAGAAAAACCTCATACCTAACTCATCTGGAATATACATTGCTAAAGCATACAATGGTATGAAAATACCATCTGAAGTAAACAATAACAAAGTATACAGTGATATGAATATATCACCAAAAGCATACATTGATATGAAACTTCTCATATCATCATTTGAAACATTCGGAATTCAGATATCATTCAGGTACCAAAGAGACATAAATATTCAATCAGCAGATATATTAACATGGAAGCAATCATGAAGCAAATACAACACCAGCTCAAACAGAAGCAGGAACAAAAAGTATCATTAATTAGACAACTTGAAGCAGTCAATCGTGAAGAAGAACAACTACAGCAAACACTACAAATTCTATCATCTCATTCAATACCTAAAGAAGAAGCAGCTAGTAGTTCAACAACAAATCAGCCAAAAGAAGACATTCAAGAAATCTCATTCGATGATAGTCAGCCACAAACAATACTCAAGTCAGAAAAACAACCTATAACACAAAATCCAGAAAAATATCCACCTCTTCAAAAAAATCACAAAAATATAAAGAAATGGTACGTGATTTTCAATAGAGAAAACAAAGGAATATATGACGATTGGGGAATTGCCAACTCATATATTCTTGGAAAAAATATCATTCACAAAAGTTACAAAACGAAAAATGAAGCAAAAGTCGCATACAACGAAGCATACAAAGTAGTAATAAAAGATAATGTCGAATGTTCAAAAACAGTTCTCCTGACACCACAAAAACCTATACCTAGCTTTACACCACAAAAACATATACCCAGCTTTACACCACAAAAACCTGTATCCATCCCAAGATCTCTTAACCAATTAAATGCAAATATTACCCTTGAAGCCATTCTATCAACCAAAGAAAAAGAAGCCATGAAAAAACCATCTGCTCAAAACTTTGCCGAATTATGGGACAGCCTCATTTCATACACCGAAGTCCATTCTCTGATGGGCTTTTACCCAGTAGCCAGGCGCCCAGGCCCTAAAGCAGTCTTCCTAGCCGACTTATTAGATCCTATGACTTTATGGGATTATTTTATTCACGGATTTATCGACACCATCTATCTAGAAGGCACCAAGTTACACTGCATCAGCGAATTCCCTTCTGCTGTGCAAACTATCATCAGAAATTATAAAATACGCTTTGCAAAACAAGAAAGAGGATTATTCATTAAAATGCATTCCAGCTACCCAATTTTTGATGAAGACTCTCAACTAATTGTCCCAAGTATTACTTTTGCAAACATGGGAATAAGCAACGGCTCGAAACCAACAAAAGATGATCTACCCCGTGAATCACCAATATAGGATCATCTAATTTTTGCACTCGCCGGTGTTTATTTAGCATCATCACGCATAGGCAACGGTAAAGATCAAAAGTCAAGAATCAGAGTGAATTATGCCAGTAAAACTTTCATTATCTATTCTTTAACAGACAGTGAAATCACTCCGGAAGCAATGAAAGCAATTGAAACCTTCGAACAACCTTTCGAAAAATTTTATCATCAATTAGCTGAATTACCTGCTGATATCAAAAAACAACTTTGTAAACATATTATGCATGCACCAAGACATAATTGCTGTCATTGTTCAGAAAATACAGAAGATACACCATTTATGGAAGATTAATGTCAGCCATGATACAAGCAAACATTATTAAAAAATATATGTCTTTTTGGAGGCGGGAGGGATGACGTAAGACATGACATAAGAAGTAATTATTAAAAGGGATGCATTATTGAAGACATGTGGCCTTTCAAATATGGAAAGAAATTGTAATTTGTCTTTTATAATTATGATGAAAAGTGTCGGTAGAAAGAATAATTGAGTGTGTATTATATTACTTTATGTAACATAAAGTATGTAAGACCTTCAATACTCTAGGTGGCATTATTGTAAATAGGTTTGTCATATTGCAATCAAACGATTGCAATTCTATTATTGTATTTGGCTCCTTTGAGCCTATAAATAGGGCCTTTGCCCATATGAAATGATAAGCTAAATTTGAGTGTTATAGATTTGAGTTGTTCTCAATCTTCTTCTGTTGAAATAGTTTTCTATTTCTGAATAGCAGAGCCCTATCCAAACATATCCAATATTTATATAATCATCTCATACCCAAACAACCCATCATCAATTCATTACGACGCATCATTCAGGTATAATTCTATCTTAATCATATTATTTCCGTCATGTCTGTAAATTTGATGACGTAAGACATGACATAAGAAGTCATTATTAAAAGGGATGCATTATTAAAGACATGTGGCCTTTCAAATATGGAAAGGAATTGTAATTTGTCTTTTATAATTATGATGAAAAGTGTCGGTAGAAAGAATAATTGAGTGTGTATTATATTACTTGATGTAACATAAAGTATGTAAGACCTTCAATACTCTAGGGGGCATTATTGTAAATAGGTTTGTCATATTGCAATCAAACGATTGCAATTTTACTATTGTATTTGGCTCCTTTGAGCCTATAAATAGGGCCTTT
The DNA here is from genome assembly GCF_052849685.1 of Lactuca virosa. Lineage (NCBI taxonomy): Eukaryota > Viridiplantae > Streptophyta > Magnoliopsida > Asterales > Asteraceae > Lactuca > Lactuca virosa. Next base: position 162,980,872 of record NC_136432.1, on the reverse strand, counting down.
GCCCATATGAAATGATATGCTAAATTTGAGTGTTATAGATTTGAGTTGTTCTCAATCTTCTTCTGGTGAAATAGTTTTCTATTTCTGAATAGCAGAGCCCTATCCAAACATATCCAATATTTATATAATCATCTCATACCCAAACAACCCATCATCAGTTCATTACGACGCATCATTCAGGTATAATTCTATCTTAATCATATTATTTTCAAGTTATTGTTAAAAGGGATGCATTATTGAAGACATGTGGCCTTTCAAATATGGAAAGGAATTGTAATTTGTCTTTTATAATTATGATGAAAAGTGTCGGTAGAAAGAATAATTGAGTGTGTATTATATTACTTGATGTAACATAAAGTATGTAAGACCTTCAATACTCTAGGGGACATTATTGTAAATAGGTTTGTCATATTGCAATCAAACGATTGCAATTCTATTATTTTATTTGGCTCCTTTGAGCCTATAAATAGGGCCTTTGCCCATATGAAATGATAAGCTAAATTTGAGTGTTATAGATTTGAGTTGTTCTCAATCTTCTTCTGTTGAAATAGTTTTCTATTTCTGAATAGCAGAGCCCTATCCAAACATATCCAATATTTATATAATCATCTCATACCCAAACAACCCATCATCAGTTCATTACGACGCATCATTCAGGTATAATTCTATCTTAATCATATTATTTCCAAGTCATTATTAAAAGGGATGCATTATTGAAGACATGTGGTCTTTCAAATATGGAAAGGAATTGTAATTTGTCTTTTATAATTATGATGAAAAGTGTCGGTAGAAAGAATAATTGAGTGTGTATTATATTACTTGATGTAACATAAAGTATGTAAGACCTTCAATACTCTAGGGGGCATTATTGTAAATAGGTTTGTCATATTGCAATCAAACGATTGCAATTCTATTATTGTATTTGGCTCCTTTGAGCCTATAAATAGGGCCTTTGCCCATATGAAATGATAAGCTAAATTTGAGTGTTATAGATTTGAGTTGTTCTCAATCTTCTTCTGTTGAAATAGTTTTCTATTTCTGAATAGCAGAGCCCTATCCAAACATATCCAATATTTATATAATCATCTCATACCCAAACAACCCATCATCAGTTCATTACGACGCATCATTCAGGTATAATTCTATCTTAATCATATTATTTCCGTCATGTCTGTAAATTTGGTATCAGAGCTAAGTAACGTTCTTATTATTATTTCGCATATCCAATCTATCGTTAATAAGAATACATATATATATATATATATATATATATATATATATATATATATATATATATATATATATGCAGCATCATAAACATGATAATAAATAATCATTGTTTTTAAATATTCATATCGTCATTATTAAAAAAATTAATTTACCAACAATTAAAATAATTACCGTAAGAAGATTTTAATATCATTATAAATGTTTATATCATTTATCATACTCATATTTATTTTGCATCATCATAAATATTATTATGAATATGAATATTAATCGTTATGATTTATCATCATAATTATCAGTCATAATAAACTTTACTATCATTATCATTTAAAAAAAATGCTATATATTTTAATCGTAACTTTAATCCAAAACAAAAACTAAATTATTGTTGTTATAAAGATATAATCATGAGTTTTTCAAGTCTAGATACAAATAAACAAGAATTAAAATTTTTTCGTAAAACATTGAAACAATCTAAAAAATTTCTTTTAAATTTAAAAATAGATTCTAATATATCAATAATTAATTGTATATCCAATATTGAAGCAATACATATAATAAATAATAGTATAAATTGGAAACAAGAACAAATAAAAAACCTTGAAAATAAGATAACAAAATTAATTTGTTAAACATGTTTAAAAAAATAGAAAAATCGTTAATAATAACTACTTCACTAGTAAAAAGAAACTAAAAATTTCATTTACAATACACACAATTTATATGGAAACTTTACAAGAAAAAGTAGAAACACTAACTAAATTATTCGCAGCATTAGAAATTCCATCCGAAACTCAAGAAAATAATATAGAAATAGAAAATAATTCAGATAATAATGATGCAGAAGTAATATATGATTTTTCTTCAGACGACGAAAATCCTTATTCAAATCCATATAGAGATTAACAAAACAATTTTGGATTAAAACGAAAACAATCATATGTTGAAGATGATTATCAAAGTCAATATATTTATGGACCACCTTCATTAGAAGAAAATTTTTTATATAGACAAGGAATAGTTAAAAATAAACAAAACAAATGGGAAAAAATACCTCCTCAATACATACCTAAATTATTTACATTTCCAACAAATTCAGATGTTCTTTTTATTGATTGTGACCAAAATCCTGAAGCAAAAATTCAAGAATGGAGTAATAAAATGGGAGTACAAATTCAGCTAACTGAAGAATTAAGAAATTTACACCCAACACATTTTCTTAATTATATCATTCATAAAACACAAGGTAATGCATATCGTTTTCTCTCATCTCTTGATGAAACCGAAACAATGATGATAGCCACTACTGATGCTATGGAAACATTTAAAAATGTATTAAGCCGTCTTATTCAGGAATTCATAGGAAAACAAATTGAAGATAAAACATCAAAAGAAGCTTTTCAATTAGAATCATTATGGCATCTAACTAATTTACGAATTTGTAATATGTGTTATCTAGATCCATTTATATGTGAATATTCTGAACATTATTATAATTTAGATTCCACTAGAAAAAAGGCAGCATTAGATATGTTCTATAAAAAATTACCATCATTAGTAAGTCAAAGTGTAATAAAAGATTTCCAAGAAGCATTACAACAAAATAAATTTGCAGATACTTTAGGAGCACGAATAAGTATATTAAAAGCATGGATGCAGAAAAAATGTTTAGAACAAAAAACAACACAAGATGCAAAAATTGATTTATGTTGTGACATCCTTTCTAATAAAGTAAATCAGTATGGTTTTAAAGAAAAACAACAATATAAAAAGAAAATTTGGAAAAAACAAACTTATAAACCCAAATATAAAAAGTATTATAAACAAGGGGAAAGAAAGTATTTCCGAAATAGAAAACAATATAAACAAAAATATCAATCCAAAACAAATTATTGCCCATTAAATAAAAAAGACTGTAAATGTTGGATATGTCAAGAAGAAGGACACAAAGCTTATGAATGCCCAAAAAAGACTAAAAAAGAAAAAGAAACAAATATATTAAAAATTGCATACGACCTTGGATACGAACCCATAGAAGATTCATAAATAAATTCAGATATAGATATTTATGCATATACAACTGATTCAGATTCGGATGCAGGTACATAATCTTATATCATTAGATTTAGAACTTGAGAAAAACCTCATACCTAACTCATCTGGAATATACATTGCTAAAGCATACAATGGTATGAAAATAACATCTGAAGTAAACAATAACAAAGTATACAGTGATATGAATATATCACCAAAAGCATACATTAATATGAAACTTCTCATATCATCATTTGAAACATTCGCAATTCAGATATCATTCAGGTACCAAAGAGACATAAATATTCAATCAGCAGATATATTAACATGGAAGCAATCATGAAGCAAATACAACACCAGCTCAAACAGAAGCAGGAACAAAAAGCATCATTAATTAGACAACTTGAAGCAGCCAATCGTGAGGAAGAACAACTACAGCAAACACTACAAATTCTATCATCTCATTCAATACCTAAAGAAGAAGCAGCTAGTAGTTCAACAACAAATCAGCCAAAAGAAGACATTCAAGAAATCTCATCCGATGATAGTCAGCCACAAACAATACTCAAGTCAGAAAAACAACCTATAACACAAAATCCAGAAGAATATCCACCTCTTCAAAAAAATCACAAAAATATAAAGAAATGGTACGTGATTTTCAATAGAGAAAACAAAGGAATATATGACGATTGGGGAATTGCCAACTCACATATTCTTGGAAAAAATATCATTCACAAAAGTTACAAAACGAAAAATGAAGCAGAAGCCGCAGACAACGAAGCATACAAAGTAGTAATAAAAGATAATGTCGAATGTTCAAAAACAGTTCTCCTGACACCACAAAAACCTATACCTAGCTTTACACCACAAAAACATATACCCAGCTTTACACCACAAAAACCTGTATCCATCCCAAGATCTCTTAACCAATTAAATGCAAATATTGCCCTTGAAGCCATTCTATCAACCAAAGAAAAAGAAGACATGAAAAAACCATCTGCTCAAAACTTTGCCGAATTATGGGACAGCCTCATTTCATACACCGAAGTCCATTCTCTGATGGGCTTTTACCCAGTAGCCAGGCGCCCAGGCCCTAAAGCAGTCTTCCTAGCCGACTTATCAGATCCTATGACTTTATGGGATTATTTTATTCACGGATTTATCGACACCATCTATCTAGAAGGCACCAAGTTACACTGCATCAGCGAATTCCCTTCTGCTGTGCAAACTATCATCAGAAATTATAAAATACGCTTTGCAAAACAAGAAAGAGGATTATTCATTAAAATGCATTCCAGCTACCCAATTTTTGATGAAGACTCTCAACTAATTGTCCCAAGTATTACTTTTGCAAACATGGGAATAAGCAACGGCTCGAAACCAACAAAAGATGATCTACCCCGTGAATCACCAATACAGGATCATCTAATTTTTGCACTCGCCGGTGTTTATTTAGCATCATCACGCATAGGCAACGGTAAAGATCAAAAGTCAAGAATCAGAGTGAATTATGCCAGTAAAACTTTCATTATCTATTCTTTAACAGACAGTGAAATCACTCCGGAAGCAATGAAAGCAATTGAAACCTTCGAACAACCTTTCGAAAAATTTTCTCATCAATTAGCTGAATTACCTGCTGATATCAAAAAACAACTTTGTAAACATATTATGCATGCACCAAGACATAATTGCAGTCATTGTTCAGAAAATACAGAAGATACACCATTTATGGAAGATTAACGTCAGCCATATGAAATGATAAGTTAAATTTGAGTGTTATAGATTTGAGTTGTTCTCAATGTTCTTCTGTTGAAATAGTTTTCTATTTCTGAATAGCAGAGCCCTATCCAAACATATCCAATATTTATATAATCATCTCATACCCAAACAACCCATCATCAGTTCATTACGACGCATCATTCAAGTATAATTCTATCTTAATCATATTATTTCCGTTATGTCAGTAAATTTGCGAAAGCAATGACATAAAAAGCCATTATTATTAAAGACACATTATTGAAGACATGTGGATGACGTAAGACATGACATAAGAAGTCATTATGAAAAGGGATGCATTATTGAAGACATGTGGCCTTTTAAATATGGAAAGGAATTGTAATTTGTCTTTTATAATTATGATGAAAAGTGTCGGTAGAAAGAATAATTGAGTGTGTATTATATTACTTGATGTAACATAAAGTATGTAAGACCTTCAATACTCTAGGGGGCATTATTGTAAATAGGTTTGTCATATTGCAATCAAACGATTGCAATTCTATTATTGTATTTGGCTCCTTTGAGCCTATAAATAGGGTCTTTGCCCATATGAAATGATAAGCTAAATTTGAGTGTTATAGATTTGAGTTGTTCTCAATCTTCTTCTGTTGAAATAGTTTTCTATTTCTGAATAGCAGAGCCCTATCCAAACATATCCAATATTTATATAATCATCTCATACCCAAACAACCCATCATCAGTTCATTACGACGCATCATACAGGTATAATTCTATCTTAATCATATTATTTCCGTCACGTCTGTAAATTTGGTATCAGAGCTAAGTAACGCTCATATTATTATATTGCATATTCAATCTTTCGTTAATAAGAATATATGCATATGCAGCATCATAAACATGATAAGCATCATAAACATGATAATGAATAATCATTATTTTTAAATACTCATATTCAAAAATCATCGTTATTAAAAATCAACTCACCAATAATTGAAATAATTGTCGTAAGAAGGTTTTAATATCATTATAAATATGTCTCAAGAAATAGAAAATTCACCAATCATTATTAATAACGAAGAAAATGAATCTAGATATATTTTTGATGCTTTAATTAGCAAAGATAACATTAATAAAGATGCTATAAAAAAATCAAATTTTACACTATCAGAAAAACATAATTTTAAAAATAACTCATTAAAAAATTTCTTTTCTAGGAAAAATATTATATATTATGGAAAAATTATAGGAGAAGAAGCAATACCTATAGAATCAACTCAAGGAAATATTATTATACCCATAATAAATAAACAACAAATTAGAAATAGATTATCTAATATTAAAGAAGCAGATAGAATAAAAATTGCTTATATTCATATATCAACTATTCAAGTAATTTTAAAAAGTACTTTTAGCGATTTAGATACACCAATAGAATTAGAAATCAGAGATGATCGTATAATTAATAATCAAGAAAATATTATTGCAAAAGGAAAAGACAATTTAATTGAAGGAAAAATAAAATTTGATATTAATATTCAACTAGGATTAAGTCTTAAAGATAAAAATCTAAGTAATAGTATTACTGTACGATATAAATTATTAAGACAAAATTTTATGATAAAAGGTAATCATCCGTTCACTATTACATATCAAATAAATTATGCATTAACAAATTCTCATCATAGTATTACGTTTAAAACAGAAGATAGAATTTATATAGATAAATTATTTACTCGTTTATTATCATTTGAATCACCAAATATGACTAATAATAGAATATTCAATGAAACTAATTTTCAACCAATAATAACTACTCCGTTAATAAAAAGAAATTCAATCATAGAACCTCCATTTTCAACTATAATGGGTAGATCTTCTATCTCCGAATGTCAACCTACAACATCTAATGAAAACAACGATGAAAAATTGGAAGATATTAAAGAAATGATTAGATCATTAAGTTTAAAAATATGACAGAATCATCTAATAATTCCCTAAAATATTTCAAAACACTTGAAGGATCATATCAAAATACAAAACCATGTATACCAGATAAAGAAATGATTATAGAAATACCACAAAATTAACCGCAAGGAACAATATATAATATTGGTCTTAGTTCTGAAGAAGATAAATCAGTAGGAGATAAATTAAATATAATTAGTCAAAAATTAAATAATATTATAGAAGTAGAAATTTTAATCGTATTAAAACAAATTCCTGAACTATTACAAAGTTTAACTCAACAGAAGATATTACTTGAAAAATATTTAAAAATAAAAACTATTAAAGAAGAATCACTTAATAAAAAAACCACTACTTAAAGAAAAACCACTTACTATCAAACGACCTTTAACATGGTAAAATAAAAATTATGAGTAATAAAACCCAAGTATATTGTATTTACGATAATAAATACAAAGTTGATCTACTTAAAAAATTATGGAAAGATTTAGAAAAATCCACAAAACATTTAAAAGAAAAAGAATCTGAAGTACACGAACTAATTTCTAAAAACAAAAATTATACTACATATCAATTAGTTAAAATTGGAAGTTTAAAAATTGAAATTAATCATTTAAAAATAGTAATAAAAAATATTAACAATTCAATTAATTTTCTTTCAGACGCTTTAATAATTTGTTAAAATGAATTCGAAAGTACAAATTAATTCTTCAAAAGATAACATGCTTTGCACTAATATATTAAAAAACCATTGGAAAATAAACTCTAATATCTCTAATACCATTCAACATTTACAAAATGCTTTATTATATGAAGAAAACTATTTGTTAAAATTACAACCAAAGAAAGAAGAACATAATAAACAACTAAAAAAGATATCTCGATTAAAAGAAGGAATTAAGAAATATAAAAAATCACAAAACCGTAATTTAGAAACAATACATAATCTTTCAACTATACTAACAAACACAACTTGTTAATATAAAAACTTCGCAAGAAAAAACATTAAATTAAGTATAAATTTATAAACTAACCCCAATGAGTAAAAGAAAAACAAATATTAACCCAAACAGTACCTTTATTACAACCGAAATACAAGATAAAGAACTAGTTTCGTATATAGATACAGGAGCTACTTTATGTTTTGGAAGAAGAAAGATATTAAAAAAATGGGAAAAATTAGAAAAACAATTAAAAATTACAATTGCTGATAAATCAATTCACAAAATATGGTTCGTAGGAAGAGATATAGATATAGTAATTGAAAAAGCACCATTTAAAACTCCAACTATATATCAACATGATTCAGGAATAGATTTAGTAATAGGAAATAATTTCCTTAAATTATATCAACCATTTATACAAACAAATGATCATATAAGTCTCAATCATCCGACAAAAGGTATTATAAAAACTGAAATTATCAAACATTATGATCTTATTAAAATAATCAAACAAGAAGTTGGTTTTCAACTACGCATATTACTAACATTTGCTAAAGAAATTGCTGAAAAACAACTCGAAGAAGTATGTAGCGAAAACCCGCTAGATCATTTAAAAAATAAAAATAATCAAGAAATAATAATATTATTAAAAAACCCTAATGATGAAGTTAATGTTCCAAATAAAACTTCATACAGTATAAAAGATGTTTTTGAATTCAAACATGAATGCACTGAACTATTAGAAAAAGGAATCATTCGACCCAGCACGAGTCCTCATTCTGCACCTGCATTCTATGTAGAAAATAATAATGAAATAAAACGAGGCAAACGAAAAATGGTAATTAATTATAAAAAAAATGAATGATGCTACTATAGGAGATTCATATAAATTACCACGAAAAGAATATATTTTAGAAAAAATAAAAGGAAATACACATTTTAGTACATTTGATGCAAAATCCAGATATTGGCAATTACGCTTACATGAAAATACGAAACCACTAACCGCTTTTTCATGTCCTCCTCAGAAGCATTATGAATGGAATGTCCTTCCATTCGGCTTAAAACAGGCACCAGCAATATATCAGCGATTCATGGATGAAACTCTAAATGGTTTAGATCATATTTGTCTTGCATATATTGATGATATAATTGTTTTTACAAAAGGAAATGAACAAACACACATTGATGCAGTCATCAAGGTTTTACAAAGAATTAAAGAAAAGGGTTTAGTTTTATCAAAAAAGAAATCAAAACTTTTTCAATCTACAGCTGAATATCTCGGTTTAAAAATTGCAGAAAATGGTCAATTATCATTAACAGACAATATACGAGAAAAATTAAATATGTTTCCTGATAAACTTGAAAATAAAAAAAAATAAAACGATTTCTTGGTTGTTTAAATTATATTGCAGAACAAGGATTTTTGAAAAATTTAGCAAAAGAAAGAAAAGTTTTACAAAAGAAAATATCAGAAAAAATACCTTGGTCTTGGACCAATACAGATACTATTTTGGTACAAAATATAAAACAAGAATTCAAGTTCTCCCTACTTTATATAATGCAAAAATCGACGATTTCCTAATTGTAGAAACAGATGCATCACAAGACACTTGGGCAGGATGCCTAAAAGCAATTATACGTGGAAAGGTATTATTGGGTCTAGATAGTGAGGGAAACCTCATATCTAACTCATCAAAAGTATACAAAGATAAAGCGTACACTGGTATGAAAATACCATCCGAAGTAAACAATGATAAAGTATACAGTGATATGAAAATATCACCAAAAGCATACACTGATACAGATGTATCATCTGAAGTATTAAAAACAGATAAATACGAGCAAAAACTATGCAAGTATATATCGGGAACATCTTCGCAAACGGAGCAAAATTACAGCACACATGAACGAGAAACACTAGCATGTCTCAGAACATTGAAAAAACGGAAAGTCGAGCTACTTCAAACCAGATTCGAATTACGCACAGATTCCAAGTATCTACTTGGCTTTTGGCGGTATAAGTTACAAGAAGATTACTGTCGAGGACGATTGATCCGGTGGCAATTACAATTACATCAATTTCATCCATATCTCAAGTATATCAAAAGCGCCAACAATCATATAGCAGACACATTGACAAGAGAATGGAAGTCATCATAGAGAAACAACTAAAAACATTCCTACTCGATTATGAAAGAGACACCATTCATGGAAGATTAACGTCAGCCATGACACAAGCAAACATTATTCAAAAATATATCTTTTCGGAGGCGGGAGGAATGACGAAAGCAATGACATAAAAAGCCATTATTATTAAAGACACATTATTGAAGACATGTGGATGACGTAAGACATGAGAAGTCATTATTAAAAGGGATGCATTATTGAAGACATGTGGCCTTTCAAATATGGAAAGGAATTGTAATTTGTCTTTTATAATTATGATGAAAAGTGTCGGTAGAAAGAATAACTGAGTGTGTATTATATTACTTGATGTAACATAAAGTATGTAAGACCTTCAATACTCTAGGGGACATTATTGTAAATAGGTTTGTCATATTGCAATCAAACGATTGCAATTCTATTATTGTATTTGGCTCCATTGAGCCTATAAATAGGGCCTTTGCCCATATGAAATGATAAGCTAAATTTGAGTGTTATAGATTTGAGTTGTTCTCAATCTTCTTCTGTTGAAATAGTTTTCTATTTCTGAATAGCAGAGCCCTATCCAAACATATCCAATATTTATATAATCATCTCATACCCAAACAACCCATCATCAGTTCATTACGACGCATCATTCAGGTATAATTCTATCTTAATCATATTATTTCCATCATGTCTGTAAATTTGGGCTCAAAGGAGCCAAATACAATAATAGAATTGCAATCGTTTGATTGCAATATGACAAACCTATTTACAATAATGCCCCTAGAGTATTGAAGGTCTTACATACTTTATGTTACATCAAGTAATATAATACACACTCAGTTATTCTTTCTACCGACACTTTTCATCATAATTATAAAAGACAAATTACAATTCCTTTCCATATTTGAAAGGCCACATGTCTTCAATAATGCATCCCTTTTAATAATGACTTCTTATGTCATGTCTTACGTCATCCACATGTCTTCAATAATGTGTCTTTAATAATAATGACTTTTTATGTCATTGCTTTCGTCATTCCTCCCGCCTCCGAAAATATATATTTTTGAATAATGTTTGCTTGTGTCATGGTTGACGTTAATCTTCCATGAATGGTGTCTCTTTCATAATCGAGTAGGAATGTTTTTAGTTGTTTCTCTATGATGGCTTCCATTCTCTTGTCAATGTGTCTGATATATGATTGTTGGCGCTTTTGATATACTTGAGATATGGATGAAATTGATGTAATTGTAATTGCCACCGGATCAATCGTCCTCGACAGTAATCTTCTTGTAACTTATACAGCCAAAAGCCAAGTAGATACTTGGAATCTGCGCGTAATTCGAATCTGGTTTGAAGTAGCTCGACTTTCCATTTTTTCAATGTTCTGAGACATGCTAGTGTTTCTCGTTCATGTGTGCTGTAATTTTGCTCCGTTTGGGAAAATGTTCCCGATATATACTTGCATAGTTTTTGCTCGTATTTATCTGTTTTTAATACTTCAGATGATACATCTGTATCAGTGTATGCTTTTGGTGATATTTTCATATCATTGTATACTTTATCATTGTTTACTTCGGATGGTATTTTCATACCAGTGTATGCTTTATCATTGTATACTTTTGATGAGTTAGATATGAGGTTTCCCTCACTATCTAGACCCAATAATACCTTTCCACGTATAATTACTTTTAGGCATCCTGCCCAAGTGTCTTGTGATGCATCTGTTTCTACAATTAGGAAATCGTCGATTTTTGCATTATATAAAGTAGGGAGAACTTGAATTTTTTGTTTTATATTTTGTACCAAAATAGTATCTGTATTGGTCCAAGACCAAGGTATTTTTTCTGATATTTTCTTTTGTAAAACTTTTCTTTCTTTTGCTAAATTTTTCAAAAATCCTTGTTCTGCAATATAATTTAAACAACCAAGAAATCGTTGTATTTGTTTTCTATTTTCAAGTTTATCAGGAAACATATTTAATTTTTCTCGTATATTGTCTGTTAATGATAATTGACCATTTTCTCCAATTTTTAAACCGAGATATTCAACTGTAGATTGAAAAAGTTTTGATTTCTTTTTTGATAAAACTAAACCCTTTTCTTTAATTCTTTGTAAAACCTTGATGACTGCATCAATGTGTGTTTGTTCATTTCCTTTTGTAAAAACAATTATATCATCAATATATGCAAGACAAATATGATCTAAACCATTTAGAGTTTCATCCATGAATCGCTGATATATTGTTGGTGCCTGTTTTAAGCCGAATGGAAGGACATTCCATTCATAATGCTTCTGAGGAGGACATGAAAAAGCGGTTAGTGGTTTCGTATTTTCATATAAGCGTAATTGCCAATATCCGGATTTTGCACCAAATGTACTAAAATGTGTATTTCCTTTTATTTTTTCTAAAATATATTCTTTTCGTGGTAATTTATATGAATCTCCTATAGTAGCAACATTCATTTTTTTTATAATTAATTATCATTCTTCGTTTGCCTCGTTTTATTTCATTATTATTTTCTACATAGAATGCAGGTGCAGAATGAGGACTCGTGCTGGGTCGAATGATTCCTTTTTCTAATAGTTCAGTGCATTCCTGTTTGAATTCAGAAACATCTTTTATACTGTATGGAATTTTATTTGGAACATTAACTTCATCATTAGGGTTTTTTAATAATATTATTATTTCTTGATTATTTTTATTTTTTAAATGATCTAGCGGGTTTTCGATACATACTTCTTCGAGTTGTTTTTCAGCAATTTCTTTAGCAAATGTTAGTAATATGCGTAGTTGAAAACCAACTTCTTGTTTGATTATTTTAATAAGATCATAATGTTTGATAATTTCAGTTTTTATAATACTTTTTGTCGGATGATTGAGACTTATATGATCATTTGTTTGTATAAATGGTTGATATAATTTAAGGAAATTATTTCCTATTACTAAATCTATTCCTGAATCATGTTGATATATACTTGGAGTTTTAAATGGTGCTTTTTCAATTACTATATCTATATCTCTTCTTACGAACCATATTTTGTGAATTGATTTATCAGCAATTGTAATTTTTAATGGTTTTTCTAATTTTTCCTAATTTTTTAATATCTTTCTTCTTCCAAAACATAAAGTAGCTCATGTATCTATATACAAAACTAGTTCTTTATCTTGTATTTTGGTTGTAATAAAGGTACTGTTTGGGTTAATATTTGTTTTTCTTTTACTCATTGGGGTTAGTTTATAAATTTCTACTTAATTTAATGTTTTTTCTTGCGAAGTTTTTATATTAACAAGTTGTGTTTGTTAGTATAGTTGAAACATTATGTATTGTTTCTAAATTACGGTTTTGTGATTTTTTATATTTCTTAATTCCTTCTTTTAATCGAGATATTTTTTTAGTTGTTTATTATGTTCTTCCTTCTTTGGTTGTAATTTTAACAAATAGTTTTCTTCATATAATAAAGCATTTTCTAAATGTTGAATGGTATTAGAGATATTAGAGTTTATTTTCCAATGGCTTTTTAATATATTAGTCCAAAGCATGTTATCTTTTAAAGAATTAATTTGTACTTTCGAATTCATTTTAACAAATTATTAAAGCGTCTGAAAGAAAATTAATTGAATTGTTAATATTTTTTATTACTATTTTTAAATGATTAATTTCAATTTTTAATCTTCCAATTTTAACTAATTGATATGTAGTATAATTTTTGTTTTTAGAAATTAGTTCGTGTACTTCAGATTCTTTTTCTTTTAAATGTTTTGTGGATTTTTCTAAATCTTTCCATAATTTTTTAAGTAGATCAACTTTGTATTTATTATCGTAAATACAATATACTTGGGTTTTTTTACTCATAATTTTTATTTTACCATGTTAAGGGTCGTTTGATAGTAAGTGGTTTTTCTTTAAGTAGTGGTTTTTCATTAAGTGATTCTTCTTTAATAGTTTTTATTTTTAAATATTTTTCAAGTAATATCTTCTGTTGAGTTAAACTTTGTAATAGTTCAGGAATTTGTTTTAATACGATTAAACTTTCTACTTCTATAATATTATTTAATTTTTGACTAATTATATTTAATTTATCTCCTACCGATTTATCTTCTTCAGAACTAAGAACAATATTATATATTGTTCCTTGCGGTAAATTTTGTGGTATTTCTATAATCATTTCTTTATCTGGTATACATGATTTTGTATTTTGATATGATCCTTCAAGTGTTTTAAAATATTTTAGGGAATTATTAGATGATTCTGTCATATTCTTAAACTTAATGATCTAATCATTTCTTTAATATCTTCCAATTTTCATCGTTGTTTTCATTAGATGTTGTAGGTTGACATTCCGAGATAGAAGATCTACCCATTATAGTTGAAAATGGAGGTTCTATGATTTGACTTCTTTTTATTAACGGAGTAGTTATTATTGGTTGAAAATTAGTTTCATTGAATATTCTATTATTAGTCATATTTGGTGATTGAAGTGATAATAAAAGGAGTAAATAATTTATCTATATAAATTCTATCTTCTGTTTTAAACGTAATACTATGATGAGAATTTGTTAATGCATAATTTATTTGATATGTAATAGTGAAAGGATGATTACCTTTTATCATAAAATTTTGTCTAAATAATTTATATCGTACAGTAATACTATTACTTAGATTTTTATCTTTAAGACTTAATCCTAGTTGAATATTAATATCAAATTTTATTTTTCCTTCAATTAAATTGCCTTTTCCTTTTGCAATAATACTTTCTTGGTTATTAATTATACGATCATCTCTGATTTCTAATTCTATTGGTGTATCTAAATCGCTAAAAGTACTTTTTAAAATTACTTGAATAGTTGATATATGAATATAAGCAATTTTTATTCTATCTACTTCTTTAATATTAGATAATCTATTTCTAATTTGTTGTTTATTTATTATGGGTATAATAATATTTCCTTGAGTTGATTCTATAGGTATTGCTTCTTCTCCTATAATTTTTCCATAATATTTTTCCTAGAAAAGAAATTTTTTAATGAGTTATTTTTATAATTATGTTTTACTGATAGTGTAAAATTTGATTTTTTTTTATAGCATCTTTATTAATGTTATTTTTGCTAATTAAAGCATCAAAAATATATCCAGATTCATTTTCTTCGTTATTAATAATGATTGGTAAATTTTCTATTTCTTGAGACATATTTATAATGATATTAAAACCTTCTTACGACAATTATTTCAATTATTGGTGAGTTGATTTTTAATAACGATGATTTTTGAATATGAGTATTTAAAAATAATGATTATTCATTATCATGTTTATGATGCTTATCATGTTTATGATGCTGCATATGCATATATTCTTATTAACGAAAGATTGAATATGCAAAATAATAATATGAGCGTTACTTAGCTCTGATACAAATTTACAGACATGACGGAAATAATATGATTAAGATAGAATTATACCTGAATGATGCGTCGTAATGAACTGATGATGGGTTGTTTGGGTATGAGATGATTATATAAATATTGGAAATGTTTGGATAGGGCTCTGCTATTCAGAAATAGAAAACTATTTCAACAGAAGAAGATTGAAAACAACTCAAATCTATAACACTCAAATTTAGCTTATCATTTCATATGGGCAAATGCCCTATTTATAGGCTCAAAGGAGCCAAATACAATAATAGAATTGCAATCGTTTGATTGCAATATGACAAACCTATTTACAATAATGCCCCCTAGAGTATTGAAGTTCTTACATAGTTTATGTTACATCAAGTAATATAATACACACTCAATTATTCTTTCTACCGACACTTTTCATCATAATTATAAAAGACAAATTACAATTCCTTTCCATATTTGAAAGGCCACATGTCTTCAATAATGCATCCCTTTTAATAATGACTTCTTATGTCATGTCTTACGTCATCCACATGTCTTCAATAATGTGTCTTTAATAATAATATTAAAAGGGATGCATTATTGAAGACATGTGGCCTTTCAAATATGGAAAGGAATTGTAATTTGTCTTTTATAATTATGATGAAAACTGTCGGTAGAAAGAATAATTGAGTGTGTATTATATTACGTGATATAACATAAAGTATGTAGGACCTTCAATACTCTAGGGGGCATTATTGTAAATAGGTTTGTCATATTGCAATCAAACGATTGCAATTCTATTATTGTATTTGGCTCCTTTGAGCCTATAAATAGGGCCTTTGCCCATATGAAATGATAAGCTAAATTTGAGTGTTATAGATTTGAGTTGTTCTCAATCTTCTTCTGTTGAAATAGTTTTCTATTTCTGAATAGCAGAGCCCTATCCAAACATATCCAATATTTATATAATCATCTCATACCCAAACAACCCATCATCAGTTCATTACGACACATCATTCAGGTATAATTTTATCTTAATCATATTATTTCCGTCATGTCTGTAAATTTGGTATCAGAGCTAAGTAACGTTCTTATTATTATTTCGCATATCCAATCTATCGTTAATAAGAATATATGCATATGCAGCATCATAAACATGATAAGCATCATAAACATGATAATGAATAATCATTATTTTTAAATACTCATATTCAAAAATCATCGTTATTAAAAATCAACTCACCAATAATTGAAATAATTGTCGTAAGAAGGTTTTAATATCATTATAAATATGTCTCAAGAAATAGAAAATTCACCAATCATTATTAATAACGAAGAAAATGAATCTGGATATATTTTTGATGCTTTAATTAGCAAAAATAACATTAATAAAGATGCTATAAAAAATCAAATTTTACACTATCAGAAAAACATAATTTTAAAAATAACTCATTAAAAAATTTCTTTTCTTGGAAAAATATTATATATTATGGAAAAATTATAGGAGAAGAAGCAATACCTATAGAATCAACTCAAGGAAATATTATTATACCCATAATAAATAAACAACAAATTAGAAATAGATTATCTAATATTAAAGAAGTAGATAGAATAAAAATTGCTTACATTCATATATCAACTATTCAAGTAATTTTAAAAAGTACTTTTAGCGATTTAGATACACCAATAGAATTAGAAATCAGAGATGATCGTATAATTAATAACCAACAAGTATTATTGCAAAAGGAAAAGGCAATTTAATTGAAGGAAAAATAAAATTTGATATTAATATTCAACTAGGATTAAGTCTTAAAGATAAAAATCTAAGTAATAGTATTACTGTACGATATAAATTATTAAGACAAAATTTTATGACAAAAGGTAATCATCCGTTCACTATTACATATCAAATAAATTATGCATTAACAAATTCTCATCATAGTATTACGTTTAAAACAGAAGATAGAATTTATATAGATAAATTATTTACTCCTTTATTATCACTTGAATCACCAAATATGACTAATAATAGAATATTCAATGAAACTAATTTTCAACCAATAATAACTACTCCGTTAATAAAAAGAAGTCCAATCATAGAACCTCCATTTTCAACTATAATGGGTAGATCTTCTATCTCGGAATGTCAACCTACAACATCTAATGAAAACAACGATGAAAAATTGGAAGATATTAAAGAAATGATTAGATCATTAAGTTTAAGAATATGACAGAATCATCTAATAATTCCCTAAAATATTTTAAAACACTTGAAGGATCATATCAAAATACAAAACCATGTATACCAGATAAAGAAATGATTATAGAAATACCACAAAATTTACCGCAAGGAACAATATATAATATTGGTCTTAGTTCTGAAGAAGATAAATCAGTAGGAGATAAATTAAATATAATTAGTCAAAAATTAAATAATATTATAGAAGTAGAAAGTTTAATCGTATTAAAACAAATTCCTGAACTATTACAAAGTTTAACTCAACAGAAGATATTACTTGAAAAATATTTAAAAATAAAAACTATTAAAGAAGAATCACTTAATGAAAAACCACTACTTAAAGAAAAAACCACTTACTATCAAACGACCCTTAACATGGTAAAATAAAAATTATGAGTAATAAAACCCAAGTATATTGTATTTACGATAATAAATACAAAGTTGATCTACTTAAAAAATTATGGAAAGATTTAGAAAAATCCACAAAACATTTAAAAGAAAAAGAATCTGAAGTACACGAACTAATTTCTAAAAATAAAAATTATACTACATATCAATTAGTTAAAATTGGAAGATTAAAAATTGAAATTAATCATTTAAAAATAGTAATAAAAAATATTAACAATTCAATTAATTTTCTTTCAGACGCTTTAATAATTTGTTAAAATGAATTCGAAAGTACAAATTAATTCTTCAAAAGATAACATGCTTTGGACTAATATATTAAAAAACCATTGGAAAATAAACTCTAATATCTCTAATACCATTCAACATTTAGAAAATGCTTTATTATATGAAGAAAACTATTTGTTAAAATTACAACCAAAGAAGGAAGAACATAATAAACAACTAAAAAAGATATATCGATTAAAAGAAGGAATTAAGAAATATAAAAAATCACAAAACCGTAATTTAGAAACAATACATAATCTTTCAACTATACTAACAAACACAACTTGTTAATATAAAAACTTCGCAAGAAAAAACATTAAATTAAGTAGAAATTTATAAACTAACCCCAATGAGTAAAAGAAAAACAAATATTAACCCAAACAGTACCTTTATTACAACCAAAATACAAGATAAAGAACTAGTTTCGTATATAGATACAGGAGCTACTTTATGTTTTGGAAGAAGAAAGATATTAAAAAATTGAGAAAAATTAGAAAAACCATTAAAAATTACAATTGCTGATAAATCAATTCACAAAATATGGTTCGTAGGAAGAGATATAGATATAGTAATTGAAAAAGCACCATTTAAAACTCCAACTATATATCAACATGATTCAGGAATAGATTTAGTAATAGGAAATAATTTCCTTAAATTATATCAACCATTTATACAAACAAATGATCATATAAGTCTCAATCATCCGACAAAAGGTATTATAAAAACTGAAATTATCAAACATTATGATCTTATTAAAATAATCAAACAAGAAGTTGGTTTTCAACTACGCATATTACTAACATTTGCTAAAGAAATTGCTGAAAAACAACTCGAAGAAGTATGTAGCGAAAACCCGCTAGATCATTTAAAAAATAAAAATAATCAAGAAATAATAATATTATTAAAAAACCCTAATGATGAAGTTAATGTTCCAAATAAAACTCCATACAGTATAAAAGATGTTTTTGAATTCAAACAGGAATGCACTGAACTATTAGAAAAAGGAATCATTCGACCCAGCACGAGTCCTCATTCTGCACCTGCATTCTATGTAGAAAATAATAATGAAATAAAACGAGGCAAACGAAAAATGGTAATTAATTATAAAAAAAAATGAATGATGCTACTATAGGAGATTCATATAAATTACCACGAAAAGAATATATTTTAGAAAAAATAAAAGGAAATACACATTTTAGTACATTTGATGCAAAATCCGGATATTGGCAATTACGCTTACATGAAAATACGAAACCACTAACCGCTTTTTCATGTCCTCCTCAGAAGCATTATGAATGGAATGTCCTTCCATTCGGCTTAAAACAGGCACCAGCAATATATCAGCGATTCATGGATGAAACTCTAAATGGTTTAGATCATATTTGTCTTGCATATATTGATGATATAATTGTTTTTACAAAAGGAAATGAACAAACACACATTGATGCAGTCATCACGGTTTTACAAAGAATTAAAGAAAAGGGTTTAGTTTTATCAAAAAAGAAATCAAAACTTTTTCAATCTACAGCTGAATATCTCGGTTTAAAAATTGGAGAAAATGGTCAATTATCATTAACAGACAATATACGAGAAAAATTAAATATGTTTCCTGATAAACTTGAAAATGGAAAACAAATAAAACGATTTCTTGGTTGTTTAAATTATATTGCAGAACAAGGATTTTTGAAAAATTTAGCAAAAGAAAGAAAAGTTTTACAAAAGAAAATATCAGAAAAAATACCTTGGTCTTGGACCAATACAGATACTATTTTGGTACAAAATATAAAACAAAAAATTCAAGTTCTCTCTACTTTATATGATGCAAAAATCGACGATTTCCTAATTGTAGAAACAGATGCATCACAAGACACTTGGGCAGGATGCCTAAAAGCAATTATACGTGGAAAGGTATTATTGGGTCTAGATAGTGAGGGAAACCTCATATCTAACTCATCAAAAGTATACAATGATAAAGCATACACTGGTATGAAAATATCATCCGAAGTAAACAATGATAAAGTATACAGTGATATGAAAATATCACCAAAAGCATACACTGATACAGATGTATCATCTGAAGTATTAAAAACAGATAAATACGAGCAAAAACTATGCAAGTATATATCGGGAACATCTTCCCAAATGGAGCAAAATTACAGCACACATGAACGAGAAACACTAGCATGTCTCAGAACATTGAAAGAATGGAAAGTCGAACTACTTCAAACCAGATTCGAATTACGCACAGATTCCAAGTATCTACTTGGCTTTTGGCGGTATAAGTTACAAGAAGATTACCGTCGAGGACGATTGATCCGGTGGCAATTACAATTACATCAATTTCATCCATATCTCAAGTATATCAAAAGCGCCAACAATCATATAGCAGACACATTGACAAGAGAATGGAAGCCATCATAGAGAAACAACTAAAAACAATCCTACTCGATTATGAAAGAGACACCATTCATGGAAGATTAACGTCAGCCATGACACAAGCAAACATTATTCAAAAATATATCTTTTCGGAGGCGGGAGGAATGACGAAAGCAATGACATAAAAAGCCATTAATATTAAAGACACATTATTGAAGACATGTGGATAACGTAAGACATGACATAAGAAGTCATTATTAAAAGGCATGCATTATTGAAGACGTGTGGCCTTTCAAATATGGAAAGGAATTGTAATTTGTCTTTTATAATTATGATGAAAAGTGTCGGTAGAAAGAATAATTGAGTGTGTATTATATTACTTGATGTAACATAAAGTATGTAAGACCTTCAATACTCTAGGGGGCATTATTGTAAATAAGTTTGTCATATTGCAATCAAAGGATTGCAATTCTATTATTGTATTTGGCTCCTTTGGGCCTATAAATAGGGCCTTTGCCCATATGAAATGATAAGCTAAATTTGAGTGTTATAGATTTGAGTTGTTCTCAATCTTCTTCTGTTGAAATAGTTTTCTATTTCTGAATAGTAGAGCCCTATCCAAACATATCCAATATTTATATAATCATCTCATACCCAAACAACCCATCATCAGTTCATTACGACGCATCATTCAGGTATAATTCTATCTTAATCATATTATTTCCGTCATGTCTGGGATGACGTAAGACATGACATAAGAAGTCATTATTAAAAGGGATGCATTATTGAAGACATGTGGCCTTTCAAATATGGAAAGGAATTGTAATTTGTCTTTTATAATTATGATGAAAAGTGTCGGTAGAAAGAATAATTGAGTGTGTATTATATTACTTGATGTAACATAAAGTATGTAAGACCTTCAATACTCTAGGGGGCATTATTGTAAATAGGTTTGTCATATTGCAATCAAACGATTGCAATTCTATTATTGTATTTGGCTCCTTTGAGCCTATAAATAGGGCCTTTGCCCATATGAAATGATAAGCTAAATTTGAGTGTTATAGATTTGAGTTGTTCTCAATCTTCTTCTGTTGAAATAGTTTTCTATTTCTGAATAGCAGAGCCCTATCCAAACATATCCAATATTTATATAATCATCTCATACCCAAACAACCCATCATCAGTTCATTACGACGCATCATTCAGGTATAATTCTATCTTAATCATATTATTTCCGTCATGTCTGTAAATTTGGTATCAGAGCTAAGTAACGCTCATATTATTATTTTGCATATTCAATCTTTCGTTAATAAGAATATATGCATATGCAGCATCATAAACATGATAAGCATCATAAACATGATAATGAATAATCATTATTTTTAAATACTCATATTCAAAAATCATCGTTATTAAAAATCAACTCACCAATAATTGAAATAATTGTCGTAAGAAGGTTTTAATATCATTATAAATGTTTATATCATTTATCATACTCATATTTATTTTACATCATCATAGATATTATTATGAATATGAATATTAATCGTTATGACTTATCATCATAATTATCAGTCATAATAAACTTCACTATCATTATCATTTTAAAAAAATAAAAAAAATAATAATAATAAAAGCTATAAATTTTGATCGTAACTTTAATCCAAAACAAAAACTAAATTATTGTTGTTATAAAGATATAATCATGAGTTTTTCAAATCTAGATACAAATAAACAAAAATTAAAATTTTTTCGTAAAACATTGAAACAATCTAAAAAATTTCTTTTAAATTTAAAAATAGATTCTAATATATCAATAATTAATTGTATATCCAATATTGAAGCAATACATATAATAAATAATAGTATAAATTGGAAACAAGAACAAATAAAAAACCTTGAAAATAAGATAACAAAATTAATTTGTTAAACATGTTTAAAAAAATAGAAAAATCGTTAATAATAACTATTTCACTAGTAAAAAGAAACTAAAAATTTCATTTACAAAATACACACAATTTATATGGAAACTTTACAAGAAAAAGTAGAAACACTAACTAAATTATTCGCAGCATTAGAAATTCCATTCGAAACTCAAGAAAATAATATAGAAATAGAAAATAATTCAGATAATAATGATGCAGAAGTAATATATGATTTTTCTTCAGACGACGAAAATCCTTATTCAAATCCATATAGAGATTCACGAAACAATTTTGGATTAAAACGAAAACAATCATATGTTGAAGATGATTATCAAAGTCAATATATTTATGGACCACCTTCATTAGAAGAAAATTTTTTATATAGACAAAGAATGGTTAAAAATAAACAAAACAAATGGGAAAAAATACCTCCTCAATACATACCTAAATTATTTACATTTCCAACAAATTCAGATATTCTTTTTATTGATTGTGACCAAAATCCTGAAGCAAAAATTCAAGAATGGAGTAATAAAATGGGAGTACAAATTCAGCTAACTGAAGAATTAAGAAATTTACACCCAACACATTTTCTTAATTATATCATTCATAAAACACAAGGTAATGCATATCGTTTTCTCTCATCTCTTGATGAAACCGAAACAATGATGATAGCCACTACTGATGTTATGGAAACATTTAAAAATGTATTAAGCCGTCTTATTCAGGAATTCATAGGAAAACAAATTGAAGATAAAGCATCAAAAGAAGCTTTTCAATTAGAATCATTATGGCATCTAACTAATTTACGAATTTGTAATATGTGTTATCTAGATCCATTTATATGCGAATATTCTGAACATTATTATAATTTAGATTCCACTAGAAAAAAGGCAGCATTAGATATGTTCTATCAAAAATTACCATCATTAGTAAGTCAAAGTGTAATAAAAGATTTCCAAGAAGCATTACAACAAAATAAAGTTGCAGATACTTTAGGAGCACGAATAAGTATATTAAAAGCATGGATGCAGAAAAAATGTTTAGAACAAAAAACAACACAAGATGCAAAAATTGATTTATGCTGTGACATCCTTTCTAATAAAGTAAATCAGTATGGTTGTAAAGAAAAACAACAATATAAAAAGAAAATTTGGAAAAAACAAACTTATAAACCCAAATATAAAGAGTATTATAAACAAGGGGAAAGAAAGTATTTCCGAAATAGAAAACAATATAAACAAAAATATCAATCCAAAACAAATTATTGCCCATCGAATAAAAAAGATTGTAAATGTTGGATATGTCAAGAAGAAGGACACAAAGCTTATGAATGCCCAAAAAAGACTAAAAAAGAAAAAGAAACAAATATATTAAAAATTGCATACGACCTTGGATACGAACCCATAGAAGATTCGGAAATAAATTCAGATATAGATATTTATGCATATACAACTGATTCAGATTCGGATGCAGGTACATAATCTTATAACATTAGATTTAGAACTTGAGAAAAACCTCATACCTAACTCCTCTGGAATATACATTGCTAAAGCATACAATGGTATGAAAATACCATCTGAAGTAAACAATAATAAAGTATACAGTGATATGAATATATCACCAAAAGCATACATTGATATGAAACTTCTCATATCATCATTTGAAACATTCGGAATTCAGATATCATTCAGGTACCAAAGAGACATAAATATTCAATCAGCAGATATATTAACATGGAAGCAATCATGAAGCAAATACAACACCAGCTCAAACAGAAGCAGGAACAAAAAGCATCATTAATTAGACAACTTGAAGCAGTCAATCGTGAGGAAGAACAACTACAGCAAACACTACAAATTCTATCATCTCATTCAATACCTAAAGAAGAAGCAGCTAGTAGTTCAACAACAAATCAGCCAAAAGAAGACATTCAAGAAATCTCATCCGATGATACTCAGCCACAAACAATACTCAAGTCAGAAAAACAACCTATAACACAAAATCCAGAAGAATATCCACCTCTTCAAAAAAATCACAAAAATATAAAGAAATGGTACGTGATTTTCAATGGAAAAAACAAAGGAATATATGACGATTGGGGAATTGCCAACTCACATATTCTTGGAAAAAATATCATTCACAAAGTTACAAAACGAAAAATGAAGCAGAAGCCGCATACAACGAAGCATACAAAGTAGTAATAAAAGATAATGTCGAATGTTCAAAAACAGTTCTCCTGACACCACAAAAACCTATACCTAGCTTTACACCACAAAAACATATACCCAGCTTTACACCACAAAAACCTGTATCCATCCCAAGATCTCTTAACCAATGAAATGCAAAAATTGCCCTTGAAGCCATTCTATCAACCAAAGAAAAAGAAGCCATGAAAAAACCATCTGCTCAAAACTTTGCCGAATTATGGGACAGCCTCATTTAATACACCGAAGTCCATTCTCTGATGGGCTTTTACCCAGTAGCCAGGCGCCCAGGCCCAAAAGCAGTCTTCCTAGCCGACTTATCAGATCCTATGACTTTATGGGATTATTTTATTCACGGATTTATCGACACCATCTATCTAGAAGGCACCAAGTTACACTGCATCAGCGAATTCCCTTCTGCTGTGCAAACTATCATCAGAAATTATAAAATACGCTTTGCAAAACAAGAAAGAGGATTATTCATTAAAATCCATTCCAGCTACCCAATTTTTGATGAAGTTTCTCAACTAATTGTCCCAAGTATTACTTTTGCAAACATGGGAATAAGCAACGGCTCGAAACCAACAAAAGATGATCTACCCCGTGAATCACCAACACAGGATCATCTAATTTTTGCACTCGCCGGTGTTTATTTAGCATCATCACGCATAGGCAACGGTAAAGATCAAAAGTCAAGAATCAGAGTGAATTATGCCAGTAAAACTTTCATTATCTATTCTTTAACAGACAGTGAAATCACTCCGGAAGCAATGAAAGCAATTGAAACCTTCGAACAACCTTTCGAAAAAATTTCTCATCAATTAGCTGAATTACCTGCTGATATCAAAAAACAACTTTGTAAACATATTATGCATGCACCAAGACATAATTGCAGTCATTGTTCAGAAAATACAGAAGATACACCATTTATGGAAGATTAACGTCAGCCATATGAAATGATAAGCTAAATTTGAGTGTTATAGATTTGAGTTGTTCTCAATGTTCTTCTGTTGAAATAGTTTTCTATTTCTGAATAGCAGAGCCCTATCCAAACATATCCAATATTTATATAATCATCTCATACCCAAACAACCCATCATCAGTTCATTACGACGCATCATTCAGGTATAATTCTATCTTAATCATATTATTTCCGTTATGTCTGTAAATTTGCGAAAGCAATGACATAAAAAGCCATAATTATTAAAGACACATTATTGAAGACATGTGGATGACGTAAGACATGACATAAGAAGTCATTATTAAAAGGGATGCATTATTGAAGACATGTGGTCTTTCAAATATGGAAAGGAATTGTAATTTGTCTTTTATAATTATGATGAAAAGTGTCGGTAGAAAGAATAATTGAGTGTGTATTATATTACTTGATGTAACATAAAGTATGTAAGACCTTCAATACTCTAGGGGGCATTATTGTAAATAGGTTTGTCATATTGCAATCAAACGATTGCAATTCTATTATTGTATTTGGCTCCTTTGAGCCTATAAATAGAATAAAATAATAGAATTGCAATCGTTTGATTGCAATATGACAAACCTATTTACAATAATGCCCCCTAGAGTATTGAAGGTCTTACATACTTTATGTTACATCAAGTAATATAATACACACTCAATTATTCTTTCTACCGACACTTTTCATCATAATTATAAAAGACAAATTACAATTCCTTTCCATATTTGAAAGGCCACATGTCTTCAATAATACATCCGTTTTAATAATGACTTCTTATGTCATGTCTTACGTCATCCCTCCCGCCTCCAAAAAGACATATATTTTTTAATAATGTTTGCTTGTATCATGGCTGACGTTAATCTTCCATAAATGGTGTATCTTCTGTATTTTCTGAACAATGACTGCAATTATGTCTTGGTGCATGCATAATATGTTACAAAGTTGTTTTTTGATATCAGCAGGTAATTCAGCTAACTGATGAGAAAATTTTTCAAAAGGTTGTTCGAAGGTTTCAATTGCTTTCATTGCTTCCGGAGTGATTTCACTGTCTGTTAAAGAATAGATAATGAAAGTTTTACTGGCATAATTCACTCTGATTCTTGACTTTTGATCTTTACCGTTGCCTATGCGTGATGATGCTAAATAAACACCGGCGAGTGCAAAAATTAGATGATCCTGTGTTGGTGATTCACGGGGTAGATCATCTTTTGTTGGTTTCGAGTCGTTGCTTATTCCCATGTTTGCAAAAGTAATACTTGGGACAATTAGTTGAGAGTCTTCATAAAAAATTGGGTAGCTGGAATGAATTTTAATGAATAATCCTCTTTCTTGTTTTGCAAAGCGTATTTTATAATTTCTGATGATAGTTTGCACAGCAGAAGGGAATTCGCTGATGCAGTGTAAATTGGTGCCTTCTAGATAGATGGTGTCGATAAATCCGTGAATAAAATAATCCCATAAAGTCATAGGACTCGATAAGTCGGCTAGGAAGACTGCTTTAGGGCCTGGGCGCCTGGCTACTGGGTAAAAGCCCATCAGAGAATTGACTTCGGTGTATAAAATGAGGCTGTCCCATAATTCGGCAAATTTTTGAGCAGATGGTTTTTTCATGGCTTCTTTTTCTTTGGTTGATAGAATGGCTTCAAGGGCAATTTTTGCATTTAATTGGTTAAGAGATCTTGGGATGGATACAGGTTTTTGTGATGTAAAGCTGGGTATATGTTTTTGTGGTGTAAAGCTATGTATAGGTTTTTGTGGTGTCAGGAGAACTGTTTTTGAACATTCGACATTATCTTTTATTACTGCTTTGTATGCTTCGTTGTATGCGGCTTCTGCTTCATTTTTCGTTTTGTAACTTTTGTGAATGATATTTTTTCCAAGAATATATGAGTTGGCAATTCCCCAATCGTCATATATTCCTTTGTTTTCTCCGTTGAAAATCACGTACCATTTCTTTATATTTTTGTGATTTTTTTGAAGAGGTGGATATTCTTCTGGATTTTGTGTTATAGGTTGTTTTTCTGACTTGAGTATTATTTGTGGCTGACTATCATCGGATGAGATTTCTTGAATGTCTTCTTTTGGCTGATTTGTTGTTGAACTACTAGCTGCTTCTTCTTTAGGTATTGAATGAGATGATAGAATTTATAGTGTTTGCTGTAGTTGTTCTTCCTCACGATTGACTGCTTCAAGTTGTCTAATTAATGATGCTTTTTGTTCCTGCTTCTGTTTGAGCTGGTGTTGTATTTGCTTCATGATTGCTTCCATGTTAATATATCTGCTGATTGAATATTTATGTCTCTTTGGTACCTGAATGATATCTGAATTCCGAATGTTTCAAATGATGATATGAGAAGTTTCATATCAATGTATGCTTTTGGTGATATATTCATATCACTGTATACTTTGTTATTGTTTACTTCAGATGGTATTTTCATACCATTGTATGCTTTAGCAATGTATATTCCAGATGAGTTAGGTATGAGGTTTTTCTCAAGTTCTAAATCTAATGATATAAGATTATGTACCTGCATCCGAATCTGAATCAGTTGTATATGCATAAATATCTATATCTGAATTTATTTCTGAATCTTCTATGGGTTCGTATCCAAGGTCGTATGCAATTTTTAATATATTTGTTTCTTTTTCTTTTTTAGTCTTTTTTGGGCATTCATAAGCTTTGTGTCCTTCTTCTTGACATATCCAACATTTACAGTCTTTTTTATTCGATGGGCAATAATTTGTTTTGGATTGATATTTTTGTTTATATTGTTTTCTATTTCGGAAATACTTTCTTTCCCCTTGTTTATAATACTCTTTATATTTGGGTTTATAAGTTTGTTTTTTCCAAATTTTCTTTTTATATTGTTGTTTTTCGTTACAACCATACTGATTTACTTTATTAGAAATGATGTCACAGCATAAATCAATTTTTGCATCTTGTGTTGTTTTTTGTTCTAAACAGTTTTTCTGCATCCATGCTTTTAATATACTTATTCGTGCTCCTAAAGTATCTGCAACTTTATTTTGTTGTAATGCTTCTTGGAAATCTTTTATTACACTTTGACTTACTAATGATGGTAATTTTTGATAGAACATATCTAATGCTGCCTTTTTTCTAGTGGAATCTAAATTATAATAATGTTCAGAATATTCGCATATAAATGGATCTAGATAACACATATTACAAATTCGTAAATTAGTTAGATGCCATAATGATTCTAATTGAAAAGCTTCTTTTGATGTTTTATCTTCAATTTGTTTTCCTATGAATTCCTGAATAAGACGGCTTAATACATTTTTAAATGTTTCCATAGCATCAGTAGTGGCTATCATCATTGTTTCGCTTTCATCAAGAGATGAGAGAAAACGATATGCATTACCTTGTGTTTTATGAATGATATAATTAAGAAAATGTGTTGGGTGTAAATTTCTTAATTCCTCAGTTAGCTGAATTTGTACTCCCATTTTATTACTCCATTCTTGAATTTTTGCTTCAGGATTTTGGTCACAATCAATAAAAAGAAAATCTGAATTTGTTGGAAATGTAAATAATTTAGGTATGTATTGAGGAGGTATTTTTTCCCATTTGTTTTGTTTATTTTTAACCATTCCTTGTCTATATAAAAAATTTCCTTCTAATGAAGGTGGTCCATAAATATATTGAGTTTGATAATCATCTTCAACATATGATTGTTTTCGTTTTAATCCAAAATTATTTCGTGAATCTCTATATGGATTTGAATAAGGATTTTCGTCGTCTGAAGAAAAATCATATATTACTTCTGCATCATTATTATCTGAATTATTTTCTATTTCTATATTATTTTCTTGAGTTTCGGATGGAATTTCTAATGCTGCGAATAATTTAGTTAGTGTTTCTACTTTTTCTTGTAAAGTTTCCATATAAATTGTGTATTTTGTAAATTAAATTTTTAGTTTCTTTTTACTAGTGAAGTAGTTATTATTAACGATTTTTCTATTTTTTTAAACATGTTTAACAAATTAATTTTGTTATCTTATTTTCAAGGTTTTTTATTTGTTCTTGTTTCCAATTTATACTATTATTTATTATATGTATTGCTTCAATATTGGATATACAATTAATTATTGATATATTAGAATCTATTTTTAAATTCAAAAGAAATTTTTTAGATTGTTTTAGTGTTTTACGAAAAAATTTTAATTCTTGTTTATTTGTATCTAGACTTGAAAAACTCATGATTATATCTTTATAACAACAATAATTTAGTTTTTGTTTTGGATTAAGATTTCGATTAAAATTTATAGCATTTTTTTTTTAAATGATAATGATAGTAAAGTTTATTATGACTGATAATTATGATGATAAGTCATAACGATTAATATTCATATTCATAATAATATTTATGATGATGCAAAATAAATATGAGTATGATAAATGATATAAACATTTATAATGATATTAAAATCTTCTTACGATAATTATTTTAATTGTTGGTAAATTAATTTTTTAATAACGACGATATGAATATTTAAAAACAATGATTATTCATTATCATGTTTATGATGCTGCATATATATATGTATTCTTATTAACGATAGATTGGATATGCGAAATAATAATAAGAACGTTACTTAGCTCTGATACCAAATTTACAGACATTACGGAAATAATATGATTAAGATAGAATTATACCTGAATGATACGTCGTAATGAACTGATGATGGGTTGTTTGGGTATGAGACGATTATATAAATATTGGATATGTTTGGATAGGGCTCTGCTATTCAGAAATAGAAAACTATTTCAACAGAAGAAGATTGAGAACAACTCAAATCTATAACATTCAAATTTAGCTTATCATTTCATATGGGCAAAGGCCCTATTTATAGGCCCAAAGGAGCCAAATACAATAATAGAATTGTAATCGTTTGATTGCAATATAACAAACCTATTTACAATAATGCCCCTTAGAGTATTGAAGGTCTTACATACTTTATGTTACATCAAGTAATATAATACACACTCAATTATTCTTTCTACCGACACTTTTCATCATAATTATAAAAGACAAATTACAATTCCTTTCCATATTTGAAAGGCCACATGTCTTCAATAATGCATCCCTTTTAATAATGACTTCTTATGTCATGTCTTACGTCATCCACATGTCTTCAATAATGTGTCTTTAATAATAATGGCTTTTTATGTCATTGCTTTCGTCATTCCTCCCGCCTCCGAAAAGATATATTTTTGAATAATGTTTGCTTGTGTCATGACTGACGTTAATCTTCCATGAATGGTGTCTCTTTCATAATCGAGTAGGAATGTTTTTAGTTGTTTCTCTATGATGGCTTCCATTCTCTTGTCAATGTGTCTGCTATATGATTGTTGGCGCTTTTGATATACTTGAGATATGGATGAAATTGATGTAATTGTAATTGCCACTGGATCAATCGTCCTCGACAGTAATCTTCTTGTAACTTATACCGCCAAAAGCCAAGTAGATACTTGGAATCTGTGCGTAATTCGAATCTGGTTTGAAGTAGCTCGACTTTCCATCTTTTCAATGTTCTGAGACATGCTAGTGTTTCTCGTTCATGTGTGCTGTAATTTTGCTCCGTTTGGAAAAATGTTCCCGATATATACTTGCATAGTTTTTGCTCGTATTTATCTGTTTTTAATACTTCAGATGATACATCTGTATCAGTGTATGCTTTTTGTGATATTTTCATATCACTGTATACTTTATCATTGTTTACTTCGGATGGTATTTTCATACCAGTGTATGCTTTATCATTGTATACTTTTGATGAGTTAGATATGAGGTTTCCCTCACTATCTAGACCTAATAATACCTTTCCACGTATAATTGCTTTTAGGCATCCTGCCCAAGTGTCTTGTGATGCATCTGTTTCTACAATTAGGAAATCGTCGATTTTTGCATTATATAAAGTAGGGAGAACTTGAATTTTTTGTTTTATATTTTGTACCAAAATAGTATCTGTATTGGTCCAAGACCAAGGTATTTTTTCTGATATTTTCTTTTGTAAAACTTTTCTTTCTTTTGCTAAATTTTTCAAAAATCCCTGTTCTGCAATATAATTTAAACAACCAAGAAATCGTTGTATTTGTTTTCTATTTTCAAGTTTATCAGGAAACATATTTAATTTTTCTCGTATATTGTCTGTTAATGATAATTGACAATTTTCTCCAATTTTTAAACCGAGATATTCAACTGTAGATTGAAAAAGTTTTGATTTCTTTTTTGATAAAACTAAACCCTTTTCTTTAATTCTTTGTAAAACCTTGATGACTGCATCAATGTGTGTTTGTTCATTTCCTTTTGTAAAAACAATTATATCATCAATATATGCAAGACAAATATGATCTAAACCATTTAGAGTTTCATCCATGAATCGATGATATATTGCTGGTGCCTGTTTTAAGCCGAATGGAAGGACATTCCATTCATAATGCTTCTGAGGAGGACATGAAAAAGCGGTTAGTGGTTTCGTATTTTCATGTAAGCGTAATTGCCAATATCCGGATTTTGCATCAAATGTACTAAAATGTGTATTTCCTTTTATTTTTTCTAAAATATATTCTTTTCGTGGTAATTTATATGAATCTCCTATAGTAGCATCATTCATTTTTTTATAATTAATTATCATTCTTCGTTTGCCTCGTTTTATTTCATTATTATTTTCTACATAGAATGCAGGTGCAGAATGAGGACTCGTGCTGGGTCGAATGATTCCTTTTTCTAATAGTTCAGTGCATTCCTGTTTGAATTCAGAAACATCTTTTATACTGTATGGAATTTTATTTGGAACATTAACTTCATCATTAGGGTTTTTTAATAATATTATTATTTCTTGATTGTTTTTATTTTTTAAATGATCTAGCGGGTTTTCGCTACATACTTCTTCAAGTTGTTTTTCAGCAATTTCTTTAGCAAATGTTAGTAATATGCGTAGTTGAAAACCAACTTCTTGTTTGATTATTTTAATAAGATCATAATGTTTGATAATTTCAGTTTTTATAATACCTTTTGTCGGATGATTGAGACTTATATGATCATTTGTTTGTATAAATGGTTGATATAATTTAAGGAAATTATTTCCTATTACTAAATCTATTCCTGAATCATGTTGATATATAGTTGGAGTTTTAAATTGTGCTTTTTCAATTACTATATCTATATCTCTTCCTACGAACCATATTTTGTGAATTGATTTATCAGCAATTGTAATTTTTAATGGTTTTTCTAATTTTTCCCAATTTTTTAATATCCTTCTTCTTCCAAAACATAAAGTAGCTCATGTATCTATATACAAAACTAGTTCTTTATCTTGTATTTTGGTTGTAATAAAGGTACTGTTTGGGTTAATATTTGTTTTTCTTTTTACTCATTGGGGTTAGTTTATAAATTTCTACTTAATTTAATGTTTTTTCTTGCGAAGTTTTTATATTAACAAGTTGTGTTTGTTAGTATAGTTGAAACATTATGTATTGTTTCTAAATTACGGTTTTGTGATTTTTTATATTTCTTAATTCCTTCTTTTAATCGAGATATTTTTTTAGTTGTTTATTATGTTCTTCCTTCTTTATTTGTATTTTAACAAATAGTTTTCTTCATATAATAAAGCATTTTCTAAATGTTGAATGGTATTAGAGATATTAGAGTTTATTTTCCAATGGCTTTTTAATATATTAGTCCAAAGCATGTTATCTTTTAAAGAATTAATTTGTACTTTCGAATTCATTTTAACAAATTATTAAAGCGTCTGAAAGAAAATTAATTGAATTCTTAATATTTTTTATTACTATTTTTAAATGATTAATTTCAATTTTTAATCTTCCAATTTTAACTAATTGATATGTAGTATAATTTTTGTTTTTAGAAATTAGTTTGTGTACTTCAGATTCTTTTTCTTTTAAATGTTTTGTGGATTTTTCTAAATCTTTCCATAATTTTTTAAGTAGATCAACTTTGTATTTATTATCGTAAATACAATATACTTGGGTTTTATTACTCATAATTTTTATTTTACCATGTTAAGGGTCGTTTGATAGTAAGTGGTTTTTCTTTAAGTAGTGGTTTTTCATTAAGTGATTCTTCTTTAATAGTTTTTATTTTTAAATATTTTTCAAGTAATATCTTCTGTTGAGTTAAACTTTGTAATAGTTCAGGAATTTGTTTTAATACGATTAAACTTTCTACTTCTATAATATTATTTAATTTTTGACTAATTATATTTAATTTATCTCCTACTGATTTATCTTCTTCAGAACTAAGACCAATATTATATATTGTTCCTTGCGGTAAATTTTGTGGTATTTCTATAATCATTTCTTTATCTGGTATACATGGTTTTGTATTTTGATATGATCCTTCAAGTGTTTTAAAATATTTTAGGGAATTATTAGATGATTCTGTCATATTCTTAAACTTAATGATCTAATCATTTCTTTAATATCTTCCAATTTTTCATCGTTGTTTTCATTAGATGTTGTAGGTTGACATTCCGAGATAGAAGATCTACCCATTATAGTTGAAAATGGAGGTTCTATGATTGGACTTCTTTTTATTGACGGAGTAGTTATTATTGGTTGAAAATTAGTTTCATTGAATATTCTATTATTAGTCATATTTGGTGATTCAAGTGATAATAAAGGAGTAAATAATTTATCTATATAAATTCTATCTTCTGTTTTAAACGTAATACTATGATGAGAATTTGTTAATGCATAATTTATTTGATATGTAATAGTGAAAGGATGATTACCTTTTATCATAAAATTTTGTCTTAATAATTTATATCGTACAGTAATACTATTACTTAGATTTTTATCTTTAAGACTTAATCCTAGTTGAATATTAATATCAAATTTTATTTTTCCTTCAATTAAATTGCCTTTTCCTTTTGCAATAATACTTTCTTGGTTGTTAATTATACGATCATCTCTGATTTCTAATTTTATTGGTGTATCTAAATCGCTAAAAGTAGTTTTTAAAATTACTTGAATAGTTGATATATGAATATAAGCAATTTTTATTCTATCTGCTTCTTTAATATTAGATAATCTATTTCTAATTTGTTGTTTATTTATTATGGGTATAATAATATTTCCTTGAGTTGATTCTATAGGTATTGCTTCTTCTCCTATAATTTTTCCATAATATATAATATTTTTCCAAGAAAAGAAATTTTTTAATGAGTTATTTTTAAAATTATGTTTTTCTGATAGTGTAAAATTTGATTTTTTTTATAGCATCTTTATTAATGTTATTTTTGCTAATTAAAGCATCAAAAATATATCCAGATTCATTTTCTTCGTTATTAATAATGATTGGTGAATTTTCTATTTCTTGAGACATATTTATAATGATATTAAAACCTTCTTACGACAATTATTTCAATTATTGGTGAGTTGATTTTTAATAACGATGATTTTTGAATATGAGTATTTAAAAATAATGATTATTCATTATCATGTTTATGATGCTTATCATGTTTATGATGTTGCATATGCATATATTCTTATTAACGAAAGATTGAATATGCAAAATAATAATATGAGCGTTACTTAGCTCTGATACCAAATTTACAGACATGACGGAAATAATATGATTAAGATAGAATTATACCTGAATGATGCGTCGTAATGAACTGATGATGGGTTGTTTGGGTATGAGATGATTATATAAATATTGGATATGTTTGGATAGGGCTCTGCTATTCAGAAATAGAAAACTATTTCAACAGAAGAAGATTGAGAACAACTCAAATCTATAACACTCAAATTTAGCTTATCATTTCATATGGGCAAAGGACCTATTTATAGGCTCAAAGGAGCCAAATACAATAATATAATTGCAATCGTTTGATTGCAATATGACAAACCTATTTACAATAATGTCCCCTAGAGTATTGAAGGTCTTACATACTTTATGTTACTATAATACACACTCAATTATTCTTTCTACCGACACTTTTCATCATAATTATAAAAGACAAATTACAATTCCTTTCCATATTTGAAAGACCGCATGTCTTCAATAATGCATCCCTTTTAATAATGACTTCTTATGTCATGTCTTACGTCATCCACATGTCTTCAATACTGTGTCTTTAATAATAATGGCTAGAGTATTGAAGGTCTTACATAGTTTATGTTACATCAAGTAATATAATACACACTCAATTATTCTTTCTACCGACACTTTTCATCATAATTATAAAAGACAAATTATAATTCCTTTCCATATTTGAAAGGCCACATGTCTTCAATAATGCATCCCTTTTAATAATGACTTCTTATGTCATGTCTTACGTCATCCCTCCCGCCTCCAAAAAGACATATATTTTTTAATAATGTTTGCTTGTATCATGGCTGACGTTAATCTTCCATAAATGGTGTATCTTCTGTATTTTATAAACAATGACTGCAATTATGTCTTGGTGCATGCATAATATGTTTACAAAGTTGTTTTTTGATATCAGCAGGTAATTCAGCTAATTGATGAGAAAATTTTTCGAAAGGTTGTTCGAAGGTTTCAATTGCTTTCATTGCTTCCGGAGTGATTTCACTGTCTGTTAAAGAATAGATAATGAAAGTTTTACTGGCATAATTCACTCTGATTCTTGACTTTTGATCTTTACCGTTTCCTATGTGTGATGATGCTAAATAAACACCGGCGAGTGCAAAAATTAGATGATCCTGTGTTGGTGATTCACGGGGTAGATCATCTTTTGTTGGTTTCGAGCCGTTGCTTATTCCCATGTTTGCAAAAGTAATACTTGGGACAATTAGTTGAGAGTCTTCATCAAAAATTGGGTATCTTCTGTATTTTCTGAATAGCAGAGCCCTATCCAAACATATCCAATATTTGTATTTTCTTACGTCATCCCTCCCGCCTCCAAAAAGACATATATTTTTTTAATAATGTTTGCTTGTATCATGGCTGACGTTAATCTTCCATAAATGGTGTATCTTTTGTATTTTCTGAACAATGACTGCAATTATGTCTTGGTGCATGCATAATATGTTTACAAAGTTGTTTTTTGATATCAGCAGGTAATTCAGCTAATTGATGAGAAAATTTTTCGAAAGGTTGTTCGAAGGTTTCAATTGCTTTCATTGCTTCCGGAGTGATTTCATTGTCTGTTAAAGAATAGATAATGAAAGTTTTACTGGCATAATTCACTCTGATTCTTGACTTTTGATCTTTACCGTTGCCTATGCGTGATGATGCTAAATAAACACCGGCGAGTGCAAAAATTAGATGATCCTGTGTTGGTGATTCACGGGGTAGATCATCTTTTGTTGGTTTCGAGCCGTTGCTTATTCCCATGTTTGCAAAAGTAATACTTGGGACAATTAGTTGAGAGTCTTCATCAAAAATTGGGTAGCTGGAATGCATTTTAATGAATAATCCTCTTTCTTGTTTTGCAAAGTGTATTTTATAATTTCTGATGATAGTTTGCACAGCAGAAGGGAATTCGCTGATGCAGTGTAAATTGGTGCCTTCTAGATAGATGGTGTCGATAAATCCGTGAATAAAATAATCCCATAAAGTCATAGGATCTGATAAGTCGGCTAGGAAGACTGCTTTAGGGCCTAGGCGCCTGGCTACTGGGTAAAAGCCCATCAGAGAATGGACTTCGGTGTATGAAATGAGGCTGTCCCATAATTCGGCAAATTTTTGAGCAGATGGTTTTTTCATGGCTTCTTTTTCTTTGGTTGATAGAATGGCTTCAAGGGCAATTTTTGCATTTAATTGGTTAAGAGATCTTGGGATGGATACAGGTTTTTGTGGTGTAAAGCTGGGTATATGTTTTTGTGGTGTAAAGCTAGGTATAGGTTTTTGTGGTGTCAGGAGAACTGTTTTTGAACATTCGACATTATCTTTTATTACTGCTTTGTATGCTTCGTTGTATGCGGCTTCTGCTTCATTTTTCGTTTTGTAGCTTTTGTGAATGATATTTTTTCCAAGAATATATGAGTTGGCAATTCCCCAATCGTCATATATTCCTTTGTTTTCTCCGTTGAAAATCACGTACCATTTCTTTATATTTTTGTGATTTTTTTGAAGAGGTGGATATTCTTCTGGATTTTGTGTTATAGGTTGTTTTTCTGACTTGAGTATTGTTTGTGGCTGACTATCATCGGATGAGATTTCTTGAATGTCTTCTTTTGGCTGATTTGTTGTTGAACTACTAGCTGCTTCTTCTTTAGGTATTGAATGAGATGATAGAATTTGTAGTGTTTGCTGTAGTTGTTCTTCCTCACGATTGACTGCTTCAAGTTGTCTAATTAATGATGCTTTTTGTTCCTGCTTCTGTTTGAGCTGGTGTTGTATTTGCTTCATGATTGCTTCCATGTTAATATATCTGCTGATTGAATATTTATGTCTCTTTGGTACCTGAATGATATCTGAATTCCGAATGTTTCAAATGATGATATGAGAAGTTTCATATCAATGTATGCTTTTGGTGATATATTCATATCAATGTATACTTTGTTATTGTTTACTTCAGATGGTATTTTCATACCATTGTATGCTTTAGCAATGTATATTCCAGATGAGTTAGGTATGAGGTTTTTCTCAAGTTCTAAATCTAATGATATAAGATTATGTACCTGCATCCGAATCTGAATCAGTTGTATATGCATAAATATCTATATCTGAATTTATTTCTGAATCTTCTATGGGTTCATATCCAAGGTCGTATGCAATTTTTAATATATTTGTTTCTTTTTCTTTTTTAGTCTTTTTTGGGCATTCATAAGCTTTGTGTCCTTCTTCTTGACATATCCAACATTTACAGTCTTTTTTATTCGATGGGCAATAATTTGTTTTGGATTGATATTTTTGTTTATATTGTTTTCTATTTCGGAAATACTTTCTTTCCCCTTGTTTATAATACTCTTTATATTTGAGTTTATAAGTTTGTTTTTTCCAAATTTTCTTTTTATATTGTTGTTTTTCTTTACAACCATACTGATTTACTTTATTAGAAAGGACGTCACAGCATAAATCAATTTTTGCATCTTGTGTTGTTTTTTGTTCTAAACATTTTTTCTGCATCCATGCTTTTAATATACTTATTCGTGCTCCTAAAGTATCTGCAACTTTATTTTGTTGTAATGCTTCTTGGAAATCTTTTATTACACTTTGACTTACTAATGATGATAATTTTTGATAGAACATATCTAATGCTGCCTTTTTTCTAGTGGAATCTAAATTATAATAATGTTCAGAATATTCACATATAAATGGATCTAGATAACACATATTACAAATTCGTAAATTAGTTAGATGCCATAATGATTCTAACTGAAAAGCTTCTTTTGATGCTTTATGTTCAATTTGTTTTCCTGTGAATTCCTGAATAAGACGGCTTAATACATTTTTAAATGTTTCCATAGCATCAGTAGTGGCTATCATCATTGTTTCGGTTTCATCAAGAGATGAGAGAAAACGATATGCATTACCTTGTGTTTTATGAATGATATAATTAAGAAAATGTGTTGGGTGTAAATTTCTTAATTCTTCAGTTAGCTGAATTTGTACTCCCATTTTATTACTCCATTCTTGAATTTTTGCTTCAGGATTTTGGTCACAATCAATAAAAAGAATATCTGAATTTGTTGGAAATGTAAATAATTTAGGTATGTATTGAGGAGGTATTTTTTCCCATTTGTTTTGTTTATTTTTAACCATTCCTTGTCTATATAAAAAATTTCCTTCTAATGAAGATGGTCCATAAATATATTGACTTTGATAATCATCTTCAACATATGATTGTTTTCGTTTTAATCCAAAATTGTTTTGTGAATCTCTATATGGATTTGAATAAGGATTTTCGTCGTCTGAAGAAAAATCATATATTACTTCTGCATCATTATTATCTGAATTATTTTCTATTTCTATATTATTTTCTTGAGTTTCGGATGGAATTTCTAATGCTGCGAATAATTTAGTTAGTGTTTCTACTTTTTCTTGTAAAGTTTCCATATAAATTGTGTGTATTTTGTAAATTAAATTTTTAGTTTCTTTTTACTAGTGAAGTAGTTATTATTAACGATTTTTCTATTTTTTTAAACATGTTTAACAAATTAATTTTGTTATCTTATTTTCAAGGTTTTTTATTTGTTCTTGTTTCCAATTTATACTATTATTTATTATATGTATTGCTTCAATATTGGATATACAATTAATTATTGATATATTAGAATCTATTTTTAAATTTAAAAGAAATTTTTTAGATTGTTTCAATGTTTTACGAAAAAAATTTAATTCTTGTTTATTTGTATCTAGACTTGAAAAACTCATGATTATATCTTTATAACAACAATAATTTAGTTTTTGTTTTGGATTAAAGTTACGATTAAAATTTATAGCTTTTTTTTTTAAATGATAATGATAGTAAAGTTTATTATGACTGATAATTATGATGATAAGTCATAACGATTAATATTCATATTCATAATAATATTTATGATGATGCAAAATAAATATGAGTATGATAAATGATATAAACATTTATAATGATATTAAAATCTTCTTACGATAATTATTTTAATTGTTGGTAAATTAATTTTTTAATAACGACGATATGAATATTTAAAAACAATGATTATTCATTATCATGTTTATGATGCTGCATATATATATGTATTCTTATTAACGATAGATTGGATATGCGAAATAATAATAAGAACGTTACTTAACTCTGATACCAAATTTACAGACATGACGGAAATAATATGATTAAGATAGAATTATACCTGAATGATGCGTCGTAATGAACTGATGATGGGTTGTTTGGGTATGAGATGATTATAAAAATATTGGATATGTTTGGATAGGGCTCTGCTATTCAGAAATAGAAAACTATTTCAACAGAAGAAGATTGAGAACAACTCAAATCTATAACACTCAAAT
The DNA here is from genome assembly GCF_052849685.1 of Lactuca virosa. Classification (NCBI taxonomy): domain Eukaryota; kingdom Viridiplantae; phylum Streptophyta; class Magnoliopsida; order Asterales; family Asteraceae; genus Lactuca; species Lactuca virosa. The sequence goes on along the minus strand of NC_136432.1, from coordinate 162,940,090 downwards.
TTAGCTTATCATTTCATATGGGCAAAGGCCCTATTTATAGGCCCAAAGGAGCCAAATACAATAATAGAATTGTAATCGTTTGATTGCAATATGACAAACCTATTTACAATAATGCCCCCTAGAGTATTGAAGGTCTTACATACTTTATGTTACATCAAGTAATATAATACACACTCAATTATTCTTTCTACCGACACTTTTCATCATAATTATAAAAGACAAATTACAATTCCTTTCCATATTTGAAAGGCCACATGTCTTCAATAATGCATCCCTTTTAATAATGACTTCTTATGTCATGTCTTACGTCATCCACATGTCTTCAATAATGTGTCTTTAATAATAATGGCTTTTTATGTCATTGCTTTCGTCATTCCTCCCGCCTCCGAAAAGATATATTTTTGAATAATGTTTGCTTGTGTCATGGCTGACGTTAATCTTCCATGAATGGTGTCTCTTTCATAATCGAGTAGGAATGTTTTTAGTTGTTTCTCTATGATGGCTTCCATTCTCTTGTCAATGTGTCTGCTATATGATTGTTGGCGCTTTTGATATACTTGAGATATGGATGAAATTGATGTAATTGTAATTGCCACCGGATCAATCGTCCTCGATAGTAATCTTCTTGTAACTTATACCGCCAAAAGCCAAGTAGATACTTGGAATCTGTGCGTAATTCGAATCTGGTTTGAAGTAGCTCGACTTTCCATTTTTTCAATGTTCTGAGACATGCTAGTGTTTCTCGTTCATGTGTGCTGTAATTTTGCTCCGTTTGGAAAAATGTTCCCGATATATACTTGCATAGTTTTTGCTCGTATTTATCTGTTTTTAATACTTCAGATGATACATCTGTATCAGTGTATGCTTTTTGTGATATTTTCATATCACTGTATACTTTATCATTGTTTACTTCGGATGGTATTTTCATACCAGTGTATGCTTTATCATTGTATACTTTTGATGAGTTAGATATGAGGTTTCCCTCACTATCTAGACCTAATAATACCTTTCCACGTATAATTACTTTTAGGCATCCTGCCCAAGTGTCTTGTGATGCATCTGTTTCTACAATTAGGAAATCGTCGATTTTTGCATTATATAAAGTAGGGAGAACTTGAATTTTTTGTTTTATATTTTGTACCAAAATAGTATCTGTATTGGTCCAAGACCAAGGTATTTTTTCTGATATTTTCTTTTGTAAAACTTTTCTTTCTTTTGCTAAATTTTTCAAAAATCCTTGTTCTGCAATATAATTTAAACAACCAAGAAATCGTTGTATTTGTTTTCTATTTTCAAGTTTATCAGGAAACATATTTAATTTTTCTCGTATATTGTCTGTTAATGATAATTGACAATTTTCTCCAATTTTTAAACCGAGATATTCAACTGTAGATTGAAAAAGTTTTGATTTCTTTTTTGATAAAACTAAACCCTTTTCTTTAATTCTTTGTAAAACCTTGATGACTGCATCAATGTGTGTTTGTTCATTTCCTTTTGTAAAAACAATTATATCATCAATATATGCAAGACAAATATGATCTAAACCATTTAGAGTTTCATCCATGAATCGCTGATATATTGCTGGTGCCTGTTTTAAGCCGAATGGAAGGACATTCCATTCATAATGCTTCTGAGGAGGACATGAAAAAGCGGTTAGTGGTTTCGTATTTTCATGTAAGCGTAATTGCCAATATCCGGATTTTGCATCAAATGTACTAAAATGTGTATTTCCTTTTATTTTTTCTAAAATATATTCTTTTCGTGGTAATTTATATGAATCTCCTATAGTAGCATCATTCATTTTTTTATAATTAATTACCATTCTTCGTTTGCCTCGTTTTATTTCATTATTATTTTCTACATAGAATGCAGGTGCAGAATGAGGACTCGTGCTGGGTCGAATGATTCCTTTTTCTAATAGTTCAGTGCATTCCTGTTTGAATTCAGAAACATCTTTTATACTGTATGGAATTTTATTTGGAACATTAACTTCATCATTAGGGTTTTTTAATAATATTATTATTTCTTGATTATTTTCATTTTTTAAATGATCTAGCGGGTTTTCGCTACATACTTCTTCGAGTTGTTTTTCAGCAATTTCTTTAGCAAATGTTAGTAATATGCGTAGTTGAAAACTAACTTCTTGTTTGATTATTTTAATAAGATCATAATGTTTGATAATTTCAGTTTTTATAATACCTTTTGTCGGATGATTGAGACTTATATGATCATTTGTTTGTATAAATGGTTGATATAATTTAAGGAAATTATTTCCTATTACTAAATCTATTCCTGAATCATGTTGATATATAGTTGGAGTTTTAAATGGTGCTTTTTCAATTACTATATCTATATCTCTTCCTACGAACCATATTTTGTGAATTGATTTATCAGCAATTGTAATTTTTAATGGTTTTTCTAATTTTTCTCAATTTTTTAATATCTTTCTTCTTCCAAAACATAAAGTAGCTCCTGTATCTATATACGAAACTAGTTCTTTATCTTGTATTTTGGTTGTAATAAAGGTACTGTTTGGGTTAATATTTGTTTTTCTTTTACTCATTGGGGTTAGTTTATAAATTTCTACTTAATTTAATGTTTTTTCTTGCGAAGTTTTTATATTAACAAGTTGTGTTTGTTAGTATAGTTAAAAGATTATGTATTGTTTCTAAATTACGGTTTTGTGATTTTTTATATTTCTTAATTCCTTCTTTTAATCGAGATATCTTTTTTAGTTGTTTATTATGTTCTTCCTTCTTTGATTGTAATTTTAACAAATAGTTTTCTTCATATAATAAAGCATTTTCTAAATGTTGAATGGTATTAGAGATATTAGAGTTTATTTTCCAATGGTTTTTTAATATATTAGTCCAAAGCATGTTATCTTTTGAAGAATTAATTTGTACTTTCGAATTCATTTTAACAAACTATTAAAGCGTCTGAAAGAAAATTAATTGAATTGTTAATATTTTTTATTACTATTTTTAAATGATTAATTTCAATTTTTAATCTTCCAATTTTAACTAATTGATATGTAGTATAATTTTTGTTTTTAGAAATTAGTTCGTGTACTTCAGATTCTTTTTCTTTTAAATGTTTTGTGGATTTTTCTAAATCTTTCCATAATTTTTTAAGTAGATCAACTTTGTATTTATTATCGTAAATACAATATACTTGGGTTTTATTACTCATAATTTTTATTTTACCATGTTAAAGGTCGTTTGATAGTAAGTGGTTTTTCTTTAAGTAGTGGTTTTTCATTAAGTGATTCTTCTTTAATAGTTTTTATTTTTAAATATTTTTCAAGTAATATCTTCTGTTGAGTTAAACTTTGTAATAGTTCAGAAATTTGTTTTAATACGATTAAACTTTCTACTTCTATAATAATATTTAATTTTTGACTAATTATATTTAATTTATCTCCTACTGATTTATCTTCTTCAGAACTAAGACCAATATTATATATTGTTCCTTGCGGTAAATACAATAATAGAATTGCAATCGGGGGGGGGGGGGGGGGGGGGAACAACACCCACTAGCCCCCTACTGGCTCCGCCCTGGTCTTTTTAACACATTTCTCAATATTACATTCCAAGTTGTAGTGTATTAATATCATACGTAATATGAATTTTACACTTGCTCAATTGTAATAATTTTTAAGTTACAAAAACTAAAAGAACAAGTTGTTTTTTTGGTGTATTTTGAAAACTATGTTTAATAGACAAAACACGAAATTTATGTGTTGGTTCAATAGATATTTGAAAATACCACGTCACCGGTCCTAAACTTCCTATTATTTTTTTTTCTTGTGTATTTTGAAAATTACGTTTAACACACAAAACATTTAATGTATCAGTCACCTATAATATTTTTATTAAAAAGGAGAGATACTTGACTGATTTAATGCATATATGAATATTTTTCCATATTTGTGTCTTATTAAGCGCAATAGTAATTTTGCATATATGAAGAATAATAATCGTAATACTAACGCATTACTAAAAAAGGAAAATACGTGGACAAAGTATACGTATAGTGGTATACAAAGTGTTCCAGCTACCAATGGTATTATATGCATACATTCATGCCTTTTGCCACCTATACACAATAATACACATATGTAGATTGGTTGGTAACACGAAATCTTGGTGCAACCCCCGATATTTAAATTGTCACCTTTTATATTTCTTCATAAAAAGGTTCTAAATTCTTATATTGCGTCATCCGCATGTCATATGATCATACTTAATTTATTAATTTAGTTAAATAAATATTTAAATTATTTTTTATCTTTCTTCTATTAGCTAATCGCAAAAGAATAACATGTTTCAATCGTTTTATTGTAAATTTTAACCATGTTAATTAAAGTTAGAGTAAATTACACGAACCGTCCCTCGTCCAGGTGCTAAAAAGCACATTCAGTCCCTATTTTCAAAAATTAACTCGGATCGTCCCTCGTTTGGTTAAAAGCTGCACATGTCATCCCTCGTTAGTTTAAATTTACAAGTTTCATCCCTTACGAGACATGAAATGACTATTTTGCTCTTTTTATTTTATTTTTGATTTATTTTATTTTTCTTACAATTAATAATAATATACAAAATAAAAGACAAACGTCATCCTCCCACCTTATCTAACTCCTTCCCTTCTAAACCCACTTTCCCCTAAAGCAAAATCATCACCACCACCGGACAACTTAGCACCACCATTGACCACCGCCGGACCACCACACACCACGGTTGACCACCACCTCTTTTTCTTTCAAAAACACCGTCGATAACCCCTTACCCCCCCCCCCCTTCTTCCCAAGGATCCTTAAGCCACCACCGTCGACCACCAAGCCTTGTAGAAACACCACTCGAAGCAAGAGAGTCGGAAACACCAACCATCACCACCTGTTCGTAGATTTACACTCTAGGTGGTGTTAGATTTGATTTTTTCAAAAGAGGTGAGTAATGACAAACTCGATTTCTTCAAGGTTGAAACTCTGTCGAGTTTGATTCAACACAAAACCGTCTCATATTACTCTGGCGGAATGTACCTCCGATCTAGGGTTTCAAACGGAGATAGAGACGAAAAAAATAGATTCATTCTTCCGTTTCTGTCAGACGAGGGTGAGGGAGAAGACGGTGATGGTTGTGTGCAGATGAAGGGGGTGGTGGTTTCGAACGCAGATGGAGGCGGTGATGGTTGCTACAATGATGGCAGAGAAAGAAAGAGAAGAGATGTGTGGTTGTGGTTTCCGGCAACTTCATGGTTGTCGGCGACTTCGTGAATGGTGTGCAGATCTTAGACGGTGGTGGACAGACGATGAACGGAGAAGCAGAGATGGAGTGGTGGATGGTGGTCTTCATCTGGAGACCTGGTTTCAATGATGCAGAAGGAAATGGGGGAAACGAAGGGGAAGGGGGAGCCGGGAGGGGTGGGTTGATTGGTAGGGTATTTTGTTTTTTTTTCTTTTTCTTTTTTTTAATCTAAAAAAAATGATAAATACATATTAAAAAATTAAAAAAGAAATTATTAAGGGTAAAAATGTCATTTTATGTCCACAGGGACGACCCGAGTGAAAAAATAATTATACAGGGACGGTCCGAGTTAATTTTTGAAAATAGAGACTCAACGTGCTTTTTGACACCTGGACGAGGGACGATTCGTGTAATTTACTCTTAAAGTTATATTCTTATCATTATATGGTAAATTATTGAGTATTGTTTAAAATATGCATCATGTTGTATATTAACGTGACCAAAAAAAGCATACCGAAGTAGTTGACTAGTGATAACGGGAACGATATTTGACTCACTTACAGAAATCACATGAAATTTATGACAAGACGCCATGAAATCACATGAAAAATAATCAATTTTACAAATAATATTTTGTCAACATTTTGAACTTATTGAAGTGTTTTTAAGCGTATTTCTCTTTGAAATTGACCAATAAATCTAAAAGAAATAATACATTTTTCGAACGTCATGGGATACTATTATTGGTATACACTAATCATGCTTATTTGTACACATTAAAAATTAAAAATTAAAAAATAATAAATAAAACACTTTGCGTCTGTGAACTAGGCCACGTGCACACGGTTCTAGGATGATCCAAACTGGTCGCGTCTTTTTTTTTTCTTTGCAACCAATCATGGTTTGCCATACATGAATAAGATAAACAAAATACCCATAAAGCGAACGTTTTTAACATCACTGATGACGTCAACATCCTTCCACTTGTAAAAATCTCTTAGCATCATTTTATACGACGTTTGACACCAAAAAGTTGTGAATGCAACCTTTTCATCATTTATTTTGTCTTATAGTCGGTATTTTTGTGTAATTTTTTTTAATATTAAGAATGAACCGTAAAATCATTGGTCATTGTAGTTTCGTAAAAACTATAGATATGATTCGAAATTTTTTTGACTTGCATTAAGGTTTAAAATCATAAATTTTTTGTGGTTTTGGTCTAAAATTAAGAAGCTCCCATGATTTTGGTCCACGAAGTATTTGAAATGACTGTTTTGCCCTTTAATTTTTTGTATTTCCACTAATACGTTATTAATCAAAAATAAAAATAAAAAATTTGGGCTCTCTCTCTCTCTCTCTCTATATATATATATATATATATATATATATATATATATATATTAATCAAAAATAAAAATAAAAAATTTAGGCTCTCTCTCTCTCTCTATATATATATATATATATATATATATATATATATATATATATATATATATATATATATATATATATATATATATATATATATATAGTTGTCGGTTTTTTTCTTGTTAAACCAAAAAAGAACACAACTTTATGAACCTTATGAAATCACTAGGAGATTTATAATGTACACACAAACAATAGTCTCTCTTTCTCTCTTTAGATTAATAAGCATGAACTTCATCCGGGTTCTCTTAGTTCATATTCAACACAAACACCACTATGAGCACACACAATGATGAAAATTGATGTAGAGAATACAATAACCTTAAAATTAATGATGTAAAACCCAAAAAGGGATGATGAAAAACTCATACACACCTACAAATGTCGATCTAAATGCAGATTCAACTCAACAAAAAATTATAATTCAAAATCAAACCCTAAACCATCACTTATCCCACTAATCAATTATGAAAACTTTAAAGCCTCTAATCTTCGATCTCAAAATCAAACCATAAACCCTCTCTTACCCAATTAATGCCTTCTGAAAACCCTAGGGATCTTTTTCACCGTCATCGGGTGGATTCCTTGACTAGATTGTCGGCGGTGACACACTTTCACGGCAGCATCACATTCACGACGACATAATCATGATGTCGTGTCACATTTTCGTGACCGAGATTCTCAATTACTTGTTGTGGTAGGATGGTAGATGTGGTGGTGATGTGTTGATCATGATGGGTTTTGAACATAATAACAACATATGTGTTCATGCAACCCTAATTGCCTTGGATCTAAGTTTTTCACTAATTGAACATGCAAATTTGAATACCAAAGCAAAACCCTAGATCTAGCATATATAATTTCGAAAATTACACAATAAAAGGATTTTGATATTTACCTCACTTGTTATGTAGCAATAACAAGAACACCTTGAAGATCATTGACTCTTGAAAGCTTAGTGCCTCAAATGTTGCACCTCTAATGGCTTACAAACAACACTAGCAAGAGGATGAGAGGAGGGAATGCCCTAAGAATTTCGGCTAGGGTTTTTATCAAGAATGCATTGGCCGAAAATCATAGGTAGAGGGGTCCTTATATAGTTGTGGGCTGCTAGGGTTTCTGGAGGAAGCCCTAATATCCTGCTTAAGGCTTAAGCAGCCCATGGACCCTTATTAAGGAGCCTTGGACAAAATCTATAGGGCCTCCCTATAGAATTTCGTCCACTCCCATCTAAGGAGTCCATTAGCCCAGTTTCACAACTATCAATGATTTGCAAAACAATCCTTGTTCCTTTAACCAGTTCCTTTAATCCCGAAATTAATTCCAAATTAATTTATGATTAAATACTTAATTAAATAACATAATTTCTAATTAACATATTATTTTCATAATACATTAATAAATCAATTTATTATTCCAAATAATAAATTCAACCTCTCTCTCAAAAAGTCATCCTGTCAAGTTGCTAGAGTGAAGGCAACCCAAAAGGACCATGTCACTATCAAATCAAGTACATACCAATTATAGTTATGAGCTTAGACACCTAATCCAACAGATCAAACACGAAGATATGGTATGCGAAAGAGGGGAGGGTATTGAACGAGAAAGAGAGGCGGATGAGAGGAGGAGATGTTATAGATATGGGCTCTCAATTACTTGGTTGGCGGTGATAAGGAGGTCGACATACCCGTGTTCTGGCCAAAGCGTCAAAGAGAGTGAAAGAGAGAGAGAGAGAGAGAGAGAGAGAGAGAGAGAGAGATGTAGAGAAAACGAAATGGTACGATGGATGGGTGAAGGGGTATATTCTTTTTATTTAATTATTATTTTTAAATTAAAAGAGTGTTAAAATAAATATAGAAAATGTGAAAAGGAAGTTGAAAGAGTATAACAATATTTTTATGTTTTTAGGACCAAAACCACAAAAATTTCTTGATTTTGGACATCCCATGCAAGTCGGAAATTTTTTGGACCTTATCCACATTTTTCATGAAACCATAGCGACCAATTTTGCAATTTTGTCTAATTTTAAGAGTAAATTATGGTTTTGGTCCCTATGATTTATTCCATCTGCAGTTTTAGTCGATTTTCAATTTTTGACATGGTTCCTCCCGTGGTTTACAAAAGTTGCAAATGTGGTCCCTAAGGTTGTTACTGTCAATGTCATATGTTAAGTACATGTAAAATGACATTTATACCCTTATTCTTGTGTTTAATATGTTTTGAGATTTTTACGAACTTAAGGAACTATATATGTAAAATTTTGAAGATATCCCTAAAGCCCAATCAGAACATTGAGAAAACCATTTCACTTTTACTCACTCTGTTGTGGTCAACGACTCCAATGATATATCTCATTTGAGGTCGGAAAATCCAACACCACCATCCCTATCTCTTTCTCGCTTGCAAGTGTCAACGTTACCCACCCAATCCCTCTGGTGCCTTACCCTCTAAGACCATATCCTTAGCGTAAGAGAGGGGGGGTGAACTAGTTTAGGGACTCTAAGTAAACCAACAATTTGGGTCCCTTTGGCCTTTACTATACTTAATGTTATAAAACCTTCTCCTTTATCCTTTTTTAAACCCCTTGATTCGTATTTTCTCTTAAACATTATTATTGATTATTTGATTAATAATAACTATCACCAAGATAACTACACATAAACAAACAGTAAAGTGGAAGTAAGAAATTATGGATTAATAGAAATACCTGCTTGGCATAGTGAGTTCTTGACAACATTAAGAAAGTAAGTTCTTGACAAACTTTAGAAAACTAAAATTCATTCAAAACAAAATCGTTCCAACCCTTATTCTATATTCTGTAATTAATGGACAATGGATAATTTAAGAAAAATAAGCCTAATCTGTTATTAACCCTAATAGATAATCAGATAATGGAAGGAAAACTAATATACATATCTGTAACATCCAAAAATTTACAACCAATTTAAACTTTTCAAAAACAACCCATATTCATTAAGTTATTACAAAAAGGTTTATAATTCATTTATTATCAGAGTATCCCAGAACATCAACATAAAACTGAGGAGCGGTACAATCACGCCTTCACCTTGCCACGATCTCCTGAAGTACCTGAAACAATACACTGAAACTGTAAGCCCAAAAGCTTAGTGAGTTACCCCCAAAATACCAACCACAATACCATACACATATCATATCATATCATAAACAGAACAGCCATGCATATCGAGTCTACAGTGTGACTGGTCCGCCTGCACCAGGCCTTCAGTCCACCCGGTCCACTCTCTCTCCGAGCCTACAGTTGTTGGATAAGGTGTCTAAGTCCATAACTATTTCTGGTATGTACTTGACCCGACCCGGCATGGTCCATTTGGGTTGCATGGCACCATGCAATTGGATAAACTAAAATGAGAGAAATAACACTTATGGTTTATTAATATATTATAAGTTCTAATATATTAATAATATTATTTAATTAGTTTGATCAAGAATTAATTTAGAATTAATTAAGTGATCAAAAGATAACTAATTAAATATATGGGTAGATTATGTAAATCTTCCATATCTTATATAGTGGGCTAAGAGGCTCCATGGATTATCAAGTTGGGTTCCACCCATAGGATGCTCCATGGATGCTCCATGGGAGTTACAAACCCATGGGTCATGGAAATGAAGAGTCATGACACATTAGGGTTTACATGGTGTAACCCTAGATGTGTCAACACTATATAAGAAACCCATTCTCCACCAAAATTGGCTACACATAAGAAACAAGAGGGCTAGGCCGATTTTAGAAGTGTGTATTCTCTCTAAAGTCATTCCAAAAGCATTTAGTGTTGTGTGAAGCATTTGAGGCATCACACTTGGGGTGCTAGGCTCACAAGGTTTCAAGGATCATAATCAACAACAAGGTAAGTTATTCTATCTTTCATTCAAGTTAAAAATGTTCCCCATGTATGCTAGATAGGAATATAACCTTGGAATTCAACTTTGCATGATAATTAGACAAACATAGATCCAAGGTTATTAGGGTTGCATGTACACTTAGGAAGTGTTAGAATGCTCAAAACCCATCAGTGGTATCAGAGCCTAGGTTTGGTTGTTGTTTTTTTTTTGTGTGCAAACAGCTTGAAAAAAAATCGTTTTTCTGTTTTCTGCTCGTATGAAAGTTTGCACATTTGTTGCTGGAAATGGACTAGAAACATTACCCTAAACTGTTTTGATGTTTTAAAGCTTGTTTTAGATGGTGTAATGTTTATGCTAATCCATTTACAATGACAATTATTAAAATTACAAGTTTTTTTTAAGTGTAATTTTTGATTCTTGAAAGTGTTCATATTCATGTTCTTGAACTTATGAAGATTAGATGATCATAGGAATTGTTTGTAACCTTCATGGTAGTTTAATTCATGATCATAATGTGTTTTAATGGAGTCCATAACTTGTCCTCAAGTTATGGAAAACCAAAAGTCTCACTTTTATTAAAGCCATTAAAAGAACACAAGAGTTATAAAAATGAAGAGTCTTCATTTTTATTACTCAATTAATTCATAAGTTATAAGAAATGAAAAGTTTTGGAAGTTTACAAAACTTGCCCTCAAGTTTTGGAACATGTAAAGTCTTGATTAAAACTTTAGTTCCAACCCTTAGATTTTAAAAGTTAAAATTCAACCCTTATACTTTATAATATTATAAGTTACTAATATATATATGTATAACAACAAGTCGTCTTACCGCTAGTATGCCTCATTCACGAAGCCTGTCTATAAGGGGGGTATAAGGTTGTTGCCTATAAAATGGCAACTTAATGGGTGTCCACTCTCACCCACCGCTTCCTTGATCGGTGGAGGGTCGTTAGCCGAACGGGTAAGACAAGACTTATAAATTCTCATTAAAAGTATGATGAATATTATAAAGTAACTAAATGCTTTTATTAAATTCCCAATCTTAGTTACTTTAGGAAAATGTGAATAAGGTGCTAATCCATGGAATTACACTTTACACTTTGTTTAAGTCGTTGGTGGAGCGTGTGTGGTTAACCGGCACACTAACTTGGACTTAACAAGGTAGGTAAAGGGTGACTTAAGGTTTACCATAGCATCGGTGGAGCGTGTGTGGTTTACCGGCACATCGATTGAGTGATAAACCTTGAGGGTACCAAGTGATTTGCATGGTTACTTCACACCTCGTTTTGTGATCCTCGGTACCCCAGTCACAAAACTTGGAGGGCACACTCGAGATTGAAACATGCCTTTGAAAAGTTCATTGAATCCCAAAAGAATCTAGGAATTTCTAAGAACCAATTAAAAACCTAATATTTATATTTCGTTTTTCATGGTGGAAATTGGTGAATCGTCATTCACCTACCTTTCAAATATGTTATAGCTTGGATTACGGCATACCTCTTCTAAGTTATAATATATTGTGATTGGATCCTAGCCTTAATATTACATTTGGGTGTTTTATTAAGGACTCTCTTAATATCTAAACTAATCTTGTTCTCTTCTTTCAGATGTCTTCAAACAATGCTGCTTCTGGCTCTAATCCTAATGGCTCCTTTACCCTTATGAACTTGTGTGGGAAAGTCACTTTTGATGGATCCAACTTCAATGAATGGATCAGAAACATCAGGATGATTACCCGCTACGAGGACAAAGAATATGTCCTTGACAAGGAGCTTAAGGAGATTGATGAGACCACTGCAATTCCCCAGGAGATCGCTGACTTCCGGGCACATGAAAGGGATGCTACAAAAGTGGCATGCATCATGTTGGCCACCATGACAGCGGAACTCCAAAAGTCCTATGAGGACTTCTACCCTTTTGAAATGCACCAAGATCTGATGGAAAGATACCATCAAAGTGCACGACAAGAGAGGTATGAAATCATATGCTCTATCATAACAACCATGATGAAGGACGGGGAATCCGTCACGAGCCACATGCAGAAAATGCAAAGGTATGTGGATCGGTTGCTGAAGCTTAATGTGAACTTCCCTGAGGAGCTTGCAATAGATATCATTTTGCACTCCTTACCATCGTGCTATGATCAATTCCGCATGACATATCACATGAATAAGGAAGAGGTCACACTCAGCAAACTTCAGGGACTCCTCAAGACCGCAGAAACAGGTCTTAAGGGTAAGTCGGTTGTTAACACTCCTACTCCAAACTCTGCCCCGGTTTTGGCAATCGGGAAAGGTAGAGGGAAGAAGAGGAAGAGCTCTTCGAAGGGTACCAAGGCTAGGACCCTTGATGGCTCTTCTTCAAGTGGAACCAAGAAAGGTTTTGTCACTCCTTCTTCTGACCCTAAAGAGGCTGAATGCTTCTATTGCCATGAAAAGTCACATTGGAAGCGGAACTGCCCAAAGTACCAGCAAGATGTGAAGGATGGGAAAGTTAAACCCAAACATGCAGGTATTTACACTATCTTATCTAATAACTCACCCCATTCTAACTCTTGGGTCCTTGATACCGGTTGTGGTATTCATATCTGTTCTGATTTGCAGGGACTAAGAAGGAGTGAGAATGTGGAGCATGGAAGAATAAACTTAATCATGGGGAATAGGAAAGCTTTACCTGTCACCAAGATTGGAGTTTATACTTTATCGCTAAGTAGTGGGTTTAGTTTATATTTGAATAAATGTTGTTATTCGCCAGAAATGACAAGAAATATTATTTCCTTTCATGCATTGTATAAACAAGGTTTCACCTTTTCATTTGATAATGAAGTTGGTTCGATTAATGCTTTCTTTAATAATGTTCTTTATTTTAAAGCATTACCTTGTGATGGTGTGTATGAAACTGTATCTGTGGTTGATAACTTAGGAAATAATGTATTGTGTATTGATTCTGTTAATGATAATAACTTGGATAAAGCATCATTATGGAATTGTCGTCTTGGACATATAAGCAAGAAACGCATAGGCAAACTCCAAAAGGATGGAGTATTGGAGTCATTTGACCTAAAGTCAGATGATAGTTGCGAATCATGCTTACTTGGAAAAATGACAAAGTCACCCTTCACAGGTTCTTGTGAGAGGGGTGAAGGTTTGTTGGATCTTATACACACGGATGTGTGTGGGCCCTTCAAACATGCCACAAGGGATGCTAATTGTTATTATTTGACTTTTACTGATGATTACAGTAGATATGGATATGTCTACTTAATCAAGCATAAGTCAGAGACTTTTGAGAGGTTTAAAGAGTTTAAACAGGAAGTCGAGAATCAATTGGGCAGGAACATTAATATGCTTCGATCCGATCGAGGTGGTGAGTATCTTAGTTCAGAGTTCCTCAACTATCTTAGGGAATGTTGGATTGTCTCACAATTGACACCTCCCAGGACACCGCAGTTGAATGGTGTAGCTGAGAGGCGTAATCGAACCTTGTTGGATATGGTTCGTTCCATGATGAGTCGAGCTTCGCTACCAATCTCATTTTGGGGGTATGCCTTAGAGACTGCCGCCCATATCCTTAATTTAGTTCCCACAAAGAAAGTTGCCAAAACTCCTCATGAGATGTGGACTGGTAAAGTACCCAAACTAGACCACATTAAGATTTGGGGTTGCGAGGCTTTCGTGAGACGCGAGACTCATGATAAGCTCGAACCTCGAAGTGAGAGGTGTATTTTCATCGGCTACCCACAGAAATCCTTTGGTTACCTCTTCTACAGACCTAGTGAGAATGTGGTCTTTGTAGCTAGGAGGGCTTTCTTTCGAGAGAGAGAGTTCATAAGCCAAGGAGACAGTGGGAGGTAAGTTGACCTTGAAGAAATTCAAGAGTCAAGTGGTGAAGGAACTTTAAACCCTAGCACTCAACTTGAGGAGGAAACTTCTGTTGAGCCAATTGACAAGTCTGTACCTCTGAGGCGTTCCACAAGGGTTAGGAATGCACCTGATCATTACTATGGATTCCATATTACTGCGGAAGGTGATACACTTATCAATGATGAGACATTGATAGGTCTGGATGAACCTAACAGTTATGCGGAAGCCATGGCAGGCCCTGAGTCAGCCAAGTGGAAAGAGGCAATGGACAGCGAGATACAGTCCATGTATGACAATCAAGTTTGGAACTTGGTTGAGAATGTACCAGGTCGTAAGCCTGTAGGGTGCAAATGGATCTTCAAGAAGAAGACCGATATGGATGGTAATGTACACACTTATAAGGCACGACTGGTTGTAAAGGGTTTCTCACAAACTCCGGGAGTTGATTATGATGAGACCTTTTCTCCAGTGGCCAAGATTAAGTCTATTAGGGTTCTGTTAGCCATAGCCGCATTTCATGACTATGAAATATGGCAAATGGATGTCAAAACCGCTTTCCTTAATGGAAAGTTGGCTGAGGATGTTTACATGAGTCAGCCAGAGGGTTTTGTCAACACAGAGTACCCTAATAGAGTGTGTAAGCTTGAGAAATCCATTTATGGGTTAAAGCAAGCACCTCGCAGATGGAATCTTTGCTTTGATGAGAAAGTCAAGGAATTTGGCTTTTCTAGGAGTGAAGATGAATCTTGTGTATATGTCAAGGCTAGTGGGAGTATAGTTAGCTTTTTGGTATTGTATGTGGATGACATACTACTCATAGGAAATGACATCCCAACTCTGCAGGAAGTTAAGTCATGGCTTGGGAAGTGTTTCTCTATGAAGGACCTAGGAGAAGCTGCCTATATTCTAGGGATAAGGATCTTGAGAGACCGGAGTAAAAGACTAATTGGACTTAGTCAAAGTACTTACTTGGATAAGGTGTTGAAGAGATTCGGCATGCAAGACTCCAAGAAAGGAGAGTTACCCATCCAGAGTAATGCCAGATTGAGTAAGACACAAAGCCCTAGTACTGAGGCTGAGATAGCATAAATGAGTCGAAGACCTTATGCTTCGGCTGTAGGATCAATTATGTATGCTATGACGTGTACTCGACCTGATGTAGCCTTTGCTTTGAGCATGGTTAGCAGGTATCAGGGGAACCCTGGCAAGGCACACTGGACTGCGGTAAAGA
This sequence comes from Lactuca virosa, assembly GCF_052849685.1. Lineage (NCBI taxonomy): Eukaryota > Viridiplantae > Streptophyta > Magnoliopsida > Asterales > Asteraceae > Lactuca > Lactuca virosa. The sequence continues at coordinate 162,924,438 of NC_136432.1, read as the reverse complement.
ATATCCTCAAGTACCTACGGAGGACTAAGGACTGGGTCCTTACCCTCGGTGGGAGTGAAGACTTGAGAGTTGTAGGGTATAGTGATGCTAGCTTTCAGACTGATAGGGATAATTTCCGCTCTTAGTCAGGCTGGGTCTTTACCTTAAATGGAGGAGCAATTTCTTGGAAGAGTTCCAAGCTAGAGACAGTGGCTGATTCAACTTGCGAATCAGAGTATATAGCAGCTAGCGAGGCAGCAAAGGAGGCGATATGGCTGAAGAACTTCATTGGAGACCTTGGAGTTGTACCAGCTATTAAAGAGCCAATGGGAATTTTCTGTGATAGTGAAAGTGCAGTTGCCTTAGCCAAGGAACCAAGGGATCACGGGAGATCCAGACACATCGACAGAAAATACCATTTCATCAGACATCGAATAGAAGAAGGACTCCTCGTGGCAAAGAGGGTATCATCGGATGAGAATCCAGCAGATCCCCTCACGAAGGGACTGACTCGGGTTAAGCATCTCCAGCATGCTCGGAGCATAGGGCTGAAGGATGATATTAGATTTAGTAGTTAGATAACCTTGAAATTTGTAAAGTGTAATTGACATTAGATGATGAATAAAAGGTGTTTTATTTATGAGTAAAGTGTTGCTATCTCTTGTCGATCGTTTACTATATTTCTTTTGCATGTTTTGACTTCCAGAATAATTATGTTTGGTATATCATATTATTCGAACCTCCACAGTCGGTCATATGTCGGAAGTAGGTATGAATCAAGACTGTCATGATTGGTTGCAGAGGTCTAAGTTGTTGGACATGGCTACAACACTCATGAGTGCTCATAAGTTCTGAGCATTGGACTCAACCCACGCTCACTGGAATCACTTCATGGAATTTATCTCGAGTGATCGTGAGACGGTAATATCATATAAGTCTTCAAACCTAGAGAGATGATTTGTTACTTATGAGTTGGTTATGCATTGATTGTACGTTAACGCATTGGTAACTCGATGTTATAAAACGTGCTTTTGTGTATAATTCAATGAGTGGTAGAACAAACATATGAGTCGAAGTTTATCTGTTCCTTCTTGGATTAGAAGCTGATATCTGGGCCCCTCGATGATTTTGTTTTGACCTATGTACCGGGCCCGATCAGAACTAAGTTGATGTGTTCAATTAAGTTCTTTGTCAAACAAATCGGAAATCGGGAAACAAACTGCTGGACAATAAGTAAGACATTGTTCCATGTATTTGTCCGGCTGATATCTAGAACAGAGGATTATATGATCACTTATCTTAAATGGCGTATCATCATCTTCTCAGTTCCGAGAGACCTTGAAAGAGCTACGATTGTCGATCGGTTCCTCAAGTATTGCTGTTATAGTTATTAGACTTATCCAAGTGGGAGACTGTTGGATAAGGTGTCTAAGTCCATAACTATTTCTGGTATGTACTTGACCCGACCCGGCATGGTCCATTTGGGTTGATGAATAAAAGGTGTTTTATTTATGAGTAAAGTGTTGCTATCTCTTGTCGATCGTTTGCTATATTTCTTTTGCATGTTTTGACTTCCAGAATAATTATGTTTGGTATATCATATTATTCGAACCTCCACAGTCGGTCATATGTCGGAAGTAGGTATGAATCAAGACTGTCATGATTGGTTGCAGAGGTCTAAGTTGTTGGACATGGCTACAACACTCATGAGTGCTCATAAGTTCTGAGCATTGGACTCAACCCACGCTCACTGGAATCACTTCATGGAATTTATCTCGAGTGATCGTGAGACGGTAATATCATATAAGTCTTCAAACCTAGAGATATGATTTGTTACTTATGAGTTGGTTATGCATTGATTGTACGTTAACGCATTGGTAACTCGATGTTATAAAATGTGCTTTTGTGTATAATTCAATGAGTGGTAGAACAAACATATGAGTCGAAGTTTATCTGTTCCTTCTTGGATTAGAAGCTGATATCTGGGCCCCTCGATGATTTTGTTTTGACCTATGTACCGGGCCCGGTCAGAACTAAGTTGATGTGTTCAATTAAGTTCTTTGTCAAACAAATCGGAAATCGGGAAACAAACTGCTGGACAATAAGTAAGACATTGTTCCATGTATTTGTCCGGCTGATATCTAGAACAGAGGATTATATGATCACTTATCTTAAATGGCGTATCATCATCTTCTCAGTTCCGAGAGACCTTGAAAGAGCTACGATTGTCGATCGGTTCCTGAAGTATTGATGTTATAGTTATTAGACTTATCCAAGTGGGAGACTGTTGGATAAGGTGTCTAAGTCCATAACTATTTCTGGTATGTACTTGACCCGACCCGGCATGGTCCATTTGGGTTGCATGGCACCATGCAATTGGATAAACTAAAATGAGAGAAATAACACTTATGGTTTATTAATATATTATAAGTTCTAATATATTAATAATATTATTTAATTAGTTTGATCAAGAATTAATTTAGAATTAATTAAGTGATCAAAAGATAACTAATTAAATATATGGGTAGATTATGTAAATCTTCCATATCTTATATAGTGGGCTAAGAGGCTCCATGGATTATCAAGTTGGGTTCCACCCATAGGATGCTCCATGGATGCTCCATGGGAGTTACAAACCCATGGGTCATGGAAATGAAGAGTCATGACACATTAGGGTTTACATCGTGTAACCCTAGATGTGTCAACACTATATAAGAAACCCATTCTCCACCAAAATTGGCTACACATAAGAAACAAGAGGGCTAGGCCGATTTTAGAAGTGTGTATTCTCTCTAAAGTCATTCCAAAAGCATTTGGTGTTGTGTGAAGCATTTGAGGCATCACACTTGGGGTGTTAGGCTCACAAGGTTTCAAGGATCATAATCAACAACAAGGTAAGTTATTCTATCTTTCATTCAAGTTAAAAATGTTCCCCATGTATGCTAGATAGGAATATAACCTTGGAATTCAACTTTGCATGATAATTAGACAAACATAGATCCAAGGTTATTAGGGTTGCATGTACACTTAGGAAGTGTTAGAATGCTCAAAATCCATCAACAGTATGACTGGTCCTCCCGCATCGGGCCTTCAGTCCACCTGGTCCACTCTCTGAGTCTACAGTATGCCTGGTCCGCCCGCACCGAGCCTTCAGTCTGTCTGGTCCACTCTCCGAGCCTCGACACGTTTGGTCCGCCCTCTTGGGGCCTTCAGTCTATCCGGACCGCTCGTCGGGCCTTCGGCCTAACCGGTCCCCCTGGGTATGTTGGCCTACAGCACAAAGCAGGACCCGCCTCAACCCAACCCAGTCCAACAACCATGTGCACATAAACATATAATCATATAACATCTCACAACTAATCAAACCGATCCAGCATATCACATAACATAGCAACATCCTAACCAGGATACCGACCTAACCGATCACTAGCATATCATCATCCTATATACCAGGATACCGACCTTAACCAGGTCTCTAACGCATACCATCCTAACTACCAGGATGCAAACATAGCAAAGCAATAACATAACAAATAATACCCGGATTTCCATCCGATAAAGGGTCGGCCTTGGTGCCGTAGACCTTATCAGTATAGTGAGAATAACTCACCTCGCAAATGCCGACTGAAAGGATAAGATCAGCTGCTCCGATCACCGACACGAACTCCACCACCGAACACTACCAAAGAACCAAATCCAATAAGTACCAATAATTACCAAAATACCCTTGGAAGTCAAACTGGTCAACCCTTGGTCCAAGTCAAAGTCCTCAGTCAAAGTCAACCTTCCTGGTTGACCCTACTCGCCGAGTCAACCCGTTGACTCGTCGAGTCCCTATGCTCAGAAACTCCAAAGCCACGACTCAACTCGCCGAGTCGCCCCAAGACTCGCCGAGTCCAACAAGTTCCGAGTCCCTTCTTGCTCAACACACCGAGTCATCCCTCGACTCACCGATTCACAGCTCAACCAGAAAAGGTTAGGGTTCCACGACCAGACTCGTCGAGTCCAAGAATAGACTCGTCGAGTCCCAGGGAATCTTCAACAGACTCGCCGAGTTGTTCTTCCAACTCGTCGAGTCCATGCACAAATTCATACAACTCGTCGAGTGCACCCATGTGACTCGCCGAGTCCAAACGTGACATCTTCATTCAGACGGTTTCAGGCCATTTCATTACTTCCAATACATAGATCTGGACTCCTAGGGCCAGATTCACACGTAAAGTTTCCAACTTTACGTGCATGCAAGGCTCAACAAGCTCCAACCAAGTTACAAGAAGGTTTTGGGACAAAGGCACTCTCAATCAAGCCCCATGGCTGATGCTTTCTGCCCTCATGGCTCCAATACAACCTAGATCTGAAGTTGCAACTTCAGATCTAACCTCTAAACCCGAAATGGATTCCAAACAAGCTAAAATTCCCAAAACAACAACCAAGAATGGATCTAGAAGGAGAAAACTCAAGGTAACAACTTGTTACCTCAGAAATGTGCCCAAGAAGGAGTAGATTCCGGATCTACAATGATCTCCCGATGCTAGCCTCTTAATCTCCTAACTTTCTCCTCTTAAATTCTTCTTCCAAGCTCAAACTTTAACAATGGAGGCTCACACACACTAATTAGGGTTTCTGGAACTCAAATGGGCAGTAAAGAGGCTGAGGGTGGCTATAATTTGCTTTATATAGGGCACAACTCCCCGAAATTAGGGTTTTCTCCCTTCAGTATCAACTCGCCGAGTCCACTTCCGACTCGCCGAGTTGGTCACTTAACACATGACCAGTATCGTGACTCGACTCGCCGAGTCAACCTTCCTTATTCACACTAAGAACCCTGAACTTGCACTTCTGAACTCGGGGTGTTACAATTCTCCCCCACTTAAATTAGGCTTTGTCCTCGAAGCCTGCAGCAACACCCCAGACAATACTCCCATAATACAGCTCCTGGTCTCAACCGATCCAGGTTCCTCCAACACTGCTATCAAACCCTTATAAAGTCTAACTCTTTTCTTTTCGTGCTGACAGGATGACACTGTTGGGTTATGAGCATTCTAACACTCCTAAGTGTACATGCAACCCTAAATACCTTGGATCTATGTTTTCTCTATTATACATACAATTATGAACATCCAAGGTATTATCCTAATCTAGCATACAAAATAATAAATATAACAAGATAGAATACATACCTCTTTGATGTAGAATGTCTTCATGAAGCTTGAGTGCCTAGTGCCCCAAGTGTGACACCTCAAATGGTTCACACAACACCAAATACACTTGGAATAACATGAGAGAAACTTGAACACTCCTTGAAATCGTCTAGCCCTCACACTCACACATTAGTGCCCAATTTCTTGAGCCATGGGATTCTTTTATATGGTGGCTATTAGGGTTACACCATGTAACTCATAACTTTACCCATTCCTTATGCTCCATGGATTTTAACCTCCATGGAGTATCCATGGGTCACCCCATGGACTTAGTCCAACATAAGGAATCTTGGATCACAAGCCCACATATATAAGAATGAATGATTTACACAATCAACCCATATATTTAATTAGTCTCCTTTTGATCACTTAATTAATTCCAAATTAATTCTTGATCAATACTAATTAAATAACCTTATTAATATATTAGAACTTATAATATATTAACCAACCTTAAGTGTTATTTCTCTCATTATAGTCTATCCAAATGCATGATGCCATGCAACCCAAATGGACCATGCCGGGTCGGGTCAAGTCTTACCAATTATAGTCATGGACTTAGACATTAATCCAGCAGTCTCCCACTTGGATAAGTCTAAAACTATTATTGCGTATGACTTCAGGAACCGATCAGCAATCGTAGCTCTCAAAAGCTTCTGTCGAACTCTGACCTTGTCGATGAACTCTGACCTTTGTCAATGACTTGTCCATTAGATAAGGGATCATATATTCCTCTATTCTAGATATCATATGGACTGAGACATGGATTATCAATCATTCTCTCTATCCATTTGTTGTTTCCCGATTTCCGATTCATGATGACTGACTGATTGAACAAATCAAATCAGTCTTGGCTTGGCCAAGCACTCACATGTATCATCTTTAAATCATCGAGGGGCCCACAGATATCGCTTTTATCCCGAAGGTAAAAGGAATGGATAAACTTCGACTCATATGGCTTGTTCTACTACTTGTTGAATCATACACAAAGGCACGTTTTATAACATCGAGTTACCAATGCGTTTTCGTGCAATCAATGTATAACCAACTCATAGTAACAACTCATATCTCTAGGTTTGAAGAATATAAGATATTATCGTCTCATGATCACTCGTGATAAAATCCATGAAGTGATTCAAATGAGTGCGGGTTGAATCCAATACTCAGAACTTATGAGCACTCATGAGTGTTGTAGCACCACTTTTGTCCACCAACTTGGACCTCTACAAACCAACCCATGACAGTCTTGACTCATATCTACTTCCAACATATGACCGACTGTGGATGGTTTAAATAACTTAATCATTCAGGAAGAGCGACTTAGTTATTCTGGAAGTCAAAACATGCAAAGTGAAACACAAAAATAAATGAATCAAATATGGTATCAAACCCTATGAATATAAATAAACACTTTTATTTATCACCATACTGATCACTCATTACTCATTGTTTCGGTTTTATCAACTTTATACTTGAATTTAAAACAATAGTTGTCCCATGCTCCAAGCATGTACACTATGTTTTCTAAACACTAGTCATGCCATACACCAAGTATGCATACTATGTTTGTCTATGATCTTTACTTTGTAAAATAGATCAATTGAACATCACTCCAATGATCCTCTTTTCACAGTCCCAAATCCTTACTGCAAATGCAAGAATTCCAAATTCATGCCATTTACTGAAATCTGTTAGATTCTAAACTTATATGCATTGATCCTCTTAATAATTATGCACGAAGTCAGAAAGACTTGACAACAATCATTACAGAGCATTCCAAAGGAGATCAGCTCCTTGGAAACATCCTTCTTTCATTAAGTTTCCTAATCTTACACAGATTGAATAATTTCTAACTTTGAAACATTTCCATATTCCATTTTGACTATCATTTCTGAACAAGAGTTGCCTCCTTACAGATTATGTCAATATGGTCCTTCCAGAATTAACATTATACTTCCAACTGTCCTTGAGCAACCAATCTTTGGTAAACCTTAGATTGTCCTCGACAATTGCTTAATCATTTTAGTCATATCCAATTCTAGACCTTTTCCCTTCATAATGCCCCAGGCATTTGGAAAATTTTAGAAAGGATGAATATAGCACATGTAATCGATCCTATATCCGAAGCATATGGGACACGATTCATGATGTCTCACATAAAGACTAAACCAGTCTTTTGCTATAATATTTCCATTTCAATTTGCCAAGTTCTCAAAATTCAGATTACGAAAAGGGATGCCGTAATCATAATCGAATTTTAGAACGCAAATAATGGATCCATATATAGAATTTCCTTATGTTGAGCCATTCCAACATGAAATTCATATATATACCCTTGATTAAATACGATTAAAATCTCAATCTAAGCTTTTAGAATTGAAATGAAGTATAATTTCCTCTCCCTTAATTATAGCAAAACAACTTTTTCAACCCCTGCAACCTCACGAATTGAAACTTTTGTTTTCTATAATTAACATTGCTAACTTGCAACCTTTGTCATAATTATCATGCTCCCACTAACATGATGATTATTAGCATAACACTTATGCTCCCACTAGCTTTGACATGTACTCAGAAATCAGCTGACTTTCTTACCAAAGTTCAGATTTCTGATACTAGATTGTTTTGATAAAACTTTATCAAAATCATACACCTCTCTTAGATAGCTCACATGTGCGTCTAAACAATTTTAGAACTATGAAAAGGGATGCCGTAATCATAGTCTCAATTGTTTAGACCTTTGCCACTTCTCACAAGTCCATGTTAGTGTGCCGGTAAACCACACACGTTCCACTAACGACTTTGAGAATGCAAATATCACAATTGCTATCTAGCTAAAATCTACTTAGTGAAAGTGTTTCCTCACCATCATTTTCATAAATCGGAGAGAAACCTTATGACACTTAGATTTAATAGTGTATGTGTTCTTATCCATGTGAATTTGTCAAAACCATAATCACAAGACAAGGTTAGTGACAAATCCAAACTCATATTGATTAACTTGTGCAATCTTAAATTCTTGCCATTTGGCAGCTCAGGTGTCTGCCATTGCTTCCAAGTAGTTGTGCAACCAATTGAGAACTCTCAGAACTCCTATGCAAAGCCAACTTGAATAGGCACAAAAATTTCAACACGATAGGTTATAAACCTCAAGTCGTGTGCTAGTGAAGGACTTTAGGTTTTATTCTTGATTAAGTCTTGAAACTTTCAAGAGCTTTAAGACTCCCACTGTCCTCTTGACATATAAGACTCCCTTGTCAAATATTCAAGAGATAGTGCGGATTCTTTATCAAGACTAACAATTTACACAATTGGCCTAAGTTGGTCTCTGTTTTATCCAAAACATCACAACTTACCAATTTCAAATGTACAAGAGTAGATAACCTTTTACTCTTACATTTGACTAGTGTTAACAAACCCTCTTTAAGATATGTCACTCAAGTTACAATCTTGGAGTATGACTCTAAGAATTGTTTTGGAACGAAGTATGACTCATCTTTTTGATTTAACCATTTCAACAATTCATGACTCCTCTTCTTAGTCATAAGAATGCACTAAGATGACTTTAGAGGACCAATTGTGATATGGTATCTTAATCATTAAGATGATCATAAACATGATACTAAAGTACTCTCCCATCTTTTCAGATTTGAGAAACTTTTATCTTTCTGCCATACTTTGATTCTTCTTATTCGTTCTGTCTCACATTGAAACTTCTCCAATGCTACAGACTTATACTTAAACTTATAAGTATAACCATATTTACTGAACTTAAGTAAATCATGACAAATAGTCTTCTTGATCTTTTGTGGTGGACTTGACCAGTGCACAAGAATGTGTACTCGATCCCTTAGTCCTTTCCTTATTCACATAAGGAATTAGTCTTAATTTTCCAAGCTGAAAGTTCTCATTCATCATACTATACAACTTGCATGATTCCAAGTTTCCGTCCAATTGAACCTTGGGTGATGAGAATCTTTCCTTATTTGGTAATATTAGACACTACCACAACCGAAAGAATCAAATCCATTTTTCCAATATTGCTATCAATGGAATCTTATAAGCAACAACTTTTCACAAATGTCATTGTAAGGATACTTAAAATAAATAAAATCAAAACCTTTTTCTTTTATTTTAAAACTTTGCGGAAAAACTTATCCTTACAATCCATATGAAAACCTTGTTGTTATCTATTCCTAAGCAATATAAATATCATAACTCTTAAGTAATAGCCCAAAATTCTGATCACCGAACCATGCGATTGAAATCCATCTTCGCGATCAGAATCAGCATGTACTTAATAGAGTTAGACAATGGACTTTACCTGAAGTAGAGCCAAACTTATTGACTTTAACATCCTTAGGTAAATATGGCAGCTTCGTAACCAATGCCCCTTCCTTTGGCAATAGTTACCTATGGACCCTTGATAATGGGACTATCTCAGACTTCGCCTCTCTCTTTACCATTGGGTCAACCGAGTTGACTATGGCCGATCCCTTTCCATTGGGAAAAGAGAGCTTTACTGGATATCCAATGTCATCATTGTCAATGTCCATAGCGTTTTAGGAAGTTGATCTTAGCAAATAGATAAGATCATTAAGGGTCTTGTCTTAGTCTGTTTCATAAGATTCCCAAAAGAATTCACTATGTGACTTGGAAAGTAGTTGAGCCACCAACTTTCTCAAGACTTTGACACCCAACTCTCCCGGCTTGTCAATATGTGACTACATCTCCAAGATGTGATCACACCTAGACCTTGCCTTGCCAATAGGGCTTGAGTGACCTTAAACTTTTTAGGAACTTGTGGGTTAGGGAGAATAATTGGAGGAGGTGAAAGAAGTATGATATCCATGGGACATCATCTTCATTTAGGAAAGCTTGTTTCAAGAGATTTGGGAAGATCATAAATGTCTAGACCAGACATCTTTTTGGGAGATATTCAAGATAGTTGATTTAAAGTCCTTAATATGACACCCAATATGAAATATTAAGGCTAGGACCCAACAAACTATTTTATAACTTAGAAGAGGGATGCCGTAATCCAAGCTATAAAATATTTGAAGGTAGGTGAATGACGATTCACCAATTTCCACCATGAGAAACGAAATAATTTATTAGGTTTTAATTGGATTTGAAAGTCCTAGATCTTTGAGATTCATTGAACTGTTCAAAGGCATGTTTCAATCTCAAGTGTGCCCTTCAGGTTTTGTGACTGGGATGCCGAGGATCACAAAACAAGGTGTGAATAACCATGCAAATATACTTGGTACCCTTAATATTTACCCCTTAATCAGTGTGCCGGTTAACCACACACGCTCCACCGATACTATGATAAATATTAAGTTACCCTTTGCCTACCTTGTTAAGTCCATGTTAGTGTGCCGGTTAACCACACACGCTCCACTAACGACTTAAGCAAAGTGCAAAGTGTAATTTCATGGGTTAGCACCAAATTCACATTTTCCTAAGTAACTAAGATTGGGTATTAATAAGAGTTTAGTTACTTAGTATTTATCATTAATACTTTTAATGAAAGGAGAATTATAGTCCTTGTCCTACCCGTTCGGCTAACGACCCTCCACCAGTCAAGGAAGCGGTGGGTGAGAGTGGACACCCATTAAACTGCCATTTTATAGGCAGTAACCTTATACCCCCCTTATAGACCGGCTTCGTGAATGAGGCGTACTAACGGTAAGACTGACTTTACTCTTATACATATATATAAATATTATTAACTTATAATATTATAAAGTATAAGGGTTGAATTTTAACTTTTAAAATTCTAAGGGCTAACTTGGAATTAAAATATTCATAAGTGAAAACTTTTCAAATTCCAAAACTTGAGGGCAAGTTTTGAAACTATTCAAAACTAATTAATTCCATAACTTATGAGTTTAAAGTAGTTTTAATTATAAAAAAAAAAAAAAAAAAAAAACTCTTCAAGTTCCATAACTTGAGGACAAGTTATGGAAGACTTTAAACTAATTAATAAAAAAAATAACTTTTTTTTTGTTGTAACTTATGGAACTAATTAAGGTTACACTTTTTTTTTAATTTAATGAAGAGACTCTTGAACCTCCATAACTTGAGGACAAGTTATGGAGTCATAAAACCATTTAATTAGAACTAGACTCTTCATTTTGTAACCTTTGCCAACTTTTATGAGTTTTATGATTCTTAAATGTGACTTTTCATATAACTTGAGGACAAGTTACAAAAACACACTTTGGAATCAACTCTTAGATTAAAATGGATTGAAAACAACTATTTCACACAACTTTTCTATTAATCTAAGAACCTCATAAGAACAAGATAATTCAAATCATCAATCTTCAAGAAATTAGCATGAACATACAAACTAATACAAATCTTGAAATTATGACAATTATCTTAGAAATTGGATTAGCATGAACATTACCACATCAAAAACAAGTTTATAAGTCCAAAAACATCTTAGGGTAATGTTCCTAGTCCAATTCCAGCCAAAACAATCGAATATATGCATCCAACTCGATTTTTCAGCTACTTTTGCAAGTATAACAAGAAAACAAGCCTAGGCTTTGATACCACTGTTGGGTTATGAGCATTCTAACACTCCTAAGTGTACATGCAACCCTAAATACCTTGGATCTATGTTTTCTCTATTATACATACAATTATGAACATCCAAGGTATTATCGTAATCTAGCATACAAAATAATAAATATAATAAGATAGAATACATACCTCTTTGATGTAGAATGTCTTCATGAAGCTTGAGTGCCTAGTGCCCCAAGTGTGACACCTCAAATGGTTCACACAACACCAAATACACTTGGAATAACTTGAGAGAAACTTGAACACTCCTTGAAATCGTCTAGCCCTCACACTCACACATTAGTGCCCGATTTCTTGAGCAATGGGATTCTTTTATATGGTGGCTATTAGGGTTACACCATGTAACTCATAACTTTACCCATTCCTTATGCTCCATGGATTTTAACCTCCATGGAGTATCCATGGGTCACCCCATGGACTTAGTCCAACATAAGGAATCTTGGATCACAAGCCCACATATATAAGAATGAATGATTTACACAATCAACTCATATATTTAATTAGTCTCCTTTTGATCACTTAATTAATTCCAAATTAATTCTTGATCAATACTAATTAAATAACCTTATTAATATATTAGAACTTATAATATATTAACCAACCTTAAGTGTTATTTCTCTCATTATAGTCTATCCAAATGCATGATGCCATGCAACCCAAATGGACCATGCCGGGTCGGGTCAAGTCTTACCAATTATAGTTATGGACTTAGACATTAATCCAACAGACACATCCTTCAGCTCCTGAGCAACTCCCATGAGCTCTCCTCCGCAATCATATAAACATGCTGAGCCTGCTCTACATCCTCGGGTTGGAAAAACCCGACACACTGACGATTCCACCAGACATCCCCAGGATGAATTACCACTATATACATAACCCATGATCACTCCCATACCTGGATTCCAAGGTCCTACCCTTGCATCCCTTCCGGACTCCTCTGGTTCCATACCACCGGAATTCCTTCCGTGACCTCAACGGACACCCAATCCGGATGTGCTTCCATACCGCTGGCACATTCACAGTGCTCAACAACCATAATTGAAATACTCTCAATCATCCATTCTCACTACTGCTGTCACTTTCGTGAACCAACACTCCCTCCCGGAGTTACATACCTTTCCCTTTCCTTATCCAAGGAAGTCTACTTGAACCCTTTGCCATAACAACAAGTGCCACTGTGCTTACACCCCACTCTACACTATCCCTTGTAGAGTAACCGCTACTCCATGCATCACACATGCTCTGAATCTGCTCGCAAGGACTCTCGGGTCCATGCACCGCCTTCCACTAACATGATCGATACCCGGGGCCAGACCCACTGCTTGCTACTGCATCGCAACATACTCAATCCATCTACTCATATAGATCTATCCACACATACAGAGTCTTCAGCATGTCTGGACCGCCCTCCAGGGCCTTCAGCCAATCTGGACCACTCTCAGAACCTTCAGCATGTCTGGACCGCCCTCCAGGGCCTTCAGCCTGTCTGGACCGTTCTCCGAGCCTTCGGCCTGACTGGTACGCCCACCGGCCTTCAGTCTATCCGGACCGCTCAAACTATCATAAATCATCCCGAATTATCCTTCCTGGGAATCTCTCCCGTACATACTGTTCTAGCCCTCTAGGGGTTCCGAACTCTAACTCCATTCCATCTACTCAGATCCCGGCCTAATCCTAGGCCTCACAACAACCAATCACCTTTTTCAAAAACCTTGGTATGTACCCCGCCCCATTTGTCTACCACTTACTCATACCATCCCACACTCTTGGCTGACTGAAACACTGCTGAAGCCCAAGCAGCTATTCAACCTCTAATGCCTGTCGATCCTCCTGAGAATTTTCCAATCTCCCCCACTTAGAGCACTGACTATCAACCACCGGTGACTCAACCGGCATAAATCAATCTTCCCTACTCAACATACTCCTCTTATCCCTGAACCGATTTCCTCTGAAACGAGCAACCTCCACAAAATCACTTCCCGGCATCGCACATCGCGAACTCTAAGGGAGTTCGACTCTCCGCTGAACACTTCTCAAATCGCAATTGCTATACCCGACAACAAGACCATACAACCAAATTTTGACCATCAATCCCTTGGATGCTAATCACTTACAAGTCTTGACTACTATCACTTTCAACCCAAACCATGAGACACGCAGAACGGCGAATAAAATACAACACCACAAAATAACAAGATAACCAGACAACAATGAAACGAAAACATACCCGCAACTGCATCCGGCTCTGCCCTGACCTCCTCTGCTGGAATCAACGGTCTTGGACCGTTTCGGCGCCGGCTGCGACTGCACCGGGGCCTACCTCTGCTCTCGCAACTGCAACTCAATCTCCAACTCACGCCGCCGAGCGGCCTCCTGCAACTCCAGCAAAGTCTCGCACCTCTGCGTAGGCACAAACTGCCTGATATCCCTCTTGAGCATACTCAGATATCGAGACATCTGAGCCTGCTCCGAAGCAAACTCAGGGCAAAACATCGCCCTCTCAGTGAACATCCTGGTGATCTCCGTCACCGTCTCTGAATCTTGCTTCAGTTCCAAGAACTCCTGAGCCAATCTCTCCCTCTCAACCCGTGGAACATAACGGGTACTGAACATCTCCCGGAACTGATCCCATGAAACCGCAGCCCGCTGCGCATCCGAATAAGATCCCGTAGTCAACCTCCACCAATCCTTTGCCCCGAGCCTCAAAAGGTTCAGAGCACACCTCACCCTCTGATCCGCAGGGCATGAACACGTGAAGAAACAGCCCTCCACGTCTGACAACCATCTCATAGCAACGATCGGATCCTGAACTCCATCAAAAGTAGGGGGCTTCGTATTATCGAAGTCCCGATACTGAAAACCTCGACCGGCTCCTCCACCTGTCGCTGCAGCTGCCGCGGCAGCCGTCTCTGCAAGAGCCGCATAACGCTCATCAAAATACTCAACCATGGCAGTCTTGATCGACCCAAACATCTCCGACATCTCCGCCCTGAACATAGCAGCAATCTCATCATGCATGATCTCACGAATCCTGGCATCCAACTCATCTGTACTCATCTGACCAATGACCTCGGGTGGCGCTGATCCACCCTGACCGCCCTCTCCTGATCCCGATCCTGACCCGGATCTACCCCTGGCATGCCTCGTAACCACCATACTGAAAATACCCCACAAGGAAATCAGATGCTTCCCCAATAACCCGGGAACCAACTCCCAACTCGACCCTAGGGGTTGTGACTTCCTTGATACGCGTATGGGTCCTGTGCTTTCAGTAGTACGGGCCCATACTACCTTCCACACCTACCCATATTTATATCAAGTATCACCACAACACCCTAACGATAAACATATACATGGCAACACTCAATCCTCACTTCTAGAGGAACTGCTAACTACCTCACATAGCAGGGAACCCTAGGCTAGCAGGCATCATATAATCAGACAATTCTATCATGCAATTCCTGAAAATCCCTAGCCTAGTACTAGCATGTTGTTCTAACACATCACATAATCAAATAACTTGTATGGTATTTTGAGGTCTACTTACTGGCTCTGGCTGATCGTACCTCCGCATCCTCCTCTACTTATTTTTGAAAACCATTTCAATTTCGCCTTTTTAAAAACTCTCCTTGATTTGAGACTGGATTCACACGAATGTTCCTCCAATTCACTCAAACCAAGGCTCTGATACCAACTTGTAACATCCAAAAATTTACAACCAATTTAAACTTTTCAAAAACAACCCATATTCATTAAGTTATTACAAAAAGGTTTTCAATTCATTTATTATCAGAGTATCCCAGAACATCAACATAAAACTGAGGAGCGGTACGATCACGCCTTCGCCTTGCCACGATCTCCTGAAGTACCTGAAACAATACACTGAAACTGTAAGCCCGAAAGCTTAGTGAGTTACCCCCAAAATACCAACCACAATACCATACACATATCATATCATATCATATCATAAACAGAACAACCATGCATATCGAGTCTACAGTGTGACTGGTCCGCCTGCACCAGGCCTTCAGTCCACCCCGTCCACTCTCTCTCCGAGTCTACAGTATGACTGGTCCACCCGCATCGGGCCTTCAGTCCACCTGGTCCACTCTCTGAGTCTACAGTATGACTGGTCCGCCCGCACCGGGCCTTCAGTCTGTCTGGTCCACTCTCTGAGCCTCGGCACGTTTGGTCCGCCCTCTTGGGGCCTTCAGTCTATCCGGACCGCTCGCCGGGCCTTCGGCCTAACCGGTCCGCCCTGGGTATGTTGGCCTACAGCACAAAGCAGGACCCGCCTCAACCTAACCCCAGTCCAACAACCATGTGCACATAAACATATAATCATATAACATCTCACAACTAATCAAACCGATCCAGCATATCACATAACATAGCAACATCCTAACCAGGATACCGACTTAACCGGTCACTAGCATATCATCATCCTATATACCAGGATACCGACCTTAACCAGGTCTCTAACGCATACCATCCTAACTACCAGGATGCAAACATAGCAAAGCAATAACATAACAAACAATACCCGAATTTCCATCCGATAAAGGGCCGGTCTTGGTGCCGTAGACCTTGTCAGTATAGTGAGAATAACTCACCTCGCAAATGCCGACTGAAAGGATAAGATCAGCTGCTCCGATCACCGACACGAACTCCACCACCGAACACTACCAAAGAACCAAATCCAATAAGTACCAATAATTACCAAAATACCCTTGGAAGTCAAACTGGTCAACCCTTGGTCCAAGTCAAAGTCCTCAGTCAAAGTCAACCTTCCTGGTTGACCCTGCTCGCCGAGTCAACCCGTTGACTCGTCGAGTCCCTATGCTCAGAAACTCCAAAGCCACGACTCAACTCGCCGAGTCGCCCCAAGACTCGCCGAGTCGCCCCAAGACTCGCCGAGTCCAACAAGTTCCGAGTCCCTTCTTGCTCAACACACCGAGTCATCCCTCGACTCACCGATTCACAGCTCAACCAGAAAAGGTTAGGGTTCCACGACCAGACTCGCCGAGTCCAAGCATAGACTCGCCGAGTCCCAGGCAATCTTCAACAGACTCGCCGAGTTGTTCTTCCAACTCGTCGAGCCCATGCACAAATTCATACAACTCGTCGAGTGCACCCATGTGACTCGCCGAGTCCAAATGTGACATCTTCATTCAGACGTCTTCAGGCCATTTCATTGCTTCCAATACATAGATCTGGACTCCTAGGGCCAGATTCACACGTAAAGTTTCCAACTTTACGTGCATGCAAGGCTCAACAAGCTCCAACCAAGTTACAAGAAGGTTTTGGGACAATGGCACTCTCAATCAAGCCCCATGGCTGATGCTTTCTGCCCTCATGGCTCCAATATAACCTAGATCTGAAGTTGCAACTTCAGATCTAACCTCTAAACCCGAAATGGATTCCAAACAAGCTAAAATTCCCAAAACAACAACCAAGAAGGGATCTAGAAGGAGAAAACTCAAGGTAACAACTTGTTACCTCAGAAATGTGCCCAAGTAGGAGTATATTCCGGATCTACAATGATCTCCTGATGCTAGCCTCTTGATCTTCTAACTTTCTCCTCTTAAATTCTTCTTCCAAGCTCAAACTTTAACAATGGAGGCTCACACACACTAATTAGGGTTTCTGGAACTCAAATGGGCAGTAAAGAGGCTGATGGTGGCTATAATGTGCTTTATATAGGGCACAACTCCCCGGATTTAGGGTTTTCTCCCTTCAGTACCAACTCGCCGAGTTGGTCACTTAACACAAGACCAGTATCGCGACTTGACTAGCCGAGTCGATCCATCGAATCGCCGAGTCGACCTTCCTTATTCACACTAAGAACCCTGAACTTGCACTTCTGAACTCGGGGTGTTACAATATTAAACATAAGCCTAACTGATAATCAGTTTTAGTTGGAAACACTGCACATACCGTTTCAGTTCTTGTCTTCTTGGCAACCTTGAAGTTTCAACTTTTAATTTTTGAACAATCCACAATGGAGAATCAGAGGAAAAGAATCAAACTGACTATTGAGAAGTCGAGAATCAATTGGAGAATGGAGAAGAAAGAAGAACATAAGGTATTTCAGACTCAGTTTTCAAGAATCGATCAATCAAGATTAGAGAAGCCGAGAATCGAGAATCAAAGAATGAGAAGGAAGAAGAATAGTCGCTCACTTGGATGATGATTTTTGTGGCATGCACGAATAGAGAAGGAAGAATCGACTAATTGAGATTTGCTGGAAGTTAAATATCTTGGGTTAAGTGGGGGCCTTTAGAAATGGGGCCCCTACGCCCTCGCTTAGTTAACTTAAAGGTAAGGTCGGCCCTGCCCTATCGCTCTATCCATCCACCTATAATCGTGACCATCACTGACAAACGCAACAAGAACTAGCACCATCTTCATGTACACCTCCCCTCAAATTCTTTTATGTCCATTTATAACCATTAAAAATTTTGAAATTACTTGATCGACGATGAATGGTGGATTGGGATTGGAAGTCGGCCATTTTAAAGTTCTTGTATTCTTGTACTTCTTCCACCATATTGATATTTACTACATAATATTTCATGGTTTTTGTAGGTTTCGTCTAGCTCCGCCATCCACGCCCCTTTTAAGCAAATAGTAACCTAAATTGGAACCAACTTGTGAGACTGAATTGGGATGAGGGATTGCAAATCTCATCATTGTCACGAAGAATATAGATATATTGATGTTGTATTTCTTATAAGGAATGCAAATGGAAACAAAAAAATAAGGCATAAAGTAAGTTACAATTCAGAAAAAAATAAAACGCTAATTGATATTGGTGAAGGAGGAAAACAATATAAGTTCTTGGTGGGAGAAAGGAAGAAGAAAACAATATATGTTCTTTGAGTCTACAACATTCCTTCCCATTTCTGATTTTTATTTGATTTTAAGCTAGGATTTTAAGTTGGTTTTAATTTTAGGTTATATATTTCAATTTGGTGGCAGTGATGGTATCAATAGTGGCGGTGAAGATAGTATGGTTGGTATTGTTGGTGATGATTGGTAACAATAATGATGGTGGTTATTGGTGATGGGGGTGATGGTGACAATGGTGTTGGTGGTTATTGGTGATGGTGGTGGTTGGTTTTCTAGCGGTAGTTGGTGGCGATATGGTGATGTGGTGGTGTTGATATTGGTGGTGGTGGTAATTAGTAGTATAATGGTGGTTCTTTCGCTTAACAATTAAAATACAAACTTATGAAATTAGTCCTTATGGTTTACTAGATTTAGCATTATGAGGACAACTATAGAAACCTTTACGCACTTAGTCCATGTGGTTTCATTTTCATATGTGGTTGATTCTTTACCTATGTAAAAATACTTTTTACCCTATTTAATTTTCAACTTTTATTTTATTAATTTTAATTTATTAGATACTAAAAAATGGATCCCAGCATACCCACACCCACCCCTATCCCCCACCCATGTTCTCCTAGTCTCCATAATCAGCTCCGGTTACCACCATTGTCAATCCCCACAACATGAACACACACACACACACACACACCAGAATTATGGGTTTGTTCTTCAAAACACACACACGCATTCATGATTTATGGGTTTGTTCTTTAGCACATACACATAAACTTCAAATTTCAGATTTTTAAATTTGTTCTTCAACACACACACACACATACACACTCCATATTTCAATTTTTTTTGTTTGTTCTTCAACACACAAACAATCATGAACACACATATACACTCCAATTTTAGATTTATGGATTTGCTCTTTAACACATACACACGGTCATGAATAAACACAAGGTTCAAATTCTAAAATTTGATTTTAGATTTCCAGTTTGTATATGAAAATCAATTTCAGATATCGTGTGTGTGTTCTTAAAGGTTTTTCATTTAAAGGGATGAACAGTCAGTAAGTTAAGATCTTCATATGTGGTTTTAGTTCATGGAACTCAAGAACAATCCCTTCATTGAACTTCAAAACCCCTAATCGAGTTTTCTAGGTTTTGGTGGTGGTGGTTGGTTCTTTGAATGATGGTTGAGATTTAGAGCGAAGGTACATGTGGTGATGGGTGGTCCTTTTTGTTGGATTAGTGTCTAAGCCCATAACTATTTTGGTATATACATGACCCGATTGCGAGCATGGCCCTTTTGGGTTGCCTTCACTAAAGCAACTTGATAGGATGAATTATGGAGAGAGAGGATTAATTATGATTTATTAATATATTATGAGAATAATATATTAAAGGAGAAATCATATTGTTTAATATTAGTCAATAATTAATTGAGAATTAATTTTGTGGCTAAAAGAGATTAATTAAACTTAGGGGACTAGAACTATCAATTGTGTGATATTTGAATATTGGGCTAATGGACTTCATATTAGAGGAGTGGACGAATTCTATGGGGAAACCCATTAGAAATCGTCCAAGGCCTCTAAGGAGGGAGTCCATGGGCTGCTTAGGGCCTAAGCAGTCAAATTACGGTTTACTTGTTGGATAAACCTAATAGCCTCACTATTTAAGGACCCCTAGGGCACCAAAAACGTGGCTAAGAGTTCCCTTAGGGTTTTTTGACGTTTTTGAGTGCCTCTCCTCTTCTCCTTCTTCATCCTTATTGGTTATGGTGTTTGTGACTCCATTAGAGGTGTGACACTTGTGACACTAAGCTTTTAGAATCCAATTACAAGAAGGAATTGAGATTGTTATTGCTACATAACAATCAAGGTAAGATCTAAACCCTAATTCATATGTTATTTGATTATCACATGCTAGATCTAGGGTTTATGGCTTTGGATGATTATTGCATGTTCATTAGACAAACTAGATCCAAAGCTTTAGGGTTTGCATGTACACCATAGGAATGTTGTAGTGCTCAAAACCCATCAGTGGTATAAGAGCCTAGGGCTGTTTGTTGATGAATTGATGCATATTTGATCGTTTATTGCTTGAAAAAACGAATTTTTTTGGGTTCTGACTGGCTGACTCGCCGAGTCATATGGTGAACTCGCCGAGTCGACTGAACTTGACAAGTCCTGGTCAGACTCGCCGAGTCACATGGTCTGGCAGCGTATTTTCGCGATTTTCTTGTTGTTTTGGCTTGGGATACTTACCATAAACGTTTTTAATTAGTAAAATCCGATTTTTATTGATTTTGGGTGAATATCCTTGCCAAAATAGTAGATAATTGCCATTTAATCAAATAATTGTTGCCTTATAAGATAATGTTTAATTATTTAAATTATTTGTTGAATTATATTGCAAGTAATTGGACTAGGTCAAAATTAGATAACCACAAATTAATTGTTAATTGCCTTATTTGAATTGTTGATCTAGAATGTTCTTGATAAAGTTTGAAAAAGTTTCAATTTACACCCCTTAGGTTTTATAGTTTAAATTTGAACTTTAAAAGTTTTAGTTTTGAAACTTAAATAGTTAAACCCTAATATTTTGAAAGGTTTCAAAATTTGTCCTAAAGTTTTGGAATTTAAATTTTTGATTAAAAGTTTAATTTTTGAAATTTTAAATTCTAAAACCCTAGTTTTGAAAAAGTTCAAATTACACCCTTATGGTTTTATTAAGTTAATTAATAGTATAATTAAAAGAGAGTTAATAAATCCATAATTATATGGTTTATATTTATTTAAATTAAAAGTGTAATTTATAAAATTAAACCACCTAGTATTTTAAAAGTGTAAAATACACCCTATACTATATAACATTAAAAGTATAATATTATATATGTATAACTTAAATTGCTAGTCTTACCGTTAGTAGGCCTCATTCACGAAGCCGATCTATAAGGGGGGTATAAGGTTATGGCCTATAAAATGGTCATTTAATGGGTGTCCACTCTCACCCACCGCTTCCTTGATTGGTGGAGGGTCGTTAGCCGAACCGGTAGGATAGGGCAAACCCTCTCCTCATTAAAAGCATAATGAATGTTAAAGTAACTAAATGTTTTATTAAATTCCCAAATCTTAGTTACTTTAGGAAAAGTGAAATCGATGCAATTCCATGGAATTACACTTTGTACCCTTGTCGAGACAATTAGTGGAGCGTGTGTGGTTAACCGGCACACTAAGTTGGGTTTGGCATTGGTAGCGAAGGATGACTCGATGTTTGTCATAGATCGATGAAGCGTGTGTGGTTAACCGGCATGTCGATTAGGTAATTGTAACATTGAGGGCACCGCGTACATTCGCATGGTTATTCACACCTTATTTGTGATCCTCGACATCCCAGTCACAAATGAAGGGCATAATCGAGATTAAACATGACATTGAAAAGTTCAATGAATCTCAAAAGATCTAGGAGTTTCAATTCATTTAAAACTTAACCTTCTTTTCGTTTTTCATGGTGGAAATTGGTAAATCGTCATTTACCTACCTTCAAATGTTCTGCGAGTTGGATTACGGCATCCCTCTTCCAATTTGCAGGATATTGTGTTGGGTCCTAGCCTTAATATCTCATTTGGGTGTTTTATTAAGGACTCAATCAACTAAACTTGAATTTTCTCCCGTTTCATAGATGTCAAAGTCTGACAACTATAGTCTTCCTAAATCTGTTGGAAAAGTTTTCCACGTGAAGATGATGTTCCACGATTATATTGTGGAAATAGAAATCATGCTTCTCTTCCTCCACCTCCTCCGATAATTCTCCTTGACCCACGTGTTCGAAGACTTGAAAAGTTCAAGGTTAATCAAGCCCTATTGGCAAAAGACATGAAAATGGAAAGTCTATATGTGCTC
Organism: Lactuca virosa; assembly: GCF_052849685.1. Taxonomy (NCBI): domain Eukaryota; kingdom Viridiplantae; phylum Streptophyta; class Magnoliopsida; order Asterales; family Asteraceae; genus Lactuca; species Lactuca virosa. The sequence continues at coordinate 162,901,908 of NC_136432.1, read as the reverse complement.
ATGTCTTGGATAAAAGGTTACATATTGATAAGATTGGGATTGTTAGGTGTCGATGTTTAAAGGAAGTTGGCAGTTGACTTGGTTCTTCAGTCACTTCCCGAATCAAATGGTAAGTTCGTTAGAGAGTACTATATGATGGACCACGACATGACACTTATTGATTTGACTTATTTGCTTATTGCTGCTGAATCAAAAATGATTTGGCGCACTGGTCAGCAAATTTGTCTAGTAAATCAATATACCAACCCTCTACGGGCAATGGTAACATTGGAAGTCCAGAAAGGTTTTCTCTACACAAGAGAAAGGATGAGTATGAGATAGTCATGTGTGTCATTCCAGAGAGTCCATATGTTTCTACTGCCAAAAGAAGGGGCATTGGTTACGAAGCTGCCCTGACTACCTGAGAGATCTAAGAGATGGGAGAGTCAAGATGTATGACTCTACTTCAGGTAGAATCCACTATCTAACTCTATTAAGTTCCTATTTTGAGATTCTTAATACATGATGTGATAAGATTACATTTCGATGTTTTGAAGGATCGAAGAAAGGAAAGGAAGCTTAAAGGAAGGAGCAAGCTAAGTCTGATCACGAAGAAATGGATTCCGATTGCATGATTCAAGGATCAGATATTTAAGCTACTACTTTAGAGTTAGAATAGATTGCTAAGTAATATTTACATAGTTTTCATTTGTAATCGCATTGTAAGGACAATATTTTTCCGCAATAAAATAAATTTTGATTTATCTTATTTATGTTTCCTTGCGATGGATTTTATGAAAATTGGTGTTTGAATGGTTCTATTGTTAGCAATATTGTGAATGGATTTGATTCTTAGTTATGTTATTTGTGGTAATGTCAGAAATTTACCAAATGAGGAAAGATTCTCATCGCCCAAGTTTCAATTGGACAGAAACTTGGAATCATGCAACTGGTATTGTATGATGAATGAGAACCTTCGTATTTGGAAAATTGAGACTAATTCCTTGTTTCCATAAGTATGTGAGTCAAGTGAATGATAATGAGATCTGGTACACAATGTTGTGCACTAGTCAAGTCCACCACAAAGAACGATAAAATGTTCATTATGATTTGCTAAAAGATTAGTAAATATGATTATACTTAAAAGATTAAGTATGATTCTGAATCATCGAAAAGTTTCAATGAATGGAAGAACGAATAAGAAGAATCAATTAGGCAAGAAAGATAAAAGTTTCTCCAATCTAAGAAGAAGGGATAGTACTTTTGTATCATGTTTATGATCGTCTTAAGAACCATATTACAACTCATCCTCTAAGGACACCTTAGTGCACTGGTATGGCTAAGAAGAGGAGTCGAGAATTGTCAAAATGGGTTAAGTCAATAAGATGAATCATACTTCGTTCCAAAATCAAGTTTTAGGGTCGTACTTCAAAATTGTGATTTGAGTGACATCAACTTAAGAAATTTAACACACTCATCAAATGTGAAGTAGGAAAATGTTTTCTTGCTCTTGCACGTTTGAAGTTTGTAAATTGTGATGTCTTGGATAAGACAAAGACCAACTAATACCAAATTGTGTGTAGGTTTGTCTTGATAAAGACACACACTGACTCTTGAATATTTGTTTTGTCAAGTAATGCTTCTTGATAAGAGAATCTTATATGTCAAGAGGTCAGTTGGAGTCTAAAGATCTTGAAAAGTTTCAAGAACAAATCAAGAAGTAAACCTAATAAACACTGGCACACGAATTGAGGATTGTAACCTATCGTGTTGACAAAATTTTATTTCTGTGCCAATCCATTTGAGTGATTATGCATATGAGTTCTACGAGTTCTGAATTGAATGCATAAGGGCAAACACCTTGATCAACGAAAGTACATTGACTGGCATAGGTGAGCTACTAAATAACTTGGAAGCAATGGTGGGACCCTTGATGGAAAGAAATTAAGAATGAACAAGTTCTGTCCATAAGAGGTTGAATTTATCACAAACATTATCTTACGATTATGCTTATGACAAATTTTCATGGATAGGAACACATGCACCATAAAATCTAAGTGTCATAAGGTTTCTCTCCTTCATGAAAATGATTGTGAGGAAACGCTTTCACTAAGAGAGATTTTAAGGAGATAGCGATTATGTGAATTGCATTCTCAAATTCTATTATGATTACGACATCCCTCTTCATAGTTCGAATTGTGAGATTTGGCAGTTAGTCTGAACATTTAGGACTTAGTAATATAAGTTCTGAATTAGCTTAGACAGACATGTGAGCTATCTAAGGAAAGGTGTGTGAATTTGAGAAGCTTAGATAAAGGCTTATCGAAGCACATCGTATTGGAAATATGAACTTTGAAAAGTCAATAAGTATTGTCTTTTAGAAGTCCAACTGTTTTCTGAATACGTGTCAAAGCTAGTGGGAGCATAAATGTTATGCTGGTATGGATATAATCATCATGTTAGTGGGAGCATGATTATTATTGCAAGTTAGCAATATTAATTATAGAAAACAAAAGTTTCACTTTGCAAAGTTGCATAGGTTGAAAAGTTGTTTTGCTATAATTAAGGGAGAGAATATTATACTTCGTTTTAAATCTATAGGTTTAGATCGATAAATTTTGATCAAATTTTGTCAAAAAGATATATGAATGTTATGTTGAAAAGATTCAACGTAAGAGAATTCTATATATGGAAATAATTGTTACGTTCTCACACTCGATTATGATTACGACATCCCTCTTCATAGTTCGAATCGTGAGAACATGGCAAATAGAAATATTATAGCAAAAGATTGGTAAAGTATCATGTCGTTGTAATATTTGACCGTTCTAAAATTTTCCAAATGCCTAGGGCATTAAGAGGGAAAGAGGACTAGAATCGGATTTGACTGAATTAGTTAAACAACTGTCAAGGATAATCTGAGGTTCGCCAAGGATTGGTCACTTGTGGACAGTTAGAAATATAGTCATGGATGGACCATATTGACATTATTATGGATAGATAAGATTCTATTTAAAATGAGTTGTCATATGGAAAATATGGAAATGTTTCCATATTGGGAGTTGGACGTTAAGAATCTGTATGTCTAGATTAGAAACTTTTATGCAAGAAGGATGTTCAAAGGAATGTACTTTGAATGTGAGACTTCACATCTATGGAATTGTCTTGTGACAATCTCCAATAGAGCATTTTCTAATTTCATTGGCCGAGTCTTGGTGACTTTTGTGCCGTGACATTACGAAAGGACCGTTGCATAAAGTGTTAGAATCTAACATATTCTATAAGTGGCAAGAATTTGGTATTCTTACACTTGTGGTAGGGATTGGGAATTGTGAAATGAGTGTGATTGAAAATGTTATTCAATTATACTATTTCACAGAGTAAGGACCATAAGTAAACATAGTGTGCATGCTAAGAGCATGGGACAATTGTCGTTATAATTCAAGTAAGAAGTTGATTACTCGAAACAACAAATAATGAGTAATCAATATGGTGATTAAATAAAAGTGTTTTATTTATACTCAAAAGTTTGGGGCCATATAAGATTAGTATTATTCTTGTGTTTCATTTTGCATGTTTTGACTTCCTAAATAATTGAGTTATTTGAGAATAATCAAATTATTTGAACGTTCCACAGTCGCTCATACTTTGGGAGTAGGTATGAAAGAAGATTGTCATGAATTGGTTGTAGATTGTCTAAAGTGTATTAGACATAGAAAAAGTTTGCTGCAAAGTTCATGAGTGCTTATGAATATGATTTGAGCATTGGATTAAACCCACGCTCACCTGGATCGCTTCATGGATTTTATCATGAGTGATTAGTGAGACGATAATATCTTATATTCTTGAAACCGAGATGTGTAAGTTGTATCTTGCGAGTCGGTTGCACATTGATAATATGTAAACGCACCAGTAACTTGGTGTTATAAAACGTATTGTTGTGTGTGATTCGGTGAGTGAGTACAAGCGAGCATTAAGTCGAAGTTTATTTGTTCCTTTTACCCAATGTAGGATAAAAGCGATATCTGTGGGCCCCTCGATGATTTAGTGATGACAAAGGAAAGTGCTCGGTCGGGCCAGGACTGATTTGATTTGTTCAATTGGTCAGTCGTCATAAATCGGAAATCGGGAAACAACACATAGACTGGGAGAATGATTGAAATCCATGTCTCACGTCTATACGATATCTAGAATGGAGGAATATATGATCCCTTATCTAAAGGACGCGTATCTGATAAGATCAGAGTTGACAGCGGCTTTTGAAAGCTACGATTGCTGATCAGGATCTGAAGTCATATGCCGAATAGTTATTAGACTTATCCAAGTGGGAGACTGTTGGATTAGTGTCTAAGCCCATAACTATTTTGGTATGTACTTGACCCGATTGCGAGCATGGTCCTTTTGGGTTACCTTCACTAAAGCAACTTGATAGGATGAATTATGGAGAGAGAGGATTAATTATGATTTATTAATATATTATGAGAATAATATATTAAAGGAGAAATCATATTGTTTAATATTAGTCAATAATTAATTGAGAATTAATTTTGTGGCTAATAGAGATTAATTAAACTTAGGGGACTAGAACTATCAATTGTGTGATAGTTGAATATTCGGCTAATGGACTTCATATTAGAGGAGTGGACGAATTCTATGGGGAAACCCATTAGAAATCGTCCAAGGCCTCCAAGGAGGGAATCCATGGGTTGCTTAGGGCCTAAGCAGTCAAATTAGGGTTTACTTGTTGGATAACCCTAATAGCCTCACTATTTAAGGACCCCTAGGGCACCAAAAACATGGCTAAGAGTTTCCTTAGGGTTTCTAGACGTTTTTTAGTGCCTCTCCTCTTCTCCTTCTTCATCCTTATTGCTTATGGTGTTTGTGACTCCATTAGAGGTGTGACACTTGTGACACTAAGCTTTCAGAGTCCAATTACAAGAAGGATTTGAGATTGTTATTGCTACATAACAATCAAGGTAAGATCTAAACCCTAATTCATATGTTATTTGATTATCACATGCTATATCTAGGGTTTATGGCTTTGGATGATTATTTCATGTTCATTAGACAAACTAGATCCAAAGCTTTAGGGTTTGCATGTACACCATAGGAATGTTGTAGTGCTCAAAACCCATCACTTTTAATGGAGATTGAGTTCTAGCGATGAGGTGGATTCAGAAGTGATGATGGTGGTTGGTCCTTTTAAGTGACAACTGCTTTTAAGGAAAAGGTGGGCGTGGTTTTGGTGATTTGTCCTTTGAGCAACGAATGAACGTGATGATAACAATGGCTAATGGTGGTGATGCTAGTAAGGTGGTGGTGGCCGCATATTTTGAGAGATAGATGATAAATGGGTTTTAGTGCTAGGTGGGGTGAGGTGGGTGTAAGGTTTATTTAAACTACAAAATCGGTCCTTGTGGTTCGGAAAAAACTACGGATATGGTCCAAAAAGTTGCCGACTTGCATGAAAGGTCCAAAATCAGTAATTTCTCGTGGTTTTAGTCCTTGGAATAATTGAAATGACCGTTTTGCCCTTTTAATTTCTTTTTTCCTTTTTTATATTTATTTTAATAAAATTCTTATTTGAAATTAAAAAAAAATAGGCAACCACCCCACCCCCACCAGTACCCTACCCCTTCTTGTTCCTCTGTTGCTCATTCTAATCTCTCACCTATAATTCCACAACATTGACTTCACCGTCAATTGTTTCTCCTCCATGCTCCCTCTTCATCGCCGGGTGCATCTCCTTCGTACTACATCTTACCATCGACCTGCATCATCTTCTTTACCACTCTCCACCGACCAACCGCATCATTAAAATTCCCCCATCTTCATCGTAAACTTAAAGCTATCAACAAAATCGAGGATTGGTAATTAAGACTAATCTGCAAAACTGGTATACTAGTCGATCGATTGGAAATACGATCTACCACGAAAATTTCATCCTTGGGTTTTGTAGATTCCACAAGACTTGTAAACATATGGTTCGACAACGAACAAGAAATTTGGTCTAACAGCTTATCGATTGGAAATCGACATCCATCTGCAAAATAGAAAACAAAATCGAAATTAGGGTTCAATGGATAACAATCGACGATATTCATAATTTTGTAGAGGTATCGATAAATGTTTGTGGTATGCGGTCTTGTAGATGAGCATTCTTCATTTTGCAGATTCATCTAATATTTGTAACTACATGCTCAGATTTCAAGTAGATATTGATACTTCGATTACTGCTTGTGTGTCTTTTTTTATGAACAAATTTCTTGGAGTTGAAGATATTGGTTAATGTTTGTGTATTTGTGTTTTTTTTACCAATACAAAGTGATAATTTGAAATTTATTTTGGTTCTTAAATATTTGAAGCTTATTTATGGTGATTTGAGGATGGGGTTTTTCTTTATTGTGTTCATGTAACACTAAGGAAGAAGAGTGTACACTTCTGGTTGTTTTTTTTTAATTTTGTTTGAGAGGTGTGTATGTGTATGAGTTGCAGGTGTGTATGTGTATGAGTTGCAGGTGTGTTTGTGTATTTTTTTTTAGTTGCAACTGTTTTTTTGAATTGCATGTATATGTATCTACGTGTGATTTTTTTTGTGTGTTTTGATATTTGATCAGTGGTTATGACATGTCATGGTGTACTTAAGCTTCAATGTGTGTTTGTTTGAGTTGTAGGTATGAACTTTTTTTTTATTATGTAGATGTGTGTGTTTGACTGATAAGGGAAGAAGACGATGGTTAGGATATGTGTTTCAAAGTTTTTTCGATGTGTGTATGTGTGTGAGTGTGAGAGAGAAAGAGAGAGAGAGAATGAGGATACCATTGGGGGTGGGTGATCGTTCTTTTGTTTTTGTTTTTTTTAAATTAACTTACTATATAAAAATGCAGAAAGAAATTAAAAGGGAAACATTGTCTTTTCAACTTTTTAGGACTAAAACCACGGGAAATTCCTAATTTTGGACCTTTAATGAAAATCGGAAACTTTTTAGACCATATCCATAGTTTTTTTCGAAACCACAAGGACCAATTTTGCAGTTTAGTTTTTTTTAATTAGAACTATACTTAAAACTGAAAATTGAAATAAAAATTAATAAAAAATTTAAAATATGGTAAAATAGTAATTTTAAACAATTATGAAACAAAATGAAACTACATCTACCAACCATGAAAGAAAATGAACTACATGGGCCAAACACATGGTGGTTTCCATAGCTGCCCCAAAATTTTTAAATATAGTAAACCCACAGAGCCAAATCGTATATATTTTTTAATAAATTAAGTCCCAAATACCGGTAATCGTATTCAATTTAACCCTTTGACCCGGTCAACAGGTCATCCAACTTTCAAAAATTATATTTTTAGTCCATATTTCAAAATTTATTACAAATTTGGTCCAAAATTTACACTTTTGGCCCAGATTTTAAATTTTGTTACAAATTTGGTCCAAACTTTACCATTTTTGTCCAAAATTTAGAATTTTAGTATGAATTCATCCTAACTTTAGTTTTTTTTACAACTTTTTTCTCAAAAAATTGTTTCTAATATGTTTTTTCTTTATAAAATCATACTTATACAAAAAAAAAAAACGTATTTTCACATAAAAATCTTATATTTCTATATAATTTTTTTTAAAAACTTTTTTGTATATGAAACATCTAGTTATAAAAATATGTATTTGTTAAGTATATAAATATATACAAATCCGTTCTTATAAAAAAATGTATACAAACACCTATCACCTTTATATATATATATATATATATATATATATATATATAGATATATATATATATATATATATATATATATATATATATGCAGGCAAATAGGTGTGTATCTATATTTTTTTTATAAAATCGTGTTTGTTTATATTTTTTTTATAAAAGTGTCTTTGAATAATTTTTTATATAATACGTGTTTGTATACGTTTATAAAATCGTGTTTGTATACATTTTATAAAAACGTGTTTGAATAATTTTTTATATAATACGTGTTTGTATATATTTTATAAAATCGTGTTTGTATACATTTTATAAAATGTATACAAACACGTATTATATAAAAAATTATTCAAACACGTTTTTATAAAAAAAATGTAAACAAACATGATTTTATTAAAAAAAATATAGAAAAAATAGGTATTTGTATACATTTTTTTTTGTAAAATACGTTTTTGTATACATTTTTTTATAAAAACGGATTTGTATATATTTATATACTTAATAAATACCTATTTTTATAACTAGATATTTCATATACATAAACTTTTTAAAAAATGTTTTTATATAGAAAATATAAGATTTTTATGTGAAAATACGTTTTTTTTTTGTATAAGTATGATTTTATAGAGAAAAACATATTAGAAACAATTCTTTGAGAAAAAAAATTGTAAAAAAACTAAAGTTATGATGAATTCATAATAAAATTCTAAAATTTGGGCAAAAAAGGTAAAGTTTGGAGCAAATTTGTAACAAAATTTAAAATCTGGGCCAAAAGTGTAAATTTTAAACCAAGTTTGTAATAAATTTTGAAATCTGGGCCAAAAATATAATTTTTGAAAGTTGGATGACCTGTTGACCGGTCAGAGGGTTAAATTGAATACGATTACCAGTATTTGAGACTTAATTAAATAAAAAAAAAATATATAAGGACTAAATCGATTATGAGACCAATATGTAGGGACTTTATTGCAGTTTTTCCTAAAATAAAAATAAATAAAATATTAAGATATGAAAAGGACAAATGAAAAAGCAATTTCGTCATTCACAAGCATTTAAAAGGAGTTCACGTAACAACTTTGAGGACTACGCCTGCAACTTTTGGAAATCATAGGGATGAATCATGTCAAAAATTAAAAAGTTTGACTAAAAACGCATATGGGTATAAACCCCAAGGAGCAAAACTATAATTTACTTTAAATTTAATATCATTTTACAAAATATCATACAATTAATAATTGCTCTTTAATAAGGTATGTGCATAACAGCATTAATACTTTGCAATCATTTATTTTTGTAATCTTTATAGATTGCTATTAGTTTTTACAATGACATGGCATGTCGTTTTCTTATAACAATTTTTTTTGAATAGTTTATACTTTACATAATATAATCTCTTTAGAATGTTATATCAACAATAAAACACGTAGTCTTTTCATGTAATTACGCGTCGAAGAAATACAAAGTCTCTATGACTATCTTATAGGTTTAGATTAAGTGAAGATTGAAAAAGAAAACAAAAGAGGTCAAGGTAACTTACGAAGGAAACAATCTCCAACCACTTGGATAACTTGTGCATATATGGTAAAATCAGGGCGGATCCAATTTTCAAGGGGTAGCTCGGGATACCCTCAAATCTTTTCGACAGTGTGATTTTTTTAGGAAAATTTCGTTTTATGTGGTGTATATTATATATACGCATCCCTTCCTTTATAAACACAAACAAACAGTTGATCTACTGGTTAAGGTGATGGCTTATTGAATCAAAGGTCTCAGGATTGATGTTCCCTTCTTACATATCCTTTGTTTACCTTTCTTTTATTCTTTTGTTTACCTTTCTTTTATTTTCGCAGCTATTAAATCCCACATCGCCAAACACACGTAAACTCAACCATTTTTGTCTACTATATAAACATTTTATTCTCATGTTTGATTTGATATCTATTTTGAGTCTCACATCAATTCAAGTATCAAAAGATACTTCAACTTCATGTTTATATGATAAGACTTGAGGTTAACTAAGAATTTGATTAAGGTTTGAGATATCATTTCACTTTGACCTGGCTCTGCCACTGCGTAAAAGAAGTTCATATTGTAAGGTTACCGAAGTGGTTATTAATTTTAATATGAAAAAATGGTAGACTGCATTATCTGTAGGTCAATCACGAAATCCTATTAATATTTTTGAATGTGTCAGGTTTTTGATCCTGGATCTCTTGTGTGGAATTTCACTCATCAATCACTAGATTCTCGTCACGGTGACTAATTTAATATGTTAAACAATATTTAAACAAGATGACCATCAAAGTTTATTGATTTGCATATGACTCTTAGAATGATGCTTAGAACCCATTTGGTGTGTAATTTTATCGTAAATTTATCTGAAAAAGATGTCAATATAGTAAATTTTGAGTCTTGAAAATGAAAAAACTTCTCATCTCGCACCAAAGTTTAAACTATTGTGAAATGAGGAAGGAAAAAGAGAAAGGATTCCAAACTTGTTAATCTAATATCGAACATAATTAAAATTATACACTAATTAAGAATGTACTCAAATTTCGTTTAAATTGTTTGATTTTGATTTGAAACTTTTTCTTACTACTATTTACAATGATCCTAACAAAAAGTATGTTGTATTTTTATAAATTGGTTTTACAAATTAGTTTAATACAATAATAAAAGAAGAATGTAGGTATATAGGAAGTCAAAAGTCAAAGGGAAATTAGGAAGTAGAAGAGTGGAAGAAAGCATTATTTAAAAAAAAGGTATAAAAAATAAAATATATGGTGGGCCAGGGGTAACGTGTCAAACATAGATGACTCCTATTGGCCTTTTTACGAAATTGGGGCCTAACTTCTACTTACCACGTGGTTTACGTTGCGTCCCACGCTCTCCTCTATCTCCAGTTTTTGCCCACGTGTTTTTTATTTATTTATCAACTTCAATTGATTAGAAACATAATAAGTTTAATCACCTTGAACCTCATAAAAAATGGAGGTTTCTACCAAGAAACAAGTGCTTGAAAAGTTAGTTATCAAGACACTGTGTTGATAGTTTAATCACTAGGAGGAAAACTAGCGAGTGGTTAGTTAATTTTTTTTTAAAACCACAAATTAGCTAATTTATTCTTAAATATTATTTATGTCTTTTAAAAGGCTTGAACTCATGATCTCTCATTTAAAAAAGTCAATTCCTTACCGTTAGACCATAATTGTTATACATCTTCAACACCTTGCTATTTAGATTAGTTTAAATTAGTGTCAATTTTTATCATATTTTTTTTGTTGTGTCATAACTGAATAACTGATACACATCTTCGACACATTGTTATTTAAAGCATGGTTACAAAAGTTATATATATATATATATACTACAAGAAAATTTGAATTTAGCTACAAAAATATTCCGTAGTAAAAAGCTAAAATTCCGTAGCTAAAGCTAAATAACTATGAAATTTGCTACGTAAATTTTCAATTAGACTCCATAGCTATATTTCTTGTAGCAAAATGTCTAGCTACGGAATTATAATTCCATAGCAATTTTGTTATGACGGTTTCTACGACATCTATTTCGTAGCAATTTGAGTTCCATAGCTTTTTCATAGCAATTTCCGTAGCAATGTTTCCATAGCCAATTCCATAGCGATTTTTTCGTAACCAATTTCATAGCGAATTTTCCATAGCAAATTCCATAGCGATTTTTCCATAGCAAATTTCATAGCAATTTTTCCATAGCAAATTCTGTAATAATGTTTCCGTAGCAAATTTCATAGCAATTTTTCCGTAACCAATTCCATAGCGATTTTTCCATAGCAAATTCCATAGCGATTTTTTCCGTAGCCAATTCCGTAGCAATTATTTCATAGCAAATTTCGTAGCAATTTTTTCGTTGCCAATTCCGTACCAATTTTCCCATACCATTATTCAGTAAAATTCGGTTATTCAATTCAACTATTTGTATCAATTTATAAAAATACAATTAATATAAAACCAAAATAAGAATATTTTTATAAAAATTAAAAGAAATATCCAATACATCAAAATATAAATGTTGCAAAATCAAAACTCGATACAAATTAAACATAAAACATTATACGATAGATAATATTCTATCATTGATTAATAAAAGCATTGCACTTTCACCGATCTCCTTTATATCATCTTCTTCCATTGCAATTTTCTCAGCTTCATTAAGTGTCACATTTTCTCCATTCCCAACACCATCTGAATGTTCCTTGCAGTCTTTAGCTAAGTGTCCATTTTTACCCTTGTAGCATCTTTTTGGAGCATCTTCATTCCTTGTTGCAACCATTCAAACAAACACACATATAATTAGATAACATAAGATGAGTATTTTGGTAATTTGTGCAGATGGACTATTACCTTCTAAAGGTTTCAACTCTTTGCTTGTAGCTGTAGTTATCCCTTCGGTTTGTGCCTCTTGTTCATTCACTTTAGCTTTTCCAGCAGACTGCAGTGTTTTTTATGGTAAAATGAAATCATTATTTTACGACTTTTATAAAGTTTTATTAAATCATAAAATACTGATCGCAAGTAAATCCATACAGATTTTTCTTTCTTCATCTTGATCAGTGTATTTTTCTTTCATCTTTTTAAGTTTACCGTTTTGCCCTCGGTTCATTTTCCCACCACCATTTACACTCTGATCAATTCTCTTTCAGTGGATGATTTACAATTTCCTTTTTCTTTTCCACTTCTTTTTTTACTTGACCATCGTCTTCGCCTTCAATATGTGTTTGACCTTTTGTCAGCTTTCTTCTTTCAGTTTTTGAAACATACGATTTTTCCCTCACTGTTCCTTTCTTCTTTTCTTCGTTATTTTTTTAGACTGCATTTCTAAAGCTTGAAGTCCGTATTTTTTCCGTCCTCTTTACCATTTACTCTTCTTTCATTCAGATGAGACCCCAGTGAGGTTTCATCCAACCGGAATAGAATGCCAAATGTCATGATTAGGAGATGCTTTGCTGACCTGATGAGGGTATACCCACCATGCACTAGTAACAATCTTTGAGTTCCATGCTTGACTATGGAAGACCTACATCATAATTCCCAAAATACTCTCTTCTTAAGAACGTGCAAAATACCAAATTTTATAGCTTATCAGTTGTTACGAACTTACTGTGAAAGAACCTGCTTGATTTAGTGTAAGAGGCTTCAATGGAAATGTATGCAACCATTTCAGTTGACATCCTAAAAAACATGAAAAAGTTAAATATGGCATCAAAAGACTGTAACTGGTTAATGGTTTAAACAACAAAAGTACAAATATATTCAAGTATACTACATTTTTTGTCCTTGTGCTAAGTAATTTTCTTTAGTTTTGATCCAAAAAATAATCATTTTATAACTTCTGGTCCTAATTTTCAGTTTTGATTCGGCTTTGGTCCCTCTCGATTCATACTATGAGTTTCAGTGTATGGGCTTAACGCACCAAAACAGAATTAAACATGAAAATTTAGAGAAAAAAATATAACAAGACACATTCTTGAATCAAAACTAAACAGAACAACTAAGCGAATGGACCTAAAATATAGTTTATTTAATAGAGGAATAGTGAAATGGGAACTTACATGTGCAAGTTATTATTCCAGACATCCCATAAGCTAGGTCCAAGCACGTCCATGACCTTCAAAAAAATTATAAATGTTAGCTAGCATCCAATAAGAGTGGACATTGTACAAAAATTGAACTTAAATATGTACCATTATGTAGTATTCACCTTGCCTACCCTTAAAATGTACACGTGGTATACCATGACTTCCACCAAGAGCACTGAACATTAGATCAATAAATCATTCAATATAGCTACTTAAAAACCAAAAATGTCAAAGCATATAAATTTTCAAATTTTAACGCAACCTTCTGTACATGGTTATCAGGCTTGTAATTTTTAATCATAGTACTAGAAGCTCCATGTAGTTCTACATGGAGATACCTGTTTTTTCATCATCAAAAACTTTAAAATCAGCATAAAAAGTTATCAACAAATAGCATAGAAACAATATATACTCACAAATCTCCTTTGGCATGTACGTTTGACTATCATTTCATTGTGTTGAGTATCACGTCCACTAATAACCAAATAATTCTCACTTCTTGTAAACCAATTGAACTTTTCAAACAAGTGCACTTCTTATAAACGAATCTATATGAATAATCTCATCATCCACAGACCAAATTGATAAAACCATAGGACAATAACGTCACTAAATTCCTAAAACTTCATTGATTTTTTCTTGACATTTGAAATGAAATCCAATTTATAGAAAATAATAAAATAATATAGAAAATGAATGAATAGTTGCATACCAATGCCCATCTGTTGAATCCCATCATTGAAAATATTCAATCAATGAACAGGTAATGAAAAACCTATCTAAGTTTTATAACATCTCAAAACCAATATCATTTGAAGTTGTGAATACGGTGAGCATCAGAATATATAACGAGAGATGTTTTCCTACATGAATAAATGTTCAGTGTGTAGTATAAGATTAATGTGTAACATCATTTTCCTTCTGTATCCAACAAAAGAGAGTGAAAACATGATACAAAAGTACAATTTAAGAAAGGTTTTGGCACCAGATAATAGCCATCAGCTGGTTGTTGTTCTGTTTGACCAACTAAAGATAGTTAAGCGTATATATGTTTTTCTGACCCTTGATTTCTCTTTGTCGATGCATTACATTGTTGTTTCGTGAGTTTCTTGTGTTAGGTAGTAAGTACCTCACTTATTATGTATGCTTGATCTCCTTAATGACATATTCGTTTGGCACTAGGCATAATCGAAATTCTATAGCCAAGAAGAGAGATTTACCTGAAGTTGAGACTCATATGCTTAAGATGTGTGAATTGAGAGAGCGAGATCAGAAGAGGAGTGAAGATAGAGATCGAACTACAAAATAGAAACATGAAGACTTACTTGAAGTTAGGGTTGTATCGAAAATGTATTACTAAAAACTAGTACTATTTTGCTTGATTTAGTGGTTAATCACACAGGTTTTAAGAAGCAAACAGAACAGAGAAGAAGGTTACCTGGTAGGGACGAAGACGATAGAGAATTTGAGAGCAATAGTGGCGAAGAGGAGTAGGACGACACACAGTGAACACGAAGTCGACGAGGATCATCAATCGAGAACGACCTATCGATTGACGGAGTATGCGGCGAAGGCAGAGCAGACAAGAGGAGTGAAAGGAGCTCCCTACACCACAGAGGACGTAGAATGAAGCCAGGTCGATAATTTGGGGGCGGAACACATAAGGTTAGTCTAATCGATAATGGCGTTAGTGGAGACGGGGGATTATAGGGCTCAACGGTTCACTATCTCCAATTCTCCACAATAAAAAAATAGGTATTAATTTTATTTTTGGGACTTCGTGAAAAATGGTTTTTGTCTTGATTTACAAATAATACTTCCATTTATGTTTCATTTTAATCGAGTCAAGAGGATATTTTTATTTATATAAATTAAAATTAATATATAACAAAATAATGGTAATAATAATAAATAAAATTTTATAATAATAGTAAAATATTATTACCAATAAAAACTAAATTATAATTAAAATAATAACATAATTAAAACCAATAATTTAGTTTTGTTGGTAAAATAATTTTTTGAATTTTGTTACGGAAAAATATTTCGTAGCTAGTGGACTACGAATATTCCGCAGCCAAATAGCTACGGGTTTTGATTTCGTAGTTATTTTTCTATATTGAGAACAAGTTGTATACAAAAAACTATGGTCAACATTTTCCGTAACAATCTTCGTAGCAGATTAGCTATAAAATTTTATTGTGTAGCAAATTTTCGTAGCAAAATAACTATAAATTTTAATTCCATAGCCAACTAACTATAAATTTTGATTCCGTAGCTAATTATGTAACCAACTAGCTACGAATATTGATTATGTAACAAGTTTCATAGCGAACTAGCTACGACCAACAATTTCGTAGCATATTTTGTAGTAAATTTTTTATGGATTTTGATTCCATAGCAACTTTCAGGATTTAGCTACGAAAATACAATTTCGTAGTCATTTCCGTAGCAAAATAGCTACGGACAGCCATTATGTAGCATATTTTGTAGTCAAATAGCTACGAATTTGGATTATGTAGCAACTTTCCGTAGCTATTCAAGGTTTAGCTATGGAATGAAATACTGTAACCATTTCCGTAGCAAAATCGCTACACAAACCCATTTCGTAGCATATACTGTAGTAGAATAGCTACGGATTTTGATTCCGTAACAATTTTCCGTAGCTATTTAGGATTTTTCTTGTAGTGATATATATATATATATATATATATATATATATATATATATATATATATATATATATATATATATATATATATATATATATATATAAACAATCTAATTTATATAAGACTAAAATTTCATTAACTTGGAAAAAAATTGCAATAATACCTAAATATTAGAAAACATATGCATTAAAAATACGAAACACGAAACACATAAAAATAAAACCTACATATTATATTTTTTTTACAATCTTGTTGTTGACCTTTAACGTCGAGTTTGCTACAGCGACTTATATCTTTCATTAAAAGTTTCATTTCACGAGTTTTTTCCTTCTCTTTGTCAACACTCAAATATTGTTTCAAACTAATTTTTTAAGTTGTTCATCTCGCTCGTCATTTTATCTACGTCACTTCAACTAGTTGCGACCCTTTTAATCTTTTGTTTTGTTTGGTCTCTTCCTATGGGATGACTATGTCTTGGAACCTCAATAGGCCTATCTTCATTGAGGTCTACCCCGACATGCACACCAAACTATTGGCAATGAGTGGTTTCGAATGTTTTGGTTCTTTTATAACCACCCGTGTATGATTATGAATTTTTGATATCTTGCCATTTTTGGACTCCTTCACAATATTCCAAAACCCAATAAATTTGAAAGTTTCTCGGTTGTGGTAACTTGGTAAAACATGTTGAAGATACGGTGGATAAACTATTGACCAATGTTCAAATCCTGGCACCACTCAGGCCATGTGGCTTTGGAGGTTCGTCTGCAGTGACTCCAGGGCATTAGACATAGCCACACGTTTGCAGTTGGGGATTAGTCGGTGGGCGAAAGCTGGTCCGGAACCCTCGTTAGGGAAGTTCCCTTACAAAAAAAAATTGCTAGAGCTTTCTTAAATATTGTTTCATCATTCGCACCACTTTGGTACTCGTGCTTCACGTTCAAGAAAACAACGTTAAACTACATGACAACTTTGTTGATGTTCCTCCACTTTGAGCATATTTGATCTTTTTTCTGGTAGTGTCCAAGCTTCATTTCGAAGAGAAAACGCTTTGAAACTTTCGAGTAAAAAGTTATCCAATCTTAGTCGTTCCTGTTAAACTTTTCAAAAATATATGTCGCCCTCGGCTTAGAAGAAGCAAAAAGTCGAGCATTTCTGTAACATCCTGTTCTGAATCGATTCCTAGTCTGAGGTTGTGGCCCGAAGATCGGTCATCATAAGGATTAGGGCTTTTGAAAAGGTAAGACTTAGGCCAATTTGGGTGCGGGTGATGCATTAGAAGTGATCCGGGTGTTCGGTTCGTATTTTGGAGCGTAGGGGTATTTTGGTAAAGTGTAAGTTCGGGCTTTTGTGGAAAATAGATTTTTGTTCGGAAGGTCTTAAGAAAGGTTTGAGTTGTTATAAGTGTAGGGCTTCTCGTAACCTTTTCGTGGATATAAGGAACGTCGGAATCGGGCTTATAACGAAGAAGTTATGGCCTTCGGAAGTTTCGTGGTTTTCAGGCCTAGCCGAGTACACGGGGCGTACACAAAGAGTACGCGGGGCGTACTAGTGAAGAAGGCAGTACGTGGGGCGTACCTTGGAGTACGATGGGCGTACTGACCAGGATGGTCGTGAATGTTCTTCGGAGTACGCTTGGCGTACCATATTTACGTTGGGTGTACGCTAGTCAGATCAGAACCCTATTTTAGGGTCCTGGACCCTACTTAAGCTCCTTATCTCATAACCTAACCCTAATATCTTCAGCCTCCACCCTCTAAAACCCTAGAAATCGTCCTTAACCATTCATGGTGGCATTTTGAGCTTATGGAGTCCATTTTCGGAGTGTTTGGCCCATTTTCAAGAAGGTGGAGTTTGATGCAAAGATGGGGATCAAGAAGAAGCTTATGGATCTGGCTTTTGTGACTCATTGTCAGCTTGATGAAGGTATAAAGCTATGAACTTGACCATGGATATCTTAGATCTCTCATTTGTGAGTTTTAGTTCATTTTGGTCCCAAGGATGAAGCTTTATGGTTAAAATCCGATTCTTAGGCTTAGGGTTGCCACCCTTGGTGCTAATTGAGTCCCTAAGACAGAAAGTTGCCATCTTGAAGGTCTTAATGGGTTCATGCAAGAGTTAAGACCATTTTTACGGAAGTAGAAGGCTATTTAGTCTTTTTGGAGCATGCAAAGGCATAAAGTTGCCAACTATATGCCTTAGGACTCATCAAATGACCTAGATTTGAGTTTGGGACGTAAAGTATTCAAGTATTAAGCATTTAATGGATTTTGTGCATAAGCTGGTTGTACGTTGGGCGTACTGTGTAGTACGCTATGCGTACAACCTTTCGCCCAGTACGCTAAGCGTACAAAAGAGGTACAATGGGCGTACCTCTCAGGAGAACTTGGGCTTTAGTGGACTTTAGACCTTTGGGCCCTAATGGTTTTGGGCCTGGATTTGCTGATAGTTGGGCCTGAATGCATCTTTGGGCCAATATTTGAATAGTTGGGCCTATTGGGTCTTGTGGCCCAATATAGAAATGGACTTCACATTTGTGGGCCTCGGGTTGGGCCAATTCTTAGACTAGGTTGTTATAGGACTTCGTGGGCCTATTGGAAACAGGATTATGGACTAGAGAAGCATTATTGGGCCTTAGATTGAGGCCCATGTGAAGGTATTGGGCCCAATTGGAAATTAGGCCATATATTGGGCCTTGTAGGATTGTTTATCTTTAGTGGGACTAATGGGCTTGGTCCTTGGGCCATCCGAGAATTATTATTGGACCATTGGAATGCTAAGTGTGTTGTACTAAAAAGAATGATTGGGCCTCCTGGCAAGACCTATGTAGAGATTGGGCCCAATTTGGAAAATTGGGCCATTGATGGATTTATGGACATTATAGTGTTGGGCTTTTGTTTTGGGTTTGGGCCTTAGTTTTGGATCATACTGGGCCAGGGGTAGAATGGTCATTTTACCCCATGTATGAATTAAGGATTATGGTATGGGACCCAATTGCTAATTGGGTATATTGATCGGTATTGATAGCTCAGGAAGTGGACAGGGCAGCAGCTAAGGATTTCTTTCAGGAAGCTTCTGCATTCGAGGTGAGTTTCCTCACCATACCAACGGGTCTAAGGCACCAAGGCCGGCCCATTTTATGATATGTGGTACACTAGCTGAAGTTGTATTATGTGGCATGTTAGTTGGGTATGTGCTAGGAAGTATGCTAGTGGTATGTGTGGTATGCTTGTATGAAAGACCATGACAGAGCCCATAGCACCCGGATGTAAGACCATGTGGAGAGCCCATGACTTTCCTATTAAATACCATGGGAGAGCCAATGACACCCGGATGTAAGACCATGTGGAGAGCCCATGGCTTTCCTATTAAAGACCATGGGAGAGCCCATGGCACTTATGTGTAAGACCATGTGGGGAGCCCATGGCATCATGGAGTAAGACCCTGGGGACGAGCCCACGACATCCCTATATGTTTATATGCATGGATATGTGATTGATATGGTTAATGTAGCTGTTATAGCTAATATGGATTATGTGGTTATGTGGTTTGTGTGGGGTATGCTCTGGGGAACTCACTAAGCTTCGTGCTTATAGTTTTGTTTATTGTTTCAGGAATCATCGGTTTGGAAAGGAAGGGCCCGAATTGATCGCAGTGCACACACCCATGTTTTCCGCATTGAATGATTTTGGGATGAACTCTGATAAATGTTTTAATTAACGATGTTTTGGATGTTTGGAATAAATGATATCTATGTTTTGACTATATTAAAAATGAAATTTTTACCCTCGATTTTTGGGTCGTTACAAGTTGGTATCAGAGCGTTGGTTTGAGGGATTCGGACATACTTTCGGGTGTGTCTAAACTCAAACTGAGGATCTGTAATGTTTTCAAAAAGAAAAATGTTTTTCAAGGAAAAAAGTTTTCTAAGATAAGAAAGGGTGTGGTGCATGCAATCAGACGAGCTCAAGTAAGTTTCCCCAGAACACTCACATTTGTTATCTGTGATGATTTGATTATGAATCTGTTTATCGCATGCTAGTTAGGGCTAGGATATATGCCTTTATATGTTTTATGAGCTGGTAGACTTGCATGCTAGTGCTGAGTAGTCAGCGATAGATTGGCCTGATATGTGTTGCTTGTAGCCTTGGAATGCTGAATTCCATGCTAGAATGAGAATGATTATTGGTATTGATAACTCCTAAGTGTATGCTTTAAAAATTGTATACAGTTAGGATCTTATAGCCTTAGAATAATTGGTTTGGCTCGTTTCCTGTTCTGTGTACCATTTGCATGCATAATGCAGTCGACAGTGAGAGTGGACGTGAGAGCATGGGTTGTGGTACATGGACTGAATGCCCGATGATAGTTTCGCAGGTTGGAGAGTGTCCTAGGGAGATCCTATGATGAGATTAGTGACAGGTGTTACCTGCTCGCAGATTGTACGGGTGGATAGGCTGACTTGTCTAGTGCACGCTGGTTAGATTTACCGATTACCTGAATGCTGCTTGCTTTGTGCTTTGTAGGACTCTTATTAATGTGAGTTAGCTATTAAGTGAATATGCTAAGTCACATCTAGCACATAATGGATAATCTCAGAGTGATGGACTTGACCCTATTGCGCAGCTCTTGTATGAGTCCAACCGTTCTAGGGATGAGTCTTTTACTTGAAGGATTATCTGATCTCTGCTACATGTGGCTATATTCTTGGGGTAGCTAATTGACATTAATGAGAATCTTTCAGCAGCTGAGGGTAGGGTGAGGTTGGGAACCTAGGAAAGCCTAGGATATGCTCCAGTGAGCTTAATGGGATGGTTCGGTGAAGTTGGGAACCTAGGGGAAGCCTAGGAGGTGCTACGGTAGAGATCGTGTTGCTGTTTAGCAGACATTTAGTATACCAGTGGAGTAAGTGACTTAGAGGATTCGGGAGGATTACTGAGGAAAGTATGGATAGGTGTGGAAGGTAGTATTGGGCCCGTACTACTGAAAGCACATGATCCATACTCGAATCGGTGAGAGTCTTGGAGAATCTGAGAAGCTTATGGGAAGGATAATTCTTGGTTATGCCTTGATCGTGGGAATAACTGCTTTGCAGAATGAGGATGAGCATGCATAAGGAAGGACCAGAGTTTGGTCCCGACTCTGGAGGTGAGCCAGTTAGCAGAAGGACTGCCAGGATTTCAAGTTCGCCTTGGATCTCTTGTATCAGGCGGCAAGGATTGATTGTGCGATTTATTGCGCTTCGGGATTGGAGACTATGTCTTGGGAAGTAGTTTGTAGCCGGTTTAGAGCAGGGGTAGCTCCAGTTATTGCAGTGCAGCCGTTGACGATTGAATTGGTGAGTGTGACAGGGTGGGAGACCCTGAATGATGTGGATCCCTAAGCCCGAGGGCGGAAGATCAATTTGCAGTAACTCGAGAAGAGAGCTTCAGGTCGTGTGCATTTAGTGGAGGGTCTCGGGAAGAGACCCAAGACTTCTGAGCAGCTTTTGAGAGGCCAGCAGGGCCGGAGTCAGCACGACACGTGCATGAAACTGTACGATGGAGTTATCGTTCCAGGAGTATGGGTTGCTACCAGCGTAGCAGGATTGATCATGTCAGCAGGTGACATTGCGAGTGGGTGCTCGACTTTGGGTGTGTTCGATCTGATGGATCAACGGTAAGGTTTTGGACCGTTGTGATGAGGCGAGAGTGTTGTAAGACTGCGGGGTAGCCCGTAGCATTTACCGGTCCATATGCATCGGTAAAAGGGTGGTAAATTTGTATTTGCCTCTGGATTTCTTTGGTAAAAGGGGCGCCTTGGGAAGTGATTTTATCATTCAATTGGTTAAGAATACAAGAGTATTCTTCAGGATTTCAGAGAGCTGAGTGACCATTGTGTTTGGCTAACTATGGGGCGCTGGTGTTGTTCGGCGTAGGATTTCGGCGGGTCATGCATATTGATGGAAATGGACCGGAGATCCATAATGCATAAAAGGTGAAAGAGCATCGTCGAGTCCAAGTGGGGGAGAAACAAGTGGCTGCTTAGGCCTAGGTTGTGTTGGTAGGAGTTCAGGAAACTCCCAATCACCGGATGGCATCGCCATGAGTATGCAAAGTGAGCAGTGGGACTCCATAGGTGTGACCCGAACCCCTGATGAGATATAGGATTCGGCTCGAGAAGTGCGACGATGTGATAGTGGAGTGTGGAAAGGCCATGGATGGTAAGCATGGTTGGATGGAATTAGTGCTAGGGTGCGATATTTTTGTAGCATTCATCGGTCCGAATTAGATTATTTATGTGATGGTCACATGCATGAAAGGGAGATCAGCTCGTGCTTTGGGCACACCGGCCAGGGTCGTCAGGGAATTAGTCTATGTTTTGGGATTAAGGATCTTCGGTGTCCGTGGGCGAGCTTGGTGATTATGGAAATTTAGGTTGGAACTGGTAGAGACTATTGAGTCAAGGGTTGGATGTTGAGTTGCAGAATATGCGGGTAACCAGGGTGTGATGCGGAGGGGTTCAGACTGAGTAGCTTGGTGGTTGACTTTGGGAACTTGGTGGTTGGACCAGGTACGAGATTGGAAGTCTCGAAGACAGATTGGGTATACCAACCCATCGGTTAGGTAAATGGGTTGGTAATCAGGAGGATGTGGTGTGAGATGCAGGTGCAGATTCGTTGCTGTTGGGACATGAGTGAGTATCGAATCGATTTTGGGTAAGATCTCGAGTCAGGTATCGCGCATGTGTAGTGCATGATTTTTCGTTCCAGCGGAATACAAATCGAGATATTTACACGCTGAGGGCTTCAATCGCAGGGTTCAAGGGTAATGGATGGGTTTAGTTGGTGGCAATTTGAGTTATTGTGATGTGTCTTGGGTTGTTTTTATCCGTGAAAGAGCCATAGCATGTCTGAAGTGAGGAAAAGATGGGTTGTTGAAGACCGGGTATGAGATGAGACTACAGTGGGTCATGTAGCGTTCATTCTGTTAGCAGAAGTTTGATGGCAAGGCGTGGAAACAAGTCCGTCCAGTTGGTTTTCATTTTTTGGGAGACGCGTGGGACTGTTGTGTGTGTGTGTGTCTTTTAGCTCATCAATCGGTGAGGTGTCCGGTGTTCCGGACAGTTGGCAGACAAGTTGGGACCAGGGAGGTCCCGGTTGTTCTTCAGGAAAGCAGCTAGGTGGCATCAAGAGGAGTTGGAGCGAATTCAGTGTTTTGGGGTCCGTGTGTGGAATTGCTTGTTATTCGGTAGCCGCAGTTGACCGGTGATTTTTTTCTTTTGGAAGCCTCAAGATATTACGGATGGAAAGTATTTTATTTAGGCTGGTTTTCTTGTGGAATAAGTTCAATGATGATTCGATGTGGGTTGTCGGTCAGGGAAACAGACCATCTCGAGACTTCAGATTTTAGATGGAGCAGATGTGATCAGGTTGCAAGGAATTCGTTCATCTTCGGGTTCTAGAACCCTACGAGGGTTGGTTTCGGTTTCCTTGAAAAGGCCGTGGTATGCTCGGGGCTGTGGCCATATTGCTCAAGTTATTTGGCGTAAGGAATGATTTCGAGGACGAAATCTAATTTAAGTGGGGGAGAGTTGTAACATCCTGTTCTGAATCGATTCCTAGTCTGAGGCTGTGGCCCGATGATCGGTCATCATATGGATTAGGGCGTTTGAAAAGGTAAGATCTAGGCCCATTTGGGTGAGGGTGATGCATTAGAAGTGATCCGGATGTTCGGTTCGTATTTTGGAGCGTAGGGGTATTTCGGTAAAGTGTCAGTTCGGGCTTTTGTGGAAAATGGATTTTTGTTCGGAAGGTCTTAAGAAAGTTTTGAATTGTTAGAAGTGTAGGGATTCTCGTTACCTTTCCGTGGATATAAGGATCGTCGGAATCGGGCTTATAACGAAGAAGTTATGGCTTTCAGAAGTTTTGTGGTTTTCAGGCCTAGCCGAGTACACGGGGCGTACTAGTGAAGAAGGCAGTATGCGGGGCATACCTTGGAGTACGCTGGGCGTACTAACCAGGATGGTCGCGAATGTTCTTCGGAGTACGCTGGGCGTACCATATTTACGTTGGGTGTACGCTAGTCAGATCAGAACCCTATTTTAGGGTCTTAGACCCTGTTTAAGCTCCTTATCTCATAACCTAACCCTAATATCTTCAGCCTTCACCCTCTAAAACTCTAGAAATCGTCCTTAACCATTCACGGAGGCATTTTGAGCTTATGGAGTCCATTTTTGGAGTGTTTGGCCCATTTTCAAGAAGGTGGAGTTTGATGCAAAGATGGGGATCAAAAAGAAGCTTATGGATCTGGCTTTTGTGACTCATTGTCATCTTGATGAAGGTATAAAGCTCTGAACTTGGCCATAGATATCTTAGATCTCTCATTTGTGAGTTTTAGTTCATTTTGGTCCCAAGGATGAAGCTTTATGGTTAAAATCTGATTCTTAGGCTTAGGGTTGCCACCCTTGGTGCTAATTGAGTCCCTAAGACAGAAAGTTGCCATCTTGAAGGTCTTAATGGTTTCATGCAAGAGTTAAGACCATTTTTATGGAAGTAGAAGGCTATTTAGTCTTTTTGGAGCATGCAAAGGCATAAAGTTGCCAACTTTATGCCTTAGGACTCATCAAACGACCTAGATTTGAGTTTGGGACGTAAAGTCTTCAAGTGTTAAGCACTTAATGGATTTTGTGCATAAGTTGGTTGTACGCTGGGCGTACTGTGTAGTACGCTACGCGTACAACCTTTCGCCCAGTACGCTAAGCGTACAGAAGTGGTACGTTGGGCGTACGCTCTCAGGAGAACTTGGGCTTTAGTGGACTTCAGACCTTTGGGCCCTAATGGTTTTGGGCTTGGATTTGCTGATAGTTGGGCCTGAATGCATATTTGGGCCAATATTGGAATAGTTGGGCCTATTGGGCCTTGTGACCCAATATAGAAATGGACTTCACATTTGTGGGCCTCGGGTTGGGCCAATTCTTGGACTAGGTTGTTGTGGGCCTTTGTGGGCCTATTGGAAACAGGATTATGGACTAGAGAATCATTATTGGGCCTTAGATTGAGGCCCATGTGAAGGTATCGGGCCCAATTGGAAATTGGGCCATATATTGGGCCTTGTAGGATTGTTTATCTTTAGTGGGCCTAATGGGCTTGGTCCTTGGGCCATCGGAGAATTATTATTAGACCATTGGAATGATAAGTGTGTTGGACTGAAAAGAATGATTGGGCCTCATGGCAAGACATATGTAGAGATTGGGCCCGATTTCGAAAATTAGGCCATTGATGGATTTATGGACATTATTGTGTTGGGCTTTTGTTTTGGGTTTGGGCCTTAGTTTTGGATCATACTGGGCCAGGGGTAGAATGATCATTTTTCCCCATGCATGAATTAAGGATTATGGTATGGGACCCAATTGCTAATTGGGTATATTGATCGGTATTGATAGCTCAGGAAGTGGACAGGGTAGCAGCTAAGGATTTCTTTCAGGAAGCTTCTGCATTCGAGGTGAGTGTCTTCACCATACCAATGGGTCTATGGCACCACGGCCTGCCCATTTTATGATATGTGGTATATTAGCTGAAGTTGTATTATGTGGCATGTTAGGTGGGTATGTGCTAGGAAGTATGCTAGTGGTATGTGTGGTATGCTTGTAAGAAAAACCAGGGGAGAGCCCATGGCACCTGGATGTAAGACCATGTTGAGAGCCAATCGCTTTCCTATTATGTTGTAGTGTTTATTGTAGATTCACTACTGATATGTCTGGTATGCATGTATAGGTGGTATGCTAGTGATTATGTGGTATGCTAGTTGTCTTTGTGATACTTACATGGAAGACCATGGGAGAGCCCATGACACCCGGATGTAAGACCATGTGGAGAGCCCATGGCTTTCCTATTAAAGACCATGGGAGAGCCCATGACACCCGAATGTAAGACCATGTGGAGAGCCCATGGCTTTCCTATTAAAGACCATGGGAGAGCCCATGACACTTAGGTGTAAGACCATATGAGGAGCCCATGGCATCCTGGAGTAAGACCCTGGGGACGAGCCCACGACATCCCTATATGTTTATATGCATGGCTATGTGATTGATATGGTTTATGTAGCTGTTATAGCTGATATGGATTATGTGGTTATGTGGTTTGTGTGGGGTATGCTCTGGGGAACTCACTAAGCTTCGTGCTTATAGTTTTGTTTATTGTTTCAGGTATCATCGGTTCGGAAAGGAAGGGCCCGGATTGACTGCAGTGCACACACCCATGTTTTCCGCATTGAATGATTTTGGGATGAACTCTGATAAATGTTTTAATTAGCGATGTTTTGGATGTTTGTAATAAAAGATATCTATGTTTTGACTATATTAAAAATGAAATTTTATCCTTGATTTTTGGGTCGTTACAATTTCTGAAATTCCAAATATGTCAGCAAGAAGCACAGAAAAAACCATCCAACCACATTTTCACCACTCCATAAACCTAAAGAGAGATGAACCAAACAAACCAATTTACATAAGAGTAAATAAGATGTGCATAAAGGTACCACCATCGGAAAAATCTAGACCCATAACTCCATGGCACGAATTATAATTTTTATTATTTTCAAGAGTAAGGAAACTTCAAATTCGTGCATCCTCTTGGTCATACTAAAGCTTTTGTTATTTTCTCAAATAGATCAATTATCCTGAGTAATGCATACCGATTATTGATGATCTTCTAATTGTCTCCAATCCTATCACATCTAAGATATTATAAGGTTCTTGTCCCAGTTTAATAACATTCATTTATTTGATCTCTACTTGTTTTATAAGTTCCAATTAGATCTATATGTTTATACTTTAATAACTCCAAACTTTTCAAACCATTTAAATCCTATTAAACTCTTAAGCTTAGCATTTTATTATTATTATTAGTTACTTATATTACATCATTTCCAGTCTTCATCGATATTTTAATCAATTTTCAAGTATTATATTTAATATTTTTATAAAGTTTAATTATGCTTTGTTTACTTATTACATTTTCAAAATATAGATTTTTATCCATCTTTGAACAATTTTTATGAATATCTCATATTGTTACATCATTATATATAGTTTCTTTTCTATATTCACCAATTACATCCAATTAGACTATTATTATTTATATATATTTTTTACTAGACTAGATCATACCTTGCCTTCTTGCAAATAATTTAATTCTCATAAATACACTTCATACTAATAATTAAATTTAATACTACAACATTTTATACTTTGATCCACATCTACCTTTTATGTAGTACGTAAGGTCTCAACAGGAAATTTTGCACTTAATAATAGATAAAGGTTAATGATAACATATTCCCTTAATAGTATGTTATATAGAAAATGGAAAAATAATATGCATGCCATGGAAACATCAAGCACATTTATACGTTTGACCGACCCTAAACGGAAAATTCTCGGACATACAACCACCTAAGGAATAACACTCGGTATAGGGTTACTGAGCTTCGTACAATACGAAAATGTCTCTATTATCCAAATCTATAAAAATAAGATGTCAAACTATCAACAAAGATAATTACGTTGAAATAATTATGCATAATAACTTATTATTTTTATCTAAAAGACATACATAAACTCATGCACAATATAAGAGGGTCTCTGTCGGTTCTTCGACCCAACAACCAAAACATGACGCCATAAAAAGCATCTCCCATGTCGGGGTAGGTTGCGACCTAGCTATAATTTTCCGAACCAATTCTAGTTTACAACTTGTAGCGGCGACCATGTTGTATATATCGTCATGCTGCAAAAAACAATCGTGTTCCAAACAAGATTTTTGTGTTTCCGAACGTGTTCTTCGTGTTTCGGACTTGTTCTTCATGCTCAAGACATGTTTTTTTGTTTTGTACAAATTGTATTGGCACGTGAAGAGAGACATGGTTTTCCTAGTATGCTTGAAAGCATTGATTGCATGCACTTGGATTAGAGAAATCGTCCCCATGTGTGGAGATGGGAGTATTCACGTGGTGATCATAGAGCACCCTCGTTGACATTAGAAGTTGTTGATTCCCAAAATTTGTGAATTTGACATGCTTATTGTAAGGTTGTAGGTTCCAACAACAACCACAACATTCTTGGTCAATCATCAATATTTAAAGATGCTTTGTCAGGAAAGGCACAGGATGTTTCTTTCACAGTGAATAGAAACAAATGTAATTTTGGGTGTTACCTTATTGATGGAATATATCCTACATATTCCACATTCGTCAAAGCATTATGACACCTATTGGAACGAAGAGACAAATTCTTTAAGAGAAGACAGGAAGCGTCATGTAAGGATGTGGAATGTGCTTTTGGTGTTCTAAAGTCTAAGTAACATAGAACACAACATGCAGAACGTCCATATGATATAGAAACTTTACAATATATTATATATGTATGTATCATAATGCATAATATGATAGTGGAGGAAAAATGGATGAATACTGCATAATATATGCCATTAGAGCTCCGACACGTGTAGTTCGTACTAGGAACCACATAATATTTGCATAGAGTTTTTGAAATTCCAGATGAAAACAAACACGAGCGGCTTCGACGGACTTGGCGGATCATATCTATGATGTTAATGATGATGACGAGTAGTGTCTTTAGTAATGTATTGTTTCATGTTATGTTTTTATTTAAATGCTATCTTTTATAAAATTATTTTTTATAAAGTTATAAAATTTATTTTTCAAATTATCGAAAATTAAGAATGAAATAAAAAAAATTAAAACTCGAAAAAAATAATAATAAGATAACTTGGAAATTAAAGTGGTGTGGTTGTGACACATGCCTACTAGACTAACAATAAACCATATCAGTATGATATGGAAATTAGCAAATGGTGTGGAGATGACATGACATATGATATGACATGCAGTATGATATGGAGGATGTGACACATGCCTACTAGGCTAACAATAAACCATATCATATCATCATATCGTATCATATCATACTATAAGACTACTAGGTATGGGCAACATGTTATAACATGTTTGATAGAATTATAGGAATGAATAGATTCCAATCTGAGATCGTCATGATCATAAGAAGAATTAAGAACACATAGATGTAAATAATATCACGATTTCATTACACAGTAAAATAACATTTTGGTACAAAGGTAGGGAATTATTTAGGCAAAAGATACTCTCTCTACTAACTAACTCTCTTATATATAAGCCTGGAAGAGATTCAGAAAGGAAACGTCTAAGTCAACAGCTAGGCTGCGAACCTAAACATAATCAAATATGTGAAATCTAAACAACAATCTCACATAAGAAAGTGAAGACTTTATAATAAGACAATACAAATAGCGAATACAGTCCCATACAAACTTGACACAACATACAAATTCCAAAACCTAACAATATCCCACTTTGTGTCAAGTTGCGATTGTTGTCTTCACTTATTTTCATCAAACACCTTTGGAAGCATCTTTAAAAAAATCATGCGAACAATTATCCACCATCTAATCATGTATGAAACACACTTCACATCATTTGAATTATTCACCTTGCATGCTTCAGCTCTTGAGAAAACATTAGTGAGTGAAGTTGTTGGACACAAGTGCTTATCTCGTAAAAACATCATACAATTTCGCTCAAATCCATTCTCATATGTTTTATAAACCAATCCCCATGGTTCCTTCTGAATAAATCCAACCTTAAACTTCTCCAAATCATCAGGTTGTGGAAATGGTTTCATACTCGGTTTTCTATCCAACACTTTTGAAATCTCAACATCCATCGTTGAAACTTCTTGAACATAGCCTCTTATCATTCTTCACAAGATTTGAAAAATAGGCTCATATTATACAGAATCGCAGGCAACAATATTGAGAAGAACAATCCAGTTGTATGGATTCATCATCTAGAGATCAACAGGTGTAAAATCAAAGACTTCATATTTTAATCATTTGAATCCTTTAAAAGATATGTTCACAAAAACCTTCTGCTTCAAACAGTTTTACAACTATCATACCAACAATCTTTTTCAAGTTCCATGTTTCAAAATGAGGTTTTGGCTGCTTTGCATAGAAATTGAATAATTTTTTATTCACAAATTGATTTCCCAAAGGAACATCTACAAATTTATCCAAACTCCGAAATATAAAGGCTTTAGCAGTCATTGAGAAGTCCATTTGACACTCATAATCATTGTTCACTGAAAAATATGTGATTGGTTCTAGCAAAAAGGTTCCACATTCTTATTTGGTTCTTTCTCCATTTGATTAACAGTCCATTTCAGAAACAAAGCCCTTTTATTTGCTTCAATTTCAGCAACAATTTTTTTACATCCTGTTGATCAAGAGCTTCCATGATAGCTTTCAATTCATCTAGTTTTTCGTCCCTTGCAGCTTGAGCTTTCTTTTCTTATTCAGTAAGAATAGGATCAATATATTCTTTCGAATAACATTTACTTTTCCTTTTCCTAAGGCAGAAGCTACATTAACCTTATGTTCAGAACTTGATTTTTCTCTGAAATCCTTCAATTTGTCTACCGTTGTTCTCTTTTCAAGAATAACCTTTGAAGCATCAGACTTCTCCATATTCCTAGTATGATAAGGATTTCTAAGATTGACCTTTGGAATCATAATTTCAATGTTGACAGGCTCTTCAACATTCATTGGTTCAACTCCTTCTTCCGTATTCACATTTTCAGCTCCTTCTCCCCTTGTTGTGAAGTAGCACTGGTACTCGTAACATTACCGAGCTGAGTACGCTTGCTAATAATGGGATTGAGCTTCACATCCAAGAGCTGATTAACCTTAGAAAGTATTGGATTTAATTTTGCATCAATGAACTACAAAACATAATCAACATTAGGAGCATCTTTTTCTTCAACAATTTTCACCAAACTCTGATTAATCTCAAAATTTATGCTCTTTACCAAAAAAAGCTCTTCATCCATGTTGGTATTAATACTCGTAGAAGCATCCAATCTCTCTTTTATGACTTATTCTTTTGTTTCATCTGGCAAGAGCATCCATAAGTTTGTTTTCACCTTGCAAATTCGTTTGTAACGAAAGAATCGAATTTGACATAGAGGTATGGTGATCATCGTTGTCTTTATGAAGCCCAAAGGGAAGTGTAGAAAGAGATTCCTTCTCAGTGTTAATAAACTCAAAAAACCCTTAACTTCATTTACAACTTCTAAAATCTGTGTAGCTTGCTTTTCTTGAAAGTCACTCAAAACATGACTAAGTTTCTCAGTCAAATCTTTCACCACAATAATAACAGAATCAACACAAGTTTTGCCCGAATTAATTTCCATATTTACTTCTGCAATAAGCTCCTTTTGAGCTTGAAAGGTTTTGGAATTCTCAGAGGTTAAAGTTTGCATATTGGCTTGATGAGAGGACACACTATTCTCAAAGTTGGAAATTGAGAATGTACGAGTATGTCAAAGCAAAGCATCCAACTTCTTGTTTAAAATCCGATATTCACCATGAGTCATCGAAGTTTGAGGATCAACACCATCATCACTTTCATCATCAAAAGAAGTAGTTGGTTGTGGCATAATGTCTTCAAAAGAACCCGTTATCTCATTATCGAGATCATCATAAAACATAACATCAATATAAGAATTAGAAGGAGTTGTTATATGCCCTGAAGGTGAAAGTATATTCAGTTCAAAAACATGTGCTTCTTTAGTTGTAAGAGGAAAAAATTGTGAAATCGGTTCGGAAATAGGAGGTTCTTGAAAAAGTGTTTTTGGTGGGACATCAGTAGAATCTGGTTTTGAGATTGGATTCTCAACAGTGGTAGAAATGGGTTGAGAAACAGATGGATTTGTAGTAGAATCAGTGAAGATTGGTGGTGGTAAAGGTTAAGTAGTTTGAGGTTGAGTGGTTAATGTGGGTTCAGAAGTGGAACTCGAAATTGGAATAGTGGTAGTGGTAATCGGAAATGTGGTTGTTGGAATAGATGTATGTGGTGTTTGCGAAAGGTTCTCAATCGGATCATTCAACAAGTGCGCAAAAATGTCTCCCTCAGTTGGAGTTGTAGTTTGTGGAGTTAGAATAACTTGCAAAGAGGAATATGGATTAGATACCTTTGGTAGTTTAGAAGTAGGATTTGGCTTCGAAACGTTTGGTTGAACCTGCGAATTGTTCTCAGTATTCTCTTCATTGTGAACATCCTCTACACGAATATCACTTTGAGTTCTTTCTTCCGAATCCTCATCAACAACCGATGGTTTTTACTTCTTTGACTTTGGTTTTCATTGCGTCTTGCATTTCTGAGAAACACCCTCAGCAACAACTTTCCCTTTCCTCTTTAATCCAACTCGTTTTGGAACATCACCAACATCAAGAGCAGCTTGGAGAGAAGGATGAATTGGCCTTTCTCCAAAACAAGGAAGTTTACTGTATGATTGAATAATAGAATTATCCATAGGAACCCTAGAGAGCATAACCTCCAAAATTGATCCAACAAAGCTAAAATTCTTTGAACTAGACGTAACAAACATAGAAGTTGGCATAATTGGAATTTCAGCAATAACAACATCAGCCATCTGAGGACCTTTATAATGATTTAGGGCATTCCTCACCAGAATCAACCAATAATGAGCACTAGAAATCTATAAATCCTTCTTTAGAGAACTGGGTCTTTGCAGCAACTGAGTCCACAAAACTTGACCAATATCAACTTTATCTTAAGTGAAATTACTATAGAGTAATGTGTGAAACACCCTGCTAGCACTATCGGATCCATTTACCCTTTCCGAAAAGCACTTGAACAAAATTGTAAACAAAGCATTCCAAATCGTTGGTAATGCAGAATTCATGAATTTGGAAAGGACAATTACATCATAATTATACACCATCTGATGATATGCCCTAAGTATGTTGGTAGAAGCAACCAATTTAGGATTCACTGAACCTTCAATAGGAGTTAGCCCTAAAAGCTCGCAAAAATTGCTTTAGTAATGGATGTTTTATGACCTTGAATTTCAAAATTCGTCACTTTAATCTTCTTGTTGTAAATTGCAGTCGAATAAGCCAATGATAAAGCAAAAATAGGAACATTCTAAAAAAACAAAGCCATCTTTAATTAAGAATGATTTAGGCATTCGATCAAAGGTCGAATAGCTGAATTGCGCTTCAATGCATCGAGATCGGCTATTTGAAGAAATAGATTAAGTAATGGATGTTTTAGATTGATACATGAATGAAACATGTTCAAAGAATGCCATTTGAAGAAATAGAAGGCAAGAAACACAAAATCATCGAGAAATAGAGAAAATCTCAAATGCCTTTGAATGTTATTGAAGCGTAAAGAGAAAAAATGTAGAACTCACTAGGTTTATATAGTATAGGAAAACCAAGTGGTTTATTTCGAATTTGAACCGTTTAGCATAAGTGGAGAGAGAAAAACTGCCGTTCATGCATTTAATACCTGTCTTTTCATATGTCAGCCAAAATTCCTGTTAGGGCTAGGATCTCAGAACTACAATCAGGATCCTTAAACCTCAGGATCCCAAACATACTTCAGGATCCTGGCTATTATTTTACAAATATTTATAACGGTTATATATTTTATTATCTTTCTCACATGTGCAGAAATAATCAGTCAAAGACTTATTCTCAACGAATAGTCGTCACAACCATGCAAAAGACCCAGAAGACCAAGTCAAGTAACGTCTATAAGATGATCTCGGAGGATCCCAAAATTTTCAAAGTTCTTTTTATTAGATTTAGACTATAAAAATCACCTGTATTCATCACATTACACACGACACTTAGCATAACAACAACACTTGTACTTATACTCTTTACATTTTCTCTATAATCGACCTTTTTCAATCAATAGAATCATCAAGGCAGGTGATCATTATCACCTCCTAAGGTTTTATGTCCGAGATCCTAGCAAGGATCAAGGGCCTTCCTTGTAAACAACTTGTGTTACTTTGATCAACATTCTATACTTGCATTTTTTGACCAAAACAATTTGGCGCCCACCGTGGGGCCGTATTGTTCAAAATCCTTAAAAAACCATGTCTACTCAATCGACTATGTCCTCTTCCTCGATTCCTCCCATTTCCTCCAAAAACCTTCCACCATCGCTGTCTGGAGCTCCCAAGAAAGTCTCAGAAACACCAAAGAAAAACACGTCTCTGGTCGTTACCCTAGGACTCCAGGATCATCCTCTGTTGATTTCTAACAACGAAAGCTTTGCTATAATAAAAAAACTAGAATGACAAGTCGACCAGCAGCAAGAGGATAATAGAATAATTCTCAAGGAAGTGGAAAGAATGAGGACATAAATCCACAAGCCTCAAGAGGCAGCGCCCTCGATATTGTAGCCTAAGATCCTAAACTTTTATAACCCGGGATCCTTAGCAGTTCATCGCGAGATAGGATCCTCAACGCCGACCCATGTTCCCTCCTGGGGCGCGACTCTGAGAAACCAAGCCCATACGACCCTGGATCCCAACGAAAACTTTATTACTCCCAATAACAAGGATCTTGGTAACCTTACCAATAATATTATCTTTACTACTAACTCAATGGATCTTGATACATGTTTAAGACTGATCGTGGCTAAGGAGCTACAAAAACCAAGACAAATGATCTCAAGCGTACCCAAAGTAGTTCAGCATGTACCAGAAGTATCCCCCACGAGCCACAAGATCTCCAGATTCGTTCCAGCGATAGCTAATACCGAAGTCCCAAAGTGCTTTCGGACCCCTAACATGAAGCCTTACGGTGGAACTACAGATCCCGAGGAGCACGTGGCATAATACAGGGAGAGGATGGAGATCATTCCAATCCCCACTCACTTGAAAGAAGCTTGCCTATGTAAAGGTTTAGGTTCCACCCTCACAGGATCAGCTCTAAAATGGCTTCTTAACGTTCCTCCTTATTCAATTACATCATTTTATCATTTAATTAATTTATTTAACAATCAATTCTCTTGTAGCAGAACATTCAAAAAGATCACTAATGATCTCTATCGGGTGGTTCAGGATCCTAAGGCAACCCTTAGGACTTTTGTGAACAGGTTTGGCAGGGAAGCTTTGAATATCCCCAACATCGACATGGCAACTACAATTGAAACCTTTAAAATGGGCTTGAAGAAGGATTCTGCCTTCTATGAAGACCTTGTAATGACTCCATGCAAGAGAATGGACGAAGTCAGAAGTAGAGCATTAGGATTTATCAGGCTCGAAGAAGACAAGGAGATCCAAAAAAGGAGCAACCCACCAAGCTCTTATGATCACCCCAATAGGAAGGACAATTCCTCTACCCAAATATCCTATAAGTCAAAACCTTATTCCAAACCTGACCATCATAGGTTTAATGCCCTTAAAGATGAGGGAGAGGAAAAAGATTTTCCTAAGATTACTGACTATTGTTTTTCTGTGGATATTTCAGGTGCAGTATTTGCTACACATGATCTGGGATACAAAGCAAGATGGCCAAGAAAAGGAGAAAAATCCACCGCTTGGAAAGACAAGTCCAAATGGTGTGCATATCACGAAGACTTTGGTTACATCACAGAGGATTGCATGGCTCTCAGGAAGGAAATCAACTATCTTCTAGGAAAAGGATACCTCAAAGAAATCCTTGGAAGAAGAAAGGAGAGATCGAAAGAAAAAGACCGGGATCCTCAAAAGATCCTCGACAGACCAGGATCCCCTCTTGCTGACACCAAGGTAATCAATTTGATCTCTTGAGGATCTGACATTTATGGTACCTCTTACTCTGCAGCAAAGAGGTGCGCCAAGGTATCCAAAATGGAGAAGGAAAAGGAACACGGAAGAACACAACGATCACAAATGAAAAGGAGATTACCTTCGACGAAGCAGATAGACAAGACATCTAGGATCCTCACCATGACAGATTAGTGATCACTCTCTACATCGCCAACCATTTCGTCAAAAGGATCCTCGTTGATGGAGGATCCTCGGTTAACATCATACAATTGGATGCATTGAAAAGAATAAACATCCCGGAGTCAGAGATAGTTGCAAGATCCTCAGTGCTAATCGGATTCAGCGGCGAAACCAAGTACACCATCGACGAGATAAAGCTACCAATCTACATAGAGAGGGTAAACTTTGTACAATGTTTTTGTGTAATTGATACATCATCCTCGTATAATGTCATACTAGGTAGACCATGGATCCACGAAATGAAGGCCATTCCATCGATGTATCATCAATGCATAAAGATGCCCACCCTATGGGGGACAGTGAATATCATAGGAGACCAACAAGAATCCATGGAATGCTGCAAGACTTCAATGAAATTCTCAACAATACCGCGACAAGCATAGCAATTAAGTTAGGGGCACGAGACGTTCTAGAAGCAAGAGAGCAAGATATAAAAAAAGTGCCCCTGAACCTTGAGGATCCTGAAGCAAAAGTTCTCATAGGATCCTCAATGCCTGAACAAGTCGAACAGGATCGCATAAAGTTCCTTAAGGCTATAAGAAAGACGTTTTCATGGAAGCATGAGGATATGACAGGTATGGATAAAAGCACAATAACCCATAAACTTAATATCGACCCATATTTTAGGCCGATACACCAAAAGAGAAGGAAATTTACACCAGAAAAAGAAACCTAGTTATACAAGAAGAAGTAGAAAAACTTCTTAAAACTAGCATGATCAAGGAGGTGAAATTCCCATGATGAATAGCTAATGTGGTTGTGGTACAAAATAAGAATGGTAAATGGAGAGTGTGTGTGGATTACATTAATCTTAACAAGGCTTGTCCCAAAGATCCTTTCCCTCTACCACACATAAACTCCATGATAGACGCAATTGCGGGTCATGAATTACTAACACTCATGGACGCATTAACAGGATTCCAACAGATCCAGATGGAACCCTATGACCAAGAGGACATGGCGTTTAAAACTCCAACATGTATCTACTGTTACACTGCCATGCCATTTGGTCTTAAAAATACAGGTGCAACGTACCAAATACTGGTCAACAAGATGTTGAAAGAGTAACTAGGGGACACGATGGAAGTCTACATAGATGACATGGTGGTCAAATCTAAAAAAGCTTAGGATCACCTCAAGGATCTCGAAGAAGCCTTCGACATCCTGGACCAATATAACATGAAGCTGAATTCCTCCAAGTGTCACTTTGGGAAGAGACCGGGTGAGTTCCGGGGATACATGGTAACCAAAAGAGGAATCAAAGAAAGCCCGGAGCAAATCAAGACCATCCTTTATCTAAGATCACCATCCTCAACAAAAGATATTCAGAGTATAACAGGAAGAGTGGCATCCCTAAACAGGCTCATCTCAATATCCTCGGAAAGATGCAAGCCTTTTTACGACATCTTGAAGAAGAACAAAAGATTCGAGTGGACCCAGGAACATGAAGATGATTTCCATGAACTTAAAAGATATTTGAGTTCACCATCCCTATTGGTAAAACCATTAGAAGGGGAACCACTCCCTATTTACCTCTCAGTATCCTCGAACGCGGTAAGTGCAATATTAGCTAAGGATCTCAATGGGGACCAGCATCCCATCTACTTTGTAAGTAAAAGTCTTCTGGACCCTGAGACCAGGTATTCCCACCTTGAAAAACTTATACTTGCATTAGTAATATCCTCTAATAAATTAAGACATTATTTTGAAACACACCCTATAATTGTAAGAACTAACTATCCCATTAAGATTGTTATGAGAAAACCAGAAATGTCAGGAAGGATGACAAAGTGGTGCATAAAGTTAAGCACATATGACATAAACTACGAACAAAGATCCGCTATAAATTCCCAAGCATTGGCAGATTTTATGGCTGACTTTAGTGATGATCTAAGAGTCGTATTCAAAATAGAAGCCAAACAACTTCTAGAAGAAGAGAACATGGGAAGATGGACACTATTCACAGATGGAGCATCAAACCAAAGAGGAACTGGATTGGGGATGATACTAAAATCGCCACAGGGGGGACATCCTACCCCAAGAAATCAGTTGTGAGTTCAATGCAACCAACAATGAAGCAGAATACAAGGTACTAATCATAGGACTACAACTAGCCAAAGATCTTCAAATCAAGGATCTTCAGGTATTCGTTGATTCTTTATTATTAACTAACCATTTTAATGGATCCTATGTAGTAAAAGGAGAAAAGTTAGCACTATATCTCCAGATCCTCAAAAATCTGGCCTCAGAATTCGAAACATTTAGTCTAAACCAAGTTCCTCGAGAAGACAATGCTGAAGTAGATGCTCTGGCCAATTTAGGATCTTCCCTAAGGATCCCGCCAGAAACCAGGATCCCTATAACCCAAGTGTTGATCCCGACAATTGATGATCCTGCCAGGAGACTGGAGGATCCCGAAAATCACGTAGAAAATACCAACGTCGCTACAATCAAAGATGTCGATTCGACGATTTAGCATCAGGATTCCAACGTCAAGGATCCCTATTCAACCTTAGGATCCTGGATCCAACCCATTATGGAATACCTCTAGAATGACACAATCCCTAAAGAAGAGAAAAGAGAAAGGGCATTCAGAACAAGGGTCTCAAGGTTTGTTATGATCCAAGGTAAGTTATACAAAAAATCTACAGCAGGTCCATACCTTAGATGCCTAGAAGATCACGAAGCTACAGAGGTCGTAAAAGATATACATGAAGGAGACTGCGGCAACCACACTGGGGGCATATCCTTATGCTCCAAAGTGTTGAGGACAGGATATT
Source organism: Lactuca virosa (assembly GCF_052849685.1). Lineage (NCBI taxonomy): Eukaryota > Viridiplantae > Streptophyta > Magnoliopsida > Asterales > Asteraceae > Lactuca > Lactuca virosa. The sequence continues at coordinate 162,863,229 of NC_136432.1, read as the reverse complement.
ACTAGCCATCCATGAAGAAATATTCCTTCCTTCATGCCTATAAATGTGATGCTTGTCAAAGACATAGCAACATCCTGCATCAACCAGCAGAACCTCTACATCCTATCATCTCCCCTTGGCCATTCATGAAATGGGGAATGGATATAGTGGGTAAATTACCAATAGCTCCTGGAAGAAAGGTCTTCATGCTAGTGATGACTGACTACTTCTTGAAATGGATAGAAGTCGAAGCTTTCATCTAAGTAAGAGACAAAGATGTAGTTTCCTTCATCAAACGTAACATCCTAACCAGGTTCGGGATCCCTACCAAAATTATATGTGACAATGGATCCCAGTTCATAAGCAAAAGGACAAGAGACTTTTGCACAAGTTGAGGAATCAAGATGGTAATGTATACTCTTGTCCACCCTCAATCCAATGTCCAAGCAGAACCCTGCAACAAAATCATAGTCAACAACTTAAATAAAAGACTGGATGAGAATAAAGGAAGATGGGCAGAAGAACTTCCATTCGTGTTATGGACAGACATGACCACTTCCAAGGTAGCTACGGGCCAAACCCCATACTCATTAGTGTTTGCAACGGAAGCAATGATTCCTACTGAAGTGATGATCCCAACTACATGATGCATACTTCAAAACCAAGAGGACAACAATAGGATCCTGGATCAGGATCTTGACACTATAGATGAACTTAGGGAGCTTGCCAAAATCCATATTGCTGCTCATCAACAGAGGATCACCAAGGCGTACAACATAAATATAAAATTCAGAAGATTCCAAATAGGAGACTTGGTGCTAAGGAAAACATTCCAAAATACCAAGGATCCTAGTGCAGGCAAACTGGAACCTAAATGGGAAGGGTCATATCTCATAGATGTTGAAGTAGGAAAGGGGGCATACTGGTTGGCCACCCTAGATGGAAATATCTTGCCAAGATCCTGGAATTCTATACATCTCAAAGCCTATTTTATGAAAGTAAGATTAGTCATTTCCCAATGCACCCAAGGTATGCATGCTATTTACCTTTTACTCTTTATTTTTTTATTACTATTTATTCTCTCCAAATACCGTTATTGACTTAAGCATCGGAGGGGCGTTAGCTAGGCTAACGCCTACCCCTAGCTAATGTTTGCTGCACGCATGGACTTAAGGATCCTGAGCTATAAGGCTCTGGACAGATGAATATGCGAGGATCTTGATAAACAAGGATCCTTTCGTTCAAAAAACCACTAACATAAAAGAGTACCATAACTTCTAACATCCTATGATTCATAACACGAATATCCTAAGAATAGAGACTAATCATCTCTCCTACAAATAAGGGTACTTATCCCCTCTAAGGTTTAAAGAGTTAATTACCTCTTTCACACGAGTTAAATTTTATACACCTCGCTTGGATGTACGTTATCTAACTATGGGATATGAATAAGGGGATCATTTCACGTTTCAGTGACTTGGCAACCCTCTTATTTCTTAACATAAGTTAAGATTCTAAAGTTGAAATCTAAAGTTTATAACATTTTCATGTTATCTTAAGTTGCGATCCTCCCCAGATAATCCTTAAGGTTTATAACATTGACATGTTATCTCAAGTTGGGATCTTCCTCAGCTAATACACATGGCTTATAACATTTTCATGTTATCTCAAATTGGGATTTTTCCCAGGAAATAAATAAAAAATATAGCATTTTTATGTTATCATATGATTTGGGATCCTTACCAGAAATCTACTAAGTTTTGAATTTTTACAAGTTTCTTCGAGAATTACGATACCAATGCATTGCTTGAAGATAGGATACTCCCCATAAAATATGTAACATTTGTAGCATCATAATGTTGCAACAGTTCCTTCAAGTTATTTCCAAGTTATAGTCATTTCCAGTTAATTCCCGAGGAGAAATCCTCCTTAAAGATTATCGAGTTAAAGACAATCAAAGATCCTCTTTGACAATCAAGGATCCTTCTATGGACGAACTCTATGATCCTATAGATTTGTAATTTTGCACTTCTCCTAGAAGTGAGCCCCAAATGTCACAAAGTCCAAAGATACTCAGGTTCTATCTATCCTTATTCTTACTAGTATTTCTTATTGAAGATTTATCCTAAGTAGATCCCCACTATTTTGGGATCCTAATTGAAATACTAACTGTTTTCAGGTTATTTCAGGATCCTGAGAAATCTTGTGAACCCTAAACTACTTAAGATCCTGATTATAAATCCTACTACTACTACAACCACACAAGTTAATCAAGTACGCAAAGAAATATTAAACAACCATAGCATTAAGGTGATGCCCACCAACCCCATAAAAAAAGGAAATAGGTATTTTCTTACATCACCAAAGGAACCAAAAAACTATTTAATCTACTTCTTTGCAGGCCTAGACCTTCGAGAGGTCATCATCGCCTAGTAGTCCCTCCTCTTCGCCCGCCTTTGGTCGCTGACCTTCAGGATCCTGACGAGTTCTAGCAGATTCACCAGTCAATTGGGCAAGGGCGGCACACCACCCTGCCAGGTCCCAAGATGCTGCATGAGCCACATCTTCATCTAACTCTTGGTTTCCCAGATAGCTACAGAAGCATTGGCCTTTGCCTCGACAATCACTTCCTCCATCTCCACGATATGCTCCTCTTCCTTTTCAACCTTCTCCTTACTCAAAAGCTCTATCCTTTTCAGGAGCTCTTCATTCGTTTCCTTCCACATTTTCTCTTGCTCTTTGAGGACATGCTCAACTTTTTCACGGATCCTCAATTCAGCATAGAACTGGTCAGATACCTGAAACAAAAAAGACGTGAGATAAAGGTTAAAATGTAAAGGGAAAAAATATTCATTTTAACAGACTGAGAAAAGGACACCAATTTCTGGAGCGCATCTTCCGTCCTGAGGTTCTCTAAGCTCAATTCTGTGGAACCAATGTTTTTTTCTTTTCTTGGATCTCGTAGTTTTCATAGTCAGATCTATGGGAGCTCTCACAGTTGGAATGGAGGGAAAAGTCTTCTCTTTCTTCACCACCAATTGACCACTGGACATCGCTGTATCAAGATCAGTGAGGGTAAAATGGTCACCAGAACGAGTACTTTTGGATCCTAGACAGAACAATAAGTCAAGATCCTTCATAGGGTAAAAAAAAGAAGAGCTTGCATTTTTACCTTTCGACATGGAGACGGTGTTAGATGAGCTCTCTTGAAGATTAAATTGGTTGAGATTGAACGACCTCTCTGATTCAGACAAAGTGAAGAAGATTTTTATCCTGTTTTCTATATCTTCAGCAGGAGGAACCATCTTGTCAAAATAAAGGCTTCAAAACATCAAAAATGATAAGAAAAGTGAATATCGAGATCCTCTATATGGAAATGTGAAGTCCTACCCTTTCTAACCCAAGATTGGGGAAAAAGATTCCGTCAGGAATGGAGTCATGCCTTCCAAAGAAGTATTTTCCTTTCCAAGCACCATCATTGTGCTTGGACGATAACAAAAGGGAGCATCTATTGGTTTTGACCTTTAACAGAAAGCGGGAATTCCCAAAAGTCGTGAGATCATAAACATAGGCTAACTTGTTCAGACCTTTGGAAAGATCTCTAGAATGATTCAAATGATCAATCTGATAGAGGATCCTCCGGATTGTTGGCCTGGCTTGGATATACGAGATCTTTGTGATCACAAAAAACTCAAAAAAAATCTGGAGAAAGGGTAAGAGAGCCCAAGGGTAAAAGGATACTCGGGAAAACAAACTCAGGTGGAAGAAACGAAATCGGGATAGATCCTAGCATCAAAGGCTCTAAAAATGGTACCAACACGAAAGGTTTCGGACGAATTCAAAATCTCTATGTCATCGTCAGTGAACGTGCAAGTTTCCTCGTAGGAGAAGATCTTCTAGTCCGTGAAATCATCATCGAGTATCGCAATGATGGTTCCATAGGATCGAGTTGATTTCTTGCCCATGATCGAAATTAAATAGGGATGAAAAGAAAAGTAGATGAGAAAAGTACCTTCAAATGGTATTCAACGAACGTAGGAAGTATTAGCTAACAGAGTAAGGCAAAACCAAAATCGCAGGATGTTCTATTTATATGGAAATCTCGGAGAGGCACAAGGTTGATGTGACCCACTTCAACGGCTAGAATTCTAACCATTGGGATTCAAAAATTACCCTATCTGATAACTTATTTTTATCTTATCTATTCTCACTAAATTATACCTATAAAATTTGATAAACTAACCTCAAATATTTCGCAGGAATAATTTGGGGGCAATTGTTAGGGCTAGGATCTCAGAACTACAATCAGGATCCTCAAACCTCAGGATCCCAAACATACTTCAGGATCCTGGCTATTATTTTCCAAATATTTATAATGGTTATATATTCTATTATCTTTCTCACATGTGCAAAAATAATCAGTCAAATACTTATTCTCAATGAATAGTCCTCAAAACCATGTAAAAGACCCGGAAGACCAAGTCAAGTAACGTCTATAAGATGATCTCGGAGGATCCCGAAATTTTTAGAGTTCTTGTTATTAGCTTTAGACTATAAAAATCATCTATATTCATCATACTACACACGACACTTAGCAGAACAACAACACTTGTACTTATACTCTTTACATTTTCTCTGTAATCGACATTTTTCAATCAATAGAATCATCAAGGCAGTGATCATTATCACCGCCCAAGGTTTTATGCCGGAGATGCTAGCAAGGATCAAGGGCTTTCCTTGTAAACAACTTGTGTCACTTTGATCAACATTCTATACTTGCATTATTCTGAACATCACAGCCTCTCATACACTTTGGTCGATTCTTGCTTCATTTTTTGACCAAAATAATTCCCACGCCAATAATCACATAGAAAAGGTCCAATAAACTCTAGCCAACTCATCAAAATTGCAACATAAATATTTTGGCTCATGATAACTGTTGATGACGCTAAATTCCCTTAGAAAATGTGCCAATTTGAATTTTGAATTATCAATTATTGAAGCATACCATTTCAATTTGCAGCCATTTCAGAATCACTAATCCTACCTTCAATTTCACAAGACTTGAAATAAAGTCCGTTGGAATTACAACGAATATTGACTTTGAAATATGAGTAACTCGGAACCGAACAAAGCTAAAGAACAGTTTCATCTAATAATGTGTATTGTGACTAGAATCATAAACTAGACTTTGAATAATCTTGGCATAAACCTGTTTTACTCATAACCTCGAGGATTCTAGTGCAAATGTGTCGCAAAGAATAAGAGAGAATAAATAATAAAAAAATTAGCAATCTTGTGATATCAAAATTATTTGATATGAAAGCAGTATGATCTCAGGAAAAGATTCTCTTCCTTTTCAATCAAGAGAGATTAAGAAGTGCTTGCGTGGTTTACCGTTGAATTACAATTGTCAACTTGTTAAGAAGTTATGAAGGGCTTCTTTTCATAGGCCAAATATGTAGGTTTGTTTCCGAAAGTATTTACAACTCAAAATATATGAAGTGATATGAAAGGAAATCCTTGATTGATCAATGTAATTGAATTCATGAAATTTTGGAAAGATTTTTCTAACAAAAGATCGAAGTGCACTCATGCAATATAAATGACCATGCAAAATCTTAGAACTCCAATTTGAGTAAGAGATGAGTGGCTCAGAGTCTGAGTTGATTAAAGTCTTATGGGAAGAATTATGTTGGGTAGAAACAAAATTCAGAAAGACTTCTCAACTAGAATTCACAAAAAGGCTTAAGGACAACATTCAATAGAATGCTTCTAAGGATGCCTAACTAGTAAATAGCATAGCGAAACAAAAAAAATGTTTTCTGTCAATTCAGAGTTGCATACTGGAATTCGTAAACAATTTCATCGTCATTCATTGTGGTTTAGAAAAGGAACACTACGTTTAGGTTTGTATATACCCAAGCCATCATTGGTTTCCGAGATTGGTTAATAGAACCATAGTACCTCTGTTATAAAATAGTGACCAAGCAGACATCTCTAAACTCCGAAATAAGTAGAGAATGGTAGCTAGATTACTTTTGTGAATATAACCTATTAGGAAGAAATTCTTAGAGCAAGAAATTGCATTAAGGCTTTGCAAACAGAGAGTCTATGAGGCTTCAGAAAACATGATATAACATGCTTCTAGGGAAACTTAACTAGTCAGTGATATAATGAAATATCCATTCCCCGTCAATTCCTTTATTGCATCCTAGAAAAACAAGTGTTCCTAAAAAAATAAGAAAATATTTATGTATTTTTCAAAAGATTTAGAAAAGAAAAATATTTTTGGATTTTTCAAAGTTTTAAGAAATACAAAATATTTTTGGATTTTTGAAAATTTTTATAAAAGTAAAATGTTTTTTGATTTTTGAAAATTTTTATAAAAGAAAAATAGTTTTGGATTTTTGAAAAAAAAATTATAAAAGAAAAAGTTGAGCTACGAAGACCTCTGAAATTCGCAAGTCATCGCAGATGAACAGTAAGAAAAATTAAAATATGAAATGAAAGAAACAAATGAATAGTTACCTTATGCACCGGCCCACGATTTCTCACACCCTCTCGCAAACGAAGAGTAACTTCAAAAATGTGCTACAAGTACCTGCGAAATTCATAACCGTTTATAGATGAACAATAATCTGCTCACAGAAATAATATATTTTGATTGATCGCAGATGAGTAATAATCATTTCGCAATTTGTCTTCTGAAGATGATTTCATAACAGAATCTGCTATCATTCCAAGCCAATGTAGAATTCTAGTAAACGTAACTTTTGGTAAGGCTTTCGTAAAAATGTTAGCCAATTGATCTGCTGATCGTACAAAATGAACTTCTACATTTCCATCCTCGACGTGATGTTTGATGAAGTCATATCACAATGCAATATATTTCGTTTTTGAATGTTGTACTAGATTATGACATATTCTTATTGCACTTTCTGAATCACAGTACAATGACATCTTCTTCATTCATATCCTATAATCTCACAACTGACTTTGAATCTTGATGATTTGTGATGTGCATGATGCAGTTGCGATGTATTCAGCTTCGGCTGTGGATAAAGAAACATAAGTTTGTTTCTTAGTTTGCCAACTTACTAACTTTCCGTCTAAGAATTGACATCCACCCATCGTACTCTTGCGATCAAGGCCACATCCACCTAGATCTGCATCAGAGTAATCCTACATAAAGAATCTAGTGTTATATGGATACCACAATCTAACAGACGTGGTTCCCCTAAGATATCTAAAGATATTCTTTATTGCGATCATTTGAGGTTCTCATGGATTCGCTTGATATCTCGCTCCACAATAGACCACGAACATGATATTGGGCCTACTTGATGTAAGATAGAGCAATGACCCAATCATATGTCTATACAAAGTAAGATTTGAAGCGAGTTTATCGAAAGAAGGAGTCAATTTGGTTCCAAGCGCCATTGGAACTTTCACCGTTGATTCTCCAGTGATGCCAAACTTTGTAAGAAAGGACTTCGTAAAAGCTTACCGGTTCGTGAAAACTTCCTATTTTCCCTGTCTAATATTCAATCAAAGACAGAAAAAAATCGGACCCATTGAGCTCATCTCAAATTTAGTCTCCATTAATTTTCAGAAATCAACAGTCATCTGAGGATTTGTTGACCCGAAAAAAATATCATCAACATAAATTTAGATATTCATGAAATGATCACCATCTTTCTTACGAAAGAAATTAGGGTCAAATGAACCTTGTTTAAATTTGGATTGTTTAAGAAACGGAGTTAGAGTTTCATATCATGCACGAGGAGCTTGTTTCAGTCCATAAACAGCCTTGTCATGTACATAGAAATGATATGGATATTTTTTGTTTACGAAACCTAGTGGTTGTTCGACGTAAACTGTTTCTTCAAGTTTGCCATTTAGAAAAGCAAATTTTACATCCACCTAAAATAACTTAAAATTTTTGTGTGCTGCATATGCAATAAAAATGCAAACTGAATCTAATCGTGCAACAGGTGCAAACATCTCTTCGTAATCGATACCTTCTTCTTGACAATAGCCTTTAACTACAAGACGTGCCTTGTTGCTTACGACATTTCATTCTCTGTACAATTTATTCCGAAACACCCACTTCAGTCTTACGACATAATTTGGTGGTTTCAGAATCAATCTCTATACTTTGTTTCTCTCAAACTCATGCAATTCATCTTGAATCGCTTTAACCCAATCTGCATGATCGAGAGCAATTTTCACCATTTTAGGTTCAATTTTGGATACAAAGGAATTAAACATGCAAAATTCTAGATCTTTTGAGAAAAGAGCATGTTTATCTTTAAGCTGAGCACGAGTAAGTGTTTTGGTCAAAAAATTACACAAGTATTGATCAACCAAATTGAATGAGAGGCTGTGATTGTTTACAAGGAAAGCCCTTGATCCTTTCTAGGATGTCTGGCATAAACCTTGGGAGGTGATAATGATCACCTGCCTTGATGATTTTATTAATCTAAAATGATGATAACAGAGAGTATCTTCGTAAAAACAAATGAATAAGTTCTTAAAGTAAGCTCAGAGTTAACATTATGTGTCGTGTGCGAGATAAAAGTGTCAATTTATAGTCTAAACTAGCTAACAAGATGTCCGATATTCTCGGGATCCTCTATGACCAGCTTTGTGAACATTGTTTGACTTGGTATTCCAGGTCTTTAGCATAGTTGAGACGAAACTCTGTTGAGAATAAGTCTTCTCTTGACTATTTATGCACATGTGTTAGTTATGAACGAAATTTAACTGTTATCAATATTAGTAAATAAAAATAATGATAATAGTCAGGATCCTGAGATAGTTGAGGATCCTGAATATCTGATGAGGTTTGAGGATCCTGAATTCTTTGAGGATCCTGGCCCTAACAATTGCCCCCAAGTTATTCCTGTAAATGTAGGAGTTAATTTCGAGAATATTAAAGGAATAACTTAAATTAAAGAATAAAAAAGGAGATAAAGAAGAGTTTAAAAATTATATCTCAATGGATAAGTTTTATCCATCTCGAGGTAACCGAGAAGCAGTCAAATAATGTTTCTTATCTCTTCTTTGCTATAAATGTGGGTTTCCGGTAATTTCTTTTTTATTTTATCAAGCCGTCATCGTCTTATTGCGAACGTAAATTTTTCCTCTTACTTGTTTTCTGTTGCTCTGATTTTCCTCATAATGTCTAAGAAAACTAGTCGTTCTCGAGCTAGCATTGTTACTTCTCCTGAGAATGACTTCAGTGATCAGGCAATCTTATCTTATGATGAAGTTTGTTCCTTTGACGATGAGGATATGAAATTGTTGAAAGCCATTGGGGCTTTTCCTTCCGATGTAGTTTTTCGACCTTTTGAAGCTACCATTCAACCAGATTTTGTTTCCTCAACATGGGTTTGCTTTCCTGAATACCCATTTACTCTAGGTTTAACTTATCCTTTTACTGGTATCGTTCATGATTTCTTTTCGACTACCCAAATTTCTTATATCCAAGTTATGCCTATGGTTTGGAGGATCCTGTTTTGGATTGATCACTTGAATCATTCCAAGAATATGGACATTGGGTCACCCGAGCTAGCTCTCATTTATGATCTTTCTACTTTTGGTTCTTCCCGTTTCCTGTTAAGAGTTAAGACAAACAGACACCACCTTATTCTGAAATCGAAACAAAATGACGGTGCTTGGAAGGAAAAATACTTCTTCGTGAGACGTGATTCGATTCCCAATGGGGATTCCCTGCCGAAAACATGGATTAAAAAGGGTAGGATTTGAATTTAGACTTCAAGGATCTTGAAATTTACTTCCCTTGTTTTCTTTGTTTCTATGCAACGTTTAAATTTGAGGAGCTTGTTCCTGCTACTTGTGAATCTAAGGACAAGATTTCCAAATTTCTTGTACTTCCTGCAATTGAAAGGCCGTTCAAGCTCGAACATTCCAGTCTCCAAGAGGGTTCTTCTACTACCGCTTCTATGGATATTGGGAACATTACTTTTCTTGGACACTTCTTTTAGACCGATAAGGATCCTGAGTTGATAGGGATCTTTGGCAGGTTCCAAGACTACTCGATCCAAGGCTCATTTTGATTTGGTAGATCTTGAAGACGATATGACTAGTGGTTTGATCAAGGTTAAGCAAGAAAAAGGTGTCGCCCTTCCTCCTGCCAAGAGATCTCACATAGACTATACAGTTAAGGCCTCAGGATCCCGTAAGCAGAAGACTTCTAAGGCCATAGATTTCAGCCTAAACAACCTCATCATCGAGGATGCTCTTGGGAAGTTGACCTTATTTTCCCAAGCTGTAAGTTTCCTGTGTATAAACATTGTTAATTTATCATACATGTCTCTTCTTTTGCTGATGTTCGCGTTTCTTTCAGGTCTCCACTCTTGTTTTTCAATTCATCAATGATCTCAGGATCCGTGCTGAGAAAGCTGAGCAAACATTGTTAATTTATCATACAAGGATCTCCTCCACAGGGTAGAGTTGTTGAGCAAACAGAAGGCTGAGAAGGACGAGCAGCATTCTGTGGATCTCGAGGAGGTGATTATCGATGCAAAGACAAGCGTTGTGATGGCTATCCTGGAGGCTAAGATCAAGTTGGCGGAGGATGTGGAGAATGCATGTTCCTGGGATGTGGATGGGTGGCGTGAGGCATTGGCCAAATTGATAGGCAAGCATACTACTGCCAATCATGATCCTGTACTGTTGCTGACCGAAGGAGGGGAGAAGAAGGATGCGGCCGATGATGAATAGGCTAAGGTCTAGGCATGTGTGAAGTTAGTTTAAGTAGTTTTTGTTTTACGCAAGACATTTAACTTTTGCCTTAGTAGGGTTGTGTGCAACTTTTTTGAACAACATGGTTGTGTTTCTTTATATCTCTCTTTTGAATTCTTTTCATGACTGTTATGATATTAGGATCCTTAAATAATCAGGACCCCGGAAAATTTGGTTCCTTCAAACAATACTGAGACAAAATTCTCTTAGTGAATCATTTTTAGCATACTTGAATTCTGATAAGCAAATGATTTTTGCTTAGGATCCTAGAAAGTTCAGGATCCTTAAATTTTACTTAGAGTTTTTGGAGAATAATGATAGATGGAACCTTATTGTCTTCAAGTTTTTCCTTAAGCTCGTCAATCTTAGAATTTACTGAGGATAAATCTTAATCTAGAAAAGAACTTAGGAATGCTGTTGACTTCTGACGATAAGGTTCTCTAGTGATGAAGATCTATATCGTTGAAGATCCTTAATGATGAGGATCTTTAATCATTAGATCATACGTGGGAATTTCCTTCTTAGGATAACCTGTTTAGGTTATAGACATTGACAACGTTCTTGGGTAATACCATAAATTCAACTAATAACATGTTAATGTTATATACGAGGGAGGATCCCAACTTGTGACCTATTTCATGGGAAATAACCTTATAGAAATGTTATGATTCGTGTGTAATTTCCAGGGAAAAATCACAATGTGTGATAACATGGAGATGTTATAAACCTTATGTAATTTCTGGGGTAGGATCCCAATTTTGGATAACATGAAAATGTCATAAAACTTAAGAATCTTAACTTATGTTCAAAGATAAGAGGGTTGCCAAGCCACTGCATCATGAAATGATCCCCTTATTCGTATCCCATAGTTAGATATCGTGCGTTCAAGCGAGGTGTATAAAACTTAGTTCGTGTGAAAGAGGTAATTAGCTCTTTAAACCTTATAGGGGATTAAGTACCCTTAAGGTTAGGAGAGATGATCAGTCTTTAGCTTGTATATATGATAGTTTAAAAATTATACTGTTGATACAATGGAGTTATTAAGACGCTGAAATCTTTGTGTGTCAAGATCCTTATGTCTCAGGATCTTCAACCTTGAGGATCCTTATGTTTCAGGATCTTCAACCTCGAGGATTCCTACGTTTCAGCATCTTGAGGATCCTTATGTTTCAGGATCATTAGTTATGGAGACCCTTAGATGTATGTCGTTCTGCATAGCAAACGTTAGCTAGGGGTGGGCGTTAGTCTAGCTAATGGCCCTCTGATGCTTAAGTTAGTAACGTATTCGAGGAGAAAATAAGTAATGATGAAAATTTTAAGGTAAAGAACATGTGCACCTTGGTCTTGTTGAAGATCAATCGATCTTACTTACATATAGTATGCTTTGAGATGTATAACATTCCAGGATCTTGGCAAAATGTCTCCTTCGAGTGTTGCTGACCATTATGCTCCTTTTCTTGCTTCAACATCTATGAGATATGGCCCTTCCCACTTAGGAGCTAATTTACCTGCACTAGTATCCTTGGTGTTTTAGAATGTTTTCCTTAATACCAAGTCTCTTATTTGGAATCATCTGACTTTTATGTTCTTATTGTAAGCCTTGGTGATCCTTTGTTGATGAGCATCAATGTGTATCTTGGCATGATCTCTGAGTTCATCAATAGTGTCAAGATCCTGGGCTAGGATCATGTCATTTACTTATTGATTTTGGAGCAAGTATCTTGCCGTCGGGATCATTGCTTCTTTCCCAAATACCAAGGAGTAGGGGGTCTAACCTATGGCTACTTTGGAAGTGGTCCTATCTGCCCATAGGACGAAAGGAATCTCTTCTGCCCATCTTCCTTTCTTTTTGTCCAACCTTTTCTTCAAGTTATTTACTATGATCTTATTGCTAGATTCTGCTTGACCATTAGCTTGGGGATGAACATGTGTGGACATTATCATTTTGATTCCCCAAGCCGTGCAAAAGTCTCTTGTCCTATTGCTTATGAATTGAGATCCATTGTCGCATATGGTTTCAGTCGGGATCCCGAACCTGGTCAAGATATTACGTTTAATAAATGAGACTACCTCTTTATCTCTTACCTGAACGAAGGCTTCAGCTTCGATCCACTTCGAGAAGTAATCAGTCATCACCAAAATGAAGACTTTTCCTCCTCGAGCTATTGGTAATTTTCCCATTATATCCATTCCTCATTTCATGAATGGCCATGGAGATATAATAGGGTGTAGAGGTTCTGCTGGTTGATGTAGGATGTTGCTGTGTCTTTGGCAAGCATCACACTTTTGAGCATGTAGAAAAGAATCTCTCTTCATGGTTGTCCAGTAGTATCCAGTGTGATTGCCACAGTCTCCTTCATGTATGTCTTTCAAGACTTCTGCAGCTTCAGGATCTTCCAAGCATCTGAGATATGGACCTGCCATAGACTTTCTATTGAGTTTACCTTGGATTATTACGAATCTTGAGACTCTTGTTCTGAATGCTCTTTTGCTGTTTTCTTCTGTTGGAATTGTGCCATTTTGGAGATACTCCATAATGGGTTGGATCCATGATCGTGGACTTCTTCGAGGATCCTATTCGTCAGGATCCCTTTGAGGAGGGATCTGGGGGTCAGGATCTCTGATGGTTGTTACATTTATTGGTTGTTCAGGATCATCGGGCTTGTCAGAAAGGGCTTCTATAGTTGGAGTTATTATGTGGGTCATAGGGATCTTCATTTCTGGTGGGATCCTTAGGGAGGATCCTAAGTTGGCTAATGCATCTGCTTCTGTGTTTTCTTCCTTGGGAACTTGGGTTAGGCTAAAGTTTTCAAAATTAAAGGCTAATGTTTTGAGGATCTCGATGTATAATGCTAATCTTTCAACTTTCATTGCATAAGATCCATTGAAGTTACTGGTTAATAATAAAGAATCAACAAATACCTGAAGATCCTTGATATGAAGATCCTTAGCCAATTGTAGTCCCATGATGAGTGCTTCATATTCCGCTTCGTTGTTGGTTGCGTTGAATTCGCAACTAATTGCCTGGGATATGATGTCCCCCTGTGGAGATTTTAGTATGATCCCTAGCCCGGTTCCTTTTTGGTTTGAAGCTCCATCTATGAATAGTGTCCATTTTCCCAAGTGTTCATCTTCTAGGAGTTGTTTAGCTTCAATGTCTACTTCTTTTCGTAGATCATCACTAAAGTCAGCCACAAAGTCTCCTAATGCCAGTGACTTTATGGCGGATCTTGGCTTATATGTGATGTCAAACGTGCTTAGCATAACTGACCATTTTTCCATCCTTCCTCACATTTCTGGTTTTCTCATCACATTCTTAATAGGATAATTAGTTTTCACGTGTATAGTATGTGTCTCGAAATAATGTCTTAATTTAGTAGAAGCAGTTACTAACGCAAGAATTAATTTTTCGAGATAAGAATACCTGGTCTCAGGATCCAGAAGACTTTTACTTGCGTAGTAGATAGGATGTTGGTCTCCGTTAAGATCCTTGGCTAGGACAACACTGACCGCGTTTGAGGATACCGAGAGGTAGAGGAGATGTGGTTCTCCATCTATAAGCTTCACTAGTAACGACGCGAAACTTAAGTATTTTTGAGTTCCTGAAAAGCTTCTCCGGGTTCTTCAGTCCATTCAAACCTCTTGTTCTTCTTCAAGATATCATAGAAGGGCTTACACCTTTCTGAGGATATTGAAATGAACCTGTTGAGTGTCGCTACTCTTCCGGTTAGCCTTTGGATGTCTTTCGTTGAAGATGGAGATTTCAGCTCGATGATTGCTTTGATCTGCTCCGGGCTTGCTTCCAGTCCTCTCTTGGTTACCATATACCCAAGGAACTTGCCCGACTTCATCCCAAAGTGGCATTTAAGTGGATTCGTCTTCATGTTGTATTCGTCTAGAATGTCGAAGGCTTCTTCGAGATCCCTGAGATGATCTTCATCTTTCATTGACTTCACCACCATGTCGTCAATATAGACCTCCATGGTGTCCCTCGGCTTGTCTTTAAACATCCGATTCACCAATCTTTCATATGTTGCACCTGCATTTTTAAGACCAAAAGGCATTGCAGTGTAACAATATATACTTGTTGGTGTCATAAATGTTGTATCTTCTTGATCGGATGGATCCATCTGGATTTGTTGGAATCCTGCTGAAACATCCATGAAGGTTAAGAGTTCGTGGCCAGCAGTCACATCTATCATAGATTCAATGTGTGGTAGAGGGAAAGGATCCTTAGGACAAGCCTTGTTAAGATCCGTGTAGTCAACACATACTTTCCATTTGCCGTTTTTCTTTTGTACGACAACCACATTAGCTAGCCATCTTGGGAACTTCACTTCCTTCATCATCCCTGTCTTGAGGAGCTTTTCCACTTCTTATTGGATGATCTGATTCTTTTCAGGTGCAAACTTCCTTCTGTTTTGGTGTATTGGTCTGAAAGAAGGATCAATATTAAGTTTGCGAGTGATAATACTCTTGTCTATACCTGTGATATCTTCTTGTTTCCATGCGAACGTCTTGCTTTTGGTTTAAAGGAAGTTTAATAGGTCTTTCTCGATTTGCTCAGGTATTGAGGTTCCTATGAGGACCTTGGCTTCAGGATCGTCGATGCTCAGGGGCACTTCCTTCACGTCTTGCTCCTTTTTTCTATAACATGTCGTGACCCTTTCCTTAATTGTTATGCTTGGTGAGGGTTGGTTGTAGGCTTCATAGAGGTTTTATAACATTCCTTTGACTCTTGTTGATCTCCCATGATCTTTATTGTTCCCCATGGAGTAGGCATCTTTACACACTGATGGTATGTTGATGGAACCGCTTTCATCTCGTGGATCCACGGTCTACCTATTATTACATTATAAGAAGATAAGATGTCAATAACACATAAATTTTGTATAGAGAATACCCCTTCTATGTATATTGGTAGCTTTATCTCCCCAACGGTGTGTTTTTTTTCCATGCTAAATCCTATGAGGACCGAGGATCTTTTGATTATCTCCGATTCCGGGATGTTCATCCTCTTTAGTGCATCCTAGAGTACGATGTTGACCAAGGATCCTCCATCAACAAGGATCCTTATGACGAAGTGGTTGGCCATGTACAGTGTTATCACGAGTCCGTCATGGTGAGGATCCTGGATCCCTTCCCTGTCCGTCTCGTCAAACGTGATTTCCTTTTCATTGCTAACCAAGGTATTCTTCCGTGGTCTATCCTCCTTTTTTGTTTTAGAGACTTTGATGTGTCTTTTAGCCTGAGAGTAAGAAGTACCACAAATGTTAGATCCGCCTGAGATAACGTTAATTATTTTGGAGTTTGGGGGGGTGGAGATCCTGATTTATCCGGGATCTTGTGACCGTCCTGGTTGTTCTCATTGGAATTTTCTCTCTTTCTTATGAGGATCTCTTTAAGATGCCCCTTGCTAAGGAGGTAGCTGATCTCCTTTCTTAGGGCTATACAATCCTCTGTCATGTGACCGAAATCTTCATGGTAAGCACACCATTTAGACTTGTCTTTCCAACTGGTGGACTTGTTATCCTTCTTTGGTTACATTGCTTTGTCTCCCAGATCCTGCATAGCATGTTTTAATCCTGAAACATCCACAGAAAAACAATAGTCAATAATCTTAGGAATTTCCTCTTCCTCTCCTTCATCTTCGAGGGCATTAACCCTGTGATGATCTAGTTTGGAATAGGGCTTCGATTTGTAGGGATGCTTAGAGCTTCCCTGCCAAACCTGTTAACAAAATTCCTAAGTCGTTCCTTAGGATCCTGAACCACTCGATAGAGATCACTAGTGATCTTCTCGAAGGTTCTGCTACAAGAAAACTGGTTATTGAAAATATTGACTAAGTGTGCAAATGAAGTAATAGAATAGGGAGGAACGTTTAATAGCCATTTAAGAGCTAATCCCGTAAGGGTTGAACCAAAGCCTTTGCATAGGCAAGCTTCCTTCAAGAGCACTGGGATGAGAATGATCTCCATCCTTTCTTGGTATTGTGCTACATGTCTTCAGTATCCGTAGTTCCATCATAAGGCGTCATGATAGGAGTTTGGAAGCGCTTAGGAACTTCAGTATCAGCTATCACAAGAGAAAATCTTGAGATCCAGTGACTTGGTGGAGACGCTTCTGGTATGGGTTGAACTACCTCTGGTACGCTTGAGATCATCTATCTCAACTGCTGAAGTTCCCTAGCCATGTTTGGACTTATTCCTGCATCAACATTTGTAGAGTTAGTATCGATAGTATTGTTGTTTAAGAAGTTACAAGAATCGAGGATGCTAGGAGTATTGAAAGGATCATTGAGATTATTGAGGATAGATGATCGATTGTTCATAGTTGTCCCCAGGGCGACACAGCAGTAGCATGGGCCGTGTTCTCCTGATGATTTCCTGAGGATCCTGCATTGTCGAAATTCAAGATCCTTGGTTGTACAACTGTAGGCATTGTTTCCTGGGATTTCTGAAATTCTGCCTTCATCCTCTCCACTTCTCTAGGTAGTGTTCTATTCTCATCTTGTTTCTGAGTCATTTGTTGCGTCATTTTCCTCATCATAGCGAAAAGTTTAGCAGTGGTGACCGAAGCAGTCGGATCCTGGAGTCCTGAAGATCCCAAACTTCCTTGGCTAGTGATCGAAGCAGTCGGATCCTGGAGTCCTAAAGATCCCAAACTTCCTAGGTTAGTGACCGGAGGAGTGTTTCTCTTGGAAGTGTCAGGTGCTTTCCTCTGATCAGGAGGTCCACTCAGAGGAGGTGGTAGGTTTTTGGTTAGAATGGAAGGAGCGGAGGATGAAGAAAGGATCAGTTGTGTAGACATGATCTTTCGAGGATTTTGAACACCACGGCCCCACGGTGGGCGCCAAATTGTTTTGGTCAAAAAATTACACAAGTATTGATCAACCGAATTGAATGAGAGGCTGTGATGTTCGAGTTGTACAATAGAAAAAGATAAAGAGAATGACACGATTGTTTACAAGGAAAGCCCTTGATCCTTGCTAGGATCTCTGACACAAAACCTTGGGAGGTGATAATGATCACCTGCCTTGATGATTTTATTAATCTAAAATGATGATTACATAGAGTATCTTCATAAAAACAAATGAAGAAGTTCTTAAAGTAAGCTCAGAGCTAACAATGTGTGTTGTGTGCGAGATACAAGTGTCAATTTATAGTCTAAACTAGCTAACAATATGTCCGGTATTCCCAGGATCCTCTATGACCAGCTTTGTGAACGTTGTTTGACTTGGTATTCTGGGTCTTTAGCATAGTTGAGACAAAACTCTGTTGAGAATAAGTCTTCTCTTGACTATTTTTTCACATGTGTTAGTTATGAACGAAATATAACCGTTATAAATATTAGTAAATAAAAATAACGATAATATTTGGGATCCTGAGATAGTTGAGGATCTTGAATATTAGATGAGGTTTGAGGATCCTGAATGCTTTAAGGATCCTGGCCCTAATAGTAAGAACTCTAAAAAATGTATCACCAATTACTTGAGTTCGTGGATGATCTATTTTCCATTTTTTCAATGGTGGATAGTTCAAATCATATCCAGGATCAATTTCAACATTTACTTCTTCAAATTCCGATTTATCATCATTATTGTGATTTTCAAAATTCTCCCCCTGGAAATGATCATCATTGTTTGTATTCTCCCCTTGCACAAGATCATTATTAGTTATGTCACTTTCTTGTAAATTGTTATTATCAATTGTGTTCGGAATTGAAGTAAAAAGTTCTCCACTAGATTGAGAGTTGGAATTTGATACACTCTCCCCATCAACATGAGCAATAGGATAAGTAGAGGTGTAGAAGGAGAGGCTTCCTCGTGATTCAACATTCTCAATTGCTTCATCACCAAGTTTCAACAAATCATCTTCTTGATTGTATTTTGCTTTTGATTCTAAATGAATTGCTTTTTCTGGTTCATCAAAGAGATCCAGAAAATCCACATATAGCGTCATAAGAGGATTATATTGCGAACAAGAAGATGGAAAATTTTCGCCACATTGAACACTAGATTTTTATTAAGATGATTTAACGAACTTTTCATTAAATGTAACATAATAGCTTTCCTCAGTTTTCTTTGATTTCTTGTTGAGAATTCTGTAAGATTTGGAAGTGAGAGAATAACCAAGAAATATTGCTTCGTCAGCCTTGACATCGAATTTGTTGCGATGTTCCTCTGAATTCTAGAGAAAGCACCTAGATCCAAAAAGATGGAAAAAATTTATGTTAGGCTTGCGATTGTTCAAAATTTCATAAGGAGTAATACGAAATCATTTATCTATATAAGAACGAGTTTGTGTAAAGCATGCAGCTCCGATTGCTTCAACCCAAAGATATAATGGAAGATTCACAAATGATAACATTGTCCTCGCAGCTTCACTGAGAGAACAGTTTCTCCTTTCAACTACACCGTTTTTCTATGGAGTGTAAGGTGATGAAAAGTTGTGACTAATTTCTTTTTTTTGTCCAAAAATCCTCAAAGATTTGATTTTTGAATTCGGTGCCATTATCACTTTTAATCTTCTGAACATGCTTTCGTAACTGCAACTCAATTTGTTTCACGAAATCTATCAACTTTTATGTAGTTTCATCCTACGACGCTTTCACAAGCAAACAAATTAATGGTGTCCCTTGTATTGGATTCAAGTTAAGAGGATACATTTCGCCTTTCATCTTTGACTTTAAAAGAACTTTTTTAGTTTCCATGGTGATAGTTTTCGAGCCTTCTTCATCAAATGCGACTTTCAGAACAGAACCTACAACAAGTTGAGAAACGATAAATAAGTTGTGTTGTAATCCTTCCACATATGCTACCTTATGAATGGTAAATTCTCTATTGGTTATTATGCTATATCCTTTGATTTCACCAGTTACATTATTTCCATATTTCACTCTTCCAACATCCTTCAAACTATGAAATTCTCTCAATTGTGTTTTCTTCCTGTCATGTGACATGAGCAGCCACTATCAACATATCATTTTGAATCATACTGTTCGTCACGCATCACCTGCGAAATCATACAGATTTAGGAACCCAAACCAGCTTTGGCCCTTGTGAAAATTTAGAGTTACGATGACTAACATGCGATATCTTGGTCTTATCGATCCAAAATGATTTCTTAATCAAAACATTATTCATAGTTTCACACCTTTTTCTGTTTTATAAACTTGTGTCTTTTGATCATACAGATTTATCTCAATAAACGAATTTTTGCATTGAAAAAAATCTTTTCTTTTTGGAAGTAACTTTTTCAAAAATTCATTTTCTTCTTCTTTCAACTTTGCCTCATAATTTTTCAAAATAGCATGTTGCTCAGAAATTGTCTCCTTTTTGATGAAATATTGTTCTGTTTCAATTTTCTTTAAAAAAGAATTTGTTTTGTTTGCACTCTTGTTTGATTTCTCACTTCTAGAATAAAAGGAATTTGGACTAAAGTGAGATTTTGCTTTGACAACATGTGGTGAATAGTTTTTCTGATTAAAAGATCTTGATGAATTAATAGAATTGTGATTTTGAGACTTTGACGAAGAACAAGAATCATTTTGATATTTGATTGAATCTTTTTGTCTCCAAAACTTTTGCCTTTCCCTTAAATTCTTTTTGTATCTTACATTCATTGCCTTTTTCTTTTCTTTCTTTAATTTTTCCTTTTGTTTTTGTTGATTATTCAATTGTGACTTTCCTTTTAAAAATTATAAAACAACTTCTTCCATATTATTTTTCACATATTCAGTTTCATCCTAAACTGCTTCCTCCGAACTACTTTTCACAGTTTCAATTTCATCCGTCTTTTTAACCACATGTGAAATGTTCACATCATTCAATGGTTCTGAAATGTATATTCCTATTTTTTTTTCCAAGAAGTCTTCTCCGAAAGACCTTTTGTTTCCTCAGCATTATCAATTGGTTTAGACCAACAATAATCCTTACAAGAATTAGAAATATCAGTCTTAACAATTGATGTCAATTCAGTTGTATGTTCTTTGTCTAATCCTTTCTTAACAAAAACTTGATTCGAAGTTGATTGTACTTTAGGAAAAACAAGAACTTTTTCATTTAAATTCTTGAAACCTTGATTTTCAACAATCTTTTCAAATTCAATTGAATCTTCGAAAATCAATTTCCTTTTTGGGTTATCAATATTTTTCACAAAAAAATAACAATCAATTTCATCTTCAACAGAAATCTCACTCATTTCACTTTCATCAAATTCAAAATCATTTTCACAAGTATGATTTCCTTCCTATTTCAATTTCTGACACAATGAATTATACTTTCTTTTTGAGTTTGTTTTGATTTGTTGTTTGTATTCTTTTGTTAAAACATTATGCATCGTTATTTTAGTTTCTTTTGATTTCAAAAACACCTCAATCTTTTGCAAACCAGCTTTGTATGAATAACTCAAAGATTCATCAGACGATAACAAAGATTCACAATTATAAAATCCAACATCAATTTCATCTTCCTTAAACTCTAGAAAAGGTAAAATCATCTTACGCAATTCTTTACCAATTTTACAATTCAAGTAAAGTTGCGAAATATTATTGTACAGGCGCCTAGCTATGGAACAAAAATATTGCATTGTTTTAACATAGATTTATTCTCCCTTTTCAAAACAATAACATCATCCTGAGATCTAACAAGTTTGGTTTTCAAAGCTTCTATTTTCATTCCCCCTCTCCTCATTCATAAATGTGATTCTGCTAAGACTATCATCAAGATTAGAGTTTCTAATACGAGTCTGTTTCAAGCTTTCACTAAAATCAGAAATCATATCACACAAATTAGTTAGTTAATAATCATAAATAGTAACATTAAGAGATTTAAGAATAGAATGTACCTTATCGATCACCCTCTCAATCTCAACAACATGTTCACAAATAGTTTTGGTATACAAAAAAACATGCCTTCGTGAAACCTTTCATGGAGACAAACTTTGCTTCATATATTCATCTGTGTGAGCTCGATTTAGAAGGCCTTCGGCAACTATGCAGCGATCCTGACGCTGAGGAGAACCCACCAGAATATAGCTCTTCAAATACTAGACCCTCCACCAATCCTCTTGGTAAATGATCTTTTCTACCTCTTGGTTGGTTTATGTTTACAAACCAATATTTGAATAATGTTTGATTTGGTTCGTGGCCTTGCTTAAGTACGGAACATGTCCGAAAGACAATACACTTTCTCATTGTGCTATGGTACGACTATTTTGTTTAAATCTTGCCAGCGTTGATCCCAAACGGCTCATAGAGGTCGTTTCTGGTTTGAATTTTTCTCAGAGGTTGATGTTGGCCTTTGAGGTAACATTTGTTCTAATTCTTTCCCACTTGGGGGATTTCTTTCCAAAGGTTCGCGTCGGCCATAGGAACTGATTGAGAATGACTCCTGCTTTCTTGGAAGGTTTCCAGGACTCGAAGGATACTTTCTTTTGGTAGATGAGAGTTTTTTATATTTAACCACATTTTTTTGCTTTGGCCCGGGAGCTCGCACTTGTGAGCTCAGGGCTCTTCCTTCTCTTGAGTCGTTTGTGTGTGTTCTTAGGATGAGGCCTTGGCTATCCTTTTCGTATGAACCTTAACTGGTTCACTTTTTGTTATGGTTTTTCATTTTAAGTAAGGTTTTGTAGTTACTCTTTAAGACTTTGTTCTAAGTATTGGGAAAATGAGAGTTACATTCTGTCCCTAGCCATCTAAGTTAAGCTGAGATCATCACCTCGAGGCGTTTAGGACTTAGGTATTTTTTATATCAATGGAAAGGTTATGAGCCTTTAAAACATTTGTTCATATCATGGGCAAATATAATGGTCCTTCGAGTTAGATTTACATGTTTTGGGGAAAGGTTATGAGCCTTTAAAGCCTATTGGTTGCATCCTTGCATCGGTTTTGCTCAAGTGATGTGGATGATCAATCCTTGTTATCACTTGATAAATGTGCACAACCTCTTATTGAAAAGATATCAAGATTGAATAATAATAAACATATGAATTGTTTTCAAAAGTAGTCAACCTTCATCACTCTATTGATAATGTTTTGGAAATATCAACACTGTTTAATGAGGGCAAAAATGACTAAACTTTGACATGAAAATGGGCCTAGAACTAGAGCTAACTGTTGGGGTGTGGTTATCCACTTGGAGTTAGATCACATTGTCCTCGTCCTTGATATGCCTTATTCTGTCTTTTCTCCTTTCTCTAGGAGTAAAAGTGGCACAAATTGTGCGTATTCCAATTCTGGGGGATTGAACTTTTGTCTTGTGCTTCTAAGACATAAGCTCCATTCTGGTGGGTCTCCATTATTTTTTATGGGCCTTCCCAGGTGACACTTAGCTTTCCTTGTGGTTGGGCATGATTGGATTCATTTTTTCTCAATACCCATTCTCCCACTTTGAAGTTCTTCACTCGCACGCGCCTATTGTAGTAACTCTCGGTGCGGGTTTTATAGGCAGCTTGGCGGATCTGGGCGGCTTCACGTTTCTCGTCAAGCATTCATAAGTCTTGACATTGCCTAGCTTCATTGGAATTTGCGTCGAAGTCTACCACCTGTAGTGATCTGGCCAGGATTTCAGGTAGGAGCACTGCATCTGTGCCGTATGTTAGGCTAAAGGGTGTTTCATCGATACTGGATCTTGAGGTCGTGCGATACGACCAGAGCACAATGGGCAATTCTTCTACCCATGCTCCCTTAAACCTTATCAGGCGCTTCTTAAGGCCATTAACGATAGTCTTGTTTAACTCTTCGGTTTGGTCATTGGCTTGGAGATGTGCCACTGAGCTGAACTGGCGATGGATTTGTTTTTCTTCACAACATTATTTGAAGGGACTTACTTCAAACTGGGTGCCATTATCGCTGATTAAGACTCTTGGGTGCCGAAACATGAGAGGATGTTTTTCCACATGAATTTTATCATCTGTCTTCCCGTGACGGTTTTCAGGGGCTCAACCTTGATCCACTTAGTGAAATAATCGACATAGACCAACAATAATTTAGCTCCATCTGGGGCGGTTGGAAATGGTCCAGCAATATCTATGAACCATTGGTGGTATGGCCAGGGACTGCTGATACTGGTTAGTGGCATGGTTGGTTGGTTTTGGAAAAGAGCGAAATCCTGACACTCTGGGAACTTTTTGGTGAGCTTGGTCGCATCCTTGTAGATTTCTATCTGATACAACCCTAGGCGGAGTATCTTCCCGGTGAATGCCCGTGCACCTTCAAGTGATCCAGACTCCCTTGCGCGGCTTTCTTCCAAAAGTGATTGTCCTTAAGACTGGGTGATGCACCCTACCCATGGTCCCAGGTATCCCCTCTTCTACAAGTGTATGTCCCTTATAGTGAAATGTAGGGGCTTGACCTTGATCCTCCTAGCCTATGTAGGGCCATCTGGGAGGATGCCATGCATGAGATAGTCTATGAAAGGTTTGTTCTAATCTGGAGCTATTGTGATAACGTCAACCTGCTTGTTGTCGATGCTTCTCTCTCGGACAATCTCCACCAAGACTTTCTTGGTTAGGTGATCGAAAGATGTCGATGCTAGTTTGCTAAGAACATTGGCTCTCGTGTTTTCTCCCGAAGAGATCTGTTTGATTGAGAAGCTTTTGAATGAGCGTGCTAACTCTCGCACCACGTTTAGGTACCTTTACATTCTTTGGTCTTTGGCTTCGTATGTGCCATGGATCTGATTGGTGATGAGAAGGGAATCACTGAGGGCTGCAAGGTGTTTCGCTCCGACTTCTCGGGCTAGTCGCATGCCTGATACAAGCGCTTCATACTCGGCCTCATTTTTAGAGTCCTGGAAGTTGAATCGCAATTCATACTTGATTTCATCACCGTTGGGGTTTTTGAGGATTAGACCTGCCCCAGACCCTTCCTTGTTTGCAGCTCCATCTGTGTGCAATTCCTAAATGTCTCGACTCGCCTCCGGTTCTGAGGGATCTATTAGCAATACTATTGGCACATTTTTGAGTACGTCGGGAATCTCGACTAGGAAGTCTGCTAAAGCTTAGGCTTTGACGTTGGTGTGTAGGCGGTAGTCTATGTCATGCTCGTCCAGCTCGATCGCCTATTTTGCTAGGCGTCCCGACTTCTTTGTCCTTAACAGGATTTACTTTATAGGGTAACTGGTCAGAACCTCAATTTTGTGGGCTTGAAAAAAGCGTCTGAGACGCCTGGCCGCATAGATTAATGCGAGCACCAGTTTCTCTAGGATTGGGTAGTTGATCTTAGGACCTTGTAACGCTCTTCTCACAAAGTATATTGGCAATTGTTTCTTATCCCTCTCGATGGCTAGCATCGATGATATGGCTTCGTCAGATGCTGCCAAGTACATTTGCGAAGTTTCTGCCAGTAGGAGGCTCACCAATGGCTGGGAGCTGGTGTAAGGCTTCTTTTACGTTTTGCAGGGCCTTATCGGCCTTTGGTGTCTATTTGAATTGGCTCTTGTCAATGCATCCTTTCAAAGTTTGGAAGAGTGGGAGAGCTTCTCGGTCTACTTGGTGATGAATATGTCAAGTGTCGTTAACCTTCCATTGATTTCTTGTACCCCTTTGAGGTTGTGAGGGGTTTTAGTGTCAAGGAATATTTGTATCTTGGTCTGGTTTGTTGATATTCCTTCATTTGTTATTTGATAACCCATGCATTGGCCATCCTCCACCCAAAAGTCGGGTTGAGCTTTATTTATGCCTTCGTCAAAGTTTGAAAAGTTTCTTCAATGTCGCGAAGCAATGCTGCCTCGTTATGGATTTTAAAGACCATATCATCGACATAGACCTCAACGTTTCTACCAATTTGGTTTGCAAAAACTTTGTCCATTAGGCGCTGGTACGTTTCCCCAGCATTCTTGAGGACGAATGGCATCTTTTGATGACAAAAGGTGTCGCGATCGGTATGAAAGGCCATTTTCTTCTCATCTGAACTTGATGATATCCCTTGTAGGCATCAAGGAAACACCTGAATTGAAATCCTTCCATGGACTCAACTTTTTGATCTATCTCTGAAATAGTGTGGTGATCCTTTGGGCAGGCGTTGTTTAGATCGGAGTAATCAATGCACATCCGCCACGATCCTTCATGTTTTTTCACCATCACTGGTTTTGCTATCCAGGTAGGGAAAATTGCTTCTCGGAGGATGCATGCATCCACCAGCTTCGCTACTTCTGCACTTATTTTCGTGTTCCTATCACCCTCTTGCCCTTCTTTTTTTATTTGATGGGAGTGCTCCCTAGGATAATATTCAAGTTGTGCTCGTTGACCTCGCGATTGAATGCTATCATATCTGTAGGTTTCCATACAAAGATCTTGGAGTACTACTTCAGGAGGGTGACTAAACTTACTTTTGCTTCTTCCTATAGGCTGGCGCCTACTCGAACTGTTTGCTTTAGGTAATCTGGGTGAATGATGTGTTCTTCTGTGTGGCAATCTTCCTTCGACTTTTTTGGGGCTCGCACCAACTCTGGTGCGACAATGACTTGATGACAGTGGTGCATTTATGGGTTAATAGCAACGATTGAGGCTGACCCGGTGTATGTGCTATATTTGACGATACACTGGATTGTTGACGGTATGGCCTGCAGCTAGAAAAGCACCGGTCATCCGAGCAAAATGTTATGCTCTGCTAGAAGGTGTATCACTGAGAATTCGATCATTTGTGTGATCTTGTCTCTCCCATCGTGACTCACTAATGTGAGAGGTAGATGTATGGTGCCCAGTGGCCATAGGCTATGCCTGGTGAAGCCTATTAGCGGACCACATGTTGGAGGTTTTAGACCCTCCTTCCAAGAGGTAGGCAGCTTCCTGAAGCAATGTTCATAAAGTATCTCGGTGTTGCTACTGTTGTCTATGTAGACACGATGAACTTGGATTTGGCGTATGTAGGAAATGATCAGGAGTGGATCCTTGAGATCCTAGTTGGGTGGCCTTGGGTCATCTATCAAGAACCTGATATTGAGTATATTTCTAGATAATACCTCAATGCATCGTTCGCTTTTTGGGGTTCGCCTCTCTTGCGGGGAATGGCGATAATGAAGATGTCGCTCTATTTGTCTTGGCGTTTGCCCACGTTTTTTGAGCTCGGGCATTCTTCTGGTCGACATCGAACTTGGATCTCAGGTCCTTTGCGATATTAGAGAGGTTTCCCTTTAGTTGTTTTTCTTTAAATTCTTTCTTCCGCATCGTGCACTCGCGAGTGTCATGAGATATACTTTTGTGAAACTCACAGTACTTTCCCTTTTCTTTTTCCGCCTTTGGAGAGGTTTTCTCGATGGCATGGATATCATTTTGATGGTTCTGGTGCTCGTCCTTGCTGAATGGACGATATCTCCGGGACAAATGTTACGAGTGCCAGTTGTGCTTCTCATCGCCCCCATCCTGGCACTCTTGTTGGCCGACAATGGGGTGGGAGACTGCTTCTTCTTGTTTTATGTATGCATTGGCGATAGCCTTTAAGTTGGATTCTTTTCTCTCTTTACCTTCAATTTTTCTAAGATATTTCTTAACTCCATACTTAAGCTCATCCTTCGATTGAGGTGCTGCCCTTGCATCTTCTTCGATAGAGGGCCAGGGAGTAAACCTTGGGAGAAGGTGTCGGTGACAAGGAATTCCTCATGGACCGAGATTTTTAGCATTGTCAGAGTGAATCTATCGTAATACGCTCTTATTGTTGGATCGTACACCACTAGTGAATCTATCCTTTTATACATGTTGTTCTCTGCACATGATCTCAACAGTATCCTTTGTCTCGTCTGGTCCGAGAGGACGTGGAAGAGTCCCATTGGTGGATCGTACACCACTAGTGGTCATTTGTTGTTGGTGCATAAGAGACAGAGGACAACATCCTAAATGCTACACGTATCATTCTGGGAAGTGACCAGTGATGTTTTGGCTTGTTATAAACCGGAGATTGTCGTCCAGAGTTGGAGCTAGGCGCGAGAGCGCCATGTACTAAGGCTGTAGCACGAGACCACGAGGGCGAGGGCCCGGGTTAGGCGCTAGGGCAGGTAGCGACCGTTAACAAGGTCATATTAAATATAGTGGTTCTGTTATCTTTAACATATTCCTAGAGGGATACGTTAACACTTGTTCACATACTTAAAAATATCTACCTTTGACTCGTTGGTTGTAATGGTTATCGGTTTGCTTCTTATAGTGTTCTTGTCGTATTGTCGCTATTTCTTACCTTCCAATGGATAGTTCTAGGTTGGTCCTTAACCCATTGTTGTGATCGAGCTGATAGAAATACGTTTTCCGGTTAGTAAGGACTATCACTTCTAGCGGTATAAATGCTTCCAACCCACATACCAAACTAAAAGGTGTCTCCTTTGTTGTTGTGCAGGGTGTCGTCCTATATGCCAACAAGGCACTTGGTAATTCCTGCACCCATCTTCCTTTAGCCGCATCTAGCTATGTTTCTAGGCCGTGAAATATTGTTCTGTTGGTAACCTCCGTTTGACCGTTCGCTTATGGGTGAGCTACAGACGTGAATCTTTGGCTTATTCGAAGATCCTCACACCACTCCCTGAATGGGTTATTCACAAACTGTGTGCCATTGTCTGAGATAAGTGTGTGTTGTATCCGGAATTGACATATTATTTATTTCCAAAAGAACTTTATGATATTTTTCCCGATTATTGTTGATAACGGTTATGTCTCTACCCATTTTGTGAAATAGTCTATTGCCACTACGAGGAATTTTACTTTTCTCAGTGCTTCCGGGAATGGTCCCTCTATATCAATGCCCCATTGCACAAACGGCCATGGGATGATGATTCCAATCATTGGTATTGCCTCTTTTCTCGATATTGGTGCATGTTTCTTACATTTATCACACTTATAGATGATAGCTTCCGTATCTTGGTACATGGTTGGCCAGTAATACCCTAACCTTACTATCTTCTGCACAATTGTTCTTGCCCCTTCGTGTGCTCCTGCTATTCCTACATGCATTTCATTTATGAGGTACTATGCCTCTTTCATATTGACACACCGCAGCCTGGGTGCCAGGTAGCCTTTTTTTACAAGACCTTATTTTGTATTACAAAGGATGGTGCTTTAATCCTTATTTTCCTAGATTTATTGTCATCTTGTGGTAGATTTCCCTCAAATAAATACTCCATTATTGGTATTCTTGAATCATCTAATTCTTCCACCATCGATATTGTTGGTGGCTCTTCTATTGTCTCTGCTTGCACTACTTCCACCAACACCTTCTTAGCAAGATGGGAGAATGTTGATGATGCTAACTTGCTTAATGTGTCTGCTTGCTTATTCTTTGACCTGGGTACATGTTGCAATTTGAATGCTTTAAGTTGTTTTATCAATGCCTTCACCTTGTTTGCATATTGCATGAGGTTTCTTCCTCTAACTTCATATAGACCATTTGTTTGGTTAGCTACTATCATGGAATCTATAAAAGCGTGTATATGCTTGCATCCCATTCTAATTTCTAGTTGTAGCCCTGTAATTAGTGCTTCATATTTCGACTCATTATTTGAGGTGGGAAATTTGAACTGTAACGCATATGTTATATGTTCTCCTTTTGGGCGGGTTATTATTAGGCCAGCTCCTGCTCCTTCAACACAGGAAGACCCATCGTTGTGCAAAGTCCATTTTTCTTCATAGATCTCCCCGGTGTCTTTATTCTTGACATTAGGTCCCTCTACTGCCGACACCTCCCCAATACCCGCTATTTCCATTATGAGTTCTACTAATTCATGGGCTTTAATATTGGTACGTGGTTTGAAATTGATCTCGTGTTCTCCTAATTCCACTGCCCATTTAGCTAATCATCCTGACTTTTTTGTCTTCAGTAGTACTGGCCTTATTGGGGTGTTGGTTAATACTTCTATTGTGTGTGCTAATAAGTATCTTCTCAACCTTCTCGCTACGTTAACGAGTGATATCGCTAATTTTTCCATATTTGAATATCCAATTTCAGATCTTTGTAGTATACATGTAACAAAATATATGGGTACTTGTTTGTCTCCTCTGTCAGCTACCAATATTGAGATTGCCACTAACCTTGACATTGGTAAGTAAATTGTCAATGTTTCGCTCGGGATCGGTGATGTTAGGGTAGGTAGCTCTGTTAATGCTATTTTGACTTTCTTGAAGGCTCCTTCGGCCTCCTCCGTCCACCTTAAATCCATTTTATCCAATTCCCTTTTAATGTTTTATAGAAGGTTAGTGTCTTCTCTGCTGACTTTACCAAGAACCGTCCTAATGTCGCTAACTAGCCATTTAACACATGCACTTCTTTTACGGTCCTCGGCGATCATAGTTATAATAAAGGTTCTATTTTTTGGATTCACTCTTATTCCTTAATTTGTGATCATATGACCCAAGAATTTTCCTTCTTCCGCTTATATTTGCAAAAGTTTCCGCGATGTCCTGTAGGAAGAGATCATCGTACTGACTTTTTATAACCATAACGTTTACATATAACTCTATATTTCTAGCGATCTGTGGTATAAATACTTTATCCGCTAACCTTTGGTATGTTGGCCCCGCGTATCTTAACCCAAATGGCATTTTAGTATAACAAAATGTTCCTCTATCTGTGTGGAAAGAAGTTTTCTCTTCATCCCCTCTATGCATGTAAATATGATGATATCCTTTGTATGTATCTAAGTAGCTTTTCCATTTATGCCCATGTAAGGATTCTATCTTCTCATCAATAGACGGTAATGGGTAACAATTCATTGGGCATGCCTTGTTCAAATAGGTAAATTCGACAAACATTCTCCACAGTCCATCCACTTTTTTCACTAGTACCGGATTAGCCACCCAAGACGGGAATAAAGATTCTCTTACTATCCCGGCATTTACTAACAAATATACCTCGTCATTTATTTCCTTGTTTCGTTCCTTAGACTTGCCCCTCTTTTTCTGTCTGATAGATTTTACTCCCATATTTTCGTTCAACTTATGTTCTATCAATTATCTCGGCACCCCGACCATGTCGACCAGCTTCCAGGTAAACACGTCAATATTTTTCCTTAGCAGTTTTGTTAGCTCTTCGCTAAGCTTTTTTGTCAACTTCGCCCGTGTTCGTATTCCTTGTTATGGGTATTCATCGTTTATTACAACCACCTTTATTCCATATTGTGGTAATTGTGACTCTCTTGACGTTGAATCTACTTTTTCGGCTATAAGCGTCAATGTTGATGCAACCAATGGTCTGTTGTGCACGGTTCCATTTCCTCTTGGGGTTCAAAATCTAATTAAACCATGTATTGTTGATGCAATTTCCTAGAACTTTTTCATGGCTTTTCTCCCAAACATTATATTATTAGGCGATGTTGAATGTATTATTGGAAAATCGAACAACCATGTATTCTTGGACTGCGTTTGGTGATCTTGAAGAGTTAGTGGCAATGATAATATTCCCACATGCCATATTGAATGCCCGACGAAGCTTGTTAAGTGTGCATTAGGTTGTGTAAGTTTTTTTCTCATTAACTCTGGAAACTTTGAGAAACAATGGTCATACGTTATCTCGATTGAGCTTCCATTATCGCAGTATATTCGACGAATCCATATGTCATAGATATGTCTATGTATTAAAATTGGTTCATCACCCCTTATTTGGGCTCTTTGGATTTGTTGCGTGTCAAACATTTTGTTAAAAAGTCTTGTATTACTTTGTTTGTTACGTGATGTGTCAAACCCCAAACCGGAACGGCAGAAATGTTCGGGGATGGAGGACGTCATGTACAGTATCACAACATTTGAATAATAGTAATCAAAGCAACAACGACCATTGTATTAATAACATTGTATTTACATTGTTTTCAAAATATTACTAGTTTAAATTTTAAAAACTAAAGCAAAAGATAAGACGTAATGCTACTATGCTCCGTCTTCATAACGCCTGAGAGGGTACCTGTCTACTAATTTCCCTGAGAATACAAGTGGTTTGAAAAAGTGTCAACATTAAAGTTGGTGAGTTCATAATTATTTTGTTTGGAAAGATATGTTCTTTGTTATTGAAAGCGTTAACGTGTTCCTTCAGAAAATCCAATATTTTCCTTGTAAATAAGTTATAGTCTTAGTACCTTCAGACCAGAAAGTATCAGTTTCTTATGTTTATAATCTGTGATTCGAGGTTCTGATTCATGTAATTGGTATGACTCGTACTGTTACTTCCTATGATTTCTTAGTGTACACAAATTTAAATACGCGACATCGTATTTAAATTAATAAGATATTAATTTAAATAATAAATTAAGTAATGGTTTAATTAATAATTAAAGTGTTAGACAACACCCTAATTATGTAAGAATACTTACAATATTATTTGGAATTATTTGGAATGTTGCTAGATGTTTTCGGTGTGTATAGGGGGTTTTCGGTGAGTGTTTGGGTGTTTTCGGTTGGAGGCTTGAAGATTTGAAGATATTGATGAATGTTGTTGGCGTTCTTGGTGTTCTTGGTGGAAATAAGAAGATCTGGGTAAAATCCTTATGAACATATGCTGTTTACGGATGATACTTGAGAGCAAAATGGGAAGTGTTTGCGGTAAGTAATGTGATAAATGAAGAGTGTTTACGGTTGAACAAATATATATAGAATTGTGTTTTTGGCCTTAAAACTCCTTGGCTCTTGGGTTTTCGGTTTCTAATTGGGCTTTTGGAGGTGTTTTCGGTCATAACCTTTTCACAATTGAGATTTCGGTCACACATAGACCGAAAACACCATTTGATCTTAAATTCCAAGCCATGAACCTATTGCTTATAGAACTCTTGGACCGAAAACTAAAAGATTCTTGGATCTTGGACCGAAAACTACTTACACTTTGATTCCTTGGACTATAAACACATATATAGGGGGTTAGTTCATGTTTTAAACTTTAAACTTTTAACTTATGTTGACATATATTAGCTTAAATCAACTTAGGTTTCTAACCACACTTAGTTATTAGCTCTATAAACATGCCCTAAAGGCTATAAAGGATACAATGCAACAAGGATTGCAATGTGATTTCACTTGTACTAGATTAGGGTTTAGACCATGCTAGGTCTAAAATTTTTTGGGTTGTGACATTATCCCCCCGTTAGAGGGAATTTCGTCCCGAAATTCGCTCTATAGTGGTTATTCTTTGAACTGGGGAAAGAGGTGGGTACTTCTGTTCCTATTGATTTTCTCGTCTCTAAGTGAATTCAGGTCCTTGCTTGGAGTTCCATAGGACCTTTATTATTAGTATATGACTTTGTTTCGTTTAATCTGACTGCCTGTATACGGATGGTAAACTGTACTTAAGATGGAAGAGAGTGTGGGTTTGGTTTACTTGTCTACGTTCTCTCGATTAGTAGCATGACCACTCATAGTCTTGGGCAGCCTTGTCCTGAAGTTCATGGTAGGGCTCATACTTGGTTCATCTATTATCACCTTGTGTATACACGTCGTATATAATTAAGATTGAAAAGACAATTGGATGGGTAGCTCTGCCCTAAGTCCACAACGAGACAAGGAATAGGAGAAAGGGCGGAATCACACATCCTAAATTCATAGAATCTTAATTATATACTACCCTCGCGTATACACTTAACAGTGATAGGTTAGCCGCATGGGTCCTTAGTCTCTATCCTTGGACTTGACTTGTTGTACGAATGGTATTCCTGGGAGGTCTATTGGGGATACTTTGGGAAGGTTACGGGCTTTCGGAACATTCTCGGTGTTTTTCGCTTCGATTTTTTTGTCTACGGAGCGAGCTAGGGAGGCATGGTACCCCTCGCATGGGTACTTCTGAGTTTTGAAGCGAGAGGCGATTCGAAGGTTTGTGTCGGTTTTGTCGTTATAGGTTGAAAAGTTTTCATTAGACGGTTGGTTAAGGCTAAGGGTCTTTTTGTAGCACAGGAAATTGGTGTGGTGAGGACCAAGCCAATCCATTTCTAATGATATCATCGAAACTTCTTATTGTAAGGGGTGTTAACTCGATTACGAAGAAGTGTTTGTTAGAGCGATAGTACATTCCATGTTTATGTCTTTAGTGCTTTCTGTTTTATCCTTGTTATTACTACTGCGAATATTTGTACCGTATTTAGCGAATATAGGCAGTAAGAGTACTTCGATAATTACTGATGAAATCTCGTAATATGATCCCTACAAAGTCCCTCTATAATCGCTCAGTGTATACAAGTCATGTATAATTAAGATTGAGAAGACCTTCGACTGAGTAACTCTACCTTAAATCCACAATCAAACAAGAAACAGGAAATAAGGCGGAATCACTCACTCTAAGCCTGCAGAATTCTAACTATATATGGCCCTAATGTTTACACTAAGTCATCATAGCTCACCTGTAAGGATCCTTAGTTTTTATATGAATGATGTGTTTTATTCGGATGAGGGAGCAATTTATGATTATGTTTTTATTTGGAAAAAATTTCAGTGAAAATTCGATGCTTAATTATTGTTATTTAGAGACGTACCAAAAATCCCAGAAGAGTTCTTCGTTGCTTCTTCATGTCCTGTTGTTAAACTCCTCCCGCTCCTCCGTCATTCTTCTTTGTTGGACAATCTCTTTTGAAATGTCCCGTCTCACCACATGCATGACATACTTGACTTGTACCAGCATTGGTGGTTGAAGTGATGTGTTGGGCCGGAGTCCTACAAAGGCGGGTGGTATGCCCCTTCTTGTTGCATTTGATGCAATGTAACACTATGCAGACTCCATAATGATGGTAGTAGCACTTGCTGCATTGTGGGAGATTTCCATAGTATGGCGTTGTCGGTGTCGAGGTAGTAGGGCCAGTGGGGGTAGGGACTGCTACCGCTTGTTGTCTTTTGGTAGGCCCTTGAGTCGAACTGCCCCCTTTCTGGTTCCTGAACTTCCGTTTCATGTTCTTAGGTTTATGGGTTGGGGTATCCTTGTGGGCAGGCACTCGTTGGTTTCCTTGGTTGTTACTACGGTTTGCATTATCGATATTGTTTCCATTTTCACTAGCGTTATTTGCATTGTGATGTGCCATGACGGCTGTCACGGCGGCTGTGACCGCAGCTTGAAAAGTTGTGGAGTCTATCTGCAGAATTGGCGTTTTTTTGGTTGGTTGGTTACTTCCTTTTAGAGGCATGGTTCTGTTGCACGGTGAGAAGCGAGCTCGTAAGTAACTATGGTCATTTCTACTTGTATCCTATCTATTTGTAGATACATATAACTTTCTCATTTTGTTGTACGATTCTCAATGTTTCGACCTACATACCTATGATGTACTTATGGTAGATAGTACAAATAGATATTGTACAACTATTAAGTTTAATGAAATAGAGTATATATATTGAAATCTTAATTTGATCGGGTTTCATGGGTTTTGAAAGGGAGTATCTCTCTTGGTTTTATTGTTACTAGTTGTGGCGAAAGGTACGGTAAACTTAACACATAGTGTGAGTAGTGTAGCCACTAACTCACTAAGTTATATTAGTTTATAAATTATTAGTGTGACGCCTAAGGAGATTGACCTCCTCACATGATTCGCGAATAGTCTCTTCTGTTCTCTGTCCTAGTTATGGTTGCTCTAGTTTCAGCGGTAAGGGTTGGTTTTCTCCTGGCATTCCTAATGTGTTATCGTTCCTATGATTGCCCTAATCTGGACTCAAATGTCCGAGTGGGCTCTCCAGTTTGTTCCTGATAGGGTAAGTTTCGCTAGCGATCTCTCTAGTGCCTTTCTCTTCGTCCGATCCTTTCTCATGAACCCTCTTTTGGTTCTTCCTCAGTTCATTTGATTGGCTGTTATAGTGGGGTGGCTACATCTACCTATGTTGTTCGTGCGATAATGGGAGTGTCTAAAGAATCTATGAGATTAATAAAAGTATCTCTATTGAAATTTTGATGATGGTCCTTCCCAGGTCCTCCTATAATCACGTAGTGTATATAGATTATATATAACCAAGATCAAATAGACCTTCGAATAAGTGATCCTACTCTAAGACCACAACCAAACAAGGAACAGGAAGTAGAGCAAAAA
This sequence comes from Lactuca virosa, assembly GCF_052849685.1. Lineage (NCBI taxonomy): Eukaryota > Viridiplantae > Streptophyta > Magnoliopsida > Asterales > Asteraceae > Lactuca > Lactuca virosa. The sequence continues at coordinate 162,827,519 of NC_136432.1, read as the reverse complement.
TCACAAATTCTAAGTCTATAAAATCTCAATTATATATAACCTTAACGTATACACTCAGTAATTATAAACCTACAAGTAAGGGTCTTTTAGTTTTCACATAAGTTAGTTATAGTACCTAAAATACTCCTATAGTATTTTAATTATATGTTTCATTCTAGAGCTTCTTGGTATATGGAGTTGACAAGTTTTTAGACTTGTTGTTATTCTATAGTATCATAAAATACTCCTATAGTATTTTAAACTTTATGTTTGGTTCTAGTATTCCTTTGTATATAGAGTTGGTAAGTTTAAGACTTGTTGTAACACCACTATCACTCCCAAACACATGTTGGTCGTATCTCAAATAAATATAGTTGATCAGACTATATTTATCCCATATATGATTACATAACTGTCTAGCTTTGACTGTAGTGTCCAACATCTAAATACTTTTGTTTTGTTCTTCTTGTGATACTTGTTCTAATATATATATATATATATATATATATATATATATATATATATATATATATATATATATATGTATGTATACTTTATAAAAATATTAATATATTTTAAAAGTATAATTCTTGGTTAGAGTGTTTTTATCTCATTGTGTTTATAGTTGTATATCTTTTATGGGTTGATATACTTAGTTCACTATAAACAATGCTCTGATACCAATTTGTCACACCCCCAAACCGGAACGGCGGAAACGTTCGGGGGTGGAGGACGTCATGTACAGTATCACAACATTTGTATAATAGTAATCAAAGCAACAACGATCATTGTATTAATAACATAGTATTTACATTGTTTTCAAAATATTACTAGTTTAACATTTAAAAACTATAGCAAAAGATAAGACGTAATGCTACTATGCTCCGTCTTCATAACGCCTGAGAGGAAACCTGTCTACTAATTTTCCTGAGAATACAAGTGGTTTGAAAAAAAGTCAACATTAAAGTTGGTGAGTTCATAAGTATTTTGTTTGGAAATATATGTTCTTTGTTATTGAAAGCGTTAACGTGTTCCTTTAGAAAATCCAATATTTTCCTTGTAAATAAGTTATAGTCTTAGTATTTTCAAACCAGAAAGTATTAGTTTCTTATGTTTATAATTTGTGGTTCGAGGTTCTTATTCATGTAATTGGTATGACACGTACTATTACTTCCTATGATTTCTTAGTGTACACAAATTATACGTAAGTAAGATCGAACGTACAGTCGATTGGGCGATTCTGCCCTAAGCCCACAACCATACAAGGAACAGGAAGTAAGGCGGAATTCACACATTCCACTGCCTATCGAATCTTTATATATATATATATATATATATATATATATATATATATATATATATATATATATATATATATATATATATATATATATATATATATATATATATATATATATATATATATATATATATATAGCTCTGATGTGCAAACTAAGGAACCATAGAATTAACGATTAATGGTCCTTTATGTTATACTAGTTCGTAAATAAGTGTTGAATCTTTTGTAAATATGTTCCTAGTTGTACCCGTTCTACTGTAAATCATTGTTTTCGATAAGTAATCGTATTCGTTTTCAGAAAGTTGAATTATAAACTGTTTACTTGTAAAATAATGATTTTGATCCTGGAAAAATCCTATATTTTCCATAAAAACTGAGTTGTAGCCTTACGTTCCAAGACCGAAAGGTATAAGTATAAATGCCATACTTAATTTGATGATACCTAGTTTTATCCATAAGTAAAACTAGTTGAAAATACGTTTGCTCTGTAAATTTAGATGCGATGTTAATACCTCCTTAAGACTGTTTAAAAAAGTATATTACTACGTAAATGAGTAGTTATTTTCTCCATGTGAGTTCTTATAACCATACTGTAACCTATGATGGCTTGATCGCAACGTTCTTCAGGCGTCAGAATGTTAAGGATATTTGTCACCCCAGGCCTGCCGGCTTAACTGTAGCTAACAGTTAAGGTGCGGGATTGTCAGTCCCGTATAGATCGATACATAAATATCTCGCTCTCTCTACAAGAGACTCTGGTTATAAGTTAGGACTTGGTTGGTACTTAGATAAGTACGTGAAGGCGTCTCACAAATTGCTTCAACGAATTTACTAGTAATAAAGTGGAAAACCTTTTTGTTTACATGTTAACCTGAAGTTTGTAAAATAGTTCCTTTGTTCCATAAACTAAACCTATTATAGTTTATAAGTTTATAAAATAGTTCCTTTGTTCCATAAACTATACCTATTATAGTTTATAAGTTTGTAAAATAGTTCCTTTGTTCCATTGATGTAAAAACCGTTGCGACTTAAGATATTTTGTAATTTAACAGTAACGATGTTTGGCGTATTTAATAAATCTCACGTTTAAATACATATTAACGGTACGAAAACATAATAAGAAATTTATATTTTTAAACACAAGATTTCTTGTGTTTTACTTGTATTCCCCCCCCCCCCCTAAAACAATTTAAAAATCGTAAAAAATAGGGGTATGAACTCACCTTGAATGTGTGTGCTATTTCGGACGCGAAGTGATTGCGAAAGATCCCCGAGTTAGAACACGTGCTTGTAGCCGTATCCTAATAATATTTATACGCGACATCGTATTTAAATTAATAAGATATTAATGTAAATAACAAATTAAGTAATGGTTTAAATAATAATTAAAGTGTTAGACAACACCCTAATTATGTAAGAATACTTACAATATTATTTGGAATTATTTGGAGTGTTGCTAGATGTTTTCGGTGTGTATAGGGGGTTTTCGGTGAGTGTTTGGGTGTTTTCGGTTGGAGGCTTGAACATTTGAAGATATTGATGAATGTTGTTGGTCTTCTTGGTGTTCTTGGTGGAAATAAGAAAATCTGGGTAAAATCCTTATGAACATATGCTCTTTACAGATGATACTTGAGAGCAAAATGGGAAGTGTTTGCGGTAATTAATGTGATAAATGAGGAGTGTTTACGGTTGAACAAATATATATATATATATATATATATATATATATATATATATATATATATATATATATATATATATATATATATATAAAGAGAGAGAGAGAGAGAAAGAGAGAGAGAGAGAGAGAGAGAGAGAGAGAATTGTGTGTTCGGCCTTAAAAGGCCTTGGCTCTTGGGTTTTCGGTTTCTAATTGGGCTTTTGGAGGTGTTTTCAGTCATAACCTTTTCACAATTGAGATTTCTGTCACACATGGTCAGAAAACACCATTTGATCTTAAATTCCAAGCCGTGAACCTATTGCTTATAGAACTCTTGGACCGAAAACTAAAAGATTCTTGGATCTTGGACCGAAAACTACTTACACTTTCGTTCCTTGGACCGTAAACACATATATGGGGGTTAGTTCATGTTTTAAACTTTTAACTTTTAACTTATGTTGACATATATTAGCTTAAATCAACTTAGGTTTCTAACCACACTTAGTTATTACATCTATAAACATGCCCTAAAGGCTATAAAGGATACAATGCAGCAAGGATTGCAATGTGGTTTCACTTATACTAGATTAGGGTTTAGACCATGCTAGGTCTAAAAATTTTTGGGTTGTGACATGATGAATTTTACTTTTCCGTCTGGCAGCATGGAGTCATTTTGTTTGGTTTGTTTTCTTTTTGCACCGATGGTAATGTGGGTGTTTTTCTTTAATTTATGGTATAGATGGAGCCAATGTTGCTATGTGGTCTTCCAGTTACATGGTAGATGTCTATTGTTCGCCTTTCCTAATGTGTACTCTAGAATATATGCTACAAAAATGGAACAACTACTTGGTTAGAAAGCCATATAGAGGGTTGGACCCCGATATTGCTCTCCGATGCCTAAGTTAGACGTTGTTTGATGCTTTAAATATGAATTGCAAAGAAGTTTAGGTTCCTCCATAAAACTTACCATGTTGCTCTATCCTCGAGAGTTCTTATAGCCTTCCCATAACTTTTGGTGTAAGGTTTTATCTTATCTTCCTTCATTACCCGGATAAACTATAAATACATCGATCTCGTGTATAAAACTTTTATATTTTATTGCCAGGATCTTTTATTTTCGTAACTTATGGGATATATCTCGTTTCTTGCTTCTTTATTTGTTGTTTATTGGTATTGCATCGTGGGTCCATTATTAACAATTGTCTTTGGTCGGTTATAGGTTGATGTGTGACGGTTGGATCGGTATGGATTACTTATGGGCCAAACGACTGTTTTTTGTTTCTTACGTACCGATCTGTTATATCCAGGCCAGTGTTGGACTGATCGACCAACTCTGGTACACCATTATCACTCACATGTAGGAAACGTACATAAAATTAAGCATGAAATGTAAAAAAATTAGTTGACACGTAGACCAACTCAAATTTAAACTGACACGTGCATAAAAAAACAAATAACGAACGGAAGTTCTAAATTCACGTCAAAACGTTGACCACCTTGAATTTATACCGACACATATATAAAAATAAGCACGTAAAATAGTTTATTTTATAGGTTAACGAACGAAAGTTATTAAGGAAAATCAAATTATATATATACTATGAGGAAGAAACACGGAAATTTAGAAAATAAAGCGTTGAATATACATTTTATATAGTTCAAAGTGATATTTTAAAAAGTAAAGGGTGGAAACTTACAAACTCACAAACATAAAATATAGAAAAATTACATAAACAGTCTTATGGTTTACCCATATGACTAACTGATGAAAACTAATGGATTTAACAAAAAGGACCATTAATGCAAGTTTTGGAAACTGCGGGACTATTTTTGGGGTATGAAGTCTTGTCCAACATGGAGCACTTAGATCACAATGGAGCACTTGGTGTTCATGGAGCATGTGAAAAGGGAATGGATCATCTGAGAAAGGAATGGACCGTCTGACAAAGGAACGAATCAAGTGCCGAGGGAACAGATCAAGTAGAAGGGGGTTTGGGGCACCTGGAAAACACTTGGGAGTGATATGGAGCAACAAGGGAACCTTTTTGCGCCATCTGGTGAAGGTTTGGACCAATAAGGATGCTGTTACACCAAGGTCACTCCTTCTTGCAACAAATCTACTCCCTCTTGCGCCATGGGGTATCTCTCTTGTTCCATGAGGTACTCCTGTTGCGCCATGGAGTATGTTGTTGTGCCAAGCATGACCTTGTTGCTCCATGGATGATGTTGTTGTGCCAAGATGGTGATGTTGCTCCAACCTAGAAGTTCTTGTACCACACTTGAAGCCACTTGTGCCATCTATATTCCTGTTGCGCCATAATGGCACAAGATGGACCATCTTGGTCCTTAATGAGCCAAGTATGCTATGAAGTTATCTATGATGCTCAAGATGGAAGAATGTTCCAGAAGATGCTACATGGCGGAATATGATTGGTTGTTATTGGGTTTAATAATGTTGTGTCAAATGTATTCTTAGTATAGTCTATTTTATTCCGGTTTGGGCCTGTCCATTTTCGGATCCACTTAGTTATTTAGACTATATATATTGTCCATGCATGTATCTTTAGGGTTAACGTTTTGTAACCCTAATTGTCGTACGCTCTTATAGAGAAGTTCTTGAGAACTCTTCTAGAGTCGTTAATCAAAGCATTAGGCTAACTTTTGATCTTCATTGTTCTTATCATTAATTCATATCATTATTAGAGTCGTTAATCAAAGCATTAGCCTCTCACCGCTCACACTGTATTCAAACACTCTCAGAGCAAAAATCGCAAATGCTCTCTACTGTTCATCATCTTTCTCGTTGCTTCAATGGAAGGGTCATCTGAAACTGCCTCTTTCGCCAATCAATCCGCCTCCATCATCATGCTGAATGTGAAGCCAAACTAGAACCTCATTCTCGATCTCGACTCATCTTGCTACAATGAAGCCCTAAGGACCATGATTGAATGCTTAAGGTTCTCGCCACTGGCTCAAGATTTAACCATGGCGGAATCTATTCCTTTGGTCCATCTTTCTAAGGCTTATTTGTCCGCCAACTATAGTCAAACTGATGGAGTCATTCACTTCGAGGTAACTTCTCACAAGACCTCGATCTCCAAATCCCGTTTCTACAGACTTTTAGGGTTTGCTTTATCTGAAGGACTCGTAGATCCATAATCGATTTCAACTTCTGCACTCATCGATATGTTTTACTAGATGGGATACAATGGAGACATATCCTTATTATCAAAGTTCAAGAAGCCCTTTCTTCCTCCAATGTGGAATGGGCTGTTCACTCTCCTGTTCAAGAGCTTTTCTGAAAGAGTTACAGGCTCTGACAACACAAGTAGGCTGTTCTATACTATTATCTATGGCCTCTACCATGGATTAAATCTCGATTTTGGGTCTATCTTGTGGACTTAGCTTATTCAAAGCACAGTTTCCACCACTCGCCACACTGAGATCTCATGTGCTTGCTTTTGGTCTATTGTGGTCAAACGCGTCCTAGGCCACTACAAGGTTCCACTGATGGAGGATTCAGTAATTGCTGCCATTCCGGTTCTGCAAACATCAACATTTATGATGTCTGATCCAAGCAAATTCAGCTTTGTTGGTTCTATTCCAGAAGTGATGTTGGTAAAAGTTCCTACAGGCAATGTGATTGTGAACGAATATCACAAGTTGCCTACATCAGGTGTTCGCCCTGTGACAGAGGAATTACAAAAGGTAATCGAGGAAGGTATTAAACCGAATAGGGGAGGCAAGCGAAATTTGCTCCTTCTGAAGTAGTGAAAACTCCAAATAAGGTCAAGAAGCAGACTAGGAAACCGAGATCTCCATCTCCGATTGCTTGGGAGGACTCAGAATCCCAAACAGTTTTGGAAATTCGAGAGAATGCCACAGTTCAGAATGAAGTTGAGGATACTACTGCAACTTCGGAACCCGTTCCTACTGACTCAATTCCGAAGGTATCCACTCCACCTCCTTCTTTTGTTCCTTTTTCAGATGATTTTTAGATGAACACTCCACCATCCTCACCTATGACAACCATAATTCCAATTTCCTCTATCCCTCCACTTCCACCAAAGATTTCTGTTATAATTTCACTTCCATAGATCTCCATTCCTCTTACTACACCTCTCTTTACAGATCCAACCGCTACTACAACAACAACAGTAACCAGTACACCGGAAGTCACTATCACCAAGTCCGTTTAGGAGGAGGTACGTACTTCCGACATTCATGTCAGCGTATCTGATACGGGGGTAGATGTCAATTTTGGTGTAACTATGGGTCCAGACACCTCTACAGCTTCTCCATTACGTGACGACGATCCAGACATCCTTTTTGGTGATGATCCGGGATCCTTTACCGATTTCATTTTTAGCCCCTTCAGGGTTAATGTCAATAATGATGATGATGATGCCCCTATGACGAAAGGGCAGTTCAAGCAACTAAATGAGAAATTGGATACTCTCTTGGACTCATCAAAATCTTCGTCTTCACCAACTGGGAGTATCTGTTGACCACCCACAACGCCATAGTGGAGCTACTAACCAAAGCAAACGCCCAAGTCCTTGAAAATTCTTCCAATGAAATTAAATCATCGGAGAATATCCTTTCCGAAACGACCGCAAAAGTCGAAAAACTATATCAAGAAGTGTGAAACTTTATGGCTGAGTTCTGAACTTCGTCTGACTTCCACACCGAAGCCGTGGATAAAGTTATTGTAGAGTTTCAGAATTCTCTACAACCTGAGAAGGAGGCACTATATGTTGTTCGTTCAGAAATAAAGGTCGAAGATGCCGAGCTAAACGCCTCTGTCCTTACAAAGATAGAAAAATTGCAGCCGGACTTGGCAGCTGAAAACAACCTTATGGATCAGTTGGCTGAACAGATTCAGAAGGCCAAGGTCCTTTCAGGGAAGGTTCTGTATAGCAACAAGCGTGTTGATGACTTAGAATCTGAGAGAACGGTTATTAAAAGCTGTGTTTTTGAAATCAATCAATACTTGCAACGGCTTGTGGAGACTCGTGACTCTCTGTTCACAGTCTCAGTTCGACAACAATTTTCAGATAAACTTCAACCAGTATTTGCAATGCTAATTTAGATAGAAGATGTTTCGGGAAGTGGTGCTCTTCTGAAACAAGGGGGAGATAAAGAAAACAACGAAGAACCCCAAGCAAAGCAATCGACTGGTGAACATGAACAATAAAAAAAACCAAAGACTGATGATCAGAAGGGTAATGAAGCTTATGCATCAAAAAAATGAAAAGAGAAAATAATTGATGATGAAGAGGAAGAATAAGAGCTCTCTGAATTTGAGAAGCTTTTAAGAAAGAAGAGAGACAAAGAACTTGATGATCTTCTGAATCCTCGTAAGAAGTTGGAAGCACAAGAAGCGGAGGCCCACATAGCAAAAGTCACGCTTGAAACTCAGAAGTCACTCTTTCCTCCATGATCGATTGATAGAATTCAGAGAGAATCCATTGATGCTCATTTTCTTGAGCCTTCAGTATCTTTCGATCTGAATAACAAAGCGGATTCTCAACTTGATTTTCTTGTTACTCACAGGGCTTTTCTTTTTCGGTGTTTTGAGAAGATAGAAAAGGCTCAGAGTTCTGACAAAGCAGTGAATCAGGAACTCTTTAATTTCTACTTGAAGTATGTCAAGCCTCAGTATCTGTCTTGGAGCTTAAAGAGGATTATGGGATTGAAGGTTTTCTCGACTGTTCCTACTGAAGATTTTGTGAACATAAGGTCTAAGGGATTTCGGGGAGTCGATAAAGTGTTGGATGAATTCACTTTGGCAGACTTGCCATTTACGAATCCATATGAATGGATCTCTTTGTTCAATATTGTATAGAAATATGAAAAGAAGTACGAGCCCATCTCTACCCATCTGAAGAGGATGCTCATCTGCTATATCCTAGAGATTGCGAAGATAGATATATATATAGTGATGGTTCTGCAGAAAAAGGCCCATTCTAGAACCCAAAGAACAGCCTAAGGACGTTAAGAAGCTGAAGTTGGGAGTTATTCAGAAAGAGAACTAGAGTGTGGTGTATAATCGGAAGTCTAATGAAACAGTTTAGAAGGGTATGTTCTTTCTGAGATACAAACATCTCTACTCAACCGCTGCTCTGAAGACTATACTCACAATGGTTGAAACATGTAAGGAGAACTCAGCTGCGGATCTGAAATGCTTCTCGGATATGATCAGTTGGTATCTTTGTGTCCACATTGTGCTTCTAAATTTGATGCCTAAATTGTTCAAAGCGCAGCAAAGACAACAATAAATAATCTCCTTCTGAATTTGGCACAAAGGGGGAGATTGTTGGGTTTAATAATGTTGTGTCAAATGTATGCTTAGTACAGTCAGTTTTATTCTGGTTTGGGCCTGTCCATTCTCGGATCCACTTAGTTATTTAGACTATATATATTGTGCATGCATGTATCTTTAGGGTTAACGTTTTGTAACCTATTTGTCGTACGCTCTTACAGAGAAGTTTTTGAGAACTCTTCTAGAGTCGTTAATCAAAGCATTAGGCACACTTTTGATCTTCATTGTTCTTTTCATTAATTCATATCATTATTATAGAATCCATCGATTGTATTTATTGTTCTCACAGTTGTGACCATTCATGGGCCTATGGGCCAATGGGCTTGGCCCATTAGGGTTTTAGGTTTGATCCCTCAAGTATAAATAGGCTCAAACCCCCATCATTGTAAATTGATAGATTTCTGTGAGAGCTCAAAGTGAGATACAGTTTTGAGTGTTTGTAATAGTTCTAGAAATTTAATAAAATCCTCTCTCTCTCTCTCTCTCTCTCTCTCTCGTTCGCTCCTGGACGTAGGTCACCTTGACCGAACCACGTTAAATATTGTGTTCTTTTGATTTACGTTTTTCAGAAGTTTTTGTGAGTTCAACGAAGTTTGTTTTTTGATATTTGTCTGAAATGCTTAACTTGTTTTGTTGTCACCCAAAAAACTGGTATCAGAGCTATGGCTGAAGACGGAATAGTTAGAACGACAAGTTCAATGGAAAAGATTTTGGTTTCTAGAAGATGCAACTTGAAGACTACCTCTACCACAAGTATTTACATGAACCTTTGTCAGAAGATATTTCGTTCCTTATGAAGCATGAGGATTCGGAGTTGTTAGATCGACAGACACTTGGTGTGGTGCATTTATCATTGGCAAAGAACGTTTCTTACAACATTGTCAATGAGAAAACAACTTATGGGTTGATCAAAGCACTATCTAACATGTACGAGAAACCTTCAGCAATGAATAAGGTTCAATTTATTCGACAATTGGTAAATCTGAAGATGAAGGAAGGTGGCTCAGTGATTGATCATGTCAATGAATTTAATTCAATCCTGTCAAGGTTGACATTGGTTGAGATTAAATTTTAAGATAAAATCCACGCACTGCTACTATTATCATCATTACCCGAAAGTTGGCCAGGAACAGTGACAACAGTCAGCAGCTCAGCTGGAGGTGCCAAGCTAACATTCAAAGGCATACACGACTTAATCCTTGGCGAGGATGTGTGCAGACGAAGTGATGGAGAATCCTCTAACAGTCTTCTTAGTACTGAGGAAAGAGGAAGGAAGTCCAACAGAGGGAGTGGGGTAGAGGAAGATCAAAGTCGAGGAAGAGAGGTGTATCAAAAAACATGAAGGACATCACCTATTGTAAATGCAAAGATAAGGTTCATTTCAGGAATTAATGTCTGAAGCCTCTTGCAGACAAAGGCAAGAATGAGATGGACATTGCATCAGACTCTGAAGGAGATTCTCTTATCTGTGCAGTTGAAAACTCAGTTGAATCTTGGATCATGGATTCTGGTGCATCATTCCATGTTAGTCATTCCAAAGATATAATGAAGAATTTTAGGCAGTACCAAGGGAAGGTCAGACTGGAAGACAACAAGAGCCTTGATATTACAGCTATTGGGGATGTGGTCCTCAAGACTACCTTAGGTACGAAGTGGACTTTGAAGAATGTCAAGTTCATTCCAGACTTGAAAAGAATGTTGATATCAATGGGGCAACTTGATGATGAAGGTCACCATGTCTCTTTTGGTGATCATCACTGGAAGGTGACAAAGGGAAACTTGGTGGTTGCTAGAGGTCAGAAGCGGGGTACACTTTACATGGTGGAAGTTTCTAATGATGAGGTACATGTTATTGAAGAAGTTGGGGCATCCACTCTATGGCACCAAAGACTTAGGCATATGAGTGAAAAAGGAATGAAGATGCTTGCCTCCAAAGGAAGAATTCCAGATCTGAAGAACGTGATAGTGGATTTCTGTGATCCATATGTTTTTGGCAAACATAAGAAAGTTACTTCCACGAAGATGGGACATCCACGCTAGACAGGGAAATTAGAGCTTGTTCATTCAGATGTTTATGGCCCTACTTCAGTTTCTTCAGTGGGAGGATCCCGATATTATGTTACTTTCATCGATGACTGCACTAGGAAAGTTTGGGTTTATTTCTTGAAGCAGAAGCCTGAAGTTTTCAGTGATTTCAAGAAATGGAAAGCGATGGTAGAAAATGAAACTAACTTGAAAATCAAGTTTTTCAGATCCGATAATGGGGCGAATACAGTAGCAAAGAATTCATTGATTTCTGTATTGAACATGGAATCAGGATGAAAAAGACCGTTCCAGAAACACCTCAACAGAATGAAGTAGATGGGAGGATGAACAAAACATTAAATGAAATGGCGAAGAGCATGAGACTACATGCAGGTTTGCCCAAGATGTTTTGGGCAGATGCGGTCAACACAGCTACATACCTAATCAATAGAGGACCCTCCGTGCCCATAGGGTTCAAGATTCCATAGGAAGAATGGAAAGGTCATGAGGTTTCATTCAAATAGATTAAGGTCTTCGGTTGTGTCTCGTATATAAAAGTCAAAGACTCTGAGAGAGACAACCGAGGCAAAGTCAAGGGAGTTCACCTTTATAGGCTATGGGTTGGACAACATGGGTTACCTCTTTTGGGACAACGATCATAAAAGGTTATCAGATGTCGGGATATGGTTTTCAATGAGAATGCGCTATACAAGGATGAACTTGCTAAGGGCTCAAGCAGTAAAAAAACAACCAGAAAATAAGAACAAGTTGATTTAGAAGAAACTTCAGAAGACGACATTATAAAACATGTCAGTACTCCAGAGGTAGGTGAAAGTGTAGGAAGCAGTGGGAGCTCTGATGAAACTAAAGATAGTGGGAGCATATATGATAGTAGTTTAGAGAATGAAGGTGTAGAAACTGAAACTCCTACCATCCGTAGATCCACTAGAGTACGAAGGCCTCTGGTCAGGTATTCTCCTTCAGCAAACTTCTTGTTTCTGAAAGATAATGGCGAACCTGAGTTGGCAAGGAAAATCTAGTGTGAAAACTAAAGAAAAGTTTGTATGGTTTGAAGTAGGCTCCAAGGCAGTGGTACTTGAAGTTTGATAGCTTCATGCAGAGGAAGGGGTACAACAGATGTAAGATGGATCACTGTTGTTATTTGAAGAAATTCAAGTCCTCTTATATCATCCTATTGTTATATGTTGATGACATGTTGATTGTTGGATCCGACATGTAGGAGATCAACAAGCTAAACAAGCAGCTAGCCAATGAGTTCGAGATAAAGGACTGAAGGGATGCTAAACAAATATTGGGCATGAGCATAGCCAGGGACAGAGTTACCGGTACACTAAAACTTTCGCAAGCCAAGTACATCAAGAAAGTTTTAGAAAAGTTCATCATGGCAGATGCAAAAGCCAGAAGTACACCTTTGGGGAGTCAGTTGAGACTTACCAAGAAGCAATCCCCAAAAACGGAAGAAGACAGAGAATACATGGCTAAAGTTTCATACGTATCTATAGTTGGTAGTTTAATGTATGCACTGGTTTGCACCAGACCAAACATTACGCATGCAGTGGGAGTTATGAGCAGATTCGTGTCAAATCCAGGAAGACAACATTGGGAAGGAATGAAATGGTTGCTACGCTACTTAAAAGGAATAGTTGAGTGTTCCTTATATTTCATAAGAAAAGGAGTAGTTTTAGAAGGGTCGGTGATGCAGACTTAGGTGGATGTGCATATTTAGGCAATAGCACAACGGTTTATGTGTTCACAATTGGATGTATAGTAATTAACTGGATGTCAAGATTACAAAAGAGTGTTGCTCTTTCAACCACAGAAGCAGAATACATGGCACCTGCAGAAGCTACCAAAGAGCTTATATGGCTGAAGAGTTTCTTATCAGAACTTGGAATGCAGTAGGAGGATTGTGTACTGTATTGTAACAACCAAAGTGAAGTTCACTTAGCAAATAATCCAGTGTTTCACAGTAGAACGAAACACATTCAGATTAGATACCATTTTATTCGAGGTTTAATCAATGAAGGAACTCTAAACTTGAAGAAAATCCTTGGAACGAAGAATCCAGCTGATTTGTTCACCAAGGTGGTTACCACTGAGAAGTTGAAGCTTTGCATGGATTCAACTGACCTTTCAGAAGTTTGAAGAGAAGGGCTTGGCAGAGAGAGAGAGAGAGAGAGAGAGAGTACTTTAAGGAATTGTGAAACTTGAATGGCAGATGAAGTTGTTCAAGCCTTCAAGTGGGAGTTGTTGGGGTATGAAGTCTTATCCAACATGGAACACTTAGATCACAATGGAGCACTTGGGGTTCATGGAGCATGTGACAAAGGAATGGATCATCTGAGAAAGGAATGGATCGTATGACAAAGGAGCAAATCAAGTGCCAAAGGAACAGATCATGTAGAAGGGGGTTTGGAGCACCTAGAAGAGGCTTGGAGCACTTTGGAGTGATATGGAGCAACAAGGGAACCTTGTTGCGCAATCTGTTGAAGGGTTGGGCCAAGAAGGATGTTGTTGCGCCAAAGGCACTCCTTCTTGCGCCAAATCTACTCCCTCTTGCACCATGGGGTATCTCTCTTGCGCCAAGCATCGCCTTGTTGCGCCATGCATGATGTTGTTGTGCCAAGATGGTGATGTTGCTCTAACTTAGAAGTTCTTGTACCACACTTGAAGCCACTTGCGTCGTCCATATTCCTGTTGCGTCATGATGGCGCAAGATGGACCATCTTGGTCCTTGATGAGCAAAGTATGCTATGAAGTCCTCTATGATGCTCAAGATGGAAGAATGTTCTAGAAGATGTTGCATGGCGGAATATGATTGGTCGTCACCATTCATGGGCCTATGGGCCAATGGGGTTGGCTCATTAGGGTTTTAGGTTTGATCCCTCAAGTATAAATAGACTCATACCCCCATCATTGTAAATTGCTAGATTTCTGTGAGAGCTCAAAGTGAGATACAATTTTGAGTGCTTGTAATAGTTGCAGAAAGTTAATAAAATCCTCTCTCTCTCTCTCTCTCTCTCTCTCTCTCTCTCTCTCTCTCTCTCTCTCTCTCTCTCTCTCTCTCTCTCTCTCTCTCTCTCTCTCTCTCGTTCGTCTGTGGACTTAGATCACCTTGACTGAACCACATTAAATATTGTGTTCTTTTGATTTACGTTTTTCAAAAGTTTTTGTAAGTTCACCGAAATTTGTTTTTTGATATTTGTTTGAAGTGTTTAATTTTTTTTTGTTGTCACCCAACAACCATGTCCTAAAAAAATTACAAAGACTAAGTTTATGACATTTGATAAACCACAATGATCATTTATGTAATTTTGTCTAAAAATAATTTACAATAAAATTATAAATTATATTATAGAAAATATATATAGTCTAATAAGTAATTTTTAATTCATTTAACCGTAACAAAAGTTAAAAATAACATTGCATTAAAATTATATTAAATTTTATCAACAAATTAAATCAAAAATAAATTTAATTTTATTCAAGAATAAATCACAAATAAATTTCGATCTGATTTTAACATATACATTTTAGTATATGGTCCAAATTAAATAGTTACTTTTACATATCAATAATATAAAATTTAATAATTGATAATTAATATCAATAATATAAATATTTTCAATAATTCACAATTCCTTCGACTCATGAAAATATATATCAATCAAATTGCGATGAATATAACCATGTGATTTCTTTACTCCGATCTAATATAATTTTCTCTCTCAAGAATTCGTTTTGGCTTATGTGTTTCTCTGTCATCACGCGACTCAAACACGAAATCAGAACATAAACTTTGTCGGTTTGTGACTTTATGGTGTCAGTCCTCGTCTACTTAGATCCAAGAACGTCCACGTGTACGATGATGATCTGGTCGACCTCCATGACTCACTCTCTCTATTTTGTCTTATATGGTTATATATTGGTTCATGCACTTGAAGCTTTAACCTTCGGATAAGGTCGACCTCTTGATGCCCCTATGCACGTGTCGACTTGCTAACCATCCTATGCCCCACCTCCCACCACTGTAAGAAAAGGACGACCGTACTTATCTCTCTGTAAATCTTCCTTATAAGTACCCATCGGATTTACAATTTCTTGGAAAAAAGGAGAATTTTCTTTAATATTCTCGATTTCTCTCTCTCTCTCTCTCTCTCTCTCTCTCTCTCCGATCAAGAACAATGGGTTTACCGGTAACTGATCCGATGACTCAATTAAGTTTACCACCAGGGTTTCGGTTTTTCCCTACCGACGAGGAGCTGCTAGTGCAATACCTTTGCCGGAAAGTTGCCGGACATGATTTCTCTCTTCAGATCATTGCAGATATTGATTTGTACAAGTTTGATCCATGGGAGCTTCCAAGTAAGTGAATTTAGCTTGTAATTGAATATACTTTTTAGGGTTTTTAATGGATTTTGGTTTAGTAACAAATGGTGCAACTTTTGGTTACAGGTAAGGCGATGTTTGGGGAGAAAGAATGGTACTTTTTTAGTCCAAGAGATCGAAAGTATCCAAATGGGTCTCGACCCAATAGAGTAGCCGGGTCGGGTTACTGGAAGGCTACCGGAACTGATAAAGTGATCACCACCGGTGGACGGAGAGTTGGGATCAAGAAAGCTTTGGTGTTTTACGTGGGTAAAGCTCCGAAAGGAAACAAAACTAACTGGATCATGCATGAGTATAGGCTGTCGGAGCCACAAAGAAAAAACGGTAGCTCAAGGGTGAGTCCGATCAATCTCTGATCATTCTGTTTTTTGTTACTAAAAATCTTTCTGTTTCATTTACTAGATTCTTAATCTGGGTTTTGATTTTGGTTCAACAGTTGGATGATTGGGTGCTTTGTCGGATATACAAGAAGAATTCAAGTGCACAGAAACACATTTCCGGTGGCGCTCCGACCACCGAACAGAGCCACGGTTCTTCTTCATCTTCGTCCTCTCAGTTCGACGACGTTCTCGAATCACTGCCGGAGATTGAAGACAGGTTCTTCAACTTACCAAGGATCAACTCCTTGAAGACCTTTCAACAAGAAGATCAGAAGGTAAATCTTCAAAAATTTGATTCTGGTAATTACGATTGGGCCAGCATCGCTGCGTTCGGGTTGCCGGAACCTGTTACCGGAAGCCAAGCTCCGACCACCGCCAACACCACAATGAATGTAATTTCTTCAATGGCGCCGGCGACCACATACCCCATGGACACAACATTTGGAAGATCAGTGGAGGATGAAGTTCAAAGTGGAATCAGAAGCCAACGGGTTGAGCATCCGGGTTCGGGCTACTTTCAATCGAACTTGAACCAGTTTACACAGAGCCAGGGTTTCTCGAACACAATGGACCCATTTGGTATCCGGTACCCGACCCAACAGGGGAATTTGGGTTTCAGACGGTGAAAATTGAAGTGAGGGTGCCGGCGTGTAAATATACGATTCTATAGGGGCCTTGGGTGTAGATTAAAAGAGTTGGGGGTGTTATATGGAACCCAATTTTTGAAAAAATCTAAAATGAAAAAAGAAGTTGGGGAAATTAAGGATTGGTATATTCAACGTAGATACTCTCTTTATTACAATGTAATATCTTACGGGAATGGTATTAGCTTTTCGATTTGTTTTTGGTTTCTTCATATTGATAATACATATAAATTGTATAAACACTATATAAAAAGATCATAAGATCAATTTGAACTTGAATTACTTAGGATGTTTTTTATTAAAGATAATTTTATAGTATATGTTTTAAACAAACTATAAAATATTATATATATGTAGATATTTTTAAAATTCTATTTGCCTAATATTAGAAAAAACATACATTTAAATCATTATTTTCGTCATATTATACTTTTATTATAATGTTATGTTTAAAATTATATATATATATATATATATATATATATATATATATATATATATATATATATATATATATATATATATATATACTTTCGTAAATATTCAAAATATTATATTTATCAAAATTATTTTTTATTCAACAATTTGCTTAAATTTCCATCAAATTTAAAAACAAAAATGTTTTTGACAAGTTTCCACTCAAATTTAAGAACAAGTTGATGAAACATGTACCTTAAATCTAAGAATAAATTTACTCATGTGTACATATGAAACTTTTCATACAAATTATTAACTAACAAAAAATCATAGTCATCAAATCAGAATAGTTAACTAGCAAAACTATTGTTTTCAAACAATTCATAGTTTTCAGAAACGTAATAGTGTAACTAACAAAAAAAAAACAATTGGAAACGATCGACTATCGTGGATAATTGTTTTAAACAGTTTTCAAATCGTATGGTTCATCATTGTCTCATAAATAGTTACATAAACAGAAATTATTTGAGCCGAGGTTACTCAATGGTACGACGTAAATCGGTAAATGGTTACTTCTTTCTCGTCTTCATACATGTTAAGCATATCCATGAACTATTAATTAGAATCAACCTCAATAAACAATTGGCTTGATGCACACTTGTCATCATAGCAAATTGAAAATTTTGGATTGTCCCTAGATGAATAACGCCTTATGACTTTTTCATTTAGTTGACTCGGGTTATATGATCATGTCTCTATGTAGATGCATTTTTTAGAGTTAAAAGAAACATATTTTCTTACAAATGTTATTAACTAGCCGAAAGAAACCCCTATATTTCAATTTGAGCTTGTATCTGCATGATAATATAGTTACATAGCCATAGTCGATTATTGGAGACTCTACCATGTTCTCAAGGTGTCATCCTATGACAATATCTAAAGTATCTTCCATCTAACAAAACAAGGTTTCAATAATCTTTGAAAATCAGCAAACTTTCTTAATAAATAGGCAATCATGAATAATTTATTCGATAATCATCAAACTTTATTGTCATACCCCCAAACTGGAACGGCGGAAACGTTCGGGGGTGGAGGACGTCATGTACAGTATCACAACAATTGCATCATAGTAATCAAAGTAAACACGACCATTACATTGAATAAGTAAAATATTTACATCTGTTTGATACATAGTTTGTATACAGCTTAAATATAACAAAAGTATAAAAGACGAGACACTATAAGCTCCATCTTCTCAAAAGTCTGCGGGAGTACCTGTCTACTGATTTCCTGAGAATACAAGCGGTTTTGAAAGAGTATCAGCATGAAAGCTGGTGAGTTCATAAATATGTTTTTGAAATGAAAACCTGACTGTGAATCTGTTAAAATGTTTACATGTTCTCAAGAAAATCCAATATTTTCTTAGTAAAAATATGATAATACCAGTTCCTTCTATGACCTCTTAGTTCATACTAGCTATGTATAAACCAATATCGAACAGACAGTTGATTGTGTGGATCTGCCCTAAGCCCACAACCAAACAAGAAACAGGAAATGAGGCGGAAACCACACATTCCACGGTCTATCGGATATTCTTCATGCATAGCCTAGATGCATAAATTAAGGAATTATAGAGTTGATAATGAATGTTCGTTAGTTAAATGATAAACCGATTGTTTGTAAAGTACTGATGTTTGTCCTGGAAAATCTTATATTTTCCCTAAGTGTGAATTGTTGTCTTAACTGTTCCAAAACTGAAAAGTACAAGTATTTTCCATACTTATGTTGTTTAAGCATTGTTCTGTTTGAAAACCCTGGAATCCTCCAGTTTGTATAGTAGTTCTATTACTTTAAAATAAAACTAGTTGAAGTTGTTACCATTCATACATTAATCGTATTATTTAGTACCAAATTTATGAGTTGTTATAACCATACTTGACCATTGAATTGCCTGAACGACGTTCTTCAGGTGTCAGAATCGAAATGACTTTGTCACCCAGGCCTACCGGCCTAACTGTAGCTAACAGTTATGGTGCGGGATTGTCGGTCCCGTATAGATCTATACACAAACTCAAGTTCTCCCTCTAGGAGACTCTGGTTATAATCTCAGGACTTTTGTTAGTACTTAGGTAAGTACGCGCAAATGCTCACTCATAAAATACTATCCTAACGATTAAGCGTAGAATAAAATGAATCCTTTAAATTTACAGGACTGTTTGTATGACCCATAAACTTTACTCTATATAGTTTATATGTTTGCTCGCATTGAATCTATGTTTCGTGCATTGATAGGATAATTGTTCCATAAACTATACCTATTATAGTTTATATGTTTGTTAATGTATTCAATTCGTGTTTTACACTGAAAACTCTACAATTATGTTGAAAACTTTCCCTTATGCTCAACATTTTACAAAAGGGATAAAATATCTAAGTGTTTTATAAAATGTAATAATCTTTTGTTTGAATCAATCGCATAAGTTTTAATCCTGTTTAAATCCTTTATATAAATCACAAAATTTATTTGTGTTTTGTTTGTATCCTCCCCCTAAAAACGTTAAAAACAGTAAAGGTGTAGGGGTATGAACTCACAGCTGGATGCGTGTATGTGCCGGACAACGAGACTGGAAATGAGGACCCTCGAGTTGTTGTACGCAAAGTTAACGGAATCCTAATAATAATTAAACACATATTTGTATTTAAATTAGCGAATCCATTAGTTAAAGTGCTAGAAAAACACTTGTTTTTGGTTAAGGAATGTTACCGAGACTCGATCGAGGAGGAAAAGTAGGTTTGCAGCCAAGATTCATGATGTAGGGCTGATTGCGGCCGTGAAGGGTTTTCGGCCGTGAACTGTTCTCGGCCGTGAACGGTTTCCTACCCTTGAAGGGTTTACGGTCTTTGAATGGTTTACGGCCGTGAACTCAAGAACAAGGAATGTTTGATTTGATGAAAGGATGAATGTTTGATGCTCCAAAACGAGTTTCAAGGTGAATTGGGTGATAGATGAAGAGAAAACTTGAGTTTTCGGTTGATGGTTTTAGAGAGAGAAATTAGGTTTTTGGCCATAAAAGTATAAATGAGGGTAGGAACACATATATATAGGCTGGGTTCATGGTCGGTGGTGGGGTCCACCCGATCGTGAACGGTTTACGGTCGTGAACAGTTTGCGGCCGTAAACTCCGGAATGCACTAGACTTAGCTGATTTTTGATGAAAAACTTGATTTTAGTCCCGACACATATATATATTAGGTTCATATACTCTAAGTTGTTCTCAACCCTTACAAGTTTAACAAAATAAATAAAATTCGAAATTTTTATTTAACGAATTTGACTTTCGTTGACTGAAAATGGTTCGGGTTGTCACATTTATGAAGCAATATGCAATGATGAATACCAATAATCAAAAATTAGGTTTTGTTGTACTTTATGGAAATTAGTATATGTATATGAAATCACATATGTCTGATTTAGAAAGACAGAAGCTGTAGAACGTTTACGAAATTTATAGCAACCAAATTTAAACAATAAACTAACACCAAAACAAACCAAAATCCAACAAGCCATATGAAACTAGTTAACTATCAGGAACTTTCTAAATAATATAATTATAGCTAGCCAAAAACTATCACTTGAATAACGACAAGAACAACCCAATGATGAAGTCACGTGTCTGAAGAAATTATCCAGGATGAAATCGATTTTTCTGATGAAATCGCATATGTCTTAAGCAGTTGCCCATAATCCAAGAATATAATTACCTTAGAAATGGGTCCTGATGATGTAACATTCGTTTTCAGGTATTATTCTTTTGAAGTCTATTTATTCTAGGTGTTGGATTTTGGGGAGTGTAACTGGCCACGCATGTTGATGGAGACCCACCGCGACGTAGCCATGTCATTTAGCAAAGACTGCAAGCAGGGGGCACTGATTTGTTTCTACTGCAACTAGGTTGGCCACAAGAAGGCCGATTGTTCGGTTTTAGCTGGTGGCGTGGCGAATGCACCCGCTCCAGCCACCTTGAAGCTCATGTGGTGAGGAGTCGAGCTTTTCAGCTGACGACGGAGGAGGCTAGAG
This sequence comes from Lactuca virosa, assembly GCF_052849685.1. Classification (NCBI taxonomy): domain Eukaryota; kingdom Viridiplantae; phylum Streptophyta; class Magnoliopsida; order Asterales; family Asteraceae; genus Lactuca; species Lactuca virosa. The sequence goes on along the minus strand of NC_136432.1, from coordinate 162,806,301 downwards.
CAACGCTAGATGTGGTTATTGGTATGTACCTTCTATTTTATTTTGTTTCTTTCCTTATTTATGCTTATTGTTTGTTATGATGTGATTAGGGATGTTCCTAGTCAATGGTATGCATGCTCTTTTACTGTTTGATTTCAGGTCCAATCATTCTTTTTATCTATTGTGTTTAACAAGAACTTCGATGTCACACTGGTAGCGCTGGATCACCCTTTGGCAGTAGAGATTGTCGATGTCCGTTTTGTGAGAGCCTCGAGGATTTTCTGCAATTATATTTTGGATATGTTTAGTGTGAGGTTTCCGATTGATCTCGTTACCATTCCTTTGGGAGAGATGATGGTTATTGTGGGTATAGATTGGTTGATCCAGTTTAGGGATATGATCGACTGCGAGTGTCAGCTGGTACGAGTTCGAACCCAAAGTGTGGGAGAGCTAATTATTCACAACGAGGGTGCATGAGGTGGCCCAACCTTTTGTTCAACTGTGAAAGCTAGAAGGTACTTGCAACACGGGTGTAGTAGGTTTTTGGTTATGAGAAGATGAAGTGTAACATCCCAATTTCAAGACCAAAAAATTTGTTTTTAATTAAGTAACTTATAAAACAGTTTACTGAAAAATATCATTGATTCATATCATTTCATAAAACATAGTCACGTGTCTTAAAGCCATATCATAAAATAGTAATAATGTCAGAGTACAATTCCAAGAATCTCGTAATGTGGAAATCATGTGTGTGTGTGATGCGATCCTACCGTGCCGACTCTTTCCCTTTTGAAGAAGAGCTACCTGAAAACAAAACTGAAAACTATAAGCACAAAGCTTAGTGAGTTCCCCCATCATACCACATACCATATATAACATATACTGTCTAACATATATGGGTACTGACTACCCCTTCGATCTCTTTCAACTGGTAACTTGCCTAGCATATCAGGGTGATGGCCTACCCCTTCGGTCCTGTTGACCGGTACCTAGCCTAGCATATCAGGGTGTTGGCCTACCCCTTCAGTCCTGTAGACCGGTACCGGGGACTATTTCACCCCATACTTCTACCACATAGCATCCTAGTACATAACATATAAAACATATACTGCCTAACTTATTCAGGTGCTGGCATATCCCTTCGGCCCTATCGACCGGTACTAGGGTCTACCCTACCCATTCTACCATTATCACATATCATCATATCATACAAGTAAATAACATAACATACCATATAATTATCACAAAGACAATCATCTAACAAACATCTCCTACTAGTAGGCCGGCATTGTGGCCTTAGACCCACTTCTACTGGAAGGTAACTCACCTCAATGTCGTGAAGTGTCTGAATTGTCCTCGATGTTGGGATCAACTCCTCTCAAACTACTACACATAACAATCTTCCTTAATTACCATTTCATACTCTTAGCCCTTTCAAGGGTCAACTCAGGTCAAAGTCAAAGTCAAGGTCAACACCCTGGCCAAAGTCAACTTTTGGTCAAAGTCAACATCTGGTTGACCCAACTCGCCGAGCTGGTCTACCACCTCGTCGAGTTCCATAATCCACAAAATACTGGAACTTCGATCCTGTTCGTCGAGTCTTTCAAGAACTCGTCGTGTTCTCCTTCATACAGAATAGGGACCTTTTTGCTCTTGACTCGTCGAGCTCGTCCATGAACTCGTCGAGTCCTTCTTCATACAAGTTGGGACATTGCCTTGAAATCGCCGAGTTCGTCCTTGAACTCATCGAGTTCTTTGATCTTCAAGTCCATATTCACGTCCATCTTGTTGTGTCCTCTTCTAGACTCAACCAGATCGATCGGAAACAGAAAAGGTTAAGGAACCATGACCCGACTCGCCGAGTCCTATGAGCGACTCGCTGAGTTCCCCAAAGTCCAAGTCTACCAAGTCGATTTCAGTCGGGCTTAATGCATCCAAAACATAGATCTGACCTCCTAGGATCGATATAGCACGTAAAGTTACAAACTTTACGTGCATGCATGGGTTAACTAGCTCATAAGGACCTAAAATGAGGTCTACAAGGTGCATGGGACTCCCATGGCCATAAAGTTGGCACCTTTATGCCATGGGAACCCTTAAAGGTTCAAGATCTGAAGTACAACCCATTGATACACACAATCCCGAATATGGTTTCACTAAGACTTAGAAAAGGTAGAAAATAGCCCTAAATGGAGATCTAAGAAATGAATAGTCAAGGTATCAGCTTTATACCTCAAATGAGCTGGAAATGTGCCAAAACCTCTGGATCTACTTGCTTTCTCTTGATCTCCCAAGCCTCCTCCTTCTTCTCAAGCTTCAAAGACACACAAATGGCACAAAAAGGCTCAGAAACACTCAATATTCGATTAGGGTTTCGTGAAGAGAGTCTGAGGGTGATGGAGGCTGGAGCGGAGACCCTATAAGTTGTTTAAATAGGGTGAAAACCTTCAAATATAGGGTTTCATCCAGACAGGTCTACTCGTCGAGTCGGGGCTTCCGACTCGGCGAGTAGATTCTTCCACCCGCGTCCCAAAATTCGCATATACTCGACGAGTTGGGGCCTCCAACTCATCGAGTCCCAAAGTAAAAATGCAAAAACTTATATTAAAAATACGTACCGGGAACCAGGCGTTACAACTCTCCCCCACTTATTTTAGACTTCGTCCTTGAATTATGTTGCTGCATCTGGAAAAAGCTAGGGGTAGTTCTCTCTCATCTCGGCCTCCAGCTCCCAAGTCCATTCTGAGCCCTTGCGGTGCTACCATTGCACCTTCAACAACTCGACCCTCTTGTTCCTCAGATCCTTCAACTTCCTGTCAAGGATAGCTATTGGTCGCTCAATGTAGTTCAGGCTGTCATCCACCTGAATATCCTCTAGAGGTACCACTGCAGAGTCGTCTACCAGACACTTCTGCAACTGGGAGACATGAAAGGTACTGTGAATCTGGCTAAGCTCGCCAGGCAGATCCAGCCTATATGCCACCTTGCCCCCCCCCCCCCCCCCCCCGGGCTGCAACCCTGAAAGGACCGATGTACCTGGGGCCTAACTTGCCCCACTTCCAGAACCGGATGACACCTTTCCAAGGAGACACCTTCAGGAGAACCATATCGCCGACCTGGAATTCCAAGTTCGAACGGCGCTTGTCGGCATAACTTTTCTGCCGACTCTGATCAGTCTGAAGCCTGCTCCGGACCTGCTGGATCCTCTCCGTCGTCTTGAGTACCACTTCGGTACTCCCCATGACCCTCTTCCCAACCTCACCCCAACATATCGGGGTTCTGCACTTCCTCCCGTATAACATCTCGAAGGGAGGACGGTCGATACTCACGTGGTAGCTATTATTGTAGGAAAACTCTGCCAAGGGAAGGAAGGTATCCCAACTACCACCGAAGTCTAAAACGCATGCCCGCAGCATATCCTCCAAAGTTTGGATGGTCCGCTCGCTCTGACCATCCGTCTGCGGGTGAAAAGCGGTGCTAAAGTGCAGACGAGTACCCACAATACGCTCGCTCTTCCGATGTTCCTCCTTCATAGCCTCCTGTTGAGCCTCTCAGATCTGCTCCAGAAGCGGAGTCACTACTGTCGTCCGCAGACAAATATCTCTGATCGGGGCTGCCTTGCGGCTAAGAGCATCGGCCACCACATTGGCCTTCCCCGGGTGGTAGAGGATCTCACAGTCGTAATCCTTCACCACATCTAGCCATCGACGCTGCCTCATGTTTAGATTCGGCTGATCCATGAGATACCTCAGACTCTTGTGATCCGTGTAAATGGTACAACAGACCCCATAGAGGTAATGTCGCCAAATCTTGAGGGCGAAGACGACCGCGCCCAACTCCAAATCATGTGTCGGGTAGTTCGCCTCGTGAGGCTTCAGCTGCCTCGAGGCGTAGGCGATGACGTGCCCTCTCTGCATCAGTACTGCACCCAACCCTAAAATGGACGCATCACAGTATACTACAAAAATCCTCCACGCCCTCTGGCAGGGCTAAGATCGGCGCCTCACGTAACCTCTGCCTCAGTGTCTCAAACGTTGTCTGCTGCTCAGGCCCCCAACGAAATACAACGGCTTTCTTCGTCAGCCGGGTCAAGGGTACCGCTATCTTGGAGAAGTCCTGAATGAATCTCTGGTAATAGCCTGCTAGTCCTAGGAAACTCCGAATCTCAGATGGAGACTTCGGAACATCCCACCTCATCATGGCCTCCACCTTGGCCGGGTCAACCAAAATCTCGTTCTGGTTGACAAGGTGCCCCAGAAACTGCACCTCGCGCAACCAAAACTCGCACTTTGAGAACTTGGCGTACAAGCTCTCCCTCCTCAGGGTATACAACACCTCTCTCAAGTGCTCCTCGTGCTGCTCCTGCGTGTTGGAATAAACCAAGATGTCATCAATGAAAACTATCACAGACTGATCCAGCATCGGTCTGCACACACGGTTCATGAGATCTATGAACATGGCAGGAGCATTGGAGAGCCCGAAGGGCATCACCACGAACTCGTAGTGGCCATAGCGACTCCGGAATGCAGTCTTCTGTACATCCTCGTCTCTGACCCTCATCTGATGGTATCCTGAACGTAAATCTATCTTGGAAAACCAAGATGCCCCCTGTAGCTGGTCGAAGAGATCATCAATCCTCGGGAGTGGGTAACGGTTCTTCACTGTTACCTTGTTCGGCTCCCAGTAATCTATACACATCTGATTCAATCCGTCCTTCTTTTTCACAAACAGGATCGGGGCTCCCCAAGGAGAACTGCTCGGCTTGATAAATCCTTTGTCTAATAGCTTCTGCAGCTGTGTAGACAACTCCTGCATCTCAGGAGGAGCCAACCGATATGGTGCCTTGGCTATCGGAGACGCACCGGGGACTAGGTCGATCCGGAACTCCACCTGCCTCTCCGGAGGTATCCCAGGCAGCTCATCTGGAAATACGTCCGGGTACTCTCGCACCACTGGCACATCACTCACGGTCGCCTTACCCGCTTCCCGGGTATCCATAACATAGGCGACGTACCCTACGCAACCCTGCTGAAGGTAGTGCCTAGCCCTCGCAGCTGAGCACAAAGCTGGTACTCACTGCGGCCTCTCGCCCTGAATCACCAGCTCTCCCCCACTTGGGGTCCTGATACGCACCATATGCTGCTCACAGTCGATCATCGCCCTATTAGGGCTCAACCAGTCCATGCCTATAATAACCTTGTTCCCACGTAACGGAATGGGAACTAAATCTACGAGGTAACGCTCGTCATATAACCTCAACACGTAGTCTCTGAAAACCTCTGATGCTCTGACAGATCGGTCGTCAGCAATCTCGACCTCTAAAGGATAATCTAACATCCCCGAAGACTCAGAAAACCTCTTGCTAAGCGCGAGAGAAAGAAAATGATCGGGTAGCCCCCGAATCGAATAACACCTGCACTGGGATACTGTTCACATGGAACGATCCTAAACATAACACATAAACACAGTACATAAATATCATAATCAACATGAAATAAGAGTTAGGGAGAAGAAAACATACCCGTCACCACATCAGGTGTGGCACGCGCCTCCTCGGCGGTTAGCTGGAAGGCTCGACTCCTCACCACCGGAGCATCTATCTTGCCCTGTCGGCCATCCGTAATCTGCAGGGTCGCTGGAGCTGGCGCCGCTACTGGCGCTGCTGCTTTCAATCTCGGGCACTTGGCCTTTTTATGGCCCTTTTGATTGCAATGAAAGAAAATCAGGTGTGATGTCTGAAATGTGGGGGTAGGGTCAGTACAATCCCTACCAAAGTGCCTAAACTTGCCGCACTTATAGCAGCCTGATGATCCCAATCTATAACCCCCTCGTGAGTCTTGTCGCATTTCCCACAGCGGCTCCGACCCTCCTAGCCCTTCGACCTAGTGTCAGATCCATTGGGTTTCTTCCCCAAAACCCCAGCAACCTGCCCAGTCTCCGCCTTCCTCTTCCGGATGTGCTCGATATCAATCTCCCTCTCTCTCGTCCTGGCTATCATGTCCTCCAAAGTCAGACGTGCTGAGTAACTAACATGTTTCCTGATGTCAGCTCTCAGCATATCATAGTATCGGGTCTTCCTCATCTCCTCATCCCCAACATACTGAGGCACCAGTAAGGCCCTCTCCCTGAACTCCACGGTAATCTCCGCCACTGTCTTTGTCGTCTGCCTCATGTCAAGAAACTCTCTGGCCAGCTGTTGAATCTCCACATCCGGCGCAAACTCCGCCCTAAACCTGGTCACAAAGTCTGACCAAGTCATAGCCTCAACAGCTGGGGATCCTAACGAATCACTGGCCACCTCCCACCAATCTCGAGCTCGGTCTCTCAAGCACCCTGCATCATACCGGACCTTCGACCCCTCATGGTAGAAGCTCGTCAACTGTGCAGACTCGATGTCTGCAATCCACCTCCTGGCAACAATGGGGGCCTTCACCCCATGGAAGTCTGGCGCACCACATCCCCTAAAGTCCTTGAAGGAGAGTGTGCGTGTCCCTGACTGAGTGGAAACCATGTCACTCCGAAATGCCCTGAGGCGATCCTCCATCAGCTCGATAATCCCTTCCTGGATCGACTCGAAAATTACCAGGGTCGACTCAAGGATGCCTCTCGTGATCTAAGAAGCAATAAACTCACGTAGTCCCTCATCAACTGGCTCGGCACCCGATCCCGAACCTGATCCTAATCCTAATCCTAATCCTGACCCTGAACCTCCCCCTCTGTGTCGCGTAATCACCACCATTTTGAAACAAAACGCAATAAACTCACGTCGTCCCTCATCAACTGGCCCGACACCCGATCCCGAACCTGATCCTGATCCTGATCCTGACCCTGAACCTCCCCCTCCATGTCGCGTAATCACCACCATTCTGAAACAAAACACATAATTGTTAGGGTCATACATAACCTCGAGAGGTCTCACACATTCTACCTTCCACATCTATCCCTAGTTCTATCTCAACCCTCCTTGACTTGAGTACAGATCCTCTGCTTTCAGTAGTACGGGCCCATACTACCTTCCACATCTATCCGTACTTTCCTCAAGGATTGCCTTGACTTTACCAAGTCCTTTCTACTGCTACTGCACTAATCTCATCCTAGGCTTACCCTAGGGTAACTCTCCGACCTACTCTCCCCCATCAACTGCATAAGGAATCCCTGCTACCTTTACCTAACTAGCTTGCGAATATGATTACATATCACTAAGACCAGATAATTCTTCAAATGAGAGGTCCTACCATACAACAGTTGGACTCAAACAAGAGTCGCGCAATAGGGCTAGACCTAACCTTCTGAAATTATTTAGTCCTCGCAATATGTAACTTATCGTATTCGTTTACTAGTTAGCTAAAGATAACTAGAACTCCTAAAAGCACAAAGCAAGCGGCATTCGAGCATTGAGTAACCATACCAAGCATATCCTATTCAGGCCATTATATCACTGACTAATCATTTCTAGCATAAAACTCAATAAGCACATATAGCAGGCACATAAGGCATCTTCCTAGATCCTTAGCCCTAATCTAGCATGCAGTTCTCATACAAAGACAATAGGCATATAAGGCATCATTCCAAGATCCTTAGCCCTAATCTAGCATGCAGTTCTCATAATCATATTATAACATGTATGGTATCTTGAGGAAACTTACTTGAGCTCGGCCAGTTGCACGCATCACACACCTTGTTCTTTCTCAAACCTCCTTATTTTAAATTTTAGAAAAAACTATTTTTCTTGTAAAAATATTTCAAACCTTTGATTTGAGTCCAGACACCCCCAAAGGTGCGTCCGAATCCCTCAAACCAAGGCTCTGCTACCAACTTGTAACATCCCAATTTTCAAGACCAAAAATTTTGTTTTTAATTAAGTAACTTATAAAACAGTTTACTGAAAAACATCATCGATTCATATCATTTCATAAAACATAGTCACGTGTCTTAAAGCCATATCATAAAATAGTAATAATGTCAGAGTACTATCCCAAGAATCTCGTAATGCGGAAATCATGTGTGTGTGATGCGCTGCTACCGTGCTGGATCTTTCCCCTTCGAAGAATAGGTACCTGAAAACTGTAAACACAAAGCTTAGTGAGTTCCCCCATCATACCACATACCATGCATAACATATACTGTCTAACATATTTGGGTACTGACTACCCCTTCAGTCTCTTTCAACCGGTAACTTGCCTAACATATCGGGGTGCTCGCCTACCCCTTCGGTCCCGTCGACCGGTACCGGGGACTATTTCACCCCTACTTCTACCACATAGCATCCTAGTGCATAACATATAAATCATATACCGCCTAGCTTATTCGGGTGCAAGCATACCCCTTCAGCCCTATCGATCGATACTAGGGTCTACCCTACCCATTCTACCATTATCACATATCATCATATCATACAAGTAAATAACATAACATACCATATAATTATCACAAAGACAATCATCTAACAAACATCTCCTACTAGTGGGCCGACATTGTGGCCTTATACCCACTTCTACTGGAAGGTAACTAACCTCAATGTCGTGAAGTGTCTGAACTGTCCTCGATGTTGGGATCAACTCCTCTCAAAGTCCTACACATAACAACCTTCCTTAATTACCATTTCATACTCTTAGCCCTTTCAAGGGTCAACTCAGGTCAAAGTCAAAGTCAAAGTCAAGGTCAACACCCTGGTCAAAGTCAACTTTTGGTCAAAGTCAACATCTGGTTGACTCAACTCGCCGAGTTGGTCTACCAACTCGTCGAGTTCCATAATCCACAAAATACTGGAATTTCGATCCTATTCATTGAGTCTTTCAAGAACTCGTCGAGTTCTCCTTCATACAGAATCGGGACCTTTTTGCTCTTGACTCGCCGAGCTTGTACATGAACTCGTCGAGTCCTTCTTCATACAAGTTGGGACATTGCCTTGAACTCGCCGAGTTCGTCCTTGAACTCGTCGAGTTCTTTGATCTTCAAGTCCATATCCACGTCCATCTTGTTGAGTCCTCTTCTAGACTCAACCAGATCGATCAGAAACAGAAAAGGTTGGGGAACCATGACCCGACTCGCCGATTCCTATGAGCGACTCGCCGAGTCCCCCAAAGTCCAAGTCTACCAAGTCGATTTCAGTTGGGCTTAATGCATCCAAAACATAGATCTGACCTCATAGGATCGATATAGCATGTAAAGTTACAAACTTTACGTGCATGCATGGGTTAACTAGCTCATAAGGACCTAAAATGAGGTCTACAAGGTGCATGGGACTCCCATGGCCATAAAGTTGGCACCTTTATGCCATGGGAACCCTTAAGGGTTCAAGATCTGAAGTACAACCCCCATGATACACATAATCCCGAATATGGCTTCACTAAGACTTAGAAAAGGTAGAAAATAGCCCTAAATGGAGATCTAAGAAATGAATAGTCAAGGTATCAGATTTATACCTCAAATGAGCTGGAAATGTGCCAAAACCTCTGGATCTACTTGCTTTCTCTTGATCTCCCAAACCTCCTCCTTCTTCTCAAGCTTCAAAGACACACAAATGGCACAAAAAGGCTCAAGATCACTCAATATTCGATTAGGGTTTCGTGAAGAGAGTCTGAGGGTGATGGAGGCTGGAGTGGAGACCCTATAAGTTGTCTAAATAGGGTGCAAACCCTTAAATTTAGGGTTTCATCCAGACAGGTCTACTCGTCGAGTCGGGGCTTCCGACTCGGTGAGTAGATTCTTCCACCCGCGTCCCAAAATTCGCATCTACTCGACGAGTTGGGGCCTCCAACTCATCGAGTCCCAGAGTAAAAATGCAAAAGCTTATATTAAAAATACGTACCGGGAGTCGGGCGTTACATGAAGACTACTGCAGATGTGGCTATAGTTTGGGGCTTTCCCGATATGTTTCCTGAGGATTTGTTGGGAGTGCCTCCTGAGAGGCAGGTTGAGTTCAGGATAGATTTGGTTCCGGGTGCGGCTCCGATAGCCAAGGCACCCTATCGTCTTGCACCTCTTGAGATGCAAGATTTTTCCACCCAACTTCAGAGCTGTTGGACAAGGAGTTTATTCGTCCAAGTAGTTCGCCGTGGGGAGCACCGATATTGTTTGTTAAGAAGAACGATGGGATGCACCGGATATGTATTGACTATCGAGAGATGAATAAGCTATTGGTGAAGAACTGTTATCCACTTCCAAGGGTCGATGACTTATTTGACCAGTTGTAAGGTGCTTCTTGGTTTTCCAAGATCGAATTGAGGTCGGGTTACCACCAGATGAGAGTCCGGGATGAGGATATTCAGAAGACGGCCTTTAGGACCCGTTATGGTCATTACGAGTGTGTGGTGATGCCATTTGGGCTCACCAATGCACAGGTGGCATTTATAGATCTCATGAACCGGGTGTGTAGGCCGATGTTGGATCAGTCAGTAATTGTGTTTATCGATGATATCTTGGACTATTCCAAGACCAAGGAACAACATGAGATGTACTTACGAGAGGTTCTTGAGACTCTGAGGAGGGAGAGGCTTTATTCCGAATTCTCCAAGTGTGAGTTTTGGTTGCATGAGGTCCAGTTCTTTGGGCACCTCATCAACCAAAACAGTATCTTAGTCAACCCGACTAAGATTGAGGCCGTGATGTAGTGTGAGGTTTTGAAGTCTCCATTTAAGATTCAGAGTTTCCTTGGTTTGACTGGGTATTATCTAAGGTTTATTCATTATTTCTCGAAAATAACAGTACCTCTGACATGGTTGACGAAGAAGACGATTGCTTTTTAGTGGGGGCCTGAGCAGCAGGCGACATTTGAGAATTTGAGACGAAATTTGTGTGAGGCACCGGTCGTGACCCTTCCCAAGGGTGTTGAGAATTTTGTAGTTTATCGTGATGCTTCGATCACTAGGTTGGGAGTTGTACTCATGCAGTGGGATCGAGTTATTGCATATGCTTCGAGGCAATTGAAGTCTTACGAAGTGAATTATCCAATTTACGATAGTTTGAGATATTTAATGGGGTTCGGTGTACCATCTATAATATTTGATGGATTAGCCGAATCTGAGAATGAGGCAACGTAGGTGGCTCAATGTGGTCAAGGATTACAAATATGAGATTTTGTATCATCTAGGGAAAGCTAATGTGGTGGCCGATGCTTTGAGACGCAAGACCTTTAGTGCACTGATTCGATATGTGTGTTTGTGACTGACTGTTATTACCCCACTGTTAGAGTTTATTAAGGGAGCTCAGACTGAGGCACTTAAAGAGGCTAACCGGAAGAGTGTGAGGATTGTAGGGCATGTTTCCACTTTTGATTATGATAGTCGAGGATTGTTGACATTGCACGATAGGGTGTGGCTTCTGTATTTGGGTGGAGCTCGATTGGTTTTGTTGGATGAGACTCATAAGTTGAAGTTTTCAATTCATCCAGGTGTTACCAAGATTTACATGGATTTGTGGCATGACTATTGGTTGTCCTACATGAAGAGGGATGTTGCTTGGTATGTAGAGAAGTGCTTGACTTGTCGAAAATTCAAGGCCGAACATCAGAGGCCTCACGGAAAGTTACAACCATTGGATATCCCGATGTAGAAATGGGAGCAGATTACCATGGATTTCATCACAAAACAACTAAAGACAACACGGGGGTTAATACGATTTGGGTTATTGTAAATATGTTGACCGAGAGCGCTCACTTAATTCCTATTTGGGAGAGTTCTTCAGCCGAGATGTTGGATGATATTTACATCAAGGATGTGGTAGCACGTCATGGGGTGCCAAATTCTATGGTTTCCAATAGAGATGTTCGTTTCACGTCCAGGTTTTGGAAGAGGTTCCATGACGATTTGGGTACTTAATTGCATTTTAGCACTGCTTATCACCCGCAAACCGATGGTCAGAGTGAGCGGACCATTCAAGCTCTTTAGGATATGCTTAGGGAATGTGTTTTAGATTTTGGTGGTAGTTGGGATACCTGCATTCCTTTAGAAGAGTTATCCTACAACAATAGTTATCAATCTAGTATCGACAAGTCTCCATTGAAGATGCTTTATGGGAGGAAATGATGGACCCCGATTTGTTAGGGCGAGGATGGCCAGAGAGTTATGGGGAGCACTGAGGTGGTGCTCAAGACTACTGAGATGATCCAACAAGTGTAAGGAAGGTTGTCGATTGTGCAGAGCATACATAAGAATTATGCAGATCAGTGTCGGTCCGATCTTGAGTTTCAAGTTGGGGATTTCGTGCATCTGAAGGTCTCACCATGGAAGGGTGTCATCCGATCTCAGAAACGGGGTAAGTTAGGCCCGATGTTTATTGGACCTTTCAGGATTCTTGCTCGGGTGGGCAAGGTTACACAACGCTTGGATTTGCTTGAGGAGCTTAGTGAGATTCACAGTACTTTTCATGTTTCCCAGTTGAGGAAGTGTATAGTGGATGAGACTTCCATTGTTGCTTTGGATGAAATACACGTAGATGCAGGCCTGAATTATGTGGAGCGACCAATATAAATTTTAGATAGGGATACGAATACCTTGCACAACAAGGTGGTGGACTTGGCAAAAGTGCAGTGGCAGCACCCGAAGGGTTCCGAGTGGACTTGGGAACCTAAGGATGAGATGCCCGAGCATTATCTTGAATTGTTTATTGCAGCGGATTTCGAGGAAGAAATCTTATTCAAGTGGGGGAGAATTATAACTTCCATTTTCAGGTATTATTCTTTTGAAGTCCAATATTCCAGGATTTGGATTGTGGGGAGTATGATTGACCACGGCGCGGGGGTGAGACCCACCGCGACGCAACCACATCATTTAGGTGGCGATGCGGTCAAGTGTTGACCGCGATGCGATAGTAGATAGGTTCAAAATCCTAGATCTCGGGCCTTGGTCCCTATTTAAGTATCATTATGATTAGGGTTTTGGTTTATTCTCAACCTCCATCCTCAAGAGAAGAGAGAATCCCTAAGTTGAGTGTTTGTGTTCTTAGTGTGTGTTTCTTGGTGTTTCAAGTTCTTGGGAGCTTTTGGTATAAGAAGAAGGTGGTCATTCTTTGTTGTAGAGTTGTTGTGTGTTGAAAGCCTATCTTTTTAGCCTTTCAGGCTTCAGGAAGGTATAAGTTCATGCCTTTCTCTTTATTTGGTGATTGGACATATTTATATGTCCCTTTTGGGACTTAGAAGAAGGATTCTTGGAGTTTTGAGCAAGTCCAAGACCTTCGTTTGAATGAGTGTTAGTTTCTGAATCTTTTGGTCCTTTAAAGTCGAGTGTTTTCACTTAACTCAGCCATGCATGGACTTTCTAGGTCATTTTGGTCCCTTTTGGTTGTTAGGGTTCAAGATCTAGGTCACTAGAGGTTGAGAAATGGATAAAGTTGCATGGTTTAATTCGAACCAGATCTGAGCTTTGGAGCTTTGAGATAAGGGTTAAAAGCTTAATATGTTAAGTTGATTAGGACATAACCGCATCACACCTAAGGCCTTGCCATGACGCGGTGGGCTGGGAAGTCCCGCAACTATTTTGTCATTTAGTAACCACGGTGTGGCTAGGGTCTGGTCGCGACGCGGTGGTCAGTGAGGGTTTACCGAAGACTTTGGCCGTTAACTGTTGAATTTTTTACTATGTTGACTTTTGTTCAACTTGTAGGTTTTAGGTTGTAGACTGAGGCATGACCTCTGTTTATTATAGGTGGTTCGTGTAGCTAACTTTGCGTGACTTAGAGTGTTGTTGTTCCAGTTTTTGATTCAGGCGAGTCTTCTCACTTTACTACATGGCACTAGGTGTCATTGGAATGCTTATTGTCTTTGTGACTCTTGCTTGAATGTTATATGCTTGTTGGGCGATGCTCGTTGGGTGAGACCTGTTGGGCGAGGGCGTTTATATATTTGTAAACCGAACACATTTCTGTCGGGCGAGGCCCATTATTGTATTGTATGTGGTATTTTTGGGAACTCACTAAGCTTTGTGCTTACGATTTAAGTTTAAATATTTTAGTTATTTCTGGTATCAAAGGGAAGGCCCCATGTGATTGCACTGCATCTGCTTATTGATTTTGTGATGTTCCGCATCATGACTATATTAATCTGATTTTTATTATCAAAACCTTTGGATGATTACTCTTTATGGATGAAAGGAATGTTTTACTTGGATTTTAAAATTGAAAATTTTGTCTTGAAATTTTGGATGTTATAGATGATTAGCGCTGAAGACAGAAATCAATGTTGATGCTTATAGTTGAAGATAGAAATTAGTGTTAAAGATGATTATCAACAATAACTAAGGACCACATATGTTGACTACTGTTAAACTGTTGTCGCGCACGATTTAAGCAAATAATATTTTCACTGCTCGGTTGCACTAATGGATAGTACAGGGAAGCAGGGTCGAATCCTCAGGGACACAGCCTAATGGTCAATGTCTCTTTGTGTAAGGCACATACTAGTCATTCAACATAAATAAATAAAAAATAAAAAGGGGGGGGGGTTTGATTTAAAACTAAAACTAAAAATTGCAAACAAACTAAACGAAATCAATAACACAAACGAATTCAGTTTTTCTGCGACTTTCCTAATCATGCAATCAGCCCAGATCTGGTTATTCAAAATGTAACATCCCGGTGTTAAGGTACTTCAAAATTCATCCCTTTAATTTTATTATATGACATTTTGGTCCCTAAGTCCAAGAGATGTGCCTTGAAGCCCTAGTGGCAATTTCGTAATTAAGGCAGGAGGAGTACGCCATGCGTACATGTGTGTACGTTGAGCGTACTAGGGCGTGCCCTAGTACACTGGGCGTACACCTATGTACGCGGGGCGTACTAACTTCATGAGGAAACCCCGAATTTTTAGGGTTTGGGTGGTATCTAAGCAACATTAAGCCTTATTTTCCCTCACCTCTTCAGCCTCCACTCTCCTTGAGATGTTTTTGGAAAACCCTAACCCTTGAGTGTGTGTTTTGAGCCTAAGTGTGTGTTCTTGGTGTGTTGAAGGAAGAAAGAAGATTCATTGAGGAGCCTTGGTGTGGAAGCAAGCTTGTATATTTGGGATCTTTGCCTCTTTGGGAAGCTACAGAAGGTATAAAGTTTTGATCTTGACTTGTATTTCCTTAAGATCTAGCCATGTGAATTTTATGAGTTTTTAGTCCCTTTTCTTGGACTTAATGAGTAAGAGCCACTCTAAGACCCAAAGGAGTTTTCCTTTCAGAAGAGTTGTCGTAAAAATGCTATCTTGGCTTACTTGGTGCTTGCATGCAAGTTATAGAGGTCTTAAGTGGTTAAGACAAACTAGGGATTTGGGTTTTAGGACTTTTAAGGCATGCATAACAATAAAGTTGGAAACTTTATGGTTGGGAACACCTTTTTAGGCTTAGATTTGAAATTAGACGTTTGGACTTGACGAATTAAGCACTTAATGGAAGTTTTGCATGGCCACTGTGTACGATGGGCATACCATGGCGTATGCTAGGCGTAGGTGGTCAACAACCCATCTTTGGTCAAGGACAGAGTACGCGGGGTGTAGAGGCTGAGTACGTTGGGCGTACTCAGCTGGGTTGACTTTTTTTAGCTGTTGACTTTCCGTTGACTTTGACCTAGTTTAACCCTAGGGGCCTTTTGGGTATTTTCTATGAAGCCTAAGGATGGGTCTTTCCCTGTGTATAGGTGATCTGTAGAGTGGAATCGCGGAGCAATATTCTTTTCTGCTATCTTTTCGGATTTGTGAGGTGAGTTTTCCTCACTGTACTTTTGGGTTGAAGGCACCAAAGCCAGCCCCTTTGGATTGTTATCCTGGTTTATCGCATGATTGTATGATGTAGTGATCTATTAGATCTATATCCTGGTATATAGAATGATGCTATGCTTAGTGATCTGTTAGATCTGTATGACGGTCTGTATATGCTAGCTAGGTTTGATATGGTATATGTTGATATGTGATGATGTGTTGGGTTGAGGCGGTCCTGCTGTGTGCTGAAGGCCAAGAGACCCAGGGCGACCCGGATAGACTGCAGGCCAGAGGGGCGTACCAGTCAGGCCGAAGGCCCGGAGAACGGTCCAGATAGGCTGAAGGCCTGGTGAGGCGGTCCAGTCATACTGAAGGTTCTCTATGCATGCTGTTTGCTGTTATTATTATGATTATGTGTTGTGTTGGTACATTGGGGGAACTCACTAAGCGTTGACTTACAGTTTTGGGTTATGTTTCAGGTACCTCAGATGATCGCGAGAAGGTGAAGGCGTGATCGTACACCTCCTCGTGTTTAAATTTATGATTTTGGGAGAACTCTGGTATAAACATGTTTTGAAAACGATATTGTAAACAATTATGATATTGGGTTGGTTTTTAAAAGTTTAAATTTTTCATGATTTTTATGGATGTTACACAAAAAAAGCTCTTCAGTTAACCCTAACTTTTTACTGTCTAATTAAACAAACTCTTAATTAAGATAAAAAAAAGTTACATTAAGATCTGTGTAAAATTCACATCAATACCCAATACTTCTGATCAGAGAGGCGTCGCCTAAGAAATCACTGAAATTAGAGAGAAATCGCCTCGAAAATCGTCTTTTTTCGGCGTATGGAGCTTCAAGAATCGGCTAACCTTTAATCTGATCAGAGAGGTGTCCTATATATACGAGCCAAAGTCTCCGAGAGCAAAAAAAAAGGAAAATCGATCAAAGATTTTTACACTTTGATCGAATTTTGCATTTCACCGATTTTCTGGACATTCTGAAGTCGCGACATGTTTACACGATCGGATTTATGGGAAATCCGATCAAATTTTTGCATTTTTTGATTTTTTTTCACAAACACGAAAGTCATCCGAAATTTTGTCTAGTTTTCGGAGCATTTTGAATCTTGTCAATCGGAGTTATGAGTCATGAGATATGGTCAAAATAATGATAGGGGCTCAAAGATGCCAGCAACATCCTTTAGGCTTTAGAATATAACAATATATATTCGTAAGATCAATTCGATCGAATTTCTCTTGACCAAAACAACTTCCAAGCATTCCTCAGAATCCTTCATAAGTTCCAAGCTCCAATTAACTCCAATGCTCCATTAAACGCATCCAACGCTGCTCCCAAAGTACTACTTCACTCGAATTATCTGAAAACAACATAAAAACATGAGCAGTATGTGAATTCTAACAAAATAACATGACCTGAACATTATTTAAACTAATGACATGCAAATGTATAAAATATGACGCTAAATGCTAATAAAACTACCCTAAAAGATGCATTAAATGACATCTATCAACTACGGACGACCGATGACGACTATGGATGGCGACAATATCAGAGTTTTGTTTCCCCATATTGCGACGTTTGTGTTTCCAACGACGTATGATTGTGTGAGAAGTTTGATTGACAGATTGTAAGTATTCCAACAAAAAAAGAAACATGAGTATTTCAGTCATTTTAGATTTTTTATATTTTTATAATCATTTTTAGGAGTAGTTTATGAGTAGATTAGATTTACCGTTTCAATATATATATATATATATATATATATATATATATATATATATATATATATATATATATATATATATATATATATATATATATATATATATATATAACATTTAGAGATTAAGTTGGATAAATATTATATTTTAATCATATTTAAGAAATAGATAATTTTTTTTATTTGTTTATGTTTTCTTGTAATTTTTTGATTTTATAGTTTTATTCATGTTTTTTTTTAATTTTATTTTCTTGTAACATATAATGTCAAATCAGAAAAACATATGTTTAGTCGAGGGTCTTAATTAACAAAGAAAATCTTCATAAACTGAAAAAAGAAAGACGACTCGTGTAATATAAGTTTTTTTTTTATTTTTTTATTTTTACAATAAACCTTTATTAGAGGGCTTTATTAGAGGGTGTTTGACTAAGATTATTTAAAATGGTAAATGCTTTTTAACTTATAACTTATTATCTTATAGCAGTGTTAAAATAGAGTTTTTAAAAAAATGTTTGGATTATTTTATCCAGTGTCAAAACGTTATAAGTTGATAAACCTTTTTTATTGTTTGACAAAATGACCAAAAAAAGTCCTCCAAGAGATGTTGGACAACTATAAGTTATAAGGAGTTTTGATAAGTTAGTGGTTAGAAACTTATAAAAAAATAACTTATCTCCAAGTTCATACCGTTATAAGTTGTTTTTAAAAAAACAGTCTACCCAAACACTCATTTTAACTTATACAAGCATGAAACCGATAATAAATTAAAAAACTTCATTTTTTAAGCTTAGCCAAACACCTTTTTAATGATATATAATTTTCATTATTCATTACTTTATTAATGTAAAAATATAAGATATTTTTATTATTTACGAGTAATTTATAAAAATTAAATAACCAATACGTGTTGTTTTAATACGTGTTGTTTTATGTACTCCTATAGTTCATAAAATTTCTTCACACACTTTTTTTTGTCATTTTATTGTCTTTAAAACCCTTTTTGATATTTTGTCTTTTTTGTATTTTGTTATTTTGTTCTTTGTTATTATTATTATTACTATAATAATAATAATAATAATAATAATAAAATAATAATAAAATAATAATAACAATAATAATAATAATAATAATAAAAACTATTATTATTATTATTATTATTATTATTATTATTATTTTAAAAATTGATTTGATTAGATGTCTCTTTAATAGTCTGAGTGAAAAAGAAAATATATGAATAGTCTGAACGGAAAAATAACACAAAGATAATCGGAATGGAAAAACAACACATGGCTAGTTAGAACGAAAAAGAGCTAACATATTGATAGTCTAAATAAAAATAAAAATAACACAAAAATAATCCAAATGAAAAAAAATATTTTTAATAATAATAATAATAATAATAATAACATTATATTTATTATAATAAATAATGAAAACGAAAAAAATAACAAAAATAACTAAAAATAAATAAATAAACACAATGTTAATCCAAACGAAAAAAAATAAGATTATATATTTTTTTTAAAATATTTAAAAATAATAATAAAAAGAATAGAAAAAATAAGAAAACAACAAAAAGAAAATAAATAAATAAATAAAATTTTGAAAGTGCATAAAAATCTCAATGGGCTTGGTTTTGGGATTCGCATTGACCAGTCTTATGATGAGAAAATGAATATTAAAAGCACACGTGATGTACTGATAGACGCTACATACGACAGCCGTCATTTCACGATTGCCCACGTTTGGTTTTACTTTTGCGGCGCCAGCTAATAGCAAAATATACTTGGACAGTTTACGCCCTTCAACATTTCAAATACTTTTCTTACTAGTCCAAACCTCACAATTTTGAAAAAGTAATCATTGACTCTTTAATTTTTCTGTTCAACTCACGCTTAGATTATGCATTTTTTTTAAATATATTCCTGCACATCTTTCATGTGGGTCACAAATAAATATAAAATGTATTGACACAAAATATTTAGGAGTTCAAAAAGAAGTTCAACTAATAAACCTGACTAGTCATGTGATTTATGTTCATGTCAATATTATACAAAAGATGAAATTGCTTTGTACACTTAGGTCTTCTAAGTCATTGAAAAGCTGTAACATGATCTTAAGTCAAATACAATTTAAATGGTCGGTGGAATTTTAATCCACACACGGATATATGGGTATGTGTTTTTTTTAAGCCTCCAAAAACATGAAAGCGAGAACATGAAATGTAAAATGATTTTTAAAGATTTATTAAAAAGTATGTAGTTTTATTGTTTCTATACTCAAATTTAAGTATATAACGGTCTTTTATATATATATATATATATATATATATATATATATATATATATATATATATATATATATAGAGAGAGAGAGAGAGAGAGAGAGAGAGAGAGAGAGAGAGAGAGAGAGAGAGAGGTGGGTTCAATTGAGAAAATGAAAAAGGTTGAGAATGGGGGAATCATTCTCAACCACTCATTTAATCTAAGCATAAAAAGACACGGTGACAAACTTGTAAATATGATAATAACCTTCAATCTTAAATACGTAACTGTATAGAAATAGATAACAGTTCAAACCCATTTCTAATCGATCGTTCATCATCCAAATTTCTCCTCCAACCTTCAACAATCATCCAGATTTCTTCAATTAAACCATCATCAACATCATCCAGTGTTAATCAATCATCGATCTTCGTCAATAACATGTTTATCAACACGATTCAACAGTTAACAACAAAAATTTGTTTTTGGTTCTTTTAATCCAACCTTCAATTCTGCTTGAATACGATCAGATCTTCAACATCTACGATTAATTATACTCCCAGCGTCATTAGATCAACATCATCGATAATCAACAAAAAATCCACTTCATATCATTCATTCAACATCGATTATCAAATAAAACTTCAAAATTGAGGTTAGAAAAAGATCAAATCGTTTTTTTTTTGAAAAATTTCATATAATTCTCTATTAATCTACTATTTTGTAAGATTTAAATAGTCAAAGTATCATGTTTTTAACATTTTAAAAAAAGTGAAATTGTATGCACTCCAACTATTTGATGAAATGCATAAACTAAATTACCACGATATATTCATATATGAATATGTTTTCTCACCTGAATCAGTATATGATTATTAAAACAAAAAAAACAAATATGCAAGTCTATATGTTATTCATATGTGAATAACATATAAAAATTATATATATTTGTGAAAATACCTTGTAATATTCATATGTGAATATACTATATAATATTCATAAGTGAATATATCATCTAATATTCACAAGTGAATATACTATGTAATATTCACATGTGATATACCATGTAATACTATGTAATATTCAGATATAAAAATATTATCTAATATTCATAAGTGAACATACCATCTAATATTCACAAGTGAATATACTATGTAATATTCACAAGTGAATGCATCGTCTAATATTTAAATATGAATATACTATGTTTATTATATGCTATATTCATATATGAATGATACTTAAATTGTAAAAAAAAATTAATCATAGTTTTTATTCATAAGTGAATAACGAATGTACTGTAGTAAAAACCTGATTCATTTTTATTCACTTATGAATACCGATAGCTGAAAATATAAAAAAAAAATCTTTTATTTTATCTTAAAACTATATCAATATGAATGTCTATTTGTAGAGAATAAAAAATCATGAATTTTGGTATATTTAAAATCATTTTTCGATAAAAATAGCTTCTTAAAAATTAAAAAAAAAACGAAAAAACTGTTAGAAATATGGTTTAGTGGCACTTGGAAATCTGAGAATCGTGATAAAACACTTTCAAATCGAAGTATTTGGGTGGTACTCCCAAATCCTCAATTGGATAAGACTCAGAGAAAATCAGAGAGAAAGAAAGAGAATGAGATGGTGTAATTTCGTGAGTACCAGAAAACTGACTAAAAATTGGTTATAAACCTTCCTTGTCTGAAAAACTGTCAAAACTGTCATATAACAGTTTCTCTCAACAGTCAAAACTGTTATAAATCCAGGTTTTGCAGCTCGACCCCAGCTAGGGGCTCTGCCCCTTGGACCCCGCCAGGGGATGCCGCCCCTTGGACCCCGCTCCCAGGGGCGCTGCCCCCGGACCCCCGTTCGTTCAGGGGCTTTGCCCCTAAATGACAGTATACTTTGACACTTGATCAAACTTAAACAAGTGTGTACTCCACACCTTCCTTACTTGTTTAATATTTATCAATATCATTTTTAGTCAACAAAGTAATCCCATTACACTTAAATAACATTGATGATAACAAATCACCAACAAACCTCCCCCATTTAAGTGTAATCTTGATTAACTTAAAATGAAACATAACACCAACAAAACTGATGCATAAATGAAATATCGTGACGATTGAATTTCACATTAGTATATTATTCATTCCAAATATTCGAATATTAGGGTGTCACTATGGATTGAACCCTTTCTATTCTAAGTGAATACATGAAGATAATATACACAACAGTTTACATTCTCAAAGTTCTAACTTGACACTATATTTTACTAGCTTGTGTCCCATCCTTCAATAAGCATATCAAAGCCAAGTCCTAACTTCTTGAAGCAGCTAAACTTCATGCTTATACAGGTAGTTCTTTTGTTCTTGCACCTGTAAATGCAATTTTTCAAAGAACTATTAAGAAATAAAATTTCAACCTCCTTAACTTGCAGTACTGAACACGTACCTTGGGATGATAATAATAATGTGTTCCAATTTTCAAATATCAAGCTTTCCACATTGAATTCAACATCTAATATTACATTAGATGGGAATTGGGTATCTCAATATAAAAGATTTTAAGTGGAATTTAAACCCATCCCTACAGCCGCCTTGTGCACAAGATCTCTTGCTAACCCTTTGGTTAGATGATCGGCTAAATTCAACTGAGTTCTTACAAACTCCACAGATATCACACCAGTCATGATGAGGTCACGAATCATGCTATGTCTACCACCTAAATGTCTAGACTTTCCATTATACACTTGACTATAAGCCTTAGCCAATGTTGCAGCACTATCACATCTGATAGAAATTGTAGATATCGGTTTGGGCCATAATGGAATTTCATAAATCAAATTCCTTAGCCACTCAGCTTCTTTACCAGCAACAGACAATGCAACAAACTCAGACTCCATGGTTGAGTTAGTAATACAAGTCTGTTTCTTAGATGCCCAAGAAATGGTACCTCCTCCAAGAAGAAACACCCAACCACTTGTAGAGGAGTGATCCTCTAAGTTGTTAATCCAGCTGGCATCTGAGTAACCTTCCAAAACAGAAGGATATCCACTATAAGTTAAACCATAATTCATGGTCCCTTTCAAGTACTTGAATACTCTACTCACAGCTTGCCAATGATGTGAACTAGGATTACTAATATATCTACTAAGCCTTCCCACATCATATGCTATATCAGGCCTAGTACTAATCATGGCATACATTAGACAACCAATAGCCCTTGAGTATTCAAGTTGAGACACTGGAGATCCTTTATTAGGTAGAAGCTTAAGACTAGGATCTATAGGAGTGCTAACAGGAGAACAATTCTCAAAGTTAAACTTTTTCAATATCTTCTCAATATAACGAGATTGAGAAATTGAAATCCCATTGTTTCCTTTTCTAATTCTTATACCAAGAATTACCTCAGCCTCCCCCATGTCTTTCATATCAAAACTAGATGATAAGAATTTCTTGGTTTTATCAACTTCTTCTAAATCAGTACCAAAAATCAACATATCATCTACATATAAGCAAATCATGACTCCTTTACCAGAAGTATCAAATTTGCTATATACACACTTGTCAACTTGGTTTAATGCAAAACTATTAGACAAGACAACATCATCAAACTTTTGATGCCATTGTTTTGGTGCTTGTTTCAAACCATATAATGATTTCTTCAACTTGCACACTTTGTGTTCATTTCCAGGCATCACAAACCCTTCAGGTTGTTTCATGTATATTTCCTCATCCAAGTCACCATTCAAGAATGCAGTTTTCACATCCATTTGGTGAATCACAAGATTATGTATAGTTGCAAGAGCTAATAATAATCTAATAGTAGAAATTCTGGCAACAGGAGCATAAGTATCAAAGAAATCAATGCCTTCCTTTTGTCTAAAGCCTTGGATAACCAATCTGGCTTTATACTTATCAATAGTGTCATCCACCTTCATTTTTCTTTTGAGGATCCATTTACATCCTAATGCCTTGCAACCAGGAGGTAAATCAACCAATACCCAAGTATTGTTATGCATGATAGAATCAATCTCATCATGAATTGCCTCTTTCCATAAATAAACATCCCTAGAAGCCATAGCTTCACTGAAAGTCTTTGGATCCTCTTCAATATTAAAACAATATTGATGTTGAGAAATAGTCTCATTCCTTGTTCCTTCAATTAAATATAGTTGAAAATCAGATCCAAAAGACTTAGCTTTTCTAGCTCTGGTGCTTTTCCTAAGTTCAGGTACAGAACTTGCACCACCAGAAACATCTTCAGCTTGAGTAGTACTCTTGCTGGAAGATTGATGAATCATGTCCCTTGGTCTAGGTATAGATGTAAATCTTTCTTCATCAAAGATAGCATCTCTTGACTTTATCACTGTGTTTACAGACACAGAGTCATTAGATTCTAAAGCATAGAATCTATATGCTTTGGAATGCTCAGCATATCCAATAAAGATACAATCTATGCCTCTCTCACCCAATGTTTTACTTTTGGGTTCAGTGAGCCTTACAACTGCTCTACAACCCCAAACTTTGAGATAACTCAAATTTGGTACCTTTTTACACCAAAGTTCATAAGGAGTATTCTTACTCCTTTTATTTGGAGTTCTATTCAAGATGTAACATGCAGTTAACATTGCCTCACCCCAAAACCCTTCACTTAAACCAGAATATGACAACATGGAATTAACCATTTCTTTCAAAGTCCTATTCTTCCTTTCAGCTACACCATTTTGTTGTGGTGTATATGGAGCTGTGGTTTGATGTATTATTCCAGTTGATTCAAAATAAACTGGATCATAATACTCACCACCTCTATCAGTACGCAATACTTTTATTAATTCATTTTTATGAAGCTCAACTTGTTGTTTATAAATTTTAAATTTATCAAGTGCTTCATCCTTAGAATGTAGCAAATAGATATAACAATATCTAGATGCATCATCAATAAAAGTAATAACATACTTCTTGTTTCCAAGGGAAGGTGTTGAATGGAAATCACATAAATCACTATGTATAAGATCCAACACCTTGCTTTCCCTAACAACATCTTTGAAAGGTTGTCT
The DNA here is from genome assembly GCF_052849685.1 of Lactuca virosa. NCBI lineage: Eukaryota > Viridiplantae > Streptophyta > Magnoliopsida > Asterales > Asteraceae > Lactuca > Lactuca virosa. The sequence goes on along the minus strand of NC_136432.1, from coordinate 162,781,575 downwards.
AGTGATTTTAGTTAGCATGCATGTTTTACATTTTTCATTATTTTGCATATCAAAAGCAGGAATTAAACTCATTTTAGACATGTCTTTTAATCTCTTGTAATGAATGTGTCCTAGTCTAGCATGCCATAATTCAGATTTATGAAAATTATTGCTAGTACTACTAGAAGCCATGCAAACAGAATTATCACTAGAAGGATAATTAATATTAAGCCTAATCATTCCATTACATATATAGCCAAATCCTATAAAAGAACCATGTCTTGACAAGATATACTTGTCACTTTCTAACACTTGTTTGTAACCACAATTATTTAATACAATTTCAGACACGAGATTCTTACGAATCCCTGGAACATATAAAACATTGTTCAAACACAAACATTTCCCAGAAGTAAAAGTAAGTAAAACAGATCCTATGCCCTTGATTGGTTCAGTTGCAACATTTCCCATCTTCACAACAGATCCATATTCAATTGGTTGAAAGTCCTTGAACCAATATAGATCTTTGCAAACATGAGTTGTTGCTCCTGAATCAACCCACCATGCAACTTTATCATCTTGCACATAAAATGCTTCAGAAATCACAGAAATATAATTCTGAATATATTTAGAATTCTGCAATGAAACAGAAATCTGACCTTGTTGCTTTTCTGGATCCTTGGATCCACTTGGTCCAGCACCATCCTTATTCACTTTGCGAAGACGACAATCTTTCTTGAAGTGACCCGGTTTGTTACAATTCCAACAAACCAACTTAGCCTTCTTGTTGGAAGACTTGTCATGCTTTCCTTTAAACTTCTTTTTTCCATTAGACTTCTTGGGATTCTTTGAACTTTCTCCTTCCACCATGTTCACAGAAGAGGAACCGACTTGGTTCTTGCCTTTAGGATTGTTATCAAGTTCTTGAGTCCTTATGGACTCTTCAATCCTTAAATGGCTTCCAAGTTGAGTCAAAGTCAATTCCTCTTTGTTATGTTTCAGATTGTGTTTAAAATCCTTCCAGGAAGGGGGGGGGGGGAGTTTGTCAATTATCACAGCCACAGAAATGGCTTCATCCATTTTCAGATTGTGTTGAGCAAACTGTCCCAAAATCCTTAACATTTCATGGAATTGTTCCATAACAGGCCTGGAGTCAATCATCTTGTAACCCATAAAGTTACTAATAAGAAACTTCTTACTAGAAGCATCTTCAGCCATGTACTTGGATTCAAGAGAATCCCACAGTTCTTTTGCAGATTCGAAATTTTGATAAATATCAAAAAGAGAGTCAGACATACCATTGAGAATATGACCATGACATATATAATCATCATATTCCCACTTTGATCTTCTTCTTGTTGCCTCCAAAGGTTCATCTTCAACAGATTCTGGTAAGACTGGCATGGGTGTACTCAGAACATACACCACTTTCAGAGTGGTAAGGAGAAACTTCATCTTCTTCTGCCATCTACGAAAATCTTGCCCTTCAAACTTGTTCAGTTTTTCAAACTTACTTGTCATTTCCTTCACAGAATCACCACTTGCCATGATCACAGATTACTTTGATTTTTGTTAGAAATATGGTTTAGTGGCACTTGGAAATCTGAGAATTGTGATAAAACACTTTCAAGTCGAAGTATTTGGGTGGTACTCCCAAATCCTCAATTGGATAAGACTCAGAGAAAATAAGAGAGAAAGAAAGAGAATGAGATGGTGTAATTTCGTGAGTACCAGAAAACTGACTAAAAATTGGTTATAACTGTCAAAACTGTCATATAACAGTTTTTCTCAACAGTCAAAACTGTTATAAATCCGGGTTTTGTATAAGGATTAATGCTAAGTAAAAAACGGGTCAAATATTCAAAATTTGGATTTTCTGATGCATTTTTAATACAGCAATATAACCCAAATAAAAAATTTCCGCCAGGGGCTCTGCCCCTTGGACCCCGCTCCCAGGGGCGCTGCCCCCGGACCCCCGTTCGTTCAGGGGCTTCGCCCCTAAATGACAGTATACTTTGATACTTGATCAAACTTATAAAAGTGTGTACTCCACACCTTCCTTACTTGTTTAATATTTATCAAGATCATTTTTAGTCAACAAAGTAATCCCATTACACTTAAATAACATTGATGATAACAAATCACCAATAAAAACTATGTTTTTGTATATATTAAGGTAATGCTTAGCATAGTTTAAGGAAATAAGTTTTGTTGGAAAACACATGTCTATTTCTTTCCCATTTCCGCTGGTACGACAGAGGTTTTTGCGGCAAAAATAAATGAGCGGCTGAGAATGATTCCCCCATTCTCAACCTTTTTTTTCTCAATTGAACCCTCCTCTCTCTCTCTCTCTCTATATATATATATATATATATATATATATATATATATATATATATATATATACAGAGAGAGAGAGAGAGGTGAGGATCCGTCGCTAAATGTTGCTTGCGATGGATCAATGAAATGTACATTCCATAGGTAATTAAAACGTGGCTAACGACTTAGCGAGGGTTTTAGTGACGGATCGGTTTTTCCTTGCGACAAATTTAGCGACAAAATATCCATCGCCAAATGGTCACTCAATACAATTAGTCAGGACATTGGCGTGAAAATTTGTTAACAACATTCTGTCGCTGTTCTATCGCAAATTTTCTTGATCAGTTTTTTTTTCATAGCTAATCCCTCGCAAAATTCATATTATTAATTTTTTTTTCTGTATCTGATCTGTCGCAAACTTTAAACATGATTTTTTTTTTCCGTAGCTAATCCCTCGCAAAGTTCATATATTAATTTTTTTTCCGTCGCTGATCCGTCACAAACATGTAATATCATGTTTTTTTATTATGATTCTAAAACAAAAAAAAACACTACAATCGTCAAATTATTATACAAAAAAACATCAAATAATGATACAACCAAACATTACAATACAAAAACTATCAAAGTTTACCAAAGTATCATTCAAAAACATCCAAAAACAAAACTGTCCACATAACATCAAACTCCCAATAGTTGAGAACATTTTAGCAGCAAGAAATCCAAGCATGCAAAAGAGGTACAAACAGAAAAAGTTTAACCTTCCAATTAAGCATCGGGAAATGAGTTTTTACAAAACATAACGTCAAAATAACATTTTGGCTGCTCTCTTCATTTCATGTTCATCCAATCATCTCCATCTCTCATTCCTATAAAACATTATTCAAAACAATCAAAAACATCGAATACCAAAGGTTACCAAGACATTCACAAACATCAAATACCAAAGATTAACATCATATTACCTTTAATGTTCAATTTCCCATCATATTTTGCAAGGTTGCATACATCTTCTCCATTGCTTCATATTTTGCATCAATTTGTTGTTGTTTGGCATCTACTGTTGCAACTTTGGTATCCAGTTCCTCACGCATTTGTTGATGTTTAGCTTCCATTTATGCAAATTTAGCTTCAATATCCCCATGCATTCGTTTCGTATATGTTCATAGACAACCTAAACTATAATGCCATGATAGGAAACTTTGTAAGTACAATGCCATGATATGAAACTTTGTAAGTACAATGCCATGATAGGAAACTTTGTAAGTATAATGCCATGATAGGAAACTTTGTAAGTACAATGTCATGATAGGAAACTTTGTAAGTACAACGCCATGATAGGAAACTTTGTAAGTACAATGCAATGATAGGAAACTTTATAAGTACAATGCCATGATAAGAAACTTTATAAGTACAATGCCATGATAGAAAACTTTGTAAGTACAATGCCATGATAGGAAACTTTGTAATTACAATGTCATGATTGGAAACTTTGTAAGTACAATGCCATGATAGGAAACTTTGTAAGTACAATGCCATGATAGGAAACTTTGTAAGTACAATGCCATGATAGGAAACTTTGTAAGTATAATGCCATGATAGGAAACTTTGTAAGTATAATGCCATGATAGGAAACCTTGTAAGTACAATGTCATGATAGGAAAATTTGTAAGTACAATGCTATGATACAAAACTGTTATAAAGTACAAAATTAAACGAACCTCTTGGGATGTTATTATACTATATGTTCCTTCCAAAAAGCTCGTTGGATCAGAAACATATACAAATCCATATATTCTTCCTTTCTTGACTCCTCCGGAAACATCACACCATGTTTCATTATCCAAGAAGGGGTGGCAACTAGTATCATCACCATACTTAGCCACCATAGCACTTTTATAAGCCTCCTATTATAGCAAAAAAAACTTGAAAAACAGAAACGTTATTTAATTTGCAATCATATATTAGAAGGAATGGAATGGTTCAATCCATTCCATTACAATCATAACGAAGGAATGGATGTTGAGTTTTTATTCAAAAATTGTTTCAAAAACATAAACAATGCAACAGAAGACTTAAGATTTGAACAAAATAAAACTAGTTTTATTCCCACCAAAAGATTATTTTTCAAGAGTTAGAAAGACTAAAACAACCATAGAAGAGAAAGCATAACAACCTTTGATAACTTTGATCCTTACGGGAGGTTGGAAGTTGATGAAGTATGACATTAAGCTCTAAATTAAGATCTCTCTGGAAGTATCCACCAAGCAAGAGTAGAACCATCAAACATGCTATTATACACTTGTATTAGTTGTTCATAAGCTTTAGAAATGTATACCAAATCTATGTTCTAAGGTGAAGCAACTAAGAGACATAAATCTAGCACCAATTTGCAAGAGAATGGAGAAGAAGTAAAGGCTTGAACTTGAAATTTGGCAGCCATGTAGAGCACTCTTGCTCTTGGTTTTTCACTCCCAAAGAAAGAACAAGAATAACTTCAAAAGCCACCCACAAACCACTAGAAAGTCTTGCTTTTATGTGCCATCAAGTGTAGACCCAAAGCAAGACCATAAAGCTAAAGCTAGAGCATGTTATGGGACATATATTAAATAAAGAAAAAGCAACCAAAGCCCATGCTTCTTGATTTTCGGCCACCATGGTCAAAGAGACAAGTGATGATGTGCTTCTTTCTTTATTCATGAGTAGATGCTATATATATTTATATACTAACTTTATATAAAAGCCTATCATTTATATAAAGTGATTCTACCATATATATAACATATAACTAGTCATATATATATATATATATATATATATATATATATATATATATATGTATATATATATATATATATATATATATATATATATATATATATCTTTTATATAAAAATACCTTTTATATAAATAAAATCTAATTAGTTTATTAAGATATATATAACTTTTAAATAATCATACTTTATGATATATTTCATAAGTTGTTATTTCTCCAATAAATATTATTTCCACAAATAATAAATTCCCAATTAGTAAAATATTATTTCCATGAAATAATAATTTTCCAATTAAATACAAGTGTTGATATATTTATTAATAATCAAATTATACTAATAAATAATCAATTCATGGTAACTTGATATAAGGTGTGACCCTATAGGATCATATATTATTAGCAATATCATTCTATAATGACTCTTGGGCATACAAGATCTTTCAATTTCCCACTTGCACAAGACTCATCATAGATTGATATAGAAAGTGGTGAACCTCTAGCAACATTTCACTATCCCCAATTATACATGACGAAGAATGCCATTCATCAACATCAAATTCCCAAAAGCTCCAAGCTTCAATTGATGTATTAAGGTAAGTTTATCAGTTATCCCTTTGTAAGAGACATCCTGTTAAACATGAGCCTTGGGTCGCAATCAATCGCATTTGTAATTCAACTTTGGGTAACGCGTGTTAGATGTCTAACTCTCAACACATAAGTGGAACAAATCCCATCTTGACTACATAAGCCTCTTGCATAGTTCACATCATACCTGAAAATGGTTTTTATAACTACCCGGTTAAGGATCAACATTTGACCATATCAAAGCACAGTACTCCCTATACTTCAGTCTCACTATGTATCTCAGGTTTTAAGCATACAAAGATAGTACCTTTTAATCAAGTATCACTCACAACTGCGATCTATGAGTTGATCTTGATGTGGGTCCGTTCAGTACTAGTTCCATGACAAGTACCTATGAAACTTGGTTACAACCACTTGCCTACTTTCATCTAGTGAGAGTCAACCAATCCAATTCTTATTAGTCTTACTTTATAATTGCTCCCATAATCATAACCGACTATGAACTTTTAGAATAATAAGATTATTCATGGATTAAACATGTTAATATAGAACACAACAAGTATTAACGTGATGATCATATCCCAGTATATAAAAACACTATGTAATAGTGTTGTTACAATGTTTCAATATCCAAATACTAAATCCAAATCAAAATCCCATTTCTAGAATAATAAAGTACTGTGAATGAAGTGTGATTACTCATACTTAGCTCAAAAGGAAAGACTTTATTAATGGGTTTGACTAAATTTAATTTGTGTGAATTCCGCGAATGCTATCATCTCCATATTTGACTTTACTCTAGGTATAGTTAAATATCTTGGAGTATATGATTGGTGTTCTTTCGTGACATAGAGTATCTTAGCTTGATTAAGTGTACTCTCGAAGTCACAAAGATTTGTATGTGATCCTTGAATGGCAGAAATCAACGTAGCTTTTCAATGAACTCATTCATCCAATCATATTTGACTTCAACTTAAAAAGTAGTGTATTCTTATTTCATAGTAGATTGTGTCATTATGTTTTTCTTGGACCTCATTCCACCTAAACCTTGTCTTCATTCCACAATGAAGTCATAATCCAATCATAGTTCATAATTATCTATATTTGTTTAGAAATCAGAATCCTATGTAGCTTTTACATTAAGATTTTATTCTAAACTAATAATCTTATATACATTCTCTTTGTTCTTCTTAAGTACTCTTAGAATGTTCTCATAGTCATCTAGTGACTTAACCATGTATTCCATTTGTATGATATAACATAAATGATAGATTCATTGCAAATAAAACGTAAATCATTTCATCTAGCTCAAACCTATGTGCTAGGTCCTTTTGATACAAACTCCAAAAGGTGTCATGTGAAAATGCCAAGAATCCTCCAAAGGAATCTTGTATCTTGACCTCTTTCAAGATATTGTTAATTCATGCAAAAAGAATTTAAAACTTTTAACAATCATATTTATCTCTCTCTATAGATTTTACATTCCAAGAATGTATTTTGTCATTCCTAAGTCTTTCATTTTAGAAATACTTTCCGAGTCAAGGTGAAATGACCTTGCATAGCCGGAATGTTATTTCAAATGATTAAGTATGTCTCATTCATACAAGATTAGGAATATCACTATCCTCCCACTAGTTCTTAGTGAACACATATGTCCTTTTCATTTTGATATAAAAGTATACCTTGTATCTTTATATTAAAATGACTATTACAACCTTGAGATGTTTGCTTTATATCCACAAGTGGATCTTAAGCCTTATGCATTTGGTTAGGATAACGTGGATTAAGAAAACCTTCAGGCTAAACTATATAGATATCTTCTAGTAGATGTCTATTAAATAAAACGATCTTTCTTGAAATCTATTTGCTATATCTCATATTAAGAATATGAAGTTGTAGTAAATAATATCCTTGGGCCATTTGTGAAAAGTTTTGATCATAGTCAATGTCATGAGTATGATAATATCCTTTTATGACAAGCCTTGCTAAATGTGTATGATATCCATGTATATATTATTTTCAAAATAATATCTTACTCCTTCTAGCCTTGCTGTAGAGAGGAAGATTAATCAATCCCATACTTGATTATTACACATGGATTACATCTCAATGTTCATGAATTTAAGTCATTTATCAAATTCAAGATTTGATGTAGCATTTTGGTATTTGATGGATTTTCCAGAAAACCATCAAGAAGAACTCATCAACAAGAGATTCCACATTTCTCAAGTTAAAGATGATTTATACCATTAATGCGAACAATTTGTGTTTGTGAATAACTATTATTCAAGTTCAACAATTCCTTGTTGAAACTAGTGCCAACAACTGCTACATCGGGCTATGGTTTTTGAGCTTCTTCAAGTTCCATGTGCCTCCCACTTGCTTTTTCACTAGAAGCTTGCATTCTGCTGACTCAACATTCAGAAGAATAAGAGAAATTTTTCTTTATGGGTTTGTATTAATAATCTAAATGCCCTTTTAGAATAATATACATATATGTAATTTGTTGGTGTTTATATTCAAGATACAACTAATAGTGATTAATGTATAATCCCAAGAGCATAAAAGAAGATAATTTCTACCAATTAGAAAGTAAACCTTATCCGGTATGGTCTAATTCATCCTTTTATGATCACTTAAAGCTTTAGATGGTGTTGTTGGATTTATTGGTATCTTGTGCTTAACCTTAGACATTCATTAGAAAGGAAGTCATACACCATAGTTTATAGTTCCTTAATATTTATTTTCTCTAAAATTTAGTGAAAATATTATTAGGAATCTTTTATATATAAATGAGATTCACATATCTCAAATAAACTACATTATTTTCCTTCAAAGATCATTTTCTTGAAGTTGGAATATGTGGATTTCATTTATACAATAAAGATAACAATGTCACATATAAGGTTGATTTAAAACGAGTTTAAGTCAAAATTGCTTAATCTTATTTATTAAAATATTGATATTTACTTTATAAATCTATCAAGAGATCTAGTCTCATTAATAGAAGTTAATCATTTCAGAATATTAGTACTATCGTTATGAAAAAACGATCAAGTAATTAATCAAACATTTAAATAAAATAACCGAGACATAAATATTTAGACATACTAAATTTAAAACATATATTGTTCCAAAACAGACATTGTTTTATATTACAAGTAATTTATGTTCTAAGCATAAATGATGAACTAGACTCCGAGAGTGTAGTTCCAACTTGCATGTGCTCAGCTGGTTACTCTTCTGTAAATATCTATAAACAAGTTACAAATATTAGATTAAAATTTAAGTACCAAATACTTGAGTGTTATATGAAAAGTATAAGGTCTATCTAGTAGATACCTGAAGCACCAATCTCTTCCATACTTTCTTGAGAGAAACAATTTCTCTTCCAGTATCCAATTTCTCCATAAAAGAAACAAGATCCATCTATGTGGGACTTCTTGGATTTATTGGGCTTGAAGATGTTCAGTCCATAAAACACACGCTTCTTAGATCACACAAGGTGACTCGTTTTAGCCTTGCATCATTCCATTGTTTAACCAAGTTTGAAAAAAAAATCACTGTATTTATTGGAATATTGTTTAACCTGTTATATCATCAGATATACATATCAAATTATCCAAGACTTCCTAGAAGTCATGGATAACTATTCCGAGTATGATGTAAGAAGCATCTTTAGCATCATAGTGATGCCTTTACTAGGTATCATGTTCAAGTTATTGCTCAAAGCAAGTTGTTTAGGACTAGGAACTTTAAGTGTATACAATTTCACATCTCTCACGAGATTGTCTCTCAAGACAGGAGCACATTCATTGAAGTTGTATCTATTGAATGTTATTGTTTTATTAAGTCATTTAAAAAAATGACTATTCATGGTTATGAGGTTGGATTATATATCTACAAAAGTTTAATAAAATTCATTTAGTACTTTCACTATTTAATCTGTAATAATTAATACCCTTTTAGTTTCCAAAAACATTAATTATCAAAGTCTAGGATTCAAGTTGCAAAACAAATAAATGGTTAGGTGACCATTATCCCATTCATTTGAATTCAACCCGGTAGATATCGATTATAAATTATATCATACTATATAACTCATAGATTTATGGGATCGCTAATAACAAATTTAATTAGACATGATTGATCGCATCTATGCCTCAGAACACTCTTGCTTCGGTGACCTTTATCACAAAAGATTGCCGATCAAATCATCTAATTTGAAAAAACTTGTGTAACCGGCCTATAACTTGGTTATAGAAATTGCGAAAACACCCTGACTATCAAAAGATAACACTAAGTGGTTAGGTTACCTTTATCCCACTAGTGCATACAAGAGATGTGCGAGTGTTCTTCAAAAAAAATTGCATATATTTGAGGTTTGTAAGGGGTCTTTGATGTTATTATAATTCTGTTGGATCTATATGCTCAAGAATCATTATTTAGTGACATTGCTAGTGACATATGATCCTATAGGGTCACACCTTAATTGTGACAACCCGAAATTTCTATCCTGTACAACATTGCAACTCAATCAAAGTCAGACTTATTTCTACTATCTTTTAGCATTGTTTAGGGTCTGTTTGAGTGTTCTAAGCATAGTACATCTAAGGATCGGGTGTTAGGAAGTATCTGCTTGAGTCCATTATGCACTAGCCAAGCCTTAAACTTCATCATGTGGAGTTTACAGCCACATCACCATGAGTTTACGGCCGTAAACTCAAGGTGGCCGTAAACTCATGCCTTATACATGATGTTCTTTCATTTCTTCCTCATTATTCACCATTTCAACCTCAAGAACTTGAATTCTCTCTCAAGTATCATAAGGATCTTCATTTTTATCTTCAAAAATGTAAGTGTTTCATCCTTTGATTAGTTGATACATCTCATTAACTAGTATTACCCTTTGATTTCATCCATTAACTTCATCTTTTGTGTTAAATCTTCAAGAACACCAAGAACACCAAGAACACACACTAGTTCTTTGAGCCGAAATCAACTCTTTTTGCTTCAATATCGTAAGTATCTCTTCCCTATACTTGTTATCTAGTAGAAGCACTTGATTTTCATCCTTGAAATCAACCAAATCCCAAGAACAATGAGAGTTTACGGCCAGGAGCATCTCCCTTGGCCGTAAACCCTTGTTAAGACTACTAGTTGGACATAAACTCTTCTTTAAGGCTTGGATTGGGTCTAGAACACTTCCTTGATCCTTGTAAGACCTTAAATCACCTCTTTGGCACAAGACTTCATGAGTTTACGGTCGTAAAGTCATAGGGTCGTAAACCCTAAGGCCGTAAACACATAGGGCCGTAAACCCTATGGCCGTAAACACAAGGGCCGTGAACACCTTGGCCGTAAACACCATAGTGTGGCCCTAAACCCCTTAGATGCAACCCTCTGTACTTCTAACACTTTAATCTAAGTGTTTCCTAAGTCCTAGGGTGTTTTCCTTACATGATTAGTTGTATAAACACTAATTATATACATATATGTGTCATTATATGCTTATTAGGATCCGTTGTGCTCGAGTCTTCACTTGACACTTAGCATCCTACAATCAATCTTACATTCGTATCACTCACTACAGGTGAGTTCATACCCCTTAACTTATCTTTTAAATGATTTTAAATGCTCTTATGGGGGGGGGGGGGGGAATACAAGTAGAACTATTATAGTTATTATATCAATCACATGTGATTAATAACTATCAAACAAGTGGAATTCTTACATTTCAAACTGTGTTATCAAACAAACTGCTTCAAATCGTTTTATAAACTCTTTTACATGTTAAATACTTTCTATTAAACTCTTTTAAAACTTATACTTTGTCAAAATCATGTCTATATAGATATAGTTATATAAGTAGGATTGAAAGGACTTAGGACTGATAACTCCCCTTATTTCTTGTTCCTTGTTTGTTTGTGGACTTAGGGTATCGGTTATTTGTCCGAAGGTCGTTTTAACCTTAGTTATATATTATGTGTATGTATATAGATATAAAAGTTCTTCTATTAGTTCAATACATTTGGGTAGCAAAGGTGTACAAACATGTTCATTCATACAAACAACATTGCTAGTAAACTATAATAGGTATAGTTTAGGAAATCACTACTTACTATTACTAGAACAATGAAACATACAAGAGTCAGTACATACTATAACGAGAAACAATACTCACTATAAAGAGAAACGGATAGAGCATACTATAACGAGAGACAATACTGACTATAAAGAGAAACATATAGAGCATACTATAACGAGAGACAATACTCACTATAATGAGAAACAGATAGAGCATACTATAACAAGAAACATTAAATACTACACACTATACACTAGAGAACATACTACATACTAGACAGAGAGAACATACACTACACTAGAACATACTATACAAATACAAGAATACTATAACAATAATGTGAGATACTACTTCATGGTTCGGCAATATACTGTTGTGTCACGTTTTGTACCCGGAGTCTCCTGGATGGAGAGCGTGAATTTGTGTATAGATCTATACGGGACTGACCCTCCTACACCTTGCTGCTAGCTACAGTGGGACCTGCAGGTCTACGGCTGACGAATGTCATATCATTTCGATTTCTCGAACGTCGTGTTATACTAGTCGATCAAGTATGGTTATAATCATATCACATTTTACCTTAATTAAACTAACACGTTTAAGGTAGTTAGTACATTGGTAGTTACTTAGATAAAACTACAGTACATCTTTATTTTTCCCATTTCATTCACATTGTGATCTTCTCACATAAACGGTAATGAAAACTATATTTTGGTAATGATAGTCATACTTTGGGAAAATACTCACTTTTACAAAAGAACAAACATAAAGAACAGTTGGGTCTTGGTAGAAGACTGCTTTAGTAGAAAATATAGGATTTTCTACGAAGTTTACAAACATTTACATCAAATACTTACAAACTTTTACATCAAACATTTACAAGCACATTCTTCAAACTTATACAAACAATGTCACTAAAATACTTATGAACTGACCAGATTTAATGCTGATCTACGCTTTCAAAATAACTTGTATTCTCAGGTCACCAGTTGACAGGTACCGATGACCAGGTTTTGAGAAGACGGAGCTTTCAGGACTCGTCTTTATTTTGATTATTCATTTTTGGTGTCTTATAAACTACAGAACACACTTGTATTAAAATTATATTATTAATGCAATGGATGATGTTGTTGCTTGTTTACTATTATGAATTGTTGTGATACTGTACATGACGTCCTCCGCCCCCGAACGTTTCCGACGTTCTGGTTTGGGGGTGTGAGAGATTGGTATCAGAGCATTGTTTATAGTGAATTAAGTATATCAACCCATAAAAGATATACAACTATAAACACAACGGGATTAAAATACTCTGACCAAGAGTTTATACTTTTAAATAATAAAATATTTAGCCAAAGTATACATACCTGCATTCATACTAAAATCAGTGTCACTAGGATAGAACAAAAGTATTACGATTGTTGGACAACACAAGTAGGCTTGGGGACATATAATCAGATCTGGGAGTGATATAGCCTGATCAACTATATCTTTCCAAGAAGTGGTTGCATGTGCCTAGGAATGGTTGTGATGTTGCAGCAAGTCTAAAAACTTACCAACACTACTACAATGAAAACATTAGAACAGAACATAAACCTAAAATACTATAGGAGTATTTGTGTTACTATAATTACTTATGTGCAAAATAAAAAGGTCTTTATTAGTATGTCAATAGTTGCTGAGTGGATACGCTAAGGTTATATGTGACTAGGGTGTTATAGACTTAGAATTTGTGATCTTTGCTTTACTTCCTGTTCCTTGTTTGGTTGTGGGCTTAGAGTTAGGCTCACTTATTCGAAGGTCTATCCTGTTTTGGTTACATATGACTGGTATGCACTACACAAATGTTGGAGTAACTGGTAAGGATCATGTTATAATTATCTTAATTAGTACGTCTATTAATTATTTCTTTTACCCCTATTCTCGCGTAGATAACATGGCTGGATTCCATATCCCCGGAGACCCGTACTTCCCCAACCAAGGTAACGGAGGATGGCTCGATGTGGAGCCAGAAGAGGAACCTGAAATTCCATTGGACAATGACTTTGCTGAGAACTTCCCGGAGGATTCTGACTCCGAGCCAGAAGTCAATGACCTACCACTGGTGGCTCAAAACCCAAATCCAAACCCTCGTCCGGCCTTTCAAGGCCCGAAACCTCTGTGGGTGGAATGTCTGGAGACATGGAGTCAGGAACAGGGCCAACCCATCCCATACAACGGGGATAGAAGTTTCTACAACGTGAGCGAAGGAGGCTCAACGGATAGAGTCCTGCCTATTCTGGTCCGCAGAGTTTCTCGTAATGAGATTCAGGGTAGGACAATCCTCAACCGAATTGCGGAAGTTGACGCCAATGCAGGAGTCAATACTGTCCACATTCGTCGGCTGGAAGATGCTCGTGAGAGAGCTGAAAGAGACAACGAGTCTCTATTGCAAGCACTAGCTGAGACTAGGGCTGAAGTCATAGAGCATCGCGTGTGCCAGCGAGTGTAAGAGCGACGCCTTCTTGACATGGAGCGACAACTGGCTGACTTAAGGGTTCACCCAAGGGGTTCCCGTCACCAGTAGGGAATGCTCTGCTCAAATTTCCTTTTGTCTAAGGATTAGCCTTCTTACCTATGCTCTAATTAGCACTTCTCCCTGTAATTTCCTGTTATTTTAAGACCTTGAACTTTCGGTCGATAGGTCTTTATTCTGTCAAAATTTTCTTATCTTGGTTTGATGTAAGACCTACTCCTAGGTCATTTTTCCCGAACTTGTTACATCTGTAATGCCAGTATTATTGACAAATATCTAATCTCACGAAAATTAATATCTGAATGCTTTCATCTTTCTGGTACTAGATTTCTATTCAATCATACTGTCATTTGTGTTGTTGGGCTATGGAGAGTTAGTCCATGAGTCACTCTCATCATTCTCTCTATTAAATTCTTACCAATATCTTCATCTCTGTGATCTTATAGCTACGAGATGCCTCCATGTCGATCAACGAGGCGCACTACTCCAATAACTCCAAATCAAACTCCTCCTCCTCAATACAACCCAACAGATATTCAAGCTGCTGTGAATGCAGCTGTTACGGCAGCTCTAGCACAATTCACCACTACCGTTACTAGTGGGAGTGGGACTAATGTACCTACCACTATTGTCGAAGCTTCAGTGCGCTCTAGGGAGTGCTCGTACAAGGACTTCACCAGCTGCAAACCCAGGGCCTTCAATGGAACTGGCGGAATCATTGCCCTCTCGCAATGGTTCGAGAAAACGGAGTCGATCTTTGAGATCTGCTCCTATCCGGAAGGGAGCAAGGTGAAATTTGCCGCCTGCACCTTCACGGACTGAGCCATGACGTGGTGGAATAGCCATATCAAGTCACTATCTCTAATAGTGGCAAATGTTATTGGCTAGGAAGCTCTGAAGGAGCTCATGATCGAAGAGTACTGCCCAAGGGGCGAAGTTCAAAAGTTGGAGCAGGAACTCTGGAGCCTAACCATGAAGGGCTCCGAAATAGTCTCCTACACTGCCAGATTCAGCGATCTGGTAGCACTATGTCCGGGAATGGTCCCTTCTGAAGCAAAGAAGGTGGAGAGGTATATCTGGGGGCTGGTGCCTCCATTTCATGGGAATGTACTAGCCTCAAACCCCACTACCTTCGATAGTGCCAAGCGATTGGCACAACGGCTCATTGACCATGGCGTCCGTACCCCGTCAACAACAAAAACCCTAGCCATCTCAGAACCCTCCAAAGCCGCTGATAACAAGCAGAAATTCTGGGATGACAAGAAGAAGAAAGCTGCCAAAAAGCAGCAGGTCGTAGCGATTCATGCTGCGATAGCACCTGCCGCTGCTGCACCGGTAAAGCACTACGCTGGAAACTTGCCGAAGTGCAACAAATGCAACTTCCACCACAATGGACCCTGCCGGGAAATGCAGTGCTCTAACTGAAACAAGAAGGAGCACACTACCCGTTTCTACAAGGCTCCGGCAAGGCCAATCACCCAAGTCCCGGGTGCTGGTGTGGGCCAGACTTGCTACGGTTGTGGCGAGGTGGGCCACTACAAAAGGAACTGCCCGAAGGCAGGGAATGCCGGCGGAGTAGGAAGGGTTTTGGCTATAGGCCACGAGGAAGCGATTGCCGAACCTACAGTGGTCACTGGTACGTTTCTCCTCGATAACTCATATGCATGCATTCTGTTTGATAGTGGAGCGGAGAGGAGTTTCGTGAACCAGAAATTTGCTCACTTGCTTAAGCATAAATCGCATGCACTTAAAGAACCGTTCACTGTAGAAATGGCTAATGGGAAGACAGAGAGTACTAGCTGCATATACATAGGATGTACACTAACACTAGATAGCCATTTATTTCCAATCGACCTCATGCCTGTCTCAATTAAAAGTTTTGTCGTCATAATCGACATGGATTGGTTGAGTTCTCATCGTGCCGACATCATGTGTTATGAAAAGGCTATTCGCCTTAATCTACCGTCTAGCGAAGCTCTAGTTATCTACGGCGACAAACCCGACACGAACCTTCGTATCATCTCGAGCATACAAGCCCAGAAGTACTTGCGGAAGGAATGTCGCGCATTCCTTGCTCATGTTGTCGATGTGAGCCAAGAGACGAAAGACATAAAGAACATTCCAGTAGTACGCGACTTTCCCGACATATTTCCAGAAGAACTCCCAGGATTACCTCCGCAACGTCAAGTCGAGTTCAGAATCGACTTAGTTCCAGGGGCTACCCCAGTAGCCAAATCGCCCTATCGTCTAGCACCAACCGAGATGCAGGAACTATCTAGTCAACTTAACGAACTGCTCAGCAAGGGATTTATTAGACCAAGCTTCTCACCCTGGGGAGCACCGGTCTTGTTCGTCAAGAAGAAACATGGATCGTTCCGTATGTACATCGATTACAGGGAACTTAACAAAGTAACCGTCAAAAATCGTTACCCCCTGCTTCGCATTGACAATTTGTTTGACCAACTTCAAGGGGCGAACTTCTTTTCAAAGATTGACCTGAGATCCGGGTATCACCAGTTACGAGTGCTTGGGGAGGATGTTTCGAAGACAGCCTTCCGAACTCGTTATGGACACTACAAGTTTGTAGTGATGCCGTTCGGATTGACTAATGCGCCCGCAGTATTCATGGACTTAATGAATAGGGTGTGCCGTCCTTACTTGGATCAGTTCGTCATTGTCTTCATCGATGACATACTTATCTATTCTCATAGTAAGGAGGAGCATAGTCAACATCTGCGTCAGGTCTTAGAAACGCTGCGATCAGAGAAGCTTTATGCGAAGTTCTCGAAATGCGAATTTTGGATCCGAAGAGTCGAATTCTTGGGGCACATGGTTAGCGAAGAGGTAATACATGTGGACCCTTCCAAAATCAAAGCCATTGAGAATTGGTCAGCACCGAAGACGCCTACGGAAATTCGTCAATTTCTAGGCCTCGCTGGCTACTATCGCAGGTTCATACAGAACTTCTCACGGATTGCGAAACCTCTTACAACATTGACCCAGAAGGGCATGGCCTTTGACTGGTAAGAGAAGCAAGAGAAAGCGTTCCAAACGCTAAAGCGAGCCTTATGCACCGCACCGATACTGTCCCTCCCTAAAGGGATAGAAGACTTCGTAGTCTATTGTGATGCATCCAATCAAGGGCTCGGCTGTGTTCTGATGCAACGAGGTAAGGTCATCGCCTATGCCTCAAGACAACTGAAGACGCACGAGGTCAACTACACCACACATGATCTTGAGTTAGGAGCAGTAGTGTTTGCTCTGAAGATCTGGAGACACTATATGTATGGTACGAAAAGCACTATCTTTACAGACCACAAAAGCCTACAACACATATTCGACCAGAAGGAGCTCAACATGAGACAACGACGGTGGGTCGAGCTACTCAGTGATTACGAATGCGAAATTTGTTATCATCCGACAAGGCCAACGTAGTAGCTGACGCCCTGAGTCGGAAAGAATACTCTGGTCGTAGAGTCAAATCATTGACTATGACTATCCATTCACACTTGTCCACACAAATTAAGGAGGCTCAGCTCGAAGCTTTGAAACCTGAAAATGTTGCGGGTGAATCCCTGAGAGGGATGGATAAGAACTTGGAAGCCAAGGGTGGTGGAGCCTTATATCTCATGGATCAGATATGGACACCGAAACACGGTGGTTTCAGAGACTTGGTCATGACCGAAGCGCACAACACTCGATATTCCGTCCACCCAGGTTCAGATAAGATGTATCTGGATCTTAAAAAGATATACTGGTGGCCTAACATGAAAGCAGAGATTGCTACCTTCGTGAGTAAATGCCTTACTTGCGCCAAGGTTAAGGTCGAATACCAGAAACCATCAGGTTTACTTTAGCAACCAGAGATACCTGAATGGAAGTGGGAGCAGATCATGATGGACTTCATAACCAAGTTGCCCAAGACAATGGGTGGTCTCGATACCATATGGGTGATCGTAGACAGGCTAACAAAGTCCGCACACTTCCTGCTTATCAAAGAAACTGACAAGATGGAGAAACTAACCAGAACACACATTAGGGAGATAGTACGACTGCATGGTGTTCCCGTATCCATTATCTCTGATAGAGATAGTAGATTCACTTCGAGGTTCTGGCAGTCGCTACAAAGTTCCCTAGGAACTAGGTTGGACATGAGTACAACCTTCCATCCACAAACTGACGGGCAAAGTGAGAGGAGTATTCAAACTTTAGAAGATATGTTGCGAGCCTGCGTGATAGACTTTGGGAAGGCATGGGGTACTCATTTACCTCTTGTCGAGTTCTCCTACAACAATAGTTATCACACAAGCATAAAGGCTGCTCCATTTGAAGCCCTCTATGGCCGTAAGTGCAGATCCCCTCTGTGCTGGGCTGAGGTGGGCGACACACAGTTAGCTATAGGACGAGTTCCTGACAGCACTCTCATAGGTCCGGAAATCATTCGGGAAACGACAGAGAAGATCGTTCAGATTCGTGAACGATTGAAAGCCTCTAGAGACCGACACAAAAGCTACACAGACAAGAGAAGGAAACCGCTGGAATTCCAGGTGGGTGACCGTGTTCTATTGAAGGTGTCACCCTGGAAGGGCTTGATACGCTTCGGATTCTCGAGATTCTCGCTAGAATCGGCCCTGTAGCTTACAAACTCAAACTACCTCACGAACTCAGTTACGTACATTCTACTTTCCACATCTCGAACTTGAAAAAGTGTTTGTCCGACGAGCCTCTTGTAATCCCACTCGACGAGATCGAGATCAACGAGAGCCTCAACTTCGTGGAAGAACCTGTAGAGATCATGGACCAAGAGGTCAAGCAAACGAAGCAAAGCCGTATCCCGATAGTGAAGGTTCGCTGGAATGCCAAAGAGGACCTGAATTCACTTGGGAGCGAGATGATCAAATGAAACTGAAATATCCTCATCTTTTCGTTAAGTTATTTGTAATAGCGTAATTGATAAACTCTAATTTCGGGACAAATTCTCTCTAACGGGGGGATGATGTGACAACCCGAAATTTCTATCCTGTAC
The DNA here is from genome assembly GCF_052849685.1 of Lactuca virosa. NCBI lineage: Eukaryota > Viridiplantae > Streptophyta > Magnoliopsida > Asterales > Asteraceae > Lactuca > Lactuca virosa. The sequence goes on along the minus strand of NC_136432.1, from coordinate 162,762,290 downwards.
AACATTGCAACTCAATCAAAGTCAGACTTATTTCTGCTATCTTTTAGCATTGTTTAGGGTCTGTTTGAGTGTTCTAAGCATAGTACATCAAAGGATCGGGTGTTAGGAAGTATCTGCTTGAGTCCATTATGCACTAGTCAAGCCTTAAACTTCATCATGTGGAGTTTACGACCACATCACCATGAGTTTACGGCCGTAAACTCAAGGTGGCCGTAAACTCATGCCTTATACATGATGTTCTTTCATTTCTTCCTCATTATTCACCATTTCAACCTCAAGAACTTGAATTCTCTCTCAAGTAACATAAGGATCTTCATTTTTATCTTCAAAAATGTAAGTGTTTCATCCTTTGATTAGTTGATACATCTCATTAACTAGTATCACCCTTTGATTTCATCCATTAACTTCATCTTTTGGGTTAAATCTTCAAGAACACCAAGAACACCAAGAACACACACTAGTTCTTTGAGCCGAAATCAACTCTTTTTGCTTCAATATCATAAGTATCTCTTCCCTATAATTGTTATCTAGTAGAAGCCCTTGATTTTCATCCTTGAAATCATCCAAATCCCAAGAACAATGAGAGTTTACGGCCAAGAGCATCTCCCTTGGCCGTAAACCCTTGTTAAGGCTACTAGTTGGACATAAACTCTTCTTTAAGGCTTGGATTGGGTCTAGAACACTTCGTTGATCCTTGTAAGACCTTAAATCACCACTTTGGCAAAAGACTTCATGATTTTACGGTTTTAAACTCATAGGGCCGTAAACCCTAAGGCCGTAAACACATAGGGCCGTAAACCCTATGGCCGTAAACATAAGGGCCGTGAACACCTTGGCCATAAACACCATAGTGTGGCCGTAAACCCCTTAGATGCAACCCTTTGTACTTCTACCACTTTAATCTAAGTGTTTCCTAAGTCCAAGGGTGTTTTCCTTACATGATTAGTTGTATAAACACTAATTATATACATATATGTGTCATTATATGCTTATTAGGATCCGTTGTGCTCGAGCCTTCACTTGACACTTAGCATCCTACAATCAATCTTACATTCGTATCACTCACTACAGGTGAGTTCATACCCCTTAACTTATCTTTTAAATGATTTTAAATGCTTTTATGGGGGGGGGGGGGGGAATACAAGTAGAACTATTATAGTTATTATATCAATCACATGTGATTAATAACTATCAAACAAGTGGAATTCTAACATTTCAAACTGTGTTATCAAACAAACTGCTTAAAATCGTTTTATAAACTCTTTTACATGTTAAATACTTTCTATTAAACTCTTTCAAAACTTGTACTTTGTCAAAATCATGTCTACATAGATATACTTATATAAGTAGGATTGAAAGGACTTAGGACTGATAACTCGCTTTATTTCATGTTCCTTGTTTGGTTGTGGACTTAGGGTATCGGTTATTTGTCCGAAGGTCGTTTTAACCTTAGTTATATATTATGTGTATGTATATAGATATAAAAGTTATTCTATTAGTTCAATACCTTTGGGTAGCAAAGGTGTACAAACACGTTCATTCATACAAACAACATTGCTAGTAAACTATAATAGTTATAGTTTAGGAAGTCACTACTTACTATTACTAGAACAATGAAACATACAAGAGTCAGTACATACTATAACGAGAAACAATACTCACTATAAAGAGAAACAGATAGAGCATACTATAACGAGAGACAATACTCACCTTAAAGAGAAACAGACAGAGCATACTATAACGAGAGACAATACTCACTATAAAGAGAAACAAATAGAGCATACTATAACGAGAAACATTAAATACTACACACTATACACTAGAGAACATACTACATACTAGACAGAGAGAACATACCCTCCAGTAGAACATACTATACAAATACAAGAATACTATAACAATAATGTGAGATACTACTTCATGGTTCGACAATATACTGCTGCGTCATGTTTTGTACCCGGAGTCTCCTGGATGGAGAGCGTGAATTTGTGTATAGATCTATACGGGACTGACCCTCCTACACCTTGCTGCTAGCTACAGTGGGACCTGCAGCTCTACGGGTGACGAATGTCATATTATTTCGACGTCTCGAACATCGTGTTATACTAGTCGATCAAGTATGGTTACAATCATATCAAACTTTACCTTAATTAAACTAACAAGTTTAAGGTAGTTAGTACATTGGTAGTTACTTAGATAAAACTACAGTACATCTTTATTTTTCCCATTTCATTCACATTGTGATCTTCTCACATAAACGGTAATGAAAACTATATTTTGGTAATGATAATCATACTTTGGGAAAATACTCACTTTTACAAAAGAACAAACATAAAGAACAGTTGGGTCTTGGTAGAAGACTGCTTTAGTAGAAAATATAGGATTTTCTAGGAAGTTTACAAACATTTACATCAAATACATACAAACTTTTACATCAAACATTTACAAGCTCATTCTTCAAACTTATATAAACAATGACACTAAAATACTTATGAACTCACTAGCTTTAATGCTGATCTACGCTTTCAAAATAACTTGTATTCTCAGGTCACCAGTAGACAGGTACCGATGACCAGGTTTTGAGAAGACGGAGCTTTCAGGACTCGTCTTTATTTTGATTATTCATTTTTGGTGTCTTATAAACTACAGAACACACTTGTATTAAAATTATATTATTAATGCAATGGATGATGTTGTTGCTTGTTTACTATTATGCATTTTTGTGATACTGTACATGACGTCCTCCGCCCCAGAACGTTTCGCCGTTCTGGTTTGGGGGTGTGACATTAATCAAGTTGGTAGTTATTTAATATTTATTAAGTAATTTGTTATTAATAAAAAATTCAACTCTTGTATTTAATTAGAGAAAAATTATTGTTCTATGAAAACAATATTGTAAGAAGTAGAAAAATAGTCTTTATTTGATAAGGTATCATATAATATGTCATGTACAAAGTTATGGACACTTTTGTTAACCATGATTAAATCAAAGGGTTACTATACCATGGTTAAAGGACTAGTGAACATTATTTATATAATTTAGGCCATATGGCCGAAAGTTGTAAGAGTATGGAGGTTGTTCGTCAACCTCCATCATGATGTTCCCCATGCCTCTCCTTTATAGCCCATACTTTTGAATATTATATTCAAGAGGCCATGATTGGATGGGGTTATAAATAGAGGGTCTTATACATGGAGAGAGTGCTAGTTTTTTGGTCTAAAAACTTCATCTTCTTTTCTCTCAAAACCGTGAGCAACATAAGAGCTTGGAGCTCTTTCCTCTTTTGAAGACATTACTTGCTTTTGGTGTTCATTTTGTGTCTTCCTTTAATGCTTAATTTATTAAGCACTTAAGGCTTAAATAACAAAGTTGTACAAGAAGAAATCTAGCAATTTTGGTACCTTATTCTTGTTAGTGGATTACTTGTAGAGAAGATCAAGCTTCTTGTTCTTGCCATCTACTTCAACAGCCCAAATCCAAGAGGGTCCAAAGGCTATAAAGGTTGTTATTTCTAAACACCCTATGGTTGTTGTAATATCATTCTAACCTCTTTAAAAGGATTCTTGATGGTTTGTTTTGTTGTCACACTCGAAAATTATAAGAAATTTTATAGCTTCCGTTGCCGGTTTTTGTGAAAAAACTATTTATTTTATGCAACAAAACCCTTCAGCGGTATCATAGTCATCTTTTAAATGTTAGAATGATTTTCATGTTATGATAATCTTTGGATTTTGGAAAACAAGCATGAATTTCTTTTTGGCTAAAGAAATGTCCATATTTGTTTTCTTTGGCAACTTGTACTAAAAGGTGTTTATTTTTTATATAACCATTTTTCCATGCATTTTGGTTATATAAAAGTTGTCTTAGAAAAAACAAAGTGTTGTTTATATTTATATGTTTTTTGTGTATAAACAAGCCATTAGGACAGTTGTGGTTGGTATTTATTTATTCATATGATGATGTAATATATAAATAGGTATTATTTTATTTGTTCATTTTTATATGTAATAAATTAGCTTTTACACTAGTTGTATTTTATTTTTATAAAAAAATATGGAGCAAGAAGTTCTTATGAAGACATGGAGCCTTTTAAGACCTTGAAGTGTCCTAATAAGTCCTTTAGGAAATGACTTAATATTTGTTGTGATGGCTCACAATAAAGATTACTAGAAAACGACTTTGTTTATACACTTTAAATGCATGCTTGTGATGATTATTTTTGTTATTATAAAATGTTGTATGTATGAAAATTTGTTTGCCATGCTAAAAACATTTTCACAAAAAAATAACATCAAACTTGGGGTTTAGAGTTTTATATAAAAGTTTCAACAAAAGATGTTAAAATTGAGTTTTTCGTTAAAGAGAGTTTTTGAATTTTTAAACTCTAAAGTAGCCAAACTTTTAAAGATATAAAAAGTTTAAAATATTTTTTTAAAACTTAATCTAAACTCCATAACTCAATAACAAAAGGTTGTTTTATTAACAAAGTTAGAAACCGATTCCAATCCGTATAACGTCGAATTAAAATTGAATATAAATTTTAACCGGTAAAATTTTATATGAAATAAATTCAACTTATGTTTTTTTGGAACACTTTAAATGTACCATGAAATATTTATGCATAAAATATTCATGATACAAAATGTTTTAAAATGGTAGAATAATTAAACATTGATAAAAACCTTTATTTACAAAACTTCAAATCTATGCAATCCATTTAAAAATCACTTGAGATTTTTGTGCAATTCATGTGGATTTTAGGGTCACCTTATTCATTTGAGTTGTCAAAAATAGTCAAGGTGTTTTAGTATTTGCTTATGGGATAAAGGTCACCTAACCATTTGTGAAATATAACTCACATGCTTTTTAAATGGATGATTTGATCAATTTCTTATGTGATAAAGGCCACCTAAGCATAAGAGTTTTGAGGCATAGATGAGATGGACATGCCATTTAAAAACAAAGTAATGTTTTTGGATCCCATAAATCTAAGAATTACATAAGATTTGTAATTGGTTATCGTAACCTACCGATCAACAAAATCACTTGAGACTCCTCAAGTTATTTTGGGTGATGTGGATCTTAGCTTTTCAAAATTTAATTTGAAGGGTAATTATTTTTGAAAAGAATTTATATCAAAGATATTAAAATGAATCGTATTATTTTGTAGATGACTACCCCAACTGTAACCACCTCATCACTCACCATCCGATCCATCCTCGAAAAGGAAAAACTAAGTGGACCCAACTTTCTTGATTGGTTCAGACAACTGAGAAATGTCCTCAAGCTTGAGAAAAAGGACTATGTCCTTGATGAACCTATCCCAGAAGAGCTCCTAGCTAATGCTGCCAAAGCATTGATTGATGCCCGGGCGAAACATGTTAATGATTCGACCGAAGTGGCTTGCATCATGCTTGCAACTATGACTCCTGAACTTCATAAAAATTTTGAGTTTCGTGAAGCATTTGAAATGATTGAACAACTAAGAGTCATGTTTCAAGTTCACGCTAAGCAAGATAGGTTTTAGACCTTGAATGCTTTCATTGGTTGCAAGATGGCTGAGGGATCTTCTGTGAGTGCACATGTACTCAAAATGAAAGCTTATGTTGAGCAACTTGCCCGCCTCAGATTCCCATTTGGGGATGAGCTAGCGACTGATGTGATCCTAGCCTCATTGCCTAAGTCATTTAACCAATTTGTGATGGACTTCATAATGAATGACCGAGAGAGGAGCATCAATGAGCTTCATAACATGCTAAAAAATGTTGAGGCAAACATCAAGAAATCTGGGAACAAGCAAGTGTTGATGATCCATGAGGGTCAAATCTCCAAGAAGAAACCGGTAATAATACCGATAAGGGGAAAGGCAAAGATGCCAAGAAAGGCAAGGGCAAGGGAAAGGGAAAGGGAAAGGGAAAAGGGAAGCCTCCTTCCACTAACTGAACTCCTAAACCCAAGCCTACTGCTGAATCTGATTTCTTTCACTGCAATGAAAAGGGTCACTGGAAGCGCAACTGTCCTAAATACCTAGAGGAACTAAAGAAGATCAAGGCCAACCAGGTTGGCACCTCAGATATATATGTGATTGAATTACATGCATTCCATACTAATTCTTGGGTATTCGATACTGGAAGTGGTACTAACATCTGCAATGATTTGCAGGGACTAAAGAATGTTAGAGAACTAAGAGATGGCGATTTGGAACTTCATGTTGGCAATGGCAATCGAGTAGTTGTCAAAGCCATATGACAATATCATCTTTTGCTGCCAAATAGCCTTAATCTTATTTTGAATAATTGTTGTTATGTACCTAGTATTAGGGATGAGCAAAAGGACCGAACCGGCCGGAATCGGCCCGACCCGGACCCGAACCGGGAACCGGCTTCGGATAAAATCAAGAACCGAACCGGCACGACGGTTCTACCGGGTCCGGTTTTTGCAGGTTTTTCAATTTCGGAACCGGTCTTCGACAAATAGCAATGTAAATGCGTTAATACACTTTTGGTCTAACATGTACGTTTAATATGTTTTGAGTAGCAGTGCGTTTAGTGTGCTATGAACATTTTGTGATGTGGCCATTTGCTTTTCTTTTTTGTGCAAGTTTTCATCCATTTACTTTTCTTTTTTACGTTTAAGTTTTCATGCCTACGTTTAACATGTTTAGATTTGAATTCATGTGAAAAGTTGTCGAGTGGCCCATGCATTATTAATTTTTTTTGAGTTTCAAGTCCATGGAATCTTGAACCAGATCATGATATTTACATGAATGTAAAGACAAATACTAAATTTAAATATGAAACTAATAGTTATTATAAGGTTGAATTGCTTCGACAAGAACATGGCCCATGCACTACTAAAATATTGAAATAACATACATGGCCGAATCGTGCTTTAGTGGATTTCGTGGGTTATTGATTCACGATCGATATGTATATATATATATATATATATATATATATATATATATATATATATATATATATATATATATATATTTACGTCCAAAGTAGAAGTGCAAGCGACAAAGGCATGGGGTGTTTTGTAAAAACTATCCGGTCCGGTTCCCAGTTTTGGGCCGGTTCTTACCGGGTCCCGGTTCCAAAAATTCACAAAATTATAGTACCGGTTCCATCGGGTTCCGGTTCCGGTTCCGGGACCGGTTCCGGCCAGTTCCCTGGTCCGTCTGCTCATCCCTACCTAGTATAACTAGAAAAATTATCTCTACTTCTCCCTTGTATGAATAAGGTTTTCGTTATAAGTTTGACTTTGATTCTGAAACATTTCTGTGTTTAAAGATAATGTGTTCTATTTTGAGACTAGTCCCAAAAATGGAATATGTGAAATCGATTTAAATGGTTCATACACAAAGGATAATTCAATGTTCAACTTAAATAAGAAGACAAAATTAGACTCAAATAAAACTTATTTATGGCATTGTCGACTTGGGCACATAAGTAAAACTCGCATTGCTAAGCTCAAAAAGGATGGGATCTTAGAGTCAACAGGCTCAGAGTCTTTTGATATATGCGAATCATGTCTATGTGGCAAGATGACCAAAGCTCCTTTTACCGGTGTTGGTGAAAGAGCTTCGGATCTATTAGGACTCATACGTACTGATGTATGTGGACCTTTTAGAACAATGACCAGAAGCGGTGAAAGATACCTCATTACATTTACTGATGATTACAGTAGATTTGGATATGTGTATCTCACGAAACACAAATATGAAGCATTCGATGTCTTCAAGGTTTTCCAAAATGAATTACATAATTAACTTGGTAAAAAGATAAAAACCATACGATCAGATCGTGGTGGTGAATATCTGAGCTATAAGTTTGATGAACATCTGAAGAATTATGGCATAGTGTCACAACTCACACCACTGGGAACACCTCAACATAATGGTGTCTTGGAAAGGAGAAATCATACTCTACTTGATATGGTGCGATCGATGATGAGTCATACTTCCCTTCCTCATTCATTTTGGGGTTATTCCCTAGAAACCGCAGCTCGAATTGTAAACACGGTCCCAACTAAAAAGGTTAGTAAGACTCCCTATGAGTTATGGCATGGAAAGGTTCCCTCAATGCCTTACTTAAAGATATGGGGTTGTGAAGCATATGTTAAAAGAGAAACTTCTGACAAGCTTGACCTTAGATCTCAAAAGTGTATATTTGTGGGATACCCAAAAGAAACTGTGGCTTATTACTTCTTCTGGAAAGATGAAAACTGCGTGTTCATAGCCCGTAAAGAAATGTTTTTTGAAACTGACTTTATCTCGCATAAAGTAAGTGGGAGCCCCATTGACCTCGAAGAAATTCGAGAGACACAACCTTTAGTTTAGAATGATAATCAACAAAGCATTGTTGAACCTGAAATTATCGTTTAGATGCCGGAAACCACACCAACTGTACGACGCTCCAATAGAACTCATCAAAAACCTGACAGATTTGGATTTGTCATTCCTGAAGAGGAAGTATTCTTGATGGATCAATGTGAGCCCATCAATTACAAGGATGCTACTACATACCTAGATTCTGACAAATGGCTTGAAGCCATGAGAACTGAAATTCAATCAATGAATGACAATCAAGTATGAGACTTGGTTGACTTACCTCCTAACAACATGGCTGTTGGAAGTAAGTGGATCTTCAAGAAGAAGATCAGCATGGACGGACATATAAAAACTTTCAAAGCACGACTTGTCGTGAAAGGATATACTCAAATTCAAGGTGTTGACTATGAAGATACTTCCTCGCCAGTTGCTAAGATTAAATCTATTAGGATTATCATGGCCATAGCTGCATATTATGACTATGAGATATGGCAAATGGATGTTGAGACATCAGATCTGGACTGAATGAGGTCCCATGAGTCCAAAGATCCAAGATTTATCAAGCTACAGACAAGCTTTTATGCTTTATACCTTGTAACATCCATAAAAATCATGCCAAATTTAAACTTTTTAAAACATTTCAAAACCCATGATTATTACAAAACTTGTTTTCAAAATAGTATATTGTTAGAGTATCCCAGAATCAAAACATAAAATCATAAAGTGTGAGGAGCGGTACAATCACGCCTTCGCCTTCCCACGATCATCAGAAGTACCTGAAACAATAATCGATTAATGTAACCTCGAAGGCTTAGTGAGTTACCCCCAAAATACCAACGCTATATAATCATAACCATATCATATAAACATATACGCAAACAACATGCATAATGAGCCTACAACCTGACTGGACTGCCTCGCAGGCCTCCAGCCTATCTGGACCGCTCTCCGAGCCTTCAGCACGTCTGGACCGCCTCGCAGGGCCTACAGCCTATCCGGACCGCTCGCCGGGCCTTCGGTCTGACTGACATGCCCTCCTGGGCCTGTAGTCTATCCGGACCACCCTGGGTATGTTGGCCTTCAGCACAAAGCAGGACCACCTCAACCCAACCCCCAATCAAACAAACATGTGCACATAATATCATACGCTAGCATATATAGCAGTCAAACCGATCTAACAGATCATCAACCATAACAACATCCTATAACCAGGAAACAGACCTAACCGGTCACTAGCATATCATCATCCTATATACCAGGATACCAACTTAACCAGGTCACTAAGCATATCACCATCCTAACTACCATGATGTAAATCATTAAGCATATCATGTAATAAACCCGGATACAAATCCGATAAGGGCCGGCATTGGTGCCTTAGACCCTGTTGATGTAGTGAGGATAACTCACCTCATAACTGTCGCACCGAAGTGATAAGCTCAAAATCTCGAATCACCGACACGAACTACACCACCTATAGTTACCATATAACTATTTCCATAAATTTCCAAATTACCAAAATACCCCCAGAGGTCAAACTGGTCAACCCTTGGTCAAAGTCAAAGTCAAAAGTCACGGTCAACAGTCCATGTTGACCCAACTCGTCGAGTACAGTTCACCGACTAGTCGAGTCCTTCCTGAACTCGAGAAGTCATGAAATCCCCGGTCGATTCGTCGAGTTTCCCTGATACTCGTCGAGTTCATGTGTGTCCAAATGTCGGGGAAATCCTAACTGACTTGCCGAGTCACCGTACTGACTCGCCGAGTCCATGCAGAAGTCCTTGCACGACAATCTTCATCGGACTCGTCGAGTTGACCATGCAACTCGTCGAGTCCCTTCAGTCTTTTCTCCATTCAGATGCTTTTAAGCCATTCCAAAGCTCCATAACGTAGATCTAGGCTCCTAAGGCATACTTCTTACGTAAAGTGGCAAACTTTACGTACATGGAAGGTGCTAATGACTTAAATCAAGCTAAAGAAGAGGTTCTAGGAAAAGGAATTGCACTAGAATGCTAAATACTGAGACTTTATGATTGTAAGGGCCAAAATGAGCCTAGATCTAAAGTTGCAACTTCAGATCTTGATTCATCACTCGAAATGTAGCACCAAATGCCCAAAATGGCCCCAAAACTCAAATACAGAAGGATCTAGCTAGAAGAAGATCAAATTAATGACTTGATACCTTCAAATTATGCTAAACTGGGGTAGACTTTAGATCTACACACGCTCCTTGCCTCAAACTTCTTGATCTTCAAGCTCCTTGCAACAAGATATTCCTTCCAAACTTGAAAAATCACACTAAATGGGGCACACACATGAATTAGGGTTTCAGAGCTCAAGGAGACGGTGAGGGGAGGCCAACGGAGGCTAATGATCCTTTAAATAGGGTGTGAAACCCCAGAAACTAGGGTTTCATCCTTCAGTTCCTACTTGTCGAGTCTGTCCTACGACTCGACGAGTCGGTCACTTAAGACCCGCGACCAAACCGTGCCTACTCGACGAGTCAGGACATCCAACTCGTCGAGTTGACCTTAAAAGTTGGAAATACAAGACTGAAAGTTTATACCTGAGAGTCGGGGCGTTACAGACCCTATATAGAGCTTATTATGGCATTTTGAGCCCGAGGTGCCATGCGTGGACGTAAAGCTTGCAGCTTTACGTGGTATCCCGGCCTTGGGAGGCTAGATCTAGATTTTGGGACATTATTTCTGCTTAAAATCGTAGAAATGAGATTTGATCTAGAGGGACTCGACGAGTGCATGAGCCAACTCGACGATTCAGAAAGGGTTTCCCCGATAGTCTGAACGCGCTACAACTCGACGAGTTGGGTTGGAGTTTTCTCGATTTTATTAGGACAGGGGGAGCTCGACGAGTGACATAGGTGCACTCACCGCGTTTGGTCAACATGGACTGTTGACTAAAGTGTTGACTTCCGTTGACTTTTAGGGTTTGGTCAATAGTGGACTTTGGAGACCATGGAGGGGTAAAATGGTTTTTTCACCCTTTTGAGACCTAGTGGAAGAGTTAGCTTGGTGGTTATTACAAGTTGTTGATTAGAGATAATTATATTATATAGGCGGAGTCTAGAGTATTCGTGGGGTGCTATATCTACTTGCTTGCTTACGAGGTGAGTCTTCTCACTATACTTACCTGAGTGGTAATGTTGTGTGACCGAAGGGTCTTACTTGAGTTATCCACCGGAGGGTCTTTTGTGCCTATATTGATTTATGTGATATTATGCATCTTGTCTTTGTGATATATGCTATATTATTCTGTGCATTACTGAGATAGGAACGGAGGGTCCAAACCGAGTTGTGAGACCGGAGGGTCTTCACTGAGATACAAGACTGGAGGGTCTGACTCGAGCTGTGAGACCGAAAGGTCTTCACTGAGACACATCACCAGAGGGTCCACACTGAGCCGTGAGACCAGAGGGTCCTCACCGAGATGCATGACCGGAGGGTCCATGCCGAGCTATAGCCGTGAGAGGCTTATTATTTGTGTTGTGGTATTTTGGGGAACTCACTAAGCTTTGTGATTATAGTATTGTGTGATATGTGTTTCAGGTACTTCTTAGGATCGCGGGAAGGCGTCGGCTTGATTCTGCACACCTGTTGCAGATTATGTTGTGGATTCTGGGATATTATCAGTTGTTTTGTTGACTCGTGTTTTGACATTTGATACATTGTGGTTTTGAGAACATGTGGCATTGAGTTTTTATCTGATTTAAAAATGAAAATTTTGTTTGAAAATTTACGGTGTTACTCAATCCATGGCTGTCCCTGACAAATAAGGGAATTTGCCCTTGATCCGCTCGACCTTCCAATTCTCTTTTTTGATAACCTGTACTTGAGCTTCCTTGATCAAATCTAACAGAGGCGAGATGACAACCATTCTCAAGCAAACATCTCCGATAGGAGTACTCGCCGCCTTGCGGCTCAAAGCATCAGCCACCACATTGGCCTTCCCAGGGTGGTACAGGATCTCGCAATCGTAATCCATTACAACATCCAGCCATCTCCACTGCCGCATATTCAAATTCGGTTGGTCCATCAAATACCTCAAACTCTTGTGGTCGGTGTAGATGGTAAACCGAACCCCATACAAATAGTAACTCCAGATATTGAGGGCAAAAACCACGGCCCCCATCTCCAAATCATGTGTGAGGTAGTTCTCCTCATGAGGCTTCAGCTTCCTCGAAACATAAGCAATCACGTGACCCCTCTGCATAAGAACAACTCCCAAACCCAAAATAGAGGCGTCATAGTAAACCACAAAATCATCCAAACCCTCGGGAAGAGCGAGAATTGGGGCCTCACACAACCTCTGCCTCAGAGTCTCAAAAGCCAACTGCTAATCAGGCCCCCAACGAAAGATCACACTCTTCTTTGTCAAACGGGTCAATGGAACAACAATCTTGGAGAAATCCTGGATAAATCTCCGATAATACCCCGCGAGACCTAAGAAACTCCGAATCTCATATGCCGTCCTCGGGACATCCCAATGCATCACAACCTCGATCTTGACCGGGTTAACCAAGATTCCCTTCTGATTGACGATGTGCCCCAGAAACTGCACCTTGCACAACCAAAACTCACATTTTGAGAATTTGGCATAAAGCCTCTCCCTCCTCAAGGTCCCCTACACCTCTCGTAAATGTTGCTCATGCTGCTCCTTGGTCTTGAAATAGACCAAAATATTATCAATGAAAACAATCACAGACCGATCCAACATCGTCCTGCAGACCTGGTTCTAGAGATCCATGAACGTTGCGGGTGCACTAGTGAGCTCGGAGGGCATCACCACGAACTCGTAATGACCATAACGAGTCCTGAAGGCTGTCTTCTAAACATCCTCATCCCTGACCCTCATCTGGTGGTACCCTGATCACAAATCAATCTTGGAAAACCAAGATGCACCCTGGAGCTGATCAAACAAATCATCAATCCCCGGGAGTGGGTAATGGTTCTTCACCGTTAGCTAATTCAACTCCCGATAATCAATACACATCCTGTGCGAACCGTCTTTCTTCTTCACAAATAGGATCGGTGCTCCCCACGGAGAACTGCTTGGACGAATAAAATCATTTTCTAGCAGCTCATGCAGATGCTTAGACAACTCCTACGTCTCAGGTGGTGCCAAGCGATACGACGCCTTGGCTATCGGAGCTGCACTGGGTACCAAATCAATCTGAAACTCAACCTACCTATCGGGAGGCACTCCAGGCATATCTACGGGGAAAACATCTGGAAAATCCCGCACAGTGGTTACCCTGCTCAACTCCGTCGTGGCCTCAACCCGCGTGTCAGAAACATAAGCTAAGAACCCAGAACCCTGCTGCAAATATCTCCTGGCCCTCGCAGCTGAATAGAGAGTTGGCCCATGTGAAGCTCTCTCGCCAGTAATAACTAGTTCCCCCCCCACTTGGGGTTCGAATTCTCACCAGCTTCCATTCTCTATCAATCACGGCCCCATTGGGGCCCAACCAATCCATCCATTGATAACCTTCGATCCTCTCAAGGGGATCGACACCAAATCAATAGAGAACCTCTCGCTAAACATGTTCAGGACACACCCTCGGAAAACCCTCAAAGCACTCACGGTATGGTCATCCACAATCTCCACCTACAGAGGGGAATGCAAAGTCCCCAGAGCGTCTCGAAACTTCTTGTTGAGCGCAAGAGATAGGAAGGCTCGGGTAGCCCCCGAATTAAACAGAACATAAGCAGACAAACTGTTGACCAAAAAGGTCCCTATTCAAGATCATAACAAATATAAGCATAAAAAAGGAAAGCAATAAAAGATAGGGTTAGAACACATACCAGTAACTACATCCGGTGCTGCACAGACCTCATCGATGGTCAGCTGAAAAACCCTGCTCTTCACCACAGGAGCCTACGGGACCAAAAATGCTCTCTCTCTGAATTTGGCGGTAATCTCCGCCACAGTCTCTGTAGTCTGACGAAGGTCCTGGAACTCCCTCGCCAGCCGCTGCACCTCGATAAATGGTGCAAACTCCCCCTGAAACCTCTGTACGAAGTCCTCCGATGTCATCACAGCCACCGCTGCCAACCCTACCGCTCGGGTAACCTCCTCCCACCAGTCCCATGCTCTGTCCCTCAGTAAGCAGGAAGCGAATCCCACCTTTCCCCTTCAGGGAAAAAGCTCGTATGCTGAGCATTCTCTATGTCAGCGATCCAACGTAGGCTAGCGATGGGGTCCTTAGCCCCAAAGAAATCATACGCTCCACACGCGTTGAACTCCCGGAATGAGGGAGCTCGAGTCCCAAACTGAGCCGCACCAATATCGACTCGAAAAGACCTGAGATGCTCCTCGATGAGCTCCATAATCCCCTTATTGACGGTACCAAAAATCACGAGGGTAGCTTCAAGAATACCGCGAGTAACCTCGGCTGCAATGAGCTCACGTAGCCTCTCATCAACCGGTTCTTATCCGGAGCCAGAACCTAAACCCGACCAGAGCCAGAGCCAGAACGTTTCGTTCCCAAACGAGTGACCAACATCCTCAAACTAAAACACAAGATATAAACAATCATCAAACAGTCAAGGGAAATTCGCAACACACAGGTACCCTTAGGATCCCCAGATCTACACTTGTCTCAGGTACAGGTCCAGTGCTTCCAGTCGTACAGGCCCAATACTACCTTCCACACCTACCTGTACCTTCCTCAAGATAAATTCTGATTCCTCTAGGTTACCACAATATAACCATGAATAAACTTATGCTACACAACATACATATCCTAGACTCTTCTAGGAACTCTCAACCCTCACCACTAGCAGTACCAAGAACCTCAATCAACACCGCTGGTTGCCTTATGCATGCAAGTTGTACACAAAATAGGATCACATAGACTGTCGAATGAAGATTCTACACTAAGTCCACAACCAAACAAGGAACATGAAATGAGGCTAAATAGATCATTCTAGGGCTATACAATCCTAATCATATACAACTTTGTAAGCATACACTTAGCAAATAATTGAGCCGATATCAATTCCAAGTAATACATGGAATCAAGTTCTATTGAGATATAAGGCATCATACAAATCAGGCAATTCTATCATATGATTCCTGAAGGTATCCTTAGCCTTAATCTAGCATGCAGTTCACATATCAAGCATACTAATCACAATACATAAGTATGGGCAACTTGGGAAACACTTACTTGATCTCGACTGATTGCACGCATTACACTCCTCCTTTTACTTAAAAGAATGTTTTTCAAAAATTCAAATTCTTTTCCTTTTGAAAAGATTATAATTTCTTCAGTTTGAGTTTTGACACACCCGGAAGTGTGCCCGAATCCCTCAAACCAAGGCTCTGATACCAACTTGGAACAACCCAAAAAATAGGATAACTTTTTTCATTTTTCTAAAGAAGAGTTACAGTCATTAAATTGTTCCAAAAACCATTACATAATAACTATGTCCAATCATCAGAGTAACAATATCAATAAGTGCGGAAAATAGTAAGGGGAGAATGTTGTGCCATCACGCCGGGCCCTTTACCTTAGTACCGGAAGTACCTGAAAAAATAAATATAAACTGTAAGCAAAAGCTTAGTGAGTTTACCCAAGTACCACATACCAAACATAAATAAATTAGTGCTATGGGCCAAACCATAGTCTTACAAGTAATTCCCTGCCGGGGGCCAAATCCCGGTCTTCCTTACAGTTGCCTGGGGCCAGACCCTGGTCTTTCATACAAATGCCCATGGCCACATCCTGGTCTTTCACATAATTGCCAGGGGCCAAATCCTGGTCTTTCATACACATATCATAATTATGACTAGCATTCTACATCACAAATAATGGGTCGACCTTGGTGCCTTCGATCCATTGATACAGTGAGAAAACTCACCTCAGTCTACTGATAAATAACTAACTGCTCAGCTACCAAACCGGAATATCCCACACTCAACATACACAAATTACCCTAATCAGAGATAAGTTATAAACCATAAGCGTGGGCCTAAATCCCAAATCCTGACTCCTAAGATAAAAGCCCATTTTACCATTCCCATAATGGGCCTAACCAAACTTGGCCCAAAACACAATAATGGGCCCCAGGGCCCAAAAAGGCCTAAATCATACATCTTAAGGCCCACTAACAGAATTATGAGGCCCACCTACTATAAACAGGCCAAATCCAAAAAACTAACTAAGGCCCAAAGGTCCAAAGCCCAACCGAAGTCCAAAAGCCCAGTGAGAGGCGTACGCTCAACGTACGTGCTGTACGCTCGACGTACACGACCGCATGCCAGTATGCGCTGTGTGCCCCTTGGTACGCTTAGCGTACTGAGCTGCTTGCCACCTTAAGCAATTTGATGCTTAATCCTTTCATCCATTCGATCCAACTTTCAGATCTCGACCATTATGGGGTTTAAGACATAAAGTTGGCAACTTTATGCCTTAGCATGTCTTAATGGAACCCAACATCCATTTTTGTCATACAAAGGTCACATTAAGGACTTAAATTCATGCATGGACTCATATCAACCACCAAGATGACATCTTTATTCATCTAAAACATCAAAGGGACTGAGATCTCACACCTCTAACTTCTGGAATTGCCCAAACTTACAAAAAGAACCCATGGGACAAAATAAACTCATAAACAATCCCTAAAATCTAACAATCAAAATGAATCATCACGGTATGAACTTTTTACCTTCAAAAGCTTCCAAAATTAATGAAGACTCTAGATCTAGAAGCTCAACCTCAAAAAATGCTTGGTCTGCAAGTTCCTTCTTCTTGAACACACACTAAAATGCTAAAAAATCACTTCAAAGCTCAAGAACACTCAAAGGGCATGAACTAGTGTGTCAAAGGGACGAATGAATAGTGGAGGCTGATGAGAGTATGTGTCTAAAGGCCATAATGATGTTTAAATAGGGCTCATGCCCTAAAAATTAGGTTTTCGTCTTGGATGTCTAAAGGCCATAATGATGTTTACTAGGGACCATTTTTGCAAAAATTATCAACTTTAAGGACCAAAGAAGAACATACCTGGAATCGAATGTTACAATTAAGTCGATATTTGAGCGCTTTAGAACATTTGTAAGCCATTTAATAAAACTTCCTTTTATAAATTAAGGTTTGGAGTTTGATAAGTTTGCATATCTCTATTTTAAACTTATACAATTTTAACCCCAAAATTTTACCGGTTACTAGTTTTAACGATAAAATTTGTTTTATTTTAAAACTATTTTTACCATCTTATGTTAAAAGGTAAATTTCATTAAAACCAAAATCCTTTGTGATGTTTATTTATGTTCAAATATTATTTTGCATTTGAAAAACTAATTTATCAACCATAACATAATAATCATAACATAAACATAATACAACACAAGCATGCATAACAATTATAACATATGTACATAAACCAAACCATAAACTAGTAATATTTTTGTGAGCCATCACAAAAATATTAAGTCGATTCCTAAAGTGACATAAGGGACCTTCATTTTGAAAAGTCTTCATGTGCTCCCACTTGCTTCAACGTCTTGTAGCAAGTTTATAAAAGTAATTTTATAAAGTTTGAGAAACTTTAATAAAATCAAGTTTTTAAACTTTTGATCTTCAAAATGGCCACCATTTTCATTCTTGATACATTTTTAGAAAAATAAACTATTTCTAAAACTAATCTATTACTTATAAAAATTAACAAATGAAAACTATCTATTTAATTATTACATACCATATGAGTAAATAAATAATTACAACCATTTCAAATAAATCAACACATGCAACAAAACAAAGGTCCATGGCTAGTTTATGCACATCATACACATTTATATACTAAAAAATATATAAAACGACTTTTTGTTTTTCAAAGACAACTTTTATGACTAAAAATATGCATGTAAACTTTTAGTAAAGAAATAACAATTATAAACATTTTAGAGTTGTCATAGAAAGTATGTATGGATTTTTCTTGCAAAGAGAAAACCATCCATGTTTTCCAAAAACAAATATTTAATCAACTTAACAAAAAAAATCTAACTAATCTTGCAAAAATGGCTCTGATACCAATTATTGGGCTTTTATTCAAAAATTGTCTCAAAAACCTAAACAATGCAACAAAAGAGTTAAGATTTGAAGAAAATAAAACTAGTTTTAATCCCACTAAAAGATCATTTTGGAAGAGTTATAAAGACTAAAACAACCATAGAAGAGAAAGCATAACAACCTTTTAAGACTTTGATCCTCATGGTAGGTTGGAAGTTGATAAAGTATGACATTAAGCTCAAAATTAAGAACTCTCTAGAAGTATCCACCAAGCAAGAGTAGAACCATCAAAACATGCTGGTATATACTTGTATTAGTTGTTCATAAGCCTTTGAAATATATACCAAATATATGTTCTAAGTTGAAGCAACTAAGGGACATAAATGTAGCACCAATTTGCATGAGAATGGAGAAGAAGTAAAGGCTTGAACTCGAAATTTGGCAGCCATGTAGAGCACTCTCGCTCTTGGTTTTTCACTCCCAAAGAAAGAACAAGAATAACTTCAAAAGCCACCCACAAACCACTAGAAAGTCTTGCTTTTATGTGCCATCAAGCGTAGACCAAAAGCAAGACCATAAAGTTAAAGCTAGAGCATGTTATGGGACATATATTAAACAAAGAAAAAGCAACCAAAGCCCATGCTTCTTGATTTTCGGCCACCATGGTCAAAGGTACAAGTGATGATTTGCTTCTTTCTTTATTCATGACTAGATGCTATATATAATTATATACCAACTTTTTATAAAAGCCTATCATTTATATAAAGTGATTCTAACCTATATATAACATATAACTAGTCATATATATATATATATATATATATATATATATATATATATATATATATATATATATATATATACAGTATAAAAATGACTTTTATATAAATAATCTCTAACTAGTTTACTAAGATATAAATATAACTTATAAATAATCATACTTTATGATAGATTTCATAAGTTGTTATTTCTCAAATAAATATTATTTCCACAAAATAATAAATTCCCAATTAGTAAAATATTATTTCCATGAAATAATAATTTTCCAATTAAATACAAGTGTTGATATATTTATTAATAATCAAATTATACTAATAAATAATCAATTGATGGTAACTTGCTATAAGGTGTGACCTTAGATCATATATTATTAGCAATATCATTCTATAATGACTCTTGGGCATACAAGATCTTTCAATGGAATGAACCATTTCATAAGCCTTCTATTAATGAATATTATGTTATTCACTAATTGAAGACTCAAATTATCATCTTCTTTAAAATAATCATATTTTGGTATTTGTTTTTATAATTAATCAATGAAAACCATTTTCTTGATTCTTATTAATCAAACCTTACATAAAGTTGATTACTACTTACAAAATACTTAATTACAATTAGGCAGAGGATCAGACATATACAAATAATAGTTTATTCTTTTTCTTTTATATTCTTCCTAGTTATAATTAATGAAATTACATTGCTGTTTCTAGAAAGCAATGTACATAAGATTTGTTTTCTATTCTTCCTACAAAAGAATTGAAAATACCTGGAATTTAGCTACCTTTGGTGTAATGTACTCTTGAGTGGACTATTTAGTGTGGAACCTTGCATAATGTTGAACTCTTGTAGGAGTGCGTTTAAGCGTTGCTTGCTACAAAATCCATTAGTAATACATTAAAAAACAAAACAAAAAATGAGTAGTCTAAATGGAAACTAAGGTGGGAAGCAAACATCTTACCATTTTTTTCCTATGTTGACGAATAGATATCGAACCCCCAGTTTGTTTGCAAACAGAGCCATCTTCTACTTTAATTCTATTTTTTTCCTAATTGAGATAAACGTTTCCATGTGGATGTGTTCCACACTTTATTGATCATTTTTTTCACAATACTTCTTTTTTATACAATTTAGGCGATAGTCCTTTAGCAAATTTAAATCACCTTCTAGCGAGGCATTCACATTTGCAGCTTGGGCAATTTTTACAGATTCTTCACGTGCTCTGCACATTGTGTCAGGAAATCGTTTCTTCATACAATCTTCCCAAGCGAGCAAGAACATCAAACTCTTCGGGCCAGCCATACAAACCCTATATGTAGATAACATATACAGTTATCTTTTTTTCATTTTACACCAAGTTTTACTTTGATAATTCATAAAACTACTAAGTACAAACCTTGAGGTGCTCCCACATTGCATCATGATGTTCTTTGTCAACCTTCTTCCATGAGGTCCATGGGCCGCCAAACATCGTCTTCAGTATACATGTGATGTTTCGGATCACTGAAATCTGATCCGAAAATCTTGACAAAAATAATAATTAGAAAATTAGCATTAGTATTATCATTAACAAGTAAATTCATTTTCATAAACAGTTGTAAATTTAATATTAGTACTCGTTATCATAATCGACTTCAATGAACTTCCTTTTTTATGGGTTAATTGGAACTTGTTCCAATATGTTTGATCCTCTAACTGATGTTGACTTTCTGCATTATTGTGTGATTGAGATGCATTTCTATCTCTACAATCATGACCACCGTTGCGACCACTACCACAGGATCCTCGTGGCGCCATTAGTCAAAAAATAACCCTTAAATCAAGAATTAATAAATAATTGGTTAGACCAAGTATGTATTATAATAGGAAAAATATAGAAGTAAAAGAAGGTAACATGCTATAATACAAAAATAAATGATAGTACAACGTATATAGAAATAGAAAACGATCATTTTAGCTAAAAGATATTAATAAGCTCCATTAGGCAATATATAGTTCCAAATACATTGTTTCATTCTACATTTTTTGTAATTACTTATCATCAGACTTATCGTCACATATGTCATTTTCATCTTCAATATCATCTTCGGATGAATCATCCAGGTTATCATCAATTTCTTCATCCTCTTGTCTCTAAGTTCCATTGTCATTAACTTCTTCTATTTCTCCTTCAATTACATGAGAAAGGGGTTCTGCCACCTTATTTTCACCGCTACTTGTGGAAGGTAAATCCGCTTCACTTTCTTGAAAGAATTGATCCTCTTCATCCTCATCATCATCTTCTTTAGTAACACATTGTCGTAGATCATATACACCCCTTTGCTTCGTCTTGACAACAGCCCACCAATCTTTCAAATTCTTCATTGTAGAATATGGTGCATAATACACTTGTTTTGCTTGTGATGCTAGGATAAATAGATCTTCATTTATTAGCCTTGATTTCTATTTAATATCAACCAAATTATGCTTTCTATCCACACGTACCCATTTAGTAGGGTTAAGCCATGTACACTTGAACAATACTACAACGTAACACCCTATTCCTTGATATTCTACTTCCACGACCTCATCCAACAACCCATAATAGTCACTCAGTCTCATTTTAACAAGTCCCTCTTACACATACACTACTATTGTGTGTGACTCATCCATCACCATATTTTTTAGGATGAAACTTGCAACCATTGACAAAGTATCCTTTATAGGACCTAACATGTCATAATGGTCCTCGTGCAAGGAATTTCAGATGTTGACTGATATCATTATATTTTTGAAAAACCTAATTTAATAAAGTCATTTGTTAATTAAAGCACAGAGCAAGATTATTTGGTAATACAAATTGTGCTTGTAACATACTCACATGATCTTTAAACCACTTAAAATGCTCCATCATCCATATCAGGTTATCTTTGGATCACATAATTTTCAAAAAACCTTGAAAAACAACAAACATTTTAGAGAACCATGACATCAAGGAAAAATAGATAACTTGACATACCTTAAAAAAGGTAGAACCTCAACACAATTGATACATATGTAATTTTGAGCAATACGCATCTCATCATCTCTCAAAGGACTCCGTTGACCATTTTTTTCAAATAATCTTCAAGATGGAACTTCGAAAATGGTTAATCAAGAGTCGACCATGGTATAACTAGGAATGATCGGGGCAAAATTACGTGACTCATGATTCAAACGGGTTTCGATTGTTGGCAAAAAGTATTGTGAGCAAAAAGTCGATATTTCTCCAATGATGTAAGCCTCAACAATGGACCCCTCAACCTTCACATGGTTTTTTTATCTTTCTTTTCATTGATCCCAACTTCCTAAAAAGATGTTGGAAAAGGTTTGTTAGAAACTCCATAGGTTTTATGGTAAAATCTTTTGTATGGTAAAAAATATACAATTTATAAAGATACATCCACCTATATTGAACTGAACCACCAAGCATAGCTTCTCAAGCTAAGTGGAAATATCCAGGTGGAAATATCTTTTCCAACTTTCAAATGGTTTCAACAATAGCAGTTTGCAAGCATTGTAAGTCATTTACGCGTAACACCCTTGAATATATCACACGAAAGAATGTACACAACTTTGTAATTGCATCCCATGTTGAATTAGGAACCATACTTCTTAGAGAAATTGGCAACAATCTTTGAAGAAATACATGGTACTCATGACTATTGAATTTGTAAAAGCTATTATCATCTACATTAATGCCCCCCCCCCTTTCAAGTTTGAGGCGTATCCGTCCGAGAATTTAAGTTTAATCAACCATTGGCATATTTTAGTTATTTGTTCTTTGCTCAAAGCAAACGATTCTCTTTTTTTTCACATCCTTGTTTCCTTTTGTCCAGGTATTCCATCGCAATCGATTGCTATACATTTCTATATCTTTTCTTGCATTCATATTGTCTTTGCTTTTTGAAGTGTCCATCACGATGTTGAAAATATTTTCAAACACATTTGTCGCAATGTGCATGGGATCAAGGTTGTGTCGTATTAACAACTTCTGCCAATATGGTAGCTCCCAAAAGATGTTCCTCTTAACCCAATTATGAGTAAACTCGAAACCTGGAAATTTTCCATTCTAAGCTCTAAAAGGTTTGCCTTCATAAATAGTTGGAAAGTGTCATACTTTCTCCTAAATTTGATCACCGGTTAATATTGGTGGGGGGCAAGATCGCTTAACCTTATTAGCCAGAAATCTTGTTTTGTCACCCCTATATGTGTGTTGTTCAGGTAAAAATTTTCGATGGTAGTCAAACCAACATGGTTTACTACCATGGTGTAACCGAAACGATCCTAACTCACCCATACAATATGGACATGCTAACTTGCCATCTGTGCTTAATCCCGATAAGATCGCATAAGCAGGAAAGATACTAACTGTCCACAGAAGTAGAGCTTTCATTGTGAAATTGCATTTACTCGAAGCATCATAAGTGACAACATCGTCTGTATATATCATCTTTAATTCGTCAACTAGCAG
Source organism: Lactuca virosa (assembly GCF_052849685.1). Lineage (NCBI taxonomy): Eukaryota > Viridiplantae > Streptophyta > Magnoliopsida > Asterales > Asteraceae > Lactuca > Lactuca virosa. The sequence continues at coordinate 162,738,646 of NC_136432.1, read as the reverse complement.
CCTGAGAAACACATCTAAATTTCGACCTGGGCTCTTTTTTCCATGAATAACTATGCTTAATTGAACATATGGTTCAATTAAGCACATCCAAGGAGGCAAGTTATAAATTGTAAGGAAAATAGGCCAACATGAAACGAGCTTGTATTTGAGTTATTTGGACTGAACCCATCGGTGCATAACCCAAGGCGAACATTCCATGGTTCACATGGAAATTTTGGATGCATCGAGCCGAAATACTTCCAAGCCTCACCATCACTTGGATGAACCATCAAACCTGGTTATGTCTGATCTTCATAGTTCCATGTCATTTGCTATGCCGTCTTTTTTATCAAATACAACCTTTAGAGTCTAGGAGCAACTGGCAAGTACCTCATAACCAAATAAGGAACTAGACTCAGTCTTAGGGATGGCAAAAAAGCCCGAACCCAACGGGGAAACCCGAAAACCGATCATTTCGGGTCAGGTAACGGGTCGTTATCAGGTTTTTATCGGGTTCGGGGCAGGGAGTGGGTTATCCTCGCCCCGACCCGCCCCACCCCGATTATATATATATATATATATATATATATATATATATATATATATATATATATATATATATATATATATATGTATATATATATATATATATATATATATATATATATATATATATATCTTTGAATCCTTTTGATGTTAATTGCACGCATTCAAAGATAAAATACTTACTGTGGACAATCTTTTTAGTTATAAAACATCTGGTGTGAATGATCATTTTTTATGTTTTGACGTATTATAGTAAACTTAAATCAAATAATCTTTTTAGTTATTAACAATCTAGTGTGAATGATCATTTTTTATGTTTTGATGTATTACACTAAACTTGAATCAAATAATTTTTAATATAACGTCCAGTTTATTTTATTAAAGTGATGCATCATATTTTTAATTTAAAAGGGAGGCTAGAACATGTATTTTTTATAAGACATCGGGGTACCCAAAAACGGAATAAAGATTTCATTATGAATTGTTATAAACCCGATAAGATAACCGAAACCCGACGGGAAAACCCAAAAACGGATGGGGCGCCCCGATAAGATACCCGAAAAATATCGGGGCGGGTTTGGGAAACCATGCCCCGCCCCGAACCCGCCCCGTTGCCATTCCTACTCAGTGTGCCACTCTTGTACCGATCATGATCACACAATCGACACATAGTCAAATTAGAATCTTCCCCATAGAATATCATGCAATGGTCTTTGCAAGCATGAATCTTTTTTTCTGGGAGTCTAATTCTTTTTAGAAGCTTCTTCGTCTCATAGAATTTCTCAACCATTTTCTCAGCTTTGGCTAGTATCCGCTTAATTATTGGAAGTATGTGATCATAAGCAGCCTCAGATATATTGTATTCCGACTTCCAATGCAACAACTCTGTTGCAGCTTGTAATTTCGAATAATTTTCACATCCATCCCACAAAGGTTCATCAGCGTCTTCTAACATATCATAGAACCCGTTGGCGGTTGGATTCGGGGGTTCTTCCATTACATCTGTCAACATACGTGTACATCCATTAACATCATCATCATCATCTTCCATCGGATCCTGAATCAGATTAGAAGATTCTCCCTCATGCTGAAATATCGTATTTCTTTCACCATGTGCCCACCAAGTTGTGTAATTAAGAGTGAAACCATTTTGTAACAAGTGAAGCTCTACATCACCTGTTATTTTATAAGACTTGTTCTTGCATTTAGAACAAAGACATCTAATTTAATCCTCATCAACGGTTACTTCCTTAGAAAAAGCAACATCTAGAAATCCTTTGACTGATGCATGATATGTTGTGCTAAGATACCCATAATCTAACCTTTTGTACATACATTCTCTGTCACTACGTGTTGACATAATGACTAGCTACAACCAAATATATAACTACTATTCAGAACTTAGATAATGACTAGCTACAACCAAGTATAAATGAGTTAAATTGGGGAATAAAGTAAAATTATATGAGTTTAATTGATTTATTTTGGCTAAACATATAATTGATTCAATTAGTGTCATGCTCACACTCGCCAAAAAGTTGATTGGAGAAAGAAAAAAGTCAAAGAAAGTCTCATATGATTAGATCAGAATCAAAAAAATAATCAAATACTAGAAACCCGAAAACCAAAATGAAAAACAATGAGGAAACATGAAATGAGGATTAGGAATGTTGCTTTGTGCCAATAGCAGTAATACCTAAAAATGATGCTTGTGATGGAGAAGGACGAAGGAAAAGCACGTCTTTCCTTTCATTCAATAAACATTAGAAACAAACTAATAGATTGACTCACAAGAAACCTCTAGAAGTTGGAGGAATAACATATGCTAAATCTATAAAAGCTGATAAAAAAGATGATATATTTGCTGTGAAATATTCACCTGTTGAAGATGGCAATATAGAAGTGAATCTTGTTGACAATGAAAGCCAGTTGCCTAAAACAAAAGTGAAAAGGAATCCGACCCATAAAGTCAAGAAACGTCAAGAGAAGTCTGTTGTTGCTTATGAGGAACCAGCTCCACAACCACAAGCAAGTTCTATAGAAGTTTATCGGTCAAAGAAGTCAAAGTCATCCAAAAATGACGACTTGGCTTCTGCTTCAGAGGTTACCCCAAATAGGAAGCCCACTATTGAAGTGAGTTTGGAAGGGGAACAACCCAAAGGGACAACTACAACAAGTAAAAACCGGAAAAGAAAACCTAAAACACAAGCCAAATCTAATGACACAATGGAAATCTAAAATGTGAGTGAATTAGATTCAAAGCCAAAAACCAACACAAGTATGAAGAATAAGACAATAAGGCCATGGTAGGTCTGTAGTTGTGGTGGAGTATATGACAAAGGAAAAAGTGACTCAGGGGTATCTTGGGGATATGTTTAAAGTCATTCCAAGTTATGGTCAGGATCTGTAAGATTTCAAGTTAGAAAATGGTTATGTGAGAGAACACTGGAAAACTCCAGAAAAATGGTTATGTGAGAAAACACTGGAAAAACACAAGTTAGAAAATATTTCAAGTCTCTCAAATCAAAAGTCAACTCTCCCTCTAGTTGACAAAAAAAGGGTAGGAATTAGAACATGACACTTATAGACATCTCAAGTGAGTGACATTTACAAAATACAAAATATTAAGTGTGATTTTCTGAATGTCAAAGAAAGTCTCATCTGATTTGCAGTTCTTTTATAACTTCATTAATAAATCTGAAATCATGTTATTTTGTATGAACTGACCAAAACAGAGCAAAGATCCATGAATTGGTCTCCAGGGGTAAAACGGTTAAAAAAACAAAAAATGTAACACCCAGTATCAGAAAGGCCAAGAAAGGAAGGAAAACCCTAAGTCAAAAGGGGGTCAACTCGTCGACTCCAAGGAAGAACTCGACGAGTCGGAACGGGTTCCGTGTCAAAGATTAAGTGACCGACTCGACGAGTTGGCGAGTGGACTCGGCGAGTCTGGTCTGGGTTTGGAAACCCTAATTCCGGGACTTGGTACCCTATTTAAGCATCTTATACTTTTCCCTAGGGTTCATTTACAGCCTCTCTCGTCCAGACCCCAAAACCCTAGCCACCCAACTCCATTGTTTGAGCTTTTGAGAAGATTAAGGGCCTTTAGAGTGCATCTTGGAAGCTTGGAGGGAAAGGAGCAAGGAAGGAAGAGTAGATCCAGCCTCCATATCAACTTGGAAACTGTTAGGAATTGATGGATCCCCTTTCTAGCTTGCCTTTTTGTCACAATTGGATCATTTCCAAGTAGAATCCGAGTATTAAGCCTTTGAGGATGGATTGGACAAAAAATCTGGACACTCTTAAGCTTTAGAAGCTCAAAGTTGTCGGCTTTATCCAGTTAAGGTCCCATTTCATGACCTAGGCCTTCATTGTACCTTGGATTAAGTGTTCTAGCCTCATAGCACCTTGCATGCACGTAAAGTTAGCAACTTTACGTGCAATGCTAGCATTAGGAGTCCAGATCTATGAGTTGGAAGTGTTGGAATGGACTGTAATCGACCGAATAGAGATGTCACAAGGTGGACTCGACGAGTCCGTTCATGGACTTGGCAAGTCGGGTCGTAAACCCAAACCCTTCTGTTATGATTCGGATCAGTGAGTGGAGTAGTGAAGGATTCAGCCAGACTGGGTCCGTAATGGACATGAAGATCATAGTACTCGACGAGTTCGAAGAGGAACTCGGCGAGTCCAAGACAATCTTCTTAGTTATGAAGATGAACTCGACGAGTTTTTCATACAACTCGGCGAGTCATGGCCTAGATATTCATACGATAATGATGAACTCGACGAGTTCAAGGATGAACTCGGCGAGTCGGTTGAAGATAGTCCCGAAGTGTTAGATGAAGGAGAACTCGTCGAGTTCTCGCTAGACTCGATGAGTGGAGTCGGGGTTGTTTTGGGATTTGAAGAACATGGACTCGGCGAGTTGGCAGAACAACTCGACGAGTCGAGTCAACTGGAAGGTTGACTTTGACCAGGACCTTGACCTTGAGAGGGACTTTAACTAGAGTGGACTTAGTTGACTTCTTGAGGACAGTTAGGCTAAGTGTTTCTATTATTGGTATCGGTAGCTCCGGGAGCTAGAGGAGCAGCAGTTCGGAGAGTTGTTGGATAGCAGCCAGAGGGTTATCAGCAGCTTCAACAGTACGAGGTGAGTCTCCTCACTGTTTGTATGGGTCTACGGCCACAATGCCGACCCATTTAGTTTATGTATGGTACGAAGACCCGGGGGTTAGCCCTAGGCATTATGCATGAAAGACCAGGAGGAGGCTCGTGGCACACAGTATGTTTTTATGTATGGTAGGAAGACCCGGGGGTTAGCCCTAGGCAACATGTATGAAAGACCAGGAGGTGGCTCCTGGCACACTGTATACTATTATGAATGAAAGACCATGAGGTGGCTCCTGGCACACTGTATGCTGAGTAGCCTAGTAGAGTAGTATGTATAGTTGTCTTTGTGATGCTTGCATGGAAGACCAGGGGGTGGCCCTTGGCACTTGTTTGTAAGACCCAGGGAGTGGCCCCCAGGCTTGACAAGAAAGACCATGTGCGGCCCGTGGCAATACAGCAAGACTATGTTTGGCACATAGCACCTTACTTGATTATAGATATGTTTGTTATGTATGGCTCATGGTTACGTATGGCATGTATGGATCAGTTGATATGTATGGTATGTGGTATATGGGGAACTCACTAAGCTTCGTGCTTACGGTTTTCAGTTATTTGTTTCAGGTATTAACGTTTTTCCAAGGAAGGAGCTCGGGGCGATCGCAGCGCATCACACCATGTTTTCCGCACTAGATGATCTTTGGGATTTAAAACTCTGATAATTGTTTTATTAAAGAATGCTGTTAAATGATTGAGCAAGATCTATTAAGCGGTTTTTAATTAATCAAAACGAAATTTTTGGTCTTAAATTTTGGGATGTTACAAGTTGGTATCAGAGCCTTGGTTTGAGGGATTCGGGCACATTTTCGGGTGTGTCTGGACTCAAACTGAGGACTTGATATGAAAATTTTCAAAGGAACTTGAAAAGTATTTGAAAAGAGACAAGAACTTTGAAAAGAACAAGGTGTGTGATGCGTGCAATCGACCGAGCTCAAGTAAGTTGTTCCCAAAATACCAATACATGTTTGATATGTGATATGATACGATTATGTGATTCGCATGATAGATTATGGCTAAGGATCTAGGAGAGATGCCTTTGTATGCTTATGTGAACTTATAGAATTGAATGCTAGAACTGATCAGCCAGTAGTAGGATGGCCTGTTTAGGTTATGCCTGATTGTATGAGCCCTTGAATTGCATGCTAGTGTAGATTCCTAATAAGAGGATAGAACGACTTGTTTGGTTAGATTTTCCATTTGTCTGAATGCTGCTTGCTTTGTGCTTTGTGGGACTTTAAGTAATGGGAGTTAGCTACTAGATGAATGCGTTAAGTCACATGTGATCAGGGTTGAATAATCTCAGAGTGCTGGACTTGACCCTATTACGCAGCTCTTGTCTGAGTCTAACCGTTGTAGGGGTGAGTCCTTTACTCGAAGGATTATCCGAGCGTCGTCACATGTGGTGGTATTCATGTAGTGGTTAATTGGCATCATTAAGAGTCTTTCAGCAGCTGAGGACTGGGTTTGGGATTGGAGATTTCCCTAGGGTAAGCCTAGGAGGAGAGTAGCAGAGAGTAGCAGTAGTAGAAGGGACTTGGTAAAGTCAAAGCAATCCTTGAGAAAAGTACGGATAGATGTGGAAGGTAGTATGGGCCCGTACTACTGAAAGCAGAGGATCCGTACTCGAGTCAAGGAGGGCCGAGATAGAACCAGGAAACTTGTAGTATGTGAGACCTTCTGAGGTTACGTGTGACCCTGACGATTATGTGTTTCGTTTCAGAATGGTGATGATTACGCGACATGGAGCAGGAGGATCAGGATCTGGGTCAGGATCAGGATCAGGCTCGGGGGCAGGATCCGAGCAGGTTGATGACGGGCTACGCGAGTTCATCACGTCTGAGATCACGAGAGGTATCCTTGAGTCGACCCCGGTCATTTTCGGGTCGATCAAGGAAGGGATTATTGATCTGATGAAGGATCGCCTCAGAGCGTTCCGAAGTGATATGGCATCCAGCTAGTCAGGATCGCGCACACTGTCCTTCAAGGATTTCAGGGGGAGTGGCGCGCCAGACTTCCATGGGGTGAAGGACCCCATTGTTGCCAGGAGATGGGTTGCAGACATTGAGTCTGCACAGTTGACGAGCTTCTGTCCTGAGGGGTCGAAGGTTCGATTTGCTGTAGGATGCTTGAGGGACAGAGCTAGAGATTGGTGGGAGTCAGTTGGTGATTCCTTGGGAGCCTTAGCCGTTGAGGCTATGACCTGGTCCGACTTTGTGACCAGGTTTAGGGCGGAGTTTGCGCCGGCTGTGGAGCTTCAGCAGCTGGCCAGGGAGTTCCTAGACATGAGACAGACGACAGAGTCGGTGGCGGAGATTACCGCCAAGTTCCGGGAGAGGGCATTATTGGTGCCTCAGTATGCAGGGGATGAGGAGATGCGGAGGACCCGCTATCATGACATGTTGAGAGCTGATATTCGGGAGCATGTCAGCTTCTCGACATGCCCGACCCTGGACTCTATGATTGTCAGGGCGCGGGAAAGGGAGATTGATTTGGAGCACATTGCGAAGAGGAGGTCGGATCAGATGCATACTTTGGAGGGTCCCAGGAAGAGACCCAAGACTTTAGATCAGCGATTAGTAGGACGGCAGGGCCGAAGTCAGTGCAACATGTGCGGGAAACTGCACGAGGGAGTTTGTCGTTCCAGGGGTTCAGGCTGCTACAAGTGTGGCAGTGATGGTCACGTCAGCAGGGACTGCCCACAGGGGGCAAGCCCATTATGTTTTTACTGCAATCAGGTGGGCCACAAGAAGGCCGACTGCCCGACGATGAGGGGAGGAGCAGGGAGTACGTCTGCCCCAACAACTTTGAGGATTACGGATGGGTAAGAGGGTAGGGCCTTGCAGTGACGGATGAGGGAGAACTGGATTACAGCAGGGAATGTTGTAGGTATGTATCAATGGCTATTTTCGATTATATATCTATTATGATTGTTCTTACCTCGGTCTCGGGTGATAGTACGTATGAGTCGTCTCTCTGCTTGTATTCAGATTGTATTTTCAAAATCGTCATATGCCAATTGCATACCAGAAACTATTAGTAGCTAGTGTAAGGTCATCATTTACTTCGGGTTCGAAGTATCCAGTATTATCTCGGTTACGGCCGAAAACGGTTCAGGAGCGTTACGTGGAGGTCGGTGGGCAGGGTCCATGGAGTAGACATCCACCATCATCAGGGTTCGGTGGTTCTAGTCTTGGTGTTTGGGATAGCTTTTGGAAGCAGCAAGGGAAGTGGTCTATCACTAAAGAGGTTTCTCTGAGCATTAGTTATTCGGACCTTAAGGACGACAGTTGAGCTCAGGGGATTATCAGTATCGGGGATGCAGGAAGTGTTCATCCATTATTCGGTATTTGGAGTGGGCTAGTGACGGATCGCTAGCAATATTAAGGCGAGGGTAGTTATCATGCCTTTTTGGGTAAGGGAGGAAGGAATGGAAATCCTCTGATTTTCGCGTGCCGTGAAGATTTAGCCGAAGCTAAGTGGGGGAGAAGCAATCATGTTATGGGAGCAGAAGCGGTTTTGAAACTGGGATAAGTTTCGCTCTCCTGTCAGGGAGAAAGACGACCCAGGCGAGTGTATGAATTGAGGATAGTGTGAATTGGAAGTTCGGAAAACTTGCCAATTGTCAGATCCCATTCGCGGGATGTCTAATAGCAGGTTTCAGAAGAATCAGTTGGGAGTTTCAGTTAGGGCATGAGTACGGCTTGGGGTACTAGATTGTGCTTGTATGCTCAATTATGGGTATGTACGGATTAGTAGTGAGCGAAAGACCATGATCAGCGGTCGAGTCAGTGTGGAAGGTGTTGTTAGACTACCGGATAGCCGTAGCATTCACCAATGGTCAGATAGTATGAGAAGTGTGGTAAGACTGCGGGGTGGTCCGTAGCAATGGTTAGCAGATAGTGTGGGAGTGTTGTAAGACTATGGGGTGGCCCGTAGCGTTCACTAGTTAGTAGATAGAGTAAGGGAGTTGTAAGACTGCGGTGTGGCCCGTAGCAATCGTACATTAGTATAGTTAGACTGCGGTGTGGCCCGCAACATTAGTATAGTTAGACTGCGGTGTGGCCCGCAGCATTAGTATAGTTAGACTGCGGTGTGGCCTGTAGCATTAGTATAGTAAGACTGCGGGGTGGCCCGTAGCATCAGTCGGCAGATAGCGTAGAAGTGTGGTGGGACTGCGGGGTGGCCCGTAGCATTAGTTGGCTGGTAGCGCGGAAGTGTTGTAAGACTATGGGGGTGGCCCGTAGCATTCACTAGTTGGAAGAATGAGTATATTAAGACTACGGGGTGGCCGTAGCATTCATCGGTCCCTATTCGGAAGTACGAATATATCAGATGCGGGATTCGCTGGTAGGGTTTTTTTTTCCAGATAGTTTAAGATAGGGCAGGGCAGCCGCTCGGATGTGAGTGGGTCACATCATGATTGGATTCGGAAGGCGGTAGATCAGTTGGGACCAGGGCAGTCTCGGTTCATCCGGTAGGCGAATGGGAGTCAGCAGGACTTCAGGCAGGAATGATAGTGAGGGATTTGTTGTAAGAAGCCGTGAGCTGATCGGGTGGCGTTGACTTGCTCACCGCGAAATCAAATAATCTCAGAGTAAATGATTTGGCTCGATGATGCTTTTCTCGTCTGAGCCTTAATCGTAGCAGAGAGGGATCTGCTACCCAAAGAATTTTCTGAATTCTCACGTTGAATGGAGTTTTCAGTATTGGAGCATCGTTGTGGGATTATTCTGGTACTGGGAGTGGCCGGGATTGGGGTTTCAGCAGAGGATTGGTCCTCGAAGGAGATTGGGAAGGCCTGTTGCTTGTGGAAAGTGCCTTGGAAAGGCCAGAGGCAGTGCAGGGTAAGAGAGTGAACCCTTGTGTATCAAGGGTAAGTGTAACAGGAGTATCGGTAAGGTTACCGGTTGGGTAAAAGTGTTGTACCCGAAGGTAGTAATGATCGGGTTATTCTGAAGATGACATCTTCAAGGTTTGGATCGGATGGGCGGAGTGCGTAGCTAGTGGTAAAGTGGTAACCGGATGGTAAGGTGGTTGACCGTGGCGGACTTCGAGGACGAAGTCTAGTTTAAGTGGGGGAGAGTTGTAACACCCAGTATTAGAAAGGCCAAGAAAGGAAGGAAAACCCTAAGTCAAAAGGGGGTCAACTCGTCGAGTCCAAGGAAGAACTCGACGAGTCGGAGCGGGTTCCGTGTCAAAGATTAAGTGACCGACTCGGCGAGTCGGCGAGTGGACTCGGCGAGTCTGGTCTGGGTTTGGAAACCCTAATTCCGGGACTTGGTACCCTATTTAAGCATCTTATTCTCTTCCCTAGGGTTCATTTACATCCTCTCTCGTCCAGAACCCAAAACCCTAGCCACCCAACTCCATTGTTTGAGCTTTTGAGAAGATTAAGGGCCTTTAGAGTGCATCTTGGAAGCTTGGAGGGAAAGGAGCAAGGAAGGAAGAGTAGATCCAGCCTCCATATCGACTTGGAAACTGTTAGGAGGTAAAAAGTCTGAACCTTGAGCTTTCAATTGATGGATCCGCTTTCTAGCTTGCCTTTTTGTCACAATTGGATCATTTCCAAGTAGAATCCGAGTATTAAGCCTTTGAGGATGGATTGGACAACAGATCTGGACACTCTTGAGCTTTAGAAGCTCAAAGTTGTCGGCTTTATCCAGCTAAGGTCCCATTTCATGACCTAGGCCTTCATTGTAGCTTGGATTAAGTGTTCTAGCCTCATAGCACCTTGCATGCACGTAAAGTTAGCAACTTTACATGCAATGCTAGCATTAGGAGTCCAAATCTATGAGTTGGAAGTGTTGGAATGGACTGTAATCGACAGAATAGAGATGTCACAAGGTGGACTTGACGAGTCCGTTCATGGACTCGGCAAGTCGGGTCGTAAACCCAAACCCTTCTGTTATGATTCGGATCAGTGAGTGGAGTAGTGAAGGATTCAGCCAGACTGGGTCCGTAATGGACATGAAGATCATAGTACTCGACAAGTTCGAAGAGGAACTCGGCGAGTCCAAGACAATCTTCTTAGTTATGAAGATGAACTTGACGAGTTGTTCGTACAACTCGGCGAGTCATGGCCTAGATATTCATACGATGATGATGAACTCGACGAGTTCAAGGATGAACTCGGCGAGTCGGTTGAAGATAGTCCCGAAGTGTTAGATGAAGGAGAACTCGTCGAGTTCTCGCTAGACTCGACGAGTGGAGTCGGGGTTGTTTTGGGATTTGAAGAACATGGACTCGGCGAGTTGGCAGAACAACTCGACGAGTCGAGTCAACTGGAAGGTTGACTTTGACCAGAACCTTGACCTTGAGAGGGACTTTGACCAGAGTGGACTTAGTTGACTTCTTGAGGACAGTTAGGCTAAGTGTTTCTATTAATGGTATCGGTAGCTCGGGGAGCTAGAGGAGAAGCAGTTCAGAGAGTTGTTGGATAGCAGCCAGAGGGTTATCAGCAGCTTCAGCAGTACGAGGTGAGTCTCCTCATTGTTTGTATGGGTCTACGGCCACAATGCCGGCCCATTTAGTTTTTGTATGGTAAGAAGACCCGGGGGTTAGCCCTAGGCATTATGCATGAAAGACCAGGAGGAGGCTCGTGGCACACAGTATGTTATTATGTATGGTAGGAAGACCCGGGGGTTAGCCCTAGGCAACATGTATGAAAGACCAGGAGGTGGCTCCTGGCATACTGTATGCTGAGTAGCATAGTAGAGTAGTATGTATAGTTGTCTTTGTGATGCTTGCATGGAAGACCAGGGGGTGACCCTTGGCACTTGTTTGTTAGACCCAGGGAGTGGCCCCCAGGCTTGACAAGAAAGACCATGTGCGGCCCGTGGCAATACAGCAAGACTATGTTTGGCACATAGCACCTTACTTGATTATGGATATGTTTGTTATGTATGGCTCATGGTTACGTATGGCATGTATGGATCAGTTGATATGTATGGTATGTGGTATATGGGGAACTCACTAAGCTTCGTGCTTACGGTTTTCAGTTATTTGTTTCAGGTATTAACGTTTTTCCAAGGAAGGAGCTCGGGGCGATCGCAGCGCATCACACCATGTTTTCCGCACTAGATGATCTTTGAGATTTAAAACTCTGATAATTGTTTTATTAAAGAATGTTATTAAATGATTGAGCAAGATTTATTAAGCGGTTTTTAATTAATCAAAACGAAATTTTTGGTCTTAAATTTTGGGATGTTACAAAAAAGCAAACCCGAGGAAAACAAAACAACATCCAATGCATTTCAATTTTTATCGGAATGTAAAATATTAAGTGTGATTTTCTGAATGAATTTGTTGCCTATAAGATTTTTTGACACTGATTATTCCATTTATCTTACAATCTAGTATCATTTTTTTGTTCTTTTGTTTTGTAAATAGATCCAGTTAACTTTTTTTCTTATCACTTGTGAAAATATACCTCCTTATTGATAGAAAAAGCATGCAGGAAGTTATAAAAAGGCACAAACCAATAAAAAAATTATATACCAATCAAAACAATCAAACAACTAAAATATATAACAAATCTCAAACTAAATAAATATTTGACCAAACTATTATAAAAATTAAGTGTTGAATGTGAAGAATCGACGTCTAAGCAGATAAAAAATAAACACACCTGATGCAGAAAGAAGAAAACATAGGAGAATAGAGGCTTAACAGTTGCTTCTCTCTTGAACTCTGGCTAAAGCAGGACCAGAACTGCTTCACTCCCACCTCCTATTTAAGAAATATGTTAAATAAATATGAAGAAATAAACATAATTTAAGGCACATAAAACATAAAAAAGAAGCAAAACATAAAAGTTTCGTTTTTTTTAGCTTTTCTAGATTATCATCTATAAGCATGAAAACAATAGCTTTTAAAGATAAAATTAATCATCATTTTTTGGCATTTTTTGACCTCTATGCTAATTGCCAAATGACTAAGGTAAATTATAGATTAGATGAAAGTTGTTCTTATTATCTTTTTAAGAAAGTTCCAATATTCTTGTTTCATTGTTTACTTATACATGAAGAGATATATGTGGAAAGGGAAGAGCACATGTATCTTTGTACACATGACAAAGCTCGTGTAAAAAGAATATGCAATAGTCATGTTAATACAAAATATTTGAACATAAATACGAATATGCACACAAAAAAAATGAAAGTTAATGAAAATCAACCAATAACAAAGTATGATTTTTTTTTTAATGTTTTTTGAAAGTATGAAACAGAAAAATGGGCGTAAAGTACTACATTATTATTATATTTACTTTGTCTCTTCTATTATGTCTCAAGTACATAAATGGTATATCAAAATTTAAAATTTGTTTAAGAAATATGATCCAGTATCATGTAACAACAACACACAGACACACACACACAATCTATGCATTATGTGAATGGAAGTGATGATGATCCATGGTTGTTGTCAAGGCCTAATCATCCATTTCAGCTGTCTCAAGGAAATTCTTAGGCCAAGTAAGTCTCTTAATAATGTGGTGCTACTCTTTTATATTATTATTTGGATAATGTTATGTGAATTTAATAATGTAACAAAAAAGAGAGAGCTGTTGTTGAAGGCAACAGAGGAAGTGCAAGAGCTGTTGCTAGGTTATACTCAACTCCAGATGTACATTCACTTTGGTCATATGAACGAAAAAAAGTACGAGGGATAGTGGCAGCCAAATATATTTTAAAGATTGTGTATGGAGAAGAAGTTACTTTTGACTACAACTTTGTCACCGAGGTCAGTTTCTGCAGCCTTTGACTTTTGTCAAAATATAAATTTGTTAAATATTTATTTTTTCTTACTCATAAATTTCAATTTTCTATTACAAGTTACAACACTCTACATTCAATTTTCTATTACAAGTAAAGAAGAATACAAAGCATTTGTTTGCTTATGTAGCAGCCAAGTTTGTCGAGGGAGCTTCCTAAACTAACAGGTGAAGGAGATTTCCAAAAAGTAAGCTCATTAATTCATTAAAATCCCGAATATATATTTTTTTAAAATAAGGGAAACCGGAATGACATTTTTTTAGGTACTTAAAAAATGCCATGAGATACTGAATAGGCATCAGTTGATGCTAGAAGCGTGTGAAGCGAATTCAGTTTCAGAAGAAGATTACATTTTATCTTCTCTTTATTTAGCTCAAATGAAACAAAGGCAAACAGAGGCTTAACAAGAAGCCAAGGACAAAAACAAACACCCGTTCTCCAAATTGTAAGTTTAAATAATTTTCAATTTTCTATTACAAATTACAACACTCTACTTTCAGTTTTCTTTTTCTTACTAAGACATTAAACATTGTAATTGAAACTTAAAAGTTTTACTCTATTATACCTGTGAAATCTGCTTTAACTTTGAGTGGTGTTGTTATAATCTGGCATATTAGTCAAAGTGCAATGCTCTAATAAAAGTAGGATGTCATACTAAACAAATCAATGAATGTATGTTGCTATTTGCCTATTTCTTGCATATAATGAAAGAAAGATTCTATAATACATATATATATATATATATATATATATATATATATATATCAGAATTTTTGGTTGAGGAAATCATACTTTAATATTGGGATTTTAACATTAGAACGGCAAAACCAATTTTGATTCTGATTTTAACCACTTTGAAAACAAACATCCAAACACCACCTAATCATGATAACAAGTTTGCAATGGTAGAAGCAAAGCAAATCATGCACTACCAAGTTCATTAATCAAACCCCATAAAAGAGAAACTAACATGTCATTAAGGTGGTTCGTCAGCACCAAACTTACTGTGCAAATCTAAGAGAACAAATGAGAGAAGCATGAGGAATCAAAGTAGCTCAATATTGAATGAGGTTGCTCCAGTTCTTGGAGGAAATGAGTTAAAGTCTGAGGTAAGGAAATCCATTTCATTCCTCTATCATTCCTTTCCAAACAACCAATCAAGCCCTAAATCAAGTTTTGATTCTAAGTGTCTATTCTTATATAGATGCAATCGATGGCATACCTGAAATTAACTTGCTGATAATGAAGAATGCATTTCATATGGTTATGATACACAATAACCAGAAAGCTTCAAGGTGATTCGTGCATGTAATGCTGAGATATAAGAGGGGTGATGATTGAAAAAGAAAAAAAAGGGGAAATTAAACCCTAACGAAATATATTGTGCAATTGAATTAAACTTGACTTAATATATGACTAAAGCATATAAAATCAAGAGATTTATCTGAATCGGAAGCTTAAGGAAGAATACTTTCAGATTTAAAAATGTGGAGGTTGTCGAAATCGGAAGCTACAATGATGAGTAGTGCCATCATCTTTTCGAACAGAGATGGTGATATAAAGCAGAACTGAAATTGGTATAACAGATTGAAGGGAACCTACTCCAAAGTCCAGGGTGATAAAGTTGGAGGGAAGGGAACATACTGTTGGATTAGGTGTCTAAGTTCATAACGATTTCTGGGATGTACTTGACCTGGTTGGCATGGTCCATTTGGGTTGCATGGTATCATGCATTTCGATAGACTAAAATGAGATAAATAACACTTAAGGTTTATTAATATATTATAAGTTCTAATATATTAATAGTATTATTTAATTAGTATTGATCAAGAATTAATTTGGAATTAATTAAGTGATCAAAAGAAGACTAATTAAATATATGGGTTGATTGTGTAAATCACTCATACGTGTATAGTGGACTAATGCTCCATGGATTATCAAGTTGGGCTAAAACCCATAGGATGATCCATGGATGCTCCATGGTGGTTATAGAACCCATGGGTCATGGAAATGAAAGGTCATGACAATTAGGGTTTACATGGTGTAACCCTAATTGTAACACACTATATAAGGATCCTTATGTTCACCAAAATCGGGACTTAAGCAAGAAAGAAGAGGGCGATCCGATTTCAAGTAGTGTGACATTTCTCTCAAAGTTTATTCCGAGTGCATTTGGTGTTGTGTGAGACATTTGAGGCATCACACTTGAGGTGCTAGGCTCACAAGGTTTTCAAGGAATCCAAACTACAACAAGGTATGTTTTCTAGCTAACTTTTATGTTCAAAAGTTCCCCATGTATGCTAGATAGGATTATGAACCTTGGAAAAATCATTTTGCATGTATCTTAGTCAAACATAGATCCAAGGTTTCTAGGGTTGCATGTACACCTTAGGAGTGTTAGAATGCTAAAAACCCAACCGTGGTATCAGAGCCTAGGCTTTTTTGTTTGATACTTGATGCAAAATAGCTGAAAAAGTCGAAATTCTTGCTGTCTGCACAGGGGACTCGCCGAGTCCATGGGGGGACTCGACGAGTCCAAACGTATCTTCAACCAACTCGGCGAGTCAGTTCTTGCACTCGACGAGTTGGCCAGGCAGAGTGCAGATTTTTGACTTTTGCTGCTGGAAATGGACTAGAAACATTACCCTAAACTGTTTTGGTCTTATAAAACTTGTTGTAGATGGTGTAATGGTTATGCTAATCCATTTTAATAGCTATTATCAAAATTTCAATTTTTATATGGTTAATTTTATGATTCTTGAAATTGTTGATATGTATGTTCATGAACTTATAAGTTTAGAAGATCAGAGGAATTATTTGTAACTTACTTGTTAGTTTAATTCTTGATCATTATGTGTTTTAATGGAATCCATAATTTGTCCTCAAGTTATGGATTATCAAAAGTCATTCTTTTAAAGTCCATTAAAGAAACACATAGGTTACATAAAATGAAAAGTCACTCATTTTATTAAACCATTAACTCATAAGTTATGAAAGATGAAAAGTTTTGAAAGTTACAAAACTTGCCCTCAAGTTTTGGAACATGTAAAGTCACTTTAAAAACTTTAGTTCCAATCCCTAGAATTTTAAAAGTTAAAATTCAACCCTTATACTTTATAATATTATAAGTTAATAATAATATATATATATATATATATATATATATATATATATATATATATATATATATATATATATATATATATATAAGAGCAAGTCAGTCTTACCGTTAGTAGGCCTCATTCACGAAGCCGGTCTATAAGGGGGTATAAGGTTGCTGCCTATAAAATGGCAGCTTAATGAGTGTCTACTCTCACCCACCGCTTCCTTGATTGGTGGAGGGTCGTTAGCCGAACGGGTAGGACAAGGACTAGAATTCTCCCCTCATTAAAAGTATTAATGATGAATATAAAGTACCTAAATGTTTTATAATTCCCAATCTTAATTACTTTAGGAAAAAGTGAATAAGGTGCTAACCCATGAAATTACACTTTGCACTTTGCTTAAGTCGGTTAGTGGAGCGCGTGTGGTTAACTGACACACTAGTTGGACTTAACAAGTTAGGCAAAGGGTAACTTAATGTTTATCATAGTATCGATGGAGCACGTGTGGTTGACCAGCACATCGATTGAGGGGTAATACATTAAGGGTACCAAGTAATTTGCATGGATACTTCACACCTTGTTTTGTGATCCTCGGCATCCCAGTCACAAAACCTGAAGGGCACACTCGAGATTGAAACATGCCATTGAAAGTTCAATGAATCTCAAAAGATCTAGGAGTTTCAAATCCAATTAAAACCTTATAATTTATTTCATTTTTCATGGTGGAAATTGGTGAATCGTCATTCACCTACCTGCAAATATTTTATAGCTTGGATTACGGCATCCCTCTACCAAGTTATAAAATATTGTGTTGGGTCCTAGCCTTAATATTTCATATTGGTTGTTATATTAAGGACTTAAAATCAACTAACTTGAATATCTCCCATTGCAGATGTCTGGTTTAGACAACTTGATTTTCCCAAATCTCATGGAAATCATATTTCTCTACCTCCACCTCCTCCATTATTCTCCTTGACCCACAACCTCGAAGACTTGAAAAATTCAAGGTCACTCAAGCCCTACTAGAAATGAAACATAAAGATGGAAGACTTGTGTGTTCTCATGTCTTAGGAATGAAGTCACACTTTGACAGATTGAGAATGTTGGGTGTCATTGTCCCAAGGAAGTTGGCTACTGACTGTGTTCTTCAGTCACTTCTTGAGTCTTATAGTGAGTTCGTTAAGAACTACTATGTGACAGATCACGACATGACCCTAATAGATCTATCTTATTTGCTTGTTGCTGCTGAGTCAGAAATGATGTGGCGCAATGGTCAAGCAAATATGGGTGGAAGGTCTATTTCTCAAAATTCCATGGACATTGAAAATGGTAACATTGGAAGTCCAGAAAAGCTTTCTCTTCCCAATGGAAAGGGATCGGCCTTGGTCAACCCGGTTGACCAAAAGGTAAAGGGAAAAACTAAGTCTGTGATAGTCCCGTGTACCATTCCCAAAGAGTCTATATGTTTTCATTGTCAAGAAAAGGGGCATTGGTTGCGAAACTGCCCTAAGTACCTGAAAGATCTAAGAGAGAAGAAAAAATCAAAAGGATTTGACTCTGCTTCAGGTAAGTCCACTATATAACTCTGTTAAGTTCCTTATTGATGATTCTTAATACAAAATGTAACTCGATTACATTTTGGTGTTTGGCAGGATCAAGCAAAGGGAAGGAAACTTAAAGAAAGTGTATGCTGAATCTAATCGCGAAGATGGATCTCAATCGCATGGTTCGAAGATCGGATTCTTGAGCTACTACTTAGAGAGTTATGATAGATTGCTAGGAAATATGTAATAGCATAGTTTTCATTTAAAGTTGCATTGTAAGGAAAAAAATTTTATGCATCTTTATAAATAAATAAAATTTTGATTTTATTTTAGTTTATATCTCATTGCAATGGCTTTTATGGAAAAATTGATGTTTATATGTTTCTAGCAATAATGGAAATATGAATTTGATTCTTTCATTTGTGGTAGTGTCTAAATTTACCAAATAAGGAAATATTCTCATCAACCAAGTTTCAACTGGACCGAAACTTGGAATCATGCAAGTTGTATAATATGATGAATGAGAACTTTCAGCTTTGGAAAATTAAGACTAATTTCTTGTTCACATGTATATGCGAGTCAAGTGAAGGACTAAGGGATCGAGTACACATTCTTGTGCACTGGTCAAGTCCACCACAAGAGATTGATAAGACTATTCATCATGATTTACTAAGGTTTAGTAAATATGGTTATACTTACCAGTTTAAGTATAATTCTAAAACATTGAAAATTTTTTCAATGTTTTGCAGGACGAATGAGAAGAATCAAATTAAGCAGAAGGATAAAAGTTTCTCAAATCTGAAAAGATGGGAGAGTACTTTAGTATCATGTTTTGTGATCATCTTAATGATTAAGAAACCATGTCACAATTGGTCCTATAAGGACATCTTAGTGCATTCATATGGCTAAGAAGAGGAATCAAGAATTGCTGAAATGGTTAAATCAAGAAGATGAGCCATACTTCGTTCCAAAACAATTCTTAGAGTCATACTCCAAGATTGTAACTTGAGTGACACATCTTAAAGAAGGTTTATAACACTTGTCAAATGTAAGAGTAAAATGTTTTCTACTCTTTTATATTTGAAATTGGTAAGTTGTGATGTTTTGGATAAAACAAAGACCAACTTAGGCCAATTGTGTGAAGTGTTTGTCTTGACAAAGAATCCGCACTATCTCTTGAATATTTGGCAAGATAGTCTTATATCTCAAGAGGACATTGGGAGTCTTAAAGATCCTGAAAGCATTTCAAAATCTAATCAAGAATAAAAACCTGTAGTTTGACACTAGCACACGACGTGAGGTTTATAACCTATCGTGTTGACATATTTCTATTTCTATGCCCATTCCAGTTAAAGTTGGCTTTGCATATGAGTTCTAAGAGTTCTCAATTGGTTGCATAACAACTTGGAAGCAATGGTAGGCCCTTGTGCTGCCAGGCGGCAATAAATTAAGATTGAGTTCAGTCCATATGAGTTTGGATTTGTCATTATCCTTGTCTTGTGATTATGGTTTTGACAAATTCACATGGATAAGAACACTTACACCATAAAATCTAAGTGTCATAAGGTTTCTCTCCGATTCATGAAAATGATGGTGAGGAAACACTTTCACTAAGTAGATTTTAAGTAGATAACAGTTGTGATATTTGCATTCTCAAAGTCGTTAGTGGAGCGTGTGTGGTTAACCGACACACTAACATGGACTTGTGAGAAATGGAAAAGGTCTAAACAATTGAGACTATGACTACGACATCCCTTTTCATAGTTCTAAAATTGTTTAGACACGCATGTGAGCTACCTAAGAAAAGGTGTATGATTTTGATAAAGTCTTGTCAAAGCAATCTCGTATCAGAAATCTGAACTTTGGTAAGAAGGTCAATAAAGTATTGATTTCTAGAAGTCCAGCTGATTTCTGAGTACATGTCAAAGCTAGTGGGAGCATAAGTATTATGCTAATAATCATCATGTAAGTGGGAGCATGATAATTATGATAAGTGTTGCAAGTTAGAAATGTTAATTATAGAAAACAAAAAGGTTTCAATTGGGAAAAAGTTGTTTTGCTATAATTAAGGGAGATGAAATTATACTTCATTTCAATTCTAAAAGCTTAGATTGAGGTTTTAATCATCTTTAGTCAAGGATATATATATATATATATATATATATATATATATATATATATATATATATATATATATATATGAATTTTATGTTGGAATGGCTCAACATAAGGAAATTCTATATATGGGTCCATTATTTGCGTTCTAAAATTCGATTATGATTACGACATCCCTCTTCATAATCTGAATTATGAGAACTTGGCAAATAGAAATAGAAATATTATAGCAAAAGACTGGTCTAGTATCATGTCTTTATGAATCGTGTCCCATATTCTTTGGATATAGGATCGATTGCATGTGCTATAATATTCATCTGTTCTAAATTTTTCCAAAATGCCTAGAGCATTAAGAGGGGAAAGTAGTAGAACTGGATATGACTAATTTGATTAAGCAATTGTCGAGGACAATCTAAGGTTTACCAAAGACTGGTTCCTCAGGGGCAGTTGGAAGTATAGTGTTAATTTTGGAAGGACCATATTGACATATTCTGAAAAGAGGCAACTCTTGTTCAGAAGTGATAGTCAAAATGAGAAATATGGAAATATTCCCATAGGTGGAAGTTGTTCATTAAATCTGTTTAAGATTAGGAAACTTAATGCAAGAAGAATGTTCAAAGCAATGAACTTTGAATATGAGACTTCGTTTCCATGAAGTTGGTCTCTATTGGAGTACTCTGTAATGTCTGTTGACAAGTCTTTGTGACTTTGTGCATAATCATTACAAGAGGACCAATGCATATAAGTTTAGAATCTAACAGATTTAAGTAAATGGTAGGAATCTGGGATTTGTGCATTTGTGGTAAGGATTTGGGATTGTGAAATGAGTATCATTGGAATTGATGTTCAGTCGATCTATTTAACAAAGGAAAGATCATAGACAAACTTAGTGTGCATACTTGGTGTATGGCATGACTAATGTTTAGACAAACATAGTGTCCATACTTGGTGTATGGCATGACTAGTGTTTAGAAAACATAGTGTACATGCTCGGAGCATGGGACAACTATTGTTTTAATTCAAGTATAAAGTTGATAGGTTGAAACAGTATACAATGAATAATGTGTAATCAATATGGTGATAAATAAAAGGTGTTTTTATTTATATTCATAAGTTCTGAGACCATAGTTGATTTGATTATTCTTGTGTTTCACTTTGCATGTTTTGACTTCCAGAATAACTAAGTCGCTCTTCCTGAATGACTAAGTTATTCAAACCATCCACAGTCGGGCATATGTTGGAAGTAGATATGAATCAAGACTGTCATGGGTTGGCTTATAGAGGACTAAGATGTTGGACAAAGTGGTGCTACAACACTCATGAGTGCTAATTAGTTCTGAGTATTAGATTCAACCCACGCTCACTGGTATCACTTCATGGAATTTATCTCGAGTGATCGTGAGATGGTAATATCATATAAGTCTTCAAACCTAGAGATATGACTTGTTGCCTATGAATTGGTTATACATTGATTGTACGTAAACGCATTGGTAACTCGATGTTATAAAACGTACCTTTGTGTATGATTCAACAAGTAGTAGAACAAGCATATGAGTCGAAGTTTCTCTGTTACTTTTTGGATTAGAAGTGATATCTGGGCCCCTCGATGATTTTGTTTTGACCTATGTACCGGGCCCGGTCAGAACTAAATTGATGTGTTCAATTAAGTTCTTTGTCAAACAAATCGGAAATCGGGAAACAAACTGCTGGACAATAAGTAAGACATTGTTCCATGTATTTGTCCGGCTGATATCTAGAACAGAGGATTATACGATCACTTATCTAAAATGGCATATCATCATCATCTCAGTTCCGCGAGACCTTGAAAGAGCTACGATTGCTAATCGGTTCATGAAATTAGTCTTGCAGATATAGTTATTAGACTTATACAAGTGGGAGACTGTTGGATTAGGTGTCTAAGTTGATAACTATTTCTGGGATGTACTTGACCCGGTTGGCATTGTCCATTTGGGTTGCATGGCATCATGCATTTGGATAGACTAAAATGAGAGAAATAACACTTAAGGTTTATTAATATATTATAAGTTCTAATATATTAATAGTATTATTTAATTAGTATTGATCAAGAATTAATTTGGAATTAATTAAGTGATCAAAAGAAGACTAATTAAATATATGGGTTGATTGTGTAAATCACTCATACTTGTATAGTGGACTAATGCTCCATGGATTATCAAGTTGGGCTAAAACCCATAGGATGCTCCATGGATGCTCCATGGTGGTTATAGAACCCATGGGTCATGGAAATGAAAGGTCATGACAATTAGGGTTTACATGGTGTAACCCTAATTGTAACACACTATAAAAAGGATCCTTATGTTCACCAAAATCGGGACTTAAGCAAGAAAGAAGAGGGCTAGCCGATTTCAAGTAGTGTGACATTTCTCTCAAAGTTTATTCCAAGTGCATTTGGTGTTGTGTGAGACATTTGAGGCATCACACTTGAGGTGCTAGGCTCATAAGGTTTTCAAGGAATCCAAACTACTACAAGGTATGTTTTCTAGCTAACTTTTATGTTCAAAAGTTCCCCATGTATGCTAGATAGGATTATGAACCTTGGAAAAATCATTTTGCATGTATCTTAGTCAAACATAGATCCAAGGTTTCTAGGGTTGCATGTACACCTTAGGAGTGTTAGAATGCTAAAAACCCAAATTTTGCTAGATCTGTCGTAATTCCTTAGCTAGAGAATAAAAAACATGGTAGATCTGTCGTAATTCCTTAGCTATAAGCCTAAATTTTGCTAGAGAATAAATCCATAGCTAAATTCGTAGCTGAAACTCAAGTTTCTAGTAGTGTCAACTTACACTTAGATTACACGTATTTTAAATATATTCCTACACATCTTTCATGTGGATCATAAAATATTTAGGAGTTCAAAAAGTACAACTAATGAACCTGACTAGTCATGTGATTTATGTTCATGTCAATATTATACAAAAGATGAAATTGCTTTGCACACTTAGGTCTACTAAGTCATTGAAAAGCTGTAACATGATCTTAAGTCAAATACAATTTAAATGGTCGGTGGAATTTTAATCCACACACGGATATATGGGTATGTGTTTTTTAAGCCTCCAAAAACATGAAAGCGAGAAGATGAAATGTAAAATGATTTTTAAAGATTAATTAAAAAGTATGTAGTTTTATTGTTTCTATACTCAAATATAAGTATATAACGGTCTTTTATATATATATATATATATATATATATATATATATATATATATATATATATATATATATATATATATATATATATATATATATATATATAGGGTTAGGTTAATGTGAGAAGGCCTAATTTTGTGAGACCGTGAGACGCGATCCTAGCCACTCATTTGGTAGATAAAAAAAACATTTTTAAAATGCAAAATAATTGAAAATTTTCGAAATTTTTTTTTTCAAATATTATTTTCGGAATTTATATTTTCAAAAAAAATAAAAAAAATACGAAAAAATAACAAAAAAATAAATAAATAAAAAATACCTTTTTTTCATATTATAGTAGAATATTAGAATATTCTACATATCTGATAAATCTAGTAGAATATTTTACATTCTAAAAATCACATTAGAATATTTATAGTGTAATATTCTATTAGAATATTTCACGTATTTTTCAAACAAAACGGTAATTTTTTTTTTATTATTTTATTATTTTTTAGGTAAATAAAGTGACGAAAATAATAATTAAAAGAAGAGTTTTCGAATTTTTCCTTTTATTTTGCATTTTAAAATTATTTTTAGATTTGGTCTCACGGTCTCACAAAATTAGCATGGTCTCAAATGAACCTGAACCTATATATATATATATATATATATATATATATATATATATATATATATATATATATATATATATATATATATATATATATATATATATATTAACATATCATCATATCATACTATATTATAAAGGAAACATTTTTTCTTTCACCACATTCATTTGAAACTCCCATGACTTTTCAATTTCTTTCTAATAATAAGAAAAAACATCA
The DNA here is from genome assembly GCF_052849685.1 of Lactuca virosa. NCBI lineage: Eukaryota > Viridiplantae > Streptophyta > Magnoliopsida > Asterales > Asteraceae > Lactuca > Lactuca virosa. The sequence goes on along the minus strand of NC_136432.1, from coordinate 162,714,389 downwards.
TAAATGGTCCCTGTGGTTTCCCCAAATCTGAAGTTTAGTCCCCGTGGTTTAGAAACGTCATAGCTGGTCCCTGTGCTTTCAAAACTTTTGACGATTGGTCCTTATTGCTAACTCCGTTAAGTTTTGTCCGTTAACTGAAGGGTATTTTTGTCATTTCACTACCATAGGGACCATTTATGATGTTTTCTTTTATTTTAAAAAAAAAAATAAAATTGTATACAAAGAGGCTCTCTCTCTCTCTCTCTCTCTCTCTCTCTCTCCTATGAACACCACCATAATCCCTAAAATACTAAACATGTTCTGATTTTGGGTTCTTGAATCGATGTATAGGAAAGGAAGGAAGAAACTTTGTGGTTACTTATAAGGAGGTGGGGATTGAGTTAATTGGTACAAACAATGGGGAAAGGAATCGTCGTCTTCATCAGGTCGATGAAGAAACAAACGAACAGAAGGAAAAATCGGGAATCTCCGGTGAGGATGAGAGATCACGAGAAAGGGCAGACGTCGACCTCCGACGACCCTCGTGGGTTCAATCTCCGTCTGATTGGGAGGGAGAAGTACGAACAAAATCAGCAAATGAGGTGGTCTGGTGGGGTTTAACAGATCACGAGGAGGGAATAGCTGATCCCCGACGAGCCTTCATCTTCGCCCTGGTCATCGTCTTCATCTGATCGGAATGGAAATCGAATAGAGTGGTCAAAAGTGGTGGTCCGACGACTGAAATCGATGAAGAAGAAGATGGGCTGTTGGATTTTTACAACCCTTCTCTTGTCTGTTCGTTTCCGGCTAACGCGAAAGGGGGAGGGAGGATTTTCGCCCTCACCTGTTTGAGAAAGAACTGGACAAAATCAGAAGTCGATTGGGGGCGTGGGACCTCGTCTTCTTTAGATTGAAGGAGAAGAAAATGAGAGCAACGACATGGGGTGTTTGGGGGTTGAGCTTCGACGGGAAGGGATCTGTTGGAGGTTGGGATGGAGGCAACAACCTCCTCTCTCTCATCTTCGCATTTTCCGGCAATCGGAGGACCACCCACCTCCGGTGGGTGAGTCTTGGCAGTCTAATGAAGAATAAATAGGGACAGCAATATCAAGTATCGGGGGTGTTTGTGTGGTGTTAAACGAAGAAGAAAACAGGAGGGAAGAGAGAGAGAGAGAGAGAGAGAGAGAGAGAGAGAGAGAAAGGGTGGGACCCTCTTTGTATATTATTTCATTTTTTTTAAATAAAAGAAAACATCATAAATGGTCCCTGTGGTAGTGAAATGACGAAAATACCCTTCAGTTAACGGACAAAACTTAACGGAGTTAGCTATAAGGACCAACTGTCAAAAGTTTTGAAAGCACAGGGACCATCTATGACGTTTCTAACCCACGGGGACTAAACTTCAGATTTAGGGAAACCACAGGGACCATTTATGATGTTTTTTCTAATAATAATTATAAATTGGTTAATAAGATTAAATAAATATCAAACCTAAAGTGTAATCATATATAAACTAAATTTCAATATTATATATATATATATATCATACATACTTATAAAGCTAGCATTTTTCTTTGAACCTCATGCATTTGAAACCCCCATAAAAATTTGCAAACACCTCATGTATTTGAAACCTCCTATTTTAATGAATATCACTCAAAAGTCTCTTAATAACGATTAAAAATTCAAAGGTTTTATAACTTATATAATATATTTAATAAACAATTAATGGATACTCTACTATAAAAAGGCCAATCTTTTTGAGTTGACACACAAATACAAATTACATACAAAATTCACAAAGAAAACAAGTTTAAAGTTTTTTGTGTTGGTTTGAGGGCTTTGAACAATTTTTCGAACCATTTTATTATGTTGAAGTTTTTAAATTTGTAAGTTTGTTATATACAAATTCTTTTTTGTATTTTCTTGTTTTAAGTATTCTTTTAAGAATATCATTGTATGTTGTGGTTGAAATTTTAATGTAAATTAGATTAGATTCATGTTATCGATCATATGTTATGGAAGATGACACACATATATATCTATATATATATATATATATATATATAATATTTAATTAACTATTGTATACATGTTTGTATGTTCATGTTGCTTCAAAACAATAATTAATTAAAAATCATGGATATGTCATATTATCCATATTATCCATGTAAGCATTTTTTAAAATGCAAATTGTCTATCTTATCACTTTATATTTTAGTATATGTTTAACATTTTAATTATAACAATAAGTGTTTTTTTAAAGTTTCTTTCACTTATTAATAATAACAAGTGGTTTTAAAATTAATAAGCAATAATTATAAATAATAAAATCAAATTACATGGATATGTCATATTATCCATGCAAGTCTCTTTTGAAATGCAAATTGTCTATCTTATCACTTTATTATTAAGTGTATGTTTCACATTTTAATAATAATATTAAGTGTTTCTTAAAAGTCTTTTTTAACTTATTATTAATAATAAGTGGTTTAAAACTAATGAATAACAATTTTAAATGATAATAACATCAACTTATAAATTACATTTAGCTATAAATAAATTGTATTTTAAATGAACATGATTATTGAAATTAGAAAATGATCGCATAAGTAAAAATATAATTAATCAATAATAACAATTGTTAAAAATAATACTAAATAGATAATTATATTTAATTCTATTAATGAGGAATATGGGTTGATGTCAATAAATATTATTGTTCAAAATAATAGAGATTATATATATATATATATATATATATATATATATATATATATATATATATATATATATATATATATTAGTGTAAAAATAATGTCTCAAAGTTAATGTCAATAACATAACCATTTTAAACATATATTTTTCAATATTTTAACAATATATTTTTAATCTTCGCTGCGTAATGCGCGGTAATTCGTTTAGTATATATATATATATATATATATATATATATATATATATATATATATATATATATATATATATATATATATATATATAGAGAGAGAGAGAGAGAGAGAGAAAGAGAGGATGATTGTTGTCTATCTCAAATTTATTTATTATTATAATGTTAACATAAACACAAAACAAATTAAAAAGGAAAAATAGTTAGTTTAACTTTTTTGGTACTACATCCCTGGTGGTTTGCCAAGAAGTAGGGGTGTGTATGGGACGGTTTGGTTCGGTTATTGGTCCAAACCGAACCATAACCATTACAATTGGTTAATGTATTTCGATAACCATTAGGTAGCGGTTAATATTGGTTTTGTTAACGGTTTTAATCGGTTAATGGTTATGGTTAATGATTGATATCGGTTAACCAAAATGGTCAAAGATGATATAAAAACAAAAATAATTTTCTATTAAAATTAAAAAAACGTAAAGTCTATCGTTATAAAAAATAAATAATTGTGTATATATAATTGTATTGATAGAAGATTACTCATCATATCTAACTCGAAACAATTACCCTTTAAATTTTCAATTCCTAATATAATTAGATACCATATATTTACTATTATATTATATTAAAAATATTTATTAATATTGTTGGTTCGGTTCGGTTTTAGATTAAAACCATAACCGAACCATATGTATTCGGTTAATCAAAATTAGAAACCGAACCATATCTTTTAGTAATGGTTCGGTTAAATTAAATGGTTCGGTTATATCGGTCAATTTGGTTATGGTTTGGTTTTTTGGTTAATATGTTCACCCGTACCAAGAAGAATGGAAACCAAAGGGAACAGTTTTTCAATTTTCTCATAAATAAAAGATGATTTTCTATAATAATCTATGTAAGATGTTGTTTTTACTTTAGTTTGAGTATTGGGAATTGAATGGAGTGCTCACATAATACTAATGGAGTTTTTAATATTTGAAATTCTGATATCTTTGAGTAAAAAAATGAAAATAGTTGCCTAAATCTACATAAGTTACATTTTAGGGTGGCATTTGTTTTTGTTGGTATCGTTACTTTAGTTGGAGTATTGTGGATTGAGTTAACTACTAATTGAGTGTCGATTTGGGATATGTGAGCGATTATCACCTAAAAGCTTCTAAACATTTTGCTCTAAGGCTTATCGGTATGGTGACCACGAAGTGGGTCGTGGTCTAGGTGACCACGAACCACGACCGTGCACACCACCCCGGTGGTTCGTGGTGGGTCGTGGTCGTGGCCCTCCGTACTCCGGACAACGATTCCAAACGGCCAATAGTTTCACTTTTTGCATTAATTCTCGTTTGACCATTTTCTTCCCCCTTCCTAACGGCTTTTTTTCTATTTCTTCAACATTTACCTATAAATACTACCACTCATCTTCTTATTTTTCATATAATTCTTCTCCCTTTAGATACATTTTTGTTGTTTGATCATTCAACAACCATGCCTCCCAAAAATAAGAAATTGTCAGAAGAGGAAGAAGAGAAATTAGCACAAGCATGGGTGATAGTTTCGGAAGAAGACGCTGGTCAAACTTCCGGTTCTTTTTGGAGAAATGTTGAAAGTGTTTTCCATGGTTTAATGGGTTGTGCAATTCGAAATGTTGATGAAATATGTTTGAAGTGGCGCGATATGAGGCTCAAATGTTCTGAGTTCAATGGAATTTACAACTTTGTTATAAACAACATACACGAAGCCGATATCGATCCGGTTAATGTGGCCATGGAGCAATATGAAAACACAAATCATCAAAGTTTTAAACATGTCAAAGCTTGGCAAAAATTGAAGAATTCCCCAAAATGGAATAACCTTGCTTAAAAAAACACAAATTAGAAGTTTTGTATTTTTAGCTTTTTAATTCTTAATGTTATTTTTATTGTTTTTTTATTTTACTTAATGTAACTTTTAGTTTTAAAGTTATTTTTATTTTTTTTTCGTTTTAATTAATGTAGTTTTTAATTAATGTAATTTAGTATTTTAAATTAATGAAAATTAGTATTTAAAAAAATAATTATATGAATTTTTATGTATTTTTGAATTAATTTTAATTAAAAAAATGAGGTGGAATGTTGTGTTAGTGGTAGGTATCCCATGCCACATATGTGGTATGTGGTGGGTATAACGGATGGCCTAAAAGATATCGACCTTAAGTCGGGTTTGGTTGCATTTATGATTTTTGACCGACTAACATGATGCTTGTCCTAGTATCCCTTATTTTGACCAAAGCAAATATAATAAAGATTAAATTTTACTTTTCATATGAGTTCATTCAGGCTGAATTTTGTTTAGACGTTGCCTAGACGCCTAGTCAGCTGCTAAGGTCAATTTTTACAGCACTGATCTTGACCTCAATTGTAGATACCCATTTTGAGGATGGGAGCTCATTGATTTGTCAACAATACATGTACATAAAAAATGAACTTTATGCAAATGGTTTTTATATTTAGTTTTAATTTTTTTTGGCACAAATGATCGTTTATATAACTATTTCGAACACATTTATTTAAATTAACATGCTATTCTGGTCTACTTATCGATTATATTTTTTTTGTAAATTAGTTTTGGGTACATTCTTTACGTTAAACAATATAATTAATGTATAGAATGTGATTATATCATATGTTATTAAGTTGGAATAGTAACATCTAATATATATGGCACTTAATTTGTATTAGACTAGGTTAATTAAAATTTTAAATCTTTTTTTTAGTGCAGTTATCATGAAGATATTTGAGTTCGTTAGTTTCTATATTTGTAAATATTAGGATACCACAAATGTAAGTCGGCAAAGAAGCTAATATTTTTGTTGGACTCGTAAGTTCAAGTTTTATGGGCCTTCAAATTGGGGGCCTTGTTATTGTTTAGGATCCTACTTATTAGAAATGTCTGCGATAGTTGGCAATCTCCCAAAAGACAAATTAAGAAGAGACAAGAGCTGGAGCAATTTTCTTAATAATCATTCATGTCAATAACAACACAACTGAAATAAATATGCACACTTTAGCTAAAAACAGGGAAACATGTGGTCATGGACCTTATGCAAAATAAACGATTGGCTATTTCTGATTTTAAGGAGAAGATTCAGTCAAGTGTTGACTCTTTGTGCTACATTAATCACATTTTCCAATGGTTAGTCCAAGAGTCTTGCAGGCTTACGGATCATTCTTCTGGGCCTTGGGTTGTCCATCACTGGACTAATGAGATTTGGCTCTTGTTACCATCTTGTGGACTTGTATCAATTGCCCCTCCCTTTGTAACGAGCTTGTTCTCGAGCAATGACAAATAAATTTCGGTAAGGCAAAATTGTGGAAAACGACAATGAAAGTCGTCCATTTGTTCCCATGTTTCATGTGAGATGTTGGTGCCTTTCTATGAAACCAAAATTTTAATGTCCTTACCGGTGTTGCAATGGTTAATGTTTTTGTCTGGTGTTGGTGGTGCATCTGTCAACGGATCGATAGCTAGTAATGGAATGGGTGTAGGGTCGCCATGTGCTTGCCTGAGAAGGGATACGTGGAACACCAGATGGATTTTAGAATCCGCAGGTAGTTGAAGATGATAGGCGACCACACGAATTTTTTCTAGTATTTTAAAGGGACCATAATATCTCTTGGTTAATTTGTTGGTATTCCTCGCGTGCACTGACTTCCGACGATACTCCCTTAAATGTAGATAAACCATCTCATCCACCAAAAAATCTTTATCGAGCCTGTGGGAATTGGCTAAAGTGGCCATGCGTTGTTGAGCTCTTCGGAGGTTTCCTTTGAGTAATGAACAGAGCCACTGGAGCTCTTGGAGTGTGGATTTAATGGAAGCGATGTTGCTTGAACCGACTCGATATCGATGGAGGTACGGAACTGTTCTGCCATATAAATCCTGAAAAGGAGACATCTTTATAGCACTGTGATGGGAAGTGTTATACCAGAACTCTGCCAGGTACAAGAATTTGGTCCAAGTCCGTGGTTCATCGCATGAAAATGAACGGAGGTAGTTCTGGATACATCGATTCACAACCTCTGTTTGCCCGTCAAACTGAGTGTGATAGGCGGTAGAATAGCGAAGATGGGTCCCGAGTTGTTTGAATAGCTCTCGCCAAAATGAAATAAGGAAAATAAGGTCTCGATCCGATACAATGTTATGAGGAATGCCATGGAGTTAGTAAATGTTTGTCAAGAATAGTGTAGCGAGAGAGACAGCTCCAAAATTAGGTGGAAGAGCAATAAAGTGAGCAAATTTTGAAAATCTGTCAACGAGGACTCAAATTGTTGTCTTACCGGTTGAGTTGGTAAATGGGTGATAAAATCCATGGAAATATCGCTCCAAGTGGTGGAAGGAATCAGAAGATGTTACAAGAAGCCATAAGGTTTATGAGTTGGGGATTTAATTTGTTGGCATACCTCACATTTGTGGATGGATTCTTTCACATCGATTTTAAGTTGGGGCCATAGAAAGGTGGCTGAAACACGATGTATAGTAAGAAATATCCCCGAATGTCTTTCCAGTGGGGATGAGTGATACTCATACAACAACTTTTGGAGAATATAGGATCCATTTGGAATGTACAATCGTTGTTGATGGTATAACAATCGGTCGCAAAAAGGAAAAGTGTCATTTTTGGCAGCTTTTGTGAGTATTTTTTGGACCAAACTTGTGCCTTCTGGAGTTATGTAGTAGGAACACAATTCCTGCACCCATGTTGGATCGGTGGTGGTTGCTCGATCCTTCTAAGGGCATCAGCCACATGGTTATCTTTACCTGGTTTATAATTGATCTAGAAATCATACTCGATAAGTTTTGTTGCCCATTTGTATTGTTCGGGTGTTTAAACCACCTGTATAAGGATATGTTTTAATCTTCTTTGATCCGTGTATATCCGAAAATGTCGGCCGAGTAAGTACTGTCTCTAGTTTTTACGTCTTCTATGACAAAAGTTCACGGACATAAGCGGAAGCGCTTTGCATGCAATTGCATAATCTCTTATTGAAAAAAGCGATGGGGCGGTCCTGTTGAAAGATAACGGCTCTGATGGCGATGTTTGATGCATATGTGGTTATATCAAAGGATTTTGTAAAATCAAGTAGGGTAAGTGTGATGAGGTGGAACATATCAATCTTAAGATTTTGAAAAGAAGATTGAGCCTCATGTGACCATGCGAAGTGTGGCTTACGGAGAATGTCGGTGACACCTGCTGCAATCGTTGCGTATTTGGGCACGAAACGATGATAATAGCCAGTAAGGCCGAGAAATCCACGTAATGTGGTGAGATTTTTAGGTGTCGGCCAATTTTGGATGGCGTCGAGTTTTTCCGGGTCTACTTCTACTCCTATGGTGGATATGATGTGCCTAAGTAACTTATTTTGTTTACCACAAACGTGCATTTAGACATCTTTTCATGGAAGTGGTGGGTCACCAATTTGAGGAAGACTTGCTCCAGGTGAATGCAATGGTGATCTAGAAAAGAGCTATATACCAGGATGTCATAAAAAAAACTAGTACATATTGTCGTAACATATCATGGAATAACTCGTTCATTGTGGCTTGGAAGATTGAAGGGGTGTTGGAGAGCCCAAAGGGTATTACAAGAAACTTGTAATGTCCATCAACTATTCAGAAGGCAATTTTGTGCGTGTTTTCATCGACGACTCAGATTTGATGACAACCTGCATGGAGGTCAATTTTGAAGAAGACTGTAGAACCATGGAGTTTAACGAGAAGATCGTCAACGGTGGGGAGAGGAAAGCAGTCTTTGACTGTGATCGCATTGAGTGCATGGTAATTAACAAAAAAATGCCACATTCCATATTTTTTGTGTACTAGAAGCACCAGTGACGAATACAGACTGCTACTTGGTTTAATTATGCCCTTGGCTAGCATCTCCTTGATTAAGGTTGTCATAATCTATTTTTGGTAGTGCGGTAGCGGTAGGGTTTGACGTTAAAAGGAGTGGCGGTGGGGATGGTGGGGATACAATGATCTTGTTATCGTATATGTGGAAGTGTAGTAAGGTTAGCGAAGAGATGATGATAAATGTGGATTAAATTCATGATTTTGGAATCATAGTGGTTAAAAGGTGTGGTTGTTGCCTTTGACTAGACTAGATCGAAGTGGAAATATAGAGACTGGAGCGAATCAATGCTATTTTTGTTAATAAGGGCTTATATATTGGATGGTGAAGCCGATGTTAAAAGGGGCTTCCCTTTTAGGGTGATGGAAAAGGGCCCTTTATTAAAGGTAATTTGTGGAATAGAAAAATCTGCTAAAATTGGGCCCAAAGTGCTCAGCCATGCCAACCTTAGAATTATATCGGCTCCTTCTGCTTGCAAAATAAAGAAGGCAATGGAAAATGGTGTTTGCTGGATATGAACTTCGAGCTTAGGGAAAAATCCGTTACAATGAAGGTAATCGCCACTGCCCACCATGACAGGAAAAAAATGGAATTTCTTCATGTGGAAGCTTTAATGCATTTACAATCCTTGGTTAAATAATATTGTGGGTGCTACCAGTGTCGACAAGAATTTTGACCGACATGTTGTTGATGAAACCTGTGACACGTAAAGCTTGGGATGATGCCAATCCAAAGAAAGTCGTTGTCGACGGGGAAAGGAATTGATCAGGTGGCTTAGTAATTTTGTTGTCTGTAGTGGTGCTAGTCAGGTGGGGAGGAGTGTATGACTCGATGTTCTCGTCGTTGTCAACAATCATGATGAATTGGGGGGGGGGGATTATACTTGTGCCCAGGTTCATATTTTTCAGGACAACGAAAACACAAGCCCTCAACACGTTTCTTTTGAAGGGTTTCTAGTGATAATCGAGTGAATGGAAGGGTAGTATTGGGTTTCGTGAGTGTGGTTAAAAGTATGGTAGTTGTGGAGATGGTGGCTGGTGAAGCGGCTATGGTGGGGGTAGTTATGTATGGTGGTGTTGCATAGACGGGGCCTGTGTAGCATTGTCTGGGGTAGGTATCACCATTCTTATTTTCAACTAGATTTGCTAGCCCAATGGCTTCGGTGATGGTTATTTGTCGGAGAATAGCGAGTTGTTCACTGATATCAGTGCAGAGACCCGACATGAAACAATTCAATAGTGCCTCTGGTGGAAGGCCAATAATAAAATTGTTGAGCCATTCGAATTACGTTTGGTAAGTCGTCATAGTGGCTGTTTGTCAGAGTTTGAATAGTGTCGTCTGGTGTTTGTCGTAAGTGAATGGACCAAATTGTGTCTCAAGGGCTTTGGTAAACGTATCCTAAGTGGTGAGAAGACTATTATTGAAGAGGTACTTATACCATTGAGGGCATCCCCAGAGAGGTAGAAGGCCATTATGGTGAGGCGTTCTGGAGGGTTAATTTTGTAAAATGAAAAGTACCAGTCGACTTGTAATAACCAGCCAATAGGGCTTGACCCGTCGAAGGTGGCTAAAGTGAGTTTAAGTGGTCGTGGTTGAGTGTCGGTTACGCACTAGGCCAGGCGGCACTTCAGGCATTGGTGAGGGATCAGGCTCGGGCTCTGGAGTCGGGAAGCTTGATGAGCAGACGAGAGGGTTCATCTCGTTTGAGATCACACGCAACATTCTAGACCAGACTCATGTGATCTTTGGGTCGGTCAAGGAGGGCATTTTGGAGATACTTGATGAGAGGTTGGGTGCATTCCGCACCGAGATGGCGACCATGCTAGGGGCGCGCACACTGACATTCAGGGAGTTCAGGGCTTGTAGAGCTCCCGATTACCATGGGGCTCGGGACCCCATTCTGAGTACCAGATGGTTGGAAGATGTCACCAACGCATTCCACAACATCAGATGTCCCGAGGGGGACAAGGTTCGACTTGCGTCTTGTCTTCTGAAGGACAGGGCACGTGATTGGTGGGAGGAGGTTGAACGAGCTATTGGGGATGATGCGGTTAGACCTGGCAATTCCAGACATGAATACACGAATCTGTGAGAGACACGACATGACACGAATACATCTTAAAAATTGAGATAAAGCTTATTTCTCATCTTGTAATCATATCGTGTCAAATTCGTGGCTGACACGTTTTCATGACACGAATACACGAATTGCCAGGTCTAGATGCGGTTTTAGATGCGATGACCTGGAGTGATTTTTCGGCCAAGTTGATGTGGAGATAGCAGATGACAGGACCGTTAGGTTGCGAGGGTTCACAGAGGTTGTGCACTACAGTTATTCGATGAGCAGTTTTCAGTGGATTTGGTTCCTATTCCCCTACGAGGGAATTAGGTTATAGTGGGTATGGATTGGTTGAGCCCAAATGAGGTAGTGATTGAATGCGAGCCGCAGCTAGTGAGGATTCAGACTCCTAGTAGGGGAGGGATAGTGATTCAGGGCGAGAGGCCACATAGTGGATTGACTCTATGCTCAGCAGCGAGAGCGAGGCACTACCTTCAGAAGGGTTGCACAGGTTATGTCACCTATGTCTGGATACCCGGGACAAGGGTAAGGCGACAGTCGATGATGTACCGGTAGTGCGAGAGTACCCGGACGTATTTCTGGAGGATTTACCGGGGATACCTCCGGAGAGACAGGTTGAGTTTAGGATTGACCTAGTCCCTGGTGCGGCTCCGATAGCCAAGGCACCATATCGGTTGGCTCCTCCCGAGATGCAGGAGTTGTCTACGCAGCTGCAAGAGCTGCTAGACAAGGGTTTTATTAGGCCGAGCAGTTCACCATGGGGAGCCCCGATCCTGTTTGTGAATAAGAAGGGCGAGTCGTATCGGATGTGCATAGACTACCGGGAGTTGAATAACGTAATGGTGAAGAACCGTTATCCCCTCCTGAGGATCGATGATTTTTTGACCAGCTACAGGGTGCATCTTGGTTCTCAAAGATTGATCTGCGATTGGGTTATCACCAGATGCGAGTTAGGGATGAGGATGTGCAGAAGACGACTTTTAGGACTCGCTATGGTCACTATGAGTTTGTGGTGATGCCATTTGGGCTGACCAATGCTCCAGCCGCGTTCATGGATCTCATGAACCGAGTGTGTAGACCGATGCTGGATTGGTCTGTGATCGTTTTCATTGATGATATCTTGGTCTTTTCCAAGAATCGAGAGCAGCATGAGGAGTACCTGAGGGAGGTGCTGGAGACACTGAGGAGGGAGAGACTTTTCGCAAAGTTCTCCAAGTGTGAGTTCTGGTTGTGCGAGGTGCGGTTTCTGGGGCACCTTGTCAACCAGAAGGGTATTCTGGTCGATCCGGACAAGATAGAGGCCGTGATGCAGTGGGAGATTCCGAGGTCTCCAACCGAGATTCGGAGTTTCCTTGGTCTAGCAGGTTATTACCGGAGATTTATTCAGGATTTCTCCAAGATCGTTGTTCCTTTGACCCGACTGACCAAGAAGTCGGTGACCTTCCGCTGGGGGCCTGAGGAGTAGGCAACTTTCGAGACTCTCAGACAGCGGTTGTGCAAGGCAGCGATCCTGACTTTGTCGGAGTGCGTCGTTGATTTCGTGGTTTATTGTGACGCTTCGATTACGGGCATGGGTGCGATATTGATGCATCGGGGTCATGTGATAGCTTACGCCTCAAGGCAGTTGAAGCCTCATGAGGCTAAGTATCCGACGCATGATTTGGAGCTGGGGGCTGTGGTGTTCGCCCTTAATATTTGGCGGCATTACCTCTATGGGGTCCGTTGTACCATTTGCACGGACCACAAGAGTTTGAGGTACCTCATGGATTAGCTGAATCTGAACATGAGGCAACGTCGGTGGTTAGATGTGGTGAAGGACTACGACTATGAGATCCTTTACCACCCGGGCAAGGCCAATGTGGTGGCCGACGCCGTGAGCCGCAAGGCGGTAGCGGCCCCGATTCGAGACATCTGTCTGAGGATGACAGTGATGATGGGTTTAGGCCATAAGAACATCCTATGTGCTCATGCAAACCCTAATGCTTGGATCTAGGTTTCTCTATTGTACATGCATTCATCCAAGACTATAAACCCTAGATCTAGCATGTGATAATCAATATTAACATATGAATTAGGGTTTAGATCATACCTTAATTGTTATGTAGCAATAACAATCTCAAATCCTCCTTGTAATGGCTTTAGAAAGCTTAGAGTCACAAGTGTCACTCCTCTAATGGTTCACAAACACCAAGAGCAAGAGGATGAAGAATGAAGAGAGAGGAGGCTGCCCAAAACGTCCAGAAACCCTAGTGGAACTCTTAGCCACGTTTTTGGGGCTTAAGGGTACTATATATACATGTAGGCTATTAGGGTTTTCAACTAGGAAACCCTAATCTGACTGCTTAAGCCCTAAGCAACCCATGGACCCTTTTAGAATATCCCTTGGGCGATTTCTAATGGGTTTCCCCATAGAATTCGTCCAACCTATTATTCCAAGGTGATCCATAGCCCAAATGCAATTATATTATAATTACAGTTCCAGTCCCTTAAGTTTAATTAATCTCTTTTAGCCACAAAATTAATTATCAATTAATTCTTGACTAATATTAATTAAACAATATGATTTCTCCTTTAATATATTATTCTCATAATATATTAATAAATCATAATTAATCCTTTCTCTCCATAATTCATCCTATCAAGTTGCTTTGGTGAAGGCAACCCAAAAGGACCATGCACCATCGGGTCAAGTACATACCAAAATAGTTATGGACTTAGACACTAATCCAACAGTCTCCCACTTGGATAAGTCTAAGAACTATTCTGCGTATGACTTCAGATCCTGATATGCAATCGTAGCTTTCAAAAACCGCTGTCAACTCTGATCCTATCAGAAGCGTGTCCTTTAGATAAGGGATCATATATTCCTCCATTCTAGATATTGTATAGACTGAGACATGGATTTAAATCATTCTCTCTGTCTATGTGTTGTTTCCCGATTTCCGATTTATGACGACTGACAACAGACTACAATTGAACACATCAAATTAGTCCCGGCTTGGCCAAGCGCTTATTTTTCATCACTAAATCATCGAGGGGCCCACAGATATCGCTTTCATCCTACTTTGGATAAAAGGAATGGATAAACTTTGATACAATGCTTGCTTGCACTCACTTACCGAATCACACACAACAATATGTTTTATGACACCAAGTTACTGGTGTGTTTACATATTATCAATGTGTAACCGACTCACAAGATACAACTCACACATCTCGGTTTCAAGAATATAAGATATTATCGTCTCACCAGTCACTCGTGATAAAATCCATGAAGTGATCCAAGTAAGCGTGGGTTTAATCCAATGCTCAAATCATATTCATAAGCACTCATGAACGTTGCAGCAAACATTTGCTTATGTCTAATACACTTTAGACAATCTACAAACCAATTCATGACAGTCTTCATTCATACCTACTTCCAACATATGAACGACTGTGGACCATTCGAATAATTTGATTATTCTGAAATAATTTAATTATTCAGGAAGTCAAAACATGCAAAGTGAAACACAAGAATAATACTAATCCCATATGGCCCCAAACTCTGGGTATAAATAAAACATTTTATTTAATCACCATATTGATTACTCATTATTTGTTATTTCGGGTAATCAACTTCTTACTTGAATTATTACTACACTTGTCCCATGCTCTCAGCATGCACACAATGTTTACCTATGGTCCTTTCTTTGTGAAATAGATCAAATGAACACATTTCCAATCATATTCATTTCACAACTCCCAATCCTTATCACAAGTATAAGAATATCAAATTCTTGTTACTTATGCTAGATTCTAACATTTTATGCAATGATTCTTTCGTAAAGTCACAGCTCAAAATCATCAAGACTCGGCCAATCTGTATCAGAAATAATTCTATAGATATGATGTCTCTCACTCAAAGTACATTCCTTTGAACATCCTTCTTGCATAAAAGTTTCTAATCTAGACATAGATTCTTAATATCTAACTCCCAATATGGAAACATTTCCATATTTGGCATATGACAATTCATTCTTAATAGAATCTTATCTATTCATAATAATGTCATCCAATACCATACTTCCAACTACTCACAAGCGACCAATCCTCAACGAGCTTTGGATCGTCCTTTGATAGTTGTTTAATTATTTTAGTCAAAACCGATTCTAGTCCTTTTTCCCTCTAAATGCACTAGACATTTTGAAAATTTTAGAATGGTCAAATATTATAGCACTTGCAATCGATCCTATACCCGAAGCGTATGGAACACGATGCATACTGTCTTACATAAAGATATGATGCTTTATCCATCTTCTGCCATAATATTTTATGTGTCTCGTTCTTACAATTCGAACTATGAAGAGGGATGCCGTAATCATAATCGAAATTTAAGAACACACTATGTATCCTTTGACTAAATTTATTAAAATTTCTCAATCTAAGCTTTAGATTTTGAAACGAAGTACAATATTCTCTCCCTTAATTATAGCAAAACAACTATTTAACCCTTACGACTTTGCAAAGTATGACTCTTGTTTTCTATAATTAATATTGCTAACTTACAATACTTGCCTTAATAATCATACAAGCACAACATTTATGCTCCCACTATCATGATGATTATTATCATATAAGCATAACACTTATGCTCCCACTAGCTTTGACATGTTTTAGAAAACAACTGAACTTCCAGAAAACAATACTTATTGAATTTCTGAAGTTCATATTTCTAATACCTAATGCTTTGATAATCCTTTATCTAAGCTTCTTAAACTTATACACCTTTGCCTTAGATAGCTCATATGTGTGTCTAAACAATCCAGACTAATTGCCAAATCTCACAATCGAATTATGGAAAGGGATGTCGTAACCATAATAGAATTCGAGAATACAATTTCACAATCACTATCTTCTTAAAATCTCTCTTAGTGAAAGCATTTCCTCACAGTCATTTTCATGAAGGAGGGAATCTTATGACACTTAGATTTTAATGGTGTCTGTGTTCCTATCCATGCGAATTTGTCAAAACCAAAGTTTGCGACAAATCCAAACTCATATGGACTGAACTTTCTCAATCTTGATTTCTTGCCTTATGGTAACACGAGTGCCCACCATGTCTTCCAAGTAGTTAAGCAGCTCACCCTTTCATATCAATGTACTTTTCATTGATCAAGGTGCTTGCCTTTTATGCGTTCAAATGAGAACTCATAGAACTCACATGCATAATTAACTTAATTGGAATGGCACATAAACAAAATAATGTCAACACGATAGGTTGTAAACCTCAAGTCGTGTGCTAGTGATGATCGATAAGGTTTATTCTCGATTAGTTCTTGAAACTTTTCAAGACCATTAAGACTCCCACTGACTCCTTGACATATAAGATTCTTTTGTCAATAAACATTTCTCGACAAACAAATATTCAAGAGTTAGTGTAGTTTTTATCAAGACAAAACACTTCACTAAATTGGCCCTAGTTGGTCTTTGTCTTATCCAAGACATCACAACTTTCCAATTGTGCAAGAATAAGAAAACCTTTTCAAATTTCACATTTGATGAATGTTATAAGCCTTCTTAAGACTTGTCACTCAATTCACAATCTTAACTCTAAGACTTGGTTTTGGAACGAAGTATGATTGACTTCTTGATTTAACCATTTCTTCAATTCTTGATTCCTCTTCTCAGACATACAATTGCACTAAGACTCACTTAGAGGATCAATTGAGATATGGTTCTTAATCATTAAGACCTATCATAAAACATAATAAAAAGGTACTCTCCCTTCTTCTTAGAATAGAGAAACATTTATCTTTCTGCCTACTTGATTCTTCTTATTCGTTCTGCTATTTATTGAAACTCTTTCAATCAATTGAGAATTACACTTAATCTCATAAGTATAATCATATTTACTTAACCTTAGTAAATCATGACGAATATCTTTGTTACTCTTGTGGTGGACTTGATCAACACACAACCTTGTGTACTCGATCTCCTAGTCCTTCACTTGACACTTTGTCAATGAATTAGTCTAATTTCCAAATATGAAATTTCTCATTCATCATGCAACCAAGTTGTATGATTCCAAGTTTCTGTCCAATTGAAACTTGGGCGATGAGAAACTTTCCCTATTTGGTAAATTCTTGACCTTTCCACAAATAACATAATTAAGAATCAAATCCATTATTGCTAATAATAGAAACTTACATCAATTTTTCATACACGCCATTGCAAGGATAAATAAATAATATAAAATCAAAATTTATATTATTGCGGAAAAATTTGTCCTTACAATGCAATTCAACTAAAAAACTATGTTGTTAAATATTCCTAAGCAATATATTCTAACTCCAAGTAGTAGCTCAAGATTCTAATCTTCAAGTAATGCGATCGAAATCCATTTCTTCACGATTAGATTCCGCTCACTTCTTCCCTTAAGATTCCTCTCTTTTCTTCGATCCTACAAGACATCGAAATGTAATCTTATCACATTATGTATTAAGAATCTAGAATAGGAACTTAAAAGAGTTAGTTAATGGATTTTACCTAAAGTAGAGCCATACGTTTTGACTCTCCCATCTCTTAGATCTCTTAGGTAAATAGGACAGCTTCGTCTCCAATGCCCCTTCTCTTGGCAATAAAAGCAAATTGACTCTTTTGGAACAACACACGGAACTACTTCTGACTTTGCCTTTCTCTTATGATCAAACTTTTCGATCATGGCATGCCTTTCGTTGCCATTGTCTATATCCATAGAGGTCTGGAAGGCAGATCCACCAATCAACTTTGCTTTTCCAGTGCGCCAAATCATTGCTGATTCAGCAGCAATAAGCATATAGGTGAGATCGATGAGGGTTACGTCGTGGTTCATCATATAGTACTCTCTTACGAACTCACTATATGAGTCAGGAAGTGACTGAAGAACCCAGTCAACAGCCAGCTCCTCACAGACAACAGACCCCAACATTCTTAACTTATCAATGTGCGACTTCATCTCTAGGACGTGTGCACACACTGACTTTCCTTCTTCATGTTTACTTGCCAAAAGGGCTTGAGTGAGTTTGAACTTTTCAACCTTTTGAACTTGTGGGTTAGGGAGAACAATAGGAGGAGGTGGAGGAAGTGAAGCATGATCTCGTGTTCCTCTATCGAATCGTGGAATATCATCTTCATGTGAAAAGCTTGTTCCACGGGATTTGGGAAGACCATAGTTGTCATACTTTGACATCTACAAAACGGGAGAAAAATTCAAGTTAGTTGATTGATTGAGTCCTTAATAAATCACCCAAATGAGATATTAAGGCTAGGACCCAACACAATACTCTACAACTTGGGAGAGGGATGCCGTAACCCAAATTGCAGAACATTTGAAGGTAAGTGAATGACGATTCACTAATTTCCACCATGAAAAACGAAAAAGAAATTTAAGTTTTAAATCTATTGAAAATTCCTAGATCTTTTGAGATTCATTGAACATTTCAATGGCATGTTTAAATCTCGATATGCCCCTCGATTTGTGACTGGGATGCCGAGGATCACAAAACAGGGTGTGAATAACCATGCAAACTTACATGGTGCCCCCAATGTTACAGTCACCTATTCGATGTGGCGGTTAACCACACACGCTCCACCGAACTATGACAAACAATGAGTCACCCTTTGCTACCTTTGCTTAGTACCATTAATGTGCCGGTTAGCCACATACGCTCCACTAATGTCTTCGCAAGGGCACAAAGTGTAATTTCATGGAATTGCATCAATTCACTTTTGTCTAAAGTAACTAAGATTGGGAATTTTGTATAAGACATTTAGTTACTTAATACTTCATTATACTTTTAATGGAAAGGGTTTGCCCTATCCTACCCGTTCGGCTAACGACCCTCCACTAGTCAAGAGTGCGGTGGGTAAGAGTGGATACCCATTCAATCGCCATTTTATAGGCAATTTCCTTAAACACCCCTTATAGACTAGCTTCGTGAATGAGGCCTACTAACGGTAAGACTGACTGTTTACTCATACATATATATAATACTAGACTCTTAATGTTATGTATAGTATAGAGTGTATTTTACACTTTTAAAATACTAGGTGATCTAATTTAATAAAACATACTTTTAATTAAATGTAAACCATATCACTATGGATTTTATTAACTCTCTTTTAATTATACACTTAATTAATTTAATAAAACCATAAGGGTGTGATTTGAACTTTTCAAAAATAATACTAGGGTTTCAGAATCTAACATTTCTAAATTAAATTTTTAATCAACTTTTAAATTCCAAAACTTGAGGGCAAGTTTTGAAACATTTCAAAACATTAGGGTTTAGAATTTAAATATTTCAAATCAAACCATTTAATCAAAATTTAAATTCCAAAACTTGAGGGCAAGTATTTGAAACATTTCAAAACACAAGGATCAAATAGCAAATAATTTAAATTAAACAATTAATTTAATGATTATCTAAATTTGACCTAATTTCAATTTCTTGCAAGATAAGTTACCCAATTAATACAAATAATCAAACTTTAATCATATAAGGAAGTTATTATCTAATCAATTGGTAATTATCTTTTGTTTAATCAAGGATATACTCAAAATATGTTTAAAATCGGATTTTAATGACCTAAAACAGTTAAGGCAAGTATCCATGAGTAAAACAGCAAGAAATCCCGAAACTGCCTCCTTCTGACGCTCGAACTCGCCGAGTTCCTCTATGGACTCGCCGAGTTGGAGCCAACTCGCCGAGTCCACATTGGAACTCGCCGAGTTCAGCAGTCAGGGAGCCAAAAAATCGATTTTGCAACAAGAATGAATATGCTAGGCATCAATACAATAGAAACCAATCAAGGCTCTGATACCACTGATGGGTTTAGGCCATAAGAACATCCTATGTGCTCATGCAAACCCTAATGCTTGGATCTAGGTTTCTCTATTGTACATGCATTCATCCAAGACTATAAACCCTAGATCTAGCATGTGATAATCAATATTAACATATGAATTAGGGTTTAGATCATCCCTTGGGCGATTTCTAATGGGTTTCCCCATAGAATTCGTCCAACCTATTATTCCAAGGTGATCCATAGCCAAAATGCAATTATATTATAATTACAGTTCCAGTCCCTTAAGTTTAATTAATCTCTTTTAGCCACAAAATTAATTATCAATTAATTCTTGACTAATATTAATTAAACAATATGATTTCTCCTTTAATATATTATTCTCATAATATATTAATAAATCATAATTAATCCTTTCTCTCCATAATTCATCCTATCAAGTTGCTTTGGTGAAGGCAACCCAAAAGGACCATGCACCATCGGGTCAAGTACATACCAAAATAGTTATGGACTTAGACACTAATCCAACAAGTGATTAATCCATTGCTGGAGCAGATCAGAGAGGCGCAGGTAGACGGCCTGAAGGAAGAGCACCAGAAGTGCGAGTGGATCATAGGCCGGGTGGCCTCATTTGATTATGATAGTCGCGGGTTGCGGACCCTGCATAGGAGGGTCTGGATTCCGTACTGGGGCGGAGTACGAAAAGTTCTGATGGATGAGGCCCATAATTTGAGGTTCTCCATCCATCCTGGGGCGACGAATATGTATCGGGATATTCATCCTGATTACTGGTGGCCGTGCATGAAGCGGGACGCAGCGTGGTATGTAGAGAGGTGCTTGACCTACAGGAAGGTCAAGGCCGAGCATTAGTGACCCCAAGGCAAGATGCAGCCGTTAGACATTCCCGTGTGGAAATGGGAAGATATCACCATGGATTTCATCACCAAGCTTCCCAGGACCGCACGTGGAGTAGACTCGATATGGGTCATCGTGGATCGGTTGACCAAGAGTGCTCATTTTATCCCGATCCAAGAGAGCATATCGACCAAGAAGCTGGCCGAGATATACGTGCGTGGGATAGTGACACGACATGGAGTGCCTGTCTCGGTGGTGTCAGACCGAGATGTCAGTTTCACTTCTAGATTTTGGAAGCGGTTTCACGACGAGATGGGTACTCGTCTCCACTTCAGCACCGCTTTCCACCCTCAGACGGACGGACAGAGTGAGAGGCCGATACAGACTCTCGAGGACATGTTACGCGCATGTGTTTTGGATTTCTGTGGCAGTTGAGATACGTATTTTCTGTTAGCGGAATTTTCGGATAACAACAGTTACCACGGCAACATAGACCGACCACAAAAGAATGTTTAATCCTAAGAAAGTGAGTTTTTGGGCGTGTTTAGCATACCTCGGGACACGAACCGCGTTTTCATGCATGCAACCCGTTTGTAGGGTTTAAAACCCCCAGCTCGATTAAAAACTGAACTTTAGTATTTTTCTCATAACTTTTCCATACGAACTCAGATTTACGCACTGTCTTCGCCTACATTCATATTTATACATGAGTAATAGTTTGAAGTAATAAATTTTAGTAACAAAACCTATGAGGGGTATTTTGGTCATTTTAATGACTTATATCCATGTTATATAGGTGGTGTTTGAGAGTGTTGCTCTAAGGAAATGAACTAAAAGAGGACTAGCTATCCTTCGTGTGATTGAGGTGAAGACATGTAACAACCATAATTTCTAAACATTTATACACAAAATACGCATAAACGTTTTCTAATTATAATACTTCAAAACATTGGATTTAGTTTGATATTTACAAAGAAACGTAAATTACACAAAACATACTAAACTGTACCCGAGATCTGTTTAGTATCACAAAGTTTTATACAAAAGATGATAATTATAAATATAAACTAACTACTACTTCTCCATCGCTACCTTTCCCTTGCTTTGATTAGTATTTCATGCTTAACACAATGACACTCATAGGAATAAGGATAAGCATAGTGAATAGTTTATTTATATCACCTAAAATATAATCACATTTATTATGTCAAAAAATTTGCATTATTAACATAATATCATCCTATAACTCATTAGGGGGCTTATGATATCTTAAAAGAACTTATCATAAAAAATCATATATTATTCCACCACCATGATACCTTTCTCTAAGTATACTCTCAACACAATAGATTTATACTCTCTATAAGTCATAAAATAGTACTCATATCAATAGCACCACCAGTTGCCTTCTAACAACATAAATATGATTATATAACTCCAAATTATACATCACAAATTTATAATGTGAATTAAAGTTGAACTACGCACCTTGTTGAGGTTGATTAGAGTTTGTTCCAATCCCGTGAAACCGCGTTCCAACTCTTACTTCACCAAAACCTAATCAAATGTATGATTCTTAAGTGTTATGACTTATTCAAATCAATAACACCAGATATAACTCCATAATGATCAATTATGTGTAAAACAAGTTTCAATTACTCAATTCAATTCATATACCTCATATTAATCCTCTACGTATTCATATTAAACATATTATAAACTCAATTAATCAAAATCATCAATTTAAAGTTTTAGGGTTCATAACAATTCATTCCCAAATTCACAAAATTGATTCTTATCATTACTCCATACACTTAGAATCATGTTATTATCTATGACACTTACACATAATAATTTCACTACAAAAATCTTATAACACAACTAGGGTTTCAAAACCCCAAACTCGTTTCTGCCCTAAATCATAGATTGATTAACACATAGAACTTATTTTGATTATAGAAATAATAAATGATACCTTTATAATCCTATCTTAATCTCTTCTTGTTCTTCTGTTAGGATATACCCAAAATCACCCCTCTTTTTGTTTTTCACAGCTCTGGAACTAACATAAGAAAAATGAAGGATAAAAGAACCCCCGTTCATCTAATCATATTTTTCGTCAATCATTATCGCCACGTTGTGGGATAATTAGTTAACCACGTTGTCGTTTTCCTTTTATTTGTGACACGTCTACTCTGTCTCTAAAATTTTTTGTCATAAAAGAATATAACATTCTACTTTCCCACAACATGGTCCAACTATCTACATGATCTGGAGTTCGAAAAGTACACTGCCCTTAC
Organism: Lactuca virosa; assembly: GCF_052849685.1. Taxonomy (NCBI): domain Eukaryota; kingdom Viridiplantae; phylum Streptophyta; class Magnoliopsida; order Asterales; family Asteraceae; genus Lactuca; species Lactuca virosa. The sequence continues at coordinate 162,691,560 of NC_136432.1, read as the reverse complement.
TGTTCATTTACGTCAACCCTTTTACCTCTTTGAAACATGTCGTGACACTTCCCTCGCCACGTCGTAGGAATTGGAAAATCACTATTTTACAGGATTTTTTTTCCTGTTTTACCCTTACCCATCGTTTTACATTCTTATTTCATTCAGTCCTTTCATTAAGAGCTTATTTGTACTTCAGAATTGCATAATCCATCTATCATACACATAAGTTTTTACTCAAAGTTATAGTTTACTATAAATGATCAAAATACCCTTTTTGCCTTAAACATTTCTATTATAAAGTTACCCATTTTTACATATTCACATACTATATTTTACACTATTACTTAATCATAAATTATGGTTTACTCTAGCAAAACAAGTGTCACAATACATGTTGACATTTTTCCCACTTTGGGGTACATGGAAAAATGATTTTATGATAATGAAAAACCAATGCTTTGATATATGAAACGTTTTGAAATGAATGTGTTAAATAGTTTTGATAGGAATGTTTTGAAAGAATTTATTGAAAGTAAGAATGTATTGAAAGCAAATAATGTTTTAAAATAACAAATGTTTTGATAACGTGTTTGAAATGTTTGAAGTATAAATGTTTTACTTTTGAAATGTTTGAAGTACAAATGTTTTAATTTTGAAATGAGTATCTTGATACTAACGTACGAAATGTGTAAAACATGAAAAGTAATGAGAAGAAACGAAAAGAAATGACGAGAATTTGAAAGCAATGACAATAATATTTTGCCCGAGCCATGATGTCCCCATAACGTGATCTACAGGAATCTACTTGTGTGGTGCCTCCCCTTCGCGAAGTAGATGTACTGATTAGCATGATGCCTTGGTGGTTTGATTTTTTCTTTCCACCTTGGTCTAGACTTGGGGGTACCCTAAGTATAAAATGGCAATGGTTTAATATCAAAATTAGCCCTTAATGATAAATGAGGAAAAAATGTGGAAATATTCATTTTTGAATGAAATGTTGAGATATGAAATGATAAAATATGAAATTTTATTTATGATGTATATGAAAAGAGTTTTCCATGAAAATTCTTGAAAATGTGTTATGGTTTAAAACTATGTTATGTTATGAATGAAATAATTCTTCATGTAAATTATTGAAATGTTTTGTGTCCCAAATCCACGTAACTAACGAAACATTATTGTCATATGTATCACTTTTTAATGCCATGTATCCTATGCTATATTCAAGGAGAAAGATGATAGATAGAAGTGAGAAGTTAAAAGACAGAGAAATGAGTGGAACTTGTTAAGTTCCTTATTAATTGTATTCATGTACTCGTATTTGCTTGCATTGGTTTGTAAAACGCTTAATGGTAACACCTAAAGTTTTAATTGTAAATGTTTTTGTGGGACCGGTTTTATTAAGTGTGGGTTAATACCGGATGTTTTTATAACCATAACATTTGAAAAGGTTTGAAAAATTTAGGCTGTTAGAACATGTTGAGGAGGGGGAAATGAAAGCACCAAATGTTACAGCCAAATTCGAGATTGGTAATCTCCCAAAGACAAATTAAGAAGAGACAAGAGCTGGACCAATTTTCTTAATAGTCATTCATGCCAATAATGTTGATTACAACTGTGATATATATATATATATATATATATATATATATATATATATATATATATATATATATATATATATATATATATATATATATATGAAGACTTTAGCTAAAATCAAGGAAAGAGTTGGACCTTATGCAAAATAAACAATTGGCTACTTCTATCATGCACTACTTCTAATTTTAAGAAGAAGACTTAGTCAAATATTGATTCTTTCTGCTACATTAATCACATGTTCCAACAGTTAGTCCAAGAGCCTCGCAGACGTGCAGATCATTCTTCAAGGCCTTGGGTTGTCCATCATTGGACTAATGAGATTTGGGCTCTTGTTACCATCTTGTGGACTCGTATCAGCGATCTTTGTAGAAAGTATTAATTTTCAAGAAAATAATTTTATTAAAATGAAAAAAACCAGCGAGCAACTGATATAAATATATGAAGGAAAAGAAAACACTAAAAACACAAACTCGGAAAATGGTAAAAAGAGGGCAACAACTAATCACTAACGTGAAAGTAAAAACTCTATCATTAAATAGCAGACGTTGGGGTTTTATAAATCCATTGAATACGTTAGTGGATTTAGAGGTAGGCAAAAAAACCAGATGACGAACCGAAACCGGATTAAAAACTAGAACCGATATGATATGAAAACAGGTTTATCATTTTGTACCAGTTTGAGAATATAGCCGTTAGAACCGGATTAAGACCGGGTTTTGTCGAACCTGTAAGAATATTAGGTAGTTTTTGTAGTTTTTATAGTTTTTATACTCGTTGTATAGTAAAGGGCTCCTTTGTAACATGTATATATATATATATATATATATATATATATATATATATATATATATATATATATATATATATATATATATATATATATATATATATATATATATATATATGACAAAATTGGAAATTTGGTCCCTGTGGTTTGTCAAAAATTGAAACCTTAGTTCAAAAAGTTTTGGAGTTGCACCACTAATCTGAAACATCCCAAAAATACAACTCAAAAAATTCGTTTTTAAAAATCATTAATAAAACCATAAGTATCATCAATCATATAAAAAGTCATAAATCATGTATCTCGAGAATATAATAACAACCGTCAATGTATCAAAACCATATGTCAAAACATCAGAGTGAATCATCCCAGGCTAAAAATTGTGGTGTGTGCCATGCAGTCATCCCGAGCTCTTCCCCTTACTAGCGGAAGTACCTGATACCAAAACAGAAAATTGTAAGCACGAAGCTTAGTGAGTCTTCCCAAACTACCACATACCATACACATAATCAGATAATAACATACATTGCGCCTTGCCCGCTACATCAGGCCCCGCTCGACATCGGACCGACGTCTGGCATCGAGCCCCGCCCGGCATCGGACCCCACCCGACATCGGACCGAAGCACGGTATACATATATCATATGAACAAGCAAATAACATAAACACAAAACATAAACATATAAACATTCCTCGGGCTTTCCCCGACATTGGACCGAAGCCCGGAACACATAACACATAACATATAAGTTAAACATTCCTCGGGCGTGCCCCGGCATCGGACCGAAGTCCGGAACATATAAACGAACACATGCAAGAATCACGAAGACATCAAGCATACAAACATTCTTCGGGCTTGCCCTGACATCGGACCCAAGTCCAGAAGCATATAAAATATATCGGGCTAACCCCGACATCGCTAGCATATGTAAACGGGCCGACCTTGGTGCCTTAGACCCGTTCCCACTGGAAGAGGACTCACCTCACAAAGGTGGCTGCTGAATCTCTCGGTAAGGAATCTCTATCGGCTGCTCCCACGACTCCCCGAGCTATCATTACCAAATAACACTTAGACAAAATCCAAACAATACTTCTTAGGGTAAAATAACCATTTTACCCCTGATCTAAATGCTTCCATGACCTAAGCCCAAATCCTATAACATGAAGGCTCAAATCCATATATTCTCACCAAGCCCACTAATGGCCCACTTATGGCCGGATTTTCTAAATTGGGCCCAACTTCTCAAATTGGCCTTCCCTCAAGTCCAATATGCAATAAAATCCATTATTAGCCCAAAAGAATAATCCACTAAGGCCCATAATCAACTAGTCTAAGGAAATGGCCCAAAAAGGCCCACTGTCGCAACGAACACAGGGCGTTCCCTTGTGGAACGCTGAGCGTTCCTCCTTGGTTCAGATCGCGAGCTCCAGTGGGAACGCAGCGCGTTCCCAAGACCTATGCAGGGCGTTCGCATCCAGTTTTCAAAAACGGTCCATTAAGCACTTAATGCTTAAGCCATGCTATCCAAACACAAATCCAAGATATCTAGGACCTCTAGAATCATAAAGTCATGGACTTGGTGACTTTGCATGCCCCCCTTAATTCCAAATCTCAAGGAATAGCAACCAACTTCAATAAATGTGGTCCTAATTCTTGCATGAACCTATTAAGACCTCAAAGATCGAAACTTTACTGATGTAGGGACACCATTAGCATCAAGGGTGGCAACCCTAGGCCTATAAACGAGTTTGAGTCATAAATATCCATTCTTGGGACTAAAAAGGTCTAAAAACATCATCACACTAGATCTAAGCATAATTGAGGAAAGTTGTGAACTTTATACCTTCAAAGAGTCCCAAATGATGATGCTATCATGGATCTAAGAGCTCAAGATACTCAAGTTCTTCTTCACTAGCTTCTCCTTCCTTCTTCCAAGCTTCTACGCTCCAAAACAAGCTTCACAAGGCCACACACACACAAGAATGAGAAAAGGAGGCTATCTAGGGTTTTCTGAGGTTGAGAGGTTGGTAAGGAGGCCAGGGTTTGAGTCATAATGTTGTTTATATAGGTCCCAAACCCTAAAAGTTAGGGTTTGCATTCAGCGCGGGAACGCAGCGCGTTCCTCGGGGGAACGCCCCGCGTTCGGGCTCCGCCTCTAAAATCCAAGTTTGGCCGAAATGGTCCCTCCTTCCTCCAAATTTCATAATAATAAGGTCCAAAAGCAGTAATTCAATATGTAAGGGACTAAAATGTAAATAATACCTGGACTGGGTGTTACGAATCTCCCCCACTTGAATCAGACTTTGTTATCAAAGTCCGTTGCGTCTGGAAATAACTCTGGGTAATGCTCCCTCATCTGCTCCTCAAACTCCCAAGTCAATTCCGAGCACTTGTGGTGCTGCCACTGTACCTTCACCAACTCAGCCCTCTTGTTCCTTAGCTCATTCGTCTTCTTATCGAGAATAGCTACCGGTCTCTCGATGTAATTCAGGCTGTCATCAACCTGAATGTCCTCTAAGGTCACAACCGCCGAGTCATCCACTAAGCACTTCTGTAACTGAGAAACATGGAAAGTGCTATGGATCTGGCTGAGCTCTGCTGGAAGATCCAAACGGTAAGCAACCCGGCCCACCCGAGCCAACACCCTCAACGGACCGATGTATATGGGGCCCAGTTTGACCCGCTTCCTGAACCGGATGACACCTTTCCAAGGTGACACCTTTAGGAGGACCATGTCGCCCACCTGAAACTCTAAGTCTGAACGCCGCTTGTCAGCTTAGCTCTTTTTCCGACTCTGAGCAGTCTGGAGCCTGCTCCGGACCTGCTGGATTCTCTCAGTAGTCTTGAGTACTACTTCAGTACTCCCCATGACTCTCTGACCGACCTCGCCCCAACAGATTGGGGTCCTACATTTCCTCCTATAGAGCATCTCAAAGGGAGGTTGGTTTATGCTAGCGTGGTAACTGTTGTTATACGAAAATTTCGCTAACGGAAGATACATATCCCAATTGCCACCGAAATCCAAAACACATGCACACAGCACGTCCTCGAGAGTCTGAATCGTCCTCTCGCTCTGTCCATCCGTCTGAGGGTGGAAAGCGGTGCTTAAGTGGAGACGAGTACCCATCTCCTCGTGAAACTGCTTCCAAAACCTGGAAGTGAAATAGACATCTCGGTCTGACACCACCGAGACAGGCACTCCATGTCGTGCCACTATCTCACGCACGTAGATCTCGTCCAGCTTCTCAGCCGATATACTCTCCTGGATCGGGATAAAATGAGCACTCTTGGTCAACCGATCAAATATGACCCATATCGAATCTACTCCACGTGTGGTCTTGGGAATCTTGGTGATGAAATCCATGGTGATATCTTCCCATTTCCACACGGGAATGTCTAGAGGCTACATCTTTCCGTGTGGTCTCTGGTGCTCGACCTTGACCTTCCTGCAGGTGAAGCACAAATCTACATACCATGCTACATCCCGCTTCATGCAGGGCCACCAGTAATCAGGGAGAAGATCCCGATACTGAAGGGTTTTGAGCACTCTAACAACCTTATGGTGCACACGCAACCCTAGATGCTTTGGATCTATATTTTCTCTAATTATACATGAAAATTGTTTTTCCAAAGCACACATCCTAACTAGTATACAATTTGACAATTGAACAATATAACTAGTTAGATAACTTACCTCTTAATAGGAATTGTAGTTCTTGGCCTTCAAAAGCTTTAGCACCTCAAATGTGATGCCTCTAATGTGTCACAAACACCAAGTACAAAAGGAGACTTGAGAGAATAAGTTGCTTAGCACAAAATCGGTTTACACTCTCCAAGAATGTATGTGGCAACCGATTTTAGCTCTAGGGAGTTCCTTTTATAGTGTGACAAGTTCTAGGGTTACATCCATGCAAACCCTAATGTGCCATGACTTTTCATATTACTTAGGCTCCATGGGTTAAACCTCCATGGACTATCCATGTTGGTTTAGCCCATCCTAAATAACCATGGATCATTGGCCCACACTATAAGAATCATTGATTTACCAAATCAGTCCCCATATATTTAATTAGTCTCTTTTGATCACTAAATTAATTCCAAATTAATTCTTGATCAATACTAATTAAATAATATGATTTCATATTAATATATCATACTTGTAATATATTAACAAATCACAAATAACCTTATTCTCAAAAGTCCATCCTATCAAATTGCATTGGTGAAGGCAACCCAAAAGGACCATGCTACTCTCGGATCATGTACATACCAATTATAGTTATGGGCTTAGATACCTAATCCAACAGTCTCCTACTTGGATAAGTCTAATAACTATAACTGCAAGTACGACTTAAACAACCGACTAGCAATTGTAGCTCTTAAAAGCCGCTGTCGAACTCTGGCCTAGTCAGTGACTCGTCCTTTAGATAAGGGATCATATAATCCTCTATTATTGAAGATATCGGCCGGACAAATACATGGAACAATGTCATACTTATTGTCCATCAATTTGTTTCTCGATTTCCGATTTGTTTGACTGAGAACTTAATTGAACACATCAATGTAGTCCCGACAGGGCCCGACACATAAGTCAAAAAAAATCATCGAGGGGCCCAAGATATCACTTTTAATCCTCCAAGAATGAAAAGGAACAGATAAACTTCGATATTATATGCTTGTACTAACTATTCGTTAAATCATACACAACAGTGCGTTTTATAACATCAAGTTACTGATGCGTTTTCGCACTATCAATGTACAACCAACTCATAGTCAACAACTCATATATCTTGATTTGAAGACTTCTATGATATTATCGTCTCACGATCACTCGTGATAAATTCCATGAAGTGATTCAAGTGAGCGTGGGTTTAATCCAATACTTAGACCTTATGAGCACTCATGAATGTTGTAGCAATCTCATGCTATGTATAAAACACTTCAGACAATCTACAAGCCAAATTCATGACATTCTTGCCTCAATACCTACTTCCAAAGTATGATCGACTGTAGATAGTTTGAATAATATAATTATTCTAGAAGTCAAAACATGCAAAATGAAAATATAGTAAATAATTGACACAAGATAGTAACTTTACTCATAAATAAACCACCTTTTATTTAATCATCAAATGTTAATTACATTTTATCTATTACAAGTTTCAAAATAGCTATCTAATTATTAAAACTAATATCATCCTTCAGCCCAATGCTCCTCCCATGCTGCAAATGCTTAACCCTACTCAGTCCCTTCATGAGGGGATCTGCTGGGTTCTCATCTGATGATATCCTCTTTACCACGAGGAGTCCTTCTTCCACCCGATGTCTTATGAAGTGATATTTCCTGTCGATGTGCCCGGATCTGCCATGATCCCTTGGTTCCTTGGTTAAGGCAACCGCGCCCTCTTTGTCACAGAAAATCTCCATAGGCTCCTTTATAGCTGGTACAACTCCAAGGTCTCCAATGAAGTTCTTCAGCTGTATTGCCTCCTTCGACGCTTCGTTTGCTGCTATGTACTCTGATTCGCACGTTGAATCAGCTACAGTCTCCTGTTTGGAACTTTTCCAAGTTATTGCTCCTCCATTCAGGGTAAAAACCCAGCCTAACTGAGAGTGGAAATTATCTCTGTCGGTCTGAAAGCTGGCGTCACTATACCCTGTGACTCTTAAGTCATCACTCCCACCAAGTGTAAGGACCCAGTCCTTAGTCCTGCGTAGGTACTTAATAATATTATTTACCACTGTCCAGTGAGCTTTACCATGATTCCATAGATATCTGCTGACCATGCTCAAAGCGAAGGCCACATCAGGGCGAGTACAAGTCATAGCATACATGATCGAGCCAACTGCGGAAGCATATGGTACTCGACTCATCTCAACTATCTCAGCATCTGTACTCGGACTCTGATTCTTACTCAGTTTGGTATTGCCTTGGATGGGTAAGTCACCTTTCTTGGAATTCTCCATGTTGAACCGTTTCAACACCTTGTCCAAGTAGGTACTTTGACTAAGTCCAATTAGTCTTTTACTCCTGTCTCTCGAAATCCTTATCCCTAGGATGTAAGCAGCTTCTCCAAGGTCCTTCATAGCAAAACACTTCCCAAGCCAGGACTTAACCTCCTGCAAGGTTGGAATGTCATTTCCTATGAGTAGTATGTCATCCAAATATAACACCAAAAAGCTAACTATACTCCCACTAGCCTTGACATACACACAAGACTCATCCTCGCTTCTCGATAATCCAAACTCTTTGACTTTCTCATCAAAACAAAGATTCCATCTGGAAGATGCTTGTTTCAATCCATAAATGGATTTCTCAAGATTACATACTCTATTAGGGTACTTTGCATTGACAAAACCCTCTGGCTAATTGATGTAAACATCTTCAGCCAACTTCCCATTAAGGAAGCGGTTTTGACATCCAATTGCCATATTTCATAGTCATGAAATGCAGCTATGGCTAACATAACCTTAATAGATTTAATCTTCGCTACTGGTGAGAAGGTCTCATCATAGTCAACTCCATGAGTTTGAGTAAAGCCCTTCGCAACCAGTCGCGCCTTATATGTGTGTACTTTCCCATCCATGTCGGTCTTCTTCTTGAAGATCCATTTGAAACCGACTGTCTTACGACCCAGTACATTGTCAAGCATGTTCCAAACTTGATTGTCATACATGGACTGAATCTCGTTGTCCATAGCCTCTTTCCACTTTGCAGACTCGGGGCCTGCCATGGCTTCCTTGTAATTGTTAGGTTTATCCAAATTTACTAGTGTGCTATCACTAATAAATGTATCACCCTCAGATGTTATATGGAAACCATATAGCACAGGTGGAACACTAACTCTACTAGAGCACCTCAGAGGTACGGACTTGTCAACCGGTTCAACATGAGTTTCCTCCTCAGGTTGATCGCTAGTGTTTGAGGTTCCTTCACCGCGTGACTCGTGAAGCTCTTCAAGGTCAATTTGCCTTCCACTTTCCCCTTGGCCTATGAGTTCTGTCTCGCGAAAGACTCCTCTCCTCGCAATGAATACAACATTGTCACTCGGTCTATAGAAGAGATATGCAAAGGATTTCTGTGGGTAGCCGATGAAAATACATCGCTCACTACGAGTTCGAGCTTGTCGTGAGTCTCGCGTCTCACGAAAGCTTCGCAACCCTAAACTTTGATATGTGCTAACGAGGGAACCTTCCCTGTCCACATCTCGTGAGGTGTTTTGGCAACCTTCTTAGTTGGGACTAGATTAAGGATATGGGCCGCAGTCTCTAAGGCATACCTCCATAATGAGATAAGTATGGAAGCTTGACTTATCATGGAACGAACCTTGTCCAACAAGGTTTGATTGCGCCTCTCAGCCACACCATTAAGCTGTGGTGTTCTAGGTGGCGTCAATTGTGAAACAATGCCACATTCCTTAAGATAGTATAGGACCTCGATACTAAGATACTCACCACCCCGATCAGATCGGAGCATCTTTATCTTCCTGCCTAGCTGATTTTCCACTTATTGTTTAAATTCTTTGAATTTTTCAAAGGTTTCTGACTTATGCTTGATTAAATAGATATAGCCATATCTGTTGTAATCATCAGTAAAAGTCACATAGAAGCGGTTAGCATCCCTTGTGGCAGTTCTGAAAGGTCCACATACATCGGTGTGTATGAGATCCAACAAACCTTCATCCCTTTCACAAGTACCAGTGAAGGGTGACTTGGTCATCTTTCCAAGTAAACAAGATTCGAAAGTGTCGTCCAACCTTAAGTCGAATGACTCCAAGACTCCAGCCTTTTGGAGTTGGCCTATGCGCTTCTTGTTGACATGTCCAACACGACAATGCCACAAGCATGCCTTATCTAAACTATTGGAAGAATCAGTGTGCAACACATTATTTCCTAAGTTGTCTACAACCAGCACAATTTCATATACACCATTACAAGGCAATGTTTTAAAATAAAAACACCATTATAAAAAGCATTGATAGCACTAATTTCATTATCAAATGAAAAACTAAAACCTTGTTTGTACAAACCATGAAAGGAAATAGCATTTCTCGCCATATCAGACGAGTAGCAACAATTATTCAATTCTAATTCCAACCCACTACTAAGCAATAAAGAAAAAACTCTAATCTTGGTGACAGGCGACATTTTCCTATTCCCCATGATCAAGTTCATCTTCCCGTGCTCCACATCCTTACTTCTTTTTAGTCCCTGCAAAGCAGAATAAATTTGAATTCCACAACCTGTATCAAGGACCCAAGAACAAGAATGTGATGAGTTATTAGATAGAATAGTATAAATACCTGCATGGGTGGGTTTTACTTTCCCATCCTTGACATCCTGCAAGTATTTGGGGCATCTTTGCTTCCAGTGCCCTTTATCATGACAGTAGAAACACTCTGCTTCTTTCGGGTTGGTAGAGGGATTAGCCGAACCAGCTTTGGTCCCACTGGAAGAGGATCCGTCAAGAGACTTTCCCTTGCAGCTCTTGGAGGGAGCCTTCCTCTTCTTCCCTTTCCCATGTCCAATTTCCAAGACAGGGGCACTAGCAGTAGGAGTAGAAACAATAGATTTACCTTTGAGACTACTTTCAGCAGTCCTCAAAAGGCCTTGAAGCTTGCTAAGAGTGACCTCCTCCTTGTTCATATGATAGGTCATACGGAACTGATCATAACATGGAGGTAAAGAGTATAGAATGATATCTATGGCCAACTCTTCATCGAAGTTCACATTCAACTTCAGCAAGCAGTCCACAAACCTTTGCATTTTCTGCAAGTGGGCCGTGATGGGTTCTCCATCCTTCATCTTTGTTGTTATCATGGAGGCGATGATTTCATACCTCTATTGACGAGCACTTTGATGGTATCTTTACATCAAGTCTTGGTGCATCTCAAAAGGGTAGAAGTCCTCATAGGACTTTTGGAGTTCGACTGTCACAGTGGCCAACATGATACAAGGCACCTTGGTGCCATCCTTCTCATGAGTCCTAAACTCAGCGATCTCCTCAGGAGTAGCAGACGACTCATCAATTTCCTTATGCTCTTTGTCGAGGACATATTCCTTGTCCTCATAACGAGTAACCATCCTGATGTTCTTGATCCAATCAATGAAGTTGGAACCATCAAAGATAACTCTCCCACACAAGTTCATTAGGGAGAAAGAGCCAGTATGGTTTGAGCCAAAAGCATTGTTGGAAGACATCTGAAAAAGAAAGACAAAGTTTAGATTAGATAAGAGTCCTTAATATAACACCCAAATGAAATATTAAGGCTAGGACGCAACACAATATTTTACAATTTGGAAGAGGGATGCCGTAATCCAATTGCAAAATATTTTAAGGTAGGTAAATGACGATTTACCAATTTCCACCATGAAAAACGAAATTGATTATTAAGTTTTAATTGGATTGAAATTCCTAGATTCTTTTGAGATTCATTAAACTTTTCAATAACATGTTTAAATCTCGTTTATGTCCTTCAAGTATGTGACAGGGATGTCGAGGATCACAAACAAGGTGTGAATAACCATGAAAATGTGCTTGGTACTCTTAATGTCATATATCACCTAATCAATGTGCCGGTTAACCACACACGCTCCATTGATCTATGATAAACATCAAGCCACCCTTTGCCACCCTTACTGGTCCATGTTAGCGTGCCGGTTAACCACACACGCTCCACTAACGACTTGGCAAGGTGCAAAGTGCAATTTCATGGATTAGCATCAAATTCACATTTTTCCTAAAGTAACTAAGATTGGGAATTTAATAAAAGTTTAGTTACTTTTTAATTATCATTATACTTTTACCGAGAATTAATGTCCTATCCTACCTGTTCGGATAACGACCCTCCACCAGTCAAGGAAGCGGTGGGTGAGAGTGGACACCCATTAAACCACCATTTTATAGGCAGTAACCTTATACCCCCTTATAGACCGGCTTCGTGAATGAGGCCTACTAACGGTAAGACTGACTTGTCTTATACATATATATATATAATTATTAAACTTTTAATATTATAATAGTATAAGAGTTGAATTTTAAACTTTTAAAATTCTAGGGTTTGGAATTAAAGTATTCATAAGTGTGACTTTACAAATTCCAAAACTTGAGGGCAAGTTTTGAAACTCTTCAAAACTTTTTATTTCCATAACTTATGAGTTTAATGACTTTTAAAAGTGAGACTTTTCATTTTCCATCACTTGAGGGCAAGTTATGGAATTCATTAAAGGCATTTAGATCAACATTTTAACTGACAAAAATTATCCAATAATTTATCTATGATCTAGTTAAACTCATAAGTCAAGATAATTCATATAAAAAATTTGCAAGAAATTAGCCTAATCATATAAACTAATACAAATCTTGAAATTTTGACATTTATCTTTTAATTGGATGAGCATGATCACTACCATATCAAGAAAACAAATTTTATGTTTCAAAAAACAGTTTGTGGTAATGATCCTAATCCAATTCTGGCCAAAAACTCGAAATTCTGCAACCAGAGCCATCAATTCGACGAGTGCATAATCCTGACTCGCCCTGAATCACTAACCCTCCCCCACTAGGAGTCCGAACCCTTGCTAGCTGCTGCTCGCAGTCGATCACTGCCCCATTGGGGACCAACGAATCCATACCCACTATAACCTTATTCCTTCCCAGGGGAATAGGGACTAGATCCGCAGTACGCTGCTCATCAAATAACTGTAGCGTACATCCTCGGTGAACTCTCGCAACCCTGAAGGTCCTATCGTCTGCTATATCCACATCAAGTGGGCAATCTAGCTCTCCAGGAGCCCCTGTGAATCGCTTGCTGAGCACGAGCGACACAAAATATCGGGTGGCACCCGAATCAAACAGTACCAAGGCTGATATACCGTTCACTAAGAACGATCCTATAACAAACACATTAACATAAGCAATAATTAATACAAATAAAGAGATAAGGAGAAGATACATACCCGTCACCAGGGCGGGAGCTGCTCGTGCCTCCTCTGCTGTCAAATGGAAGGCTCTACTCTTCGCCACAGGCGCATCCGCCCGGCCCAGGCGACCGTTGGTAATCCTCAATGTAGCAGGGGTGGGTGCTGCCAGCTGCCCAACTGCTTCTAAACTTGGGCACTGGGACCGCTTGTGTCCCCTCTGATTGCACTGAAAGCAAATTAGATCTGATACTTGATGGGTTTTGAGCATTCTAACACTTCCTAAGTGTACATGCAACCCTAATAACCTTGGATCTATGTTTGTCTAATAATCATGCAAAGTTGAATTCCAAGGTTATATTCCTATCTAGCATACATGGGGAACATTTTTAACTTGAATGAAAGATAGAATAACTTACCTTGTTGTTGATTATGATCCTTGAAACCTTGTGAGCCTAGCACCCCAAGTGTGATGCCTCAAATGCTTCACACAACACCAAATGCAAAGGAGTAAACTTTGAGAGAATCTTACACTTGCAAAATCGGCTCTAGCCCTCTTGTTTCTTAGTGTCACCGATTTTGGTGGAGAACATGTTGCTTATATAGTGTGTCACATCTAGGGTTACACCATGTAAACCCTAATGTGGCATGACTCTTCATTTCCATGACCCATGGGTTTGTAACTCCCATGGAGCCTCCATGGAGCATTCAATGGGTTTAACCCAACTTGATTATCCATGGAGCCTTTTAGCCCACTATACAAGTTATGGATGATTTACATGATCAACCCATATATTTAATTAGTCATCTTTTGATCACTTAATTAATCCTAGATTAATTCTTGATCAATACTAATTAAATAATACTATTAATATATTAGAACTTATAATATATTAATAAACCACAAGTGTTATTTCTCTCATTTAGTCTATCCAAATGCATGATGCCATGCAACCCAAATGGACCATGCCGGGTCGGGTCAAGTACATACCAGAAATAGTTATGGACTTAAACACCTTATCCAACAGTCTCCCACTTGGATAAGTCTAATAACTATAACTGCAAGTATGACTTCAGGAACCGATCAGCAATCGTAGCTCTTTTCAAGGTTTCTCGGAACTGAGAAGATGATGATACGCCATTTAAGATAAGTGATCATATAGTCCTCTGTTCTAGATATCAGCCGGACAAATACATGGAACAATGTCTTACTTATTGTCCAACAGTTTGTTTCCCGATTTCCGATTTGTTTGACAAAGAACTTAATTGAACACATCAACTTAGTTCTGACCGGGCCCGATACATAGGTCAAAACAAAATCGTCGAGGGGCCCAGATATCAGCTTTTAATCCAAGAAGGAACAGATAAACTTTGACTCATATGTTTGTTCTACCACTCATTGAATTATACACAAAAGCACGTTTTATAACATCGAGTTACCAATGCGTTAACGTACAATCAATGCATAACCAACTCATAAGTAACAAATCATATCTCTAGGTTTGAAGACTTATATGATATTAACGTCTCACGATCACTCGAGATAAATTCCATGAACTGATTCCAGTGAGCGTGGGTTGAGTCCAATGCTCAGAACTTATGAGCACTCATGAGTGTTGTAGCCATGTCCAACAACTTAGACCTCTGCAACCAATCATGACAGTCTTGATTCATACCTACTTCTGACATATGACCAACTGTGGAGGTTCGAATAATATGATATACCAATCATAATTATTCTGGAAGTCAAAACATGCAAAAGAAATATAGTAAACGATCGACAAGAGATAGCAACACTTTACTCATAAATAAAATACCTTTTATTCATCATCTAATGTCAATTACACTTTACAAATTTCAAGGTTATCTAACTACTAAATCTAATATCATCCTTCAGCCCTATGCTCCGAGCATGCTGGAGATGCTTAACCCGAGTCAGTCCCTTCGTGAGGGGATCTGCTGGATTCTCATCCGATGATACCCTCTTTGCCACGAGGAGTCCTTCTTCTATTCGATGTCTGATGAAATGGTATTTTCTGTCGATGTGTCTGGATCTCCCGTGATCCCTTGGTTCCTTGGCTAAGGCAACTGCACTTTCACTATCACAGAAAATTTCCATTGGCTCTTTAATAGTTGGTACAACTCCAAGGTCTCCAATGAAGTTCTTCAGCCATATCGCCTCCTTTGCTGGCTCGCTAGCTGCTATATACTCTGATTCGCAAGTTGAATCAGCCACTATCTCTTGCTTGGAACTCTTCCAAGAAATTGCTCCTACATTTAAGGTAAAGACCCAGCCTGACTGAGAGCGGAAATTATCCCTATCAATCTGAAAGCTAGCATCACTATACCCTACAACACTCAAGTCTTCACTCCCACCGAGGGTAAGGACCCAGTCCTTAGTCCTCCGTAGGTACTTGAGGATATTCTTTACTGCAGTCCAGTGTGCCTTGCCAGGGTTCCCCTGATACCTGCTAACCATGCTCAAAGCAAAGGCTACATCAGGTCGAGTACACGTCATAGCATACATGATCGATCCTACAGCCGAAGCATAAGGTATTCGACTCATTTCTGCTATCTCAGCCTCAGTACTAGGGCTTTGTGTCTTACTCAATCTGGCATTACTCTGGATGGGTAACTCTCCTTTCTTGGAGTCCTGCATGCCGAATCTCTTCAACACCTTATCCAAGTAAGTACTCTGACTAAGTCCAATTAGTCTTTTACTCCGGTCTCTCAAGATCCGTATCCCTAGAATATAGGCAACTTCTCATAGGTCCTTCATAGAGAAACACTTCCCAAGCCAGGACTTAACTTCCTGCAGAGTTGGGATGTCATTTCCTATGAGTAGTATGTCATCCACATACAATACCAAAAAGCTAACTATACTCCCACTAGCCTTGACATATACACAAGATTCACCTTCACTCCTAGAAAAGCCAAATTCCTTGACTTTCTCATCAAAGCAAAGATCCCATCTGCGAGGTGCTTGCTTTAACCCATAAATGGATTTCTCAAGCTTACAAACTCTATTAGGGTACTCTGTGTTGACAAAACCCTCTGACTGACTCATGTAAACATCCTCAGCCACCTTTCCATTAAGGAAAGCGGTTTTGACATCCATTTGCCATATTTCATAGTCATGAAATGCGGCTATGGCTAACAGAACCCTAATAGACTTAATCTTGGCCACTGGAGAAAAGGTCTCATCATAATCAACTCCCGGAGTTTGTGAGAAACCCTTTGCAACCAGTCGTGCCTTATAAGTGTGTACATTACCATCCATGTCGGTCTTCTTCTTGAAGATCCATTTGCACCCTACAGTCTTACGACCTGGTACATTCTCAACCAAGTTCCAAACTTGATTGTCATACATGGACTGTATCTCGCTGTCCATTGCCTCTTTCCACTTGGCTGACTCAGGGCCTGCCATGGCTTCCGCGTAACTGTTAGGTTCATCCAGACCTATCAGTGTCTCATCACTGATAAGTGTATCACCTTCCGCAGTAATATGGAATCCATAGTAATGCTCAGGTGCATTCCTAACCCTTGTGGAACGCCTCAGAGGTACATACTTGTCAATTGGCTCAACAGAAGTTTCCTCCTCAAGTTGAGTGCTAGGGTTTGAAGTTCCTTCACCACTTGACTCTTGAATTTCTTCAAGGTCAACTTGCCTCCCACTGTCTCCTTGGCTTATGAACTCTCTCTCTCGAAAGAAAGCCCTCCTAGCTACAAAGACCACATTCTTACTAGGTCTGTAGAAGAGGTAACCAAAGGATTTCTGTGGGTAGCCGATGAAAATACACCTCTCACTTCGAGGTTCGAGCTTATCATGAGTCTCGCGTCTCACGAAAGCCTCGCAACCCCAAATCTTAATGTGGTCTAGTTTGGGTACTTTACCAGTCCACATCTCATGAGGAGTTTTGGCAACTTTCTATGTGGGAACTAGATTAAGGATATGGGCGGCAGTCTCTAAGGCATACCCCCAAAATGAGATTGGTAGCGAAGCTCGACTCATCATGGAACGAACCATATCCAACAAGGTTCGATTACGCCTCTCAGCTACACCATTCAACTGCGGTGTCCTGGGAGGTGTCAATTGTGAGACAATCCCACATTCCCTAAGATAGTCGACGAACTCTAAACTAAGATACTCACCACCTCGATCGAACCGAAGCATCTTAATGTTCCTGCCCAATTGATTCTCGACTTCCTGTTTAAACTCTTTAAACCTCTCAAAAGTCTCTGACTTATGCTTGATTAAGTAGACATATCCATATCTACTGTAATCATCAGTAAAAGTCAAATAATAACGATTAGCATCCCTTGTGGCATGTTTGAAGGGCCCACACACATCCGTGTGTATAAGATCCAACAAACCTTCACCCCTCTCACAAGAACCTGTGAAGGGTGACTTTGTCATTTTTCCAAGTAAGCATGATTCGCAACTATCATCTGACTTTAGGTCAAATGACTCCAATACTCCATCCTTTTGGAGTTGGCCTATGCGTTTCTTGCTTATATGTCCAAGACGACAATGCCATAATGATGCTTTATCCAAGTTATTATCATTAACAGAATCAATACACAATACATTATTTCCTAAGTTATCAACCACAGATACAGTTTCATACACACCATCACAAGGTAATGCTTTAAAATAAAGAACATTATTAAAGGAAGCATTAATCGAACCAACTTCATTATCAAATGAAAAGGTGAAACCTTGTTTATACAATGCATGAAAGGAAATAATATTTCTTGCCATTTCTGGCGAATAACAACATTTATTCAAATCTAAACTAAACCCACTACTTAGCGATAAAGTATAAACTCCAATCTTGGTGACATGTAAAGCTTTCCTATTCCCCATGATTAAGTTTATTCTTCCATGCTCCACATTCTCACTTCTTCTTAGTCCCTGCAAATCAGAACAGATATGAATACCACAACCGGTATCAAGGACCCAAGAGTTAGAATGGGGTGAGTTATTAGATAAGATAGTGTAAATACCTGCATGGTTGGGTTTAACTTTCCCATCCTTCACATCTTGCTGGTACTTTGGGCAGTTCCGCTTCCAATGTGACTTTTCATGGCAATAGAAGCATTCAACCTCTTTAGGGTCAGAAGAAGGAGTGACAAAACCTTTCTTGGTTCCACTTGAAGAAGAGCCATCAAGGGTCCTAGCCTTGGTACCCTTCGAACAGCACTTCCTCTTCTTCCCTCTACCTTTCCCGATTGCCAAAACCGGGGCGGAGTTTAGAGTAGGAGTGTTAACAACCGACTTACCCTTAAGACCTGTTTCTGCGGTCTTGAGGAGTCCCTGAAGTTTGCTGAGTGTGACCTCTTCCTTATTCATGTGATATGTCATGCGGAATTGATCATAGAACGATGGTAAGGAGTGCAAAATGATATCTATTGCAAGCTCCTCAGGGAAGTTCACATTAAGCTTCAGCAACCGATCCACATACCTTTGCATTTTCTGCATGTGGCTCGTGACGGATTCCCCGTCCTTCATCATGGTTGTTATGATAGAGCATATGATTTCATACCTCTCTTGTCGTGCACTTTGATGGTATCTTTCCATCAGATCTTGGTGCATTTCAAAAGGGTAGAAGTCCTCATAGGACTTTTGGAGTTCCACTGTCATGGTGGCCAACATGATGCATGCCACTTTTGTAGCATCCCTTTCATGTGCCCGGAAGTCAGCGATCTCCTGGGGAGTTGCAGTGGTATCATCAATCTCCTTAAGCTCCTTGTCAAGGACATATTCTTTGTCCTCGTAGCGGGTAATCATCCTGATGTTTCTGATCCATTCATTGAAGTTGGATCCATCAAAAGTGACTTTCCCACACAAGTTCATAAGGGTAAAGGAGCCATTAGGATTAGAGCCAGAAGCAGCATTGTTTAAAGACATCTGAAAGAAGAGAACAAGATTAGTTTAGATATTAAGAGAGTCCTTAATAAGACACCCAAATGTAATATTAAGGCTAGAATCCAATCACAATATATTATAACTTAGAAGAGGTATGCCGTAATCCAAGCTATAACATATTTGAAAGGTAGGTGAATGACGATTCACCAATTTCCACCATGAAAAACGAAATATAGATATTAGGTTTTTAATTGGTTCTTAGAAATTCCTAGATTCTTTTGAGATTCAATGAACTTTTCAAAGGCATGTTTCAATCTCGAGTGTGCCCTCCAAGTTTTGTGACTGGGATACCGAGGATCACAAAACGAGGTGTGAAGTAACCATGCAAATCACTTGGTACACTCAATGTTTATTACTCAATCGATGTGCCGGTTAACCACACGAGCTCCACCGACCTATAATAAACTTTAAGTCACCCTTTACCTACCTTGTTAAGTCCAAGTTAGTGTGTCGGTTAACCACACGAGCTCCACTAACGACCTAAACAAAGTGTAAAGTGTAATTTCATGGATTAGCACCTTATTCACATTTTGCTAAAGTAACTAAGATTGGGAATTTAATAAAAGCATTTAGTTACTTTATAATATTTATCATACTTTTAATGAGAATTTATAAGTCCTTGTCCTACCCGTTCGGCTAACGACCCTCCACCGATCAAGGAAGCGGTGGGTGAGAGTGGACACCCATTAAGTTGCCATTTTATAGGCAACAACCTTATACCCCCCTTATAGATCGGCTTCGTGAATGAGGCGTACTAGCGGTAAGACGACTTGACGTTATACATATATATATATATATATATATATATATATATATATATATATATATATATATATATATATATATATATATATATTAGTAACTTATAATATTATAAAGTATAAGGGTTGAATTTTAACTTTTAAAATTCTAAGGGTTGGAACTAAAGTTTTAATCAAGACATTACATGTTCCAAAAATTGAGGGCAAGTTTTGTAAGCTTCCAAAACGTTTCATTTCTTATAACTTATGAATTAATTGAGTAATAAAAATGAAGACTCTTCATTTTTATAACTCTTGTGTTCTTTTAATGGCTTTAATAAAAGTGAGACTTTTGGTTTTCCATAACTTGAGGACAAGTTATGGACTCCATTAAAACACATTATGATCATGAATTAAACTACCACGAAGGTTACAAACAATTCCTATGATCATCTAATCTTCATAAGTTCAAGAACATGAATATGAACACTTTCAAGAATCAAAAATTACACTTAAAAAAAACTTGTAATTTTAATAATTGCCATTGTAAATGGATTAGCATAAACATTACACCATCTAAAACAAGCTTTAAAACATCAAAACAGTTTAGGGTAATGTTTCTAGTCTATTTCCAGCAACAAATGTGCAAACTTTCATACGAGCAGAAAACAGAAAAACAATATTTTTTTCAAGCTGTTTGCACAAAAAAAAACAACAACAAATAAACCTAGGCTTTGATACCACTTATGGGTTTGGAGCATTCTAACACTTCCTAAGTGTACATGCAACCCTAATAACCTTGGATCTATGTTTGTCTAATAATCATGCAAAGTTGAATTCCAAGGTTATATTCCTATCTAGCATACATGGGGAACATTTTTAACTTGAATGAAAGATAGAATAACTTACCTTGTTGTTGATTATGATCCTTGAAACCTTGTGAGCCTAGCACCCCAAGTGTGATGCCTCAAATGCTTCACACAACACCAAATGCAAAGGAGTAAACTTTGAGAGAATCTTACACTTGCAAAATCGGCTCTAGCCCTCTTGTTTCTTAGTGTTACCAATTTTGGTGGAGAACATGTTGCTTATATAGTGTGTCACATCTAGGGTTACACCATGTAAACCCTAATGTGGCATGACTCTTCATTTCCATGACCTATGGGTTTGTAACTCCCATGGAGCCTCCATGGAGCATTCAATGGGTTTAACCCAACTTGATTATCCATGGAGCGTTTTAGCCCACTATACAAGTTATGGATGATTTACATGATCAACCCATATATTTAATTAGTCATCTTTTGATCACTTAATTAATCCTAGATTAATTCTTGATCAATACTAATTAAATAATACTATTAATATATTAGAACTTATAATATATTAATAAACCACAAGTGTTATTTCTCTCATTTAGTCTATCCAAATGCATGATGCTATGCAACCCAAATGGACCATGCCGGGTCGGGTCAAGTACATACCAGAAATAGTTATGGACTTAGACACCTTATCCAACAATACTGTCGTGGTGGTGCTAGTAGCTGTACAATCTCTGCTCACATGTCCAGTCCGGCCGCACTTGAAGCAACCTGAACTCCCTGCCTTGCACGTCCCCTCATGCAACTTGCCGCATTTCCCACAACGGCTGCGGCCCTACTGGCTCCTAGGTCTGTGGTCTGATACCTTGGGCTTCTTGCCCGGACTCCCTGCATGAACCCCCTCGAGTTTCCTCTTCCTCTCCATCTCTACATCCAACTCTCTCTATCTCTCGAGCCCTAGCAATCATGTCCTCCAGCATCTTGCAGCTGGAGCGGCTCACAAACTGGCGGATATCACTCCACAACACCTCATGATATCGGGCCTTTTTCATCTCCTCATCCGCCACGTACTGCGGAATGAGAAGGTCCCTCTCCCTAAACATCGCGGTGATCTCGATCACCGTCTCCGTCGTCTGCTAGAGATCCTGGAACTCCCTAGCAAGCTGCTGCACCTCTATCACAGGTGCAAAATCGGCCCTGAACCTGGCCGAAAAGTCACTCCAAGTCATAGAATCAAGAGTTGCATCATCACCAATGGCATGTCTGACCTCCTCCTACCAGTCACGTGCCCTGTCCTTCAGAAGACAGGACGCAAGTCGAACATTGTCCCCCTCGGGACATCTACTGGTGTGGAATGCGTTGGCGACATCTGCCAACCATCTGGTACTCGCAATGGGGTCCCGAGCCCCATGGTAATCGGGAGCTCCACAAGCTCTGAACTCCTTGAATGTCAGTGTGCGCGACCCCATCATGGCCGCCATCTCAGTACGGAAAACACTCTACTTCTCATCCATAAGCTCCATAATACCCTCCTTTATCATGTCGAAGATCACAGGAGTCTGGTCCAGAATACTTCACGGAATATCAGAGGAGATGAACTCCCTAGTCTGATCGTCTAGCTGTCCCGCTCCAGAGCCCGAGCCTGATCCCTCATTGGTGCCTGAACTGTCGACTGGTCTAGTGCGTAGCAGCACCATACTGAAAATAGACCATAACAAACATCAATATACTCATCATAACTCGAGGGATATCACATACTAGAAGTTTCCTGGGTTCATCTCAGCCTTCCTTGATTCAAGTACGGATCCTCTGCTTTTAGTAGTACCGGCCCATACTACCTTCCACATCTATCCGTACTTTCCTCAAGAAATGCCTTGACTCCACCAAGTCCCTTCTACTACGACTGTTGTTCTCATGCTAATCTCGTCCTAGGCTTTCCCTAGGGTAATCACCAACCCACTCTCCGCTATCAGCTGCGTAGGAAGTCCCTGCTATCTCCCCCTAACTAGCTCGCGAATACCATTACATATCACTAAGAC
The DNA here is from genome assembly GCF_052849685.1 of Lactuca virosa. Lineage (NCBI taxonomy): Eukaryota > Viridiplantae > Streptophyta > Magnoliopsida > Asterales > Asteraceae > Lactuca > Lactuca virosa. The sequence continues at coordinate 162,668,745 of NC_136432.1, read as the reverse complement.
TAGATAATTCTTCGAATGAGAGATCCTACCCTACAATGGTTGGATTCAAACAAGAGCTGCGAAATAGAGCTAGACCTAACCTTCTGAAAATTTTTAGTCCTTGCAATATGTAACTTAACATATTCGTTTACTAGTTAGTAAAAGATAACTAAGACTCCTAAAAGCACAAAGAAAGCAGCAATCGAGCATTGAGTAAACATAATCAAGCATATCCTAATCAGGCCATCATATCACAGACTAATCTGTACTAGCATGCAGTTCATAAAGCTGGTAAACATATAATAGGCACATAAGACATCCTCCCTAGATCCTTAGTCCTAATCTAGCATGCAGTTCTCATACACATATCATAACATAAACTTGTATGGGTAATTTGGGAGTACTTACTTGAGCTCGGTAGATTGCATGCACCACACCCTTTTTCTCTTTTCAAAGTTCTTTTCTCTTTTAAAAATGCTTTTAAATATTCTTTTTATAAAGGTGATTTTCTTTTGAAAATTTTCATACCAAGTCCTCAGTTTCAGTCCAGACACACCCGAGAGTGTGCCCGAATCCCTCAAACCAAGGCTCTGATACCAACTTGAAACATCCCAAAAATACAACCCAAAAATTTCGTTTTTAAAAATCATTAATAAAACCATAAGTATCATCAATCATATAAAAATTCATTAATCATATATCTCGAGAATATAATAACAACTGTCAATGTATCAAAACCATATGTCAAAACATCATAGTGAATCATCCCAAACTAAAAACTGTGATGTGTACCATGCAGTCATCCCGAGCTCTTCCCCTTACTAGCGGAAGTACCTGAAACCAAAACTCAAAACTGTAAGCACGAAGCTTAGTGAGTCTCCCCAAACTACCACATACCATATACATAATCACATAATAACATACATTGGGCATTTCCCGCTACATCGGTCCCCGCCCGGCATCGGACCGAAGTCCAGCATCGGCCCCGCCCGACATCGGACTGAAGTCCGACATCGGGCCCTGCCCGGCATCGGACCGAAGCCCGGTATACATATATCATATCAACAAGCAAATAACATAAACACATAACATAAACATATAAACATTCCTCGGGCTTGCCCGGCATCAGACCGAAGCCCGAAACACATAACACATAACATGTAAGCTAAACATTCCTCAGGCTTGCTCCGGCATTGGAACGAAGTCTGGAACATATAAACGAACACATGCAAGAATCACGAAGACATCAAGCATACAAACATTCCTCGGCCTTGCCCCGACATCGGACCGAAGTCCGGAAGCATATAAACTACATCGGGCTAACCCCGACATCGCTAGCATACATAAACGGGCCAACCTTGGTGCCTTAGCCCCGTTCATACTGGAAGAGGACTCACCTCACAAAGCTGACTGCTGAATCTCTCGGTAAGGAATCTCTATCGGCTGCTCCCACGACTCCCCGAGCTATCATTACCAAATAACACTTAGTCAAAATCCAAACAATACTTCTTAGGGGCAAATGACCATTTTACCCCTGATCTAAATGGACCCATGACCTATGCCCAAATCCTATAACATGAAGGCCCAAATCCATATATTCTCACCAAGCCCACTAATGGCCCACTTATGGCCCAATTTTCTAAATTGGGCCCCACTTCTCAAATGGGCCTTCCCTCAAGTCCAATATGCAATAAAATCCATTATCAGCCCAAAAGAATAATCCACTAAGGCCCATAATCAACTAGTCCAAGGAAATGGCCCAAAAAGGCCCATTGTTGCAACGAACGCAGGGGGTTCCCTTGTGGAACGCTGGGCGTTCCTCCTTGGTTCAGATCGCGAGCTCCAGCGGGTACGCAACGCGTTCCCAAGACCTACACAGGGCGTTCGCGTCCAGTTTTCAAAAATGGGCCATTAAGCACTTAATGCTTAAGCCATGCTATTCAAACACATATCCAAGCTATCTAGGACCTCTAGAATCATAAAGTCACGGACTTGGTGACTTTGCATGCCCCCCTTAAGTCCAAATCTCAAGGAATAGCAACCAACTTCCATAAATGTGGTCCTAACTCTTGCATGAACCCATTAAGACCTCAAAGATCGAAACTTTACTGATGTAGGGACACCATTAGCATCATGGGTGGCAACCCTAGGCCTATAAACGAATTTGAGTCATAAAGATCCATTCTTGGGACTAAAAAGGTCCAAAACATCATCACACTAAATCTAAGCATGCTTGAGGAATGTTGTGAAGTTTATACCTTCAAAGAGTCCCAAATGATGATGCTATCCCTGAACTATGAGCTCAAGATACTCAAGTTCTTCTTCACTAGCTTCTCCTTCCTTCTTCCAAGCTTCTAAGCTCCAAAACAAGCTTCACAAGGCCACACACACACAAAAGAATGAGAAAAGGAGGCTATCTAGGGTTTTCTGAGGTTGAGAGGCTGGTAAGGAGGCCAGGGCTTGAGTCATAATGTTGTTTATATATGTCCCAAACCCCAAAGATTAGGGTTTGCATTCAGCGCGGGAACGCAGCGCGTTCCTCAGGGGAACACCCCGCATTCGGGCTCCGCCTCCGACATCCAAGTTTGGCAGAAATGGTCCCTCCTTCCTCCAAATTTCATAATAATAAGGTCCAAAAGCAGTAATTTAATATGTAAGGGACTAAAATGTAAATAATACCTGGACTGGGTGTTACATAATCTAAAATAAGTTTTTTGTTGCGAGTTTGGTCCAATTTCTTTTGATTTTTTAGATGACGAATTTACCCTTTGTATTTTCATTTTTTTTTCAATATTACAATAACTATAAAAAAAAGAAAAAAAAAAGAAAATGCAAACACCCTTCCCCGTTTATTTGTATTTTTTGTTTTTGTAAACGCCCCCTTTATCAAAACCACCACCACCTGAAGCCGCCGTTGCTAGGAGGGAGATGAAGAGACATAGTCAAAACTACGAAGACGACGAGAGACATGAGCGACTTCTCCGTCCATCCACATACGAAGATCAGAGTTTTCTATTCACTACCGGAGTTCTACTGAGGCGGCGACGGTGCAAACTCGAGCCATATACGAAGATCAGAGTTCTACAGTTACAACGACGTCCGTTCTAGCTTTGGCCATTCACAAACGGAGATCGGAGCTAGAATCACGGCCATAGACAACGACGACTAGCTGGTTGTTGTCAGATCTTCAAACCCAAACACCTCTGCAAACCCTAGCTCGAATTTGTAAACCCTCAACATGCGGTGACACTGAAACCTTCGTGAAGAAGCTGGAAACTCGAGCCACAAACATCAGTTCCACTGCAATGTACGTAGCCAAACCCTTACCGCCGACGACGAACAAATCTGGTGGCACAAGCGAAGTAGTCTTCCTCTTCCGTTTTCAGATCTTCGTGGTTGTCATTGGTTTTCAGATCTATAAAAATCGATGGAGTACCATCTGGTTGTTGTCGGAGATCATCCACCACTATTTACCCTTGGCATTCATGTCTTCCAGTGGTGGTGGCGGTGGTGTTCATAAGTTCTGGCGAGTCACCGTCTTCGACGGAGCTGGAGGTCCGGCGATGACGAATATTTGTTTTGTGGGTTTGGGTTTGAGTGTATGTAGTGTAAAGAGAGATAGAGGGGGAGGGTGCGGTGTTTGGGTTTGAAGATCTGTTAACTCCAAAACATTTTGAACCAAAGTCTTAATTTTTAACAAACGATAAGATCAAAATTTACAATTTTTTCATATATATATATATATATATATATATATATATATATATATATATATATATATATATATATTCTTTTTTTTTCTTTCCCACTCTCACCCTCTCTCTCTCTCTCTCTCTCTATATATATATATATATATATATATATATATATATATATATATATATATATATATATATATATATATATATATATATATATATATATACTAAAACTTATGAACTCATAATCTGAAATCGTTTTTTGAAACGAATATTACCACCGGACCTAGAGGTATCATTTAGAGGGATGACAACTCAAAATAAAGAAAAAAACTGAACTTGTTTTTTAAATGTGGATATATGCACATTTATAGTTGTCATTGTTTTCAAGTTTGTATTCTTTGAAATGCTTGCATTAGAAATCCGTGGTGACATTGGTTTTGAAAATTTTTTAAAAGAAATACAAAACATGTATCTATGCATATTTTTGAACAACAAAGAGATTATTTATTTATTTTTGCCTATTTTGGTCATTTTTGACTTGCGAATCACCTAAACGAGGTGTCTATGTACATGTGGATGTGCTTTGAGAATTCTTTTGAAATTGGTTTTTAATTTCGTATCTTTTGGTTCTTAAAATAACTCACATCTCTATCTCTATCTATCTCTCTCTCTCTCTCTCTCTCTATATATATATATATATATATATATATATATATATATATATATATATATATATATATATATATATATATATATATATATATATATATATATATATATATATATAAGGTTCGGTTCCTGTGGCTACTATTTTTTCAGTAAAAACTCGTGAGGACACCTTAAAAAAATTGAAGAAAAATATGAAAAAAATACAAATCATAATATCGAGCACAGTTCTATATCTGAGAGAGAAAAAAAATTGAAAAAAAAAAAATTTGGATTTTTAAAATTGAATCATGGATCATATAAAGTGAATAATGAATCATAAAAATGATCCATGCATCAATTTTAATGATCCAAAAATTTTTTTCCAATTTTTTTTGCTCTTCGATATAGTAGTATGCTTGATTTTATGATTTGTATTTTTTTTTCAATTTATTTAAGATGTCTTTACGAGTTCTCACCGAAAAATGAGTCATATATATATATATCTCTCTCTCTCTCTCTCTCTCTCTATATATATATATATATATATATATATATATATATATATAGGCTTAGGTTATTTTATTAAAAGTAATTATTGTGTTATTGTATGCATAAATGTGGGCCAATCAAATTTACTTATTTTAAGAAAGTGATTAATATATATTATTGAATTAAATATAATTGAAAATATCATCTTAATTAATTACAAGGGTAATTTAGTTAATTAATATAAATTTAATAAAGGAAAATTGCATTTTTTAAGGATCATAGATTCTATTAATTTTAAAAATCCGATTTTACGAATTATAATTTTTTTAATTCAAACATTCTGACAGAATATGTTTATGAGTATATATTCAAAAATAAAAATATTCTTGAACCATAAATAATAAAAATATTCTTGAACCTATTTCTTGATCATGAATTTAAAAACTTCTTGTAGAATAACGAATTCTTGAACAATCAATTGATGAATAAAAACAAAAAATACATTATTTCTTATAGAATACGGGTAACAATTGTTAAGAATTACATTTGTTGTTGAAGAATAAGACTAAAAAACAATCAAAACGGGAAAGAAAACATCAAAATCTAACAACGACTAATACATTCTAAAAGAATAATGTGGTCTGTTTCAATTTTGTGGTCTGTTCTTCAAGCATCAACTTCTGTGATTCCAACAGAATTGGAATTCGTCTTTCCATTCCAATAGAATTGGAATTCGTGATTCCATTCCAATAGAATTGGAATCTCACCAATATCATCCATTGAATCATCTACATAAACATACTTGATACCTTTTCAAAATTCAACATTGTCAAGATCTTGCACTGTCCACATAAATGAAGTGTTAAATCAGGAAAAAAAAATTCGAATGAAAAGCAAATTAATCATTTCCTATCAAAAGAATCAAAAATTAAACAAAAAAACAACAAATGAAAAACTGAAATCAGGAACCCTAATTTGAACAAAGAAGATGGAGATGGTCGATGAAGTGATTAGTAGTGTTCACAAGGGATATATGGAACATATAATTGGAGCAATACCAGAAAAAAAAATCTTTCAATCTTTTCCTTTTCGCTCCTATAAGTTTAAAAAACATAGAACTTGAGTCCTGGCACCACGTCCTTCCTTGGCACCTCCATGAACTTGACCCTCTGGTCTAATTTCATGAGCCTTGTCATGTATGGTCTGGCCCACCTGCTTCGTCTTCTGCCCTGTGTACTCCACCATGTCCTGAACCCGCCTCTTCGCATAGTCAATCTACTCCAACACCGTCGACCCCGTCACCTGCCTCAGATTGTTCAACAGAAAAGACAAAGAGCTCAGCCCCATCAACCCAAACGTCCCAGATGTCAGAAATCCGGCTACCGCCAGCATGATGGTGAGGACTGCCGGAACAATAATTGGGCTGAAGATGATGAAAACTGGGGTGGCGATAGCCAGTCCGATCATAGTACCCACAAGGGTGATTCCTGTGAGGCCAAGTAGGATTCCACCAACCGGAAGGAGGGTCATGACGGCGAAGATTTTGCTCTTTGATGGACCTTATTGATCAGGGAAAAACGACGATTTGTTGCCGCCATGTTCGTATCGTGGGACAGAAGGGTAGGGTGGCGGCCGGTGGTGCGAGGCATAAGGATGGAGGTGACGGCTGGAGATGGTTTAATTAGGGTTACAGCGGTTTTAAAAAGCCTAGTAGCTGAAGTCAATGGTTACCATAATTATAGGATATTATTTGTGGAAACTGATTATCAAATTACCTATTTACCCTTATTTATTTATTTACTTATTTATTTTTATTTTAAATTTTGATTGACCCACATTTATGTATACAATAACACAATACTTAATTAAAACACCTGAACCTATATATATATATATATATATATATATATATATATATATATATATATATATATATATATATATATGTTTAAAAAAGAAGAGAAACAAGATGCCATTTTGAAATATCATGTCAACCTTCTTATAATCAACCCACTAATAAATTGATGTCATTTCTCTTAAATTTTTTCCAAACTTAGATAAGCATCATGATATTTGTACTACTTTTTGATTATCACACACCAAATACCTTTTGCTGGGATTAATATATAAATATTACAAAATTGAAAAATATGTAGGTTCATAGTATTAGTTCGTCATGTCGATTTTCGTCCTTAATATTCGTTGTTTCAACATAACCCGAAAAGGAACAAATAATGACAAGATATGTTTATTCTATCTATATCTAATATTGTTGGAGTCAACACCATAAGACTAAAACTTGTACTAAAACTTGATCACTCTCATACACAAAAAAATATGTAAATGTTAAAAGTTAATACTTGACTTTGAATTTAATTAAAAGGTCATTAGAGAAAGCAACTTACCCCACCGGACTTCACAATACCTTAATTACCATATATCATTAAAACAGAATTAGGTCGCGTAATTACCATGTAATCTCCTTTTCCATTAATTAAAACATAACATCTCGATCAACTATTATACATTTTTTAAAGTTGCTTGATAGATACCTAATTGAGCGAAATAAGAAATTATAATGTTAATTTTGGTTTTGGTGGACTTTGTAATTTGATATTTTGATGCTTTGATCAAATAAATACTTACTTTTTGAAGGACTGGAATTTTGTATTAAAACTTTTATATATATATATATATATATATATATATATATATATATATATATATATATATATATATATATATATATATATATATATATATATATATATATATATATATATATATATATATATATATAGGAGGTTCAATTGAGAAAAAAAAGGTTGAAAATGGGGGAATCATTCTCAGCCACACATTTATTTTGCCGCAAAACACTTAGGCGTACCGTCGGAAATGGATAACGGATAAACATGTGTTTTCCAACCAAACATGTTTCCTTAAACTATATTAATCATTACCTTAATATACACAAAAACATAATTTTTTTCGATTTTTTTTATTTTTAGAAAGCCATTATTATCGAAAAATTATTTTAAATATATCAAAATTCATAATTTTTTATTCTCTATAAATAGATATCCATATTGATATACTTTTAAGATAAAATAATTTTTTTTTAGAGTTTTAGCTCTCGTTATTAATAAGTGAATAAAAAAATCTATCAGATTTTTATTACAGTATATTCGTTATTCACTTATAAATAAAACGTATGCGTAACTTTTTTTATAGTTTAAGTACCGTTCATATATGAATATGACACGCAATAAAGTTTTCTTACTTAAAATATATTTTTTTACATCATCTTTCATCATATATTATATTTATATATGAATAAAACGTGTATTAGTTGTCGTCATATTTTATATTTATATATGAATAAAACATTTATCAGATTTTTGTTACAGTTAATTTGTTATTTATATATGAATAAGTAGTATAAATGATATTTAAACTGTAAAAAAAATTAATTATATATTTTTATTCATAAGTGAATAACGAATGTACTGTAGCAAAAATCTGATGCATTTTTATTCACTTATGAATAACAATAGCTGAAAATATAATTTTTTTTTATTTTATCTTAAAAGTATATCAATATGGATGTCTATTTATAGAGAATAAAAAATCATAAATTTTGGTATATTTAAAATCATTTTTCGATATAAATAGCTTATTAAAAATTAAAAAAACAAAAAAAAACTATGCTTTTTGTATATATTAAGGTAATGATTAGCATAGTTTAAGGAAACATGTTTTGTTGGAAACACATGTGTATTCCTTATCCATTTCCGCGGGTACAACAAAGGCTTTTGCGGCAAAAATAAATGAGTGGCTGAGAACGATTCCCCCATTCTCATCCTTTTTTAGTTTCTCAATTGAACTTACCTCTCTCTCTCTCTCTCTATATATATATATATATATATATATATATATATATATATATATATATATATATATATATATATATATATATATATATATATATATATATATATATATATATATATACACACACAAAATCAAGATCAAATAAGAATGAAATGTTAGATAGGAAGGGTATGAAATGGATCATTGCTTGTTTTTTTGGCGAACCAAGAAAATGATTCATTTGATAATACAAAAATAATATGACTAAAAAAAATCACGAAAAAACATCGATAATTCATTTTTTTACTGAATCAATTTTTGATTCATTTTTCAGATAACTTTATTGAATCATCGTAAAAATGAATTATCGATGTGAGTTTGTGAATAAAAAATAATTTCAGAAAACAAATGACTAAATAACACATCAACTTACTCTCTTGAGTCTTGACATTATATAATACAAATGTGTAAAATAAGCTTTATTTGCAAATAGAGATTTTGTCTGATCATAGCAAATCTTTACATTTATAGTTTGTGTAAAATACAGGAAAACACAATCATTTATTTTCTAACATTCAGAAAACCCTTACAATTTGTTTATATGCTAGAAAAACTCTTACATTTCCAGTTACGTTTCACATTAACCCAAATATCTTTTTTTTTTTTTTTTTTGTTTTTGTTTTTGTTTTTTTGTTTTTTTTGTTTTTGTTTTTTTGTTTTTAGGTTAACATGAAAACAAAAATAAGTAACGTTGCCTCTTGTCTTAAAGCAAAACGTGAGGAATAGACCAATTACTCAACGACCATTATCATGTAATACCCGTATCTGTAGGTATAATTCTTAAAGTTTTATTTTTTTATTCTTTTTTTATTTTTTTTTTATTTTTTTTTTGCATTGTGGGCGTCGTACGCTGAGCGTAGGATAGCCTCCTATGCTGGGTGTAGGTAAAAGATTCCATGTGTGGGTTTAATGCCCTCCGCTGGGCGTAGAGCAATTTACGTTGGACATAGGAGCGCAACACCTAAACCCTAATTGAGGGGTTGTGAGCCCTATTTAAAGGCTCCAACTCCTTGAGGGCCTCCCCATGCTCAGCCTCCACCTTCATATTCAGTGACCTCTGTAAGTCCCCAAATCACTATGTATCAATCAGATTTCACTATGATAGTGCGGAAACCCAATATAGTGAATGATGCAAGATGTAATATGGAATAAGAACAAGATGGTTAATCTTTAATGCACACTATTATAGATGAATAGTCGGGTACATAAGATTCTTGATTACACTTGGATTTCTCTCTATTTCTCTGTAATTCACGTTCTTGGCTTATGGCAGCCCCCGAAAATGTCCCACACTCTTTACAAGGCTCAAATGACACTATTTATACCTAGACCTAATAACCAAGCCCCAACCCAAAACCCAAACAAAAAATATTAAGCCTAACCAAAATCACATGTGATTTTGGTCATAACAATCTCCCCCTTGGTTTATAGCTTTCTTTTCTTTTCAATCTTCTCTTCGTTCTTGACTTCAGCTTTAATCTTCGATTTCTTCACAACTTCAAGATGAACATATGAATTTCTACATGAATGACTTCATCTTGAACAGTCAGACTTCCTTCAAAGATTTGACCTTGAACGCACATCGGGTGTAGAAGGCTTATTGTAAAGGTTCTTGAAAATCAGCACTTTCAGCTTTGAAATACTTCAGAGAAAATAACAGAGAGACCGATTCTTCTGGATCACTTCAGCAAGTTCATAGATAGCATCAAATTGATTGAGGAGGCTTCAATGCAATCTGTCACATAACTTCAAGTACAACTTCCCCTTGCTTCTGGGGTTGAAAAATTGAATGTTGAAAAATAATCTTCACTTCTTGTTCATTCGAATGAAAGTTCTTTAATGATCACCGTTGCGCCTTGAAAAGTAATCATGACTAAAAAGACCTTGTGGATCACAGAGTCATAAAAACCCTTCTCACCACAGTTGTTCAAGGACCCAACCTTGGCGCAGAAGGAGACTACTCACAATATCTGTGTGAAAACCGAGGAATGAACTGCGATTTGTTGAGTATCGGTGAACTACTCATGGTTTTTTTGATGTTAGCCCCTGTATATCTTAGATCAAAGATCTCAATACAGTTTTTCAAGTTAACAAGTCAACTTGGCCCTTGGCGAGACGTTCAGCGATAATCGTGCCGTGTGAGGTGTATCGCCCTGGTGCCATGACATCTGTACAATTTCAGACTTTTAATTCCTTAAATACGACAGTTCTTAGAAATATATTGCCTAACTGACAATTTGTACAGTTTCAATCCTTCAATTCCTTGTGAAAATAGAGTGAAGTGTAATGACCATCAACTCATTTCCAAGTTTCTTCTCCTTGCTCAGAAAGTTCCGATACAGTCTCCTTGAGTCTCTTCTTCTTTTTGAATTCGCTTTTTAAGACAAATGAAATTTTGAGATAAAAAACAAAAGTAAAAATAAAATTAAAATAAAAAATACACTCAAAATAAAATATTTTTGGATTTTTGATTTTTCTGAAAAGGAAATAAAAACAGTAATAAACATATTTTTGTATTTTTTTAAAATTTTTGATTTTTTTGTTTTTAATTTTCCCCCTAAATTTGTGCATAGAGGAAAAATATGAACAAATTTAACAAAAACAAAGAAAATAACTAAATTTAAAACTTTTTGGGATCAAAGTTGTCAAGCAATTCAATATCGTTTATCAGCACACACCTGCATGTTTAGCTCTGGTCAATCACCAATATTGTGGTCCACTTAAACACGAAGGATGTTGACAAGTTTGACAGATTATAAGTGACAAGACATTGCAACTATATTCCTAAATGGACCATTTAGCTGACGACGACCAAGGATATTGTTGTCCACTTAAATTCAGCAGCGAGATCTACAGACAACCTTTAATCATGAACCAATTCAATTTTAAGCTCACTAGAACATGTTCCCCAGTTCACGACATACCCTAGCAATCAAGGAATTCCAAAGAGCTCTTTCTTTAGGTGAGTGCTCAATTATTTGAGAGAGAAGATAGATATAGAGATGCATATGTTGTATCCCAGGTCGGATGTCTTCCAATCACGCAGAGGGAACAACTTATGACTAACATAGATAGAGGGTTAGAGAGATAGAAAGGTGCATATGTTGTGTCCCAGGTCGGATCTTCCGATCACGCAGAGGGGACAACATATGACTGGCATAGATAGATAGAGAGAAACATAGATAGAGATGTATAGAAATAGAGGTGCATATGTTGCATCCCAGGTCAAATCTTCCGATCACGCAAAGGGGGCAACATATGATTGACAGAAAGGATTATAAATAAAAACAATTTCACACAGACCTACTTTATCAGAACCCCACCCCCCCAGTCACACTATCAGCACCAGAATTAAGGACATAAGTCCATACATCGAAGAAGTGTTGAGACACAGTTCTAGATGGTAAGTGAAATTAATGTATCTTGTAGGCTCCCTTGTTTATCTCACTGCTCAATCTATCCAAGCGTCGTATGGTCAACCCAAATGAAACTATCTAAGTCCAGATGAGTTAACATTGTCTAGTCCTTTCATTGTCAGCTGTGTCTACTCCTTTAATTTTTAATCCTTCGTGCCTACCAGCATATTGAACACAGAGTCTAAACAATTCAACTTCAGTGCATTACACGCATCTCATATTGCCCTTTAGCACTAAACTTCATATCACTTCCCAAAATACTTACGAAAGAAAACATATTTTTGTATTTTTCATTTTTATAACTTTTTTGTATTTTGATTTCTCCCCCTTAATTTGTGCATGAGGAAGAAAGGAAATAAAATAAATGCGCAAATATAAAAAATTGTCTTCAAAACGAATCATTTTAAGAAAAACTTAGAAGTATCGAGAAGAAAACTCAAACCGTAATTTAGTAATTGAAGTTGCATCCAGATGATCTGAGAACAGCACGCATATGCAACAACATGTTCAGCCTCAACTGTGTTTCAATTCCGAAACAAAGTTAAGATATTCAATATTCATCATGCCATTAAATGCGATCCCCATTTGTGATCCTTTCTTTCTTTCTTCCCGCAAAGGATGCATACTCTCAATTAAAGTTCTGAATGTAATGTAGTTGAGAGATGTCTCCTATCATGTGCCTGGAACAGCCACTATCAACAAACCAACGTCTGATGATATTCCTCCATAGCTGCTCCGACACAAAGTGCGGGATTAGTTGGCTTTTGGAACCCAGTCCATTTTGAAGCTGGGTTGGCCATTATCATCTACACAAGGTACTCTCTCCCATGACATATCATGTTTATCAGACACAGAAGATGAAGAAATGTTAGAATCATTAGATGATTTGGGAGTATGAACCTTTGGTACCCATCTGTAGTCGGGTTTAACCCATTTCTTGTTTGATCGGATGGATGCCTCAACACTCGTTTTAGAACTTGAAACCGACCACCGAGATGACTTCGGCCTAACCGATCTTTGTCTAACGGACACATCTCTTGAATTTGGCTTCTTGTCAGACATTCCATTCTTCTCCTTGGGAGATTGATTCTTTCCCTTCTTAGCATTCCAGTTGTAACATCCGGATTTCCAGGTATCTTATTTTAATTGTTTATCTTGAGTTTTATGGAGGGACTCGGCGAGTAGACGCTCAGACTCGCCGAGTAGGATCGCAAATTCTTGTTTGGATTAATGACCGGACTCGACGAGTCGAGGAGTGGACTCGGCGAGTCCGCCTTGTAAAGTGAAACCCTAAATCTCAGGGCCTGAGCCCTATTTAAAGGCCCTTATGGTCATCATTTGCGGCCACTACTCCCCTGAGAAACCCTAGAGAGCAGAGAGAAGCTTGTAGTGCAAGAGGAAGTATAATCCATCATTCTTGAGTGTGTTTTAGCAAAGGGAAAGGAGGATTTCGAGCTAGGCAGTCTTGTGTGACTCAAATCTTCCATCATTTGGTGCAGAGCTGCTGTGGGAGGTAAGGATTCATGTTCATTTTCATTGAGTAATAGATTTCATGAATCTAGGGCTTTTTCTCTTCTTTTTGGTAAGAGATCTAGTGTATGTGATGTTCCCTTGTGTCAATATCATCAGATCTGGACCTTAAGAGGTCCAGAGAGTTCCTATTCTCCAGCTTTATGCAGTCCTTTATGAGTTTGGGGCTTAGGTTATCATATTAAGGGTTATTTTGGCATATAGAGGTGATAGTGTGATGCATGGGCCTAAAGTTCGAACCTTTACGCGATTATCATGCTTGGGAAGGTCAGATCTATAAATTAGAGAAGCAGATCTGACCTTAGAAGGTCATTTGAGTATGAACATGGAAGCAACTCGCCGAGTCCATAAGTGGACTCGACGAGTCGAGTCGGGGTTGCCCCACGATTCGTGACAGGTGTAACCCGTCGAGTGGAGGGATGACTCGACGTGCCAAGTGAGACTAGAAGGATTCAGAGGACCCGCATGGACTCGCCGAGTCGCCCGTGTGCACTCGACGGGTCGGGTCAAAGTTTGACCGTTGACTTTCGTTGACTTTAGGGTTCTGGTCAAGACTGACTCAAGAGAGTTCAGAGAGGGGTAGAATGGCCTTCTACCCAATCTTTAGAGATGAGTCTATGAGAGAATATTGATCGGGGATGTTCTTTGAATAATAGAAGGAGGCTAGGTCGGGACGTTGAGCACGAGAGTTTATCCGACTTCATTGAGGTGAGTCTTCTCAAGATGTTATGGACCGGAAGGTCAAGATGACATGGACCGGAAGGTCAGGAGTTTACGGACCGGAAGGTCGATACGGGTAGAACCGGAAGGTCTACCGGGATTCGGGACGGAAGTCCCCTGAGACACTTGGATTGGAAGATCCTACAGAGTTATGGCCTGGAAAGGCGTATGTGTTGTATGTGGTATATTGGGGAACTCACTAAGCATTTATGCTTACAGTTGCTGTGTTATGTGTTTCAGGTACTAGCGAGGATCGCGGGAAGGCGCCGGCATGATCCGTACACACTCGTAGAGATTATGTTTTGAGATTCTGGGATTTGTTTGTTATGATGACATTGGATACAGTTTTTGTTTGATATTGTTTTGATGATTGAAAATATGATTTAAAAATGAAAAATTGTTTTGAAAATTTACGTCGTTACAAGTTGGTATCAGAGCCTTGGTTTGAGGGATTTGGGTGCATCTTCGGATGTATCTGAACTCAAACTAAGGATTTGAGAAAGTTTTTAATAAAATAAACAATTTTTCTAAGAGGGTAAAAGATTTTGAGAAAGGCAGAACAGAGCAGTGTGTACGATCAGCCAGCGCCCGAATGGTGATTTCCCAAAATACCCTTACATTATGTATTATGAGATATGATATGATATGATATGCATGTTAGAGTAGGCTAGGTATTCATATTAGGACTAGAGTGGCCTGATTTGTGATGCCTTAGCCTAGGAAGATTTATGCTGCTATGTGATGCTTGAGAGTGAGTAGGTAGCAGTGAGGACCTTTTGAGAGGTCTACCGAAGGGTAGCCTATGCCAGCGAGATGTAGAGTACTTGTGATCTGGGATCCTAGGAGGAGGACTTGGGGTGAATACTGATGCGGTGTGGACGGTAGTATAGGGCCCGTACTACTGAAGACACCGGATCAGTGTGCAGTCCGAGTAAGAATCCTTAGGGTACTAAGGAACAAGTAGGGTTGAGTTATCGAGTGCGAGTATGCTCGAGCGAGTCTCTGATATTATTATGTTTTGTTTCAGAGACATCATGGTTGGGACATGCGACAGACCTGAGACGAGCGGCGTGAGTGACGAGGAGCTTCGTCAGATGATCCACGATGAGGTGGCAGCGGCGATTCGAGCCGAGATTCCGGAGATGTTTGGGTCTATCAAGACCACATTGATTGAGACTTTTGATGAGCGGTACGCAGCGGTGACAGAGGCTGCGGCTGCTGCAGCTGTGGCTGCTGCCAGGCCTCAGGGAGGTGACTCGTTGTTGTTTCGAGAGTTCAGCAACACGAAGCCACCAGAGTTTGACGGGACGCAGGATCCGATCGCTGCGATGAGATGGATTTCTGATATTGAGGGATGCTTCTACACGTGTTCATGTCCGGAGCATCTGAGGGTACGGTTCGCGCTGAACCAGCTTCGCTCGGGAGTGAAGGACTGGTGGAAGTTCGTGACGACGAGCTTCACTTTTGCAGAGATTTTAGAGGTGACCTGGGAGAGGTTCACCACCATGTTCAGAGACGAGTATGTTCCCCCGGTGGAAAGGGAACGGCTGGCCCAGGAGTTCTTGACCCTCAAGCAGGGTACTGATTCTGTTACTGTGGTTACCAGGAAGTTTCATGAGAGGGCGATGTTCTGCCCTGAACAGGTGTCTACCGAGCAGACACGCATGAGCCGGTATTTGGGCATTTTGAGGAGGGATATTCGGGAGTTCGTGTCAAACTCGACTTACCGCACATTTGATGAGCTCCAGGCAAATGCCCGGAAGAGGGAGATTGAGTTGGAGACTCAGGCCATGGAGGAGGCCGAGTCTCAAGGGATGGATCGGCGGCCGGCACAGTCTCAGCCGGCAGCCAAGCGGGCAAAGCCCGCCGATTCGAGATCTGGAGGCCAGAAGGGTCGCACTTGCGGAAAGTGCGGCAAGGGACATGATGGGGTTTGTCGATCGGGTGCTTGCTACAAATGTGGCAAGGAGGGGCATATAGCCAAGGATTGCCCTAAGGGGTTCATGGTTTGTTTTCATTGCAACCAGACGGGCCATCGGAAGGCCGAGTGTCTGCAACTGCGGGGGACAACACAGGGATCACCGCAGGGATCTGCCCCTGCCGCCGTACGAGCTACTGAGGTTCGACCGATGAAGGCCGAGGCAACGAAGGCTCGCGGGAGAGCCTTCCAGTTGACAGCGGAGGAGGTCCGCGCATCGCCCGATGTCGTGACTGGTATGTATTCTTTCATTTATTTATGCTGAGTTTGAGGTGTTGTGCTTATATTATGATATGCGTAGGTACTTTTCTTGTGAGTTATGTACCTGCTTTGGTGTTATTTGACTCGGGTGCGAGTCGGTCATTTGTGTCGTTAGCATTTAGTCAGCACATCAGTGTCCAGCGGGAGGCGTTGAGCCGACCCCTACGAGTTTCCATAGCTGACGAGCGAGCGGTGTATGCTATGGATGTGATTCGAGGATGTGTACTCGAGATCTTCGGTGTTGAGTTTCCGATAGATCTAGTCCCGATTGCGATGGGGGATGTTGAGAGAAAAACTTGGAGACACACTTGAACAAACGTTAGAACAAGTGGATTGCGGAATAGTTAATCTCGAAGGATCTAGAAGCTCAACAATAATATTAATAAGTTATAGTTAGATAGTTAGAGAGTTAGTTGCGGAAAAGTAAAGAAATAGAAATGACAACAATTGTTATATCAAGTATACACATAAGTTGATTCATACCAAGGAATGCATTCAAACCAAGTTAATAAGGAAGATCAAACTTAGTGATTAAGTCACAGAAGACTTGCTCCGGAGAGAGGTTATAATCAGTTATGTTCTAGGAAGAATTGAGAGTAAGAAGGGATGAGTAATAAGATAGAGAAATAGAAAAGATAACTTAGAGAAATGTATTCAGAATAGATGCGTGAGTTATCCGTATAGAATACAAGAGAATGAGCTCTTATTTATAGAGGCTCATGAAGTACACTAGATTACATCTCTATGAGTAGCCATGCAAGGCATACTGGATGATAGAGTGTATTACAATAAAGACAAGTAAAGTAATCTAGCTAAGTGACTGCGGTAGGAAGAGACTCCAATTGCGGTTGCTGATGAAGAAGCTTGACTGCGGGTGCTGTATGGCTGCGGTAGCTGAAGAGGTTGTGGTAGCTGAAGTTCAAGAGGGTCACTTTTTATGATTCAACAATTTCCCCCTAAGTGACCTCTTTAACTTCGGTTCAGCCATCAAGTTTGAGGAACTTCATCAGGATCCACCAAAACTTCCTGATGTTTTCTAGCCAGGTGATTCTCCTTGAGATCTCGAACTTGACTTCTGCAGTAGTGTGCTTTGATCTTTCAACTGCGGTTCGGCAGATGTCAAGTTGCTTCTTGGTTAGGCGATGCATGGCAGTCATAGGAATGAAGTATTTGACATTATCGAACTTCCTTTTGAAAATGACTCCAAGTTCAGGAAAGTTGGTTGCACCTAAGGATCTTTCTTGAAAGCCTTCGGTAGGCATTGGTGCAGGTTCGAGAGGTGGCAGATCAAATTTCTTGGCAATGATAGGGTAGATGTCTGCATCGATCTTGGCAAAATCACAGACCGTTTCCTACAGAAAAGTATTGGCCTTTTCAAGCGCAATCTTCATTTTCGGGTGCTTTTCTGACTTGTTTTGAAACACCTTGGCAATAAGAAAGATTTCTTCCGGATTCATACAGGGAAAGTCTGCCTGGGTGCGGATGTAGTCATGCTCCCTTCTAGTGAGGGTATACTGGATGTAGCCAACCTTCATGAACTTCCGGATTTTGTAGTTCTTGACTGCGGATGGTCTATCGTTAGACCATATATTTTCAATGGAAGAGGCATGTTTAGCATGAAAAAGACTAAGTCTCTCAAATTCCATTGGCAGTCTTTTGTGGTCAGGAAGGCTGCGGTCGAATTGCTCAAATACTGTGAAGTATTTGGCATTTGGAGAAATTGGGACATCCCAGTAGCCATCAGTAGGGGGTTCAGCATAGGTGAGGTGGGGTCTGTAATCATCGTCCAACAGTCTGCGGTGAGGATTGATCCAAGAGTTTATCAAGGATTCGTCCATCATAGTATCAAAACCGCATTCTCTCCATATAAGCTCTGCAAGTTTGGCTGCCTTCCAATCTTTCTTCCTTTGGGTGGTGGCAGGAGAGTCAGTTGAGCTCGGAGAGGACATATGCTCCACCAGATTTTTAAAGTGAGGGGGAGTCTCTGGCTTGTTAGGAGTGTTTGTTAAGATTTATGGAGTCTTGAACAAATTGACAAGTTCCTAAGAGTTCAAGGGCCATAAATGTAACTTGACAATTATTAAACAATTCAATTGTTTAATATTGAATGGACGTACATCTCGGCAAATCAATTATTTAATATTTCTTTGACTATTCATTCGGTAATGGACGGCCGCAATATTGCAATATTATATTCACAATATGTGAATTGAAGAAAATTTTGGACGGCAATTTGTGTAAACAAAAGAAAAGTACGGCTCTCTCTCCTATATATATATATATATATATATATGCGATGTAACCCTTTGTATGTGTGCATCAAATATAACTTGTAGAGTTATAAATTGTAATCTTATTAAGTTAATAAGAAAATCTAGTTGCAGCCCGTGGACGTAGGATTTACACCGAATCCGAACCACGTAAAATCCTTGTGTTCTTTATTGCTTTATTTTTCGTGAGTTTGTGAGTGTGTGACAGTGTGTTTCCGCTGCGTGTACCCGGTCCGATTCCTAACAACTGGTATCAGAGCCTGGTTAGCGAGGTTTGGAGGGTACGATCGTTTTTTTATCACGCACGAGTGTACCTGATTTGTATCTTGTTTGTCGTAATGGCTGAAGACAAGATTATAATCGAAAGGTTCAATGGTTCTGATTTTAGCTGGTGGAAAATGCAATTAGAAGCATTGCTATGTCAGAAAGACTTGGACATGGTACTCGGAGACAAACCGGAGAAAATTGAAAAAGCTGCTGAAGATGCGTGGAACTCAAAGGACAAGAAAGCCAAGGCGGTTATTACATTGTCATTGACGAAGAGCGTTGCTTTCAACATCATGAATGAAACCACGGCGCGTGGTATGATGGAGGCTCTGTCAAATATGTATGAGAAACCATAGGCGGCTAACAAGGTGTTCTTGATGAAGGAGCTGTTCACTACAAGGATGAATGAGGAAGGCTCAGTTACGGTTCACATTAACAATCTAAATTCAATTCTGTCCAGATTATCATCTGTGGGAATTAAATTTGATAATGAGACTCAAGATTCGCTGCTACTAGCTTCTCTACCTGATAGCTGGTCCAGAACAGTTACTGCTGTTACGAGTTCCGTGGGGACCAGTGGTATGACTTTTGAAGGGGTTAGAGATTTGGTTCTAGGCGAGGATATCAGACGCAAGAATCAAGGTGGTTCTTCCTCTTCTGATTTATTAAATGTCGGAAGAGGTAGAGGGAATAGCAGGAGTAGTGGGAGTCGGGGAAAAAGTTCTTCTAGAACTTTGAAGAATGTGAAATGCTGGAACTGTCAAGAAGTGGGACATGTTAAGAGTCAATGTACAAAGAAAGAATTGAACATTGCTGGTGCTGAGAGTGTGTCTGAGGATGATGCATTGATACTCAATATGGAAAGTTCTGTAGACTCTTGGGTCATGGATTCAGGGGCTTCGTTTCACGCCATGGACAACGGGGAAACGATGGTGAATCTAAAAGAAGGAGATTTTGGGAAGGTACGGTTGGCAAATGACGAGATGCTTCAGGTAACGGGCATGAGAGATATTGATCTGGTTACTTCATTGGGAACTACATGGAACCTGAAAAATGTCAAGGTGATTCCGGAGCTGAAAAAGAAATTGATTTCTGTTGGTCAGCTGGATAAACAAGGACTGGAAGTAAGGTTTGGTGGTGGTAAATGGATGGTGGTCAATGGTAATTCGGTGATTGCTCATGGTATGAAGTGTGGGTCATTGTATATGGTTGAGGTACCTGCTGAGGGAAGTATGACCGTCCCTGTTAAGAAAGACAAAATCTGGTTCGCTAAATCTAGTGCTAAGAGACTTCATTTTGCAAACATGAAGTCTGAAGCCAAAGGGATGTTAGCTGAACGAGTTCGAAAGTCTAAACCATTCAGGGGATTCTGTGACAGTGGGAGCACGGGACGTGTTTCGGGTACAGTTACAAAGAGCCGTTGGGTTTTGAAGACTAAGACTGAAAAATTCTCTCCTGTTGAATGTTTGCAAAGTTGGGAGAGTGTTAGTGGTCCTCGGTGTATCTCTGGATCTGGTGGAGTGTCCAAACCGGTTGAGACAGAGGATGAGTTGGTGGTGGGATTAGCCACGGCTGAGTTGGAGCTAGTGGGAGCTTCAACTGACCCTTCTAGTAATTGATGATGAGGGGCGGCTGCAACTAGAGAAATCAGACTAAGTTTTAGCTTGTTCTTTGGAACTGGAAGCTTGAAGAACTTGGTTGTTTTTTAAGATTACTGGAGTAATTAAGAGTTGGATGGCGGAGAAAGACTAATTTGTTCAAGCCTCCAAGTGGGAGATTGTTAAGATTTATGGAGTCTTGAACAAATTGACAAGTTCCTAAGAGTTCAAGGGCCATAAATGTAACTTGACAATTATTAAACAATTCAATTGTTTAATATTGAATGGACGTACATGTCGGCAAATCAATTATTTAATATTTCTTTGACTATGCATTCGGTAATGGACGGCCGCAATATTGCAATATTATATTCACAATATGTGAATTGAAGAAAATTTTGGACGGCAATTTGTGTAAACAAAAGAAAAGTACGGCTCTCTCTCCTATATATATATATATATATGCGATGTAACCCTTTGTATGTGTGCATCAAATATAACTTGTAGAGTTATAAATTGTAATCTTATTAAGTTAATAAGAAAATCTAGTTGCAGCCCGTGGACGTAGGATTTACACCGAATCCGAACCACGTAAAATCCTTGTGTTCTTTATTGCTTTATTTTTCGTGAATTTGTGAGTGTGTGACAGTGTGTTTCCGCTGCGTGTACCCGGTCCGATTCCTAACAACTGGTATCAGAGCCTGGTTAGCGAGGTTTGGAGGGTACGATCGTTTTTTTTATCACGCACGAGTGTACCTGATTTGTATCTTGTTTGTCGTAATGGCTGAAGACAAGATTATAATCGAAAGGTTCAATGGTTCTGATTTTAGCTGGTGGAAAATGCAATTAGAAGCATTGCTATGTCAGAAAGACTTGGACATGGTACTCGGAGACAAACCGGAGAAAATTGAAAAAGCTGCTGAAGATGCGTGGAACTCAAAGGACAAGAAAGCCAAGGCGGTTATTACATTGTCATTGACGAAGAGCATTGCTTTCAACATCATGAATGAAACCACGGCGCGTGGTATGATGGAGGCTCTGTCAAATATGTATGAGAAACCATCGGCGGCTAACAAGGTGTTCTTGATGAAGGAGCTGTTCACTACAAGGATGAATGAGGAAGGCTCAGTTACGGTTCACGTTAACAATCTAAATTCAATTCTGTCCAGATTATCATCTGTGGGAATTAAATTTGATAATGAGACTCAAGATTCGCTGCTACTAGCTTCTCTACCTGATAGCTGGTCCGGAACAGTTACTGCTGTTACGAGTTCCGTGGGGACCAGTGGTATGACTTTTGAAGGGGTTAGAGATTTGGTTCTAGGCGAGGATATCAGACGCAAGAATCAAGGTGGTTCTTCCTCTTCTGATTTATTAAATGTCGGAAGAGGTAGAGGGAATAGCAGGAATAGTGGGAGTCGGGGAAAAAGTTCTTCTAGAACTTTGAAGAATGTGAAATGCTGGAACTGTCAAGAAGTGGGACATGTTAAGAGTCAATGTACAAAGAAAGAATTGAACATTGCTGGTGCTGAGAGTGTGTCTGAGGATGATGCATTGATACTCAGTATGGAAAGTTCTGTAGACTCTTGGGTCATGGATTCAGGGGCTTCGTTTCACGCCATGGACAACGGGGAAACGATGGTGAATCTAAAAGAAGGAGATTTTGGGAAGGTACGGTTGGCAAATGACGAGATGCTTCAGGTAACGGGCATGAGAGATATTGATCTGGTTACTTCATTGGGAACTACATGGAACCTGAAAAATGTCAAGGTGATTCCGGAGCTGAAAAAGAAATTGATTTCTGTTGGTCAGCTGGATAAACAAGGACTGGAAGTAAGGTTTGGTGGTGGTAAATGGATGGTGGTCAATGGTAATTCGGTGATTGCTCATGGTATGAAGTGTGGGTCATTGTATATGGTTGAGGTACCTGCTGAGGGAAGTATGACCGTCCCTGTTAAGAAAGACAAAATCTGGTTCGCTAAATCTAGTGCTAAGAGACTTCATTTTGCAAACATGAAGTCTGAAGCCAAAGGGATGTTAGCTGAACGAGTTCGAAAGTCTAAACCATTCAGGGGATTCTGTGACAGTGTGAGTCTCAACTATCAGTTTCTGAGACTGAGTGGCTTGATCCGCGATGGCTGTTTGCAGATCAGTTTTGATTGCGGTTACCTCAGTGATGAGGCATTCCGCAGCAGCCATAAAGTCCTTGTGATCTGCCTTGCGGTTGTTGTCAAGGGACCGGATCCCCATTTCCACTTTGAGAGAAATTCTCTCAGCAGCCAAGCGTTCCCTTGTTTCCAGACGCTCTATACGTTCGATCAGGGACTACGGTCCCGAGGTGTCTTCTGGTTGCGGTTGAGTTGGCTTGACCGCATCTAAGATCTGATCGACTTTAGCTTGTAAGCTCAGAAATTCTTTCCTGGTGACAACATTCTTCTTCTTTTTCTTCTTTTCTTTGGGTTTAGAAGTCGAATGTTGAGAGCCAATGGATTCCTCTTCCTCATCGAACATCATGAGGTCATCATCAGAAGGACTAGACTTGTTTACCTCCTGAATGTCTTCATCATCAAGACCGAAGGTGGGAGCAGAACTGACTTCGATTGCGGTTCCTTCGTCTTGTGATTCATTGACTGTTGGAGTTGGAATGGGATTTGGAGTTGGAGTTGGGGTTGGAGTTACTCTGGAGGTACCTGCACCTTCACCTGTTGCTTGAGCTTTAAGGACTGTTTCCGCCATCTCGGTCATCCGGTCTTGAACCTTTAGAATGGTGGCTACGGTATTGGCATTATTGATTGCGTCTGCCCAATACCGTGCCACTGACTGGATTTCTTGCTCCTTTTGCTGCTGCTGCTTGATCTGTTGTTCCTTGCGGGCTTGGAATGCCCTTTTGAAAGCAGCATATTTCTTGATTTCTGACTCAGTTACCGGATTGTACTGTAACCATGAGTCATTGGATTCATCGCCGTCAAAACCTTGGAAACGCATCGAAGTGTCCTTCGGGTCCACGGATCCTTGCACATTTGTGCTCACCGTGCCTAAACCACCTGCTGCGGATATAAGCAAAGTAGGATTTCCTGAGCTTCCTCGGTCTCCTTGACCCGTGGTCAAGTTTGGCCTCGGCTTAGTTCTGGCTAGGGCGGAAGAAGTGCCTTGCGGTTGGGAAGGTGTTTGAAGTGTTTGGGTGACGTTCAAAAGGATGGAGTGCAACTCCTCAAGAGAAAAGAAATGCAGTTGGGAAGCCCTGGAGACC
Source organism: Lactuca virosa (assembly GCF_052849685.1). NCBI lineage: Eukaryota > Viridiplantae > Streptophyta > Magnoliopsida > Asterales > Asteraceae > Lactuca > Lactuca virosa. Next base: position 162,644,708 of record NC_136432.1, on the reverse strand, counting down.
TTAGGGCGATCACCAGTTTCATCCTCTTGGGAGTGAACTGTGGGGGAGTCTCCACGATGTCGTGAATCAGACTCACTTTCTGAGTCTGATTGGAAAATGATAGTGGTGTTGAATGGGTCTGCGGCCACCCCAAGGACTACCGGAGCCTTTTGAGAGGCTTCAATATCGGTCCGGTCACGCATTTGGCCAGAGGTATCGGTTTTCCTTTTCTTAAGGATAGCAATTGGTTGCCTATCCTCATCAGAATCACTACTAGGTGTAGGTGCGGTTGGTTTGGTTTTACGTTTCTTGGTGGGTGCGGTTGGTTTGGGAGCATCCTTCTTAGGGGTTCTTTGTTTCTTCTTGGTTGCCAATTGCTTTCTTCTTTGAGAAAGATTGGAGAGTGTAGTGGCAGAAGGGACTGCGGTACCTTCATGGTTAACAATTGCGGATGGGTGTTGAAGAGGCGGGGTAGGAAGGTATGGGGCAATACCTTCCGTAGCCTCAATGTGATCTGAGACATCAGCAGTCTCAAGACCAAGTGTGGAAAGAATGTGGGTGGGGAGTCTGCGGATAGGTCCAAAAACTGTTTGATCGGAAGAGGGATTGTACCTTTTGAGATCCTTAGTGACAAAGAAGTTGATGTCACTGCCCATGTTGATTCCAGCGTCCGCATGAAGGTCTGAAATGCAGAGTGACCAGAACCTTGCAAAAGTGAGCTCGGTTGGGTTATCCCGTGGGCTCTCTTTGGTAATGTATTGAAGGAAGTCGTCCCATAGGATCTGCCCGTAGTTTACATCGTGTCCTGTGAATATGCTCCACACCAACTCCAGTAGCTTGAGTCCCATGTTGTCTATGCCTCCGGTTCTGCCGGATAGACAGCGGATGATGAAATGGCACACAAACTGCCAAACCGCAGGCAATTGATTTTTTTTGAATTCACCAATTCCTCTAATTGGTTTCTGATACCCCATTTGGTAAAGGTCAGAGGTAACGTCCGCCATGGAAGGAGAGAAAATCTGTATGGATGGATGAACCAGAAGGTTTATGGCAGTAAGAAACTTTTCTTTGGACATGATGACCTAAGGAATCGTTAATTAGGTTGAGGTGAACTTCTTGAGGGTTTTCAATTGGGCGATAAGCGGATAATGCACATTTGAAGAGGGTCGAGACTGGAACAACATCTGTAAAAGCGTCGAAAGGGTCAAACAGAGGGTGATTCTTGAGAAACTTGATCATCAATTTGGTTGGAGCATTGTATGAAGAATGATCTTCAAACACTGCTCGAAAGTTGCTTGAACCAATCGTTGGAGAGTCTGAACCGGTAGGATTCACTGAGCCTGAAACCTTGGATTGTTTCTTTGATGCACCTGATTTCACCATTGTAGGAGCTTGAGAGAAGGAGTAGAAAATAGAGTTCTTGAAGGATTTGAGAGGGAAGGTTCGATGTTCAGAAAGCGTAAAGTGATTTTGGGGAAGAAGATAGGTTTATAAAGGGGTAAATTTTTTTTAACCCTAGGTAAAAGGTAAGGATAAGGTAAAAACGTCGTTTGGGGTTTGGAGGGAATCTTTGAATTGGGGATTAAATCTCAGCCACAAATAATGAAACGGTTTAAAAAAGATTTGGGAGATTTACTAAAAGAGGGTTTGCATTTGATGAAAAGTCAGAGATCTATCAATGTGTCAGGTGATCGTGGGGTGAGGGGAAAGGAAGTTGTAACGGATGGGACGTGCTGGGGAGAGGAAAAGACAGATTAAGGATGAGTTTATGGAAAAACGTTCTTTTTGTCATCATACCTAAAATAGGTCTGACACAAGGTTTATTCAGAAAGAGAATGAGACAGTTTCTAAAGGGAATGTTTTTTTTTATTTAATGTTTTATTTAATGAAAGATCATTAAATAACACACAAAGATTCAAGGGTTGATGAAACAGTTGAGAAGTTATCAAAATGATCGCGGATGGAAACGTCATTGCGGATGGAAACGATGAATGTCTGCAGTAAGGAACTGAGGAAAGCAGTTGTACAAAAATTAGTAATAACAAACAATAGAGACCCATGAGAGATAAATATGATATATGGTTGCGGTACCTTGACTGCGGTACCAAAACCATCTATCATAAGTAACTCTCAGTTAGAACCGCAACGGAGACCAAGGATGGTCTGCGGTATCTATCAATTCAAAAAGAATTGCGGGTCAGGATTCATCATTCCTAACATTTGCAGGAAGGTGTTAAGCTTTGTGGACTCGAGCGCTTTTGTGAACACATCAGCAATCTCTTCATGAGTATGGACAAAGATGAGTTCAATGTTACCTTTCAAGATGTGGTCTTTGATAAAATGATACCGTAGTTCAATATGCTTAGTCTTGGAGTGCTGAATTGGATTGTGAGAAATAGCAATAGCACTTTCAGAGTCAGAGTAGATCGGTATCCGCAACATTCTATACCCGTAGTCCATTAGTTGAGTTTTCATCCAAAGGACTTGAGACCAACAGCTGGCTGCGGCCACATACTCAGCTTCTGCGGTAGACAGAGAAACACAACTTTGTTTCCTTGAGGATCAGCTGACGAGTCTTCCACCCAAAAATTGACATCCTCCTGAGGTACTTTTGCGGTCTAATCTGCATCCGGCGTGATCCGCATCTGTGAAAGCTTGCAGGCTGAAGTCATTGCCTGCGGGGTACCATAGACCAAGAGATTTGCTTCCTTTCAGGTACCATAGAATTTGTTTGGCTGCGGTCATATGTGACAGTTTTGGGTCATCCTGATACCTTGCACATACACCAGTTGGAAAGACAATGTCTGGTCGGCTTGCGGTGAGGTACATTAGAGAGCCAATGATACCTCTATAAGTCTTGTGATCCACAGGTTCTCCTGAGGGATCAGCAGAGATCTTATAACCGAAGGCCATGGGGACCTTGGCCGAAAAACAGTTGTCCATAGAATATTTCTTTAACAGTTCGGTGGTGTATTTTTCTTGATGAATGAAAATTCCTTGTGGGATTTGTTTTACTTGAAGACCTAGAAAGAAGTTAATCTCTCTATTCATGCTCATTTTGAATTTGTTGGTCATGAGCTTAGCAAATTCATTCACCATTTCTTGATCAGTTGATCCGAAGATGATGTCGTCCACATATATTTGAACAAGCATAATGTGGTTACCATTTGCTTTTCTAAATAACGTGGGATCAATCACTCCACTCTTGTATCCGGATGAGACAAGGAATTCAGAAAGAGTCTCATACCATGCTCTTGGGGCTTGCTTCAGACCGTAGACTGCTTTTTCAAGCTTGTAGCAGTGGTATGGGAATTCAACATTTTCAAAACCTGGAGGTTGCTGAAGGTAAACCTCTTCTTTTAGTTCCCCATTGAGAAAAGCACTCTTAACGTCCATTTGGTGTACCTTAATGTTCTTGTGGGCTGCGTATGCTAGGAAGATCCGGATAGCTTCCATGCGTGCTACCGGAGCATACGTTTCATCGTAGTCAATGCCTTCAAGTTGACTATACCCCTTTGCAACAAGCCTTGCCTTGTTTCTGACTACCGCACCAGATTCATCCAGCTTGTTTTTGAACACCCATCTAGTGCCAACAATAGAGTGACCAGGTGGCTTCGGAACGAGCTGCCAAACTTTGTTTCTTAGAAATTCTTCTAACTCTTCTTGCATTACAGCTATCCAGTCAGGTTCGAGCAATGCTTCTTTGATCGTTCTGGGCTCTACCGAGGACATAAATGCTGCATAGTGGCAGTGATCAGATAGGTCCTTGGAAGATCGAGTCTGGATACCTGCGGATGGGTTGCCAATGATTTGACCTGGTGGGTGGTCCTTCGTCCACACGTGTAGACGGGGTTGCAGATGATCAGCAGCTGCGGTAGAGGGAATATCTTGAATATCAGAAGAATCTGCGGTTGGAGATGGCAGTTCCCCCTGGACTTGTGAACAACCTGCTGAGTCATCTTGGTTTGTTGGAACGAGAATGGAATTTTCATGAGCAGTTGGAAGAGGTTCCCCCTGGAATGCGGATGGGAGTTCCTCTGGAACCTGAGAAGGTTCCCCCTGGACTGCGGATGGGAAAGTGATGATCCTTGGGTCTGTTCTTGTGTCAATATTCTCAATGTGTTCATCATCCGAATCCGAAGATACGTTTGATGGTAATGATTCTCTTCGGATGGGAATTTGAGCAACATCGAGTACTGGAACCTCAACGGTTGTTGCTTGATCCGGAGTTGAGCTTTCCCCCTCAACCGGAGAGGTGAAAGTATTGAGAGATGCTACTTCAGATAGAGATGGTCCAGAAACATCAGCGTGTTGTTGTTGAGCTGCGGGTGACACAAGAACTTCAGATAGTTTCGCCATTTCAACAGCATTGAAAAGATCGTCATAATTGACTTCAACTAGATTTAAAGGACCTGAAGAGACAGGGATATCGCTTTCCATGATTGCGGTGGTTTCAGTGGATGGAGGGGCGCTGCGGATGTGAGAATCATCAAATTTCACATCGAAGCTTTCAATGATCAGCCTTGTACGTCTGATGAGCACTCGGTAAGCAATCTTGTTAGTGGAATAACCAAGGAAAATGCCTTCATCAGACTTCGGTGCAAACTTGTTAAGCTGATCTCTGTTGTTGATCACGAAAGATCTACACCCAAAAATATGAAAGAAGCGAACATTTGGTTTGCGGTTGTTAAGGCCCTCATATGGTGTTTTATTGAGGCGTTTGCACACAATGCTTCGGTTTTGTACAAAGCATGTGGTTGCTACAGCTTCAGCCCAGAAGTAGAGAGGAAGGTGTGCGAAGTTGAGCATAGATCTGTCTGCTTCTACTAAAGTGCGGTTCCTTCTCTCTACTACCCCATTTTTTTGTGGTGTGTAGGGAGCTGAGAAGTTGTGAGAGATGCCCTTGGACACCAAGAAGCTGTTGAGGAGATGATTAGTAAACTCGGTTCCATTATCACTGCGGATTCTTCGTACTGGAAGCTTGATCTGAAGTTCGACCTCTTTGATGAAGTTGATGAAAATCTATGGTGTTTCTGACTTGAGTCTGAGGAAGAAGACCCATGTGAAGCGTGTATAGTCATCTACAATAACCAGTATGTATTTTTTTATGATGGAGACTGGCTACGGTAGATGGACCGTAGAGATCAATGTGCAATAGCTCCAGTGGTTCAGAAATTGAAGAGTCCATTACCAGAGGGTGACTTGCTTTGGACTGTTTACCACATTCACAAGCCGAACAAAGAGTATCGTTGCTGAATTTGAGAATAGGGAGACCTCTGACTAGTTCTCCTGTGACCAAGTTGTTGATGTACCTGAAGTTGAGATGAGCTAGCTTGCGGTGCCATAGCCAGCTGACTTCGGATACAACTTTGGATAGGAAGCACAACTGCGGTCTGCCAATGATCAGAGAGACATCCAAAGGGTACATGGTACCTTCGGATCGGGATTTGATCAGGCATGTGTTCCTATCACTTGTCATTACATAGCAAAACTGATCATCAAATTCAACTCGATGTCCTGCTTTACATAGTTGGCCAACACTGATGAGATTGTGTTTAAGGCTTTCTACATAAGCAACTTTCTGAATGGAAAAGTTCCCCGTAGTGAGAACACCGTAACCTCGGATGACCCCATTCGCATTGTTGCCGAATGTGACATTTCCACCATTGCATATAGGCCTGAAATCCCAAAGGTATTCTAACCTTCCGGTCATGTGCAAGGAGCAGGCACTGTCAATTAACCATTCATCTTCTTGTTCCTCCTTGCACAAAGCCTGAGAATTACACGGTTAGTTTAGGCATCCAAACTAGTTTGGAGCCTGGGGCAATTGGTGAATTGCAAAGTGATGCATGGACCGAGGTTGTAGGGACGGGTCTCTTGTCAACTTTTAATCCTAGTGCTGGATGTTTGTGTAAAATTGGAGTGTTGTGAGTTTTCGAAAAAGTACGAGGTTTCTGACTCCGACTAGATTTGACATAGGATGAATTCTTTTGACAACTACACTGACATTTACAAAAAGAGATTTTGTCATTTGCTCTGACATTATGCTTGGTCAGCAGTCTATAGGATCAATTGGACTTGTTACCGGTCCGAGGTTGGTGATTTCTGACATGAGTGGTGTTGGATTTTGAAAAAGTTTGTTTTTGAAAAGGTTTAGCACATGCAAATCTTTGAGTCCTTTTCGGTGGGTTTGGTAGGATACCCTTCCACTTGTTGAAGTTTTGACGTGACTTTAAAAGTGTTGGTGTGGGTAAAATACCTTTCCATTTAGGATCATTTGAGGAATAGACCTGAAAACCATTGTTTCGAAAGGACTGACCACCCTTTTGGGTTGTGTCAGAAGAAGCAGGAATGACTTTTGAAGTTGGACTTTCCTTTTTGTTTGTTTTCTTGGAGGAAGAGTTTTTTGAAAAGTAGTGTGAGAAAACAAATTTTTCTAGACTCTTGGACTTTGGAATTCTGACATGCTTCTTATTTTTTGAAAAGATTTGTCTGTTTGTGCCTCGAGATCTAATTTCCTCTTTGAAGGCCTTTTTGGCCAAGGATTTTGGTGAACCGCAGTCATTGTTGTTCAACTGCGGTTTCCTGGAATTCTTAGAATGATTTTGAAAACGTGGGCTTGAGTCATCCGAACTTGAAGATTCTGGGATCTGAGAGCATTGACCTACTTCAAAGTTCTCTATAGGTAATTCATGATGAATCGCCTGAAGAGTCATAGTTCCTTTTACTGAGGATTCTGGTAGTGACGTTTTAACTACTGCAGAGTAAGTCTGAGTTGAGACTGCGGTGGGACTCTTGACTATAGTGTGATACACTGCGGTCTGAGGACAGAGGTGGAAAGTCTTTTGAGACTGCGGGGCCCTCAATGACAATTTCTTCATAAACTACGGATGATGTTTGAGAATTTGGGTAAATGGTGCCACAGATAGGGATGAGATCACTTGTGTGACCCGAAACCTCAGGCACAATTTCCTCAATGACACAATTATTGCTTAGATTGTGTAGTCTACCGAAGTGAGTTTTGATGTCTTCGGGAAAGGTCTTGTCATTGACTGGGAAATGAAATTCTCGGTCTGAAGGAACATACAGTCTGTCTTTGTTGAACCGGGGTGAGGAATCCATTGCGGTAGGGTATCCATTTGACCAACCCCAATTGTATGTATTGTCCACGGTTCCATTATTCACTAAATTTTCAATAGCTTCACTTTCATTGAACAATTTTTCGATTAAAAGTTTTAGGTGTACAATTTCTCTCTGAGCTAAATCTCTTTGGTTCAAAGCTATCTCTAATTGTGTTTCACTTAACATTCTTGCATCTTTCTCTAACTCTAAGTCTTTTTCTAACATAGCCAATTTGAGTCTTCTGTTATCCAGGCGTCCTCTTACATGGAACATCTCTTGGGACGCAATGTTCTTCTCATCTAAGGTTTTGTTATAGTCTGTAAGGACGGCAACACACGTGTCATTAAGATCATCTATGTATGGTTGACAGTCATGCATGCTATAGTTTAGAGTTTGGATCATGAGTTTTACCTGTTCGACGATGCTTAGAGTTCCATCCTTTGCCATGTAGCAGTAGTTGTTTTCCAGCTTTGTGGACTCATCATCATCCGCAGTTGCCAGCATGCAGATTTTCCCTTTTCCTTTGACACTGCTGATGGCTTCATCTTCGTCTCCGGATGACCAAACTTGATGGTCTCTTTTGACATGGGCTACGTATGCCCTTGCATTTTCCTTATCTTCCAACTCTTGAGCCATTCTAAGATAGAATGCTCTATCTTTTACTACATTGGCCTTACAATCTCTTGCAAAGTGATTCTCTTTGTTGCATTTGTGACAAATCACTACATCAGTCTTGTCTTCAGAGGTAGTACCGAAGTCAGTGTTCTGAGGAGACTGCGGTACCTCCTTTGGTTGATTATTTTGAGATTGCGGTGGTGGATGAGAACTTTTGGGATATCGAGGATGATTATTCTGGGAACTGAAGTTACGGTTGAATGGAGGTTTATTGAACTGTTGATTCTTGTGGAAGGAAGGAGGTGGTAGACGGTTGAACTGTTGGCTAACCAGAGCAATAGCCTTCTGAAATTCTTCTTCATCATCATACTCTAAATCAGCTTCGTATGACTGCGGTGGAGAGTCATACGATGAAGAGTAGGGTGACTGCGGTGGAACTTGTGCTATGGGAGCAAGTGGTCCTCCGAAGTCAGCACAGTCTTTGAGTACGGTGGATTCTTGTGCTTGCAGCTCTCCATAGAGCTTGTAGAGTGACAAAGAGTGAATCTTTCTATCGCCTTGGACTATCATCTTTGCCGTAGTCCAATGTCTTCCCAAACCATTAAGAAACTGAAGGTTTGTTTCATGGTTACTGCGGATGGTTCCCGCATTGGATAACTTGGTGACTATCAGATTGAACCTTTTGAAGGAGTCTTCCAAACTTTCTCCGGTATGAGCTTTGAAGTTGTTGAACTCATTGAGTGTGGTAGTAAGCTTCTTCTCTTGTGCTTGTTCTGAGCCTTCGTACAGATTCTTGAGAACTTCCCAGATCTCTTTTGCTGATTTGCAATTTATGATAATATCGAAGTTGTCAGGAGCAACTCCACAGGAGATTTCATAAAAAGCAACAACATTACTTTCCATTTTATCGAGATCATCCTTGGTGGGACGGCTCATAACTGGTTGACCTCCTCCTAGTCTGGTTGTAGCGCCGTCGGTTTGGACAGGTGTAAGGACTGGGACATGTGGTCCTTCTTCTACGGATCGCCATACATCTCTACCAAGTCTCGTTAAGTATCTTTCCATTCTTTGTGACCAGTGATGATACTCATTTGCTACCAGTATTGGGGCTCGGTTAGAACCACCAACACTGTTGGAAACGTTCAGAAATAACGATTGTGCCATTTGAAATTGTTTTTTTTTTAAAGAAATGAGCTTTAGTGGTATAGAAGGCCTTTTGAGAAATCAGAGTTCCGTTTTCAAAAAGCAACCACTATGGCTCTGATACCAATTGTTGAGAGAAAAACTTGGAGACACACTCGAACAAACGTTAGAACAAGTGGATTACGGAATAGTTAATCTCGAAGGATCTAGAAGCTCAACAATAATATTAATAAGTTATAGTTAGATAGTTAGAGAGTTAGTTGCGGAAAAGTAGAGAAATAGAAATGACAACAATTGTTATATCAAGTATACACATAAGTTGATTCATAACAAGGAATGCATTCAAACCAAGTTAATAAGGAAGATCAAACTTAGTGATTAAGTCACAGAAGACTTGCTCCGGAGAGAGGTTATAATCAGTTATGTTCTAGGAAGAATTGAGAGTAAGAAAGGATGAGTAATAAGATAGAGAAATAGAAAAGATAACTTAGAGAAATGTATTCAGAATAGATGCGTGAGTTATCCGTATAGAATACAAGAGAATGAGCTCTTATTTATAGAGAATCATGAAGTACACTAGATTACATCTCTATGAGTAGCCATGCAAGGCATACTGGATAATAGACTGTATTACAATAAAGACAAGTAAATTAATCTAGCTAAGTGACTGCGGTAGGAAGAGACTCCGGTTGCGTTTGCTGATGAAGAAGCTTGACTGCGGGTGCTGTATGGCTGCGGTAGCTGAAGAGGTTGCGGTAGCTGAAGTTCAAGAGGGTCACTTTTTATGATTCAACAGGGGACGTGTGTGTCATAGTGGGCATGGATTGGTTAAGCCGATTTGGGGCTGTTAAAGACTGCGAGCGACCGTTGGTGACGATACGAGACCCTAGTAAGGGAGTACTTACGGTGTACGGCGAGGGTACCCGATGTGGGTCAGCGTTCTGTTTGGCAGCTAGAGCGAGACAGAGTCTACAGCAGGGCTGCAGCGGGTTTTTAGCTTATGTGATGGATACACGAGGGGTAGCGGGGAGGCAAAGTTCCCTGGATGAGGTTCCGATAGTGCGTGAGTTCCCGGATGTTTTTCCCGAGGAGTTGCCGGGTGTACCTCCCGAGAGACAGGTAGAGTTCCGCATCGATTTGTTTCCGGGGGCAGCGCCTATCGCCAAGGCGCCTTATCGCCTTGCGCCGCCAAAGATGTAGGAGTTATCCTCGCAGCTTCAGGAGCTGCTGGGGAAGGGGTTTATTAGACCGAGTAGTTCCCCTTGGGGAGCGCCGATCCTTTTTGTCAAGAAAAAGGATGGTTCACACCGGATGTGCATTGATTACCGGGAGTTGAACAAGTTGACGGTCAAGAACCGTTACCCATTACCGAGGATCGACGATTTGTTCGATCAGTTACAGGGAGCGTCTTGGTTCTCCAAGATTGATCCGAGGTCTGGATATCATCAGATGAGAGTGCGTGATGAGGATATCCAGAAGACGGTGTTCAGGACTCGTTATGGGCATTACGAGTTCGTGGTGATGCCTTTCGGGCTCACCAATGCACCGACATCGTTCATGGATCTCATGAACAGGGTGTGTAGGCCGATGTTGGATCGTTCGGTGATCGTGTTCATTGATGATATTTTGGTGTATTCGAGATCTAGAGAGCAGCACGAGGAGCACCTGAGAGAGATCCTCGGAGTATTGAGGTCGGAGAGGCATTACGCCAAATTCTCCAAGTGCGATTTCTGGCTACGAGTGGTCCAGTTCTTGGGGCATCTCGTTAACCAGAATGGGATATTGGTCGATCCGGCCAAGATTGAGGTCGTGATGAGTTGGGAGGTGCCGAAATCCCCCACCGAGATCAGGAGTTTTTCTGGGGTTGGCCGGCTACTATCGGAGATTTATCAAGGATTTCTCCAAGATCATCGTGCCTCTCACCAGGTTGACCCGGAAGGGTGTTGCTTTTTCGTGGGGCCAGGAGTAGCAGACCTCGTTTGAGACACTTCGCCGGAGATTATGTGAAGCCCCGGTGTTAGCCCTCCTGGAAGGGATGGATGATTTCGTGGTGTATTGTGACGCATCGATATCACGGTTGGGTGCAGTACTTATGCAGAGGGGGCATGTGATAGCGTATGCATCGAGGCAGCTGAAGCCTCATGAGACGAGGTATCCCACCCACGATCTGGACTTGGGGGCAGTGGTGTTCGCCTCAAGATCTGGCGTCACTATTTGTATGGGGTTCGGTGTACCATATACACGGACCACAAGAGCTTGAAGTATTTGGTGGATCAGCCCAATCTGAATATGCACCAGAGGAGATGGTTGGATGTGGTAAAGGATTACGATTGTGAGATCCTGTACCACCCGGGCAAAGCTAATGTTGTAGCTGATGCCCTGAGCCGTAGGGCGGAGAGTGCCCCGATTCGAGACATTTGTATGCGGTTGACAGTGATGACTCCGGTGATGGACACCATTCGGGAGGCCCAGGAAGAGTCCGTGAGACCGGAGAACCATAAGAGAGAGCGAGTGATTGGGCAGGTACCTGAGTTTGTTACCAATAGTTGCGGGCTTATGACCTTTCAGGGTCGGATTTGGGTGCCGTATGCAGGCGGGGCGTGCACAACCTTGATGGAAGAGGCGCATCGATCAAGGTTCTCGATCCATCCCGGGGTCACTAAGATGTATTTGGATCTGAAGAAAGATTACTGGTGGCCCTGTATGAAGAGGGATGTAGCATGGTTTGTTGAGAGGTGTGTGACCTGTCGCAGGGTTAAGGCTGAGCACCAGCGTCCGCACGGTAAGTTGCAGCCACTTGAGGTTCCCCAGTGGAAGTGGGAACAGATTTACATGGATTTTATCACCAAATTGCCAAGGACCGCGAGGGGTGTCGATGCGATTTGGGTGATTGTCGACCGGCTGACAAAGAGCACTCACTTCGTTGCTATCAGTGAGAGCTCTTCTGCAGAGAGATTGGCAGAGTTGTATGTGAGGGAGGTGGTATCGTGGCATGAAGTACCGATCTCGATCGTGTCAGACCGAGATGTGCGTTTCACTTCCAGGTTCTGGAAGAAGTTCCATGAGGAGTTGGGTATGAGGCTGCATTTCAGTACCGCTTACCACCCCCAGACGGACGGACAGAGTGCGCGGACGATTCAGATGCTCGAGGACATGCTCCGAGCATGTGTATTGGACTTCGGGGGAAGTTGGGACACGTATCTGCCGTTGGCTGAGTTTTCTTATAACAACAAGCACCATTCGAGTATTGGTATGACTCCCTTCGAGTTGTTGTACGAGAGGAGATGTCGGACTCCCATTTGCTGGGGAGAGGTAGGGCAGCGCGTGATGGGCAGCACTGAGATAGTGCTTAAGACGACCGAGCAGATACAGTAGGTTAGACAGAGGTTGTCGACGGTCAGAGTCGCCAGAAGAGTTATACGGATAGGCGACGATCTGAGCTTGAGTTCCAGGTGGGAGACTTCGTACTCCTGAAAGTGTCTCCTTGGAAAGGAGTGATCCGATTCAGGAAGAGGGGCAAGCTGGGGCCCCGGTAGGGTGACCGCAAGGGTGGGAAGGGTAGCATACCGGTTGGAGCTACCTGCGGAGTTGAGTCAGATACATGATACCTTCAACGTGTCCTAGTTGAGAAAGTGTATAGCCGACGAGTCGGCGGTGGTACCATTGGAGGATATTCAGGTGGATGCGAGCCTGAATTATGTTGAGAGGCCAGTCGCGGTGGTGGATCGGAAGATCAAGGTTTTAAGAAATAAGGAAGTCCCACTGGTTCTGGTTCAGTGGCAGCAACGAAAAGGGTCCGAGCTGACTTGGGAGACGGAGGCGGAGATGCGGAAGCTGCACCCAGAACTGTTTGTAGAATGAGACTTCGTGGGCGAAGTCTGATTCTAGTGGGGGAGAATTGTAACATCCGGATTTCCAGGTATCATATCTTAATTGTTTATCTTGAGTTTTATGGAGGGACTCGGCGAGTAGACGCTCAGACTCGCCGAGTAGGATCGCAAATTCTTGTCTGGATTAATGACCGGACTCGACGAGTCGAGGAGTGGACTCAGCGAGTCCGCGCTGTAAAGTGAAACCCTAAATCTCAGGGCCTGAGCCCTATTTAAAGGCCCTTATGGCCGTCATTTGCGGCCACTACCCCCCTGAGAAACCCTAGAGAGCAGAGAGAAGCTTGTAGTGCAAGAGGAAGTCTAATCCATCATTCTTGAGTGTGTTTTAGCAAAGGGAAAGGAGGATTTCGAGCTAGGCAGTCTTGTGGGACTCAAATCTTCCATCATTTGGTGCAGAGCTGCTGAGGGAGGTAAGGATTCATGTCCATTTTCATTGAGTAATAGATTTCATGAATCTAGGGCTTTTTCTCTTCTTTTTGGTAAGAGATCTAGTGTATGTGATGTCCCCTTGTGTCAATATAATCAGATCTGGACCTTAAGAGGTCCAGAGAGTTCCTATTCTCCAGCTTTATGCAGTCCTTTATGAGTTTGGGGCTTAGGTTATCATATTAAGGGTTATTTTGGCATATAGAGGTGATAGTGTGATGCATGGGCCTAAAGTTCGAACCTTTACGCGATTATCATGCTTGGGAAGGTCAGATCTATAGATTAGAGAAGCAGATCTAACCTTAGAAGGTCATTTGAGTATGAACATGGAAGCAACTCGCCGAGTCCATAAGTGGACTCGACGAGTCGAGTCGGGGTTGCCACGCGATTCGTGGCAGGTGTAACCCGTCGAGTGGAGGGATGACTCGACGTGCCAAGTGAGACTAGAAGAATTTAGAGGACCCGCATGGACTCGTCGAGTCGCCCGTGTGCACTCGACGAGTCGGGTCAAACTTTGACCGTTGACTTTCGTTGACTTTAGGGTTCTGGTCAAGACTGATTCAAGAGAGTTCAGAGAGGGGTAGAATGGCCTTCTACCCAATCTTTAGAGATGAGTATATGAGAGAATATTGATCGGTGATGTTCTTTGAATAATAGGAGGAGGCTAGGTCGGGACGTTGAGCACGAGAGTTTATCCGACTTCATTGAGGTGAGTCTTCTCACTATACTGTACCTGGAAGGGTACTTATGTGTGACCGGAAGGTCTTGTATGCTATGAGATGTATGTGCTATATACTGTTATGTGATATGTATGTGTTATGTATGTTATGTATGATAAGGACCGGAAGGTCAAGATGTTATGGACCGGAAGGTCAAGATGACATGGACCGGAAGGTCAGGAGGTTACGGACCGGAAGGTCGATATGGGTAGGACCGGAAGGTCTACCGGGATTCGGGACGGAAGTCCCCTGAGACACTTGGATCGGAAGATCCTACAGAGTTATGGCCTGGAAAGGCATATGTGTTGTATATGGTATATTGGGGAACTCACTAAGCATTTATGCTTATAGTTGCTGTGTTATGTGTTTCAGGTACTAGCGAGGATCGCAGGAAGGCGCCGGCATGATCCGTACAAACTCGTAGAGATTATGTTTTGAGATTCTGGGATTTGTTTGTTATGATGACATTGGATACAGTTTTTTTGATATATTTGATGATTGAAAATATGATTTAAAAATGAAAAATTGTTTTGAAAATTTACGTCGTTACACCAGTCACTATTGTGTGAATGTGACCTCGAAGGGTTTCTTTTGGAGGATCTCCCTCTAGGCATGTTCTGCCAACCTTGTGCATAGTAAGGAACATATAAACGATGTGGGCAATTTCTGGCAATGTGACCGGGAGTCCCACAGTTAAAGCAAGTTTGTATTTTCATACAAATCAGATTGTGGCTTGGTCCTTGTCCAACTGAAGTTCGTTTCGAAGAACTTCACAAGAACAAGCACAAGAACATTTATTAGACTGCTTAACAAATTTTCGTGGCTGGGATCTTTCAACAGTGGGGTATCATAATTACAGGCTTTTGAAACCTTTTCAGCAGAACTAGAATTGATTTTCTTCTGCTCACTCGCATCTTGCATTGCTACATTCTCTGCGCATGAAGTAGAAGCATTAGAGTTGTTCACCTCAATATTCTCAGTTGGGCCAGATTGTTCAGTCTTAACTGAAGCAAGTACATGGGGCGGACCAAACTGAGCAGGTGTCTCTACCTCATTGGTTTCAAGGGGCGAGGTATAGTTATCATTGAACGGAGGTGGAACACTGTGATACCCTAGACCCTTATTCTGATTAGCTTTAAATTTTAATTGTTTTTCTATCATGGACTCAACTTTCTTACTTAACACATCAATTTTTTTAAAATTAAAGTCTGCATTTTCAAACTTATTTTTCAATGTGTCAAGCTCGACAGTTAGACTGGCAATCTTTACTTGAGCATAATCATAGTGCTCGCATTTAGTGCTGTATTCTGCATGAAGTTTTCTAAAGTCCTTGGTTTTGGCCTCTAATTGATTTTTTAAGGGTTTTTGGGCCTTTCTGAGAGTGTATCCTTCATATTTAAGGTCCTCAATTTCCCTAATTAATAATTCATGTTGATCACGATAATATTTAATTTTAGTTTCACAGGACCGAGAGCATGAGTTTTCACTTACTTTGGTGATTGAAGAACACATTATTCACCAAAAAGAATAATTTACCAAAAATAGAACTTATTGTGAAACCAATAAAAATGCCCTTTGACTTGAAACCTCGAAAGTCAAACTTGAAGGTCAAAGTTGAAAGTCAAACTTGAAAGTCAAACTTGAAAGTTAAACGTGAAAGTCAAACTTGAAAGCTTAAAAGTCAAACTTGAAAACTTGAAAGTCAAAGTTGAAAGTCAAACTTGAAAGTCAAACGTGAAAGTCAAACATGAAAGTCAAATTTTTTGTCCAAAAAAAAAAACCTTGACCAAAATCAGAAGTTTCTAGGCCGAAAATGAGGGGTTTGGACCAAAAACGTGACTTTTGGACCGAAAAGTGAGTTTTTGGACCGAAAATGCGAAGCCTCTTATCGCAACCGAGAAGCCTCGCACCGAAATCTCTCGGACCGAATACGCGAGACTGAAATCTGTCTGACCGAAATCGCAGGCCAAAAACCTGCGAGGCCGAGAACTACACCGAGAACCTTTATAGCTTCGGACCGAGAACTAGCGAGACCGAGAACTGCGGACCGAGAACCCTCGTCCTAACCGAGAACGCTACTGTGCCTCCGAGATCTTCTAGGGTTTGACCGAGGACCGAGGACAGCCGCCGGAATCTCGCAAATTTCGACTAAAAATACTAAAAACTTGCCAAAAAAACACAATTTTTTAGATTATTAAAGCAAACTCGATTAAAACTCCAAAATAATGAAGAACACAAAGAACAAAAAGCCTAAATTTCTTAAAAAATAAATCAAAAACACCTAGAAACTCCAATCCTTGGCTCTGATACCAATTGTAAGTCCCCAAATCACTATGTATCAATCGGATTTCACTATGATGGTGCGGAAACCCAATCTAGTGAATGATGCAAGATGTAATATGGAATAAGAACAATATGGTTAATCTTCAGTGCACACTATTATAGATGAATAGTCGGGTACATAAGATTCTTGATTACACTTGGATTTCTCTCTGTTTCTCTGTAAATCACGTTCTTGGCTTATGGCAGCCTCCGAAAACGTCCCATACTCTTTACAAGGCTCAAATGACACTATTTATACCTAGACCTAATAACCAAGGCCCAACCAAAAACCCAAACAAAACAATATTAAGCCTAACCAAAATCACATGTGATTTTGGTCCTAACAACACCAAAACATGGAGTTTTCGGTCCTAGACTGAGAACTCTAATAGCTTATGAAAAGCAAAGTATAAACCACAATTTATGACCTAACAACCTCGAAATCCTAGCCATCTGTGACAACCCGAAATTTCTATCTTGTACAACCAGTCAATTCAATCAAAGTCAGACCCATTTCCACTATCTTTTAGCATTGTTTAGAGCCTGTTTGAGTGTTCTAAGCCTAGTACCATCAAGGTTTGGGTTAGGGATGAGTTATCTTAAGTCATAGTATAACATCCGGGCCAATCACTCCTTCAAGAGGAGTGTACGGCCGTACACATGGGTGTACGGCCGTACATCCATCTACGGTCGTGAAATCTCACCTATATACGTGATACTCAGTCATTTTTCAACACTTTTCACACTTTCAAGCCTAGAATTCAGATTTTCTCTCTACTATCATCAATTCTCTCACCTAGATCTTCAAATATGTAAGTGTTTCCTAGCTTATTTTGTTGCTACATTGCTTTAACTAGTGATGAATCCATGTTTTCATTCCATAAATTTCATATTTTGTTAGATCTTCATCTTTCACCAAGAACACCAAGAACACACACTAGTTCTTGGTGGCCATAAACCCTCATCAAGCTTCCAAAATCGTGAGTAACTGCTTCCTATGCTTGTTATCTACTAGAAACACTTATTATTCATCTTAAAACGACCATCTTAGCAAGAACATGAAGGTGTACGACCATAGATCCTTGTACGGCCGTACACACCTCTGAGGGCCGTAAACCTTTATTGATGTTCATAGTTGGCCTTAAACTCTCCTTAAAGCTAAGCATGGGACCAAGAACACTTCCTTGATGCTAGATAGGACCTTAAAACACCTCATTTGCATACCTCTTCATGAGCATACGGCCGTACACTCATGGGCCGTGAACCCCATGGCCGTACACACTTTAGTGTGGCCGTGAACCTCCCTTATTCAATCATATGTGGTTTTAACACTTAGTTTCAAGTGTTTCCTAGACCCTAGGGTGATTCCCTATCATAACTAGTTGTATTATACACTAATTTGATACAAATATGTGTCATTATATGCTAAATAGGATCCGTGTATACTCGAGTCTTCACTTGACACTTAGCATCCTACAACCAATCTTACGTACGCATCACTCGCATCAGGTGAGTTCATACCCCTAAGCTTTTACTATTTTTCGTGTTTTCAGGGGGGGGGGGGAATACATGCCAAACATAAATGATTTTATGAAATTTATGCAAAAGGATTTCAATAAACTTAAAACGAATGGAATTGATACAATCATACAGTTTCTATGCTTTTATAAAATATTTAGATATTTTATCCCTTTTGTAATATGCTGAGCATAAGGGACGTTTTCAACTTACAAGCATAATCACATAGTTTTCAGACCAATACATAAATCAAAGTACATATACAAACACACAAACTATAAACTATATAGTTTGGGAATTCAATACAAGGTTATACATATACAAACACACAAACTATAAACAATATAGTTTGGGAATTCAATACAAGGTTATACATAGACAAACACACAAACTATAAACGATATAGTTTGGGAATTCAATACAAGGTTATACATATACAAACACACAGTTTGGGAATTCAATATAAGGTTATACATATTCAAACACACACAAACTATAGACGGTATAGTTTGGGAATTCAATACAAGGTTATACATATAGAAACACACACAAACTATAAACGGTATAGTTTGGGAATTCAATACACGGTTATACATATACAAACACACACAAACTATAAATGGTATAGTTTGGGAATTCAATACAAGGTTATACATATACAAACACACAAACTATAGTAGGTATAGTTTGGGAATTCAATACATGGTTATACATATACATACACATATCTTTTATAAATCTCTCCGTTATTTATTAAAAGGTTTTCTCGTATTATTACTTGTAATGTCGTTAATCTAGTTTGAGAGACACGTCTTTGGGTACAATTACATGTACTAGTGGAAGACTACCCTTATGATCCAGAGTCTCCTCGAGGGAGAGCGTGGGTTTGTGTATAGATCTATTCGGGACTGATAATCCCGCACCTTGCTGCTAGCTACAGTAGGATCGACAGGTCTACGGGTGACAAATTCATAAAGGATATTGGTGCCCGATTCGCACCATATCAGTTTAGTATGGTCATAAAACTCATAAGTAGATAACAACGATATATTTACGTAGTAATATACTTTACATGAACAATGATTATTTAGCATAATTATGGAAAATACATGGTTTCTTTATGAGAAATAAAACTACTATACATACTGGTAATAACCAAGGTTTTCAAACAGAACATTCTATCCATACTAGTGATAGCCAAGGTTTTCTTACAAAAAGGGATTTTTACATTCAAAACAGTATTATGCAATTAATCTGGTGGTAAATAAACATTCAAACAAATACTTATGGAACATTGTAACAAAATCACATGTTAGAAAATATAGGATTTTCTTGGAAACATACAAACATTTTCACTGATTCATTAACAATTTTTTATTACAAAAAGATACTTATGAACTCACCAGCTTTTATGCTGATGCTCTCTTTCAAAACCGCTTGTACTATCAGGAAATCAGTAGACAGGTACCTCGGCAGACTTTTGAGCAGACGGAGCGTATGGAGTCTCGTATTTCTTTTTGTTACTTTTGGATGTATAAAAATATGAAGCAAACAAATGTAAACACTTATTATATATATTCAATGTAATGGTTGTGTTTACTTTGATTACTATGATGCAATTATTGTGATACTACATACGACGTCGTCCCCCCCGGACGTTTCCGCCGTTTTGGTTTGGGGGTGTGGCAGATTGGTATCAGAGCTATTGTTTATAGTGAACTAAGTATATCGAACCTTACATGGTATACAACTATAAACACTAAGGGGGCCAAAGTGCTCTGAACTAAAAGTATACTTTTTCAAATATAAGTATTTTATAAGAAGTATACAAGTATACATACGTACAAGAAACATTATCATAAGTAGAACAAAACAAAAGTATTTGGATGTTGAACACTGCGGTTAAACCTGGATATTTATGTAATTATGTCTGGGATCAATATAGCCTGATCAACTATATTTATTTGAGACATGACCAACATGTGTCTGGGAGTGACCGTGATGTTGCAGCAAGCCTAAAACTTACCAAGCTTTATACATCAATAAATCGATAGAACAGAACATACAACATTAAAATACTATAGGAGTATTTTAGTTACTATAAGATAACAACAAAGTATCGAGCATACAATTATAATACTATAGAAGTATTATTAGATTCGACGTCTATTAACTATCTCTTTACCCTTATTCTCGCGTAGATAGCATGGCTGGATTCAATCTCCCTGGCGACCCGTACTTTCCCAACCAAGGAAATAATGGATGGCTCGAGGCAGCGCCAGAAGAAAATCATGAAATTCCTTTGGACGATGATTTCGCAGAACAATTCCCTGAAGAGGCCGACTCAGAACCTGAAGTCGAGAACCTACCTCAAGTGGACCCAATACCAAATCCTAACCACCGACTTGAATTCCAAGGTCCAACGCCTATGTGGGTTGGGAGTTTGAATAGGTGGAGCCACGAGCAAGGCTAACCCCTCCCATACAACGGAGACCGCAACTTGTACAATCTGAATGAGGGAGGCCCCGCAAACAAGGCCCTTCCAATCCCGGTTCGACGAGTGGCTCGCAATGTTGAGCTAGGTGTGGCAACTATTCAGCGAACTGTGGAGCTCGAAGAGGATTCAAGCGCTGGTATGGATCGAATTCATCGCCTTGAAATTGCTCATGGGAGAGCTATGAGAGACAATGAAGCCCTGTGGCAAGAGCTAGCTGCAACCCGAGCTGAGGTCATAGAGCTCCGAGCACGCCAGTCAGTATACGAGAGACACTTGCTTGACGTGGAGCGTCAGCTGGCCGAATTAACGATTCGTACGAGGGGTGCCCATCTCCGATAAGAAATACTCTACTCATCCTTTCTTTTGGTTTAAGGAATAACCTTCATATCTATGCTCTAAGTAGCACTTTTCCCCGTAAACATTCCTGTCTTGCAAGTACTGTTTCACTAGTTCTTTATGTTGTCAAATTTTCCCTCTGTTGGTATGTTGTAGACCTACTCCTAGGTCAAATTTTCCAAACTCTGTGTAGTCTCAATACCAATTATAGTGACAACAATCTTATTTCAGTTAAAGACCATCATTATCAAAAATATATTCTAGATCAGTAACATGCAAACTAAGTAACTCTATCAAAGTCATCCCACTATTTCATCTTTGAAATTTATAACTGAGAAATGCCACCTCACAAACGTCTCGTCAGAAATTCATTCAAGAATAGCCACTTCAAATCCAAAAGTTTATTTCATATAGACTTCCTTTATTGATGGTTATCAGGACACTATAGAAGTCGGATTATAATACTCTCGGAAGCCAGTATAACTTAGCTAAATTAACGCTCACCCAATACCCACTTCCATAGAATACACCTCAGGAACATTATCAGAATCATTCAGGGTAGTCCTCCAAGGCGTGAAATTTATAAGTATATAAATTCGTGAAATACAACTACCGATGATCATCGTTACTCACAAGATCGTTTCTCATCATGCAACAGAACCATGTCTTCACAATGAGGTAACCAACCAACTGGCAAGACACCAATTCTACAGATAGACTTCGCTACATTTCAAGCCACAGTCACAGCCACCGTGACAGCTGTCATGTCGCAATTCAATGCCAACAAACCGAATGAGAATGGAAACAGTTTCAACACTTCAAACCGTAACAACACACCAGGAAACCGACAAGGGCCTAGCCAGGATGATACTCCAACTCACAAACCTAAGAATAATAAACGAAAATTCTGGAACAAAAAGGAGCGCAAGTTATCTCAAAAACTTGCCAAGAGACAACAACCTGTGACAACTTCTACAGCCACGTCGTCTGCCACTCCAATACCAATGCCAGTACTAAAATATGCTGGAAATCTACCATATTGCAAGAGATGCAACTTCCACCACATAGGAAGATGATGCAAATTGCGATGTAAGAACTGCAACAGACATGGACACACCACTCGTTTCTGCAGGGCACCGACATGATCAATCACCCAAGTTCTTGGCGTGGAAGTGAGTCAGGTTTTTATAGTTGTAGCGAATCTGGACATTTCAAAAGAGATTGTCCAAGGACTAAAAATGGCGAAGAAGTTCGCTTCCGTAGGACCCCGACTCAACACATCACTTCAACTACCGATGCTAGTATAATTCAAGTATGCCATACATGTGGTGAAATGGGGCATTTCAAGAGAGACTGTCCAACGGAGAGAAATGACGGAGGAGAAGGAGGAGTGTAGCAGCATGACATATAAGAGCAACGAGGAACCCCCCTCCCTTTTTGAGATTTTGGTACGTCTTCTAAATAAATTTTTTAATCTATATGAGTATTAAAATTTGGGGAAATTAAAAAGTAATTATAAATAACTCACTCGTCCGAACAAGTCACGACATCCATAAGAAAACTAAAGATCCATTCAGGGAAGCTATGATGGATTAGTTTATACATCAGGTTGTGTATAGCTGAGATGTTGCAGACTTAGAGTGAGTGATTCCGCCTTAATTCCTGTTCCTTGTCTGGTTGTGGATTTAGGGCAGAGTCACTCAGTCGACCGTCTTATTTATCAAATTATACATAACTTGTATATGCCAAGCGATCATAGAGGTACCGAGAAGAATCATAACATAAAGTATCGTCACTAGTTATCAAAGCACTTTCACTACTAGTACTTGCTTCTTACGGTACAACTTGTGGCAGTGGTAATATCGAGAAAGCACTAGAAAGCCTACACATAATACACTGTCGAGCACACTCCGAATACACCATCATTATAACAAATGTTTCTTTCAAATCGACCTAACAATTATTTCTATAAAGAATCCGGCATAGTCATTCAACAGGGATTAGTGTGGTCCTCACTATACCAAGTTCGTGTGTTACGAAAACCCACCGCCTTAACCGACCGATTATCGAGACCCTTGTCACTCGTAACGACAACCCGACATAGATCTCTGAATCGCCTCTTTCATATTCTAGACCCGAAGTACTCATGCGAGGAGTATCTTACCCTTCGAAACCCTTCCGAAGTATACCCAGTAAAACCTCCAGAACTACCACTCGTCCAATGGGTCAAGTTTAAGCTTAGAGACTAACACAGATCCATATTCAAGAGATAGACAAGAGAGTCGTGCTGATAAGAGACGAAAACCTTTGGAGTTCTAGGTTGGTAACCGTGTTCTTTTGAAGGTCTCACCCAGGAAAGGCACGATACGCTTTGGAAAGCGTGGAAAGCTGAATCCGAGATACATAGGACCATTCGAGATTCCCGCTAGGATCGGTCCCGTAGCATACAAACTTCGTTTACCCGAGAACTTAGCAACGTATATCCCATCTTCCATGTCTCGAACCTAAAGAAGTGTTTATCCGACAAAACCCTTGTAACCCCTCTTGATGAGATCGAGATCAACGAGAACCATAACTTTGTGGAAGAGCCAGTAGAGATCATGGACCGAGAGGTCAAAGAAACGAAGCAAAGCCGTATCCCGATAGCGAAGGTTCGCTGGAATGCCAAGCGGGGACCCGAATTTACTTAGGAGCGCGAAGATTCAATGAAACAGAAGTACCCTCATCTATTTCTGAGCTCATGATTTGTATTCAGTGTCTGAATTTCGGGACGACATTCCCTCTAACGAGGGGATGATGTGACAACCCGAAATTTCTATCTTGTACAACCAGTCAATTCAATCAAAGTCAGACCCATTTCCGCTATCTTTTAGCATTATTTAGAGCCTGTTTGAGTGTTCTAAGCCTAGTACCATCAAGGTTTGGGTTAGGGATGAGTTATCTTAAGTCATAGTATAGCATCCGGGCCAATCACTCCTTCAAGAGGAGTGTACGGCCGTACAGATGGGTGTACGGCCGTACACCCATCTACGTGCGTGAACTCTCACCTATATAAGTGATACTCAGTCATTTTTCAACACTTTTCACACTTTCAAGCCAAGAATTCGGATTCTCTCTCTACTATCATCAATTCTCTCACCTAGATCTTCAAAGATGTAAGTGTTTCCTACCTTAATTTGTTGCTACATTGCTTTAACTAGTGATGAATCCATGTTTTCATTCCATAAATTTCATCTTTTGTTAGATCTTCATCTTAAATCGACCATCTTAGCAAGAACATGAAGGTGTACGGCCGTAGACCCTTGTACGGCCGTACACACCTCTTAGGGCCGTAAACCCTTATTGATGTTCATAGTTGGCCTTAAACTCTCCTTAAAGCTAAGCACGGGACCAAAAACACTTCCTTGATGCTAGATAGGACCTTAAAACACCTCATTTGCATACCACTTCATGAGTGTACGGCCGTACACTCATGGGCCGTGAACCCCATGGCCGTACACACTTTAGTGTGGTCGTGAACCTCCCTTATTCAATAATATGTGATTTTAACACTTAGTTTCAAGTGTTTCCTAGTTCCTAGGGTGATTCCCTATCATAACTAGTTGTATTATACACTAATTTGATACAAATATGTGTCATTATATGCTAAATAGGATCCGTGTATACTCGAGTCTTCACTTGACACTTAGCATCCTACAACCAATCTTACGTACGCATCACTCGCAGCAGGTGACTTCATACCCCTAAGCTTTTACTATTTTTCGTGTGTTCAGGGGGGAATACAAGCCAAACATAAATGATTTGATGAAATTTGTACAAAAGGATTTCGATAAACTTAAAACGGATGCAATTGGTACAATCATATAGTTTCTGTACTTTTATAGAATATTTCGATATTTTATCCTTTTTGTAATATGCTGAGCATAAGGGACGTTTTCAACTTACAAGCATAACCACATAGTTTTCAGACCAATACATAAATCAAAGTACATATACAAACACACAAACTATAAACGGTATAGTTTGGGAATTCAATGCAAGGTTATACATATACAAACACACAAACTATAAACGATATAGTTTGGGAATTCAATACAAGGTTATACATATACAAACACACAAACTATAAACGGTATAGTTTGGGAATTCAATACAAGGTTATACATATACAAACACACACAAACTATAAACGGTATAGTTTGGGAATTCAATACAAGGTTATACATATACAAACACACACAAATTATAAACGGTATAGTTTGGGAATTCAATACAAGGTTATACATATACAAACACACACAAACTATAAACGATATAGTTTGGGAATTCAATACAAGGTTATACATATACAAACACACAAACTATAGTAGGTATAGTTTGGGAATTCAATACATGGTTATACATATACATACACACATCTTTTATAAACCTCTCCGTTATTTATAAAAAGGTTTTCTCTTATTATTACTTGTCATATCGTTAATCTAGTTTGAGAGACACGTCTTTGGGTACAATTACATGTACTAGTGGAAGACTACCCTTATGATCCAGAGTCTCCTCGAGGGAGAGCATGAGTTTGTGTATAGATCTATACGGGACTGACAATCCCGCACCTTGCTGCTAGCTACAGTAGGACCGGCAGGTCTACGGGTGACAAAGTCATAAAGGATATATATTGGTGCCCGATTCGCGCCATATCAGTTTAGTATGGTCATAAAACTCGCAAGTAGATAAGAACAATATATTTACGTAGTAATATACTTTACATGAACAATGATTATTTAGCATAATTATGGAAAATACATGGTTTCTTTATGAGAAATAAAACTACTATACATACTGGTAATAACCAGGGTTTTCAAACAGAACATTCTATTCATACGAGTGATAGCCAAGTTTTTCTTACAAAAAGGGATTTTTACATTCAAATCAGTATTATGCAATTAATCTGGTGGTAAATAAACATTCAAACAAATACTTACGGAACATTGTAACAAAATCACATGTTAGAAAATATTGGATTTACTTGGAAACATACAAACATTTTCACCGATTTATTAACAGGTTTTTATTACAAAAAGATACTTATGAACTCACTAGCTTTTATGCTGATACTCTCTTTCAAAACCGGTTGTATTCTCAGGAAATCAGTAGACAGGTACCTCGGTAGACTTTTGAGCAGACGGAGCGTATGGAGTCTCGTATTTCTTTTTGTTACTTTTGGATGTATAAAAATATGAAGCAAACAGATGTAAACACTTATTATATATATATATTCAATGTAATGGTTATGTTTACTTTGATTACTATGATGCAATTGTTGTGATACTACATATGACATCATCCACCCCGGACGTTTCCGTCGTTTCGGTTTGGGGGTGTGACACCATCTTGTAATAGTTTTGAAGCCTTAGTGTGTTTTTATGTGTATTTTTGAAGAAGTAGTCCATTGGAGAAGCATGTGTGAGCTAAAAGCTTTGTAGATCCAGAATTTTCACTTCATCATCCACCTCCAGGAGGTATAAAGCTTGCGTATTGATGTTCCTTTATGATAGATCGAGTTAGCTCATGAGTTTTTATGTGTTTTGTCCCATAACCTTGGTCTTAATGGGTTTAAGCTACCCCATACCTTATGAGTATCATTTCTAGATGTTTCCGAGCTTGTAGGGTCATAAAAGTGGGAGCTTGGTCACTCCCATCTATCCATGCATGAGCTCTTGAGCATTAGAATGTTTTATGGACTTAGGGTTTGGCCTTGTGCTCTTTTTATCCATGCAAATGCATAAAGTCAGAGACTATACCCCTTAGGACGTTCATTAGATCCATATATGAGGATTGGAATGTTGGTCTTTTTGTATTAAGAGCTTAACGAAAAGTTGGTTAATTAGCATATTACACTGGGCGTAATCTGAGCTACGTTTAACTTAGCCTGGAAGTTCCTCATTTTCCATCAGAGGCTCTCCTCTGAGTGTAGAGCATGGTGTTACACTGAGCGTAGCACCAGAAGATTGAATTTTGGTCAAAATGGATATTAGGTCAAGTGGAGTGGGTTCTAGTCTTGGAAGGGTAAAATGGTTTTTTACCCGAAGAAGAGCAACTACGAAACAAGACCCTTTAGTGTCGATTATTACCTTAATTTGTGATTTATGATTAGTGTGAGGAGTTCCAGTATCTGGAACTCGAGTGTGAGATTTGTCTGTCTCCAGATTGAGGTGAGTCTTCTCACTATACTGTGTAGGATGCTAGCTATCTTTGTGACTATTGCATTGGTATATTGGGCTGGACCCATTTTGTATGTTGTTCTGGGCTCATTTTGTATGTTGGGCGGGGGCCGTTTGTTTGCTCGGCGGGGCCCGATATGATGGGCAGGGCTCCATATGATGGGAGGGGCTTAATGTTATGTATGTTATGTGGTATTTTTGGGAACTCACTAAGCTTTGTGCTTATAGTTTTGTGATTTAATATTTTTAGGTACTTCCAGTTCTAAAGGGAAGGGTCCGACTTGACTACACAACGTTTCCCCCCTATAATTTTCTGCACTGATGACTTTTGTTATACTCTGGTATTTGAGATACATTTATATATTGTTGATTTTGGAACAAATGATGTATGAATTTGATGGCTTCAAATTGAATTTTTTTTTTCAGTATTTTGGGATGTTACAAGTTGGTATCAGAGCCTTGGTTTGAGGGATTTGGGCACACTCCCAGGTATTTCTGGACTTAAACTGAGGAATTGATAATATTTAAAAAAGAAAATAAGTTTTCTAAAAAGGATTTTACAAAGAAAGGGGGTGTGACGCGTGCAATCAGCCGAGCTCAAGTAAGTGGTTCCCAAAATACCCATACATAAGTATTATGCTTAGTATGCTATTATGTGAATTGAATACTAGTGTAGGACTAAGGATACCCTCAGGAATCGCATGCTAGAATTGTATGATTTGTGTGATGCCTTGTAGCCTAGGGGATTGGACGTTATGTATTACTAGGGATCTATATCAAAAAGGTTAATTGCTAAGTGTATTCCTTAGAATTGTATACTATTAGGATCATATAGCCCCATAATGGCTGGTTTAGCCTTATTTCATGTTCCTTTTTTGGTTGTGGGCTTAGGGTAGAATAATTTATTCGACAGTCTATATGATCCTATTTTGTGTATAATTTGTATGCATAAGGCAACCGACGGTGTTGGTAGAAGTTCGTTGTAGTGTACGAGCAAGTGAGAAGATGATACCTAAGAGAGCCTAGGAGTGCTGTAGCAAGTTATGTATGTTGTTTAGCATAAGGGTTATGATAATTGCCATGGTTAGTACCTTAGGGGATTCAAGATGATTCTTGAGGAAAGTACGGATGGGTGTGGAAGGTAGTATTGAGACCGTACTACTAAAAGCACATGATTTGTACTCGAGTCAAGGTTGGTCACGGAGATCTTAGGCTGCTTGCAGTGTGAGAGTTTCCTTGAGTAATTTCTGATCATTTATATATGTTTGTTTTTCAGTATGGTTATGACTACTTGAGGATGAGGTTCTGGTTCAGGTTTTGGCTATGGTGCAGAACCAATTGATGAGAGGATGCACGAGTTCATTGCATTTGAGATAACTCGCGGTATTATGGAGGCCACCCCTGTGATGTTCGGTACCATCAAGGAGTAGATCATGTAGCTTTTGGATGTGCATTTAGGGGATTTTCGGGTTGAGATTGCGGCAGGACAGTTGGGGGTTCGAACTCTCTCTTTTCAGGAGTTCAAGGCTTGTGGAGCCCCAAAGTTCTTCGGGGTGAAGGACCCTATTGATAGCCGATGGTGGATCATTGACATGGAGAATGCTCATCGAACGAGCTTCTACCCGAAGGTGGGATTTACATATTGCTTTCTGAGGGACCGATCTCGTGACTAGTGGGAGGAGATTGGTCATGCTTTGGGATCTGCGGCCGTGGCAGACATTACTTAGGATGATTCCGTGACGAGGTTCCAAGCTGAGTTTACACCGTATGTCGAGGTGCATCAGCTGGTGAGGGAGTTTCAAGACTTTCACCAGACTACGCAGACTGTGTCGAAGATCACTGCCAAGTTCCGGGAGATAACTCTACTGGTTCCGTAGTATGCAGCGGATGAGGATACGAAGAAGAGGAGGTACCATGATATGTTGAAGGATAATATTTGAAATTTTGTGAGATTGTCGGGTTTCAAGACCCTCGAGGATATGATAGTTAGAGCCTGTGAGTGGGATATTGATTTGGAGCTTCTGAGGAACGGAGACCAGTGCAGGCACAAACATCAGAGGGACATGCGAAGAGGTACAAGATTGCTGATTCGCAATTAAGAGGCCATCAGGGTCGAGGCTTTTGTGCCAAATATGAGAGGTCTCATGAGGGGAGCTCTCGTGAGAAGGGTGGGAGTTGATTTAATTACGTCAAGTCGAGCCATTTCAACAGGGATTGCACTCGTGGAGCATTTATATGTTTCTAGTACAATTATATGGGCCACAAGAAGGTTGATTTCCCGAGATTAACAGGAGGAGCAGTGGCGGCACCTGCACCAGCTACTTTGAGGATTACCGATGGCCGCCAAGGCAAGGCGGCGGCTCCTGTGGTGAAGATCAGGGAATTGCAGTTGACAGCGGAGGAGGCGTGAGCAGCACCTGATGTGGTTACCGGTATGTATCTTTACCATATCTTTTACTGCTTACCTTGTTTATGCTTATGTATTATCTGTTTATGTATAGGGACGTTTATAGTCAATGGTACGGCTGCTCATGTTCTGTTCGATTAAGGTGCTATGCGATCTTTTGTGTCTCTTGCGCTCAACAAGAAATTTAGAGATGCTCCAGGGACTTTGGAGTATCCGTTGGAGGTGGAGATTGCTTCTAGGGTTCATTAGGGATGTGTTCTGAAAATGTTCAGCGAGAGATATTTGACTGATTTAGTTCTAATTCCTCTATGAAGGTTGAAATTTATTGTAGGTATGGACTGGTTGGGCCCTAATGGGGATATGATTGATTGCGAGCACCATTTGGTGAGAGTTAGAACCCCAAGTGGGGGAGACCTGGTTATTTATGGCGATAATCTATTTAATTAGCTTCAGGATGCATCTTGGTTCTCCAAGATTGATTTGCGAACGCGTTATCTGTAGTTCATTTGAATCGAGTATTAAGAAAAAAAATCAAGAACAAAAAGCGTTAAGAACACAGATGTAAATAAATTATGTTTGGCTCGTTGATTTCGTCTGAACAAGTACACAAGTACATGAGAGAGTAAAGTACAAAGTGCTCAAAAACTCTCGACTCCTATACTTACCCTATTTATAGGGTGATACAGACACATACAAAAAATACATAATGACAAGACATTGAAGCTTCGACATCTAACATTGCCTTACATAATACATACATATCGAAGTATTTGAATTCGACTTCGACACTACTCAGACCAAAGAGTACTTCGATACCTCACTATACATTTCAACCCTTAAATATTCCCCTTAGTCAGAAGTGTCGAACTCATGCAATCATCTTCATGGTCTGGTGAAGTATCATGCGAACCTCCATATACCAAACATTTGTATTTCGAACTTAAGCCTTATCTTCTGCAACATCCCGTTTGCCATTGCTGAGACGAACTGGAAGGCTTTTATATTGAGAGTTCGTGTACCTCTCCACATTACAAACTTGGAACAAAAATTTAGTCATCTTTCCATTCTTGTTCTTACCCATAAAAACAACTCCCAAGGGTTTATGCACAATCTCCCCATCAACATAATCTTTGAGATTAATCTTCCCTTTCAACATTGACTGAGGAAATTTCGAAGTCCTATTAATCGCCATTGCTAGCTCAATATCAGTAACTGCCAAGCAATCATAGTAGTTATCTATGAATACTTTGATATGAGCAAACCGTATAAGGAAATCATCCTTGTTGTTTTATTGAACCTTTGACACATCAAAAGTACTTAGAATCTTTGTCACATTGATCAGGTCATTCAGATTCATTAGAGGAAAGTCAGCAATCGAGAAGTCACATACCATATTATTTGCTCTGACCAAAAAATAGAGAAAATTCTATAGTAAGACTTCGAACAGACTCTCTCTTGAAATATTCATCACTTTGAAAATCTTTACTGAAGACCATACTTCCTCTTCTTTCTTCTCCAAGACTGCATGAAATCTCATTTTCAGCCTCTTATACTCTTCTTGATCTTTGAATTGATCAGGAAACTTATACTGTGCAGAAACAAACATCATATGATTTATTGGAAAATCCAGTTGATTAAAGTCAGAATTTTCAATCTCATAAATCTTCTTTGGAAATTTTCCAAAATCATGCTTCTTCCCAGATGAAACAAATTGTTTGATTGTTTCATTGCACCAGTATTTCATAGGATCACCTTTGTTCAAACTTAGCGGATCATTTTCTCGTTGTCTTAGAATGCTGTTAATCTGTCGTTGCCTTTCAATTTCCATGTCTACATTTCTCTTATTCTCTTCTTCAGAAAGATTAATTTCAATGCCTTTCCCTTTGTATTCCTTATCATCATTTGAAGGATATGGTTTCAAACTTGAACTTGATTCCCCAACACTTTCTCCAATAACAATGACTTTCGTTATTGGTCTCGATGTTGTAGTTTTAGAAGTGGTTGTTAGCGAAATAGGAAGTGATGTAGGAATTTGAGTCGACATCACTTTCCCTACCACAACACCGTTATCAGTATCTTTTGAAGGGCTAACACCATTTTCTCCCCCTTGCACCACATGTTTTGCAGGTGGGGCATTTGTTGGCAATAGAAGTACCAACTTCAGAATGGGACCAAGCTCTGCCTTGATATTTGATTCGATAGAAGAAATCATCTTCGAGATAGAAGATTGTTGAAAAAGATCAAGTTTCGAAAGAGATTCTTTTAAGCTTCCCAAAAACTCCTTCAACTTTTCAAACACTTTAGAATCTTGTTCTGTTTTCGCATCAAGCTTGGTGGAGTATGAAGTGTTATATTCCACAAGTTTCGTTATGGCATTAGCAATGACATCAACCTTTCCATGAAGAATGGAGTAATTATTCTCTAACTTTTCCACTTCCTTCGTGATCTCATACTTAAGCTCTGTCACCTTGAAGTTTACAGATTCCTCCACCTTTTGGACTTGCTTAACAAAAATTTCATGACGTTCTTTTGCAACATCACGAAGTTTTTTAACTTTATATTGAAAATTTCAAGCATGATGCTTTAAACGTTCATCATGTTGTTTCTCAATTTGCTCCATAGCAAGTTTAAGGCGATTCTCCTGAGACTTGAGCATAATATCCATTTCAACCCGAGAAATTGAGTTTCGTCCTCCTGTATCAGCTTGAATTCGTAACAACGAATTCAGCTTGTGATTGAGAATCTTAAACTATTTTCCTAACATGAGCATGTTATCAGGAATATTATCTTCTTCACGATCGAACTAAATTTCTGCAAAAGATCCATAATATCATCATCATCAGGTTCATCTTCTTGAACTATCTTTTCTTTATCAGTGGATTGCAAAGAGAAAAGGGTTGTGACTGGTTGATGCATGATGTTGGAGAATGTTGGTGAAATAGTAGAAGCAGGAAGTGAAGATGGTATTGGTGAAGAGAAGGGTGGTAACGAAGTTGAAGTATCATAGAGTGTGGATTCGATGGTAAAAGAGAGAATAAGTTATGTATGGATAGTAGAGGTTTCAATAGAAGAAATACCAAGGGCCTCATTATGCATCATCCCTTCACCCACAGTGACATTTGTGTCCATATCAGATATGTTTACAGGGATGCATGAGGTTCGAACCTCCTCCGTAACGAACCCAGTTCTCGAAACCTGGGATGGTATAACAACAGCCTTCGCAGGGATGGTAGTAGATGGAGATTCACTCAAATTAGTGGTTGTATCTGTATGAGATACGTGTACATGGCCACCAAGACTTCAAGTCTCCTCGATAGTCGACTTAACTGGACAATCCATTTCAGGTGTCTCAAAGCCAAATCCAATATCTTGATGAATAAATGACCTTTCGCTTCCACTGTCAAGATCTATTTCAACAACAACTTCGTTAAGTGGATCAGCCAGTTGTTTCTTCTTCTTCTTGATCTTTTTGAGCACTTCGTGAGGTTTGCGTTTCTTCGAGGCAGGTGATACTAGAACAGGAACATCATGAATACGCACACCCCTTCGGTTAAGTTGGGGTTTATGTATTTTATTTATTTCGTTCGATATAGATACCTCTTTAGGTGAAGAAAGGGGCTCAACAGAAACTTCTTCAATTATTGGTCTTTCAGGAGAATGAAGAGGTCGATGAGCAGGCTTCTTTGTTCTTTTGAGAACGCTTGTCTTCGATGGAACAACCTCCCTAGGAATTTCTTTTTCGACACTCTGTTGAACATGTTTTGTAACCTCCTTCTCTACTTGCACAGGAACAAATTTTAGTTGTTTAGTCTGATGGGTTTGAGCCATAAGAACTTTCCTATGTGCACATGCAAACCCTAATTGCTTGGATCTAGGTTTCTCTAATTGAACATGCATTGAATCCAAGACTTGCAATACTAGATCTAATGTAATATATTGAATCTAATCATATGAAATCAGATCTGAAAGAATACCTTGAATTACTTGTTTGATACTTCTTCTTCTTGGAGCTTACAGTCACAATTGTCACTCCTCTAATGGCTTACAAACACCAACTAGCAAGAAGATGATCTTGAGAGAGAGGGAGGAGGGATAGAAATCATCCCTAGGGTTCCTTGGCTTGCAAGAGTGCCGATTTCTCCACCCCAAGGGTCCTATTTATACTATGAGCTATTAGGGTTTCTCCTTTAACCCTAATTGAATGACTTAGGCCCTAAGCAATCCAAGATCCTTCTAGATACAAGGCTTGGACGAATTTAAGGTTCCCAAACCCTAAATTTCGTCCACCCCAATATCCATAAGGATACATAGCCCAAAATACAACTATCACACATTTGACAGTTTATGCCCTTTATTCAATTAACCTCTTTAAGTCACCAAATTAATTCTCAATTAATATATGACTTATATTAATCAAATAATATTATTATTCCTTAAATATATATTATTCTCATAATATATTAATAATATCTCTTCTCTCTTAACAAATCATCCTGTCAAGTTGCTATGGTGAAGGCAACCCAAAAGGACCATGCATAACTGGGTCAAGTACTTACCAAATATAGTTACAGCCTTAGACACTAATCCAATAGTCTCCCACATGGATAAGTCTAGTAACTATATATGCAAACACAATCCGATTAGCAATCGTAGCTCTCAAAGACGCTGTCAACTCTGATCTTATCAGTATCCTGCCCTTTAGATAAGGGATCGTATAATCCTTTGTTCTAGATATCGTGCGAACAATTACATGGAACATGGTCATACTTATTGTCCTGCAATTTGTTTCTCGATCTCAGATTCATTTGACATAGAACTTAATCGAACACATCTATTTAGTTCTGACCGGGCCCGACACATAAGTCAAATCAAATCATCGAGGGGCCCTGATATCGCTTTTACCCTCTTAGGATAAAAGGAACAGATAAACTTCGACTTATATGCATTTACTATCCACTAATCAAATTACACACAACAATACGTTTTATAACATCAAGTTACTGATGCATTTGCGCATTATCAATGCATAACCAATTAACAAAGAATAAACCATATATCTAGGTTTTAAGACTATATGATATTACCATCTTGTGATCACTCGTGATAAATTCCATGAAGTGATTCCAACAAGTGCGGGTTTATTCCAATGCTCAAATCAAGTTCATAAGCACTCATAAACGTTGCAGCAAACCTTTGCAATGTCTAATACACTTTAGACAATCTACACAACAATTCATGACAGTCTTCATTCATACCTACTTCCAACATATGAACGACTGTGGACTATTCGAATAATTCGATTATTATCAAATAATTAATTACTCAGGAAGTCAAAACATGCAAAATGAAACAATAGTTAAACAATTAACATAAGACAGTAGCTTTACTTATAAATAATACTCCTTTATTTAATCATCAAATGTCAATTACATTTATCTATTACACGTTTCCAAACTATCTAATCTAAACTAATATCGTCCTTTAGCCCAATGCTCCTAGCGTGATGCAAATGCTTAACCCTGCTAAGTCCCTTCGTAAGCGGATCTGCTGGGTTATCCTCTGACGATACCCTCTTTACCACGATGTGTCCTTCTTCTACTCGATGTCTAATAAAATGATATTTTCTGTCGATATGTCGAGATCTACCATGATCCCTCGGTTCCTTGGTCAAAGAAACCGCTCCTTCATTATGACAAAAAATTTCCATAGGCTCCTTTATGGTAGGCACAACTCCAAGATCACCAATGAAGTTCTTCAACCACATAGCCTCCTTTGACGCTTCGCTCGCTGCAATGTACTCTGATTCGCACGTTGAATCAGCTACTGTTTCTTCCTTGGAACTTTTCCAAGTCACCGCTCCCCCATTAAGGGTAAAGACCCAGCCCGACTGCGAATGGTAGTTGTCCCTGTCGGTCTGAAAGCTAGCGTCACTATACCCTCGCACCTTTAAGTCATCACTCCCTCCGAGGACTAAAAACCATTCATTTGTCCTCCGAAGGTACTTAACTATATTCTTGACTGCAATCCAATGAGCTCTACCTGGGTTCCCCTGATATCTACTGACCATGCTCAAAGCAAAGGCCACATCAGGGCGAGTACAAGTCATAGCGTACATGATTGAGCCAACTGCGGAAGCATAGGGTATTCGGCTCATCTCAGCTATCTCGGCTTCTGTACTCGGGCTTTGAGTCTTACTCAATTTGGCATTACTCTGTATCGGTAGTTCTCCCTTTTTCGAGTTTTCCATACTAAAACGTTTTAGTACCTTATCCAAGTAAGTATTCTGACTAAGTCCTATTAGTCTCTCACTTCGTTCTCTCACTATCCTTATTCCTAAAATATAGGAAGCCTCTCCGAGGTCCTTCATAGCCAAACACTTCCCGAGCCAGGACTTAACCTCCTGCAGAGTCGGGACGTTGTTTCCTATGAGCAGTATGTCATCGACATACAAAACGAGAAAGCTAACTATACTCCCACTGGCCTTGACATATACACATGATTCATCTTCACTTCGTACAAATCCAAACTCTTTGACTTTCTCATCGAAGCAAAGATTCCATCTGCGAGACGCTTGCTTAAGCCCATAAATGGACTTCTCAAGCTTACACACTCTATTGGGATGCTTTGGATCGACAAAACCCTCTGGCTGAGCCATGTAAACATCCTCAGCCAACTTCCCATTAAGGAAAGCGGTTTTTACATCCATTTGCCATATTTCATAGTCATGAAATGCAGCAATGGCTAGCATCACCCTAATAGACTTTATCTTCGCAACTGGTGAGAAGGTTTCGTCGTAGTCAACTCCAGGAGTCTGAGTGAAACCCTTCGCAACCAATCGCGCCTTATAAGTGTGCACGTTTCCATCCACGTCGGTCTTCTTCTTGAAGATCCACTTGCACCCGACCGTCTTACGACCTGGTAAATTGTCAAGCAAATTCCAAACTTGGTTGTCATACATGGACTGGATCTCGCTGTCCATCGCCTCTTTCC
This sequence comes from Lactuca virosa, assembly GCF_052849685.1. Taxonomy (NCBI): domain Eukaryota; kingdom Viridiplantae; phylum Streptophyta; class Magnoliopsida; order Asterales; family Asteraceae; genus Lactuca; species Lactuca virosa. The sequence continues at coordinate 162,608,523 of NC_136432.1, read as the reverse complement.
ATTTCACAGACTCTGGGCCTGCCATGGCTTCCTCATAGCTATTAGGTTCATCTAGATTTATTAGTGTACCATCACTAATATACGTGTCCCCTTCGGTAGTAATATGAAAACCATAAAACTGGGGTTGAACTCTAACTCTTTCGAAACGTCTAAGAGGTAAGGACTCGTCAATTGGTTCAACTGGAGTTTCCTCCTCGGGTTGAGCGCCAGTGTTAGAGGTTCCTTCATCGCTAGATTCTTGAATCTCTTCAAGATCGACTTACCTCCCACTGTCTCCTTGGCTTATGAGTTCTCGCTCTCGGAAAACCCCTCTCCTCGCAACGAAGACAACATTGTCACTCGGTCTATAGAAGAGATATCCAAAGGATTTCTGTGGGTAGCCGATGAATATACATCGCTCACTACGAGGTTCGAGCTTGTCGTGAGTTTCTCGTCTTACGAAAACTTCACAGCCCCAAACCTTCATATGTGCCAACGAGGGAGCTTTCCCTGTCCACATCTCGTAAGGTGTTTTGGCAACCTTCTTTGTGGGTACTAAATTAAGGATATGGGCGGCAGTCTCTAAGGCATACCCCCAGAATGAGATAGGTAGTGAAGCACGACTCATCATGGAACGAACCATGTCTAGCAAGGTTCGATTACGCCTCTCAGCTACACCATTCAATTGTGGTGTCCTAGGTGGCGTCAATTGTGAAACTATTCCACATTCCTTGAGGTAGTCGTGGAATTCAAGACTTAGGTACTCTCCACCTCGATCAGATCGAAGCATCTTGATTTTCCTGCCCAATTGATTCTCCACTTCTTGTTTAAACTCTTTGAACTTTTCAAAAGTTTCTGACTTGTGCTTGATTAAGTAGATATACCTATATCTGCTATAATCATCTGTGAAAGTCACATAGAAGCGATTTGCATCCCTTGTGGTGGATCTAAAGGGTCCACATACATCTGTATGTATGAGATCCAATAAACCCTCACCCCTCGCACAAGTGCCAGTGAAGGGTGACTTGGTCATTTTTCCAAGTAAACAAGATTCGCACGTGTCATCTTCCCTAAGGTCGAGCGACTCCAACACTCCATCCTTTTGGAGTTGGGCTATGCGCTTCTTGTTGACATGTCCAAGACGACAATGCCACAAGGATGTTTTATCCATACCATTGGAAGAATCCATACACAACACATCATTTCCTAGGTTATCTACAACCATAACAGTTTCATAAATTCCATTACAAGGCATTGCTTCAAAATATAAAACACCATTTAGATAAGCATAAATCGAACCATTCTCATTATTAAACGAATATCTAAATCCTTGTCTAAATAAACCATGAAAAGAAATGATGTTTCTTGCCATATCTGGCGAGTAGCAACAATTATTTAATTCTAAATTCAAACCATTCCTAAGCTCTAAAGAATACACTCCAATCTTGGTGACAGGCGACGTTCTTCTGTTTCCCATGATCAGATTTATTCTTCCAAGCTCCACATCCCTATTTCTTCCTAGTCCCTGCAAATCAGAACAAATGTGGTAACCACACCCTGTATCAAGAACCCAAGAAATAGCATGAGATGAATCATTAGATTTAATTGTGTAAATACTTGCGAAAGATGGCTTGATCTTCCCATCCTTGATGGCTTGCAGATATTCCGGGCAGCTTCTCTTCCAATGCCCTAATGGTGGCACTCTGCCTCCTTTGGGTTTGGGTTGGGCTTACCAAGATCAACCTTGGTCCCACTAGAAGAGGAACCATTTTGGGACTTTCCTTTGTGGTGGTTCTTTGAAAAAGCCTTCCTCTTCTTGCCCCTTCCGTGTCCAATAGCCAAAACAGGAGCAACGGGTGGATTGGGAGTTGGTGCAACAGACTTGTCCTTGAGGTTGCTCTCAGCAGTCCTCAGGAGCCCTTGGAGTTTACTTAGGGTGACCTCTTCCTTGTTCATGTGGTAGGTCATCCTAAATTGGTTGTAGCATGAGGGCAAGGAGTGAAGAACAATGTCGATAGCCAAATCTTCCCCAAAGTTGACATTCAACTTGCGAAGACGATCAACATACCTTTGCATCTTTTGCAGGTGCACAGTAAGAGACTCTTCACTTCCCATTTTAGCAGTAATCATATTCGTTATGATTTCATAGCGCTCTTGCCTCGTGCTTTGGTGATACCTCTCCATCAAGTCTAGATGCATCTCATAAGGATACATGTCCTCATAGGACTTTTGGAATTCTGAGTTCATTGTGGCTATCATGATGCAATGGACCTTCGTTGCATCACGCTCATGGTTCTCAAAGACAGCCATTTCTTTAGGAGTAGCAGTTTCTGGATTGATCTTTTCGAGCTTCTCATCGAGAACATACTCTTTGTCCTCGTAATGCGCGATTGTGCGAATGTATCTTATCCATTCGCTAAAGTTCGTTCCATCGAATGTCACTTTTTGACAAAGGCTCATTAGAGGAAATGAGCTAGCAGCTGCGTTGTTTGCGCTAGACATCTACAAATAGAAAGAACAAAGTTTGATTAGATTAAGTCCCTAATTAACACCCAAAATGAAAAATTAGGGCTAGGACCCAACAACGTTATTTACACATTAGAAAAGGGATGCCGTAATCCAATATGTAAATAATTTGGAGGTAAGTGAATGACGATTCACTAATTCTTCACCATAAAAACATAAGCTTTAAGTTTTTAAATGTATTGAGAATTCCTAGATTTCTTTGAGATTCATTGAACCTTTCAATGGCATGTTTAAATCTCGATATGCCCCTCTCGTTTGTGACTGGGATGCCGAGGATCACAAAGTGGGTGTGAATAACCATGCAAATGTACATGGTGCCCTCACTGTTACAGTTACCTATTCAATGTGCTGGTTAACCACACACGCTCCATTGAACTATAACGAACGATGATTCATCCTTTGTCACCTTTGCTTAGAACCCAATTAATGTGCCGGTTAACCACACGCGCTCCATTAATGTCTTAGCGAGGGTACAAAGTGTAATTTCATGGGATTGCATCAATTCACTTTTCCTAAAGTAACTAAGATTGGGAATTTTATAAAACATGTTTAGTTACTTTATATAGATTCATTATACTTATTAATGAGAGGAGGTTTGCCCTATCCTACCCGTTCGGCTAACGACCCTCCACCAGTCAAGCAAGCGGTGGGTGTGAATGTACACCCATTAAGCGCCATTTTATAGGCAGCAACCTTATACCCACCTTATAGACCGGCTTCGTGAATGAGGCCTACTAACGGTAAGACTAGCATTGTAAATCATACATATATATATATTAAGCTTGTAATAATATAATAGTATAGGGTTGAATTTTAAACTTGTAAAATTCTAGGGATTGAAATTTAAAATTATCCAAATTAAACTTTTAATCACAAAATTTAAAATTTCAAAGCTTGAGGACATGTCTTGAACTTTTTCAAAGCATAAGGATCAAATAGCAAATAATATAAATCATCTAATTAGATTATCTCAATTTGATCTTATTTAATGTTACTTGCAAAACAATTTACCAATTCAATTCAAATAATCAACAATTATCATATAAGGAAATTATTATTCAACTAATTGGTAATTATCTTTTGTTGGGTCAAGAATATACTCATATATATGATTAAAATCGGATTTTAATGACCCAAAACAGTTAAGGCAAGTATCCTCAAGTAAAACATCAAGAAATCCCGAAACTTCCTCCTTCTGACGCTCGAACTCGCCGAGTACCTCTATGGACTCGCCGAGTTGGAGCTACTCGCCGAGTACAGCAGTCAGAATCACAAAATCGAATTTTTTCAAGCAACAAGCAATCAACCAATGCATCAATTCAATAGAAATCAATCAAAGCTTTGATACCACTGATGGGTTTGAGCCATAAGAACTTTCCTATGTGCACATGCAAACCCTAATTTCTTGGATCTAGGTTTCTCTAATTGAACATGCATTGAATCCAAGACTTGCAATACTAGATCTAATGTAATATATTGAATCTAATCATATGAAATCAGATCTGAAAGAATACCTTGAATTACTTGCTTGATACTTCTTCTTCTTGGAGCTTAGAGTCACAATTGTCACTCCTCTAATGGCTTACAAACACCAACCAGCAAGAAGATGATCTTGAGAGAGAGGGGGGAGGGATAGAAATCGGCCCTAGGGTTCCTTGGCTTGCAAGAGTGCCGATTTCTCCACCCCAAGGGTCCTATTTATACTATGAGCTATTAGGGTTTCTCCTTTAACCCTAATTGAATGACTTAGGCCCTAAGCAATCCAAGATCCTTCTAGATACAAGGCTTGGACGAATTTAAGGTTCCCAAACCCTAAATTTCGTCCACCCAAATATCCATAAGGATACATAGCCCAAAATACAACTATCACATATTCGTGAGGTTTGCGTTTCTTCGAGGCAGGTGATACTAGAACAAGAACATCATGAATACGCACACCCCTTCGGTTAAGTTGGGGTTTATGTATTTTATTTATTTCGTTCGATATAGATACCTCTTTAGGTGAAGAAAGGGGCTCAACAGAAACTTCTTCAATTATTGGTCTTTCGGGAAAATGAAGAGGTCGATGAGCAGGCTTCTTTGTTCTTTTGAGAACGCTTGTCTTCGATGGAACAACCTCCCTAGGAATTTCTTTTTCGACACTCTGTTGAACATGTTTTGTAACCTCCTTCTCTACTTGCACAGGAACAAATTTTAGTTGTTTAGTCTTCTTCGATTTCCTAGAAGCTTTAGCAGCCTTCAATGTGCCTTCAGCCCCCTTTGGCAATAAAACCCCAACTTGAACATTTGGGTTAACAATTTTCAAATACTGAACACGAATCGGATTGGCAGGATCAATTTTTCGTAACATAGCATCAGGAATTCGAGCCACACTCGAAAAGAGAACTGGATCCTCAGTAACAACTTTTGGAGTTTGATACGTAGAAACTTCGCCTTTTCAACCTCCAATGGAACCAAAATCCCCTCTTTCTCATATACATCCTTTAATATCAAGCTCCAATACCTCGCACAAGATACACCATTCGTGACATTGGTGTGAGAAATTCTGCTACCAAATTCTTCCCATATCTGAGTGACATATTCGACATTAAGCTCATAGTAAAGACCTACAATCATTTCATACACCTCTAACTTCGCTTTATCAAGCCCTGTACTACGACCAGTCAAGCATCGTAGAAAAGTACCAAATAAGAAATTCCACACAGGGCAAAGCAGACTTTCGAAACTGACTGATTTGAGTGAGAGTTGGTTGATGACCCATGTCATTAAACATGTAAACAATCTGTTCATTCATTACTTCATAGAACGGACCTGTATAAGGACTCTTCATGATTTGAGTAAACTGCTGCTTGGTAAGCTTGTATAGTTAATTGTTCGCCAGTTGGAATGTAACCACTTTCGTCGTTTTGTTAAGCACCGTCACTGATCCCGCCAGTGATAACTAGGTCATAGGAACAGAGAATGAAGACGCGATAACAGTTGATTGAACATAGTGATTTAGGGCAACAATCAACATCTGCAACTATTTAGGATATTGCGTAACATCTGGTTGGACACAAAAATTTGAACTTTGAATCTCATCAATGGATGAGAAGTTGCTTCTTGATTGGTGGTGTTGGATGGATCAACATTACCAGTAGGTGCCGCAATGGTTAGGATTTGTGAGAATTGTGAAACAACAATTATCTTGAAAAAATATTGGGGAAAACCAATTTACTCCACCAAAATCCTTTATAATCTGCGTATAATTTGAATTTGAACCGCTAACCAATGAGATTTTACAACGTGTTGCCTTTTTTGTTGGGTCGGTTTCCGTAAAAGTCGCCACGTCAAAAAAGTGATCATCAAAATTTCCTAAAAACCCGTGAAAGACTGAACCATTACATCCGCCGAACGTTTCATTGATCCCAATGAGATAAGAACCGTCACTTGGTTCGAACTGTTACCATAAAGTTTCTTCATCAAGAGAACATCTGGCCTTCACTTAAAGGTAAGGCTCATTCACTTTTGGGATTGGAAATTAAAATCATATGCCAGACTTTGCGAAATCTAGGTTTGAGTTGGTATTACCCAAAACCTCGAGGATTCCAGTGTAAATGTGTGTCATAGAATTAACGGGAATTAAATAAAAAAAATGTGCGTATAGTGACATCAAATAATATTTGATGTAAAAGTAGTTGGATCCCGGTAAAAGATTACTTCATTCGACATCAAGAGAGATGACAAACTGCTTATGTGGTTTCCCATGAAGTATAATCGAATACTCCTCAATGAGTATTGAAGGGCCACTTTTGGCACATGTTTCAAAGGTAGGCACAATTTTGTTCAATACCATAACTTAACATAAGTGTGAATTGATTGAACAAAATTACTTGTATGACCAATGTAGTCAAGAACAAGTGTGAGGTTGGATAACATATTGAAATGACGAGAGTTCGAAAAGATATTCAGACAGAAATCATAATCCAAAAACAATTTGGATCCTGTTGGGCAAAAATTTCTTGGTTAAAGAACATTTTGTCAAGACCACTCATAACGAAAGGAATATGATTTTGAATATTGAAATGTGGTACAGAAACAAATGTTTCATTATAATCTAAAACAAGATGTTCACCGTCATTTCCTTAAAAGTTGGGATTGTTGGGTTTCACCATCATCACAGAAAAATGGATCACGATCATAAACACAGTTTTGTGCAATATCTACATTCTGGTTGGTTTCTACTAGAGATGTCGAGGATATTCAGTGATGTGTGTGATCGTGAAGAAACATTTTAGTGGGAAAGATTGGTTAAGAAAACACATTGTACCTCTGCTCATGATATGGACTTTGTAGTAATCTCTTAACTCAAAAATGAGAAGAGAAAGGTAGCTCTTCGACTAATGTGAATATAACATGTTTGGGAAGAAACATTCATAGTGAGAGAACCATTAAGACTCCGAAACACATAGAGTCTTTGAGGCTTATGGTCAACATACAACAACATGCTTCTAGGGACACCTAACTAGTGCAATAGTTCGATATCATACCTGTCCCTCTTTTGAATGTATTCCATTGACATTCGCCACCATAGTATGTTGATATAGAGAGTTACAGAAATGCTAAACACACAAAACAAAATAAAGAAAATCTTTTTGAATTTTTGTTTTTGAAAATTAAAGCCAAAAATAAGAAAATATTTTTGGAATTTTTGTTTTTGAAACTTAAAGACAAAAATAAGAAAATATTTTTGGAATTTTTGTTTTTGAAAATTAAAGACAAAAATAAGAAAATCTTTTTGGAATTTTTGTTTTATAATATTGAAAATAAAAAATAAAAAAATAAAGCAATAAAGTGTTACCAAATTCTTTCGATGTAAGAAGTAGCAACTTCCAGAGGCAGTGTACATCGAACAACATTTCTTCCTAGATATCGAAGGCTGATCTGAACGATGCAGAAGAATTTCAAAATCAAAGGTAGTAGAACATTGAATGGTGAACAGTAACCTCTGAACACTTCAGCAGTGCTTTGACATCTGTTGATTCACGATGATGACGAACCAGGAGCTGAGCTTGCATCAATCATTCCTAAACCATTTAAGATTCTTCGAAATGATTTTTCATCCAAAGGTTTTGTGAATACGTCTTCAAGTTGATCTGTCATTTTGACAAAATGAACGTCAATATTACCATCTTCGACATGATCCTTGATAAAATGATAGCGAAGAGCTACGTGCTTTGTCATTGAATGTTGAACCGGATTATGGCAGATGCGTATGACACTTTGTAAATCACAATATAAAGGGATCTTCTTCATATTTATTGCATAATGATGAAGTTGGATTTGAATCCAGATGACTTGAAAAGTGCAAGCTGCAGCAACAACATACTCTGCTTCTATTGTGGAAATCGAAACACATGTTTGTTTATTCGATTACCAGCTTACAAGCGTCCCGTACAAAAGTTGACAACCACCAGTTGTGCTTTTTCTATCAAGTTGACACCCACCAAGGTCTGCATCAGAAAATGCTTGTATGAAAAATCAAGTCTTCGAAGGGTACCACAAACCCAACGACACAGTTCCTTTGAGATATCGAAATATGTTCTTCACAGCTGTTAGATGGGGTTCTCTGGGATATAGTTGATACCTGTCACAATTGCAAACAACGAACATGATATCAGGTCTACTAGTTGTTAAGTACAATAGAGAACCTATCATGATTCTGTATAAAGTGAGATCCACATCAGGCTTATCCAACGAAGGACCTAAGCGCGTGCCGACTGCCATCGGTACTTTCAACTTTGAACTATTCATCATGCCAAATTTCTCAAGTAAGTTACGAGAGTTCTTCTCTTGATTTATGAAAATACCTTCCCTGCTTTGACGAATATTCCATCCCAGAAAATTATTTATCTTACCCATCATACTCATTTCGAACTGGCTTTTCATCATATTCTCAAATTCCCTAGATAACGAAGGGTCAGTTGAGCCAAAAATAATATCATCTATATAAATTTGAACTAGCGTCAGATGATCCCCTAGTTTCTTTCGAAATAGAGTAGGATCAACTGATCCTCGCTTAAATTTAGAGAGTTTTAAGAGATTGGTAAGAGTTGCATACGAGGTTCGAGGTGCTTGTTTTAAGCCATAAATAGCCTTATCAAGTATATAACAATGATCAGGGAATTTGTCATTTACAAAACCTGGTGGTTGTTCGACATAAACAATTTCCTCTAAGACTCCATTGAGAAAAGCGCAATTGACATCCATTTGGTACACATCAAAGTATTTATGTGCTGCATATGCAAGAAATATTGGAATAGCCTTGAGTCTTGCGATAGGGCAACAGTTTTATCATAGTCAATACCTTCTTGTTGCAAATATCATTTAACAACCCGTCTAACTTTGTTTCGAACAACATTGCCTTCTTTATCAGTTTTATTTTTAAAAATCCATTTTAATCCAATGACCGAAACATCATCAGGCTTTGGAACTAGTCTCTAAACCTTATTTCGGTCAAATTCAGCAAGTTCATATTGCCTCACAACAATCCAATCAGGATTTGTGCACGTGTCATCACTCCAGCTTGAGTATCACCAAGAACCTGTTATTTTGAATGGTTTCGTGTCCATCTGTCCATTGGTGGATATGTAGGATCAAAATCCAAAGGTGCATCTTCGAATATTTCATCTGTTTCAGAACCTTCAACTGCATTCGACACATTATCAGAAACATCATGAAAATTATCAGTTTGATCAGTAGAAACATTAGGCATTTATCCATTTACTTCCCCCTCGACAAATGGTTCTGGACTGTTATGCTCCTGCTCGACATCAACATTGTTCTGGCCATGCTCCCCGTCAAACTGATGTGTATTTCGATCATGCTCCCCTCAACAGTTGAGTTATGAATATGATCGTGTGATATCGAAATCAAGTGCTCGCCCTCCACTTGATCACCATGCAAAACAGGTAGATGTTCGACATGAACTTGTGAAGTTAAGGTCGATAGAGAATCATCTTTTTCCCTAGTTACCGTCGAATCATCAGAATGCTTCGAATCCGATTATCATCAGCATGAAATTAAACATCTATTACTCTATCTGGAACACCAAAAATTAAATCAAAATCAATATAGAAAGAATTCACAATTGCTGACTCATCATTTCTTTCAGAAATAATTAGCTTTTGTGTGAAAGTCTATTCAACACATTTGACATGATAGTCATCGAAGGTAAGATTGAACGTTTCCTCAATCTTTCTTGTTCGCTTATTCAAAACCCGATATGCTACTTAGTTGTGCGAGTATCCCAAGAATATTCCTTCATCAGATTTTGACTGAAATTTTTAAAGATTATCTTTGAGATTCATGATAAAGCACTTGTAACCAAAAACGTGGAAAAATTTAACATTAGGCTATCAATTGTTGATGATTTCATAAGGGGTGATGTTAAAACGAGGATGGATGAATGAACGATTTTGAGTGAAGCATGCTGTCGAGACTACTTCTGGCCAGAGTTATTAAGGAAGATTTGCATATGTCAACATTGTTGTTGTGGCTTCACATAGAGATCTATTCCTCCGTTCGACAACACCATTTTGTTGCAGTGTGCAAGGAGATTAAAAATTATGCGAAATCCCTAATTCGGGCAAGAATGAATCAAGAGTTTGATTCTTGAATTCTTAACCATTATCGCTTTTGATTCTTCTAACTTTCTTCCTCAGACTTAATTCGATGTTCTTGATGAAATCTATCATCACTTGAGATTTTTCAGACTTCTGATGAAGAAAGAACACCCATGTAAACCTTGAAAAGCCATCAATAATGAGAAATATGTACTTCTTTTTATTGAGAGTCTCAACAGTCGACGGTCCACAAAGGTCAATGTGATGAAGTTCCAGAGGTTCGTTGATATTTGAGTCGATGACGATGGGATGACCTTGACGATGTTGCTTTCCCTGTTCACATGATGCACATAATGAATCGTTATCAAATTTTAATACAGGTAAGCCACGAACAAGATCATGTATAACCAGTTTGTTAAGATTCTTGAAATTCAAATGGGAGACTCGACGATGCCACAACCTGCTGAGATCTGATGAGGCTTTCGAAAGTAAGCAGACAGAGGGAACACCAATAATGGGCTTCATTTCGAGTGTGAACATGTCACCTTTCCTTTTCGACTTAAGCAAAACTTACTTCGTTTCTTTGTTAGAGATGACACTTCCTTCTTCATCGAAGACTACTTGATTGCCAGTGCCCTCAACAAGTTGCGAAACACTTATCAAGTTGTGTTGTAACCCTTTGACATATGCCACTCTGTTTACAGTAACTTCCCATTCGTTACTTTGCCATAACCTTTCACATTGCATTTTTGACTATTTCCAAACTTCACAACTCCAACATTATCCAAACTTCTATAGTCTCACAGATTCTCCTTTCAACATGTCATGTGATGAGAGCAACCACTATTGATATACCAATGTTCATCGTATTGCTCGACACATAGTACCTGCGATCAATTTATATAATTTAGGTCCCCAAGGCTTTTTGGGTCCTTGGATATTAGTTTGAAATGCATTGTGAAATGACGAACCTAGCACCCAATTTAAAGCTTTTGACTTTAAACTATCTATTAAGTTAACTTAGATATAGTTGGGAATTGAAATGTAAACATTCAATGGTTTAGGTTCGACACTGACTTTCCCTTTTCCATCAACAGTTCGTTGTGATTCAACCTTTGTCTTGGGAATTTCTTTCCACCGTTTCACTGATGGATTTGATTCTAATGATGATGAATTACCAGTTTGTGTCTTGTTCAAGTAGCTTTCATTTCCTATTCAGAGAACTTTCCCAATTGATATTACTTCCCTTTGCCTTCAAGCCAATGGTTAATATTATTTACATCATTTTTCCCTTTCACAAAAGAAGCTTTGACTTTCTTCTTTGACTAAGGATTTGCAAAGGGAGGTTTTATTGGGTTAAACGATGCATTTTTCTTCACTTTTACTTCCAATTTTTCAAAATTTCGTTTTGGAAAAGATGGATTTGTAGAATTGTGAAACTGATTTTGATATTGCTTATTATAACCAACCGATGTTCGATTAAAAACCTTTTTTCCTTGTGGAAAACTTCTTTGACTTTGATCTTGATTGAAATTTCTTTGTTCATTACTTCGAACAACATTTATTTGAATTTTTTTTGAGAAAACCTTTCATTTTGAGGATATGGAACAAAATTCCTTGAACGTTGGTTTTGAGCAAAAGTTACATTTCCTTGTTTTTGAACATTTGGTGTTCGAACTTGTTTTTGAACAGTAGATTGACCTTTTGGAAAATCATTTTGCTTTTGAGCGGACTTATTTTGAATAAAGGTCTTATTTTGAGATAACATCTTAACTTGTTCAGATGTTTTTTTGCTTAAAAACTTTTTGTTTTTGAAAGGTCTTGACATTTTTCTAATAGACTTTGTTTCGTGCTTTTGACAATGAAACACCTTTCTATTTTGCAACTTTTTGAACACTTTCAATGAAGATTAGTGACTTTGTCTTTTGATTTTGCAAAATAGTTTCACTTATTTGAACATCAATTTTGATTTTTTGGATTTTATTTCGCAAACTCGTTTCGGTTATTGTCTTTGAAAAGTTGTTGAATTTTTATTTAAACTATTTTCAACCCTGCTTTGGTTCGAGAAGAAACCTTCGTCTGTCACATCTTTGTTATCTTCTTCAACAATTTTATTTATCTTAGCGTTCACCTTATCACTATTTCCTGTAGTGTCAAACACCTGATTCGGGAGCACGACTGCATCGGTGCACTTGAAACACGGATATACGACTGAGTTTGATTCAAGATAATGAGGTCTTTTTTCTTTCATCACCTTTTCAAACTATTCTATTTCTTCATAAACCTGTTCGACAACAACTCTAGGAATAGTTGTTTCAATCGAAATGTCATGCTCATCACTATAACTGTCACAGTCTTCGACAACCACATGGTCATAATCATGAACTTTCGATGTAGAGGGTTGGTCAGTGTTAACCTTTTCCATTGAATCACGACAATTTTCATTGACCTTGGCCATCAAAGTGACATTAATGACAGATAGTTGAGAACAATAACCAATTTTCTCTTCCTCATTTTCACTGATATTGTCAGAATCATCTTCGATATCAGCAAAATTTTGTTGGGAGTCTAATGTCGAAGTCTTAATCATGTTCAAAATTTTGATTTGTTCAATTTTAGAAAGAGTTCCATTAACAATATGCACTAAATGATCAACATTCAAACATTCATCAATTTTCATCAATTTTAACAATTCCATAAGCATAAGAATCATTAGGCACTTTATTGAATTATGATATTTTCTTTTCGCAATCATAGGAAGTTGCATCAATTTTCTATCTTTCGTATTCTAAGAAAGGCAATAACTTCCTATGTTTCTCTTTGCATATGTCTGAAGAGTGATGAAGATCAGTTAATTTGGCATACAATCTTTTAGCACTGTTACAAGAAATGTTTTGCTGTTTCATTAACACAATATTGTCTGCCCTAACTGAATCTCTATCTAGAGTAATATTTTGCAATTGTAGCTCTAGACAATCTGTTATACTCTTCTTAGACTCCAAATGATTTTGTGTATCTAACAGCAAAGTTTTCGAACGCTCAGATTCGCTACTAACATAAATTAGCATATCATTAACATATGAGAGAGTATCATCAAAATTAGATTAAACTGTAAGATAAGAACTTGAAGGAATATCAAACGATTCAAGAAGAGAACGTACCTTCGATGTCATAGGTAACTTATCAGCTCCTGTTGACACGAAACATTTACTAGTGACTTTTTCCTCATCTTCAAATTGTGCAAACATTGCACCATGGGTGGGGTTTCTCATCTCTTCATCGTATGAACCAGATGACCAACTCTAGTAAGTTCCATCTTCTTCTTTTCCTCCCTTCGCGACCAACAAAAAATCTTTGGTCTTCGCTCTCACCTCTTCCAGCCTTTCGATATAGCACACCTCGTCTTTAACTCTTTCCTTCTTCTCCTTTCTCTTTCTCAACATGCAATCTACTGCAAGATGATTTGCACCATTACAGTAATTACAATCGAACCCTAAATCTCCCTTCAGCTTCTTCTCAGCCTTCGCAACAACACTCTTACTTTCTTTCTTCTCTTCCTTCGACTTCATTCTTGTTCCTTTGCCTGATAAAGTGTTACTCTTGAACTCATTGTTGCTTTTGTATTTCGGATTGAAAGGATTCTTAAAGAACTTTTTAACTTTATTGTTCAAATAGAATGCCACAGTCTCATCCTCTGATATCATCAGAAGTACTTCATCTTTAGAACCAACTTGTTCAGTAGCTTCAATCTCAGAGTCTTTTGCTGAAACCTTCGACATCAAGGCCAGAGGACCTCCTAGATTCATCTTCCCTTCCTCAGCAATTTCATTGATTTTGCTCTCATGAGCTTTGAGCACATTATACAAGTCTCCCAATGAATAGCCATCAAATATTTCTAGAGTTTTTATCATAAGGCTGATGTTCCTCCACTCCTTTCTCAATCCCATAAGGAATGTAAGATTGTATTCAAGAGTTGACCGTGCAAATCCATAACGGTTACACTTGAATATCAACTCACTCAAGAGATCATAATAAAGTTCGATGGTTTTACTTTCCTTCTGCTTGAATTCTCCTAGTTCAAGTAAACATTGCTTCACAGAGCTCTTCTTCGTTTTCTCACTTCCCTGGTACTTTTCTTTCAAAGTATCCCAAATCTCTTTAGCAGACTTGCATCCTCGAACGAAGTTGTAAAGAACCGGTGGAAGAGCATCACGAAGTTCACAAAGACACTTTTTATCATTTGCCTTTTGTTTATCTGCTTGCAGGATAACATCGACAGAAGAACGAGCTGTTCCTACTTGTTCTAGCCTTCCTGGACGGTAATTTCCACTCGTAACACAACGCCAGAGATCTTCATCGATCCCATTGAGATAGTCTTCCATGCGATATGCTCATTGCTCGTAATACTCTGGAATAAAAATTGGAATCTTAGTGGAAGATCCAAACAGATGAGAAAAACTAGACATAGTGTTCATGTTGAAGTTCACCATTTTCGTACGGACTGAAACGACGATGAGATCCAGAAAAAGAGATCTAACGGATGAATCTATCAAAAAATGTTCAGAAAACACTCGATCTATCTAACGATTGTAGAATCATAACAAATCAATCAAATAGAACTAGTTTTCTTAATCAAGAGTGCGGGAATCTTTTGAATCGGAAAGAGCGATTCAAAAACTTTTGAAAAAGATGAGAAAACTAGAAACGACTGAATGTATCCTACTCTGATACTGAATATAGTTCGTTTGAATTGAGTATTAAGAACATAATCAAGAACAAAAAGCATTAAGAAAATATATGTAAATAAATTATGTTTGGCTCGTTGATTTCGTCTGAACAAGTAGACATGTACACGAGAGAGTAAAGTACAAAGTGCTAAAAAACTCTCGACTCCTATATTTACCCTATTTATAAGGTGATACAGATGCATATAGAAAATACATAAGGACTAGACATTTAAGCTTCAATATCTAACATTGCTTTACATAATACATACATATCGAAGTATTTGACTCCGACTTCGACACTACACAGACCAAAGGGTACTTCGACACCTCATTATACATTTCGACCATTACATTATCATCAGATGAGGGTCAGAGATGGGGATGTGAAGAAGACGACCTACACGACTCGTTATGGTCATTACGAGTGTGTGGTGATGCCATTCGGGTCACCAACACACTAGCAACGTTCATGGATCTCATGAACCGAGTATGTAGGCCGATACTAAATCGGTCGGTGATTGTGTTTATCGATGATATTTTGTTTTACGTTAAGACCAAGGAACAAAATGTGAAGCACTTATTGGAGGTTTTGGAGACCTTGAGAAAGGAGAGGCTTTATGCCAAATTCTCGAAATATGAGTTCTAGTTACGTGAGGTGCAATTTTTGGGCCACACTGTCAACCAAAAGGGTATATTGGTTGATCTCGCCATGATTAAAGCGGTAATGCAGTGTGAGATTCTGAGGAAACCTTCTGAGATCTGGAGTTTCCTTGGTTTAGTGGGTTATTATCGGAGGTTTATTTAGGATTTCTCTAATATTGTTGTACTTTTGACCAGCTTGACAAAGAAGAATGTTACATTCCGGTGGGGGCCTAATCATAAGGTAGTTTTCGAGACTCTGAGGTAGAAACTGTGCGAGGCTTCGATTCTTACTCTTCCCGTGGACATGGATGATTTTATGGTGTAATATGATGCATCGATATCGGGATTGGGGCAGTACTTAGGCAGAGGGGTCATGTGATTTCATACTCTTAGAGGCAGTTGAGGCCTCATGAGGCGAATTACCCTACACATGATTTAGAGCTGGGGGCTGTGGTTTTTTCCCTCAAGATTTGGATACCTTATTTGTATGTGGTTAGGTGCACTATTTACACTGATAGCAAGAATTTGAGGTATCTGATGGATAAAAAGAACTTGAATATGTGGCAACACCGGTGGTTGGATGTGGTGAAGGATTATGACTCCGAGATTTTATACCACCTAGGGAAGGCCAATGTTGTGGCCGATGCGTTGAGTCGCATGGCAACATATACACCCATCAGGGATCTGAGTCTGAGGATGATTATTGTTTCACTGTTGTTGGATTTGATCAAGAAAGGTCAGGTGGAGGGTCCGAAGAAGGAAAATTGGAAGGAAGAGGGGATCAGGGGTCAGACATCGTTGGAGGAGGCCATATTTCTGACCATTCGGGGGGGGGGGGGGGGGAGGGTGCGACGAAGATGTATAGAGACACGAGAATAAACTGTAGGTGAGCATGAATGAAGAAGGAGATAACATGATTTGTAGAGCGGTTCTTGACTTTTCGGTAAGTCAAGTCCGAACTTTAGAGGCCCCACGACAATATGCAGCCGTTACCCATTCCCGTGTGGAAATGGGAGGATATCATTATAGATTTTATCACGAAATTACTGAGGAAGGCACGTAGGGTTCATTCTATCTGGGTAATTGTCGATAGATTGACTAAGAGTGCTCATTTCATCCCTATCGCTGAGAGAATTTCCGCCGAATACTTGACCGATGTCTATATCGAGGAGGTGGTTGTTTGACATGGGTTTCGATTTCGGTAGTTTCAGACCCTGATGTTTGTTTCACTTCTAGATTATTGAAGAAGTTTCATGAGGAGTTGGGTACTTAGCTACTATTGAGTACCACATATCACCCTTAGACGGACGAACAGAGTAAGCAGACTATCCTGACTCTCGAGGATATGCTCTGGTGTATGTGCTAGATTTTGGCAAGAGCTAGGATACTTATCTTCAATTGGCTGAGTTCTCATACAACAACAATTATAATTCCATTATCAATCAACCTCCCTTCGAGATGCTTTACAGGGGGAAATATCGGACCCTGGTGTGCTGGGGCGAGGTCGGGCATCGGGTTATGGGGAGTACTGAGGTAGTACATAAGACCACCAAGTTGATACAACAGGTCCGCGGTCAGTTGCAGACCGTGAAAAGTCTCCAGAAAAGTTATGCCGACCGGAGACGACCAGACCTCAAGTTACAAGTTGGAGACTATGTGTTGCTGAAGGTGTCCTCCGGTTCCGGAAGTGGGGCAAGTTGGGCCCTCGGTACATTGGTCCTTTCAGGATTATCGCCCGAGTGGGAAAGGTTGTGTACTTAGTGGCTCTGCCTGACGAGCTCAGCCAGATCAACAACACGTTCCATGTCTTTCAGTTGCGAAAGTCTTTAGCTGATGATTTCGCAGTGGTTCCCTTGGATGAAATTTAGGGTGATGAACGCCTAAACAATATAAAGATACCGATCGCGATCCTTGATAGGAAGACAAAGACTTTGCGTAACAAGGTGGTGGGTTTGGATAAGGTGCAATGGTAGCATCAGAAGGGTTCGAAGTGAACGTAGGAGCCCGAGGAGGAAAATCAAGAGCATCACCCAGAGTTATTTGCAACAACGGACTTCGAGGATGAAGTCTGATTCTCGTGGGGGAGAGGTGTAACTCCCGTATCCGCATGTATTATTCTTAAGTTTTAATTGACAATTTCCTCCCCTTTATTTTGTAGAATGAGACTATACACACTTTAATTTGTAGAATGGATATTTCCACCCTTGTACTTTGCAAAATGTAACTTTCACCCCCTCAAATTTGAACAATGAACATTTACACTCATTCAACTTTTGTATATTGCCATGTTTGTAGGTTTAGTCCCTAGAATTTCATATGTCGATAGGTTTGGTCTCTCCAAAAACTATGTACACAAAACGAAAAAATGACAAGTAGTAGTACTTTCCTTATATATGAGTAGCACATAGTAAGCAAAACTTCGTCTGCGTCCTACCGAAGTGGGGAAGGGGCAATTTCTACTTAGAAATAAATAACATCAAATAAATAGGAAGAATTGGATTTCATGATCATCCAATTAAATCCAGCTTAAGCTTAGCGTTTCTCTAATAAAACCAAAAATAAGATTGAGTAATTATCTTGTCTTAAAATATGTATTTTTTTTGTTTTCCATTCTAAAAATAAGCTCGTAGTGATACGTCCATCAAATCCAATCTCTAAACCAGTTACCATGTGGAAATTAATGCCTCCAACGCCAAAGCTGAATCTGTATAGAAGAAAATGGGGGTGTTCGTAGTGCAGTATGGTGCAATATAGAATCAAAATAATAAATTAAACCACATATGTGGTTTGAGTTTTCTAGAACCCGCAGACCGCAACGTAAATCTGTAAATAACGTTAGGCATGATAGATTTGTGAACATACCAGTTAGTCTTATCGATGTATTACATCAGTATAAACAATACAATGGCACAATTATATTACATACGGGACATTATACTATATCAAACATATAAAAAACATGTATTTATAATATTTCACACACCCATCAATTTGAGTGGGTAGGTTCTCGAACGTTTAAACAACTCCAAAAATCAGAAAATAATTGTGCAAGTAGTCCCTTAGTATATATTTTGGCAAAATAGGGAGCAGATGGAACATACAAGACACATACATGACCAAATACAACACACTCTCTAAAAGTGTAATTTTATTTCCACCCATTTGTGTTGGTTTATATTTCAAAAATAGTTTCATAAACTAGTAAAATGGAAAATGTAAGACTTAAGATTTTCGAAAATAACATAACAAATTATACCTACCAAGGATCTATTGGATTAATGTCCAAGTCCATAACTATATTTGGTATGTACTTGACCCGACCCGGCATGGTCCATTTGGGTTGCACTTCACCGGCACAATTTATATGGATAGTCTTTTGAGAATAGTATATTTATGATTTATATTAATATATTATAAGTTCTAATATATTAATATGGAATCATATTATTTAATTAGTATTGATCAAGAATTAATTTAGAATTAATTAAGTGATCAAAAAGAACTAATTAAATATGGACTCTTATATATATGGAATGGGCCAAGTTCATTTAGGTTGGGCTAAGCTTTCATGGATGGTCCATGGAGCTTTTAACCCATGGATCCTATGTAAATGAAATGTCATGGGTATTAGGGTTTACATGGATGTAACCCTAATTCTCCATAATATATAAAGGGGTCCTTGGCTCACAAAATTGGCACAAGTGTGTGAAAATAAGAGTGGGCCGATTTTAGTGTGCATACATATTCTCTCAAGTTCTTCCAAGTTGTTTTGGTGATTTGTGATTCCATTTGAGGCTTCCACACTATTGGGGCTAAGCTCTTAAAGCTTGAAGACATCAAGCTACATCAAAAGGTATGTCATCTAACTAGAACTTTGTAGTATAAGTGCTTCATAATATGCTAGTTAGGATGAAACCTTGGAATAGTTAATATTTGCATGTATAATAGAGAAAATATAGATCCAAGGTTTATAGGGTTGCATATACACCATATGTGTGTTAGAATGTTCAAAACCCAACAGTGGTATCAGAGCCTAGTTTCTTTTCTATTATATTTGATGCAAATGTATTTTTTTCAAGTTGAAGAAAAAAAAAGAAAAAAAAACATGAAGTTTGTCATATATTAAGATAATTACTTGATTTTATGAAAAACTAATTATTTTTAAAATTTGAGTCACTTTACTACAAGAGTTGAATTAGGTCAATTTATTAAAAGATAGAATGATATGATTATTTTATTTTTTTTAAAAGTTTGATCTAAATATTTTTAAGGAGTTACAAATTTTGTCGTAAAATTTTGGAACTCAAAAGTTTTTTTAAAAGTTATGATCTTAAGAGTTTTGAAACTTCCATATGTTATGGATGTGAAATGTCTCATTCATTAACTCTTTAGGTTATGAATTCCAAGAGTCTTCAAAGGATAATTGTCAAAGTTTCAAGATTTGTATTAGTTTATATGATTATCTAATTTCTTGAAAATTGTTGATGCGAATTATCTTTACTTATGAGTTTAATCCAGATCATAGCAAAATTATTTGATTATTGTGTTAATTGGAATATTTGATCTTAATGGTTTTTATGAACTCCATAACTTGTCCTCAAGTTATGGAAAGTGAAGAGTTTTTCTTTTTAAAGTGTCATTAAGTCTCATGGGTTATGAAAATGGAAGAGTCTCTATTTTTAATGTCATTATAAAATGATTTAATGTCTTCCATAACTTGTCCTCAAGTTATGGAACTTGAAAAGTTTTTCATTAAACCGTAATTAAACTCATAAGTTATGAAAATCCAAGAGTTTTGAAAAGTTTCAAAACTTGCCCTCAAGTTTTGGAATTTGTTAAGTCTCACACATTAATGCTTTAATTCCAAACTCTAGAATTTTAAAAGTTAACATTCAAACTCTTATGGACTTTATTAATAGTTAATTAAAGCGTTTAATTAAAAGAGTATTATTAATCCATAAATATATGGTTTGAGTTTAATTAAATTAAAAGTCTAGTTTAATTAATAGATTAAACCACCAAGTATTTTAAATGTCTAAAATACACCCATATACTATTATAATATTAAAAGTTTAATATATTATATGTATAAGAGCAAGTCGTCTTACCATTAGTAGGCCTCATTCACGAAGCCGATCTATAAGGGGGGTATAAGGTTACTGCCTATAAAGTGGCAGTTTAATGGGTGTCCACTCTCACTCACCGCTTCCTTGACCGGTGGAGGGTCGTTAGCCGAGCAGGTAGGACAAGGACTATAATTCTCCCTTCATTATAAGTATAATGATAAATACTAAGTAACTAAACACTTATAAATTCCCAATCTTAGTTACTTAGGAAAATGTGAATATGGTGCTAATCCATGAAATTACACTTTGCACTTTGTTTAAGCTGTTAGTGGAGCGTGTGTGGTTAACCGGCACACTAACCTGGACTTAACAAGGTAGGCAAAGGGTAACTTAATGTTTATCATAGTATCGTTGGAGCGTGTGTGGTTAACCGGCACATCGATTGAGGGGTAAATATTAAGGGTACCAAGTATATTTGCATGGTTACTTCACAACTTGTTTTGTGATCCTCGACATCCCAGTCACAAAACCTGAAGGGCACACTCGAGATTGAAACATGCCATTGAAAAGTTCAATGAATCTCAAAAGAATCTAGGAGTTTCAAAACCAATTAAAACCTAATAATACATTTCGTTTATCTTGGTGGAAATTTGTGAATCGTCATTCACCTACCTTTAAATATTTTATAGCTTGGATTACGGCATCCCTCTTCCAAGTTATAAAATAGTTTGTTGGGTCCTAGCCTTAATATATCATATTGGGTGTTATATTAACGACTTAAATCAACTTTACGTGGATTTCTCCCATTGTTGATGTCTGGTTTAGACAACAATGATCTTCCCAAACCAAGCTTTCCTAATGAATATGACTTCCCGAGTTTGGCTCATGGAAGTCATACTTCTCTTCCTCTACCTCCTCCAATTATTCTCCCTAACCCACAAGTTCAAGGTCACTCAAGCCCTAATGGCAAGCAAGGTCTATGTGTGATCACATCTTAGAGATGAAGTCACATATTGACAAGCCGGGAGAGTTGGGTGTCAAAGTCTTGAGAAAGTTGGATGTTCAATCACTTTCTAAGTCACATAGTGAGTTCCTTTGAGACTACTATGAAACAGACTATGACATGAACCTTAATGATCATATCTATTTGCTTGGTGCTGCTGAATCAGCAATGATTTGGAATGATAGTAAATCAAATTTGATTAGAAGATCAACTTCCCAAAAACTTTATGGACAGTGACAATGGTGACACTGGAAATCCAGAAAAAGCATTCTCTTCCCAATGGAAAGGGATTGGCCATAGTCAACCCGGTTGACCAAATGGTAAAGAGAAAGGCTAAGTTTGAGATAGTCCCATTACCAAAGGGTCCATATGTTTATTTTGGCAAAGGAAGGGGCGTTGATTGCAAAGCTGCCAAATTTACCTAAGGATGTTAAAGTCAATAAGTTTGACTCTACATCAGGTAGAGCCCATTATCTAACTCTGTTAAGTTCTATTATGAGATCCTTATTACATGATATGACTGGGTCACATGTTGATGTTTTAAGAATCAAAGAATAGAGAGAAATCTTAAAGGAAGTATATGCTGATTCTGATCGCGAAGGTGGATTTCGATCGCATCAGAATTTTGAGCAGTTGCTTAAGAAGTTATGATATATCGCGAAGGTCAACAGTTTTCCATGTGGATTGTAAGGATAAGTTTTTCCGCAAAGTTTTAAAATAAAAGAAAATTGTTTAATTTTATTTATTTGAAGTATCCTTACAATGGCATTTGTGGAAAATTGTTGCTTATATGATTCCACTGACAGCAATATTGGAAAATGGATTTGATTCTTTCATTTGTGGTAGTGTCTAAATTTACCAAATCAGGAAAGTTCCTCATCACCCAAGTTTCAATTGGACCGAAACTTGGAATCATGCAAGTTGAATAGTATGATGAATGAGAACTTTCAAGCATTGGAAAATCAAGACTAATTACTTGTTCACATGGATGTGTGAGTCAATTGAAGGACTAAAGGGATCGAGTACACATTCTTGTGCACTGGTCATGTCCACCACAACGCTCGTTAAGACTATTTGATTTACTAAAGTTTAGTAAATATGGTTATACTTACAAGTTTAAGTATAATTCTGAAACATTGAAAAGTCTCAATGTATGGTTATACTTACAAGTTTAAGTATAATATGCTAGTTAGGATGAAACCTTGGAATAGTTAATATTTGCATGTATAATAGAGAAAACATAGATCCAAGGTTTATAGGGTTGCATATACACCATAGGAGTCTTAGAATGCTCAAAACCCAACAGGATCATCTTCCAAGTTGTAGAAAGATTAAAACATCAACAATAGAAAGGATGAAGAAATAACAACCTTTGTAGTTGAAGTTTCGCATAATCTGATACAAACAAGAAAGAATAAGAACAAGGTTATCACAAAGATGTTTTTACTAAGAAGTGATTCTCACAAATAGAATCGGCAAAAAGCAGCGATTAGGGTTACAATTAGCACAACTCGATAACACAAATATATAGTAACACTAGTAACAATCAATCCTACCATTTATGGGATTGATTCTAATCTAAGTAAATAGACTGATCCTAATCACTAAGATTAAGGACCAGTTAACCGACAATTACTATTACTATATTTACAAAATACAGAGTAAATACACTACTATTAGTGACCACACGCTAACGTTGGTGAGGTTCATAAGCTGATGCTGGTGCTGGTGCTGGCGCTGGCGTTGGCGTTGGTGGTCAGCGTGTATTTGACTCATTAGATAATAAGGTTTGACCTTAGAATCTCCCCCTATGTGACGATGTGAAAACCAACTCTAATTTCATTCTTCAGCTTCATCCAATATTTCTTGCTTCATCCACTAGAAATTATCTCCCTTAATCTCTTCAATTCGATTGCTTAATTCCAGTGAGATCAGACGATGATAATCTTGTTCTACATTTTCATGCACCATGCACTCCAGTAGAAGATGAAACAACTGCTTAGTGGAAGCAGCACAAATTTCTTTAGTGCGTTGAAAGCACATCTAATCTTGTCCATCAAGATAGAAAATGTCATGCTCAGGCTCTCAAATGAACAAGTGTTGAATCGGCTCAACACCCACTGGAAACCTGTTTGTTGATGTAGACAGTGGAAAAAGGAAGAAGGAACTTGGCATATTTGGATTTCCTTTTCTTTGGCGCTGACGCTGAGGTAGAAGGTTGAGAAGGAGGAACTGAAGGCACTAAATTCAGCTTCTTTACATTACTGATCATTTGTTGTAGTGCCAATTTCAGGTTCTGAGCATGAATACCTTTATGCTTAGAAACTAACTACTGAATCTAAGTCCACTCTTTGTAACCATATTTGAACAATTCACAAGCAAACACAGTTTTAGTGTATTCATACTCTGCTTTCTTTCTGATCAGGTGGACCTTCAGCATTTGATCATTGGGTTTGGTATACCTAACCATGATGATAGGACCTGGTTTAATTATTCGAGCTCGAACGTTCTCGAATTTCTTCCATTCAATACGATCATTTAACTCTGAGATCCTTTTTCGTTTGGCGACCAAATTGTTAAACCATTGGAGATTTGATAGTTGTACATTGATGCCTCCATCAGCAGAAGCATACTTCAGTGCAAGCTTAAAGGAACGATGTTTATCATTTTTTGTCTCTTATAGGCATTATGCTCAATGAGAATTTGTTAAACTTCCTCAGCTGGTCATCTCCAGTCCCTGGCCAAAGTGCCTAGATTGACCATGAACTTCCTTCTCTTGCTGGGAGGAGTTCAGATTCATTAGAGGAAAGTCAGCAAAGTGCCTAGGTCATTCAGATTCATTAGAGGAAAGTCAGCAATCGAGAAGTCACATACCATATTATTCGCTCTGACCAAAAAATAGAGAAAATTCTATAGTAAGACTTCGAACAGACTCTCTCTTGAAATATTCATCACTTTGAAAATCTTTACTGAAGACCATACTTCCTCTTCTTTCTTCTCCAAGACTGCATGAAATCTCATTTTCAGTCTCTTATACTCTTCTTGATCTTTGAATTGATCAGGAAACTTATACTGTGCAGAAACAAACATCATATGATTTATTGGAAAATCCAGCTGATTAAAGTCAGAATTTTCAATCTCATAAATCTTCTTTGGAAATTTTCCAAAATCACGCTTCTTCCCAGATGAAACGAATTGTTTGATTGTTTCATTGCACCAGTATTTCATAGGATCACCTTTGTTCAAACTTAGCGGATCATTTTCTCGTTGTCTTAGAATGCTGTTAATCTGTCGTTGCCTTTCAATTTCCATGTCTACATTTCTCTTATTCTCTTCTTCAGAAAGATTAATTTCAATGCCTTTCCCTTTGTATTCCTTATCATCATTTGAAGGATATGGTTTCAAACTTGAACTTGATTCCCCAACACTTTCTCCAATAACAATGACTTTCGTTATTGGTCTCGATGTTGTAGTTGTAGAAGTGGTTGTTAGCGAAATAGGAAGTGATGTAGGAATTTGAGTCGACATCACTTTCCCTACCACAACACCGTTATCAGTATCTTTTGAAAGGCTAACACCATTTTCTCCCCCTTGCACCACATGTTTTGCAGGTGGGGCATTTGTTGGCAATAGAAGTACCAACTTCAGAATGGGACCAAGCTCTGCCTTGATATTTGATTCGATAGAAGAAATCATCTTCGAGATAGAAGATTGTTGAAAAAGATCAAGTTTCGAAAGAGATTCTTTTAAGCTTCCCAAAAACTCCTTCAACTTTTCAAACACTTTAGAATCTTGTTCTGTTTTCGCATCAAGCTTGGTGGAGTATGAAGTGTTATATTCCACAAGTTTCGTTATGGCATTAGCAATGACATCAACCTTTCCATGAAGAATGGAGTAATTATTCTCTAACTTTTCCACTTCCTTCGTGATCTCATACTTAAGCTCTGTCACCTTGAGGTTTACAGATTCCTCCACCTTTTGGACTTGCTTAACAAAAATTTCATGACGTTCTTTTGCAACATCATGAAGTTTTTTAACTTTATATTGAAAATTTCAAGCATGATGCTTTAAACATTCATCATGTTGTTTCTCAATTTGCTCCATAGCAAGTTTAAGGCGATTCTCCTGAGACTTGAGCATAATATCCATTTCAACCCGAGAAATTGAGTTTCGTCCTCCTGTATCAGCTTGAATTCGTAACAACGAATTCAACTTGTGATTGAGAATCTTAAACTATTTTCCTAACATGAGCATGTTATCAGGAATATTATCTTCTTCACGATCGAACTAAATTTCTGCAAAAGATCCATAATATCATCATCATCAGGTTCATCTTCTTGAACTATCTTTTCTTTATCAGTGGATTGCAAAGAGAAAAGGGTTGTGACTGGTTGATGCATGATGTTGGAGAATGTTGGTGAAATAGTAGAAGCAGGAAGTGAAGATGGTATTGGTGAAGAGAAGGGTGGTAACGAAGTTGAAGTATCATAGAGTGTGGATTCGATGGTAAAAGAGAGAATAAGATATGTATGGATAGTAGAGGTTTCAATAGAAGAAATACCAAGGGCCTCATTATGCATCATCCCTTCACCCACAGTGACATTTGTGTCCATATCAGATATGTTTACAGGGATGCATGAGGTTCGAACCTCCTCCGTAACGAACCCAGTTCTCGAAACCTGGGATGGTATAACAACAGCCTTCGCAGGGATGGTAGTAGATGGAGATTCACTCAAATTAGTGGTTGTATCTGTATGAGATACGTGTACATGGCCACCAAGACTTCAAGTCTCCTCGATAGTCGACTTAACTGGACAATCCATTTTAGGTGTCTCAAAGCCAAATCCAATATCTTGATGAATAAATGACCTTTCGCTTCCACTGTCAAGATCTATTTCAACAACAACTTCGTTAAGTGGATCAGCCAATTGTTTCTTCTTCTTCTTGATCTTTTTGAGCACTTCGTGAGGTTTTCGTTTCTTCGAGGCAGGTGATACTAGAACAGGAACATCATGAACACGCACACCCCTTCGGTTAAGTTGGGGTTTATGTATTTTATTTATTTCGTTCGATATAGATACCTCTTTAGGTGAAGAAAGGGGCTCAACAGAAACTTCTTCAATTATTGGTCTTTCGGGAGAATGAAGAGGTCGATGAGCAGGCTTCTTTGTTCTTTTGAGAACGCTTGTCTTCGATGGAACAACCTCCCTAGGAATTTCTTTTTCGACACTCTGTTGAACATGTTTTGTAACCTCCTTCTCTACTTGCACATGAATAAATTTTAGTTGTTTAGTCTGATGGGTTTGAGCCATAAGAACTTTCCTATGTGCACATGCAAACCCTAATTGCTTGGATCTAGGTTTCTCTAATTGAACATGCATTGAATCCAAGACTTGCAATACTAGATCTAATGTAATATATTGAATCTAATCATATGAAATCAGATCTGAAAGAATACCTTGAATTACTTGCTTGATACTTCTTCTTCTTGGAGCTTACAGTCACAATTGTCACTCCTCTAATGGCTTACAAACACCAACTAGCAAGAAGATGATCTTGAGAGAGAGGGAGGAGGGATAGAAATCGTCCCTAGGGTTCCTTGGCTTGCAAGAGTGCCGATTTCTCCACCCCAAGGGTCCTATTTATACTATGAGCTATTAGGGTTTCTCCTTTAACCCTAATTGAATGACTTAGGCCCTAAGCAATCCAAGATCCTTCTAGATACAAGGCTTGGACGAATTTAAGGTTCCCAAACCCTAAATTTCGTCCACCCCAATATCCATAAGGATACATAGCCCAAAATACAACTATCACACATTTGACATTTTATGCCCTTTATTCAATTAACCTCTTTAAGTCACCAAATTAATTCTCAATTAATATATGACTTATATTAATCAAATAATATTATTATTCCTTAAATATATATTATTCTCATAATATATTAATAATATCTCTTCTCTCTTAACAAATCATCCTGTCAAGTTGCTATGGTGAAGGCAACCCAAAAGGACCATGCATAACTGGGTCAAGTACTTACCAAATATAGTTACAGCCTTAGACACTAATCCAACAGTCTCCCACATGGATAAGTCTAGTAACTATATATGCAAACACAATCCGATTAGCAATCGTAGCTCTCAAAGACGCTGTCAACTCTGATCTTATCAGTATCCTGTCCTTTAGATAAGGGATCGTATAATCCTCTGTTCTAGATATCGTGCGAACAATTACATGGAACATGGTCACGCTTATTGTCCTGCAATTTGTTTCTCGATCTCAGATTCATTTGACATAGAACTTAATCGAACACATCTATTTAGTTCTGACCGGGCCCGACACATAAGTCAAATCAAATCATCGAGGGGCCCTGATATCGCTTTTACCCTCTTAGGATAAAAGGAACAGATAAACTTCGACTTATATGCATTTACTATCCACTAATCAAATTACACACAACAATACGTTTTATAACATCAAGTTACTGATGCGTTTGCGCATTATCAATGCATAACCAATTAACAAACAATAAACCATATATCTAGGTTTTAAGACTATATGATATTACCATCTTGTGATCACTCGTGATAAATTCCATGAAGTGATTCCAACAAGTGCGGGTTTATTCCAATGCTCAAATCAAGTTCATAAGCACTCATGAACGTTGCAGCAAACCTTTGCAATGTCTAATACACTTTAGACAATCTACACAACAATTCATGACAGTCTTCATTCATACCTACTTCCAACATATGAATGACTGTGGACTATTCGAATAATTCGATTATTATCAAATAATTAATTACTCAGGAAGTCAAAACATGCAAAATGAAACAATAGTTAAACAATTAACATAAGACAGTAGCTTTACTTATAAATAATACTCCTTTATTTAATCATCAAATGTCAATTACATTTATCTATTACACGTTTCCAAACTATCTAATCTAAACTAATATCGTCCTTTAGCCCAATGCTCCTAGCGTGATGCAAATGCTTAACCCTGCTAAGTCGCTTCGTAAGCGGATCTGCTGGGTTATCCTCTGACGATACCCTCTTTACCACGATGTGTCCTTCTTCTACTTGATGTCTAATAAAATGATAATTTCTGTCGATATGTCGAGATCTACCATGATCCCTCGGTTCCTTGGTCAAAGAAACCGCTCCTTCATTATCACAGAAAATTTCCATAGGCTCCTTTATGGTAGGCACAACTCCAAGATCACCAATGAAGTTCTTCAACCACATAGCCTCCTTTGACGCTTCGCTCGCTGCAATGTACTCTGATTCGCACGTTGAATCAGCTACTGTTTCTTGCTTGGAACTTTTCCAAGTCACCGCTCCCCCATTAAGGGTAAAGACCCAGCCCGACTGCGAACGGTAGTTGTCCCTGTCGGTCTGAAAGCTGGCGTCACTATACCCTCGCACCTTTAAGTCATCACTCCCTCCGAGGACTAAAAACCATTCCTTTGTCCTCCGAAGGTACTTAAGTATATTCTTGACTGCAATCCAATGAGCTCTACCTGGGTTCCCCTGATATCTACTGACCATGCTCAAAGCAAAGGCCACATCAGGGCGAGTACAAGTCATAGCGTACATGATTGAGCCAACTGAGGAAGCATAGGGTATTCGGCTCATCTCAGCTATCTCGGCTTCTGTACTCGGGCTTTGAGTCTTACTCAATTTGGCATTACTCTGTATCGGTAGTTCTCCCTTTTTCGAGTTTTCCATACTAAAACGTTTTAGTACCTTATCCAAGTAAGTATTCTGACTAAGTCCTATTAGTCTCTCACTTCGTTCTCTCACTATCCTTATTCCTAAAATATAGGAAGCCTCTCCGAGGTCCTTCATAGCCAAACACTTCCCGAGCCAGGACTTAACCTCCTGCAGAGTCGGGACGTTGTTTCCTATGAGCAGTATGTCATCGACATACAAAACGAGAAAGCTAACTATAATCCCACTGGCCTTGACATATACACATGATTCATCTTCACTTCGTACAAATCCAAACTCTTTGACTTTCTCATCGAAGCAAAGATTCCATCTGCGAGACGCTTGCTTAAGCCCATAAATGGACTTCTCAAGCTTACACACTCTATTGGGATGCTTTGGATCGACAAAACCCTCTGGCTGAGCCATGTAAACATCCTCAGCCAACTTCCCATTAAGGAAAGCGGTTTTTACATCCATTTGCCATATTTCATAGTCATGAAATGCAGCAATGGCTAGCATCACCCTAATAGACTTTATCTTCGCAACTGGTGAGAAGGTTTCGTCGTAGTCAACTCCAGGAGTCTGAGTGAAACCCTTCGCAACCAATCGCGCCTTATAAGTGTGCACGTTTCCATCCACGTCAGTCTTCTTCTTGAAGATCCACTTGCACCCGACCGTCTTACGACCTGGTAAATTGTCAAGCAAATTCCAAACTTGGTTGTCATACATGGACTGGATCTCGCTGTCCATCGCCTCTTTCCATTTCACAGACTCTGGGCCTGCCATGGCTTCCTCATAGCTATTAGGTTCATCTAGATTTATTAGTGTACCATCACTAATATACGTGTCCCCTTCGGTAGTAATATGAAAACCATAAAACTGGGGTTGAACTCTAACTCTTTCGGAACGTCTAAGAGGTAAGGACTCGTCAATTGGTTCAACTGGAGTTTCCTCCTCGGGTTGAGCGCCAGTGTTAGAGGTTCCTTCATCGCTAGATTCTTGAATCTCTTCAAGATCGACTTACCTCCCACTGTCTCCTTGGCTTATGAGTTCTCGCTCTCGGAAAACCCCTCTCCTCGCAACGAAGACAACATTGTCACTCGGTCTACAGAAGAGATATCCAAAGGATTTCTGTGGGTAGCCGATGAATATACATCGCTCACTACGAGGTTCGAGCTTGTCGTGAGTTTCTTGTCTTACGAAAACTTCACAGCCCCAAACCTTCATATGTGCCAACGAGGGAGCTTTCCCTGTCCACATCTCGTAAGGTGTTTTGGCAACCTTCTTTGTGGGTACTAAATTAAGGATATGGGCGGCAGTCTCTAAGGCATACCCCCAGAATGAGATAGGTAGTGAAGCACGACTCATCATGGAACGAACCATGTCTAGCAAGGTTCGATTACGCCTCTCAGCTACACCATTCAATTGTGGTGTCCTAGGTGGCGTCAATTGTGAAACTATTCCACATTCCTTGAGGTAGTCGTGGAATTCAAGACTTAGGTACTCTCCACCTCGATCAGATCGAAGCATCTTGATTTTCCTGCCCAATTGATTCTCCACTTCTTGTTTAAACTCTTTGAACTTTTCAAAAGTTTCTGACTTGTGCTTGATTAAGTAGATATACCTATATCTGCTATAATCATCTGTGAAATTCACATAGAAGCGATTTGCATCCCTTGTGGTGGATCTAAAGGGTCCACATACATCTGTATGTATGAGATCCAATAAACCCTCACCCCTCGCACAAGTGCCAGTGAAGGGTGACTTGGTCATTTTTTCAAGTAAACAAGATTCGCACGTGTCATCTTCCCTAAGGTCGAGCGACTCCAACACTCCATCCTTTTGGAGTTGGGCTATGCGCTTCTTGTTGACATGTCCAAGACGACAATGCCACAAGGATGTTTTATCCATACCATTGGAAGAATCCATACACAACACATCATTTCCTAGGTTATCTACAACCATAACAGTTTCATAAATTCCATTACAAGGCATTGCTTCAAAATATAAAACACCATTTAGATAAGCATAAATCGAACCATTCTCATTATTAAACGAATATCTAAATCCTTGTCTAAATAAACCATGAAAAGAAATGATGTTTCTTGCCATATCTGGCGAGTAGCAACAATTATTTAATTCTAAATTCAAACCATTCCTAAGCTCTAAAGAATACACTCCAATCTTGGTGACAGGCGACGTTCTTCTATTTCCCATGATCATATTTATTCTTCCAAGCTCCACATCCCTATTTCTTCCTAGTCCCTGCAAATCAGAACAAATGTGGTAACCACACCCTGTATCAAGAACCCAAGAAATAGCATGAGATGAATCATTAGATTTAATTGTGTAAATACCTGCGAAAGATGGCTTGATCTTCCCATCCTTGATGGCTTGCAGATATTCCGGGCAGCTTCTCTTCCAATGCCCTAATGGTGGCACTCTGCCTCCTTTGGGTTTGGGTTGGGCTTAGCAAGATCAACCTTGGTCCCACTAGAAGAGGAACCATTTTGGGACTTTCCTTTGTGGTGGTTCTTTGAAAAAGCCTTCCTCTTCTTGCCCCTTCCCTGTCCAATAGCCAAAACAGGAGCAACGGGTGGATTGGGAGTTGGTGCAACAGACTTGTCCTTGAGGTTGCTCTCAGCAGTCCTCAGGAGCCCTTGGAGTTTACTTAGGGTGACCTCTTCCTTGTTCATGTGGTAGGTCATCCTAAATTGGTTGTAGCATGAGGGCAAGGAGTGAAGAACAATGTCGATAGCCAAATCTTCCCCAAAGTTGACATTCAACTTGCGAAGACGATCAACATACCTTTGCATCTTTTGCAGGTGCACAGTAAGAGACTCTTCACTTCCCATTTTAGCAGTAATCATATTCGTTATGATTTCATAGCGCTCTTGCCTCGCGCTTTGGTGATACCTCTCCATCAAGTCTAGATGCATCTCATAAGGATACATGTCCTCATAGGACTTTTGGAATTCTGAGTTCATTGTGGCTATCATGATGCAATGGACCTTCGTTGCATCACGCTCATGGTTCTCAAAGACAGCCATTTCTTCAGGAGTAGCAGTTTCTGGATTGATCTTTTCGAGCTTCTCATCGAGAACATACTCTTTGTCCTCGTAACGCGCGATTGTGCGAATGTATCTTATCCATTCGCTAAAGTTCGTTCCATCGAATGTCACTTTTTGACAAAGGCTCATTAGAGGAAATGAGCTAGCAGCTGCGTTGTTTGCGTTAGACATCTACAAATAGAAAGAACAAAGTTTGATTAGATTAAGTCCCTAATTAACACCCAAAATGAAAAATTAGGGCTAGGACCCAACAACGTTATTTACACATTAGAAAAGGGATGCCGTAATCCAATATGCAAATAATTTGGAGGTAAGTGAATGACGATTCACTAATTCTTCACCATAAAAACATAAGCTTTAAGTTTTTAAATGTATTGAGAATTCCTAGATTTCTTTGAGATTCATTGAACCTTTCAATGGCATGTTTAAATCTCGATATGCCCCTCTCGTTTGTGACTGGGATGCCGAGGATCACAAAGTGGGTGTGAATAACCATGCAAATGTACATGGTGCCCTCACTGTTACAGTTACCTATTCAATGTGCTGGTTAACCACACACGCTCCATTGAACTATAACGAACGATGATTCATCCTTTGTCACCTTTGCTTAGAACCCAATTAATGTGCCGGTTAACCACACGCGCTCCATTAATGTCTTAGCGAGGGTACAAAGTGTAATTTCATGGGATTGCATCAATTCACTTTTCCTAAAGTAACTAAGATTGGGAATTTTATAAAACATGTTTAGTTACTTTATATAGATTCATTATACTTATTAATGAGAGGAGGTTTGCCCTATCCTACCCGTTCGGCTAACGACCCTCCACCAGTCAAGCAAGCGGTGGGTGTGAATGTACACCCATTAAGCGCCATTTTATAGGCAGCAACCTTATACCCACCTTATAGACCGGCTTCGTGAATGAGGCCTACTAACGGTAAGACTAGCATTGTAAATCATACATATATATATATATATATATATATATATATATATATATATATATATATATATATATTAAGCTTGTAATAATATAATAGTATAGGGTTGAATTTTAAACTTGTAAAATTCTAGGGATTGAAATTTAAAATTATCCAAATTAAACTTTTAATCACAAAATTTAAAATTTCAAAGCTTGAGGACAAGTCTTGAACTTTTTCAAAGCATAAGGATCAAATAGCAAATAATATAAATCATCTAATTAGATTATCTCAATTTGATCTTATTTAATGTTACTTGCAAAACAATTTACCCATTCAATTCAAATAATCAACAATTATCATATAAGGAAATTATTATTCAACTAATTGGTAATTATCTTTTGTTGGGTCAAGAATATACTCATATATATGATTAAAATCGGATTTTAATGACCCAAAACAGTTAAGGCAAGTATCCTCAAGTAAAACATCAAGAAATCCCGAAACTTCCTCCTTCTGACGCTCGAACTCGCCGAGTACCTCTATGGACTCGCCGAGTTGGAGCTACTCGCCGAGTCCACAGTGGAACTCGCCGAGTCCACAGTGGAACTCGCCGAGTACAACAGTCAGAATCACAAAATCGAATTTTTTCAAGAAACAAGCAATCAACCAATGCATCAATTCAATAGAAATCAATCAAAGCTCTGATACCACTGATGGGTTTGAGCCATAAGAACTTTCCTATGTGCACATGCAAACCCTAATTGCTTGGATCTAGGTTTCTCTAATTGAACATGCATTGAATCCAAGACTTGCAATACTAGATCTAATGTAATATATTGAATCTAATCATATGAAATCAGATCTGAAAGAATACCTTGAATTACTTGCTTGATACTTCTTCTTCTTGGAGCTTAGAGTCACAATTGTCACTCCTCTAATGGCTTACAAACACCAACTAGCAAGAAGATGATCTTGAGAGAGAGGGAGGAGGGATAGAAATCGGCCCTAGGGTTCCTTGGCTTGCAAGAGTGCCGATTTCTCCACCCCAAGGGTCCTATTTATACTATGAGCTATTAGGGTTTCTCCTTTAACCTTAATTGAATGACTTAGGCCCTAAGCAATCCAAGATCCTTCTAGATACAAGGCTTGGACGAATTTAAGGTTCCCAAACCCTAAATTTCGTCCACCCCAATATCCATAAGGATACATAGCCCAAAATACAACTATCACACATTCGTGAGGTTTGCGTTTCTTCGAGGCAGGTGATACTAGAACAGGAACATCATGAATACGCACACCCCTTCGGTTAAGTTGGGGTTTATGTATTTTATTTATTTCGTTCGATATAGATACCTCTTTAGGTGAAGAAAGGGGCTCAACAGAAACTTCTTCAATTATTAGTCTTTCGGGAGAATGAAGAGGTCGATGAGCAGGCTTCTTTGTTCTTTTGAGAACGCTTGTCTTCGATGGAACAACCTCCCTAGGAATTTCTTTTTCGACACTCTGTTGAACATGTTTTGTAACCTCCTTCTGTACTTGCACATGAACAAATTTTAGTTGTTTAGTCTTCTTCGATTTCCTAGAAGCTTTAGCAGCCTTCAATGTGCCTTCAGCCCCCTTTGGCAATAAAACCCCAACTTGAACATTTGGGTTAACAATTTTCAAATACTGAACACGAATCGGATTGGCAGGATCAATTTTTCGTAACATAGCATCAGGAATTCGAGCCACACTCGGAAAGAGAACTGGATCCTCAGTAACAACTTTTGGAGTTTGATACATAGAAACTCCGCCTTTTCAACCTCCAATGGAACCAAAATCCCCTCTTTCTCATATACATCCTTTAATATCAAGCTCCAATACCTCGCACAAGATACACCATTCGTGACATTGGTGTGAGAAATTCTGCTACCAAATTCTTCCCATATCTGAGTGAAATATTCGACATTAAGCTCATAGTAAAGACCTACAATCATTTCATACACCTCTAACTTCGCTTTATCAAGCCCTGTACTACGACCAGTCAAGCATCGTAGAAAAGTACCAAATAAGAAATTCCACATAGGGCAAAGCAGACTTTCGAAACTGACTGATTTGAGTGAGAGGTGGTTGATGACCCATGTCATTAAACATGTAAACAATTTGTTCATTCATTACTTCATAGAACGGACCTGTATAAGGACTCTTCATGATTTGAGTAAACTGCTGCTTGGTAAGCTTGTATAGTTAATTGTTCGCCAGTTGGAATGTAACCACTTTCGTCGTTTTGTTAAGCACCGTCATTGATCCCGCCAGTGATAACTAGGTCATAGGAACAGAGAATGAAGACGCGATTACAGTTGATTGAACATAGTGATTTAGGGCAACAATCAACATCTGCAACTATTTAGGATATTGCGTAACATCTGGTTGGACACAAAAATTTGAACTTTGAATCTCATCAATGGATGAGAAGTTGCTTCTTGATTGGTGGTGTTGGATGGATCAACATTACCAGTAGGTGCCGCAATGGTTAGGATTTGTGAGAATTGTGAAACAACAATTATCTTGAAAAAATATTGGGGAAAACCAATTTACTCCACCAAAATCCTTTATAATCTGCGTATAATTTGAATTTGAACCGCTAACCAATGAGATTTTACCACGTGTTGCCTTTTTTGTTGGGTCGGTTTCCGTAAAAGTCGCCACGTCAAAAAAGTGATCATCAAAATTTCCTAAAAACCCGTGAAAGACTGAACCATTACATCCGCCGAATGTTTCATTGATCCCAATGAGATAAGAACCGTCACTTGGTTCGAACTGTTACCATAAAGTTTCTTCATCAAGAGAACATCTGGCCTTCACTTAAAGGTAAGGCTCATTCACTTTTGGGATTGGAAATTAAAATCATATGCCAGACTTTGCAAAATCTAGGTTTGAGTTGGTATTACCCAAAACCTCGAGGATTCCAGTGTAAATGTGTGTCATAGAATTAACGGGAATTAAATAAAAAAAATGTGCGTATAGTGACATCAAATAATATTTGATGTAAAAGCAGTTGGATCCCGGTAAAAGATTACTTCATTCGACATCAAGAGAGATGACAAACTGCTTATGTGGTTTCCCATGAAGTATAATCGAATACTCCTCAATGAGTATTGAAGGGCCACTTTTGGCACATGTTTCAAAGGTAGGCACAATTTTGTTCAATACCATAACTTAACATAAGTGTGAATTGATTGAACAAAATTACTTGTATGACTAATGTAGTCAAGAACAAGTGTGAGGTTGGATAACATATTGAAGTGACGAGAGTTCGAAAAGATATTCAGACAGAAATCATAATCCAAAAACAATTTGGATCCTGTTGGGCAAAAATTTCTTGGTTAAAGAACATTTTGTCAAGACCACTCATAACGAAAGGAATATGATTTTGAATATTGAAATGTGGTACAGAAACAAATGTTTCATTATAATCTAAAACAAGATGTTCACCGTCATTTCCTTAAAAGTTGGGATTGTTGGGTTTCACCATCATCACAGAAAAATGGATCACGATCATAAACACAGTTTTGTGCAATATCTACATTCTGGTTGGTTTCTACTAGAGATGTCGAGGATATTCAGTGATGTGTGTGATCGTGAAGAAACATTTTAGTGGGAAAGATTGGTTAAGAAAACACATTGTACCTCTGCTCATGATATGGACTTTGTAGTAATCTCTTAACTCAAAAATGAGAAGAGAAAGGTAGCTCTTCGACTAATGTGAATATAACATGTTTGGGAAGAAACATTCATAGTGAGAGAACCATTAAGACTCCGAAACACATAGAGTCTTTGAGGCTTATGGTCAACATACAACAACATGCTTCTAGGGACACCTAACTAGTGCAATAGTTCGATATCATACCTGTCCCTCTTTTGAATGTATTCCATTGACATTCGCCACCATAGTATGTTGATATAGAGAGTTACAGAAATGCTAAACACACAAAACAAAATAAAGAAAATCTTTTTGAATTTTTGTTTTTGAAAATTAAAGCCAAAAATAAGAAAATATTTTTGGAATTTTTGTTTTTGAAACTTAACGACAAAAATAAGAAAATATTTTTGGAATTTTTGTTTTTGAAAATTAAAGACAAAAATAAGAAAATCTTTTTGGAATTTTTGTTTTATAATATTGAAAATAAAAAATAAAAAAATAAAGCAATAAAGTGTTACCAAATTCTTTCGATGTAAGAAGTAGCAACTTCCAGAGGCAGTGTACATCGAACAACATTTCTTCCTAGATATCGAAGGCTGATCTGAACGATGCAGAAGAATTTCAAAATCGAAGGTAGTAGAACATTGAATGGTGAACAGTAACCTCTGAACACTTCAGCAGTGCTTTGACATCTGTTGATTCACGATGATGACGAACCAGGAGCTGAGCTTGCATCAATCATTCCTAAACCATTTAAGATTCTTCGAAATGATTTTTCATCCAAAGGTTTTGTGAATACGTCTTCAAGTTGATCTGTCATTTTGACAAAATGAACGTCAATATTACCATCTTCGACATGATCCTTGATAAAATGATAGCGAAGAGCTATGTGCTTTGTCATTGAATGTTGAACCGGATTATGGCAGATGCGTATGATACTTTGTAAATCACAATATAAAGGGATCTTCTTCATATTTATTGCATAATGATGAAGTTGGATTTGAATCCAGATGACTTGAAAAGTGCAAGCTGCAGCAACAACATACTCTTCTTCTATTGTGGAAATCGAAACACATGTTTGTTTATTCGATTACCAGCTTACAAGCGTCCCGTACAAAAGTTGACAACCACCAGTTGTGCTTTTTCTATCAAGTTGACACCCACCAAGGTCTGCATCAGAAAATGCTTGTATGAAAAATCAAGTCTTCGAAGGGTACCACAAACCCAACGACACAGTTCCTTTGAGATATCGAATTATGTTCTTCACAGCTGTTAGAAGGGGTTCTCTGGGATATAGTTGATACCTGTCACAATTGCAAACAACGAACATGATATAAGGTCTACTAGTTGTTAAGTACAATAGAGAACCTATCATGATTCTGTATAAAGTGAGATCCACATCAGGCTTATCCAACGAAGGACCTAAGCGCGTGCCGACTGCTATCGGTACTTTCAACTTTGAACTATTCATCATGCCAAATTTCTCAAGTAAGTTACGAGAGTTCTTCTCTTGATTTATGAAAATACCTTCCCTGCTTTGACGAATATTCCATCCCAGAAAATTATTTATCTTACCCATCATACTCATTTCGAACTGGCTTTTCATCATATTCTCAAATTCCCTAGATAACGAAGGGTCAGTTGAGCCAAAAATAATATCATCTATATAAATTTGAACTAGCGTCAGATGATCCCCTAGTTTCTTTCGAAATAGAGTAGGATCAACTGATCCTCGCTTAAATTTAGAGAGTTTTAAGAGATTGGTAAGAGTTGTATACGAGGTTCGAGGTGCTTGTTTTAAGCCATAAATAGCCTTATCAAGTATATAACAATGAGCAGGGAATTTGTCATTTACAAAACCTGGTGGTTGTTCGACATAAACAATTTCCTCTAAGACTCCATTGAGAAAAGCGCAATTGACATCCATTTGGTACACATCAAAGTATTTATGTGCTGCATATGCAAGAAATATTGGAATAGCCTTGAGTCTTGCGATAGGGCAACAGTTTTATCATAGTCAATACCTTCTTGTTGCAAATATCATTTAACAACCCGTCTAACTTTGTTTCGAACAACATTGCCTTCTTTATCAGTTTTATTTTTAAAAATCCATTTTAATCCAATGACCGAAACATCATCAGGCTTTGGAACTAGTCTCTAAACCTTATTTCGGTCAAATTCAGCAAGTTCATATTGCCTCACAACAATCCAATCAGGATTTGTGCACGTGTCATCACTCCAGCTTGAGTATCACCAAGAACCTGTTATTTTGAATGGTTTCGTGTCCATCTGTCCATTGGTGGATATGTAGGATCAAAATCCAAAGGTGCATCTTCGAATATTTCATCTGTTTCAGAACCTTCAACTGCATTCGACACATTATCAGAAACATCATGAAAATTATCAATTTGATCAGTAGAAACATTAGGCATTTATCCATTTACTTCCCCCTCGACAAATGGATCTGGACTGTTATGCTCCTGCTCGACATCAACATTGTTCTGGCCATGCTCCCCGTCAAACTGATGTGTATTTCGATCATGCTCCCCTCAACAGTTGAGTTATGAATATGATCGTGTGATATCGAAATCAAGTGCTCGCCCTCCACTTGATCACCATGCAAAACAGGTAGATGTTCGACATGAACTTGTGAAGTTAAGGTCGATAGAGAATCATCTTCTTCCCTAGTTACCGTCGAATCATCAGAATGCTTCGAATCCGATTATCATCAGCATGAAATTAAACATCTATTACTCTATCTGGAACACCAAAAATTAAATCAAAATCAATATAGAAAGAATTCACAATTGCTGACTCATCATTTCTTTCAGAAATAATTAGCTTTTGTGTGAAAGTCTATTCAACACATTTGACATGATAGTCATCGAAAGTAAGATTGAACGTTTCCTCAATCTTTCTTGTTCGCTTATTCAAAACCCGATATGCTACTTAGTTGTGCGAGTATCCCAAGAATATTCCTTCATCAGATTTTGACTGAAATTTTTAAAGATTATCTTTGAGATTCATGATAAAGCACTTGTAACCAAAAACGTGGAAAAATTTAACATTAGGCTATCAATTGTTGATGATTTCATAAGGGGTGATGTTAAAACGAGGATGGATGAATGAACAATTTTGAGTGAAGCATGCTGTCGAGACTACTTCTGGCCAGAGGTATTAAGGAAGATTTGCATATGTCAACATTGTTGTTGTGGCTTCACATAGAGATCTATTCCTCCGTTCGACAACACCATTTTGTTGCAGTGTGCAAGGAGATTAAAAATTATGCGAAATCCCTAATTCGGGCAAGAATGAATCAAGAGTTTGATTCTTGAATTCTTAACCATTATCGCTTTTGATTCTTCTAACTTTCTTCCTCAGACTTAATTCGATGTTCTTGATGAAATCTATCATCACTTGAGATTTTTCAGACTTCTGATGAAGCAAGAACACCCATGTAAACCTTGAAAAGCCATCAATAATGAGAAATATGTACTTCTTTTTATTGAGAGTCTCAACAGTCGACGGTCCACAAAGGTCAATGTGATGAAGTTCCAGAGGTTCGTTGATATTTGAGTCGATGACGATGGGATGACCTTGACGATGTTGCTTTCCCTATTCACATGCTGCACATAATGAATCGTTATCAAATTTTAATACAGGTAAGCCACGAACAAGATCATGTATAACCAGTTTGTTAAGATTCTTGAAATTCAAATGGGAGACTCGATGATGCCACAACCTGCTGAGATCTGATGAGGCTTTCGAAAGTAAGCAGACAGAGGGAACACCAATAATGGGCTTCATTTCGAGTGTGAACATGTCACCTTTCCTTTTCGACTTAAGCAAATCTTACTTCGTTTCTTTGTTAGAGATGACACTTCCTTCTTTATCGAAGACTACTTGATTGCTAGTGCCCTCAACAAGTTGCGAAACACTTATCAAGTTGTGTTGTAACCCTTTGACATATGCCACTCTGTTTACAGTAACTTCCCATTCGTTACTTTGCCATAACCTTTCACATTGCATTTTTGACTATTTCCAAACTTCACAACTCCAACATTATCCAAACTTCTATAGTCTCACAGATTCTCCTTTCAACATGTCATGTGATGAGAGCAACCACTATTGATATACCAATGTTCATCGTATTGCTCGACACATAGTACCTGCGATCAATTTATATAATTCAGGTCCCCAAGGCTTTTTGGGTCCTTGGATATTAGTTTGAAATGCATTGTGAAATGACGAACCTAGCACCCAATTTAAATCTTTTGACTTTAAACTATCTATTAAGTTAACTTAGATATAGTTGGGAATTGAAATGTAAACATTCAATGGTTTAGGTTCGACACTGACTTTCCCTTTTCCATCAACAGTTCGTTGTGATTCAACCTTTGTCTTGGGAATTTCTTTCCACCGTTTCACTGATGGATTTGATTCTAATGATGATGAATTACCAGTTTGTGTCTTGTTCAAGTAGCTTTCATTTCCTATTCAGAGAACTTTCCCAATTGATATTACTTCCCTTTGCCTTCAAGCCAATGGTTAATATTATTTACATCATTTTTCCCTTTCACAAAAGAAGCTTTGACTTTCTTCTTTGACTAAGGATTTGCAAAGGGAGGTTTTATTGGGTTAAACGATTCATTTTTCTTCACTTTTACTTCCAATTTTTCAAAATTTCGTTTTGGAAAAGATGGATTTGTAGAATTGTGAAACTGATTTTGATATTGCTTATTATAACCAACCGATGTTCGATTAAAAACCTTTTTTCCTTGTGGAAAACTTCTTTGACTTTGATCTTGATTGAAATTTCTTTGTTCATTACTTCGAACAACATTTATTTGAATTTTTTTTGAGAAAACCTTTCATTTTGAGGATATGGAACAAAATTCCTTGAACGTTGGTTTTGAGCAAAAGTTACATTTCCTTGTTTTTGAACATTTGGTGTTCGAACTTGTTTTTGAACAGTAGATTGACCTTTTGGAAAATCATTTTGCTTTTGAGCGGACTTATTTTGAATAAAGGTCTTATTTTGAGATAACATCTTAACTTGTTCAGATGTTTTTTTGCTTAAAAACTTTTTGTTTTTGAAAGGTCTTGACATTTTTCTAATAGACTTTGTTTCGTGCTTTTGACAATGAAACACCTTTCTATTTTGCAACTTTTTGAACACTTTCAATGAAGATTAGTGACTTTGTCTTTTGATTTTGCAAAATAGTTTCACTTATTTGAACATCAATTTTGATTTTTTGGATTTTATTTCGCAAACTCGTTTCGGTTATTGTCTTTGAAAAGTTGTTGAATTTTTATTTAAACTATTTTCAACCCTGCTTTGGTTCGAGAAGAAACCTTCGTCTGTCACATCTTTGTTATCTTCTTCAACAATTTTATTTATCTTAGCGTTCGCCTTATCACTATTTCCTGTAGTGTCAAACACCTGATTCGGGAGCACGACTGCATCGGTGCACTTGAAACACGGATATACGACTGAGTTTGATTCAAGATAATGAGGTCTTTTTTCTTTCATCACCTTTTCAAACTATTCTATTTCTTCATAAACCTGTTCGACAACAACTCTAGGAATAGTTGTTTCAATCGAAATGTCATGCTCATCACTATAACTGTCACAGTCTTCGACAACCACATGGTCATAATCATGAACTTTCGATGTAGAGGGTTGGTCAGTGTTAACCTTTTCCATTGAATCACGACAATTTTCATTGACCTTGGCCATCAAAGTGACATTAATGACAGATAGTTGAGAACAATAACCAATTTTCTCTTCCTCATTTTCACTGATATTGTCAGAATCATCTTCGATATCAGCAAAATTTTGTTGGGAGTCTAATGTCGAAGTCTTAATCATGTTCAAAATTTTGATTTGTTCAATTTTAGAAAGAGTTCCATTAACAATATGCACTAAATGATCAACATTCAAACATTCATCAATTTTAACAATTCCATAAGCATAAGAATCATTAGGCACTTTATTGAATTATGATATTTTCTTTTCGCAATCATAGGAAGTTGCATCAATTTTCTATCTTTCGTATTCTAAGAAAGGCAATAACTTCCTATGTTTCTCTTTGCATATGTCTGAAGAGTGATGAAGATCAGTTAATTTGTCATACAATCTTTTAGCACTGTTACAAGAAATGTTTTGCTGTTTCATTAACACAATATTGCCTGCCCTAACTGAATCTCTATCTAGAGTAATATTTTGCAATTGTAGCTCTAGACAATCTGTTATACTCTTCTTAGACTCCAAATGATTTTGTGTATCTAGCAACAAAGTTTTCGAACGCTCAGATTCGCTACTAACATAAATTAGCATATCATTAACATATGAGAGAGTATCATCAAAATCAGATTAAACTGTAAGATAAGAACTTGAAGGAATATCAAACGATTCAAGAAGAGAACGTACCTTCGATGTCATAGGTAACTTATCAGCTCCTGTTGACACGAAACATTTACTAGTGACTTTTTCCTCAACTTCAAATTGTGCAAACATTGCACCATGGGTGGGGTTTCTCATCTCTTGATCGTGTGAACCAGATGACCAACTCTAGTAAGTTCCATCTTCTTCTTTTCCTCCCTTCGCGACCAACAAAAAATCTTTGGTCTTCGCTCTCACCTCTTCCAGCCTTTCGATATAGCACACCTCGTCTTTAACTCTTTCCTTCTTCTCCTTTCTCTTTCTCAACATGCAATCTACTGCAAGATGATTTGCACCATTACAGTAATTACAATCGAACCCTAAATCTCCCTTCAGCTTCTTCTCAGCCTTCTCAACAACACTCTTACTTTCTTTCTTCTCTTCCTTCGACTCCATTCTTGTTCCTTTGCCTGATAAAGTGTTACTCTTGAACTCATTGTTGCTTTTGTATTTCGGATTGAAAGGATTCTTAAAGAACTTTTTAACTTTATTGTTCAAATAGAATGCCACAGTCTCATCCTCTGATATCATCAGAAGTACTTCATCTTTAGAACCAACTTGTTCAGTAGCTTCAATCTCAGAGTCTTTTGCTGAAACCTTCGACATCAAGGCCAGAGGACCTCC
The DNA here is from genome assembly GCF_052849685.1 of Lactuca virosa. Taxonomy (NCBI): domain Eukaryota; kingdom Viridiplantae; phylum Streptophyta; class Magnoliopsida; order Asterales; family Asteraceae; genus Lactuca; species Lactuca virosa. The sequence continues at coordinate 162,564,520 of NC_136432.1, read as the reverse complement.
TAGATTCATCTTCCCTTCCTCAGCAATTTCATTGATTTTGCTCTCATGAGCTTTGAGCACATTATACAAGTCTCCCAATGAATAGCCATCAAATATGTCTAGAGTTTTTATCATAAGGCTGATGTTCCTCCACTCCTTTCTCAATCCCATAAGGAATGTAAGATTGTATTCAAGAGTTGACCGTGCAAATCCATAACGGTTACACTTGAATATCAACTCACTCAAGAGATCATAATAAAGTTCGATGGTTTTACTTTCCTTCTGCTTGAATTCTCCTAGTTCAAGTAAACATTGCTTCACAGAGCTCTTCTTCGTTTTCTCACTTCCCTGGTACTTTTCTTTCAAAGTATCCCAAATCTCTTTAGCAGACTTGCATCCTCGAACGAAGTTGTAAAGAACCGGTGGAAGAGCATCACGAAGTTCACAAAGACACTTTTTATCATTTGCCTTTTGTTTATCTGCTTGCAGGGTAACATCGACAGAAGAACGAGCTGTTCCTACTTGTTATAGCCTTCCTGGACGGTAATTTCCACTCGTAACACAACGCCAGAGATCTTCATCGATCCCATTGAGATAGTCTTCCATGCGATATGCTCATTGCTCGTAATACTCTGGAATAAAAATTGGAATCTTAGTGGAAGATCCAAACAGATGAGAAAAACTAGACATAGTGTTCATGTTGAAGTTCACCATTTTCGTACGGACTGAAACGACGATGAGATCCAGAAAAAGAGATCTAACGGATGAATCTATCAAAAAATGTTCAGAAAACACTCGATCTATCTAACGATTGTAGAATCATAACAAATCAATCAAATAGAACTAGTTTTCTTAATCAAGAGTGCGGGAATCTTTTGAATCGGAAAGAGCGATTCAAAAACTTTTGAAAAAGATTAGAAAACTAGAAACGACTGAATGTATCCTACTCTGATACCGAATATAGTTCGTTTGAATTGAGTATTAAGAACATAATCAAGAACAAAAAGCATTAAGAAAATATATGTAAATAAATTATGTTTGGCTCGTTGATTTCGTCTGAACAAGTAGACATGTACACGAGAGAGTAAAGTACAAAGTGCTAAAAAACTCTCGACTCCTATATTTACCCTATTTATAAGGTGATACAGATGCATATAGAAAATACATAAGGACTAGACATTTAAGCTTCAATATCTAACATTGCTTTACATAATACATACATATCGAAGTATTTGACTCCGACTACGACACTACACAGACCAAAGGGTACTTCGACACCTCATTATACATTTCGACCATTACATTATCATCAGATGAGGGTCAGAGATGGGGATGTGAAGAAGACGACCTACACGACTCGTTATGGTCATTACGAGTGTGTGGTGATGCCATTCGGGTCACCAACACACTAGCAACGTTCATGGATCTCATGAACCGAGTATGTAGGCCGATACTAAATCGGTCGGTGATTGTGTTTATCGATGATATTTTGTTTTACGTTAAGACCAAGGAACAAAATGTGAAGCACTTATGGGAGGTTTTGGAGACCTTGAGAAAGGAGAGGCTTTATGCCAAATTCTCGAAATATGAGTTCTAGTTACGTGAGGTGCAATTTTTGGGCCACACTGTCAACCAAAAGGGTATATTGGTTGATCTCGCCATGATTAAAGCGGTAATGCAGTGTGAGATTCTGAGGAAACCTTCTGAGATCTGGAGTTTCCTTGGTTTAGTGGGTTATTATCGGAGGTTTATTTAGGATTTCTCTAATATTGTTGTACTTTTGACCAGCTTGACAAAGAAGAATGTTACATTCCGGTGGGGGCCTAATCATAAGGTAGTTTTCGAGACTCTGAGGTAGAAACTGTGCGAGGCTTCGATTCTTACTCTTCCCATGGACATGGATGATTTTATGGTGTAATATGATGCATCGATATCGGGATTGGGGCAGTACTTAGGCAGATGGGTCATGTGATTTCATACTCTTAGAGGCAGTTGAGGCCTCATGAGGCGAATTACCCTACACATGATTTAGAGCTGGGGGCTGTGGTTTTTTCCTTCAAGATTTGGATACCTTATTTGTATGTGGTTAGGTGCACTATTTACACTGATAGCAAGAATTTGAGGTATCTGATGGATAAAAAGAACTTGAATATGTGGCAACACCGGTGGTTGGATGTGGTGAAGGATTATGACTCCGAGATTTTATACCACCTAGGGAAGGCCAATGTTGTGGCCGATGCGTTGAGTCGCATGGCAACATATACACCCATCAGGGATCTGAGTCTGAGGATGATTATTGTTTCACTGTTGTTGGATTTGATCAAGAAAGGTCAGGTGGAGGGTCCGAAGAAGGAAAATTGGAAGGAAGAGGGGATCAGGGGTCAGACATCGTTGGAGGAGGCCATATTTCTGACCATTCGGGGGGGGGGGGGAGGGTGCGACGAAGATGTATAGAGACACGAGAATAAGCTGTAGGTGAGCATGAATGAAGAAGGAGATAACATGATTTGTAGAGCGGTTCTTGACTTTTCGGTAAGTCAAGTCCGAACTTTAGAGGCCCCACGACAATATGCTGCCGTTACCCATTCCCGTGTGGAAATGGGAGGATATCATTATAGATTTTATCACGAAATTACCGAGGAAGGCACGTAGGGTTCATTCTATCTGGGTAATTGTCGATAGATTGACTAAGAGTGCTCATTTCATCCCTATCGCTGAGAGAATTTCCGCCGAATACTTGACCGATGTCTATATCGAGGAGGTGGTTGTTTGACATGGGTTTCGATTTCGGTAGTTTCAGACCCTGAAGTTTGTTTCACTTCTAGATTATTGAAGAAGTTTCATGAGGAGTTGGGTACTTAGCTACTATTGAGTACCACATATCACCCTTAGACGGACGAACAAAGTAAGCAGACTATCCTGACTCTCGAGGATATGCTCTGGTGTATGTGCTAGATTTTGGCAAGAGCTAGGATACTTATCTTCAATTGGCTGAGTTCTCATACAACGACAATTATAATTCCATTATCAATCAACCTCCCTTCGAGATGCTTTACAGGGGGAAATATCGGACCCTGGTGTGCTGGGGCGAGGTCGGGCATCGGGTTATGGGGAGTACTGAGGTAGTACATAAGACCACCAAGTTGATACAACAGGTCCGCGGTCAGTTGCAGACCGTGAAAAGTCTCCAGAAAAGTTATGCCGACCGGAGACGACCAGACCTCAAGTTACAAGTTGGAGACTATGTGTTGCTGAAGGTGTCCTCCGGTTCCGGAAGTGGGGCAAGTTGGGCCCTCGGTACATTGGTCCTTTCAGGATTATCGCCCGAGTGGGAAAGGTTGTGTACTTAGTGGCTCTGCCTGACGAGCTCAGCCAGATCAACAACACGTTCCATGTCTTTCAGTTGCGAAAGTCTTTAGCTGATGATTTCGCAGTGGTTCCCTTGGATGAAATTCAGGGTGATGAACGCCTAAACAATATAAAGATACCGATCGCGATCCTTGATAGGAAGACAAAGACTTTGCGTAACAAGGTGGTGGGTTTGGATAAGGTGCAATGGTAGCATCAGAAGGGTTCGAAGTGAACGTAGGAGCCCGAGGAGGAAAATCAAGAGCATCACCCAGAGTTATTTGCAACAACGGACTTCGAGGATGAAGTCTGATTCTCGTGGGGGAGAGGTGTAACTCCCGTATCCGCATGTATTATTCTTAAGTTTTAATTATTTTTTCCATTTATGCATTTTGGGTTCCCTACACGGAGCGTATGATAGCCTCCTGTGTTGGGTGTAGGTAAAAGATTCCATGTGTAGGTTTAATGCCCTTTGCTGGGCTTAGAGAAATTTACACTAGGTGTAGGAGCGCAACATCTAAACCCTAATTGAGGGATTTTGAGCCATATTTAGAGGCTTTAACTCCTTGAGGTCCTCCCCATGCTCAACCTATAACCTCATATTCAATGACCTCAAAACCCTAACCATATTGTGAGAGTTTTTAAGCCTTAGTGTGGTTTTTATGGGCATTTTTGAAGAAGGAGTCCTTTGGAGAAGCATTTGTGAGCTCCAAGCTTTGTAGATCCAGAATTTCCACTTCATCATCCACCTCCAGGAGGTATAAATCTTGCATCTTGATGTTCCTTTATGATAGATCTAGTTAGCTCATGATTTTTTATGCTTTTTGTCCCATAACCCTGGTGTTAATGGGTTGGAGCTACCGCAGACCTTATGAGTATCATTTCTAGACATTTCTAAGCGTGCATGGTCATAAAAACGAGAGCTTGGTCACTCCCATCCATCAATGCATGAGCTCTTGAGCATCAGAATGTTTTATGGACTCAGGGTTTGGCCTTTTGCTTTTTTAGCAATGCAAAGGCGTAAAGTCAGAGACATTACCTCTTAGGATGTTAATTAGATCCAAATCTGACGATTGGATGGTTGGTCTTTGTGTATTAAAAGCTTAATAGAAAGTTGATTAATCAGCGTATTACACTACGCGTAATCTAAGCTACGCTTAGCATAGCTTGGAAGTTCCCTGTTTTCCATCAGCGGCTCTACTCTGAGCGTAGAGCATGGTGTTAAGTTAGGCGTAGCACCAGGAGGTTGACTTTTGGTCAAAATGGATATTAGGTCAAGTGGAGTGGGGTTCTAGTCTTGGAAGGGTAAAATGGTGATTTACCCCAAGAAGAGAAACTATGAACCTAGACCCTTGAGTGTGGATTATTACCTTAATTTATGATTAGGGTCTGATTGTGTGTATGATTATTGTGAGGAGTTCCAGTATCGACAGCTCGAGTGTGAGATTTGTCTGTCTTCAGATGAAGGTGAGTCTTCCCACTGGACTGTTTAGGATGCTAGCTGTCTTTGTGACTCTTGCATTGGTATGTTTGTGTGGGACCGTTTTGTATGCTAGGCGGGGACCGATATGATGGGCGGGGCCTAATGTTATGTAAGTTATGTGGTATTTTGGGGAACTAACTAAGCTTTGTGCTTACGGTTTTGTAGTTTAACATTTTAAGGTACTTCCAATTCTAAAGGGAAGGGCCCGACTTGACTGCACAACGTTTCCCCCCCCCCCCCTATAATTTTCCGCACTGATGACTTTTGTCATACTTTGATAATTGAAATACATCTATATCATGTTGATTTTGAAACAAATGATGTATGAATTCGATGCTTCAAAATTAAAAAAAATTATCACTATTTTAAGATGTTACAACTCAGCAAAAATACGTGACGTCGCTTATTTTTTTTTCCATGCCAACTTAAAAACAAAAAAGATAAATGGTATGACACAAAACAACCGGTAACTTCTTGAAAAATGAATATTTGGGTAAATATGAAAGGTAAATGAAAATATAAGGGTTTTTCCGCATATAAATAAAATATAAGAGTTTTTTCTGAATGCTGGTAGATTAATGGTTGAGTTTTTCTATAGTTTCTTTTACAGTTTTTCCCACAATTAACTTTCATTTAACATTTTTCAACCCTTATAATTTTAAATTTAAGTTATTAATGTTTTATAAGTTACGATTTGGGTCAGTTATTATATTTTCAAGTTATGTTTTTGGTAGCTTACATAATTTCTTTATATAGTCTTCTTTTCTATCAATTTCCTTAAGATATACTTTCAAGTATTATTTTCGTCCGCCTATGTCATACATAATTTTTTAGATCGAAACTTTATTTTGATACTTTTGTGGACCTCTTAATATGGTATAATTGTCACCGTTGACATATATGAACTACTCAAATTAGTAATTATATTATATACTAATTGCAAAAAAGTTACCATGTGTATTAAAGTTACATTTTCATCTGTTACATATTTTTTTATAGTTTTTGTTTTTCACTAATTTTCTTTAAGATATACTTTCAAGCTTTATTTTCTTCCACCTCCTTCATACATACGTGTCTGAGTTGAATCATTATTTTGATACTTTTGTGACCCACTTGATATAGTAAAATCGTCACCGTGCTATATGTGGATTATTGACATTTGTAAACGAGTTACCCACAAATTAAAGTTTTATTTTTTGTCTCTTATAAAATTTCTTTTTATAGTTTTCATTTTTAATAATTGGAAATAAGTTCTCCGTCGCAACGCGCATAGTGACTTAAATGCTAGTTATATATAATAAAAATCAACCACTTATGGATAATATATTTTTATGTTTTCATAAATTGGCCACAAAAGTTTCATATTTCATATATTAGCCACAAATCTATTTTCTTATTTTCATATTTTGATCCTAGAATTTCGTACATTGGCAATTTCCTCCTCCTTATTTGGTAGAATGGCATTTTCCACCCTTACTTTGTAGAATGACACTTTCCACCCATTTACTTCGTAAAATATCACTTAAACCCCTTAAATTTGAACAACGACAATTTCCACCCCTTAAATAAGAAACTTTTATGGCCAAATTATGAGAACATAAAAGTATATGGTTCATAAGAGGGTTGTTTTTTTATTATATATAATAATTTTAGCCACAAATCTATTTTTTTATTTCATGGCCAGAAAAGTTTCTTATGTTGGCATATTTGGTCCTTAGAATTTCGTAAATTGACAATTTCCTCCCCTTTATTTTGTAGAATGAGACTACACACTTTAATTTGTAGAATGGATATTTCCACCCTTGTACTTTGCAAAATGTAACTTTCACCCCCTCAAATTTGAACAATGAACATTTACACTCATTCAACTTATGTATATTGCCATGTTTGTAGGTTTAGTCCCTAGAATTTCATATGTCGATAGGTTTGGTCTCTCCAAAAACTGTGTACACAAAACGAAAAAATGACAAGTAGTAGTACTTTCCTTATATATGAGTAGCACATAGTAAGCAAAACTTCGTCTGCGTCCTACCGAACTGGGGAGGGGGCAATTTCTACTTAGAAATAAATAACATCAAATAAATAGGAAGAATTGGATTTCATGATCATCCAATTAAATCCAGCTTAAGCTTAGCGTTTCTCTAATAAAACCAAAAATAAGATTGAGTAATTATCTTGTCTTAAAATATGTATTTTTTTTGTTTTCCATTCTAAAAATAAGCTCGTAGTGATACGTCCATCAAATCCAATCTCTAAACCAATTACCATGTGGAAATTAATGCCTCCAACGCCAAAGCTGAATCTGTATTGAAGAAAATGGGGGTGTTCGTAGTGCAGTATGGTGCAATATAGAATCAAAATAATAAATTAAACCACATATGTGGTTTGAGTTTTCTAGAACCCGCAGACCGCAACGTAAATCTGTAAATAACGTTATGCATGATAGATTTGTGAACATACCAGTTAGTCTTATCAATGTATTACATCAGTATAAACAATACAATGGCACAATTATATTACATACGGGACATTATACTATATCAAACATATAAAAAACATGTATTTATAATATTTCACACACCCATCAATTTGAGTGGGTAGGTTCTCGAACGTTTAAACAACTCCAAAAATCACAAAATAATTGTGCAAGTAGTCCCTTAGTATATATTTTGGCAAAATAGGGAGCAGATGGAACATACAAGACACATACATGCCCAAATACAACACACTCTCTAAAAGTGTAATTTTATTTCCACCCATTTGTGTTGGTTTATATTTCAAAAATAGTTTCATAAACTAGTAAAATGGAAAATGTAAGACTTAAGATTTTCGAAAATAACATAACAAATTATACCTACCAAGGATCTATTGGATTAATGTCCAAGTCCATAACTATATTTGGTATGTACTTGACCCGACCCGGCTTGGTCCATTTGGGTTGCACTTCACCGGCACAATTTATATGGATAGTCTTTTGAGAATAGTATATTTATGATTTATATTAATATATTATAAGTTCTAATATATTAATATGGAATCATATTATTTAATTAGTATTGATCAAGAATTAATTTAGAATTAATTAAGTGATCAAAAAGAACTAATTAAATATGGACTCTTATATATATGGAATGGGCCAAGTTCATTTAGGTTGGGCTAAGCTTTCATGGATGGTCCATGGAGCTTTTAACCCATGGATCCTATGTAAATGAAATGTCATGGGTATTAGGGTTTACATGGATGTAACCCTAATCCTCCATAATATATAAAAGGGTCCTTGGCTCACAAAATTGGCACAAGTGTGTGAAAATAAGAGTGGGCCGATTTTAGTGTGCATACATATTCTCTCAAGTTCTTCCAACGTGTTTTGGTGATTTGTGATTCCATTTGAGGCTTCCACACTATTGGGGCTAAGCTCTTAAAGCTTGAAGACATCAAGCTACATCAAAAGGTATGTCATCTAACTAGAACTTTGTAGTATAGGTGCTTCATAATATGCTAGTTAGGATGAAACCTTGGAATAGTTAATATTTGCATGTATAATAGAGAAAACATAGATCCAAGGTTTATAGGGTTGCATGTACACCATATGAGTGTTAGAATGTTCAAAACCCAACAGTGGTATCAGAGCCTAGTTTCTTTTCTATTATATTTGATGCAAATGTATTTTTTTCAAGTTGAAGAAAAAAAAAGAAAAAAAAAACATGAAGTTTGTCATATTTTAAGATAATTACTTGATTTTATGAAAAACTAATTATTTTTAAAATTTGAGTCACTTTACTACAAGAGTTGAATTAGGTCAATTTATTAAAAGATAGAATGATATGATTATTTTATTTTTTTTAAAAGTTTGATCTAAATATTTTTAAGGAGTTACAAATTTTGTCGTAAAATTTTGGAACTCAAAAGTTTTTTTAAAAGTTATGATCTTAAGAGTTTTGAAACTTCCATAAGTTATGGATGTGAAATGTCTCATTCATTAACTCTTTAGGTTATGAATTCCAAGAGTCTTCAAAGGATAATTTTCAAAGTTTCAAGATTTCTATTAGTTTATATGATTATCTAATTTCTTGAAAATTGTTGATGCGAATTATCTTTACTTATGAGTTTAATCCAGATCATAGCAAAATTATTTTATTATTGTGTTAATTGGAATATTTGATCTTAATGGTTTTTATGAACTCCATAACTTGTCCTCAAGTTATGGAAAGTGAAGAGTTTTTCTTTTTAAAGTGTCATTAAGTCTCATGGGTTATGAAAATGGAAAAGTCTCTATTTTTAATGTCATTATAAAATGATTTAATGTCTTCCATAACTTGTCCTCAAGTTATGGAACTTGAAAATTTTTTCATTAAACCTTAATTAAACTCATAAGTTATGAAAATCCAAGAGTTTTGAAAAGTTTCAAAACTTGCCGTCAAGTTTTGGAATTTGTAAAGTCTCACACATTAATGCTTTAATTCCAAACTCTAGAATTTTAAAAGTTAACATTCAAACTCTTATGGACTTTATTAATAGTTAATTAAAGCGTTTAATTAAAAGAGTATTATTAATCCATAAATATATGGTTTGAGTTTAATTAAATTAAAAGTCTAGTTTAATTAATAGATTAAACCACCAAGTATTTTAAATGTCTAAAATACACCCATATACTATTATAATATTAAAAGTTTAATATATTATATGTATAAGAGCAAGTCGTCTTACCATTAGTAGGCCTCATTCACGAAGCCGATCTATAAGGGGGGTATAAGGTTACTGCCTATAAAATGGCAGTTTAATGGGTGTCCACTCTCACTCACCGCTTCCTTGACCGGTGGAGGGTCGTTAGCCGAGCAGGTAGGACAAGGATTATAATTCTCCCTTCATTATAAGTATAATGATAAATACTAAGTAACTAAACACTTATAAATTCCCAATCTTAGTTACTTAGGAAAATGTGAATAAGGTGCTAATCCATGAAATTACACTTTGCACTTTGTTTAAGCTGTTAGTGGAGCGTGTGTGGTTAACCGGCACACTAACCTGGACTTAACAAGGTAGGCAAAGGGTAACTTAATGTTTATCATAGTATCGTTGGAGCGTGTGTGGTTAACAGGCACATCGATTGAGGGGTAAATATTAAGGGTACCAAGTATATTTGCATGGTTACTTCACAACTTGTTTTGTGATCCTGAAGGGCACACTCGAGATTGAAACATGCCATTGAAAAGTTCAATGAATCTCAAAAGAATCTAGGAGTTTCAAAACCAATTAAAACCTCATAATACATTTCGTTTATCTTGGTGGAAATTTGTGAATCGTCATTCACCTACCTTTAAATATTTTATAGCTTGGATTACGGCATCCCTCTTCCAAGTTATAAAATAGTTTGTTGGGTCCTAGCCTTAATATATCATATTGGGTGTTATATTAACGACTTAAATCAACTTTACGTGGATTTCTCCCATTGTTGATGTCTGGTTTAGACAACAATGATCTTCCCAAACCAAGCTTTCCTAATGAATATGACTTCCCGAGTTTGGCTCATGGAAGTCATACTTCTCTTCCTCCACCTCCTCCAATTATTCTCCCTAACCCACAAGTTCAAGGTCACTCAAGCCCTAATGGCAAGCAAGGTCTATGTGTGATCACATCTTAGAGATGAAGTCACATATTGACAAGCCGGGAGAGTTGGGTGTCAAAGTCTTGAGAAAGTTGGATGTTCAATCACTTTCTAAGTCACATAGTGAGTTCCTTTGGGACTACTATGAAACAGACTATGACATGAACCTTAATGATCATATCTATTTGCTTGGTGCTGCTGAATCAGCAATGATTTGGAATGATAGTAAATCAAATTTGATTAGAAGATCAACTTCCCAAAAACTTTATGGACAGTGACAATGGTGACACTGGAAATCCAGAAAAATCATTCTCTTCCCAATGGAAAGGGATTGGCCATAGTCAACCCGGTTGACCAAATTTACCTAAGGATGTTAAAGTCAATAAGTTTGACTCTACATCAGGTAGAGCCCATTATCTAACTCTGTTAAGTTCTATTCTGAGATCCTCATTACATGATATGACTGGGTCACATGTTGATGTTTTAAGAATCAAAGAATAGAGAGAAATCTTAAAGGAAGTATATGCTGATTCTGATCGCGAAGGTGGATTTCGATCGCATCAGAATTTTGAGCAGTTGCTTAAGAAGTTATGATATATCGTGAAGGTCAACAGTTTTCCATGTGGATTGTAAGGATAAGTTTTTCCGCAAAGTTTTAAAATAAAAGAAAATTGTTTAATTTTATTTATTTGAAGTATCCTTACAATGGCATTTGTGGAAAATTGTTGCTTATATGATTCCACTGACAGCAATATTGGAAAATGGATTTGATTCTTTCATTTGTGGTAGTGTCTAAATTTACCAAATCAGGAAAGTTCCTCATCACCCAAGTTTCAATTGGACCGAAACTTGGAATCATGCAAGTTGAATAGTATGATGAATGAGAACTTTCAAGCATTGGAAAATCAAGACTAATTACTTGTTCACATGGATGTGTGAGTCAATTGAAGGACTAAAGGGATCGAGTACACATTCTTGTGCACTGGTCATGTCCACCACAACGCTCGTTAAGACTATTTGATTTACTAAAGTTTAGTAAATATGGTTATACTTACAAGTTTAAGTATAATTCTGAAACATTGAAAAGTCTCAATGTATGGCAGAACGAATGAGAAGAATCAAATTAGGCAGAAAGATAAAAGTTTCTCAAATCTGAAAAGATGGGAGAGTACTTTAGTATCATGTTTGTGATCATCTTAATGATTTAGAAATCATATCACAATTAGTCCTCTAAAGGTCATCTTAGTGCATTCTTATGACTAAGAAGAGGAGTCATGAATTGTTGAAATGGTTAGATCAGGAAGATGAGTCATACTTCGTTCCAAAACAATTCTTAGAGTCATACTCCAAGATTGTAACTTGAGTGATATATCTTAAAGAAAGGTTTAAAACAGTTGTCAAATGTAAGAGTAAAAGTGTCCTACTCTTGTACATTTGAAATTGGTAAGTTGTGATGTTTTGGATAAAACAAAGACCAACTAAGGCCAATTGTGTGAAGTGTTTGTCTTGATAAAGAATCCGCGCTATCTCTTGAATATTTAGCAAGATAGTCTTATATGTCAAGAGGATAGTGGGAGTCTTAAAGATCCTAAAAAGAATTTCAAGAACTAATCAAGAATAAAACCTGAGGTTCTTCACTAGCATACGACTTGAGGTTTCTAACCTATCGTGTTGACATATTCTGTGCCCATTCCAGTTAAAGTTGGCTTTGCATAGGAGTTCTGAAAGTTCTCAATTGGTTGCATAACAACTTGGAAGCAATGGCAGGCCCTGTATTGCCAGGTGGCAAGAAGTTAAGATTGCATAAGTTCAGTCCATATGATTTTGGATTTGTCATTATCCTTGTCTTGTGACTATGGTTTTGACGATTCACATGGATAAGAACACATACACCATAAAATCTAAGGGTCATAAGGTTTCTCTCCGATTCATGAAAATGATGGTGAGGAAACACTTCCACCAAGTAGATTTGAAGCAGATGGCAAAAGGTCTAAACAATTGAGACTATGATTACGGCACCCCTTTTCATAGTTCTGACATTGTTTAGACACACATGCATGCTATCTAAGGAAAGGTGTATGATTTTGATAAAGTTTTATCAAAGCATCTCGTATCAGAAATCTGAACTTTGGTAAGAAAGTCAATAAAGTATTGATTTCTAGAAGTCCAGCTGATTTCTGAGTACATGTCAAAGCTAGTGGGAGCATAAGTGTTATGCTAATAATCATCATGTTAGTGGGAGCATGATAATTATTGTTAGTGTTGCAAGTTAGCAATGTTAATTATAGAAAACAAAAGTTTCAATTCGTGAGGCTGCAGGGATTGAAAAAGTTGTTTTGCTATAATTAAGGGAGAGGATATACTTCATTTCAGTTCTAAAGGCTTAGATTGAGACCTTAATCATCTTTAGTCAAGAATATATATATAAATTTCATGTTGGATTGGTTCAACTTAAGGAAATTGTATATATTGCGTTCTCAAAATTCGATTATGATTACGACATCCCTCTTCATAGTCAAATTTTGAAAACATGGCAAATAAAAATATTGTAGCAAAAGACTGGTCTAGAATCATGTCTTTATGTGAGACATCATGAATCGTGTACCATTTACTTTGGGTACAGGATCGATTGTATGTGCTATAATATTTTTCATTTCTAAATTTTTCCAAATGCCCAGAGGCATTAAGAAGGGAAAAGGTCTAGAATTGGATATGACTAAAATGATTAAGCAATTGTCGAGGACAATCTGAGGTTTACCAATGAATTGTTGCTCAGGGACAGTTGGAAGTATAGTGCTAATTTTGGAAGGACCATATTGACATATTCTGAAAAGAGGCATCTCTTATTCAGAAGTGATAGTCAAAATGAGAATATGGAGTTGTCTCCATAGGTGGAAGTTATCTGTGTAAGATTAGAAAACTTAATGCAAGAAGCATGTCCAAAGCAATGTACTTTGAATATGAGACTTAGTTTCCATGGAATTGATCTCCATTGGAATACCTTATAATGACTGTTGACAAGTCTTTGTGACTTTGTACATATTCATTACAGGAGGGACAGTGCATATAAGTTTAAAATCTAAACAGATTTCGATAAATGATAGGAATTTGAAATGCTCACATTTTTCGATAAGGATATGGGAGTGTGAAATTAGAATCATTGAAATTATGTTCAATTGGTTTATTTCACAAAGTAAGGATCATAGACAAACATAGAGTGCGTACTTGGTGTATGGCAAAGCTATTGTTTAAGAAAAACATAGTGTACATGCTTGGAGCATGGGACAACTAGTGTTTTTAATTCAAGTACAAAGTTGATAAAACCGAAACAATGAATAATGAGTAATCAGTATGGTGATAAATAAAAGTGTTTATTTATATTCATAGGGTTTGATACCATATTTGATTCATTTATTCTTGTGTTTCGCTTTGCATGTTTTGACTTCCAGAATAACTAAGTCGCTCTTCCTGAATGATTAAGTTATTCAAACCATCCACAGTCGGTCATATGTTGGAAGTAGATATGAATCAAGACTGTCATGGGTTGGTTTGTAGAGGTCCAAGTTGGTGGACAAAGTGGTGCTACAACACTCATGAGTGCTCATAAGTTCTGAGTATTGGATTCAACCCGCGCTCATTTGAATCACTTCATGGATTTTATCACGAATGATCATGAGACGATAATATCTTATATTCTTCAAACCTAGAGATATGAGTTGTTACTATGAGTTGGTTATACATTGATTGCACGAAAACGCATTTGGTAACTCGATGTTATAAAACGTGCCTTTGTGTATGATTCAACAAGTAGTAGAACAAGCCATATGAGTCGAAGTTTATCCATTCCTTTTACCTTCGGGATAAAAGCGATATCTGTGGGCCCCTCGATGATTTAGCGACGACACATGTGAGTGCGTGGCCAAGCCATGACTGATTTGATTTGTTCAATCAGTCAGTCATCATAAATCGAAAATCGGGAAACAACAAATGGACAGAGAGAATGATTATAATCCATGTCTCAGTCCATATGATATCTAGAATGGAGGAATATATGATCCCTTATCTAATGGACAAGTCATTGACAAGGTCAGAGTTCGACATCGGCTTTAAGAGCTACGATTTCCAGTTAGGTTTTGAAGTCATACTCAATAATAGTTTTAGACTTATCCAAGTGGGAGACTGTTGGATTAATGTCTAAGTCCATAACTATATTTGGTATGTACTTGACCCGACCCGGCATGGTCCATTTGGGTTGCACTTTACCGGCACAATTTATATGGATAGTCTTTTGAGAATAGTATATTTATGATTTATATTAATATATTATAAGTTCTAATATATTAATATGGAATCATATTATTTAATTAGTATTGATCAAGAATTAATTTAGAATTAATTAAGTGATCAAAAAGAACGAATTAAATATGGACTCTTATATATATGGAATGGGCCAAGTTCATTTAGGTTGGGCTAAGCTTTCATGGATGGTCCATGGAGCTTTTAACCCATGGATCCTATGTAAATGAAAGGTCATGGGTATTAGGGTTTACATGGATGTAACCCTATTCCTCCATAATATATAAAGGGGTCCTTGGCTCACAAAATTGGCACAAGTGTGTGAAAATAAGAGTGGGCCGATTTTAGTGTGCATACATATTCTCTCAAGTTCTTCCAAGGTGTTTTGGTGATTTGTGATTCCATTTGAGGCTTCCACACTATTGGGGCTAAGCTCTTAAAGCTTGAAGACATCAAGCTACATCAAAAGGTATGTCATCTAACTAGAACTTTGTAGTATAGGTGCTTCATAATATGCTAGTTAGGATGAAACCTTGGAATAGTTAATATTTGCATGTATAATAGAGAAAACATAGATCCAAGGTTTATAGGGTTGCATATACACCATAGGAGTCTTAGAATGCTCAAAACCCAACAGGATCATCTTCCAAGTTGTAGAAAGATTAAAACATCAACAATAGAAAGGATGAAGAAATAACAACCTTTGTAGTTGAAGTTTCGCATAATCTGATACAAACAAGAAAGAATAAGAACAAGGTTATCACAAAGATGTTTTTACTAAGAAGTGATTCTCACAAATAGAATCGGCAAAAAGCAGCGATTAGGGTTACAATTAGCACAACTCGATAACACAAATATATAGTAACACTAGTAACAATCAATCCTACCATTTATGGGATTGATTCTAATCTAAGTAAATAGACTGATCCGAATCACTAAGATTAATGACCAGTTAACCGACAATTACTATTACTATATTTACAAAATACAGAGTAAATACACTACTATTAGTGACCACACGCTAACGTTGGTGAGGTTCATAAGCTGATGCTGGTGCTGGTGCTGGCGCTGGCGTTGGCGTTGGTGGTCAGCGTGTATTTGACTCATTAGATAATAAGGTTTGACCTTAGAATCTCCCCCTATGTGACGATGTGAAAACCAACTCTAATTTCATTCTTCAGCTTCATCCAATATTTCTTGCTTCATCCACTAGAAATTATCTCCCTTAATCTCTTCAATTCGATTGCTTAATTCCAGTGAGATCAGACGATGATAATCTTGTTCTACATTTTCATGCACCATGCACTCCAGTAGAAGATGAAACAACTGCTTAGTGGAAGCAGCACAAATTTCTTTAGTGCGTTGGAAGCACATCTAATCTTGTCCATCAAGATAGAAAATGTCATGCTCAGGCTCTCAAATGAACAAGTGTTGAATCGGCTCAACACCCACTGGAAACCTGTTTGTTGATGTAGACAGTGGAAAAAGGAAGAAGGAACTTGGCATATTTAGATTTCCTTTTCTTTGGCGCTGATGCTGAGGTAGAAGGTTGAGAAGGAGGAACTGAAGGCACTAAATTCAGCTTCTTTACATTATTGATCATTTGTTGTAGTGCCAATTTCAGGTTCTGAGCATGAATACCTTTATGCTTAGAAACTAACTACTGAATCTAAGTCCACTCTTTGTAACCATATTTGAACAATTCACAAGCAAACATAGTTTTAGTGTATTCATACTCTGCTTTCTTTCTGATCAGGTGGACCTTCAGCATTTGATCATTGGGTTTGGTATACCTAACCATGATGATAGGACCTGGTTTAATTATTCAAGCTCGAACGTTCTCGAATTTCTTCCATTCAATACGATCATTTAACTCTGAGATCCTTTTTCGTTTGGCGACCAAATTGTTAAACCGTTGGAGATTTGATAGTTGTACATTGATGCCTCCATCAGCAGAAGCATACTTCAGTGCAAGCTTAAAGGAACGATGTTTATCATTTTTTGTCTCTTATAGGCATTATGCTCAATGAGAATTTGTTAAACTTCCTCAGCTGGTCATCTCCAGTCCCTGGCCAAAGTGCCTAGATTGACCATGAACTTCCTTCTCTTGCTGGGAGGAGTTGATGAGCCTTCACCAACGTCATAAACTCCCATGCGGAGGTGGTATTCCTTTTTCTTGTGATGAGCTGATCATCATTAGACTCAACATCACTATCAATGCCTGGAGAAATCTCCCCCTCAGGATTAGCTTCTGGATAAATAATGTTCCGAGGCACAGCTCACAACATGAAATCCATATCCAGAAAGCCTTATTCATCATCAGTATCAGTATCAGTATCAGTATGGTGATCAACATTTTCAAAATGGTCAGCATGTACTGTTGGATTAGTGTCTAAGTCCATAACTATAATTGGTAAGACTTGACCCGACTCGGCATGGTCCATTTGGGTTGCATGGCATCGGGACATTTGGATAGACCTTTTGTGAGAAGAAGACATTTGTGACATATTAATATATTATAAGTTCTAATATATTAATATGAAATCATGTTATTTAATTAGTATTGATCAAGAATTATTTTGGACTTAATTTAGTGATCAAAAGAGACTAATTTAAATATATGGGGATTGATTGTGTAAATCATTCATTCTTATATATGTGGGCTTATGATCCAAGATTCCTTATGTTGGGTTTAACCCATGTGGTGACCCATGGATACTCCATGGAGGTTAAAACCCATGGAGAATAAGGAATGGGTAAAGTCATGGGTTACATGGAGTAATCCTAATGTCCACACTATATAGGGACCCCTTTAGCTCAAGAATTTGACACAAGTGATACATATGTGAGGGCTAGTCAAATTGAGCTTGGAGTGTCTTCTTCTCATGGTTATTCCAAGTGTTCATGATGTTGTGTGAACCATTTGAGGTGTCACACTTGGGGAACTAGGCTCTCAAGCTTCATGGAGTCAAGCAACAACAACAAGGTATGTATTCTATCTGTTTTATTACTCTAGTATCAATGTTTTGGTATGCTAATTAGGATAATACCTTGGATATTCATATTTGTATGTATAATAGAGAAAACATAGATCCAAGGTATTTAGGGTTGCATGTACACTTAGGAGTGTTAGAATGCTCAAAACCCAACAGTGGTATCAGAGCCATGGGTTGTTCTCTGTTATATTCATGCAAATGTTTGATTTTCAAAGTTAAAAAAAAAGAAAAAAAAACATGAAGTTTGTCAAATTTTAAGATAATTACTTGTTTTGTGAAAAACTAATTATTTGTAAAATTTGAATCATTTGCTATATGAGTTGAATTAGGTCAAATTTAGTAAAAGATAAAATGATATGATTATTTTATTAGTTTTAAAAGTTTGATCTAAATGTTTTAAGGAGTTACAAATTTTGTCATAAAATTTTGGAGCTCAAAAGTTTTTTTAAAGTTGTGATCTTAAGTGTTTTGAAACCTCCATAAGTTATGGATATGAAAAGGTTTTAAAAAAATTTTATTCAAAGTTTTTATGGAGTTACAAAATTTGGTGTTAATGTTTTAAAGAATTCCATAACTTATTCTTAAGTTATGGAACATGAAAAGTTTCATCATAAAACAAGCATTTAACTCCATAAGCTATGGATTACCAAAAGTTTTATGTTTCCTTGATTTATGAGTTAGTTTAGATTAATTGACAAAAAAAAATTTGTGTTTTAGTTGTTTTCAATCCTTATTAATCTAGAGGTAGTTCATAAAATGTGATTTTGTAACTTGTCCTCAAGTTACATAAAAGCTCACATTTATGAATCTTAAAACTCATAAAAGTGCCATAGGTTACAAAAAAACTGAAGAGTCTTTTTCATTAAATAGTATTATGACTCCATAACTTGTCCTCAAGTTATGGATGTTTAAGAGTCACTTCTTTAAATGTGTTATTAAAGAATAAGAGGTTACATAAAAAAATGAAGAGTCTTCATTTTAATGAACCATTAAACTCATAAGTTATGAAATGAAAAGTTTTGAATAGTTTCAAAAACTTGCCCTCAAGTTTTGGAATTTGTAAAGTTTTCACTTATGAATCCTTTAATTCCAAGTTAAGCCCTTAGAATTTTAAAAGTTAAAATTAAACCCTTATACTTTATAATATTATAAGTTAATAATATTTATATATATGTATAAGAGTAAAGTCGTCTTACCATTAGTAGGCCTCATTCACGAAGCCGGTCTATAAGGGGGGTATAAGGTTACTGCCTATAAAGTGCTAGTTTAATGGGTGTCCACTCTCACCCACCGCTTCCTTGACCGGTGGAGGGTCGTTAGCCGAACGGGTAGGACAAGGACTATAATTCTCCCTTCATTAAAAGTATTAATGATAAATACTAAGTAACTAAACTCTTATTAATACCCAATCTTAGTTACTTAGGAAAATGTGAATTTGGTGCTAACCCATGAAATTACACTTTGCACTTTGCATAAGTTAGTTAGTGGAGCGTGTGTGGTTAACCGGCACACTAGCTTGATTTAACAAGGTAGGCAAAGGGTAACTTAATGTTTATCATAGTATCGCTGGAGCGTGTGTGGTTAACCGGCACATCGATTGAGGGGTAAATATTAAGGGTACCAAGTATATTTGCATGGTTATTCACACCTTATTTTGTGATCCTCGGCATGCCAGTCACAAAACCTGAAGGGCACACTCGAGATTGAAACATGCCTTTGAAAAGTTCAATGAATCTCAAAAGAATCTAGGAGTTTCAAAACCAATTAAAACCTAATAATACATTTCGTTTATCTTGGTGGAAATTGGTGAATCGTCATTCACCTACCTTCAAATATTTTATAGCTTGGATTACGGCATCCCTCTTTCAAGTTATAAAATAGTTTGCTGGGTCCTAGCCTTAATATTTCATATTGGGTGTTATATTAAGGACTTTAGATCAACTATCTTGAATATCTCCCAAAACGATGTCTGGTTCAGACATCTATGATCCTCCCAAATCTCTTGGAACTTCACTTCCACCACCTCCTCAAATTATTCTCCCTAACCCACAAGTTCAAGATCACTCAAGCCCTATTGGCAAGCAAGGTCTATGTGTGATCGCATCTTGGAGATGAAGTCACATATTGACAAGCCTGGAGAGTTGGGTGTCAAACTTTTGAGAAAGTTGGTGGTTCAATCACTTTCTAAGTCACATAGTGAATTCCTTTGCGACTACTATGAAACAGACTATGACATGACCCTTAATGATCTTATCTATTTGCTTGGTGCTGCTGAATCAACAATAATTTGGAGCATTGGGAGAGAAAATTTGATTAGTAGATCAACTTCCCAAACTACCATGGACATTGAAAATGGTAACATTGGATATCTAGAAAAGCCTTCTCTTCCCAAGGAAAGGGATTGACCATGGTCAACTAGGTTGACCAAATGGTAAAGAGAAAGGATAAGTCTGCGATAGTCCCATGTACCATTGCCAAAGACTCCCTATGTTGCTCTTGCCAAAGGAAGGGGCATTGATTGCGAAGCAGCCTATTTACCTGAAAGATCATAAGGTTGATCAAGTCAAGAAGATTGACTCTACTTCAGGTAAAGTCCACTATCTAACTCTGTTAAGTTTCTATTCTGAGATTCTTGTTACATAATGTGACTGGGTCACGTGTTGATGTTTTAAGAATCAAAGAAAAGTGAAGAAACTTAAAGGAAGTATATGCTGATTCTGATCGCGAAGATGGTTCTCGATCGCATGGTTATGTGATCAGAATTTTGAGCTGTTGCTTAGGAGTTATGATATATTGCTTAGGAATAGATAACAACAAAATTTTTCATGTTCTTTTTCACTGTAAGGATAGTTTTTCCGCAAAGTTTTTAAAATAAAAGAAATTTTTTTTTGATTTATTTATTTTAAAATATCCTTACAATGGCATTTGTGAAAAGGAAAAAAATTGTTGCTTATATGATTCCATTAATAGCAAGAGTGGAAATATGAATTTGATTCTTTCATTTGTGGTAGTGTCTAAATTTTCCAAATAAGGAAAGATTCTCATCATCCAAGTTTCAGTTGGATAGAAACTTGGAATCATGCAAGTTGTATAGTATGATGAATGAGAACTTTCAAGCATTGGAAAATTAAGACTAATTACTTGTTCACATGGATGTGTGAGTCAAGTAAAGGACTAAGGGATCGAGTACACATTCTTGTGCACTGATCAAGCCACCACAAATGTAACTTGAGTGACACATCTTAAAGAAGGTTTATTAACACTAGTGAAATGTAAGAGTAAAAGGTTTTCTACTCTTGTACATTTGAATTTGGTAAGTTGTGATGTTTTGGATAACACAGAGACCAACTTAGGCCAATTGTGTTAAGTGTTTGTCTTGATTAGAATCCACACTATCTCTTGAATATTTGGCAAGAAAGTCTTATAGGTCAAGGAGACAGTGGGCGTCTAAAAGATCCTGAAATAGTTTCAAGAACTAATCAAGAATAAAACATGTATTCCATCACTAGCACACGACTAGAGGTTTATAACCTATCGTGTTGACATTTCTGTGCCCATTCCTGTAAAGTTGGCTATACATTTGAGTTCTACATGTTCTCAATTGTTTGCATAACGACTTGGAAGCAATGGCAGGCCCTGTAGTTAAGATTGCACAAGTTCAATCCATATGAGTTTGAATTTGTCACTAACCTTGTCTTTTGTCTATGGCTTTGACAAATTCACATGGATAAGAACACGTATACCATAAAATCTAAGTGTCACAAGGTTTCTCTCCGACTCATGAAAATGATGGTGAGGAAACACTTTCACTAAGTAGATTTTAAGAAGATAGCAAATATGATATTTGTAGTTCTCAAAGTCGTTAGTGGAGCGTGCATGGTTAACCGGCACACTAACATGGACTTATGAGAAATAGCAAAGGTCTAAACAATTGAGACTATGATTACGACATCCCTTTTCATAGTTCTGAAATTGTTTAGACACACGTGTGAGCTATCTAAGAAAAGGTGTATGATTTTGATAAAGTCTTATCAAAGCAATCTCGTATCAGAAATCTGAACTTTGGTAAGAAAGTCAATAAATTATTGACTTCTAGAAGTCCAGCTGTTTTCTGGCTACATGTCAAAGCTAGTGGGAGCATAAGTGTTATGCTAATGATCATCATGTTAGTGGGAGCATGCTAATTATGATAAGTATTGCAAGTTAGCAATGTTAATTATATTGGGTTTTAGAGCATTCTAACACTCCTATGGTGTACATGCAACCCTATAAACCTTGGATCTATGTTTTCTCTATTATACATGCAAATATTAACTATTCCAAGGTTTCATCCTAACTAGCATATTATGAAGCACCTATACTACAAAGTTCTAGTTAGATGACATACCTTTTGATGTAGCTTGATGTCTTCAAGCTTTAAGAGCTTAGCCCCAATAGTGTGGAAGCCTCAAATGGAATCACAAATCACCAAAACACCTTGAAAGAACTTGAGAGAATATGTATGCACACTAAAATCGGCCCACTCTTATTTTCACACACTTGTGCCAATTTTGTGAGCCAAGGACCCCTTTATATATTATGGAGGATTAGGGTTACATCCATGTAAACCCTAATACCCATGACCTTTCATTTACATAGGATCCATGGGTTAAAAGCTCCATGGACCATCCATGAAAGCTTAGCCCAACCTAAATGAACTTGGCCCATTCCATATATATATAAGAGTCCATATTTAATTAGTTCTTTTTGATCACTTAATTAATTCTAAATTAATTATTGATCAATACTAATTAAATAATATGATTCATATTAATATATTAGAACTTATAATATATTAATATAAATCATAAATATACTATTCTCAAAAGACTATCCATATAAATTATGCCGGTGAAGTGCAACCCAAATGGACCATGCCGGGTCGGGTCAAGTACATACCAAATATAGTTATGGACTTAGACATTAATCCAACAGTCTCCCACTTGGATAAGTCTAAAACTATTATTGAGTATGACTTCAAAACCTAACTGGCAATCGTAGCTCTTAAAGCCGCTGTCGAACTCTGACCTTGTCAATGACTTGTCCATTAGATAAGGGATCATATATTCCTGCATTCTAGATATCATGTGGACTGAGACATGGATTATAATCATTCTCTCTGTGCATTTGTTGTTTCCTGATTTTCGATTTATGATGACTGACTGATTGAACAAATCAAATCAGTCCTGGCTTGGCCAAGCACTCACATGTGTCATCGCTAAATCATCGAGGGGCCCACAAATATCGTTTTTATCCCGAAGGTAAAAGGAATGGATAAACTTCGACTCATATGGCTTGTTCTACTACTTGTTGAATCATACACAAAGGCACGTTTTATAACATCGAGTTACCAAATGCGTTTTCGTGCAATCAATGTACAACCAACTCATAGTAACAACGCATATCTCTAGGTTTGAAGAATATAAAATATTATCGTCTCATCATCACTCGTGATAAAATCCATGAAGTGATTCAAATGAGCGCGGGTTGAATCCAATACTCAGAGCTTATGAGCACTTATGAGTGTTGTAGCACCACTTTGTCCACCAACTTGGACCTCTACAAACCAACCCATGACAGTCTTGATTCATATCTACTTCCAACATATGACCGACTGTGGATGGTTTGAATAACTTAATCATTCAGGAAGAGCGACTTAGTTATTCTGGAAGTCAAAACATGCAAAGTGAAACACAAGAATAAATGAATCAAATATGGGATCAAACCCTATGAATATAAATAAACACTTTTATTTATCACCATACTGATTACTCATTATTCATTGTTTCGGTTTTATCAACATTATACTTGAATTAAAAACACTAGTTGTCCCATGCTCCAAGCATGTACACTATGTTTTTCTTAAACAATAGCTTTGCCATACACCAAGTATGCACTCTATGTTTGTCTATGATCCTTACTTTGTGAAATAAACCAATTGAACATAATTTCAATGATTCTAATTTCACACTCCCAAATCCTTATTGAAAAATGTGAGAATTTCAAATTCCTATCATTTATCGAAATCTGTTTAGATTTTAAACTTATATGCACTGACCCTCATGTAATGAATATGTATAAAGTCACAAAGAGTTGTCAACAGTCATTATAAGGTATTCCAATGGAGATCAACTCCATGGAAACTAAGTCTCATATTCAAAGTACATTGCTTTGGACATGCTTCTTGCATTAAGTTTTCTAATCTTACACAGATAACTTCCACCTATGGAGACAACTCCATATTCTCATTTTGACTATCACTTCTGAATAAGAGATGCCTCTTTTCAGAATATGTCAATATGGTCCTTCCAAAATTAGCACTATACTTCCAACTGTCCCTGAGCAACCAATCTTTGGTAAACCTCAGATTGTCCTCGACAATTGTTTAATCATTTTAGTCATATCCAATTCTAGACCTTTTCCCTTCTTAATGCCTATGGGCATTTGGAAAAATTTAGAAATGAAAAATATTATAGCACATGCAATCGATCCTGTACCCAAAGCAAATGGTACATGATTCATGATGTCTCACATAAAGACATGATTCTAGACCAGTCTTTTGCTACAATATTTTTATCTGCCATGTTTTCAAAATTTGACTATGAAGAGGGATGCCGTAATCATAATCGAATTTTGAGAATGCAATATATAGAATTTCCTTAAGTTGAACCAATCCAACATGAAATTCATATATATATTCTTGACTAAAGATGATTAAGGTCTCAATCTAAGCCTTTAGAACTGAAATGAAGTATATCCTCTCCCTTAATTATAGCAAAACAACTTTTTCAATCCCTACAGCCTCACGAATTGAAACTTTTGTTTTCTATAATTAACATTGCTAACTTGCAATACTAACAATAATTATCATGCTCCCACTAACATGATGATTATTAGCATAACACTTATGCTCCCACTAGCGTTGACATGTACTCAGAAATCAGCTGGACTTCTAGAAATCAATACTTTATTGACTTTCTTACCAAAGTTCAGATTTCTGATACGAGATGCTTTGATAAAACTTTATCAAAATCATACACCTTTCCTTAGATAGCATGCATGTGTGTCTAAACAATTTCAGAACTATGAAAAGGGATGCCGTAATCATAGTCTCAATTGTTTAGACCTTTTGCCATCTGCTTCAAATCTACTTGGTGGAAGTGTTTCCTCACCATCATTTTCATGAATCGGAGAGAAACCTTATGACCCTTAGATTTTATGGTGTATGTGTTCTTATCCATGTGAATCGTCAAAACCATAGTCACAAGACAAGGATAATGACAAACCCAAACTCATATGGACTGAACTTATGCAATCTTAACTTCTTGCCACCTGGCAGTACAGGGCCTGCCATTGCTTCCAAGTTGTTATGCAACCAATTGAGAACTTTCAGAACTCCTATGCAAAGCCAACTTTAACTGGAATGGGCACAGAATATGTCAACACGATAGGTTATAAACCTCAAGTCGTGTGCTAGTGAAGAACCTCAGGTTTTATTCTTGATTAGTTCTTGAAATTCTTTTTAGGATCTTTAAGACTCCCACTATCCTCTTGACATATAAGACTATCTTGCCAAACATTCAAGAGATAGTGCCGATTCTTTATCAAGACAAACACTTCACACAATTGGCCTTAGTTGGTCTTTGTTTTATCCAAAACATCACAACTTACCAATTTCAAATGTACAAGAGTAGGACACTTTTACTCTTACATTTGACAAGTGTTTTAAACCTTTCTTTAAGATATGTCACTCAAGTTACAATCTTGGAGTATGACTCTAAGAATTGTTTTGGAACGAAGTATGACTCATCTTCCTGATCTAACCATTTCAACAATTCATGACTCCTCTTCTTAGTCATAAGAATGCACTAAGATGACCTTTAGAGGACTAATTGTGATATGATTTCTAAATCATTAAGATGATCACAAACATGATACTAAAGTACTCTCCCATCTTTTCAGATTTGAGAAACTTTTATCTTTCTGCCTAATTTGATTCTTCCCATTCGTTCTGCCATACATTGAGACTTTTCCAATGTTTCAGAATTATAC
This sequence comes from Lactuca virosa, assembly GCF_052849685.1. NCBI lineage: Eukaryota > Viridiplantae > Streptophyta > Magnoliopsida > Asterales > Asteraceae > Lactuca > Lactuca virosa. Next base: position 162,538,722 of record NC_136432.1, on the reverse strand, counting down.
TTAAACTTGTAAGTATAACCATATTTACTAAACTTTAGTAAATCAAATAGTCTTAACGAGCGTTGTGGTGGACATGACAAGTGCACAAGAATGTGTACTCGATCCCTTTAGTCCTTCACTTGACTCACACATCCATGTGAACAAGTAATTAGTCTTGATTTTCCAATGCTTGAAAGTTCTCATTCATCATACTATTCAACTTGCATGATTCCAAGTTTCGGTCGAATTGAAACTTGGGTGATGAGGAACTTTCCTGATTTGTTAAATTTAGACACTACCACAAATGAAAGAATCAAATCCATTTTCCAATATTGCTGTCAGTGGAATCATATAAGCAACAATTTTCCACAAATGCCATTGTAAGGATACTTCAAATAAATAAAATTAAACAATTTTCTTTTATTTTAAAACTTTGCGGAAAAACTTATCCTTACAATCCACATGGAAAATTGTTGTTATCTATTCCTTAGCAATATATCATAAATTCTTAAGCAACTGCTCAAAATTCTGATGCGATCGAAATCCACCTTCGCGATCAGAATTAGCATATACTTCCTTTAAGATTTCTCTCTATTCTTTGATTCTTAAAACATCAACATGTGACCCAGTCACATCATGTAATGAGGATTTCAGAATAGAACTTAACAGAGTTAGATAATGGGCTCTACCTGATGTAGAGTCAAACTTATTGACTTTAACATCCTTAGGTAAATTTGGCAGCTTTGCAATCAACGCCCCTTCCTTTGCCAAAATAAACATATGGACCCTTTGGTAATGGGACTATCTCAGACTTAGCCTTTCTCTTTACCATTTGGTCAACCGGGTTGACTATGGCCAATCCCTTTCCATTGGGAAGAGAATGCTTTTTCTGGATTTCCAGTGTCACCATTGTCACTGTCCATAAAGTTTTTGGGAAGTTGATATTCTAATCAAATTTGCTTTACTATCGTTCCAAATCATTGCTGATTCAGCAGCACCAAGCAAATAGATATGATCATTAAGGTTCATGTCATAGTCTGTTTCATAGTAGTCCCAAAGGAACTCACTATGTGACTTAGAAAGTGATTGAACATCCAACTTTCTCAAGACTTTGACACCCAACTCTCCCGGCTTGTCAATATGTGACTTCATCTCTAAGATGTGATCACACATAGACCTTGCTTGCCATTAGGGCTTGAGTGACCTTGAACTTGTGGGTTAGGGAGAATAATTGGAGGAGGTGGAGGAAGAGAAGTATGACTTCCATGAGCCCAACCCGGGAAGTCATATTCATTAGGAAAGCTTGGTTTGGGAAGATCATTGTTGTCTAAACCAGACATCAACAATGGGAGAAATTCACGTAAAGTTGATTTAAGTCCTTAATATAACACCCAATATGATATATTAAGGCTAGGACCCAACAAACTATTTTATAACTTGGAAGAGGGATGTTGTAATCCAAGCTATAAAATATTTGAAGGTAGGTGAATGACGATTCACCAATTTCCACCAAGATAAACGAAATGTATTATTAGGTTTTAATTGGTTTTGAAACTCCTAGATTCTTTTGAGATTCATTGAACTTTTCAATGGCATGTTTCAATCTCGAGTGTGCCCTTCGGGTTTTGTGACTGGGATGCCGAGGATCACAAAACAAGGTGTGAAGTAACCATGCAAATATACTTGGTACCCTTAATATTTACCCCTCAATCGATGTGCCGGTTAACCACACACGCTCCAACGATACTATGATAAACATTAAGTTACCCTTTGCCTACCTTGTTAAGCCCAGGTTAGTGTGCCGGTTAACCACACACGCTCCACTAACAGCTTAAACAAAGTGCAAAGTGTAATTTCATGGATTAGCACCTTATTCACATTTTCCTAAGTAACTAAGATTGGGAATTTATAAGTGTTTAGTTACTTAGTATTTATCATTATACTTATAATGAAGGGAGAATTATAGTCCTTGTCCTACCTGTTCGGCTAACGACCCTCCACCGGTCAAGGAAGCGGTGAGTGAGAGTGGACACCCATTAAACTGCCATTTTATAGGCAGTAACCTTATACCCCCTTATAGACCGACTTCGTGAATGAGGCCTAGTAATGGTAAGACGACTTGCTCTTATACATATAATATATTAAACTTTTAATATTATAATAGTATAAGGGTGTATTTTAGACATTTAAAATACTTGGTGGTTTAATCTATTAATTAAACTAGACTTTTAATTTAATTAAACTCAAACCATATATTTATGGATTAATAATACTCTTTTAATTAAACGCTTTAATTAACTATTAATAAAGTCCACAAGAGTTAATTTGAACTATTCAACAAAACATCATAATTCCAATTATTAAACTCAAAATTAAAACCATTTAATTAATTGTTTAAGTTATGAACCCAAGAGTTTTAGAATTCAATTCTTTTTTTCATAAAAAACTTTTCTCAAATTCCAAAACTTGAGGGTAAGTTTTGTAATTCTTGAAAACCTTTGGATTCCATACCTTATGGACTTAATGGTGTTTTATGATGAAAGTTTCCAGGTTCCATAACTTAAGAACAAGTTATGGAATTCTTTAAAACATTAACACCAAATTTTGTAACTCCATAAAAACTTTGAATCAAATTTTTTTTTTTTTAAAAAAACTTTCATATCTATAACTTATGGAAGTTTCAAAAACCCTTAAGATCACAACTTTAAAAAAACTTTTGAGCTCCAAAATTTTATGACAAAAATATGTAACTCCTTAAAACATTTAGATCAAACTTTTAAAACTAATAAAATAATCATATCATTTTATCTTTTACTAAATTTGACCTAATTCAACTCATATAACAAATGATACAAATTTTACAAATAATTCGTTTTTCACAAAACAAGTAATTATCTTAAAATTTGACAAACGTCATGTTTTTTTCTTTTTTTTTTCAACTTGAAAATAAAACATTTGCATCAATATAACAGAAAACAACCTGGCTCTGATACCACTGTTGGGTTTTAGAGCATTCTAACACTCCTATGGTGTACATGCAACCCAATAAACGTTGGATCTATGTTTTCTCTATTATACATGCAAATATTAACTATTCCAAGGTTTCATCCTAACTAGCATATTATGAAGCAGCTATACTACAAAGTTCTAGTTAGATGACATACCTTTTGATGTAGCTTGATGTCTTCAAGCTTTAAGAGCTTAGCCCCAATAGTGTGGAAGCCTCAAATGGAATCACAAATCACCAAAACACCTTGGAAGAACTTGAGAGAATATGTATGCACACTAAAATCGGCCCACTCTTATTTTCACACACTTGTGCCAATTTTGTGAGCCAACGACCCCTTTATATATTATGGAGGATTAGGGTTACATCCATGTAAACCCTAATACCCATGACCTTTCATTTACATAGGATCCATGGGTTAAAAGCTCCATGGACCATCCATGAAAGCTTAGCCCAACCTAAATGAACTTGGCCCATTCCATATATATAAGAGTCCATATTTAATTAGTTCTTTTTGATCACTTAATTAATTCTAAATTAATTCTTGATCAATACTAATTAAATAATATGATTCCATATTAATATATTAGAACTTATAATATAATAATATAAATCATAAATATACTATTCTCAAAAGACTATCCATATAAATTGTGCCGGTGAAGTGCAACCCAAATGGACCATGCCGGGTCGGGTCAAGTACATACCAAATATAGTTATGGACTTAGACATTAATCCAACAAATTATAGAAAACAAAAGTTTCAATTCGTGAAGTTGCAGGGGTTGAAAGTTGTTTTGCTATAATTAAGGGAGAGGATATACTTCATTTCAGTTCTAAAGGCTTAGATTGAGACCTTAATCATCTTTAGTCAAGAATATGGATACGAATTTCATGTTGGATTGGTTCAACTTAAGGAAATTCTATATATTGCGTTCTCAAAATTCGATTATGATTACGGCATCCCTCTTCATAATCAAATTTTGAGAACATGGCAAATAAAAATATTGTAGCAAAAGACTGGTCTAGAATCATGTCTTTATGTGAGACATCATGAATCATGTCCCATTTGCTTTGGGTACATGATCGATTGCATGTGCTATAATATTTGTCCTTTCTAAATTTTCCAAATGCCCAGAGGCATTAAGAAGGGAAAAGGTCTAGAATTGGATATGACTAAAATGATTAAGCAATTGTGAGGACAATCTAAGGTTTACCAAAGATTGGTTGCTCAGGGACAGTTGGAAGTATAGTGCTAATTCTGGAAAGACCATATTGACATATTCTGAAAAGAGGCATCTCTTGTTCAGAAGTGATAGTCAAAATGAGAATATGGATTTGTCTCCATAGGTGGAAGTTATCTGTGTAAGATTAGAAAACTTAATGCAAGAAGCATGTTCAAAGCAATGTACTTTGAATATGAGACTTAGTTTCCATCGAGTGGATCTCCATTGGAATACCTTATAATGACTGTTGACAAGTCCTTATGACTTTGTACATATTCATTACAAGAGGGTCAGTGCATATAAGTTTAAAATCTAAACATATTTCGATAAATGATAGGAATTTGAAATTCTCACATTTTTCGATAAGGATTTGGGAGTGTGAAATTAGAATCATTGAAATTATGTTCAATTGGTTTATTTCACAAAGTAAGGATCATAGAAAAACATAGAGTGCATACTTGGTGTATGGCAAAGCTATTGTTTTGAAAAACATAGTGTACTTGCTTGGAGCATGGGACAACTAGTGTTTTAATTCATGTATAAAGTTGATAAAACCGAAACAATGAATAATGAGTAATCAGTATGGTGATAAATAAAAAGTGTTTTATTTATATTCATAGGTTTTGATACCGTATTAGATTCATTTATTCTTGTGTTTCACTTTGCATGTTTTGACTTCCATAATAACTAGGTTATTCTTCCGGAATGACTAAGTTATTCAAACCATCCACAGTCGGTCATATGTTGGAAGTAGATATGAATCAAGACTGTCATGGGTTGGCTTGTAGAGGTCCAAGTTGGTGGACAAAGTTGTGCTACAACACTCATGAGTGCCCATAACATCTGAGTACTGGATTCAACCCGCGCTCATTTGAATCACTTCATGGATTTTATCACGAGTGATGATGAGACGATAATATCTTATATTCTTCAAACCTAGAGATATGAGTTGTTACTATGAGTTGGTTGTACATTGATTGCATGAAAATGCATTCAGTAACTCGATGTTATAAAACGTGCCTTTGTGTATGATTCAACAAGTAGTAGAACAAGCCATATGAGTCGAAGTTTATCCATTCCTTTTACCTTCAGGATAAAAGCGATATATGTGGGCCCCTCGATGATTTAGTGATGACACATGTGAGTGCTTGGCCAAGCCAGGACTGATTTGATTTGTTCAATCAGTCAGTCGTCATAAATCAGAAATCGGGAAACAACAAATGGACAGAGAGAATGATTTACAATCCATGTCTCAGTCCATATGATATCTAGAATGAGGAATATATGATCTCTTATCTAATGGACAAGTCATTGACAAAGGTCAGAGCTCATCGACAAGGTCAAAGTTCGACAACGGCTTTTGAGAGCTACGATTGCTAGTTGGTTTCTGAAGTCATACTCAATAATAGTTTTAGACTTATCCAAGTGGAAGACTGTTGGATTAGTGTCTAAGTCCATAACTATAATTGGTAAGACTTGACCCGACTCGGTATGGTCCATTTGGGTTGCATGGCATCGGGACATTTGGATAAACCTTTTGTGAGAAGAAGGAATGGGTAAAGTCATGTGGTGACCCATGATAGACCTCATTCATTCTTATATATGTGGGCTTATGATCCAAGATTCCTTATGTTGGGTTTAACCCATGTGGTGACCCATGGATACTCCATGGAGGTTAAAACCCATGGAGCATAAGGAATGGGTAAAGTCATGGGTTACATGGAGTAATCCTAATGTGCACACTATATAAGGACCCCTTTAGCTCAAGAATTTGACACAAGTGATACATATGTGAGGGCTAGTCAATTTGAGCTTGGAGTGTCTTCTTCTCATGGTTATTCCAAGTGTTCATGATGTTGTGTGAACCATTTGAGGTGTCACACTTGGGGAACTAGGCTCTCAAGCTTCATGGAGTCAAGCAACAACAACAAGGTATGTATTCTATCTGTTTTATTACTCTAGTATCAATGTTTTGGTATGCTAGTTAGGATAATACCTTGGATATTCATATTTGTATGTATAATAGAGAAAACATAGATCCAAGGTATTTAGGGTTGCATGTACACTTAGGAGTGTTAGAATGCTCAAAAGCCAACATGTACAACGATTGCTTTATCATTCTACCCCTTTTATGCATCACCAGAAGAAGGAGAATACCCTGTAGTAGAACTCGAAGAAGTGCTGTGAGTTGGAGAAGGAGTTAAAGGATGAGGATTTGATGGAGGAGGTGGTTGAAATGGAGCTCGAGGATTAGTACTAGTAGACGGAGGTGGTGGAGGCTGATTATCATGATGAGAACCGGAGGGAGAATCATTCATATATTCAATCTTCTACCATGTAGACGATGCGCTTTATGTGATCCACATCAGCCTCAAGATTACTCAAACGCTGTTCTAGTGACTCGTTCAAGTTGACCAGTAGTGCAAGCTTGGAGAGAAAAGCCAACTGAAAATCAGATGAACTAGAATCCCCCTGAAAGATAGCAGCAGTTTGAAGGGGAGGAGATTGTGTAGAGGTAACACCAGTAGCATCAACACGAACTGAAGATGATCGTGGAGGAGTGGTACTGGTGAGAAGGGGAATAGATGTATCAACGAGTGGTGGTGTTGTCTCATGCAGTGGGATGGGTTCTGATGGAGAAGTAAAGGGAATGGATGGATCAGTTTGTGGAGAAGTTGATCCACGCTGAGTGATGGGTTCAGGATAAGGAGAGTGAAAACAAATGTGTTTATTCAGTCTTAGAGGAGATACACTGGCTAACATCAGAGAGTAAGATAAGTGACCTTCAACTTCATCTTTATTATCTCCAAGTGAAAACTAAATAGGTGAAGGGGAAATAACCTCTGTTTCTTGATCGACCATAGGAACCACTTCAGTGTCTGAACTATCGGAACAGGAAGAATTACTTGAGTCACTGGATGATTTGGTTTCATCTTCATCGCCACCCTTGCTGGAAGAATTGGCTTATTCTTCTTCATCTTCACTCTGGCTAGAAGAGTTATTGGAATCTTCATCCTCATCTTCTTCAGCTTCTACATCATCATAATTATACGGATGTTCTACCTAAAGAAGCAGTCGCTAAAATAGGTTAATATTCTCGTCTTCAAGGTCTGTATTGATTATTTTTGTGCAGCAGATCAAAAGAATGCCAGTTTTGTGCCCTAGCCACTTCCCTATGACTCCTGTCACATATTTCCAGCCAGCATTAAGAAACTGACTAAGAACATATTTTTTACGGTCTCGTCTACCTTGAAGAGAGATATTTTACCCAATTATAGGAAGAATCGATTTTCATCTGGCTTTAGAACGAGTCTCATCATATGTATCTAAATGAGGAAGACAGAGAACTTGTCGTATGAGGGATGGAGATATGTCGACCCTTGAATGACCATCTTTGATTGTTCCAGAGATTGTTTGAACACTTGTGTCAAAAGTACATGAGTAATAGAACTTACATACTTGCTTTGGGAAGAATAGCTCTGGAATGTCACTTAGGGCATAGCGAAGAGGGCATCATTTCAAATATTCGACACAATCTTCGTTGCCTGAATTTTGATGTTGTGGTAGAATGGCATCTAAGAAAGCCACATTGTTGGCTTGGATTACGATGGAGGTATCAGGGGTATTTGAAGCTTTGACAACATTTACAGCTTGAACGAAGCAAAATAGATCTCGAGCCATTGATGATGTCTTTGAAGAACTTGAACTGAAGCAAAGAACTTTTGAAGAATATGGAGATAATCAGAGTGGGATTTTGAGAGAGTATGCTTGAAATGGGAAATTGAGTGATTTAGGAGAGAGAAAACTCATATATATATATATATATATATATATATATATATATATATATATATATATATATATATATATATATATATTCAAAAATCCCCCCCACCTTTCACATAATCATTATAAATGGAGAAGTGCCGTAAAAATCTGGAATCCCAAGGTAACGGTTTACATTCTTATCCTAATTAGAATGTTACCATTGAGGGATCACCATTTGAAAAAAGTGAATCACATATTGTAGCACAATGTATCAATGTATCACAAGTTGCAGCGAAAGATATCAGCGTATCATGATTTGCAGCGGAATAGTGGATGGGTTGGTGATGTCTCTTGATAGTATTTAGAGATACTATAGATCATTGACATAATATTGAAAAATCTCATCAACGTATGATTGTATACGCTGAATCATTGACTTCATTTATTAGAAGAAAAAGGGCAAGAGTGGGTAGGTATGTATATTATATCGCGGTACATGATATGCCTATCAGCATAGATTTTTCAAGTTCTCATCAACGTCTTGCATCTTACAATGAATCATAGAACTTTTAAGAACAAAAATAGGGTGAGAAAGGATTGGTGCGTGTGATAGACTATGATACATAGCCTAACCATCGACACAGAGTTTGAAACTTTTATCCTTGTATGACATTATAAAAATGAATCCATAAGCTCCATTTTAGAAGAATTGAAGTAACCCTTTGTCAACAGAGGACCTAACAAGTATCTCTTACGCTGATGACAATGGGTAATGCTTGATGATTTAGCAGAACATGTGACTTGATGCATATTAAAAGCATGCCTCCAGGAATAAGGTCAGGGAAGATATGTTTAACCAATAAAATAACCACCCAAGCCTTTTAAAAAGTTTTTTGATGTGGACTAGGAAGTCTTATGCTGAAAGATATGTCAATGCAGAACGATCAGTGTGTGGGTGACTCAATATCATCTCAGTAGATGGTATCGATGATGAGATACTTAGAGAGATTTGCACATACAACAACACGATTCTAGGGACAATATTTATGAAAAAAATATTACTTGCAAATCATTAAAACAAGAAATAAGAGAGAAGACGTTGAAAACACAAAAAGTATATTGATAACATGAAAATGGAGTTCATGTCATTTTTGCGATTTGCAGCGAGTATTGTGACATTCTTTTGATCAATCACTTTGACTTCCCTTTTTCTGAAATAAACTTCATAGCCTACATCACACAGTTGGATGATTACGATGAGATTGTACTGAAGAAATTTGGCATAAGATACATTTTTGAACTCAACTGATTTTCATTTGATTGTACCATAACCTTTGCTGATTCCCTTCACAAAGTCATCGAGGAGAGATTTGAATCATGTCATATGCCGCGAGCATCCACTGTCTATGTACCATATGTGCTCTTGACCCTGCAGTACTAAAGCACACATTAGTGTACACTGACCCATTTAGCAATGGGTCTTTTAGGAAGGAAAATGTTATAACATTCATTAGGAAGACAATTTAGAGAATTTTTCTTTCTGATCCATTTTTTTTAATAATGATATTATCAGCACGTTTGGTATTTTCCTTAAAAGTGCACTCGCTAATCTTGTGAGAAGGGTCCCCACAACGATAACATATTCTCTTTCCAACATTTTTCCTTTTAAAACTTGATTTTTGATTTTTCTTAAAATTTGGCTTCCAGTGAGTGGAATCATGTTTATTTAATTTAAAAACTCTTTCCTTTTACCTGGAATTAGATACGCTGCATTGTGAAGAGACACTTTTATTACACGCTGATGATTTGGAAGACTCATCAGTGTTAGATTTTCATGAAATCCAATCAGAGTCATAAGTGATTGAAGGACAATCAGTGTCAATGTCACTAATAGTACATTGAGGAAATTCGCTAAGAATTACATTCATTGAGTGAAACTTGCCATTTGAAATAGGGTATTTTAGCAAGGTTTTAGTTGAAGGCAAAACATATTCATGATTTGGAGGCTGTTGTGATGGATCAAGAATGGACAATTCAGATTTACATTCAGTATGTCTATTTGAGTTAGTGAAACAATGTGTGTCAATTACACATTGATTTATTAGTTTTAAAGTCCTTTTCAATATCACAAAAATTGTCAAATTTTTGTTCAGTTTCAAAAAGTTCGAGAATTTTTACAGCATCATCAATATTGCCACCAAGAATTTTCTCACACTGATAAGGAATTTGAGCATTTTGTTTAACTTGAAATGTGAATGTGCCCAATTGTGAACTATACGCTATAAATTTTTGGCTAGTTCATCAGATTTTTCCTTTTCAGTGAAAAAGAATTTGTCTGATAAAGACAAATTTGTTTTTTCTTTATTCATCAGTGAGAGAATTTTCAGTGGCAATCAGTTTTTCTTTTAAGATCTTGATCTCAGATTTAAGAATGACAATTTCAGAATTAGATTTTGAAAAGATCAAGATTCAAGTAACTTAACGTATCAACTTTTTCATCAAAGGAGTAGTTAATAAACTTCTTAACCTGATATAAGGAAGAGGAGCCCCAATCTTGTACCTTAGAATCTTTTGCAGCTTGAGAGAAATCAATATTTAATGTGCTGGAGCTTCTAACAGATTCTTCAGTGTGGAAGTCCTCAATGCAATCCATTAGACACTTCTCTTTCATCCCTTCATCTTCAGATTAATTTTCTCCATACGCCACCATCAGCATTTTCATGATCTCTTGCGTAGACTCGCAGTTTTGAACCAGACGAAAAATGTGGTAGGTAAGAGAATCTTTAATGGAAACCCTTACTTTCAGATATTGACTAATGAGACTTTTGTCTTCTTCGTCATATATTTCCTTTGGCTTTTGCTTCAATCCACCAGCAGAAGCATTATTAACCATGGGTTGGTACATGGGTGTAACACCAGTCAAAATAGGTCAATAGACAATCACATGTGATTATGCAATCGTGTAATGTGATGTTGTTAAACTAGTAATATGATAAAATTACTATGTAGTTCATGATAAATTCTAATACAAATATGAACTTTCTTTATGATACAACTCAAAGTATACGTCCATACGATTCCAAAATATAGAGAACGTCTGAATCTGACTTCGCGTGAAGAAGTTATGATAACCGAACACTATAAATCTCTATAATAAGATGAATTTAAAATAGACTTAGAATTAGCTATTGGAGTCTAAAAGAGAGTTGTAGTACTCGTAAATACCTACTCGTGGATATAAAGAATGTCAAAAACGGAGTTCGTATGCGAAAGTTACGACCTTCCGAAGATACAGCTGCCAGAAACCCTAATCCGACTGAACTCACGACTGGAGCATAGAAACTCACGACGTGAGGAGTCAAATTGCCACATTTCGGACCTAGAAGGTGCGTGACGAGGCTACGAAGTGATAAGTTCCAAACTCACGATGTGAACAACGAGTTTCTTACGACGTGAGGAGTCATATGGCCACCTTCCGAAGCTTGGGACGCAAATGGCAAGTCTACGAGGTGAGAAGGCTTGACTTACGATGTGAATTTTATAAATTCACGACGTGAAAGGTCAAAAACCTTCCTATAAATAGCAGGTCCGACTTCAGCTATTCCTACACCTGAACTTCTTCCCTTTCTCCCATTTACTGAAGCCCTCTTGCATCTCGAGCCCGATGACCTCGTACCGCTGACCGTTTCTGCTTAGATTACATAAAATCACGCTACTAGGGTGAGTTTCACGGCCCCACTTTCTAATACTTCGGGGGAAAACACATGCTAAATTGTTAGGGTGCAAAGTCACTCTTGGATGTAGTGTTTTAGGCTTTCCCCTTTGTATGTGTAAATGGGTTGAGTCTTTCCTATAAATAGGAAGTGAGTGACTCCCATTATATAAGGAACCATTTGGAGTGTTAGACTAGAGAGTGAAATTGTGTACAAACCCATTTGTACATCCTTTCTAGATCTAATATGAGCTTACAAAGATTTATTTACTCCTTGTGTTCTTGATTTTACTTGATGATTCACTAGATCTTTCATATTCCGCACATGCCATCATAATCAACACCACTACAATTGGTATCAGAGCGGGTGTTCTTGATTTCATCAAGAATTGGTCCATGGTGGAAATCTTGATTTGGTGATTCATTTTTTGATCTTGGATCTTCGTGGTTTAGAGAGTTTTTGGATTCTAGAAATCGAATTCATCTTTGATTCTATTCATAATTCGATTTTCTTCACTAGAATTCAAGTGATTTTTACTTTCTCTGTCTAGAAAACTCATTCAAAATCAGTTTCTCTCTCTAGAAATCTTCAAGTTTTTGTGATCATGGCGGATTTGCCATATGATTCTTGGATTGTGATCGTTGAAGATATCAAATACAAAGTCAATGAAGATCAATTTTATGGGTTGGTGTTAAGCAAATTGATTTCATGGGGTAATATGGTTTCTTATGGAGATTTGAAGGATGATAATGGAAGCTTGTTTTTTCAACCACTTTGTAAGATTGTATGGTTGAATAAAATTGCATTGTCCATATTAGTTCGTAGTAGATATCAAAAGGAAGGAGAAGAAAGAGATTTGTTTAATAAGAAATACATTTCTCTAATTGAAAACCCGAATGATCTTCATGCACTTAAGTTTGTTGAAGATGTTGACAATGGAGTTCAATGTGATGTTCTTGATGTTCTTGAAGTTCATGATAAGAAGATTCAAGTTGATTCTCAAGATGAAAAAGTTTTTTGCTCGATTGGAGTTCAAACTGATGATATTTTGTGTTCTTGTGATTCGTTTGAAGGAATGATTCCTTATCGAAAGCCGGTGATCAAAGAAATTCAGAAGTATCAAACTCCAAAAGATTTGATTCAAACAAAAGAAGTTGTGGAAAGTGGGTTTGTTCAAGAAATCAAGTCTTCAAGATGCAAAAAGATGAGAAAGAAAAAGAAGAAGATTAAAAGGAAAAATAAGCGGGTTTATTCACAAAAATCGTCAAATGTTGTTGTGAATCCGAAATCTGTGAAGCAAATTTGGGTTCCAAAGCAACAATCTCCAAATGTTGCATTGAATTTGAAGTAAAAACCCAAAAGTGTTGATGGTTCTTTTGAAGATGTTCTTGGATCATTGAAGAACACGAAGAACACGAAGAACGAGTTGTACATCTCGCATAGTGGGTGGTACAATGTTCAAATTGGAGATTTTCTCATTCCAACAAAAGAACCAAGATCTTCTAAATTTGATTCTTTCGTTGAAAACGAAACTCGATTCGTCAAAAAGGTATCTCAAATTCTCAAATGGATTCCAAAACATCCATGATTTCGATTCGTGTTTTTCGTTTTTCAATTTTTGATCGATTTGCCTCATTGGATCTATTTTGTTTCAAACCCCATTGTTGATCCAATTATTTTTGTTTTGATCAAAATCAAATTACACTCATTTTGTTTAAATTCTGGAAATTCGATATTCATTTTTCAAATGTTCAAGCCCAATTAATATTCAACTTACTGTTCATGTCCAAATCTTGAGCCCAATCTCACTATTCATTGATAAATCATTTGGGGCCCAATCGTTCAATTAAAAGATCCGATCTATGTGAGTTAATCCGAAAGAAATACGATTCTCAGTCGACTTTATCATACGCTTTACTGAGTTGTACGTTCTTGATTCTCATCGTGTTCGTGTTTCCTGTGTTCTGATTTCATCAACTTGATAATCCGTTGAAATTGATTAATCTTGTTTGAAATTCCAACTTTGTGAATCGATCATAAGTATTGAGTTTATCTCTTTGATCGATCATGATCAAGACAGTAGAAATAAGTCGATATGTAAATCCATGATTTTGTTGAAATTGGTCAAGATCTGTGGATTTTTTGTGAAGAACATGAGAAGAACAGTTCATTCATCATGTTTTTAATCTTAAATCGGACAATAGAATCTTGAATTTGGTGTTTGATTTCTAAAAGTCAAACTGGGAAAAGTCAATGTCGATGTTCAAGTGATGATTTGAATTCGATGATAAATTGATGTTATGTTCTTGAGATCGAATAAACTTCATGTTTGCATCTTCAATGATTTTCGGAAATCGAATGCTATAAAGGCCATGAAATCGGTTGATATAGTCTATTAACGATCGAGTATTCATGACTGAAAAGCGATGAACAAATGTTAGAGTTAAGAATCTGGATTCGAAAATTTGTGAAGTCGATTGAAATCAATAATCTGATTCTTAGTGTCGACTGGTGTTTGGTGATGTATTTTGAAGATCGAAATTGATTGATGTTGGTGTTCATTTCACATTTGGGAACGATTTGTGGGATTTGATTTGCAGTTGACTTTTTAGAGTCAAATTTCATTTGACTGTTCTTGGCATTGAGAACGAAGGCTAAATTGGTGTTGATTTGGGTTGATGACTGAAAAACGATTATATGTGAAGATTGAGTTAGCTGCTTGTGAAAGGAACGAAAGTCAAAGAACGTCTGGAGTCAATGATTCTGTTTTGGAACTGGCAAACGAAGCGAACAATAGAAGAAGGTTTCGATTGTAATGGATTTTTGGAATCGTATTAAGTGCTTATGGTCGAAATAATCTTTAATTTTGGAATCAAGGGATTGTTGTTCGAATCTGTGTGTGAATTATGATTTGGAGTCGATTTCGTGCCTGTATGTGTGTTCGTTCGCGTCTACAGGAAAGATGATTTTGGAAAGAATTGTAAGAACTGGGTTAATGAACTTTGAGAAGTCGATGTTTGGGTGAATAAGATTCGAATGGTTGATGTTTGGGTGAATGAAAAGAGAAGGATGACGATGTTTGAAGTCTGGATAATTGAATGTTAGGAAGTCGAATTTTTTTTTTGGTGTTATGAACGAATCGTGAATTTCGTTAGTTTGGGGATAAATAACGAACTATTGATATTGAGTAGCTATTGAACGAACGAAGGGGAGAAAGAAAAGTTTCGTTCATATGAGTTGATGAAGTTTCGTACGAAGGGGAGAGTGAAAATGGAAGATGAAATTTCGTATGTTTGCTTGTGTGAAGTTTCGTATGAACCGTGCAGTTATTTTGTACGAATTGGTAACGAGTAAGATTCGTATGAATTGAAAGATGAAGAAAACATAAAACTTACGAAAATGGTCCCTGCACCTTTAACAAAGTGGCACAAATGGTCTAACTTCGAATATTGGGGCAAAGTTTCGTATTATTTGAAAAATGTTTCGTATGTATGCAATGCAAAAGAAGAAAGTTCGAAATCAGCCCCTGCAACTTTCGAATTTTTGGTAGTTTAAACCAAAATTCGAAAAAGGACTAGTTTTTTGTTGAAAATTGAAGAAAGTGCATTTCAGGCCCCTGCAGTTTGTGCAAATTGACGCTTTCTACCCAGCTTTGAAAAAGGGGGAGAGTTTTGCATATTTGGCTGTTTTGGGCGCAACGGGACCCTGCAAGTTTCAGAAATTGACGATTTCTACCCGGTTTTTGAAAAATCTTGCAACTTTCACTCAAAAAGTCAAAAAATTTCATAAATTGGAAATTTTTTGTGGCTTTTTCGTGATTGTTTTTCCGTGCAAGATTTTTGGTGATTCATTTTTGGTACACATCAAGGGGGAGTATCGTGAAGACTATTCCTCGCGCGCTTCTCACCCTTAATGGGTTTTATAATCATTTTTTGATTATAAAAAGGGGGAGAATGATGGGTATTCGAAGCTTCTCGGGTTTGTCGGATATTCATTTGCGGATTTGAAGACCGGTGTTACTTCGAGGGGGAGTTTGGTCTTGATCGAGCTAGCTCGTTGGAGATTGAAGCCGGGACATCCAATCCTAACTTTGAGGGGGAGAATGTTAGGGTGCAAAGTCACTCTTGGATGTAGTGTTTTAGGCTTTCCCCTTTGTATGTGTAAATGGGTTGAGTCTTTCCTATAAATAGGAAGTGAGTGACTCCCATTATGTAAGGAACCATTTGGAGTGTTAGACTAGAGAGTGAAATTGTGTACAAACCCATTTGTATATCCTTTCTAGATCTAATATGAGCTTACAAATATTTATTTACTCCTTGTGTTCTTGATTTTACTTGATGATTCACTAGATCTTTCATATTCCGCACATGCCATCATAATCAACACCACTACATAAATATTATATATACGTTACTATTATGCCTATATGATAGTATATTAGTATCAACGTAGATAGTTATAATAACCGGGATATAGTTGTTCTAAATATAATATTTTGAATATATACAACTATTATCAACTTGTTAGCATGTTCTTGTACGAATGTAGATCTTGAGTTATACTTAGGATTCTATATATATGTTGTGTGCGATATAGTTCCAAAGTTATATTCGGAAGTCCCATATGTTAAAAAGTATGTTGTTATTATTGGTTTTATGTCAAGATAAAACTTAGTATGCTATAGGTTGTTATTGTTGGTTTTATGACAAGATAAAACTTGGTATGTTATATATTGTTATTGTTGGTTTTATGTTAAGATAAAACCTGGTGTTTCCTCACGTTATAGCTGTTGTACTGCCTAAAGTAATATGAACTTAGGAGTAATGTTTAAAGGCATAGTATAATAACTTAGGGTTTTAGACATGAAAATTCTTTTGTTGTTAGAGCTATAGGAAGTCGTAGGAGTCTACATGAGTAATTGTATTCATCAACTAAGATTGGGGATCTTAGCGGAAATCCTCTGAACTGTAACCGTTAATCCCGTGTGAGCGAGGAAGTCGTGTATAATTAGTATACAGGTTGACAACCCCACTTGTGATTGTTAGCTACAGTCAACCATAAGCGAGTGACGAACTATCCTTTTACTTGTTATTGTTCCGAAGTCGATGAAGCGTGCGGTGTTGTTTCTCACGGAAATCATGAGTGTGTTGTTTCTCATGGAAATCATGAGTTTGTTTTATCAGAGGTATTATGTCATAGAAGCGGTTACAGGCTAATGGTAGCAAATTGTTAGAAACATTATACTTTGTCGTATACAAGTATTAATGTTAAGTATAAGTTTCCCCCTACTTATACCCTAGGTTCAAGGAACGTTTAGGTATAACACTTATTTGATAAGTAAACTATTATACCTAATATATATACTAAATGTTGGAGCGTCAAAATGATACTTTCAATAACTAAACTTTTGAACTTAGGAAAAGTATTATTTTCATATGGAGTCAAAACCTGTGAGCTCACCAACATTATGTTGACGTATTTTAAAATGCATGTGTTTTCAGGAACTTGAAAAGCTGGTATGTATTCGAACAGAAGAAGTTTTACTATTACCTTTCTGTTCATTAAGAAGTATGCCATAGTCGGATATTATGTAATAAATACTAGGAAAACAATAATCTAACTTTCAATCATCAATAAAGGTATGTATTGTCTTTAGTACTGTTCAATGTATGTTATATAACTGTGATACGAAGAATGACGTTACACCACCCGGTGTTTTCGCCGACGGCTGGGGGTGTGACAGATTGGTATCAGAGCTATTAACTATAGTGAACTAGTACTTTCTTAGGAAAGCACGTCTATTGTTTAGGGCTTACTCTATTAGGTTTAGGTATATCCCTTAGCCTACATTAAAAAGTATTATTAATTATTCTACTAAAGGACTACTTACAGGAGCGGTGACAGGATAGACATGTCGATTTGGGTTGTTGGATTCCAGAACGGCTATATGCTAAAATGATCCTGCCCTTTTGACTGTCCTGACTGGCCGGAGCCTTATCAGCCTTATCAGATAGACCTGAAGTAACAAACAATAGTTAAAGTGTGAATACAATAAATAAGAATATAAAGACTCAGACCCACGATGAGAATACACCTTAATACCCGGAATGTTTTTGATCTCAAGGATTTAGATCAAATATTCCAACTAAAGTTTATATGTGCGTAGATCCTATCACAACTAGGTGTAGGTGCGCAACTACATTTTATTATGATCAGATCATATGAACTATTTAATTTGGAGTAATACTTGATAGACTAAAATCTAGGTGATCCAAAATGTATAGGAATTCGACATCGCATATTCACGAGAATGGATAATCATCGAGGATACGGATGAAGAAGAGGAAATTTCATTCCCCATGTTGGTAGGCGATCCTTACTACCCTATAAATCCAACCACCTTTCATCCAATATCTTCTGACGATGAAGCACCTTTACCTTCCAACGAATGGGAAGAGAGTGAACTAATGGAATAGAGCGAACCAAAAAAGTTCCCCACATTGGGAGAGAAAAGAGAAGACTGCGGGAGGAGATAGAATCGGTGGCATCATCTTTACCACCAATGAACACTCTTTACCGTCAAGTTCCAAGAGGAGCAAAGATGAAACGCACGACACGTAAATCCATACCAATATGGAAAAGGATTAAGAAGAATAAGAAGGATACATCTTCAGGAAGTCATAGAGTTCAAGATGAACCTGCACGGATAGCACAAACCGTTGATAGGTGGGTGGCAGAAGAAAGAGCTGCTAAGATGTATGACACTGGTCAATCATCTCGACCACATCCCCCACATTCTTCTGAAGTTAACACTTTATCTTAATTGTTTTAGAAAAGTGTGAAAATTGAAGATACGATGGAAATTGTCGAAGGAAGGGCTACTCATCTCTCCGGAAGAGTACGAAGGCTAGAAGGACAAAGGACGTGAGATCAGGAATCGCTGATGGATGTCCATCATCGTATAATTTCGCTTATAACGACATGATTACTCACAATGCAAGGATTGCAGAGTTACAGCTCTACAATCAAACCTCAAGAAATGAAGAACGCACAGGAAGTCTTGAGTAGAGAACTCAAGCACTTGAGGAGCAAGTGGTTAATGTCACTGACGTGCTAGGTCATCACTTACGTTTCTGGTAGATAAGCTAAAACTAGTGGTTGTGTAAATAGAAAAATCAGACTAGTTAAGGCAAGAAGAGTAAAGTTTATAGCAAGGATGTAGAAAACCTTGCAAATTTTGCAATGTTTATAGAAATATTTCTCTTATAAGCCTAAATAAACTGATGTAACCGCTGGTAATAATATGAAGCATATATTACAGTAATCATTGTGTTATCCATTATGTTTTACACTTTGAAGAATAATTGAAGTATTTAGTACTCGTGTAGTAAATGACTAATTCTTCATGAAACTTATAAAATTATTATTATTTATAATAGGAACTAAAAAAAAATTCCTAGAAGGAGTAGTGCTCGGCTAAACCCTAACCAACAATCGGCACCACAACAACAACCACCAGAACCAAACCCCCCAATGAGTATAGCAGAACTTGAAGAAATCATAGCTCAAAGAATCGCTGCGGCTCTATCTAATGTCACAAGAGGTGGAGTTAGAAATGAAGGCAATGTAGGGACCGCTAGAATGTGTACCTACAAAGACTTTATGAATTGCAGGCCAAAGAGCTTTCATGGAAATGAAGGGGTTGTTAATTTGACCAGGTGGATTGAAAAGATAGAGTCCGTCTTTCAAATAAGCTTCTGTCCAGACGATTGTAAAGTACGATTTGCAGCATGTACTTTCGCTGATGCAACACTTACATGGTGGAACAGCCATGTGAATACAATGGGAATTGATACTGAAAATTCCATGAAATGGGAAGATCTAAAGATGATGCTAGTAGAGGAGTATTGTCCTAGGGAGGAAATACATAAGCTGGAATAAGAATTGTGGACCCTAACCATGAAGGGTTCAGAGATAAAAGCTTATACCGCTAGATTTAATGATCTTGCAGTAATGTGTCCAACACTTGTAACCCCTGAATATAAGAAAATTGACCGATATATCTGGGGTTTAGCATCGCAAATCAAAGGCATGCTGATCGCATCAAAGCCTACAACCTATGACAGCACTAAGAGAATAGCTCATCAGCTGACCCTCACAGAGATCTAAGGAACAGTAGTGGTCTCAAAGGTTGAGTCTCCCAAATCTGGAACAAACAAGCGCAAGTTTAATGGGAAGAATCCCAGACAATCATCTAACAAAAGACAAGAAGTGGCAAACAATTATGCAGCCACGACGACAGTAACCACTCAACCAAAGTCTTCATGGTGCAATCGGTGCAACCGTCATCACCCAGGTGACTATTTTGTTTGCACGAATTGCAATAAGAAAGGGCATACTGCTAGTTACTGCAGGAGCACAACACCTACAACAGTGAATCAACAAACAAATACTGGAACAGGAAAAGATAAAGGAAGAAAGTGTTTTGAGTGTGGCGAGGTTGGACACATCAAGAGAGAATGTCCAAAGTTAAGGAATCAAGGAGGCATAGGGCGTGGCGGGGCATTCATGATCGGAAGAAGAGAAGCTATCCAGGACCCTTCGGTCGTATCTGATACGTTTCTCATAGATAATTTATATGCTACCATACTCTTCGACTCTGGAGCAGATAGAAGTTTTATAACTCCGACGTTTAGAAAATTGTTAAGTCATGAGTCTAGCAAATTAAAAGAAATCTATGAAGTAGAAATCGTTAACGGTCAAACCGAGAAAACACATGAAATCCTAGAAAACTGTCTGTTAACTCTTAATAACTACCTTTTTCACGTCAACCTCATGCCAATGCCTATCGGTAGTTTTGATGTCATAATTGGCATGGATTGGTTATCTTCACACCACGCCGAAATTTTATGTTATGAGAAAGCTATACGACTACCCTTACCAAACGGCGAAGCTCTGATTATCTATGGTGATAAATCAGGGAAGAACCTCAAAGTCATCTCTTGTACCAAGATCCAGAAATATCAACATAAGAAATGTAGCACATGCTTAGCCCACATTGTAGATAAGAGGAGAAAGACAAAAGAAATCAAGGACATACCTCAAGTATGTGATTTCCCTAACGTGTTTCCTGAAGATCTACCTGGAATACCTCCCATCCGACAAGTCGAGTTTCGAATCCACTTAATTCCAGGAGCAGCACTAGTAGCGAAATCTCCTTATCGGTTGGCTCCATCCGAAATGCAAGAATTGTCTAGCCAACTACAAGAACTTCTTGACAAAGGCTTTATCCGACCAAGTTTTTCACCTTGGGGAGCACCAATCTTGTTTGTCAAGAATAAGGACGGATCCTTTCGAATGTGTATTGATTATCGGGATGTAACACCTATAAAAATTGAGCCAATTTAAAACATTTTAATTCATTCAAAAACCATTAAGTTCATACATGTCGTTTTTTCAAAATAGTTTAAACATCAGAGTATCCCCCAGAACCATATCACATAAATCATAAAACATGAGGAGCGGTACGATCACGCATTCGCCTTGCCATGATCTCCTGAAGTACCTGAAACAATACACTGAAACTGTAAGCCCGAAAGCTTAGTGAGTTACCCCCAAAATACCAACCACATATAACCATACTCATATCATATCACAATACAGAACAGCCATGCACATCGGGTCTACTGTATGACTGGTCCGCCCGTACCGGGCCTTTAGTCCACCTGGTCCACCCTCCGAGTCTACTGTATGACTGGTCCGCCCACACTGGGCCTTCAGTCGGCCTGGTCCACTCTCCGAGCCTCGGCATGTCTGGTCCGCCCTCTTGGGGCCTTCAGCCTATCCGGACCGCTCGCTGGGCCTTCGGAATATCCGGTCCGCCCTGGGTATGTTGGCCTACAGCACAAAGCAGGACCCGCCTCAACCCAACCCCCGTCAAACAACCATGTACACATAAAACAATTCATCACATAACAAATCCTTAACCAGACTATCAGTCTAACAAATCTCATAGCATATCAACATCCTAACCAGGATTCCGACCTAACCGGTCACTAGCATAGCATTACCCTATATACCGGGCACCGACCTTAACCAAGTCTCTAACATAACATCATCCTAAATACCAGGATGCAGATCTAGCAAAGCAATAACATAACGACAATACCCGAATTTCCATCCGATAAAGGGCCGGCCTTGGTGCCGTAGACCCTGTCGATATAGTGAGGATAACTCACCTGCAATTGCCGACTGAAGAGATACTACCAAGCTGCTCCGACCAGCGACACAAACTTCACCACATCACACTACCAAAGAACCAATACCATAATTAACAAAATACCCTTGGAAGTCAAACTGGTCAACTCTTGGTCAAAGTCAAAGTCCTCAGTCAAAGTCAACCTTCCTGGTTGACTCTACTCGCCGAGTCAACCCGTCGACTCGTCGAGTTCTTATACGCAGAAAACTCCCATAACACGACTCAACTCGCCGAGTCAACCCGTCGACTCGTCGAGTTCAACGTTCTCGGAATCCCATCCTGTCCAACTCACTGAGTCGCCAACCGACTCACTGATCCAAGGCTTTAACCAAAAGAGGATGGGTTCTGCGACCAGACTCGCCGAGTCCAAGACCAGACTCGCCGAGTCCAAGGCAATCTTCAACAGACTCGCCGAGTTGTTCTTCAACTCGCCGAGTCCATGCCTATGTTAATACAACTCGTCGAGTACACCCATATGACTCGCCGAGTCTCTCCAGTTCTCAATCCATATAGTGGCTTTTCGAGCCATGCAGGGGCTCCAATCCATAGATCCACTCTTCTACAGTCTCACCCTCACATGAAGTTGCAAACTTTACATGAGACCAAGGAGATATAGGCCCAAAACACATTAGGGCTAGGGTTAAGGACTAGGGGGCTTCACCAACAACTCTTAGACAGATACTTTATGACATTCTGGACCAACTCAAGTCTAGATATGAGGTAGCAACCTCAGATCTACCCTCCAAACCCGAAATAACCTTCAATCATACCAAAAATGCCCCAAATCTCAAACAATAATAGATCTAGATGCAAAAGAGCCCAAGCAACAGATTATTTCCTCCAATATAAGCTCTAACTGAAGTAGATCCCGGATCTACACCACTCCTTTGGAGCCAGCCTCTTGATGTTCAAGCCTCTTTTCAAGATTTCCTCCTCCAAAGCTCTATTCTCTCTAATAATGGAGGCTCACTCGATTTCTAGGGTTTACAGGCTCTCAAGAGTGGTAAGGAGGCTGAGGAACGGATATAACATTCTTTATATAGGGCACAACCCCCGGGATTAGGGTTTTCTCCCTTCAGTACCAACTCGTCGAGTCCCAGCCTCGGACTCGGCGAGTTGGCCACTTATTCCGCGACCCAAAACCCGCTCCGACTCGGCGAGTAAGAAGACCTACTCGTCGAGTCCCTTCCTTCAATTACACTTTGACCCTTTTGATGATACTTCTGAAATTTGGGATGTTACAACTCTCCCCCACTTAAATTAGGCTTCGTCCTCGAAGCCTACTGCAGTATACGCTTCAGAACAAACCCCTTTGCACTGCAAACTCCGATTACTCAATTAACTCCGGGTCTTACAAACTCTACTATTGCATTTCTTTTAAAATGACTTCTTCTCGCGTGGCATCCGTGCCACTATTCCAAGCCGACCATCGGCCTTTCAACTCAATAGTACCACATATCAACCACGTATCACCCGATGATACTATCCCTTCATATCAGGGACACACTTCCGCACCCTGCAAATGCTAGATTCTACAAACACCCACTGAGCTCTGCTAAGAAAGTAATCCGTCTTCCTTCGCCCAAAATTGGCGATAACCCTGATAACTTGCATCCTGGAACGAGTCCTCATGATGGAATACCCCAGATTGGAATACCTCCACATACATAACTCAAGCCTACAACCATACTCGGAACTAAGGACCTTATCCTTACGTCACCCTCGACACCTTCGGTTCGACACAACGGAGTGCAACCCACTCACACCTCCCTATTACGATATCTAGGTCCTTGACCTCCGACTGTAATATCCCTATACAGTCCTCCGCACCAGTCCAGACTACTTTTGAGTCTGTTAACCTGCTGTCTCACCTTCCTCTGTCCCAATCTCCAATCTGGAACCACTTTCCTCCTCCTCTTCCAAGGAGACTGAAAACATGCCTGCGCATCATCCAACATTGCCACAACCTCAACGGTCATCCAACCCGTATGTGCTTCCATATATCTGGTACAATTCCAGTGCTCACTACCAAACACTTTCGATCATCCATTTACTCCACTGCCTTCCTTTCAGAGGACCCAAACTCCTTCCGGAGCTACATACCTTCCCTTTCCAGGAAGTCTACTCAACAACCCTTACCGCACCTGTAAGTGCCACAGAGTTAAACTCCACTCTACACTATCCATGTAGAGCAACTGCTATTCCCGAACTCCCACATACTCCGAATTCGATCACGTAACTAACAAGGCCTACGCATGGCGTCCAGCCAACTTCCTCATCATGATCAATACTTGGGGCCAGACCATATCGATTACTATTGCATGGCAACATATTCACTCATTCTCCGCATACAGATCCACTTAACACATACAGAGTCTTCAGCATGACTGGACCGCCTTAACAGGCCTTCAGCCTATCTGGACCACTCTCAGAACCTTCAGCACGTCTGGACCGCCCTCCTGGGCCTTCAGCCTGTCTGGACCGTACCCCGAGCCTTCGGTCTGACTGGTATGCCTTCCGGCCTTCAGTCTATCCGGACCGCTCCACACTGTCGTACGTCACCCTGAACCATCCTTCCCGGGAATCTCTCCCATGCAGTCTGTTCTAGCCCTCTTGGGGTTCCGAACTCCAGTTCCGTTCCCGGAATCCTTTCCATGGCCTAAACCCAGGCCTTACAACAATCATTCACCTTTTCCGAAAACCATGGTTTGTGCTCCGCCCCACTTGTCTACCACTTGCTCTCACCGATCCACACCCTCAGCAAAACACTGCTGAAATCCAAACAGCTAACCATCCTTGGATGCATGTTGTTTCACCGGAGAATTTTCCAATTCTCCCCCACTTAGTGCACCGACTACTAACCACCGATGCCCAAAACCGGCATAGCTCAATCGCCCTTACTCCATATATTCCCTCTTAACCATGAACTGACTCCCTCGGGAGTGAGTAACCTTCACCTAATATCCCATCCGCCATCACACACCCGAACTCCAGGGAAGTTCGAATCTCAACTGAACACTTCTCGCATCGCTGTTGCTATTCCTAGCAACGAGATCATATACCTTATCTTTTGACCAAGAGTCCTCCTGAACGCTAACTACAACTCCTAACTATTAAGATCCTCAATCATACTACAAAACATGCGGAACAATGCAGGCAGATTTACAATACCACACAAGTAACAAGATAACAAGATGGAAACATACCCGCCGCTGCATCTGGCTCTGCCTTGACCTCCTCTGCTGTAAGCTGGAATGCGCGTCCCTGAGCCCTCGGAGGCTCCGCTCCACCCTGACCCCCGCCAGTAATCCTCAAAGTGGCCGGTGTTAGAGCCTGCACCGATCCTGCAGCAAACTGTGGGCAGTTGGCTCTCAAGTGTCCAACCTGATGGCAGTGATAACAAATCCTCATATCCTGTACCGGGGCTATCCGACGGCAATCCCTCGCATAATGCCCCTCTCTCCCGCACTTGCGGCACGCACCACCGGACCTACAAACTCCGGTATGACCCTTCCCACACTTCTCACAAGTGTGGCTGCTCTGACCACCAATCCTGGAGTCAACGGTTTTGAACCGTTTCGGCGCCGGCTGCGACTGCACCGGGGCCTGCCTCTGCTCTCGCAACTGCAACTCCATCTCTAACTCCCGCCGCCTGGCGGCCTCCTACAACTCTAACAAGGTATCACATCTCTGCGTGGACACAAACTGCCTGATGTCCCTCTTGAGCATACTCAGATATCGGGACATCTGAGCCTGCTCCGAAGCAAACTCTGGGCAAAACATCGCCCTCTCAGTGAACATCCTGGTGATCTCTGTCACCGACTCTGAATCCTGCTTCAGCTCCAGGAACTCCTGAGCCAACCTCTCTCTCTCAACCCGTGGAACATAACGAGTGTTGAACATCTCCCGAAACTGATCCCAAGTAACCGCAGCCCGCTGCGCATCAGAATAAGATCTCGTAGTCAACCTCCACCAATCCTTCGCCCCGAGCCTCAAAAGGTTCAGAGCACACCTCACCCTCTGATTTGCATGGAATGAACACATGAAGATTCAACCCTCCACGTCTGACAACCATCTCATAGCAACGATCGGATCCTGAACTCCATCGAAAGTAGGGGCTTCGTATTGTCGAAATCCCGATACTGAAAGCCCCGACCGGCTCCTCCCCCTGCCGCTGCTACAGCAGTTGTAGCTGTCGCAGCAGCCGTCTCAGTAAGAGCTGCATAACGATCATCGAAGTACTCCCTCATAGCAGACTTAATAGTCCCGAACAACTCCGGAATCCGACCCGGACAATCTTGACCACCTCCTCGCGGATGATCTCCCTGACCCGATCCTCTGTCAATATTGGCCCCTCCTGACCGATAATCTCAGGTGCCGCTGGGGCCCCCTGATCACCCTGACCTGATCCCGATCTGGATCCAGTCACAACACGCCTCGTAACCACTATACTGCAATACACCAACAAGATCCTCAGATACCTTGCATAACCTCCGAGAACAAACCTCTAACCAACAACCTAGGGGTTGTGACTTCCTTGACACGCGTATGGGTCCTGTGCTTTCAGTAGTACGGGCCATACCACCTTCCACACCTACCCATATTTGTCTCAAGTATCACCACAACGCCCTAAGCACAAACATTCATAACAAGCACTCAATCCTCACCCCTAGAGGAATACTGAATATCTCATATCAAGAAAACCCTAGGCTAGCAGGCATCACAAATCAGGCAATTCTATCATGCAATTCCTGAAGATCCCTAGCCTAGTACTAGCATGCTGTTTTAACATATCACATAATCAAATAACTTGTATGGTATTTTGGTGTCTACTTACTGGCTCTGGCTGATCGTACCCTCTGCATCCTCCCTTACTTATTTTGAAAACCTTTTGATAACCATTTTGAAAATCCCTCCTTGATTTGAGACTGGATTTACACGAATGTTCCTCCAATTCACTCAAACCAAGGCTCTGATACCAACTTGTAACACCCATAAAAATTGAGCCAATTTAAAACATTTTAATTCATTCAAAAACCATTAAGTTCATACATCTCGTTTTCAAAATAGTTTAAACATCAGAGTATCCCCAGAACCATATCACATAAATCATAAAACATGAGGAGCGGTATGATCACGCCTTCGCCCTGCCATGATCTCCTGAAGTACCTGAAACAATACACTGAAACTGTAAGCCCGAAAGCTTAGTGAGTTACCCCCAAAATACCAACCACATATAACCATACTCATATCATATCACAATACAGAACAGCCATGCACATCGGGTCTACTGTGTGACTGGTCCGCCCGTACCGGGCCTTTAGTCCACCTGGTCCACCCTCCGAGTCTACTGTATGACTGGTCCGCCCACACTGGGCCTTCAGTCGGCCTGGTCCACTCTCCGAGCCTCGGCATGTCTGGTCCGCCCTCTTGGGGCCTTCAGCCTATCCGGACCGCTCGCTGGGCCTTCGGAATATCCGGTCCGCCCTGGGTATGTTGGCCTACAGCACAAAGCAGGACCCGCCTCAACCCAACCCCCGTCAAACAACCATGTACACATAAAACAATTCATCACATAACAAATCCTTAACCAGACTATCAGTCTAACAAATCTCATAGCATATCAACATCCTAACCAGGATTCCGACCTAACCGGTCACTAGCATAGCATTACCCTATATACCGGGCACCGACCTTAACCAAGTCTCTAACATAACATCATCCTAAATACCAGGATACAGATCTAGCAAAGCAATAACATAACGACAATACCCAGATTTCCATCCGATAAAGGGCCGGCCTTGGTGCCGTACACCCTGTCGATATAGTGAGGATAACTCACCTGCAATTGCCGACTGAAGAGATACGACCAAGCTGCTCCGACCACCGACACGAACTTCACCACATCACACTACCAACGAACCAATACCATAATTACCAAAATACCCTTGGAATTCAAACTGGTCAACTCTTGGTCAAAGTCAAAGTCCTCAGTCAAAGTCAACCTTCCTGGTTGACTCTACTCGCCGAGTCAACCCGTCGACTCGTCGAGTTCAACGATCTCGGAATCCCATCCTGTCCAACTCACTGAGTCGCCAACCGACTCACTGATCCAAGGCTTTAACCAAAAGAGGTTGGGTTCTGCGACCAGACTCGCCGAGTCTAAGAACAGATTCGCCGAGTCCAAGGCAATCTTCAACAGACTCGCCGAGTTGTTCTTCAACTCGCCGAGTCCATGCCTATGTTCATACAACTCGTCGAGTACACCCATGTGACTCGCCGAGTCTCTCCAGTTCTCAATCCATACAGTGGCTTTTCGAGCCATGCAAGGGCTCCAATCCATAGATCCACTCTTCTACAGTCTAACCCTCACATAAAGTTGCAAACTTTACGTGAGACCAAGGAGATATAGGCCCAAAACACATTAGGGCTAGGGTTAAGGACTAGGGGGCTTCACCAACAACTCTTAGACAGATAATTTATGACATTCTGGACCAACTCAAGTCTAGATCTGAGGTAGCAACCTCAGATCTACCCTCCAAACCCGAAATAACCTTCAATCATACCAAAAATGCCCTAAATCTCAAAAAATAATAGATCTAGATGCAAAAGAGCCCAAGAAACCGATTATTACCTCCAATATAAGCTCTAACTTAAGTAGATCCCAGATCTACACCACTCCTTTGCAGCAAGCCTCTTGATGTTCAAGCCTCTTTTCAAGATTTCCTCCTCCAAAGCTCTATTCTCTCTAATAATGGAGGCTCACTCGATTTCTAGGGTTTACAGGCTCTCAAGAGTGGTAAGGAGGCTGAGGTAGGGATATAACATTCTTTATATAGGGCACAACCCCCGGGATTAGGGTTTTCTCCCTTCAGTACCAACTCGTCGAGCCCCAGCCTCCGACTCGGCGAGTTGGCCACTTATTCCGCGACCCAAAACCCGCTCCGACTCGGCGAGTAAGAACACCTACTCGTCGAGTCCCTTCCTTCAATTACACTTTGAGCCTTTTGATGATACTTCTGAAATTTGGGATGTTGCACAGGAGCTGAATAAGCTAACGATCAAGAATCGTTACCCGCTTCCAAGAATTGATGATCTATTCGATCAACTACAAGGATCCAGCTACTACTCCAAGATAGATCTCAGATCAGGATACCATCAACTCAGAGTACAAGAAGATGATATTCCAAAAACAACGTTTAGAACTCGTTATGGTCATTATGAGTTCTTAGTTATGTCTTTTGGATTGACCAATTCCCAAACAGTGTTTATGGATCTCATGAATCGTGTTTGCAAACCATACTTGGATAAATTCATGATCGTATTTATCGATGATATATTGATATATTCACGAACCAAGGAAGAACATGGTCAACACTTACAAATAATCTTGGAGCTACTGAGAAAAGAAAAGTTGTATGCCAAATTCTCCAAATGTGAGTTTTCGATTAGAGAAGTACAATTTTTAGATCATGTAGTTAGCAACGAAGGAATTCATGTTGACCCATCCAAAGTTGAAGGAATTAGGAATTGGGAAGCACCAAAGACGCCAACAGAAGTGCGTAAATTCCTAGGACTTGCTGGCTATTACCGCAGATTCATAGAGAATTTCTCCAAAATAGCCAAGTTGCTTACAACACTAACCCAGAAGGATACAAAGTTCAACTGGGAAGACAAACAAGAAGCTGCTTTTTAGAAACTGAAGCAAATGTTGTGTAGTGCAACAATCCTATCCCTTCCAGATGGGAAAGAAGATTTCGTCGTATACTGCGACGCATCAAATCAAGGATTTGGATGTGTGTTGATGCAAAGAGGATAATTACACTACCCATGATCTTGAATTGGGAGTTGTAGTTTTTGCACTAAAAATCTGGTGACATTACTTATACGGTACTAAGTGTATTATTTTACCGACCACAAGACTCTCCAACACATCTTCAACCAAAAAGATCTTAATATGAGACAACGAAGATGGGTCAAATTGTTGAATTATTATGAATGTGAGATTTGTTATCATCCCGGAAAGGCAAACGTGGTAGCAGATGCCTTGAGCTGGAAAGAACATATTAAACCCTGTCGGGTACGAGCATTAACTATAACTATCCATTCTAACTTTACCGCACAAATTAGAGAAGATCAACTTGAGGCTCTAAAAGAAGAAAACATCAAGAACAAAGCTTTGCGAGGAATGGAAAAGCAACTTATACAAAAAGATGACGGAACGCGACACTTTATGAACCGAATTTGGACGCCTAAGTTCGGTGGAGTCAGGGACATGGTCTTAGAAGAAGCCCACAAGTCCAGATATTCCGTGCATCCAGGCTCTGAAAAAATGTACTTAGACTTAAAAGTACATTATTGGTGGCCAAACATGAAGGCTGAAATTGCTACTTATGTGGGCAAATGCTTGACTTGTTCTATAGTAAAGATAGAACATCAAAAGCCTTCAGGTTTACTTCAACAACCGGAAATACCTGAATGGAAATGGGAGCAGATATCAATAGACTTCAACACTAAGTTACCTAAAACTCCTAGTGTGTTCGACATTATTTGGGTAATAGTCGATAGATTGACTAAGTCCGCCCATTTCTTACCAATTAAGGAGAACGACAAGATGGAGAAGCTGACTGGAATTTATCTTAAGGAAATTGTCAGATTGCATGGAGTTCCAAATTCGATTATTTCTGACCGAGATAGTAGATTCACTTCACGATTTTGGCAATCTCTACAAAAATCCTTAGGAACACGTCTAGATATGAGTACAGCTTACCATCCACAGACTGATGGTTAGAGTGAGAGAACCATTCAGACTTTAGAAGATATGCTCTGAGCTTGTGTAATAGACTTTGGAAATGCGTGGGATACTCATTTACCATTAATTGAGTTTTCCTACAACAATAGTCATCACACCAGCATCAAGGCTGCACCGTTTGAGGCTCTTTATGGACGAAAATGTCGTTCCCCAATATGTTGGGCAGAAGTTGGAGATATGCAGATGGCCAGAGAACGTACAGGCGATACCTTACGTACTGGACCAGAAATAATCCACGCGACAACTGAAAAGATCGTGCAAATTAAGGATCGATTAAAGGCTGCACGTGATCGTCAAAAGAGTTATGCTGACGTAAGACGTAAGCCTTTAGAATTCTAAGTTGGAGATAAAGTAATGTTGAAGGTCTCTCCTTGGAAAGGCATAATTCAATTCGGGAAACAAGGCAAACTAAACCCACGGTATATAGGACCTTTTCAAATTCTAGCAAGAATTGGTTCTGTCGCATACTAACTCAAGTTGCCCCAAGAACTAAGTAATGTGCACGATGTTTTTCACGTATCAAATCTCAAAAGATGTCTATCCGATGACACCCTTGTTATACCTCTCGACGAGATACAAGTCAATACGAAACTCAACTTTGTAGAAGAACCTGTCGAGATCATGGATCGAGAAGTCAAACGATCAAAGCAAAATCGTATTCCTATAATGAAAGTTCGATGGAACTCTTGACGAGGACCTGAATTTACTTGGGAACATGAAGATCAGATGAAAGAAAAATAACTTCAACTGTTTGACAAAACCCCATCCATAAGATAAATTTTGGGACGAAATTATTCTAACGGGGGGAGAATGTAACACCAGTCAAAATAGGTCAATAGACAATCACATGTGATTATGCCAATCATGTAATGTGATGTTGTTAAACTAGTAATATGATAAACTTACTATGTAGTTCATGATAAATTCTAATACAAATATGAACTTTCTTTATGATACAACTCAAAGTATACGTCCATACGATTCTAAAATAAAGAGAACGTCTGAATCTGACTTCGCGTGAAGAAGTTATGATAACCGAACACTATAAATCTCTATAATAAGTGGACTTTAAAATAGACTTAGAATTAGCTCTTAGAGTCTAAAAGAGAGTTATATTACTCGTAAATACCTACGCGTGGATATAAAGAACGTCAAAAACGGAGTTCGTATGCGAAAGTTACGACCCTCCAAAGATACAGCTGCCAGAAACCCTAATCCGACTGAACTCACAACGTGAGCATAGAAACTCACGACGTGAGGAGTCAAGCTGCCACATTTTGGACCTAGAAGGTGTGTGACGAGGCTACGAAGTGATATGTTCCAAACTCACGACGTGAACAAGGAGTTTCTCACGACGTGAGGAGTCATATGGCCACTTTCCGAAGCTAGGGACGCAAATGGCAAATCTACGAGGTGAGGAGGCTTGACTCACGACGTGAATTTTATAAATTCACGACGTGAAAGGCCAAAAACCTTCCTATAAATAACAAGTCCGACTTCAGCTATTCCTACACCTGAACTTCTTCCCTTCCTCTCATTTGCTGAAGCCCTCTTGCATCTCGATCCTGACGACCTCGTACCGCTGACCGTTTCTGCTTAGATTACATAAAATCACGCTACTAGGGTGAGTTTAACGGCCCCACTTTCTAATATTTCGGGAGAAAATGCATGCTAATTATTGTATATACGTTACTATTATGTCTATATGATATTATATTAGTATCCACGTAGATAGTTATAATAACCGGGATATAGTTGTTCTAAATATAATATTTTGAATATATACAACTATTATCAACTTGTTAGCATGTTCTTGTACTAATGTAGATCTTGAGTTATACTTAGGATTCTATATATATGTTGTGTGCGATGTAGTTCCGAAGTTATATTCGGAAGTACTATATGTTAAAAAGTATGTTGTTATTATTGGTTTTATGTCAAGATAAAACTTGGTATGCTATAGGTTGTTATTGTTGGTGTTATGACAAGATAAAATTTGGTATGTTATATATTGTTATTGTTGGTTTTATGTTAAGATAAAACCTGGTTTTTTCTCAAGTTATAGCTGTTGTACTACCTAAAGTAATATATGAACTTAGGAGTAATGTTTAAAGACATAGTCTAATAACTTAGGGTTT
Organism: Lactuca virosa; assembly: GCF_052849685.1. Classification (NCBI taxonomy): domain Eukaryota; kingdom Viridiplantae; phylum Streptophyta; class Magnoliopsida; order Asterales; family Asteraceae; genus Lactuca; species Lactuca virosa. The sequence goes on along the minus strand of NC_136432.1, from coordinate 162,505,822 downwards.
TAGACATGAAAATGCTTTTGTTGTTGGAGCTATAGGAAGCCGTCGGAGTCTACATGAGTAATTATATTCATCAACTAAGATTGGGGATCTTAGCGGAAATCCTTTGAACTGTAACCGTTAATCCCGTGTGAGCGAGGAAGTCGTGTATAATTACTATACGGGTTGACAACCCCACTTGTAATTGTTAGCTACAGTCAACCATAAGTGAGTGACGAACTATCCTTTTACTTGTTATTGTTCCGGCGTCGATGAAGCGTGCGGTGTTGTTTCTCATGGAAATCATGAGTGTGTTGTTTCTCATGGAAATCATGAGTGTGTTTTATCAGAGGTATTATGTCATAGCAGCGGTTACAGACTCATGGTAGCAAATTGTTAGAAACATTATACTTTGTCGTATACAAGTATTAATGTTAAGTATAATTTTCCCCCTACTTATACCCTAGGTCCAAGGAACGTTTAGGTATAACACTTATTTGATAAGTAAACTATTATACCAAATATATATACTAAATGTTGGAGCATCAAAATGATACTTTCAAAAACTAAACTTTTGAACTTAGGAAAAGTATTATTTTCATATGGAGTCAAAACCTGTGAACTCACCAACTTTATGTTGGCGTATTTTAAAATGCATGTGTTTTCAGGAACTTGAAAAGCTGGTATGTATTTGAACAGGAGAAGTTTTACTATTACCACATGATAAACCATAGTTTCATTGAATAATTAAAGAATTAGCTTTCCACATGATAAACCATTTTCATTGAACAATGGAATTTTATTTTCTGTTGAGGATTTAGGATGGTATTGAGATGAAGAAGACAGGATATCTTGAATGTATCAGTAAACCTGCGTTGATACCAATTGAAGGTTCACTTGATCGGATACAAACAAGACAGAAATAATAACAAGGTTATCATAAAGATGTTTTCACTAAGAAGTTATCCTCACAAAGAGAATCAACACAAAGCCGCGATTAGGGCTGCAATTAGCACAGCCCAATTACACAAATATATAGTAACATTAGTTGTTATAAATCCCAACATTTATGGGATTGATTCTAATCTAAGTAAAAAGACTGATCCTAATCACTGAGATAAGGAATAGTTAACCGGCAAGTACTATTACTATATTTAGAAAATACAAAGTAAGTACACTACTATTAGTTACCACACACTGATGCTGGTGAGGTTCATAAGGTAACGTTGGAATTGGTGCTAGTGCTAAATTTGGAGCTGATGGTCAATGTGTATTTGACTCATCAAATACTAAGGTTTGACCTTACAGTAGTTCTTTGGGTCCTCTTGGGAGGCTTGGAAGTTAATGGAGAATTTGGAACCTTTGAAACACCAACAATTACTCAACTTGATGTAGAATGCTAGTTCTTTGTATAAAAATATTAAGCTTTGAAGCAAACCCAAGTATGGTTCAAAGAGATGAAAATCAAGCAACAATTCTTCTTGATTCAAAAGCAAGATAAAAGTTGGAGATGGAGAAATAACTCCCAGCCATGGCAAGCAAAAACCCACCATAAAAGTGCAAGCCTCAAGCTAGTTAAAGCAATGAATTGATCTAAAGGTCCTTAACCATTAAGACCTGTAGACAAGGTTGTCCCCCATGCTTTCTCCCATTCATTTACTTTAGATTTAACAATTTGAAATCCCATGCTTCTCCTCCATCCTCCAACTTTTGACCATAGATAAGAAAAAGAGAAGAGTTTGTTTAAATTTTAAAAACTCAAAGTTTATAAAACATAAACTATATCTTTTTGTAAAAGACAAAAAAGATTCATCTAGTCCAAAACGTTATGCATGACTTATTAATTCATACCATATGATTATGTAATATTAATTGCTAATGAAATTTATTATTTCCATGAAATAAATAATTTCCAATTAATTATAAGAGATTATTGAGTATTTATTAAAACCAATTTGTAATAAATAATCAATTATATCAAGTTGTTGTTAGTGTGACCCATTAGTATAATATGTTAATTACCAATATCACTTTAATATGATTCTTGAGCATATTAGATCTTTCAATCCCCCATTTTCATAAGAATCCTATTAGAATGATATATATAGTGGCGAACGTCTAACAAAATTTCACTGCGCCCATCAACATACAACTTTGTGCCATTCTATCAACGCCCAATTCCTAGAAGCTCAAAGCCATAATTGGTGTATAAGGTAAGTTTATCTGTTATCCCTTTGTCACAGACATTATGTTAAATATGATAAATGAATCATGATCAATCTCATCTAGTGTTCAACTTTTAGTAAGGCACCTTAGATGTCTAACTCTCAACACATAAAAGGAAGAAATCAGATCTCGAATACACAAGCCTCTTGCATAGTTCATACTATACATGAAAATGGCTTTGATAACTGTCCGGTTAAGGATCAACATGTGATCATATCAAAGAACAACACTCCCCACACATAAGTCCCACTATGTATCTCAGGTGTTAAGGATACAAAGATAGTACCTTTTAATCAAGTATCACTCACGATAGAGATCCATGAGGTGATCTTGAGGCGGGTTAGTTCAATAATAGTTCTTTGACAAGTCCCTATGAAACTTGGTTACAACCCATTGCCTATTTTCATCTGGTGATATTAAACAAATCCAATTCATATTAGTCTTACTTCATAATTGCTCGCACAATTATAACTGACTATAAAATTTTAGAATAATAAGATTATATATGGATTAAACATGTTAATATAGAACACAACAACTATTGATGTTATGATCATATCCCAGTATATAAAAACATTATATAATAGTTGTTGTCAAAATGTTCTAATATCCAAATACTAAATCCAAATCAAAATCCCATTTGTTTAACAATAAAGTTTTACAACTGAAGTGTGACCATTCGTACTTAGCTCAGAAAAAGTACCTTGTTAATGGGTTCGACTAAACTTTATTTGTATGTATTATGCTCAGCTCCATATTTGACTTTACTCTTAGTATAGTTAAATATGTTGGAGAATATGATTGGTGTTTTTTCATGACATAGAGTCTGTTAGCTTGATTAAGTATAATCTCGAAGTCACAAAGATTTTATGTGACACTTGAATGATAGAAATCAGCATTGTTTTTCAATGAACGCTTTGATCCAATCATATTTGATTTCAACTTCTAAAGTAATGTATTCTTATTTTGTAGTAATACTGCTCAACCAACTGCTAAATCATGGGTTCTAATCCCATTTCCTCCGGAAACAAGATAGGCGGCGGAAAAATTTCCGATAGCGAATTACCTTCCCTCAGTAAAAAAATCAGCCGTTGTGACACAGGTGCGACTACCGTTCTAGAGTCATACAACTAAGTGATTAGCATACCAGAGTGACGCAAGGCTCTAAAAAGCAGCTGAAAGAGAATCCTAAGCATGATGTCTATCGCAGGGCCTTCAGTTCGTTCACCTTTTAGCCCTTTTATCTATTAGTGTCATGTTTTTCGTAGACCTCATTCCAACTAAATTTACCCTTCATCTCACAATGAAGTCATAATCCAATTATGATTCATAGTTATCTATATTTGTTTAGAAGTCAAAATCTTATGTATCTCTTTACATGAAGATTTTATTCTAAACTAATTATCTCATATACATTCTCTTAGTTCTTCTAAAGTACTCTTAGAATGTTCCTATAGTCATTCGGAGACTTAACCATGTATTTAATTGGTATCTTATGATATGCTTATATCATGATCATATAGTAGGTCTTATGCATAATGTGGCATAAATAATGGATTCATTTGCAAAGCAAATTGAATATAAGTTATTTCAGCTAGTTCAAACCTATGAGCTAGGTCCTTTTGATGCTAGCTCAAACTTAGTGTCATATGACAATGCCAAGATTCCTCAAAAGAAATCTTCTATCTTGATATCTTTCAAGATATTGTCAATATATGCATAAAGACACAAAACTTTTAACATTCATTTTATCTATCTCTATAGATTTTAGATTCCAAGAATGTATCTTGTCCTTCCTATGTTTTTTATTTTAGAAACACATTCCGAGTCTGGGTGAAAAGGTCTTACATGGTCAAACTGTAATTTCTCATGATTAAGTATGTCTCATGTATACAAGATTAGGAATGTCACTATGCTCCCACTAGTTCTTAGTAAACGCACATGTTACTTCCTTTTGATATAAAAGCATACCTTATGGTTTTATATTAAAATGATGATTGCAACCTTGAGATGTTTTCTTTATATCATTAAGTGGATCTCAAGGTTTACACATTTTTCTAGGATAACATGGATTAAGAAAACCTCCAAGCTAATCTCTATAGATATCTTCTAGTAGATGTCTATTCAGAAAAGCGCTCTTTCTTGAAATCTATTTGCTATATCTCATATTAAGAATACGAATTTTAGTAAATAATATCCTTATTGATTTAATCATAGCTACTTGTGAAAAAGGTTTGATCATAGTCAATGTCATGAGTACGATGAGGACTATAGTCAATGACATGAGTATGAGAAAATACTTTTATAACAAGTGTTGCTTTAAACATGTATAGTTATCCATGTAATGTATTATTTCTAGAAGAATAACTTGATGGGTATTATAGAAAAAAAAATTACTATGCGGAATTTTTTTTAACAATTAATAGAGTACATGCATCCTATAAAAGGTCTATGCCATACACTTTGATAGCAACATACAATGAACAACTAAACCTAGCATAAACCCTAGTATAATCGAAATCCTGAGATTTGGGTTACATACCTTTTATTTTTTGTGGTAAGCAAATCAATTGAATCTCGTTGTAGTATTGGTCTTGGAAAGCTTAGCACTAAAAGGATGATGTCTCTAATGTCTCACACCCAAACCCTAGAACTTGAAGACAAGAGGACAGAGGGGAGATGATATTTTCAGCTAGAGTATTCTATAGGGAATCTTATCAAAGGAAATCATAGGCCTTGAGGTCCTTATAGTTTAGGTATTATTTAATCCTCGTTGAAATCCTTTGCTTATTTACTACCAGGAGGCGTCTGGAAACCCTAAAATAAATCTTAATTTTGTTCACCACTTATATGGGTTCTAGAATCTTCATTCCTTGCTCAATTATGAACAATTACAATTCAAGCCTTGGACCATTAATTAATTCCAAATGATCCCGAATTAATTCTAAATTAATTATGATTAATAATTAGTTAATTCTTGTTGAGAATAAATCTTGAATGATCGAATAGATTCAACAGGTAAAGAATAAAGAACACATAATGAATATCAAATATGTTGAATGATTAATAATCATAGCCTTAGAAGAGCTCGATAAAGAACTGCTACTGTAAAGGCGTGTAGGGTTTACAAAAAAAACGACCCTTAGATACGGTACATGCATGCACATTAAATAGTAAAACCCTAATAATTAATAACGGGTGGACAGGCTCAAACCGGATACAAAATGGACTAAGCTATAAATCAAAATGATGCAACACTGAAGGCCCAACATTCTACCCCTTTGCGTCAATTGAGGCAGGAGACCTTCACTGTGGAGTTGGCTTCTGTACTTCGAAGAGTTTTTGAATGACGCTAAGCAGAGCCTTGCAAACCCGGATGTACCACAAGATCATATCGGAGAAACACTTCTTATCCCATTTACAATTGCCTTTGCATTTTCCAAAAACTCCAGGATGTACTGCGGGCACGTAATGGTGTACAGATGCTTATCAGCGAGATAGAAGCTAAGTTTATGAAAATCAGCATCAGTTCGCTCTTTCATTTGAAATGCTAGGCACCAACCATCCTTTCGTATCTTCCCCAGCTTCATTTTATCAAAGTCTTCTGGAGCTTCCTTGGGGAGCACGGGCGGCTTCTTTCGCAAGACAAATGCTATCTCAACGTCCATTTTGCCAATCTCTTGAATGTATGAGATCAACATTTGTTTAAGATGAGAAACAATGGGTTCATACTTCTTTTTATCCTTTAGCAACAAGTTGAACAACATAATCCAGTTGTAAGGGTTCAGGAAAGGTAGATAAGCAAGTGAAAATTCGTAAACCTGACTCGTAGAACCTCTAGCAACCTCAAAACGAGCATTCGGGAAGCTATCAGTTTTGATTGGACCTGTAACCTTCACAACAGTTATCTTCTTCGCACTCCAGGTTTCATACTATGGCTTCATGTGCTTCAAGTAGAACAAGAAGAGCATGTGGTCTGCACCGCTGTCTATCAGAGGGACGTTCTCAACTTTGACAAAGCTACGAAACTTTAAAGCTTTTGGTGTTATTGGCGGATCAAGCTACGAATCCTGTGTGTTTTGCCAGTCGAAGGAAACAACAGGCTCTAACCAATATTGTCTTGGAAGATCTACAACCTCGCTCATAATTCGCTCCAAAGTCCACAATGGAAATAAAAGCTTTCGCCTTCCAAAGTGACTTGAGCTTCTCTTTCTCTTCAGCCTCCCTCACAATTCGATTGTGCTCATCAATTTAAGCTTCATGATCCTTCCTTCTTTTCAGCTCATGCTCATCAGGCTCTTCTTCTTCACTGTCACCAATGATTCTTTCATCAGTGAGATACTCTTTGCCTTTCAAATGCGAAGCTATATTATCCTTCGGTTCGTTTTCAAACTTTGGCTTCACAGTTTGTTTCGGGGTTTCTTTCTTAGATTATTTCATAGTTTCTCCCCCTTGTTTTGGACGTGATCTTGACTCCGAAACACCTTCAATTCTATTCAGCATTGTGAACACTGGCCATAACTTTTCAGCCAGATGCTTCTTGACTGTGATTGTGATCATAGAGTCACGAGTCTCGATTATGTCAGAGAGCAATCTGTTCACATCTGCAACACAACTCTTTATTACAGCCTTTTCAGATAAGTGTTCATTGATCTTTTTCTCAGCATGCTCCAGCTTAACAGTGAGAACCTTCGCCTTTTCAGTCTTTACTGCGAGCTGATCCATAATGTTGTTCTCCATAGCCAAGTCTTCATGAAGCTTGTCTATTTTGGAAGAAATGGAGGAGTTGAACTTTGAGTTGTCAGTTTGGATCCCAGTGCGAACCTTTTCCAGAGCGATCTTCTCTGTTTTAAGAGTTGATCCTAGGCTAGAAATTACTTCATTCGCCTTAGCAGTATTCGTTTCAAAAGATATGTGAAAGGTGGTCATGAAGGATCGAGCATCAGTGATTAGTTTATCGACTTTTTTGGTCGTTTCTTTGCACACAGAAACTGAAGCCTCAACAGCTTTATTTGTCTTCTCGAGATTTGCAGTATGTTCTTTGGTGAGGGTCTCAAGAAAAGATTTGATCGTGGCCTGAGAATACTCATTGCTGGTTGAGATTTTGGAGGATTGAATCAGTGAATCCAGCTTCTCGTTAATGGCCTTGACTTGCCCTTTGGAGACTGGAGCTTCATCAGCACTTTCTGTCCTGATGTTAAAAGGACTGTAAGTGAAGCCTCCAAAGTCCTCTTCTTCATCTTCACCAAAAATGGTATCTGGATCGTCCTGGTGAAGAGGTGAGATGGGTGGTGAGGAATAACCAAAAGTGAAACCTGAAGCACTTGCCCCCGCATCAGATACGTTGACAGAAATTGGAGGTTCACCAGTGGTTGTGGTTGTAGTTGTGTTGGCTATTAAATCTATGAATAGTGGGGTTGATTGCGCGAGAGTGGTTTGGGTCTAAGAAACACCCATGGTTGGAAATGGTGCAATAGTAATGGGAGTATAAGTGGTAATAGGAGAGCGAGGAGGAGTAGAGTGTTGAAAGAAATCATCAGTAATTGGAACTAATGTACGCATTTGAAATGTTACCTCAGGGTTCGTGGGTATTGGCTGCGAAACCTGGGGTTGAGATGTTGCAACAGTATCATCATAGTCGCTGTGAACTTCTTCTTGAACAGACTGCGAGTCTTCGTGGTCACTTGGCGTAAGAGTTCGTGGCCTGCGAGCGCCTTCTTTACCTTCTTCTTTTTTGGAGCTTGAGGAGGTTCGGAGGGTCCTTCATTGGATTCTCTTTTACCTCCCTTCTTAGGTGATTGATGAGGTTCGGACGGACCAACCTTCGTAGCTCGTTTCTTTCCTCCTTTCTTTGGTTTGTCTGCCTCGTCAAGGATCTTTTTTACTTCATCAGTCAGTGGGTGAAAACCAGAGACTGGTAGACTACGATAGGTTCACAACACTTCACTTGCAACTGGGACATCGCGAAACATCGCCTCAGGGATTGATCCGATGAATGAAATTCTGGAAGTATCAGCCAAGATAATGTTCTTGGTGTGAAAGATCTAAATAGCAGCCATACACAAATCATCTAAAACTGAGATATTAAGCTTATCAATGTCCCTTTGAACCAGTATAATCCAAAAATGAACACAAGAAATCTCACTGTGTCGTGTAGTTGAAAGGGTACTTTGGACCAATTTATCCCAAAGTATAAAGCCATAATCCAGGTTGATGCCCGAATAGATGCCATACATAAGCGTCATGAAGAGATTGCTGTGACAACTGGAAAATTGTAGATAAAACTAGGTCTAAACTTCAATCATGTACCAGTGAATTCACAACATAATCATCCTAAGGGGGAGATAATTGTAACACCCGCAGATTCGGGCTAGTCAATTTAGAGGCAATAGGTGTCAAAAATGACTTTTTTGATAGAGGATTATTTAGAATAATTAATATTAACTAAGTTGCAGTATATGTCACAAGTTGCAGTATATTAGAACTGAAACCCTAGCCTTGTTTGAGTGCTCTTAAGCCTTTTGTGCATTTTTGGTGGTTGTGAAGCTTGATAAGAACGAAGGGGCTTGGGAGTTCAAGTTGAAGCTAGAAGGTCTAGATATTGTGTTCCATTTCCAGCTCATTTAAGGTAAAAAGCTTCAATCTTGACTTTCCATGTGTTTAATCAACTTAGGGCTTGGATTTTGGTACCTTTAGGGCATTTCTAAGCCATTTTAGGGTTGTGGGGTGTAATGTGGAGATATGGCTTCAGATCTTGGACTTTGGAGGGTTCTCATGGAATAAAGGTGCCAACGTTGTGGCCATGAGAGACCCATGCATCTTGTAGACCTCATTTTTATGGCTTTTTGAGCCAAAGGCCCCATGCATGTACATCAAGTTTGAAGCTTTACGTATAAAATGGACCCTAGGAGGCCAGATCTATGGTTTTGACGCGTTAAGACCTATTATAATCGACTGTATAGTTTTGGACATAGAGGGACTCGACTAGTCGTTCTTGAGACTCGGCGAGTTGTGGTGTATTTTCCACCAAATCCTTTCTGTTATGGACCAGTTGTTAGGATCGAAGGTTCCCCCGGTTGTTTAGGTTCACTAGGGACCTGGGAATCATAGGACTCGGCGAGTGGATGAACAGACTTGGCGAGTTCAAGGCAATGTCCCAGCCACATGAAGACGGACTCGGCGAGTTCAAAGGGAACTCGGCGAGCCATAGACTAAACATGTTCTTATGGATGAAGATGAACTCAGTGAGTTCAAGGATGAACTCGGCGAGTCGGTTGAAGATTTTCCGATGTGCTGTTGAAGGCGAACTCTTCGAGCTCTTGCTAGACTCCACGAGTAGGGACATGATTATGGCTTCTTGTGGATATGGGAACTCGACGAGTTGACGGGCGAACTCGGCGAGTCGAGTCAACCAGATGTTGACTCTGACCAAAAGTTGACTTTGGCCATGGATTTGACTTTGACTTTGACTTGGATTGAGTGACCCTTGTAAGGGTTATGAGTATGAGTTGATAACTTAGAAGAGTTGTCGTGTAGGGATTGAGTAGTCGGGGAGAGTCGATTTCCACACCGAGATCAGTGCTGACACTACACGACTTCGAGGTGAGTTTCCTTTTAGTAGGGGTAGGTCTACGGCCACAATGTCGGACCACAAGTGAGAGTGTTGGTTAGATGATTGTCTTTGTGATAATTATCTAGGATTGATATGTGATATGCTTACTGTGCTTGATATGATTAATGTGCTTGATATGATTATTATGCTTAATATCTGTTAGTAGTAGTAGGGGTGTAATAGTCCCCGGTTACCGGTTGAAAGATACCGAAGGGGAGGTTAGTTCCCAGTTACCGGTTGAAAGATACAGAAGGGAGGTTAGTTCCCAGTTACCGGTTGAAAGATACCGAGGGGGAGTCCAGCTCCCGGCTATGCCTGAGTGTTACCAGTTGAAAGATACCGAGGATTATGCATTATTTGGTATGGGTATGATGGTGGAACTCACTAAGCTTTGTACTTACGGTTTTAGTTTTGGTTTCAGGTACCTCTTCGTCTAAGGGGAAGGAGTGGGCGGTGTAGCAGTGCATTACATACACACACATTATTTCTGCATTGAGTTTTCTGGGATTGTACTCTGATTTTTATTACTATTGATGATATGGTTTTGAGACACGTTGTTACGGTTTTATAAATTGATATGACATTGGCAATGTTTTTGGTAAACTATTTTACGAGTTACTTAATTAAAAATGAAATTTTTGGCCTTGAAAATTGGGATGTTACAATTTCTAGTTAGATTATAACCGTAATCACACTCAAGGTGAACTCTCAAAATAAGCATTAACTAAAACATTTGGTTTACGGGACAAACATAACTTCAATGGTTTTTAAATGATAAAACTATATTACACTATTTTCAAGTACAATATTCATACATATCGGTTTAGGACAACAAAGAATCATATTTTCGTCTATGATTGCTTAGTGTATATGCTAGGGTTATATAAAATTAAGACCCGATCGACTTAGAATTGGTGGGTCCGCTTTAGATCATGTTCCTTGTTTGGTTGTGGGCTTAGGGCAGACCCATTACATTCGACGACCTATTAAATCTTGATTTTATACAACTTGTATACACTAAGGGATTATAGAAGAAAGCTATGGGATTTCTAGAAGTATACTCTGTTACACCACAAGTAATACATTATACTACTTACTAATACGGTACGATTAGCATTTCAGGGAACATACATGTAACGCCTGGTTCCTGGTATGCATTTAACTCATTATTTATTGATTTTTAGCCTCCTTGTCCCAAACCCTAATCCACGAAACCCTAGATCTTTATTTGAGAGTGTGAGCCATTTGAGTGATCTTTGTGTGCTTTTGAAGCTTGTGGAAGAGGAAGAAGATAGAGGGCTCATGAGGGAAAGAGTAGATCCAGAAGCTACGCTCTATTTGCTGCATTTTCTGGTAATCAAGTTTCTATCTTGGCTTTTATTTCATTAGATCTCTTTATGTCCTCTCTATGTGGGTTTTTGGTCCAAGATTGGTAGCTTTTTGGAAATGATTGACCCAAGAGGGTATTCTTCTAGATCTAGTATATTGAGGGGTTGTTATGACATAAAGGTGCAAAACTTTATGCCATTGGAGCCCCCATACAAGCCTTAGAGAGTCATATTGGCCTTTTTAGACCAAAAAGGCCATGTATGTGGGAAAGGTGGGAACTTTACGTGTCCATGTAATGTTAGGGGTTTAGATCTGAGGTTGTAAGCTTTAGTTTGGTGTATGGATGGTTTAAGGACCAAGTTGTAGGTCCCAAGGAATTAGGGTTTGAGCAAAACCCTTTAAGAAGTGGTATTAATGGGTTAAGTCAGAAACTTTACCATTAAAAGTACATTTTCAGGGTTAATGTGAAGTATGAAGCTTGGATCTGAAGTGTAGGGGCTTAATTCGTTAAGATAGCCCAAACAGACAGGGGAACTCGGCGAGTCCAGTAAGGGACTCGACGAGTTGAAGTCGGGTTGTCCCGATTGTATGCCAGGTAGAACTTGAAGAGTCTGTGAAGGGAATCGATGAGTTGACACAGTTTACCCCGTGTCTGAGTAGTATAGGAACTCGCCGAGTTAGGAGGCAACTCGACGAGTTGAGTTGACTGGGAGTTGACCTTGACTTTGACTTTGACCAAGATGTTGACTTTGACTAGGGGTAAAATTGTCATTTTACCCTAAGAAGGATTATCAGATTTTTGATTAAGTGTTATTGTGAAATTTATAGTCGGGGAATCGTTGGAGCAGCTGTCAGAGATTCCTCACACGAGATTTCACAGCTAGCATTCGAGGTGAGTTTCCTCCAGTAGGAACGAGTATAAGGCTCCAAGGCCAACCCGTTTAGCTAGTAGTAGTTCCAGACTATGGTCTGATGCCGGGCGGGGCGGTCCCGAGGAACGCTTGTATGCTTGATGTCTTTGTGATTCTATCATGTGTTTGTATTGTATGTTTCCAGACTTCGGTTGGATGTCGGAGCGGTCCCGAGGAATGTTAGTATGTTACCGGATTACTATCTGATGCCGGGCGGGGCCCGAGAAATGTTTAAATGTTAATGTTATGTGCTTTGGTTTATGTGTATTACTGATGATGCTCTTATGTATTCCGAGATATGCTTTATGCCGGGCGGGGCCAGATGTCGAATAGGGTTTAATGCCAGGCAGTGCTAGATGCCGGGAAAGCTTATGCCGAGCTTGACTCGATGTAGCAGGGGCGGGGCCCAAGATATGTTGATGTGTTATGTGTATGGTATGTGGTAGTCGGGGAGACTCACTAAGCTTCGTGCTTACAGTTTTCAGTTTTGGTTTCTGCTACTTCCGCTAGTAAAGGGAAGAGCTCGGGATGACTGCATGGAACACACCACTATTTTTAGCCTGGGAGGATTCACTCTGATTTATGATATATGATTTTGATACATTGACATATATGATGATATTTTTGAGATACGACTATGATTTTTATGTGATTAATGATATTGATGGTTTTTATTACCGATTTAAAACGAAATTTTTGGTCTATATTTTTGGGATGTTTCAATACATACAAATACAACAACAGAACACTATTTTCTAGTACAGTACAACTTACATTTATGAAAGGACCATTAATTTTAACTCTATAAATACTTAAGGTATACGTTAGGGTTATATACAATGAAGATCCGATAGGTAGTCGAATGTGTGATTTCTGCTTTACTTCTTGTTCCTTGTTTAGCTGTGGGCTTAGGGCATATCCACCCATTCAACTGTCCGTTCGATCTTGATTATATATAACTTGTATACACTAAGTGATCATAGGAGGTAACAATATGGGTCACACCACTTACCTAAATTAGAACTCCGCATTACAAATTTTAAGCATAAGAAACTTATACATTTTGGTCTTAAGGTACTAAGACTACAATTCAATTACAAAGAAAATATTGGATTTTCGTGAAGAACACACTAACGTTTTAAAAGAAGAAAAAACATACCTTTTCATATAAAAACGCTTATGAAATCACCAACTTAAATGTTGATACTTTTTCAAAACCACTTGTATTCTCAGGAAACCAATAGACAGGTATACACACAGGTTTTCAGAAGACGGAGCATAGTTTTGGCACGACTTAGTATTTGCTAAAGTTTTGTTATCAAACACACGATGTTACGAACACAATGTAAATTATATATGTTTTCAATATGATGGTTGTGTTTGTTTTATTTACTATTATTCATTTTTTATGATACTGTACATGACGTCATCCGCCCCCGAATGTTTCCGCCGTTCTGGTTTGGAGGTGTGACAGAGTGGTATCAGAGCATTGTTTATAGTGAACTAAGTATAACAACCCATATAAGATATACAACTATAAATACAATGGGATAAAAACACTCTGACCAAGATTTATTCTTTTAAATATAATAATATTTTATAAAAGTATACATACATGCATACATACTAGAACATTGTTATAACAAGAACAATACAAAAGTATTTAGAAAGTTGAACAGCACAAGTAGGCCTTGGAATATATAATCAGGTCTGGGAAGAATATAGCCTGATCAACTATATTTATCCGAGAGGTGATTAGCATATGCCTAGGAATGGTCATGTTGTTGCAACAAGTCTAAAACTTACCAACTCTACATACAAAGGAACTCTAGAACCAAACATAAAGTTAAAACACTATAGGAGTATTTTATGATACTATACAATAACAACAATTCTAAAAACTTATCATCTTCATATACCAAGAAACTCTAAAATCAAAAATAAAGTTAAAATACTATACGAGTATTTTAAGGTACTATAAATAACCTATGTGAAAACTAAAAGACCCTTACTGGCAGGTCTATAATTGCTGAGTGTATACGCTAAGGTTATATATAATTAAGATTTTATAGACTTAGAATTTGTGATTTTTGCTCTACATCCTGTTCCTTGTTTGGTTGTGGCTTTAGAGTAGGATCACGTATTCGAAAGTCTATTTGATCTTAGTTATATAAAACTTGTATACGCTGCGTGATTCTAGGAGGACCCGGTAAGGATCACCATAAAAATTTCAATAGAAATGTTTCTATTAATAGATTCTTTAGAGACTCCTATTCTCGCACAAACGAGATATCTCGACATCGAAACCCCACTACAACAGTCAGCAAAAGAGTTGAGGAAGAACCAGAAAGGGTTCATGAGGAGGAGTTTGAGAAGGGATCAGACGAAAAGATAGCCACCATGTAACATCGTGAGATTTTGCAGGTATTTCCAAACTCTCTTCTATCATTACTTTTTCATTTGTAGTCTTGGGGTTGGAGGTGTAGAGCCAAGATAACTATAAGGGCCAAGGTTGCAACCTTGGGTCAAGGAGGAGTACGCTGAGCGTACATAAGAGTACGCTAAGCGTATTAAGGTCCGCCTTAGTATGTTAGGCGTACACTTGTGTACGTTGGGCGTACTTATGTCAGGATGAAACCCTAATATTTAGGGTTTGGGGGCTATATAAGCAACATTACGAGCACATAACCCTCCCTTACCTCAGCCTCCACTGCTTAGAGTCGTTTTCCCCAAACCCTAGCCATCTCCTTGAGTTTGTGAGCTTATTGAGTGTTTCTTAAGTGTTTTAAGAAGAAGGTGTTGCATCCAGGAGTTGGAAAAGAAGATCAAGCTTGTAGATCTGAAGTTGGTTTGTGCCCTAGAAGTTCCAGAAGGTAAAAAGCTTGAAACTTTATGCATATATGTATAGATCTTGCCATTTTTCTTTAAAGAACCATTTCTTGTCCCAAAAAGTCCCAAAATGGCGCATGATGTGATTTGGACGAAATGAACTGTCCTTCTAGACTCTTGAAGGGGTTTTGAGTGATAAAAATGAGGTCCCAATCGCTTAAAATGTCCCATGCATGGAGTATGAAGGTCTTAATGAATTAAGACGAAGTATTAAGAGCTTTCTGGACGTCCAAAGTGATAAAGTTCGTGACTTTATGGGTCCTAGGCACATTTGGTCACTGGATCTGAAGTTTGGGCTTAAGTGCTTAAGCCATTAAGCACTTATTAAAATTTTGGCAAACCACTACGTACGCCCAACGTAAATCCAGTACGCCTAGCGTACTGGGTCAACCACCCCGATGGTGGTCAACATCAGAAAGAGTACGCCCAGCGTACCAGAGGAGTACGCCCCGCGTACGTCCTCTGTTGGGCTTTTGAAATTTGGGCTTCGGGTTTTGGGCTGTTTATGGACTAGTTGGGTTTGGGCCTTTGTTGGACTTTATGAATATGATGTTTTGGGCCAAGTTTTGATAATGGATCTTGGAATTAGGCCCAATTCGGGAGTTCGGCCCAATTTGGTAAATTGAGCCAATAATGGGCTTTGCATAAGGACTTTCAAGGTTATGGACTTGGCATTGGGCGTTAGCCCAATAAAGAGAATGTACATGATGGATTGTGTGGACCTATAGTCAAGACTGTTATATGGTGTATTGACTTGGTATTATTATGTGATAGTTCGGGATTTTCGGTGAGACATCGATCAGAGGTTTTCAGTACTTCACCACTACTTGCGAGGCGAGTTACCTCACTATACTAAGGGGTTTAAGGCACCAAGGCCGGCCCAATTGGATATGATATCCTAGCAGTTGGTAGTATGTTGAGTATGAGCTAGTATTGCATGCTAGTTGCTATGCCAGTTAGGTAGATCTGTAGGACTACCTGTATTATTATGTGATTATTCATATGCACATTAGTTGAGCTATCTGTTGACATATTATGTGGGATGGGTTGAGGCGATACTGCTCCGTGTGGTGGCTAACAAACCCGACAGCATTCCAGATATAAGCTGAGGGCCGGGTGGGGCATGCCTGACTCATACTGTGGGCTCGGGAGCATTCCAGATACGAGCTGAGGGCCGGGTAGGGCATACCAGACTCGTACTGTGGGCTCGGTGGCAATCCAGATGTGAGTTGTGGGCCAGGAAGGCAATCCAAACTCACACTGTGGGCCCAGGGGTAATCCAGTCTGTAAAGTAGTGGACCCAGTAGATGTTGTTATTTATATATGTGTTATGTGTAGTGTATCGGTATTTTGGGGGAACTCACTAAGCCTCGGGCTTACCGTTTCAGTTTATTGTTTCCGGTACATCAGAGGATCACGGAAATGGAAAGGTGTGATCGTACAGCTCCTCATATTTATGTTTATGTTTCTGGGATACTCTGATATTTTACATTTTGAAACAAGTTTTGTAATGATAAATGGTTTTGAAATGTTTTTAAAAGTTTAAACTTGGCATGATTTTTATGGGTGTTACTAGTTGGTGTGAGAGCCTTCGTTTGAGTGAATTGGAGGAACACTTGTGTGAATCCAGTCCCAAACCAAGGAAAATATTTTCAAAATGATTTAAAAAACAGGTTTTCAAAATATCAAAGGAGGATGCAGGGTGTATGATCAGCCGGAGCCAATAAGTAGATCCCAAAATACCATACAGTTATTTGATATTGTGATATGTTAGAACAACATGCTAGTACTAGGCAAGGGATCTTTAGGAATTGCATGATAGAATTGCCTGATTACATGATGCCTGCTAGCCTAGGGTTTTCTCTATATGAAATTGACATCATTACTGTAGTTGCTTAGTGTATGCATCACGGTCGTACATAATTAAGATCTTATAGCCTGAGAATGTTTGGTTTGGCCTTATTTCTTGTTCTTGTTTGATGAAGGGCTTAGGGTAGGATCAGGTATTCGAAAGTCTATAGGGTCCAGCGTTATGTATGAGTAGCATACACTAGTGCTGCAGGGTTGGTGGAAGTTTAATGGATGGGTGGGTCGTGCGAGGTCGGGAGGCTAGTTATAAGATATTTAGCATTCCTCTAGGGGTGAGCATTGTGCGCTTGCTATGTTATTATATATGGTTAGGGTGTTGTGGTGATACTTGAGACAAATATGGGTAGGTGTGGAAGGTGGTATGGGCCTGTAGTATTGAAAGCACATGACCCATACGCATAGCATGGAAGTCATAACCCCTTGGGTTTAGTTGGAAGTTGGTCCCCTGTTATTATGTGGCTTATCTGATATCTTCTTGGTATGTTTTCAGAATGGTGGTTACGAGACGCTTTGTGACTGGATCCGGGTCAGGATCAGGATCAGGAGACCGAGACCAGGAGGGGCCAACAGCACCCGAGACTGTGGTGCAGATGGGGACATAGGAGCTATATGCCAGGATTCGAGAGATCCTGCATGATGAGGTTGCCGCTATGTTCCGGGCATAACTACCGGAGATGTTTGGGTCTATTAAGACCGCCATGGTCGAGTATTTCGACGAGCGTTATGCATTCCTTGCAGAGCCGGTTGCCGCTGCAGCTGTATCGGTTGTAACAGCGGCAGGAGGAGGAGGAGCCAATTAGGCTTTCCAGTAGAGGGACTTCGATAACACGAAGCCCCCTACTTTTGATGGGATTCAGGATGCCATCAAAGCCAGGAGGTGGATTTCTGATGTAAAGGGGTGTTTCTTTACTTGCTTGTGTCCTACTGACTAGAAGGTCAGATGTGCCCTGAACCTGCTGAGGCTCGGGGCCAAGGACTGGTGGAGATTGACAACAGGGTCGTACACAAATGATCAGAGAGCTGTTGTTACTTAGGAGCAGTTCAGGAATATGTTCCGCGCTCGATACATTCCACGGGTCGAGCGGGAATGTTTGGCTCAGGAGTTTTTGAGTTTGAGACAGGACGGGGAGTCGGTGACGGAGATTACCCGCATGTTCACTGAGAGGGTGATGTTCTGCCCGAAGTTTGCTTCTGAGCAGGCCCAATGACACGTTATCTGAGCATGCTCAAGACTGACATTCGTCAGTTTGTTGCCACACATCGATGTGATACTCTACTGGATTTACAAGAGGCCGCTAGGGGGCATGAGTTGGAGATTGAGCTGCAGTTGAGGGAGCAGCAACAGGCCCCGACACAGTCATAGCCGGTGCCGAAGCGGTCTAAGACCACTGATTCTAGGACCGGGGGTCAGCAGAGCCGCACTTGTGGAAAGTGCGGCAAGGGTCATTCTGGGGTTTGCCGAGCTGGTAGTGGGTGCCACAGGTATGGCAAGGAGGGGCATTATGCGAAGGATTGTCGCCAGCCCGCCACGGTTCCGAGTATGAGGTTATGTTATCACTGTGATCAGGTTGGCCACATGAAGGCCAACTGTCCGTTGCTTTCCGCTAAGTCGACGCAGGCTCCCACACTAGCTACATTGAGGATTACGGATGGGAGGTCTGGTAGAGCAGAGCCCCCGAAGGCTCAGGGGCACGCCTTCCAGCTCACCGCAGAAGAAGCCAGGGCAGCACCAGATGTGGTTGCTGGTATGTTTCTATCCCTTATGTTACTGATCTTATATGTTTTATGCTTATCTGTCTATACCTGTGTTTAGGTACGTTATTAGTGAACTCCTTGCTTGCATTGGTTTTAATTGACTCGGGGGCGAGTCGTTCATTTGTATCACATGCATTTAGTAGGTAGTTCAGTGTGCCTGTAGGCGAGCTAGAGTGTCCGTTGCGAGTTTCTATCACCAACGAACACAGGGTTTCTGCTTCTTCGGTCTACCGAGGATGTGAGTTGGAGATCTTTGGGGTATCCTTCCCGATAGACTTGATTCTAATTCCCATGGGGGATGTGTGCATGATTGTGGGGATGGACTGGCTCAGTCGATTCGGTGCCATGATTGATTGCGAGGGTCAGCGGGTAGTAGTTCGAACCCCAAGTGGGGGAGAACTGATTGTATATGGCGAGGGCACCAGAGTGGGATACGCGGGTCAGGGATCAGACTCCAGTTTCATAGGTTCCAGTGGTTAGAGAGTTTGCTGACGTGTTCCCGGAGGAGTTACCAGGGATACCTCCAGAGAGGCAAGTCGAGTTCCGGATCCACCTGGTGCCGGGTGCTGCCCCTATCGCCAAGGCGTTGTATCGATTGGCGCCACCCGAGATGCATGAGTTGTCATCATAGCTGCAGGAACTGTTGAGCAAGCTAGTCATTCGACCAAGCAGTTCTCCATAGGGAGCACCGATCCTCTTCGTCAGGAAGAAGGACGGTTCGCACCGGATGTGCATTGATTATAGGGAGTTGAACAAGTTGACGGTTAAGAACCGTTATCCACTCCCAAGGATAGATGATCTCTTTGATCAGTTGCAGGGCGCATCTTGGTTTTCCAAGATAGACTTGAGGTTTGGGTATCATCAGGTCCGGGTCAGAGAGGATGACGTGGAGAAGAATGCGTTTCAGACTCGTTATGGACATTATGAGTTCGTGGTGATGCCGTTTGGGCTCACCAACGTGCCAGCAGTGTTTATGGACCTGATGAATCGGGTCTGCAGACCGATGCTCGATTGCTCGGTCATAGTATTCATCGACGATATCTTGGTGTATTCCAAGGCCCGGGAGCAGCATGAGGAGCATCTGCGGGAGTTACGGGGAGTTCTGAGGCGGGAACGGATGTATGCAAAGTTCTCGAAGTGTGAGTTTTGGTTACGAGAGGTCGAGTTCCTCGGATATCTCGTTAACCAGGAGGGGATTTTGGTCGACCCGGCAAAAATCGATGCAGTCCTGCAGTGGGAGGTTCCGAAATTTCCCTCAGACATCAGGAGTTTTCTGGGATTGGCAGGGTATTACCATAGATCCATACAAGATTTCTCCAAGATTACAGTACCCTCACTCATCTGACGAGGAAGGGGGTGGATTTTCGGTGGGGCCCCGAGCAGCAGAGGGAATTTGAGACCCTCCGACAGCGATTATGCGAGGCTCCAGTTTTGACCCTCCCGAAGGGAGTTGAGGATTTTGTGGTGTTCTGTGATGCATCCATCATAGGTTTGGGGGCGGTCCTCATGCAGAGAGGACGGGTGATAGCCTATGCATCACGTCAGCTAAAGCCGCATGAGACGAGATACCCTACTCATGATCTGGAGTTTGGAGACATTACCTCTATGGGGTCCGCTGTACCATATACATGGATCACAAGAGCCTGAGACACATCATGGATCAGCCGAACCTGAATATGAGACATCGCAGATGGCTAGATGTTCTCAAGGACTACGACTGCGAGATCCTTTACCACCCCGGTAAAGCGAACATGGTGGCGGACACTCTGAGCCGCAAGTCAGCTGGGTCTTCCACCCCAACGATGTGTATGAGGATAGCGGTGGATTCTCCACTTATGAGTTTGATTAGAGATGCTCATGATGAGGGCATGTGACCAGAGAACTGGAAACTGGAGAGAATCAGGGGCGAGAACGCCCGGTTTGTGTAGGATAGTCGGGGATTATTGACCCGATACGGTCGGGTATGGGTTCCAATGTCTGGTGGGGTCAGGGAGAAGGTTATGGACGAGGCTCGCCAGTCTCATTTCTCTATTCACCCGGGGGCCACCAAGATGTACCGGGACTTGAGTTTGAGCTACTTGTGGTCGTGCATGAAGAGAGAAATCGCTTGGTACGTCGAGAGGCGCTTGACCTGTAGGATGGTCAATGCCGAGCATCAGAGGCCGCATGGCAAGCTGCAGCCCCTGGAGATTTCCATGTGGAAATGGGAACAGATCACGATGGACTTCATTACCATGTTGCCGAGGACGACAAAGGGGTTTGATGCTATATGGGTCGTCGTGGATCGATTGACCAAGAGTGCCCATTTCTTGGCCATACGGGAGAGTTCATCGGCCGAGAAGTTAGCTGAAGTGTATGTCCGTGGGATCGTTGCTCGCCACAGAGTTCCGATCTCCATTGTTTCCGATCGAGATGTTAGATTTACCTCCCGTTTCTGGAAGAAGTTCCACGAGGAACTAGGCATGCGGCTGCATTTTAGCATAACATATCATCCGAAGACCGACGGTCAGAGCGAGCGGACCACACAGACCCTTGAGGACATGTTGAGGGCTTGTGTCATCGATTTTGGTAGGAGCTGGGATTCCCACCTACCCCTTGCGGAGTTCGCCTACAACAACAGCTACCATTCCAACATTGGCGCCCCGCCTTTGGAGTTGTTGTACGGGCGGAGATGTCGCACCCTGGTCTGTTGGGGTGAGGTTGGTCACAGAGTGATGGGACGGACAGAGGTAGTCAATCAAACTACCGAGAAGATTCAGCAGATCAGACAGCGACTGCAGAACGCTTAGAGTCGGTAGAAAAGTTACGCCGACAGACACCGATCGGAGTTGGAGTTCCAGGTAGGTGACATGGTGTTACTGAAGGTTTCACCCTGGAAGGGTGTGATTCGCTTCAGGAAGAGGGGAAAGTTGGGTCCCCCATACATTGGAACATTTCGGGTTATCGCCAGGGTTGCAAAGGTTGCATGCATACTGGATCTTCCGGAGGACCTCCGTCAGATACACAACACTTTTCACGTTTCGCAATTGCGAAAATGCATTATGGATCAGGAGGCAGTAGTATCGTTGGATGATATTCAGGTCGATGAGCGACTGAATTATGTGGAGAGGCCCGTGGCCATTCTGGAGAGGAAGAGGAAGGTTCTACGGAACAAGGAGATACCTTTGGTAAAGGTACAATGGGAGCATCGAAGAGGATCCGAGTGGACTTGGAGGACGAAGTCTAGGTCAAGTGGGGGAGAATTGTAACATCCCGAGATTTTACAGGTATTTCCAAACGCTTTTCTATCATTACTTTGTCATTTGTAGTCCTTGGGGTTGGAAGTGTAGAGCCAAGATAAGTATAAGGGCCAAGGTTGCAACCATGGGTCAAGGAGGAGTACATTGAGCATACATAAGAGTACGCTAAGCGTATTAAGGTCCGCCTTAGTAGGTTGGGCGTACACTTGTATACGCTGGGCGTACTTATGTCAGGATGAAACCCTAATATTTAGGGTTTGGGGGCTATATAAGCAACATTATGAGCACATAACCCTCCCTTACCTCAGCCTCCACTGCTTAAAGTCGTTTTCCCCAAATCCTAGCCATTTCCTAGAGTGTGTAAGCTTATTGAGTGTTTCTTAAGTGTTTTAAGAAGAAGGTGTTGCATCAAGGAATTGGAGAAGAGGATCAAGCTTGTAGATCTGAAGTTGGTTTGTGCCCTAGAAGCTCCAGAAGGTAAAAAGCTTCAAACACTATGCATATATGTATAGATTTTTACATTTTGCTTAAAAGAACCATTTCATGTCCAAAAAAGTTCCAAGATGGTGCATGATGTGATTTGGACGAAATGAACTGTCCTTCTAGACTCTTGAAGGGGTTTTGAGTGATAAAAATAAGGTTGCAATATCTTAAAATGTCCCATGCATGGAGTAGGAAGGACTTAATGGATTAAGACCAAGTATTAGGAGCTTTTTGGACGTCCAAAATGATAAAGTTTGTGACTTTATCGGTCCTAGGCACATTTGGTCACTGGATCTGAAGTTTGGGCTTAAGTGCTTAAGCCATTAAGCACTTATTAAGATTTTGGCAAACCACTACGTACGCTCAGCGTAAATCCAGTACGCCTAGCGTACGGGGTCAACCACCCCGATGGTGGTCAAAATCAGAACGAGTACGCCCAACTTACCAGAGGAGTACGCCCCGCGTACGTCCTCTATTGGGCTTTTGACATTTGGGCTTCGGGTTTTGGGCTGTTTATGGACTAGTTGGGTTTGGGCCTTTGCTGGACTTTATGAATATGCTGTTTTGGGCCAAGTTTTGATAATGGATCTTGGAATTAGGCCTAATTAGGCCCAATTTAGTACATTGGGGGCAATAATGGGCTTTGCATAAGGACTTTCAAGGTTATGGACTTGGCATTGGGCCTTGGCCCAATAAAGAGAATGGACATGATGGATTGTGTGGACCATTAGTCAAGACTGTTATATGGTGTATTGACTTAGTATTTATTATGTGATAGTTTGGGATTTCCGGTGAGACAGCGATTAGAGGTTTTTGGTACTTCAGCACTTCTTGAGAGGTGAGTTACCTCACTATACTAAGGGGTCTAAGGCACCAAGGCCGGCCCAATTGGATATGATATCCTAACAGTTGGTAGTATGTTGTGTATGAGCTAGTGTTACATGCTAGTTGCTATGCCAGTTAGGTATATCTGTAGGACTACCTGTATTATTATTATGTGATTATTCATATGCGCATTAGTTGAGTTATACGTTGACATATTATGTGGGATGGGTTGAGCTGATACTGCTCCGTGCGGTGGCCAACAAACCCGGGAGCATTCTAGATACGAGCTGACGGCCGGATTGGGCATGCCAGACTCGTACTGTGGGCTCGGGAGCATTCCAGATATGAGCTGAGGGGCGGGTGGGAATACTAGACTCGTACCGTGGGCTCGGTGGCAAACCAGATGTGAGCTGAGGGCCCGAAAGGCAATCCAGACTCACACTGTGGGCCCAGGGGTAATCCAGTCTGTAAAGTTGTGGACCCAGTACATGTTGTTATTTATATATGTGTTATGTGTAGTGTATCGGTATTTTGGGGGAACTCACTAAGCCTCGGGCTTACAATTTCAGTTTATTGCTTCAGGTACATCAGGGGATCGCGGAATGGTAAAGGCGTGATCGTACGGCTCCTCATATTTATGTTTATGTTTCTGGGATACTCTGATACTTTACATTTTGAAACAAGTTTTGTAATGATTAATGGTTTTGAAATGTTTTTAAAAGTTTGAATTTGGCATGATTTTTATGGGTGTTACACACCATGTGAAAACAAATCTTTACAACTGAAACTAGGGCAATTATAGCAAGGGCTGAGAGCAGAAGAGACCATTCGCGAGACGTGCGAGGAGGCAGAGCACCTTATGCATCACGCTAATAATTAATAAACTAATATAACCTAGTGAGTTAGTGATTACACTACTCACACTATGTGTTAGGCTTATCGCCTCTTTCGTAGCAACTAATACTAGTAAATCAAGTCACAAAAATTCATTTGAGGATGGTTACTATTAAAAATTCATAAAGGTTATTTTACATAGTCGTCGGTTATGAATTGTTAACAAAACACTCGGAAAGTCGGAACATGATGCACAAAAAATTAAGATAACCTAGTTCAAATAACATTCGATTTATAACCACTACTGAAGACTTACCTCCATTTCATCTTTTAAACCTTATGGCAGAAAAATGCCTCCTCGTAGACCAATCAGGCGTGTCAACAACAACGTATCAACAAATCCACCACCGCCGCCACCACCACAGTACGACCTGCTGTTTTTTAGGCTGCTGTAACAGCCGCAGTGATAGCCGCTATGACTCAAATCCATGCAAGTGGTGTCAGTGGAGCTGGTAGTGGTGTCAACCCATCTAACCACGGAGACAACCACAGACACCCAAGGGAGTGTTCCTACAAAGACTTGACCAACTACAAACCCAAATCCTTTAATGGAAGTGGGGGAGTCATTGCTCTAATGCAATGGTTCGAGAAAACGGAGTCGATTTTTGAGATATGCGCGTGCCCAGAAGTGAGCAAAGTGAAGTTTGTTGCCTGCACCTTCTCTGACAGGGCCCTGACATGGTGGAATGGCCATGTCAAGTCACTAACCCTTACAGTGGCTAACTCAATGGGCTGGGAGAACTTAAAAGCGATGATGATGGAAGAGTACTGCCCGAGGGGCGAAGTACAAAATCTGGAGCAAGAGCTTTGGAACCTTGCCACGACAGGCTATGATATAGTAGCCGACACTAATAGATTTGAGTTTTATTGTTGAAGATTTCGAACGTAATCATCGCCTCACCCTTTTGATGTCTAGTTGTAGAGTACGCCTTGGACAGATGAACCAAGGGAACAATCTCCGATTTCGTCAGAGCGATGACCAGTGGAGAGTATCTTAAGCACTCGACGATCGGCTGAGGAAAACCATCATATTTGGCCGAATCAAGGTCCAGAATGAGGTTCTGGTTTGCCTTGATGTTGAGAATGGATGACTGCGCCATTTCTTCTACAACTGAGGGGGTGTCTGATGAAGCTGCCATGGAACCTTGATCAAGGCAATGAACAGTAAAGAAAGAATAATCGCCGGGAGGATTTTGATTTCTTTTGAAAGTGATACTGAATATTGAATCGTCAAAATCTTTTATACCGTATAGTAAGAGAGAGAAATCCAGTGGTTGGTTGAATCGAATACTGAAAAGTCGCCTAAAAAGGCGTGAATGACAACTGTTATGTATGTCAGGCAGTGGAAAAGCATGCGTCATATTTGAAATTTACACGCCCAAAGAAAATCTTATCTGTTTAATACGTCGTTTCAGCTACTGTCTATCGCAGTTCAATACTTTCGCAGTTTGAACACCAGCAACTATTCTGTGAAACTAAAAGTAATCTTAAGTACCACGAATAAGACTTTGGAAAATCACAAGGATCTTCGTGCGAGAGTGTGCCAAAAATAGAGAAATAAATCAAGATTATTCTATGGGATTCTAGTGATGTCAGTTAAGACATGAAGCAGATGGATCCCGGGCAACGATCTCTTCCTTCGCAGTCAAGAGAGACTTTGAAGTGCTTGTGTGGTGTCCTGTTGAATTACGATCATCTGTTTGTTGAGAAACAGTGAAAAGCTTCTTTTCATTAATCTTAAATGGTGGCTTTCTCTTCAATGAAACTACGAAACTTGACATAAGTCCGAACGTTCGAATGAAGTACTTGTCTGACCAGTGTAGCCATAAGAATAAGTATGCTTTGGAATTTATTTAAGTGACTAGGATAAGTATAGAAATCTCAAGAAAAATTAAAATTGGATCTTATGGGTAGAAATTTCTTAGGTCTAGAGCATTTCATTAAGATCTCGTAGAAATAAAAGGAGATTTCAAGGTACAGGACACGAAGGTGGACATTCGTTAATTCGTTGGTGAAAAGCTAGAACAGTTAAATAGTCCACCGTTAATTCTCAGATGTGTTTTGGATTTTGGGTTTCACTCAATTCGTGGTTATAGAGAATTTAAGATCATAAAGACAGAGATTGTGCAACCATAAACCTCAATGGTAATTTCCAAGAGTCTCAAGGGTTACATTTATGCAAGCGAAAGTAATGGAGAAGTAGTTGGAGGTGGTTCCAAGGAAATAACGTACCTCAGCTATGAGAAAGTGACCAAGCAGTTAACTCTTAACTCAATGCGAGAAAAGTAAGGTAGCTCATGACCTATGTGAATAAACAGCCTAATAGAGAAGAAACGATTGGTGTTATCGATTCAGTAAGGCTTCAACATAGAGTCTCAGAGGCTTCGGACTACATGTAGCAGCATGCTTCTATGGACACTTAACTAGTGCATAGATTAGAAAATGTATACTTGCCCCATCATTCATAAATGAAATCACTAAGATATGTGCCTTCAAATCTGTTCAATTATCTAATATTTTTTATATTTTTGAATATATTATGAAAAGAAATAAGTAATGAAAATAAAGAAAAATAATTTTGTCTTTTTGGTTTTTCTGAAAAAGAAATAAAAACGGAAAGACATAAAATATTTTTGAATTTTCGATTTTCTGAAAAAAGAGATAAAAACAGAAAGATAAGTAAAAACACACAAAATTTACAAAAGTATACAAGAAGCTCCAAAAATTCAAATGAATAGTGGATCGCGAGCCACTACGAGCGTTCACGGATGAACAGTTGTCTGCGAATTACTACGAACGTTCGCACCTATTTGCAGCTCAAATAATACTTTTGTAATGCGAAGATAGTTTCAGAACTGATTCAGCCTCAATCAATCCTAAGCCTTGAAGAATGCGATTATAGGTTTGCTCAGGTATGGCTTTTGAGAAGATGT
The DNA here is from genome assembly GCF_052849685.1 of Lactuca virosa. Classification (NCBI taxonomy): domain Eukaryota; kingdom Viridiplantae; phylum Streptophyta; class Magnoliopsida; order Asterales; family Asteraceae; genus Lactuca; species Lactuca virosa. The sequence goes on along the minus strand of NC_136432.1, from coordinate 162,478,881 downwards.
TAGCCAGCTGATCAGCGGATGTAACAAAGTGTATCTCAACATTTCCATCTTCCACATGATCTTTGATGAAGTGATACCTTAGTGCGATGTGTTTGGTCTCTGAATGTTGCACTGGGTTGTGAAAAATGCGAATGGCGCTCTCAGAATCACAATACAAAAGGATTCACTTCATATTGATACCATAGTCACAAAGCTGACTTTGAATCCAGATAACTTGTGAAGTGCAAGAGGCAGCGACTATGTACTCTGCTTCAACATTTGATAGGGAGACGCAAGTTTGCTTTTCGGATTGCCAACTTACGAGTTTGCCATCAAGGAATTGACATCCTCCCGTTGTAATCTTTCGATCTAAACCGCAACCTCCGAGATGAGCATCCAAAAACTCTTACACAAAGAAACCTGAAATTGAAGGGTACCATATTCCTAGTGAGGATGTTCGCTTGAGATACTTGAATATATTCTTAACAACAGTCATGTGGGGTTCGCGAGGATTCGCTTGAAACCTGGCACAATAGCAAAATGAAAACATGATATTTGGACGAATAGTTGTTAGATACATCAATGAACCTATCATTTGGCGATTGAGTGTCATATCTGTAGCCGGTTTGTCCAGAGACGGTGTTAGTTTCGTTCTGAATGCCATTGGAACCTTCACCTTCGAATCTCCCACCATTTCAAACTTAGAGAGTAAGGTCTTTGTAAAAGCCTCTAGATTGATAAAGATACCTTCCTGACTTTGTCTTATATTCAAACCAAGGAAAAAATTTAATCAAACCGATGGAGCTCATCTCAAACTTAGTTTCCAACAACTTTCGGAACTCAACAGTTAAGGTGGGGTTAGTTGATTTGAAGATGATGTCATCAACATAAATTTGGATGATCATGAAGTGGTCACCATCTTTCTTACGATAGAAGATGGGGTCGACCGATACTTATTTAAATTTATCATGTTTTAAAAAGCGAGTAAGAGTTTCGTACCAGGCTCTTGGAGCTTGCTTTAGACCATAAACTGCTTTGTTCAGAAATTTAACAGTGATTGGGATACTTTTCGTTTATGAACCCTTGTGGTTTTTCCACATATACTGTTTCTTCTAGTTCCCCGTTCAGAAAGGCACACTTAACATCCATTTGATATACTTCAAAGTTCTTGTGTGTTGCATATGCCAAGAAGATGCAGACTGATTCCAGTCTTGCAACTGCTGCGAATGATTCCTCGTAATCTATGTCTTCTTCTTGGCAATATCCCTTAACAACGAGTTGTGCCTTGTTTCGAATCACATTTCCCACTTTGTCCAGTTTGTTACGAAATACCTATTTTAGACCAACAACGGATGCATCCTTTGATGTGGGAATAAGTCTCCAGACCTTGTTTCGTTCGATTTCATTGAGCTCCTCCTGCATTTCTTGCACCCAATCAGAATGATCAAGAGCAATTTGAACATTTTTAGGTTCAATTTTGGAGATAAACGAGTTGAACATGCAATATGCCACTTTAGAGAATAATGCAGTACGCTTCGCTTGTTGTTGTGCTCTCGTAAGAACTCCTGAAGACGAATCTCCTATTACTTGAGTTTTTGGATGATATCTGCTCCATTTGGTCAATGGAGGGTAATTACGATCATATGTTGGATCCAATTCAACATTCACTTCTTCAAACTCTGACTGTACATCCGAATCTTCATTCGTATTTTCATTCTCCCCCTCGAATGATGTATGTATCTCTTCTTCTGGAATCAGATTCTCCCCCTAGACAGGACTGTCATGAGTCATTGGAGGATTTGAATGCTCCCCCTGAAAAGGTGTATCGGTTGTGGAGGTTGATGTAGCACCCTCCCCCTGCGGTGTAGCATTTGCACCTTGTGTTTGAGACATAATTTCAGAGTCTTACGGCGTGGGGTGCTCTTGTTCCATATCTTTTGCAGCGTCATCAATGATTTTCTTCAGTTCGTCTTCCTTGTTGTCTACTGTCTTGGATTATGAGGATATGGCCTTTTCTGGCTCGTTGAATAAGTTCATGAACTCCTCGTAAAGAGTGGAGAGTGGAATTGTAGCAGGATTCGTCTTGGGAAAGATCTCCTTAGAAGTTAGAGGATACCTCAGGAAAATACCTTCGTCAGCCTTCACATCGAATTTGTTCCTTTGCTCTATAGAGTTGAAGATAAAGCACCTGGAACCAAACACATGAAAGAACTTGACATTAGGTTTGCAATTATTTATAATCTCATAGGAAGTAACATAAAATCACTTATTGAGGATTGATCGATTCTGAGTGAAGCAAATTGTTCCAATTTCATCTGCCAAGAAGTAAAGCGACAGATTCACGAATGACAGCATGGTTCTCGCAACTTCACACAATGAGCGGTTTCGTCTTTCAATGACCCCGTTTTGTTGAGGAGTATAAGGAGCTGAAAAGTTGTGAGTTACTCCTTTCACAGTCAGAAATTCTTCAAACGCTTGGTTTTTTAATTCCAAACTGTTGTCACTGCGAATGTTACGAACCAGCTTTCGTAGTTGTTATTCAATATGCTTTATGAAATCCTTGAGCTTAGGAGTGGCTTCTGATTTCTGCTTAAGAAAATGCACCCAGGTAAATCTAGAAAAATCATCAACAATTACAAGTATATATTTGTTACCACCAATCCTTTCAATTTCCGAAGGACCATAAAGGTCTATATGCAAAAGTTCAAGTGGTTCTATGTGATGGGTTTTGAGCATTCTAACACTTCCTAAGTGTACATGCAACCCTATTAAACCTTGGATCTATGTTTGTCTAAGATACATGCAAAATATTATTTTCCAAGGTTTATAACCTATCTAGCATGGCATGGGGTACTTTTAACCATAAAAGAACTAGATGAATTACATACCTTTTGTTGATTGTTGATTCCTTGGAGTTTGAGAGCCAAGCACCAATAATGTGAATGCCTCAAATGGAAATCACAAATCACCACAAACTTGGAAAATGTATGAGAGAGTATACTAACTCTTGATTTTGGCCACCACACTTACACACACATTAGTGTCTTTTTCATGCAACATAAGCTTGTTTATATAGTGTACATGGTTAGGGTGAAACCCTAATAACCCATGTCTTTTCCTCTTCCAAGGATCCATGGGTAAAAGCTCCATGGATCATCCATGGACTTCCATATAAGCTTAGCCCATTCCCAAATGAGTGTTAGCCCACACCATATAAATATAATAGCCCATGATTTAATTAGTCTTCCTTTTAATCACTAAATTAATTCATAATTAATTCAAGATTAAAACTAATTAGGTAACATGACTTTATATTAATATATTATAACTTATAATATATTAATAAATCGTAAGTATACAACTCCCATAAAATTATCCATAACTAGTTTGGGTGAAGTGCAACCCAAATGGACCATGCCGGGTCGGGTCAAGTATATACCAAATAAGTTATGGACTTAGACATCTTATCCAATAGACTCCCACTTGGATAAGTCTAATAACTGTATTTGCCTATATTACTTCAGGAACCAACCGGCAATCGTAGCTCTCGAAAACTCTTGTGAACTATGAAGCGCCATTTTAGATAAGTGATCATATAATCCTCTGCTCTCATGATATCAGCCGAACAAATACATGGAACAATGTCTTACTTATTGTCTAGCAGTTGTTTCTCGATTTCCGATTTGTTTGACAAAGAACTTAACTGAACACATCAATTTAGTTCTGACCGGGCCCGGTACATGGGTCAACACAAAATCATCGAGGGGCCCAGATATCGCTTTTATTTCTAGAAGGAACAGATAAACTTCGACTCATATGCTTGTTCTACTACTTGTTGAATTGTACACAAATGCACGTTTTATAACATCAAGTTACTGATGCGTTTACGTGCAATCAATGCACAACCAACTCATAGGTAAGAACTCATATCTCTAGGTTTGAAGACTTATATGATATTATCGTCTCACGATCACTCGAGATAAATTCCATGAAGTGATACAAGTGAGCGTGGGTTTATTCCAATACTCATAACTTATGAGTACTCATGAATGTTGTAGCAACCATTGCTATGGCTAAACACCTTTACTCATCTACAATCCCAATTCATGACAATCTTGATTCATACCTACTTCCGACGTATGACCGATTGTGGAGGTTTGAATAAATTAATTATTCTGGAAGTCAAAACATGCAAAACTGAAACAATAGTAAATAATTGACAATGATAGTAACACTTTACTCATAAATAAATCACACATTTTATTCATCATCAAACGTCGATTACATTTTACAAGTTTCAGAAAAGGCTATCTAATTTGTAAAACTAATATCGTCCCTCAGCCCGATGCGCCTCGCATGCTGCAAATGCTTAACCCTCGTCAGTCCCTTCCTAAGGGGATCCGCAGGGTTCTCATCTGACGATACCCTCTTTGCCACGAGGAGTCCCTCTTCTATCTTGTGTCTTATGAAGTGATATTTTATGTCAATGTGTCGGGATCTGTCATGATCTCTTGGTTCCTTGGCTAAGGCAACCGCACTATTGCTGTCACAGAAAATCTCCATAGGCTCCCTAATAGCTGGTACAACTCCAAGCTCTCCGATGAAGTTCCTCAGCCATATCGCCTCCTTTGCCGCTTCACTCGCTGCTATGTACTCTGATTCACAAGTCGAATCAGCTACAGTCTCCTGTTTGGAACTCTTCCAAGTGATTGCCCCTCCTTTTAAGGTAAAGACCCAGCCCGACTGAGAGCGGAAGTTATCCCTATCAGTCTGAAAGCTAGCATCACTATACCCTACTACTCTCAAGTCATCACTCCCACCAAGGGTAAGGATCCAATCCTTAGTCCTCCGCAGGTACTTGAGAATATTCTTTACCCCAGTCCAATGAGCCTTGTCAGGGTTGCCCTGAAATCTGCTGACCATGCTCAAAGCGAAGGCCACATCAGGACGAGTACAAGTCATAGCATACATGATCGAACCAACAGCGGAAGCATAAGGTAATCGACTCATCTCAGCTATCTCATCTTCTGTACTCGGGCTCTGAGCCTTGCTCAGTTTGGCATTGCTTTGGATCGGTAATTCTCCTTTCTTGGAATTCTGCATGTTGAACCTTTTCAACACCTTATCCAAGTAGATACTCTGACTAAGTCCAATTAATCTTTTACTCCTTTCTCTTAATATCCTTATCCCTAGGATATAGATAGCTTCTCCAAGGTCCTTCATAGCAAAGCACTTCCCAAGCCAGGACTTAACCTCCTGCAAGGTTGGGATGTCATTTCCTATGAGTAGTATGTCATCCACATACAATACCAAAAAGCTAACTATACTCCCACTAGCTCTGACATACACGCAGGACTCATCTTCACTTCTTGAGAAACCAAACTCTTTGACCTTCTCATCGAAACAAAGATTCCAACTTCGAGATGCTTGTTTCAATCCATAAATGGATTTCTCAAGCTTGCACACTTTATTGGGGTACTCTGCACTGACAAAACCTTCTGGCTGCTTCATGTAAACACCCTCAGCCAACTTTCCGTTAAGGAAAGCGGTTTTGACATCCATTTGCCATATTTCATAATCATGAAATGCAGCAATGGCTAGCATAACCCTAATAGACTTAATCTTTGCTACTGGTGAAAAGGTTTCATCATAATCAATTCCCTGAGTCTGAGTAAACCCCTTCACAACCAGTCGAGCCTTATAAGTGTGCACCTTCCCATCCATGTCGGTCTTCTTCTTGAAGATCCATTTGCACCCGACTGTCTTACGGCCTGGTACATTGTCAACCAAGTTCCAAACTTGATTGTCATACATGGACTGTATCTCGCTGTCCATAGCCTCCTTCCATTTAGCAGACTCTAGGCCTGCCATGGCTTCCTTAACACTGTTAGGTTCATCCAAATTTACCAGTGTACTGTCACTGATAAATGTATCACCTTCCGTAGTAATATGAAATCCATAATAAAACTCAGGTGTGTTCCTAACCCTTGTGGAACGCCTCGGAAGTATAGATTCGTCAGCTGGATCAACAGGAATTTCCTCCTCAAGTTGATTGCTAGTGTCTGAGGTTCCTTCACCAATTGAATCTTGAATTTCTTCAAGGTCAATTTGCCTCCCACTGTCTCCTTGGTTTATAAATTCTCTCTTTAGAAAGACACCTCTCCTAGCCACAAAGACCACATTCTCACTGGGTCTGTAGAAGAGGTAACCAAAGGATTTTTGTGTGTAGCCGATGAAAATACACCTTCACTTCGAGGTTCGAGCTTGTCATGAGTTTCGCGCCTCACGAAAGCCTCGCAACCCCAAATCTTGATATGGTCCAAATTGGGAACTTTCCCAGTCCACATTTCATGAGGTGTTTTGGCAACCTTCTTTGTAAGGACTAGATTAAGGATATGGGCGGCAGTCTCTAAGGCATACCCCCAAAAAGAGATTGGTAGCGAAGCTCGACTCATCATAGAGCGAACCATATCCAACAAAGTTCGATTACGCCTCTCAGCCACACCATTCAGCTGTGGTGTCGTGGGAGGTGTCAATTGTGAGACAATCCCACACTCCTTAAGATAGTCGAGGAACTCAGTACTAAGATACTCACCACCTCGATCGGATCGAAGCATCTTAATGTTCCTGCCCAATTGATTTTCTACTTCCTGTTTAAACTCTTTAAACCTTTTAAAAGTTTCTGACTTATGTTTGATTAAGTAGACATAACCATATCTACTAAAATCATCAATAAAAGTCACATAATAGCGATTAACATCCCTTGTGGCGGTTTTGAATGGTCCACATACATCAGTATGTATAAGGTCCAACAAACCCTCACCCCTTGCACAAGTACCAGTGAAGGGTGATTTTGTCATTTTCCCAAGTGGACAAGACTCACAACTATCATCCGACTTGAGGTCGAACGACTCCAAAACTCCATCCTTTTGGAACTGGCCTATGCGTTTCTTGCTTACATGTCCAAGACGACAATGCCACAAAGATGCTTTATCCAAGCTAGTAGAAGAATCAATACACAATACATTATTCCCTAAATTATCTACAACCGATACAGCTTCATACACACCATTACAAGGTAATGCTTTAAAATAAAGAATATTATTAAAGAAAGCATTAATACTACCAACTTCATTATCAAAAGAAAAGGTAAAACCTTGTTTGTACAAAGCATGAAAGGAAATAATATTCCTCGCCATTTCAGACGAGTACACACATTTATTCAAATCTAACTTTAACCCACTATCTAGCAACAAAGTATAAACTCCAATCTTGGTAACAGGTGCAACCTTCTTGTTCCCCATGATTAAGTTAATCTTTCCGTGCTCCACATCCTCACTTCTTCTTAGGCCCTGCAAGTCACAACAGATGTGAATACCACAACCTGTATCAAGAACCCAAGAATTAGAATATGGTGAGTTATTAGACAATATAGTGTAAATACCTGCATGGGATGGTTTCACTTTCCCATCCTTGACATCTTGCAAGTACTTTGGGCAGTTTCGCTTCCAGTGCCCCTTATTTTGACAGTAGAAGCATTCAGCATCCTTAGGGATGGCAGAAGGAGTGATAGAACCACCTTTGGTTCCAGATGAGGAGCCTTCAAGGGACTTTCCCTTGGTACCCTTCGAAGGGTGCTTCCTCTTCTTCCCTTTGCCTTGCCCGATAGCCAAAACAGGGGTAGTAGTAGGAGTAGGAGTAGCAACCGACTTACTCTTAAGACCACTTTCGGCAGTCTTCAGAAGTCCTTGAAGCTTACTGAGTGTGACTTCCTCCTTGTTCATGTGGTATGTCATACGAAATTGATCATAACACGATGGCAAGGAGTGCAAAATGATATCAATTGCCAACTCCTCAGGGAAGTTCATATTCAGTTTCATGAGACGGTCCACATACCTTTGCATTCTCTGCATGTGGCTCGTGATTGGTTCGCTATCCTTCATACGGGTAGTGATCATGGAGGAGATTATTTCATACCGCTCTTGACGAGCACTCTGATGGTACCTTTCCATCAGATCCTGATGCATCTCAAAAGGGTAATAGTCCTCATAGGACTTTTGGAGTTCAGCTGTCATGGTGGCCATCATGATGCATGCCACCTTGGTGGCATCTCTTTCATGTGCCTGATACTCAGCGACCTCCTCAGGAGTAGCAGTGGACTCATCAAGCTCCTTTAGCTCCTTATCGAGGACATATTTCTTGTCCTCGTAACGAGTAACCATCCTGATGTTCCGGATCCAATCCATGAAGTTGGAACCATCAAAGATGACCCTCCCACAAAGGTTCATGAGGGAAAAGGAGCCAGTAGGGTTAGAGCCCGAAGCTTTGTTGTCGGAAGACATATGAAAAGAAGAAAACAAGTTTAGATTAGATATATCGAATCCTTAATAATACACCCAAATGTAATATTAAGGCTAGGATCCAACACAATATATTATAACTTAGAAGAGGGATGCCGTAATCTAAGCTATAATATATTTGAAGGTAGGTGAATGACGATTCACCAATTTCCACCATGAAAACGAAATGAATTATTAGGTTTAATTGGTTTTTGAAATTCCTAGATTCTTTTGAGATTCATTGAACTTTTCAATGGCATGTTTCAATCTCGATTGTGCCCTTCAAGTTTTGTGACTGGGATGCCGAGGATCACAAAACAAGGTGTGAATAACCATGCAAATTCACTTGGTACCCTTAATATTATCACCTAATCAATGTGCCGGTTAACCACACACGCTCCACCGATCTATGATAAACATTAAGTCACCCTTTGTGATCCTTACTAGTCCAAGTTAGTGTGCCGGTTAACCACACACGCTCCACCAACGACTTGGTAAGGTACAAAGTGTGAATTTCATGGGTTAGCACCATATTCACATTTTCCTAAAGTAACTAAGATTGGGAATTTATAAAAGGTTTAGTTACTTTATAATATTCATCATACTTTTAATGAGAATTTATAAGTCCTTGTCCTACCCGTTCGGCTAACGACCCTCCACCAATCAAGCAAGCGGTGGGTGAGAGTGGACACCCATTAAGTTTCCATTTTATAGGCAACAACCTTATACCCACCTTATAGACTGGCTTCGTGAATGAGGCGTACTAGCGGTAAGACGACTTTGATCTTATACATATATATAATAATTAACCATTAATGTTATAAATAGTATAAGGGTTGAATTTTAACTTTTAAAAGTCTAAGGGTTTGGAATTAAAGTATATTAAAGTGTGTGTAACTTTACAAATTCCAAAACTTGAGGACAAGTTTTGAAACTATTCAAAACTTTTCATTTCATAACTTATGAATTAAAGATTCATAAAAATGAAGACTCTTCATTTCCATGTAACTTATGTGTTTTAAGTGTGTGTTTAAAAGAAGTGACCTTTGGATATCCATAACTTGAGGACAAATTATGGACTCCATTAAAACACATAAATGATCAAGAATTAATTCTAAACAATTCAGCAAATAATTCCTATCATCTTCTAAATTCATAAGAACATGAACATGATCATCAAAGTTTCAAGAATTATATGAACACATACAAAGCATGAAATTTTGATATAAGCTATTGTAAATGGATTAGAACAACCATTACACCAACTAAAACAAGTTTTAAAACACCAAAACAGTTTAGGGTAATGTTTCTAGTCCATTTCCAGCAGCAAAAATCGAAAATCTGCATTCTGAGGCTCCTACTCGCCGAGTGCACGAACCTACTCGCCGAGTAGGATGAGTTTACACATGAACTCGGCGAGTCCCCCCATGGACTCGGCGAGTTCATCAGTCAGACAGCAAAAAAATCGACTTTTTATCACTATTTTGCATCAAGTATCAAACAAACAAGCCTAGGCTCTGATACCACTGATGGGTTTTGAGCATTCTAACATTTCCTAAGTGTACATGCAACCCTATTAAACCTTGGATCTATGTTTGTCTAAGATACATGCAAAATATTATTTTCCAAGGTTTATAACCTATCTAGCATGGCATGGGGTACTTTTAACCATAAAAGAACTAGATGAATTACATACCTTTTGTTGATTGTTGATTCCTTGGAGTTTGAGAGCCAAGCACCAATAATGTGAATGCCTCAAATGGAAATCACAAATCACCACAAACTTGGAAAATGTATGAGAGAGTATACTAACTCTTGATTTTGGCCACCACACTTACACACACATTAGTGTCTTTTTCATGCAACATAAGCTTGTTTATATAGTGTACATGGTTAGGGTCAAACCCTAATAACCCATGTCTTTTCCTCTTCCAAGGATCCATGGGTAAAAGCTCCATGGATCATCCATGGACTTCCATATAAGCTTAGCCCATTCCCAAATGAGTGTTAGCCCACACCATATAAATATAATAGCCCATGATTTAATTAGTCTTCCTTTTAATCACTAAATTAATTCATAATTAATTCAAGATTAAAACTAATTAGGTAACATGACTTTATATTAATATATTATAACTTATAATATATTAATAAATCGTAAGTATACAACTCTCATAAAATTATCCATAACTAGTTTGGGTGAAGTGCAACCCAAATGGACCATGCCGGGTCGGGTCAAGTATATACCAAAGAAGTTATGGACTTAGACATCTTATCCAACACTATGACTGTCATATTCACAATTGTTGGATGACTCGTCCTGCTCTGCTTCCCCATTTCGCAGGCTTCACAAAGATGTTGTTTATCAAACATCAAGAGAGGAAGCCCTCGCACATGATCACCAAGAACCAATTTATTGATGTCTTTGAAATTGAGGTGTAAGAGTCTTCGGTGCCACAGCCTGCTATCATTTGTAGAAGCTTTCGTAAGTAGACAGATTGCAGGCTTCCTTTTAATGGGGTTCATATTGAGTGGATACATTTCGCCTTTGCGCTTTGACTTTGGGAGCACGATTTTGGTCTCCTTTTCGATGATCTTTGATCCCTCGCCTGTACCAACAACCAACTGTGAAAAACTTATGATGTTGTGTTGTAAGCCTTCTACGTATACGACCTTGCGAATTGAAAATTCTCCATTTGTGATCATCCCATAACCCTTTATTTCTCCAAGTGAATTGTTGCCATACTTCACTCCTCCACCATCTTTTAACGCTCGAAACTCTCTCAGTTCTCCCTTTCTCCCTGTCATGTGACGCGAGCTTCCACTATCTATATACTATTCGGAGTCAAACTGCCCGTCATGAATTATCTACAAAAATCAAAGAGATTTAGGAACCCAAAGTTGTTTGGGTCCACGTGAGGCTTTCACAAAAAACAGGAAAAGAAATAGCAACATCAACTAAATAAGATGTTTTAACCAAGGTGGTGCTATCTTTCTTTTCATTTGCCTTTAACATCTTGCGATGTCTTGGCTGAATATGAAACATTTTTGTTAGGAAAAAAGTTAGACTTTGTCTTCTCCATAGGTTTCACATGATTTGAACAAGTTGGGTTTTGAAAAACTTTTTATTTTGAAACCTGTGGAGTCTGAGGCTGAGTTCGTGGAAAACTCTTAGGGTTCGCATGTGAAGAGACTTTTGCATTTGGATTGGACTTAGACAATTTTTCTTGATAAAGAAAGTTGGGATTTTTGGATTTTCAGGAATTCTTTCTTTCCTTTAGATATTTGTTATATCTCGCATTTCTTTGCCGTTTTTTAGCTGCGAACTGCTCAGAAGATTTATGAATATTTGCCCTAGATTTTGGCTTTCTAAGGAGAGTTTCTGTTTGTACTGATGATGTCTCGCTTGGAACATTCTTGGTTCCACTGGGGCTCCCTTTTTCGTAGCTTGATTTATCTTTGTTTAGCGGTTCTGCTACATATCTGCTCTTTGGTTTCCAACAGGTGATTTTAGAGAGACCTTTGGTTTCATCTGCATTGTCGATTAGGGATGACCAGAAAAATTCATCACAACCATCTTTATTGTCGTCTTCGACCATGGGCGTTAGTTCTGCTGTATGATTTCTATTCATTCCCTTGGTTGCGAAAAACTTGATTGAGAACAGTTTGAACTTTTTGAAAAAAAATTGCTTTTTCTTTTAAACGAGTAAACTCAACTGAATTTTCAGAAATTAAGACTTTCGTAGGTACATGTTCGCTTTTAACAAATTCAGAGCAATCAACCTCATCCTCCACAGAGATTTCACTCATATCACCATCATCGTAGAATTCATATGTATTTTCAACATTACGTTTGTTTTCAGAACTCAACTTAGTGTTTAATAAGTCAAACTTCTGCACAGTTTCAGATTTGATTTTCTCTTTGTCATTTTCATCCAAAAGTTGTTCCAACATATTTTTGTGATCTTTGGACTTTATGAAGGATTTAATTTTGTCTAGTCCTATTATGTAAGCATCTGAGACTTCGTCTGATGAGATGATGGATTCACACCTGTAACAATCTGCATGGATTTCGTCCTCTTTCAATTCAAGAAAGGGAAAAATCATCTTATGAATTTTCTTTCCAATTTCACAATCAAAATGTAACTGAGTGATATTAAAATAAAGTCGTTTAGCAATCAAACAAAAAATGGTTCGTTGTTTTAAAAGCCCTAAATTATCTCTTTGCAAATAAATCAACTCATCCCTAGACCTAGATAAATCCAACTCCAACTTTTCAATCCACATGCGCCCCTCTTCACTTTTGTTCGAAACCCTGCGGAGTTGATCGGTTAAGTTATAATTATTCAAACGGGTTCTTTTCAAACTTTCACTGAAACTAGATACTGTATATTTTAGATCATCAAATTCAGTTTCATATTGAGACACTGGAATATGTAGAGACACTGGAATATGTAGAGATTTCCGAAAATATAAAGAACGCCGAATCCGAGTTATAACGAAAAAGTTATGACCTGTCGAAGTTTCGCGACAGAACCGGCGCGACGCTGAATGACGTAAAATACGAAATTAAGATAGAGCGGTATTTAGCCCTAGTAATCTAAACTAAAGTCTTAGAGTTCGTTAAACCAAGATCGTGCATAAAAAGAATGCCCAAATCTGACTTCGTATGAGGAAGTTATGATTTTCCGAAGTTTCGACTTGGCAGTGTGCAGCCTGAATACTCGATTTGAGATCGAGCGGTTTTTAGCCGAAACAATCTAAACGAGAATTGAAGATCTCGTCAATGGTAGTGCAACGGTAAAAAGACAGACGGAAATGGACGTCAGATGAAGAAGTTATGAATTTATAACGAAGTTTTTCTATCCCGGCCTACTAAAAATAATATAACAAAAATATAATAAAAATAAAGTCCAAATTAGCCAATGGAATCTAAACGAGAGTTGTAGATCATAATCTCACCTTCCCGTGGATATAAAGAACGTCAAAAATGGAGCTCGTATGCGAAAGTTATGAATTTCTGAAGTTCGGGGCGTGAACCCCAAGGGTGTCACAGTTCACGAGGTGAACCTATATGGTTCACGAGGTGAATAGGTGATGGACGTCTTCCAGGGCAAGTGGCCGTGACGAACGCAATGACGTATCGAGCTCACGAGGTGAATATTAGAAACTCACGAGGTGAGTCAGTTCACTAGGTGAATATTAAAAACTCACGAGGTGAACTCAGAAAATTCACCCTATAAATAGAAATCGAGGGTCAGCCGAGTTTGGTTGCTCATCTCTTACTCTCCCACTCCCGATACTCTCTCTAAGCCCTATTTTAACCCCCGAAGCCCCGGTTTCATCCCGAGACCCGAAGCAAGTCCCGAAGCCCGAAGATCCCGAGAAGAAAAGAGTTTCCGAGCCGAAGCTCTGCCCGCGAGAAGCCCGGTTTTTAAGAAGATCTTCCAGATCTACCGAAGAATACTACTTTTACAAGCCGTAGTGTTGTCCGATCATCTTCTGATCAAGTGAGTGTATAGTCCCTTTCATAAACACGATAATAATACAAGTATTGTTTGAATGTATTAAGTATATTGTTGTTTATATGTGTGAGTGTGTAGTTACTTTATTCTAACACATAAATACGAAGTATTTGCGATGAAATATTTGCTATGTGTTTATACATTGTTTTTCTAATTGAGATGGGCATATAATTGATGTTTTATACAGGTGTTAAATGATTTAAACTGTGTAAGTATTTGTATCTACAAAAATGTTGGGTAGAACATGGTAGACGAATTAGTTGGTATGTGATGACGGATGAGTTTGAGGATGAGATGAAAGACGAACCTTGGTAGCTATGGATTTAGTACTGTATAGATGAACCCTGGTAGCTATGGATTTAGCACCGTATAGATAAACGTTGGTAGCTATGGACTTAGTACCTACACTGGTAGCTATGGATTTAGTACTGTTAGATAAACGTTGGTAGCTATGGACTTAGTACCTACACTGAACACTGGTAGCTATGGATTTAGTACCCGATGAATGAGCTATAGCAGCTATGGAATTAGTGCTTTACGAAAGAACCTTGGCAGCTATTGTCTTAGTGCCAAATAAAGAATCCTGGAAGCTATTGTCTTAGTGCCTAATAAAGAATCCTGGCAGCTATAGTCTTAGTGCCTAATAAAGAATCCTGGCAGCTATTGTCTTAGTGTCTAATCCGGAGTGAACGAATAGATGACTCTTAGGGTAGACCCTTAAGAGTAAGAAAGATAATGGGGATGGGTAATTGGAATGATCGTTTGATGATTGAATATATATATATATATATATATATATATATATATATATATATATATATATATAAGATATAATATTGTGGGATGAAAACCCTATATGCTCACCAGGCTCCCAAGCCTGACCCACTCAGTTTTCTTTGTATTATAGGCCAGTAGTTATGAATAACTGTTGTAAGGTCTATTTTGTTCTGTTTATGCTTTTGGTCTGTATTGAACATGACATCCCGAGATTTTGTTATATAATGAAAATACATTTCTTTAAAGGAATGCTTTGATAAATTCTTATCATATTTTTGTTTTGGGAACAAATTCCGCAACTGTTTTCTTTAAAAGATTACTCTGATTTTGAAAACAAAGCATAAACAAATCGGTCTTTTCTGGCCGTGAAACTGGGAATGTCACAGTTGGTATTAGAGCATTAGTTTAAGCGAACTAGGAATTTGTAGGAAATTTTTAGACTTAAACTTAGAATGCTAAGTAATGATCGTGAGGAGTGTGTCTAAAATATTTTAGGTAGTACACCTAAATTGACACGAGCACTAGTTTATTTTAGGAAAGATGCTTAAAATGCCTTTATGTGCTAAATGCTATATGCTATTATTTGTTCGGATCTATGGTCTGTTGCCGACCAGATCTGGAAATTTTATGTGCTCAGGTTTCTAAACGTCTAATTACGATATTAGAACTAGCATGTAAACGTTTCGGAGTGATAAGGAGATTTATACGTCTATCGTAAATAAAGCTTTCTTATCTTAAATTCTCGCCCGGTGCACCGAACGTCTGCTTGGATGTACAAAGGGTCATGGAGAAGACTCGTATAGAAATTGAGTAAATGGAGGAAATGAAAGGCTTATGATAGTGAATGACACCTATCGGAAGATATCGTAAGAGTGGTATCTTGCCTTTAGAATATGTCTGATAAAATGACGGAATGTTAGAGGAGTACAGTACGTCTGAAGTACACCTTCGATTGGCAGGATGATGGAGAGATTGGTGTAATTCTTGAGGTTGTCTCATCACCCGATATTTCCATCACCAATCGAGTTGAAGTAGAATTGATGATTGAAGATACGCAATGAAGAAGTCCTAGTAGAGTCTAGGGAAATTGTTTATGATTATTTGGACACATTCGTATGTGTTAAATTGTTTTGTGATTTTAGGACTTGGGGACTGCGAGACAATACTTGGGACGAGTATGAGTAGGTGTGAAAGGTAGTAGATGCATATACTACCGGAAGCACATGACTCACACTTGGATTAGGGAAAGTCACAAGGTTACCAAGAAGCTAGTGATAGATTCCGTTCTATTCTGGTATGTCATTACCATTGTTTCGGTAATGACTAGTAAGATGGTTGTTATTCCGACCCTAGCGGTCATGTCCAATTGGGGTCCGACTACGGTGAGTATGTTACGGGGTTCAGAGGACCAAGTTAGATGTAACATCTGACTTAAGTCAGAACGTTGAAATTAATGCGATCGATAGTATCACGCTCGTTGTTAAAAGAAGTTTGCAGGTAGAAATGCTACATGCTGAAATGTGATTATATCACATTAGAATATGAAGGAAGGTATATTCCATTATGGAATTTAACTTTAAAAAGACCGAGTCTAAGCGTCGAATCGTGCGATGAGAGGTCAATAGAGCACGACCCATCGGTCTGTTGCAATAGATAAAGGAAAGTATTTATCCAAAGAAGAAGGAGGAGTCCACAATAAGGACTTATTTGGTAACTCGAAGGTTATGATTGAAAGTACATCGTAGTATGAAAAGCAGATGCAAGATTGAGCATCGTCTGCGGTCAAGAAAGCCATAGAGTTAAATACTCTTTCGAGGAAACATAGAAGTTACGGTTATTACCTAGGATGAAGAGATAGCGTATGGAATCATTATACAAGTCCTATTTTCGTTGATGATTCCGGGACGTAATCATCCTAAGGGGGAGATAATTGTAACGCCCGTAGATCAGGGCTAGTCAATTTAGAGACGATAAGCATCAAAATTGACTTTTTGATGGAAGAATATTTATAAGGATTAATCTTAACCAAGTTGTAGTATATGTCTCAAGGTTTCCGAAAATATAAAGAACGCCGAAATCCGAGTTACAACGAAGAAGTTATGACCTGTCGAAGTTTCGCGACAGAACCGGCGCGACGCTGAATGACGTAAAATACGAAATTAAGATAGAGCGGTATTTAGCCCTAGTAATCTAAACGAAAGTCGTAGAGTTCGTTAAACCGAGAGCGTGCATAAAAAGAATGCCCAAATCTGACTTCGTATGAGGAAGTTATGATTTTCCGAAGTTTCGACTTAGTAGTGTGCAGCTCGAATACTCGATTTGAGATCGAGCGGTTTTTAGCCGAAACAATCTAAACGAGAATCGAAGATCTCTTCAATGATAGTGCAACGGTAAAAAGACAGATGAAAACGGACGTCGGTTGAAGAAGTTATGAATTTATAACGAAGTTTTTCTGTCCCGGCCTACTAAAAATAATATAATAAAAATATAGTAAAAATAAAGTCAAAATTAGCCAATGGAGTCTAAACGAGAGTTGTAGAGCATAATCTCACCTTCGCGTGGATATAAAGAACGTCAAAAACGGAGCTCGTATGCGAAAATTATGAATTTCTGAAGTTCGGGGCGTGAACCCTAAGGGTGTCACAGTTCACGAGGTGAACCTATATGGTTCACGAGGTGAATAGGTGATAGACGTCTTCCAGGGCAAGTGGCTGTGACGAACGCAATGACGTATCGAGCTCACGAGGTGAATATTAGAAACTCACGAGGTGAGTCAGTTCACGAGGTGAATATTAAAAGCTCACGAGGAGAACTCAGAAAATTCACCCTATAAATAGAAATCGAGGGTCAGCCGAGTTTGGTTGCTCATCTCTTACTCTCCCACTCCCGATACTCTCTCTAAGCCCTATTTTAACCACCCGAAGCCCCGGTTTCATCTCGAGACCCGAAGCAAGTCCCGAAGCCCGAAGATCCCGAGAAGAAAAGAGTTTCCGAGCCGAAGCTCTGCCCGCGAGAAGCCCGGTTTTTGTGAAGATCTTCCAGATCTACCGAAGAATACTACTTTTACAAGCCGTAGCGTTGTCCGATCATCTTCTGATCAAGTGAGTGTATAGTCCCTTTCATAAACACGATAATAATACAAGTATTGTTTGAATGTATTAAGTATATTGTTGTTTATATGTGTGAGTGTGTAGTTACTTTCTTCTAACACATAAATACGAAGTATTTGCGATGAAATACGTGCTATATGTTTATACATTGTTTGTCTAATTGACATGGGCATATAATTGATGTTTTATATAGGTGTTAAATGATTTAAACTGTGTAAGTATTTGTATCTACAAAAATGTTGGGTAGAACATGGGTAGACGAATTAGTTGGTATGTGATGACGGATGAGTTTGAGGATGAGACGAAAGACGAACCTTGGTAGCTATGGATTTAGTACTGTATAGATGAACCCTGGTAGCTATGGATTTAGTACTGTATAGATGAACCCTGGTAGCTATGGATTTAGTACTGTATAGATGAACCCTGACCCACTCAGTTTTCTTTGTATTATAGGCCAGTAGTTATGAATAACTGTTGTAAGGTCTATTTTGTTCTGTTTATGCTTTTGGTCTGTATTGAACATGACATCCCGAGATTTTGTTATATAATGAAAATACATTTCTTTAAAGGAATGCTTTGATAAATTCTTATCATATTTTTGTTTTGGGAACAAATTCCGCAACTGTTTTCTTTAAAATATTACTCTGATTTTGAAAACAAATAATAAACAAATAGGTCTTTTCTGGCCGTGAAATTGGGGATATCACAAATTTAGTCTGGGCTCGACCAAACACTTCAGATGTCGGCAACAAATCATCGTGGGGCCCAAATATATCTCTTTTCCTATTAAGGAAAAAGGAACAAATTACTTTGACTATGTAGTCATACATTTTACTAAGAAAATCATGCATGTAATTACTCTTTATAACACCCAGTTATGAGATGCGTTTGGGTAAACCAATGCATAGCTGATTCGTAAACTACGAACTATATATCTCCGCTTAAGAATAGTAGATATTATCTTCTTTGAATTACTCGTGATAAAAATCCATGAAGTAATCTATAAGAATGGGTTTATCCAATACTTAAAATCTCTATTCTCAAAGTACTCATGAATATTGTAGCAAATCCAATTGCAATGTATTAACTTCAATCAACTCATGACAATCTTAAATCACTATTTACTTCTAAAATTATGAGCAACTATGGAATTTTTGAATAATATTGAAATTACTCAGGGAAGTAAACATGAAAAGTGAAACATAATAACAAATTAATTAACTATAGTTTCAAATTTACTAAATATAAATAATTCTTATTATTTAATCACCATAGTAATTACAAATTTATTCATTGTATAATGTTTTGAGTAATCAACTAACCACTTGAATTAGATAACATCAGTCATGCTTATGTTATGAGCATCCATACTCTGTCTCTCTATGGTTCTTCATTTGTGAATAGATCCACTGGACACTATTCTAATGATACACACTTCACAATTCCAAATTCTCAACATTATTTAAGATGTAGTAGAATTCCAACTTTACATGCAATGACATCTTGTGATGTCAAGGCTCTAATGTTACAAAGACATAACCATGGATATTACCGAATATTCCAATGGAAGTTGTTACTATGTACAATTCCATGGTTATGAAGTCTTAAATTTAAGGTACATTCCTTGAACACTTCTTTGCATTAAAGTTTCCAACTCACATGTAGATTTTTCAAAAAATCTCCCATTATGGAAACATTTATGTATTCCCATATGACCAACATTCTGATCAAGAATCATCTCAATCAATAACGTGTCACTATGGTCCGTCGTAACAATAGCATACTCTCACTGTCCATAAGCAACCAAATCTTCGGTAAAACCTTAGAACGTTCTTGACAATTATTTGACAACCTTAGTTAAAAACATTCTAATCCTATTCACACAATGCTCTAGGCATTCAAAAAATTAGAATAAGCGAACATTATAACATATATGATCGATCCTATATCTGAAGCATATGGAACTCGACTCATTATGTCCTATACAAGGATTTAATATCTGGTCAATTCCTTGATATAATATACCTATATATGGAATCTCCTATGTTGAAACATTTCAACATGATATTCATATATGCCTTTGACTAAGTTAAACTATACAATCTAAACCTTTAGATTCATAACGAAGTATGAGTGCCCTCTCCCTTATATCCACTATAGCGAAACAATTTCTTAACTTTGCAACTTGCAAACTAGAAACATTGTTTCCTATGAATAGTATTGTCAGCATGCAATACCATCATAACAATTATGCTCCCACTAGCTTTGATATGTACCCAGAAATCCGTTGGACTTATAGAAATCAATACCTTTTAACTTTCTCATAGAAGTGCAGATTCCTATTTCTCGATGCTTCGTCAAGCCTCAAATTGGGCCTCTTCAGCTTATGCACTTTGTCTGGATAGTGTATGTGTTCAAACCCTTTCAAGACGTGATAAACATATCTCCTGAAAGTCTAAACAAATTCATTTCCATTCCTCACAACTCGAAATATGAGGAGGAATGTTGTAATCATAATGTGAATTTAAGAATGCAATTTACACAACTAACATCCATATAGATCAAATCTTCTAAATCTATTAGAGAAAGTATTTCCTCTTAATCATTTTCATGAGTTAGAGTAAAACCTTTGATACTTATATTTATGGTGCATACGTTCCTATCCTTGTGAATCCATCATTTCCAACCAACAGTCTAAGACAAGGTTTAGGACAAACCAAATTCAGATTTAGTTTGCTTTATGGACCGAACTTTGCTATTTTAATTTCTTGCCTTCTGGCAGCTCAAGGGCCTACCAATGCTTCCATATTGTTAGCAGCTCACCCATATTGATCAGTGTACTTTCACCGACCAACATGATTAGCTTTTGTAGTTAAATGAAGAACATATAACTCATAAGCATTGCCAACTGAACTAGAAGTTCACATACATTAGAATATGTCAGTCAAACACAACATGTTATCAACCTCAGGTCGCGTCCTAGTGATAACTAAAAGGTTTACTATCGGTTGACTCTTGAAACACTCAAAATCAACATGACTCCTGCTGACTTCTTTATATGTTAGTGTTCTCTCAAGGAGCATTCCTTGACGAGCTAAAACAAATATTCAAAAGTTTGTGTGGATCCCAAAGAAGAAAACACTTCATATAATTGGTCTCAGTTTATCTTTTTTTTTCTCGATTGAGGAAAACATCACAGCTCCATTTCTAAATGTTCTAGAGTAAGAAAACACTACCACTCCACATATTATGAGGTGTTATCATCCTTTTTAGTTTAAATTGAGTTTCAAGATACGATTCATAGTTACTAGAGCATGGCTTTAAAACTAGATTTCGAATGAAGCATGACTCATCTATGATCGAACCATTTCCAACAATGTTCAATTCCTCTTCTTAGTCATACAATTGCATTAAGATGTTCTTGGAGGATTAGTTTGATACAAATCCATAATCACTAAGATGATCATAAAACATGATACTAAAGTACTCTCCTTACTTTTCAGATTGGAGAATCTTTTATCTTTCTGCCTAATAGATTTATCTATTCGTTCTGTTACTCGTGAACTTTTCAAAAGTATTAGAAATTTGTTTAATCTTATAAACAAAACCATATTTACTGAGACATTAGTAAATCATGACGAAAAGAGTTATTGTCCCTTGTGTTGGATCTAAAGTGTCCATATCAATATGTACTAGATTCATTAGTCATTTACTTACCTCACATAAGCATGTGAATAAGGAATGAAGTAATAATTTTCCAATGAACAAGATTCTCATATATTATACAATACGACTTGTACAACACCAAGTATCTATCCAGTTGGTGATGAGATTTCTTTTCACTTGGTCAATTATAAAAGTACCACAAGCACGTTCTTGAAGAATCAATATCCAATAAAAATATTACTATTATTAGAAACATAACTAGCATTTTCATTAATGCCATTTCAAGGAAATAAGATAAAGCAACTAAGTACCCCACACCTTCACTTTTGTTGAAATAACTGAAAAATTGGAGCTTCTCCTTACAATGTATAAAATGAAAAAACTATTTTTCTATATATCTCCAAAGAGTAATAATAATCTAATAAATTACTATCCTAACTACTTAGTAGTAGCTCCAAATTCTAACCATTGAACCATGTAACAAATGTCCATCAAAATGTGATCGTCACATCACGTATTAAGATTCTAAGAATAGGAACTTATGGAGTTAGATAAGGGATGTACCTGAAGTAGAGTCACACAACTTGACTTCCTAATCTTTAAGATCCTTCAGGTATTTTGGGAAGCATCGCAACCAATGTCCTTTCAATTGGAAGTAGAAACATATGGGCTCTTTGGGTTTAGCACATGGAATGATCCCAAAATTGAACTTTCTCTTTACCATACGATCAAACGGTTTGATCTTGGATGTCCCATTTCCATAGGGAAGAGATATTTCTGGATCACCAATGTTACCATTGTCAATGTCTATGGAACTCTTCGAATTAGACCCTTTAAGCAACTCAGCTTCAGATGTGTTATTAAGAATTTTTTCTTCAACAACTATTAATATCTCAGTCAAATCAATTAGGATCACATCGAGATTCCTCATATGAAAGTTCTTAACGAACTGACCATATGACTCAGGAAGAGAAAGAAGAAGCAAATCAATGGCTAGATCCTTTAGGAATATGACACCCATCCTGTCCAATTTTTCAATGTACCATTTCATTTTCGGAACATGCGCACATATAGAGTTTTCATCTTGATATTTACATGTTAATAAGCCATGAGTTGTTTCATATCTTTCAACTCTAGGAAAATGTAATGTTAAGAGAGTCACGGGAGGAGGAAGAGGAAGACTTGAAGAGAGATGATGTCTAGTTCCACCATTAACCAAAGAAGGGAAACTGTTTTAACCTTGACTTGAATGTGGATGTCCATCTCTAGAAGAACGAGGAAAAACATTTCCAAAAGAACGAGGAAGACCATCATTGTCTTGATTTGACATCTAAAATTTGGGAGAAGAAAGAATTCAAGTTAGTTGATATTAATCCTCGATTATTAACCCATAAACTTAAATTAGGGCTAGGATACATATTTTCGATTCGATGTTTGAAGAGGGATGCCGTAATCAAATTCTAATCTATTTTAGGTAGGTAGATTCATCTCACCAATTTCAATCACATGAAACTCCTTTATCTTTGAGATTCATTGAATCTTATCAATGACATGTTTAATCTCGATTATGCTCTTACCAATTATGACTGGGATACCGAGGATCACAATTAAGATGTTAATAACCATGTAAACCACCCTCGATTGATTTATAATCTCTCATTGATGTGCCGGTTAACTACACACACTCCATCAACAATCATAAACACGAGTTGTTTCATCATTTCACCTTTATAGTCCCTAATTAGTGTGCCGGTTAACCACAAATGCTCCACTAACGATTCATAAGGAAATGATGTGCGTTTTCATGGATTAGCATACAATTTCACATTTTTTTCGAAAGTAACTAGAGCGGGATTTATAAAAGGTTTAGTTACTTTATAGTATCATAGTTTTAGAGGTTATTTCCTATGAAACCTGTTCATCTAATGACCCTCCACCATACAAGAGAGAGGTGGGTGAGAGAAGACACCCAATGACGATCAATTTATAGGTCGTTTCCTTAAACCCCCACTATTAGAAAAATACCCTTTAATGACACACATTGCGTGTCATAAAAGGGTACAGATGACATGCAAATGCTTGTCAAGGAAGGCCTTGTCATAAAGGAAGACGAAACACATTTGCGTGTTGTATCCTTACGACGCGCATTTACGACAAACATTTACGACACACAATACATGTCAAGGAAGGCCCTATCATAAAGAAGATGACACGCATTCGCATGTCATAACCTTACGACGCACATTTATGACTTGCATTGCGTATCATTAAAGCCCCTGTCATAAAGAAAGACGACACACATTTTTGCGTGCCATAAAGTTTAAATGTTTTAAAATTTATATATTTTGATGGTTTACTAATTTTCAAATTAAATAACACATTAAAGGTCTCATAATACAAAATACAATACCATAACTAAGAAAGATAACTCATTGCACTAATACGTCAAATACAAATAATCATTCCAATAGTAAGTAAATTTAATACATTGCTAATATTGCATAATATTTATTATAGAAAAACAAAACATATACAACATCAAAAGGAACCTGTGAGTTATTCATCCGTTAGCAATCTCCATGGAAGCTTTAAGCCTTGCAACTTCACCACTTGAAGACGCATGAACTCAACTAGTGTCAACTCTTCACCACTTGAAGATGCATCAACTCAACCAGTGTCAACTCTTTTTCTACAAGTTTCCTACACTTGGGGACATAAAACGTGTTATGCAGTTAAAAAAAGTAAATTGTGTTTTTTTCAAGTCAAATCAATTAAGTATGCTGCAACTCTTGCATTTTAGCCTAAGAAAAGGCTTAAATGCATGAAATAGCAACTTATTTTGCAAGAAATAGCAAAATACATTGTTATTTCTTGCACTTGCCCAATGTGTCTGGAATTAAACCTGCAATGCTATTTTATATGTTTATTATAATAATAAATCGATAAATTAAATAATAGTAGCATTTTAAAGGTGAAGGTTACCAAGCAACAGAAAGCCAACTTCACTAAGTCAGATGTGGTGGAACACTAGTGGCTGGCCGGCTACCAATGAAAAAAAAAATTAAAATGAACCTTTCTATGATAAATGGTCAGAATTTAACTTACACTTCTCCAATTTTTATGGTAGGTGGTTTTGCAATAACCTAAATCCTTCTTAATATCTCCAACAACAAGAACCTGTAGAGGTATACAATGAAACAAGAATTAGCATATGATGAATTATAAAGACTAAGTAAAAAGAGTTGCAAAAACCTAAAATAAAGAATAAAAGTGCCAAAAAAATATTTTTAGGAAAAAACAGCAATGCTTAGGTACTAGAAATGTAAACTACTGTATGTTTTTTACCACTTAAAAAATCGCAAAAGAAAAGCTCAAAGTTTGACCTTTATATCAACTTAGCTAATGCACTGTTATTTTTTTAGCGATTTTGCCACTGAAGTGAACTATTATATAATAATCATAATGAGTAATAGTTCATTGACTAAATTGATATAATGATGGAAGTATATTGAGTTTTTTTGTAATTTACTTTTCCATAACTTCGTAAACAAGAAAAATGGTTTTTTTGGGGGTTAAAAAGTATAATGGTTTAATCAATAAAAAGATAGTCAAGTGGCTAAATAGATAAATAGGTGAAAATACAAGTACTGATCTGTATTATCCCCTAAATATCTAAATAATATAACAATAATTTATATATTATAGTGTGTGGGTAAGTGTGAGTGCTTTTTATTTGTATATTTTTACTAATTAATCTATATAAGTATATGATTTAGACATGCATATTGAAGGTACCAGAACTTCAATAAGAGTACAGTTTCTCAAGGAATTTAAGAAGCTATTGAGTCACAACATAAATAAAAAGATAGTAACCTCGCCATCGGCTTTTTCTAGTCGATCCCAAATAACTTTCATCGTAGGTATATAATCTTTATGTGTACTATTTAAAGAAATAATTTCTTTGAGAAGCGTATCAGGTACATTTCTACGTGCCTGTAGGTGTGCGAAATTAAAAAAATCATAATACAAAAAATACCATTTTAACCTTTAAGGGTAATAATCTAAAACATACCTCCTTTGTGAAATTAACTTGAGAAATTCTTTCCAAAGAAGCAATACCCCTTTGTGATTGAGATGACCTTAATGAGGAAATGCAGGTTTCATAGTTTTTCATAAGTTTCCCCACTGTCATCTAAAAAATATACAAATATTTGAGCCTATTTTAAAATTATTTATAAAAAAGTGATAAAAAAGACATAGTGTACATACACTTTCGCTTTGTTCTTCAACAGTTGATGAGCTGTTACCCTTATAATATAAATGCATATTAATTCATTTATATGAAAGAGCTAAAGTTTTTTTTTAAATCACCGATTATTTATTATTACCTGATCATCAGATGTATCATTGGTGGAATCAGAAACTGAACGACCCTGTTCTGAATCACAAGAAGTAAAAACTTTAGAAATGCTTATTAAAAAATATGGGAAATATATAACAAATAACTGATAAATAAAACTAACAAGATTTACCTGATGTATTATTATTATTATTATTATTATTATTATTATTATTATTTACAGTTGATGCCATTAACTGAGAAATAACTTGTGCTCCAACAACATATGCAAACTTTGTAACAGATTCTCTGGGATCCTTTGTGATTACAACATACAACATATCATCCAACCTTTTCTGCAAAAATCAACATTAAAAAGATAAAATTTTGGTTTTACATTAGAAGAGTATTTTTGTCATTTTACCAAAAGGATGTTGTAATCTTTCTGAAGTTCTCATTATATAATAGAGGACTCCTTTGTGATCATGGCAAACAATCTGGAAAAGGGTATGAACAAGACTTGAGGTGTTATCAATCGTGATTGAAACTGAAACTAAAATAGAAACAAAAAACACTTTTATGTTTATTTTCATCCAACATTTCTTCATTAAACGTGTCTTTTATGGTTTTCGGATGAATAAAAGATGGTGGGCCATTAGAGCATACTGTGAAATCAGGTCCCACCATTTTTATCTCGGAGCTTAACATATCATCTTTAAGAACAACTTTTAAATGATCATGTATATTCTCCTTTCTTTTTGTTATATGTAGAATTTCCCTGAAAAGACTGTATAAGCCCTATAAATTCTGGAAAATATCAATAAACCATTCAACGATTGATAAAAGACAAGTTTTTATAGTATTAACCTGGAAAATGTTTCTTGGGGACTGTTACAATAGATAAAGTTAATACTCTCTAAGTTCAAAGAAAGAGAAATCGAGATTAACCAAAATTAGGACAGGCAACAGATTCGCGATGTGAAAAGAAAAGGATATAATGTGAGGAGTGTTGGTATACCGAGAAACCCTAATCGATGGAAATGGAGATAAGAGAATGGAAAATAATTACCTTCTTCTTAGATAAGACAAGGACATGGTGGAAAATAAACACCGACGTCGGAAGACGAGAGAGTACGCATCCATGCTTGAATTTGAATCGAGGTTGCTGAAGACTCCAGGATCACTCATCTGGTAACATTGAAGTTTAGGATGAATATCACCAATTGCCAGTGAAACGAGACTGATGAATTTTAGGAGAAACAAAGGGGGTGAGAAGGAGATGAATGAAGCCTAAATCGCCAGGAAAAAAGAGATATAGTAGGAAGTCTTGGAACCAGAGTTATTCAAGGAAAAATCAAACCACAATGGATAAAGAAATCAAGAATAACTAGAGAAATGTTTACCGTATTCGATTGAAAAAATCGACCCACGATTGTGTAGCATGTAGTACTGAAATCAAGGTTTTTCAATTAGGGTAATAAAATCGAAAACCAGATGTGAACAAAGCCGCATAAAAATCGACTTCTTCAGCAGTTCGAGGGTTGTACAGTTGACTTCCATCATTCTTCATTCAATGTAATTGTATGTGAGCCTGTGTGTAAACACGTGAGTTGTTAGATCGGAGAAGCAACAAAATTTGGGGGGACGAAGTGTAGGAAGAAGGTGAAGGGGAATTGGGGAGAAATTATTTAAGCTGGAAGAAGGATTGCCACTCTCACAATTCTATTAGAATTCTTTGGAAGAGGATTATAGAAGGTGAAGAAGGAGACGCATCAGACGGGGGTGTTTAATTTTTTGGGATTTCATTTCCCCCCATCGGGTATTAAAAAAATGGAGAACGCGCCTTCCTAAAATAAGTATAAAACGATACCTTTACACGACACACTTTTGATGATATGTGCCCTCCGTGTTTTTTTTGTTGGACACTAATTTTAGGGCACGCAAAAATGTGTGTCCTCTATCCTTCAAATTATAGAAAAATGACATTATTTTTAGGACGCGCAAAAAATGCGTATCGTAAATCAGTGCGTGTCATTGTTTGTGTGTCATTAAAGGGATGTTTTCTAGTAGTGCCCCTTAGAGTATGGCTTCGTGAAAGAGGCCTACTATTGATTTGACTGACTTGTCTTATAGATATAATATATTAAAATTTTAATCATATATAGTATAAGGTGTATTTTAAATCTTTTCAAAATATGAGTTTAAATACTAATTATCTAGTTTATCATATAATTAATAAATCAATTTAAAAATATAATGAATTTATAATTATCTTTTAATGACATTACTATAAAATTATTTATCAAATTCAAAAAGGATAATTCAATTTATTATAACTAATTAAAAATTATCAAATAAGGATATCTCTTAATCTTTAGGGTTTTTGCGATTATCACACAAGGCATTTAAAGTTCGGAATCTAACATAATTATATTGGATAATTGCCAAAAATAACAACATAAATCAGATTAGGAAGATAATTACCGAAAATTGTAAAGTCATTTTTCCACGTCGTGCCAGAAGCACTTCCACGTCATGTAAACATGTTTTTGTGAAATAAAAGTTTTGTTCAGTTCATCTCATGTGGAATCAATGTTTGACAAGCCTAAGCTCTGATTCCATTGTTGTGTTTTATAGAAAAAAAAATTGTACTATGGGAAAAACCATTAACAATTAATAGTGCACATGCATCCAGTAAAAGATCTATGTTGTACACTTTGATAGCAACATACAATGAATAACTAAACCTAACATAAACCCTAGTATAACTGAAATCATGAGATTAGGGTTACATACCTTTGATTTATTGTAGTAAATAAATCACTTCAATTTCCTTGTAGTATAGGTCTTGGAAAGCTTAGAACCAAAAGGATGATGCCTCTAATGGCTCACACCCAAACCTTAGAAGTAGAAGACAAGATGAGAGAAGGGAGAGGATATTTTTGGCCAGAGTATTCTCTAGGGAATCTTATAAAAAAAATCATAGGCCTTGAGGTCCTATTTATATTTTAGGTAACTTAGGGACAAAGCAAGATTTGAATGATTAAATAACATATTTAATCCCAGTCCAAATCCTTTCCTTATTAACTTACAGGAGGCTTCTGAAAACCCTAGAATCTCTCCTAATTTCGTTCACCACCTATATGGGTTCTAGAATCTTTATTTGTTGCCCAATTATTAACAATTACAATTCAACCATTGGACCTTTAATTAATTCTATTTAATCCTGAATTAATTCCAGATTAATCTTGATTAATAATTAATTAATTCTAATTGATTTCGTATTAATTTATTAATCATAAAAAATTAACAAATAAATTTTTTGTATCCAATTAATATATTAATCACATAATCTATTAACAAATTATTTCCTCATAATTTCCAATTAGTTTATCAATCATATAATAATCTAATAAATTATCCTCTCTCTACAGATGTCATTCTAACCATGTTCTAGATATTAGGGCACCCAAAAGACATTGCTTATAATTACAAGAAAATACCAATTTAGTTACTGGCATAGACACCTTAATCTAATATAACTTACTCTTTTTAACCTTGCTATAGGGAGGAAGGTTAATCAAGACCACACTTGATTATTATATATGGATTACATCCCATGTTCATGACTCTAAGTCATATATCAGATTCGAGATCTAACATATCATCTTCGTATTTGATGGATTTTCTAGAAACCATCAATCAAAGCTCATCAATGAGAGATTCCACATTTCTCAAGTCAATGATGATTTCTACCACTAATGCGAACAATTTGTGTTTGTGAATAACTATTATTCAAATTTCACAATCCCTTGTCAAACTAGTACCAACTGGTACTACATCAGGTTCTGGTTCTTGAGATGATTCAAGTTCCTTGTACTTCCCACTCTCTTTGGTGGGTTTGCATATAATAATCTAAGCCACATTTAGAGTATTATATAATTATGTATTTAGTAGATGCATCTCTGTTGAATTAATAACTACCTTGTTACCTTTCAAGCTTTCCTACATTCTGTCTTAGGTTTAGAAGCTTTAGTCTAACATAGGCTTCAAATCCATAAAACATTTAAATAAGATATGGATAAAGCCTTTCAAAAAAAAATCCTATAAAGAAAATGTTCTATCTACTTATTAGTTGGTATTTCTACTCAAGGTACAACTGATAGTGTTCTAGATGTTATCCCAAGGAAATAAAAGAAGGACTTTTTTACCGATTAGGAACTAAATCATAGAAAGTATGATTTAATTCATCATTTCTTATCATTAAAGCTTTAGATAGATCTTATCGGTTTGTATCTTAACTTTATATTTGAAAGCTTTAAAAAAAATTTCACAATTATGCTTTACTATGCAAAATATAATTATAACTATTATAGTTGTTAATAAGGTTGATTTCGTATCTTGTGCTAAATCTTAGACATTCATTAGAAAGAAAGTCATACGTCACCATGTATAGAAACAAGACCAATCACTGTGGGCCCTCTTGGATTTCACGGGCCTAAACGTGTTCCTTCCATAAAATAGAGGCATCTTAGAGCACACGGGGTGACTCTTTTCAGCCTTAGTTTCTTCCAATGTTTGAACTGGTTCATACCAGATGTCACTACATCTTTGGAATATCTTTGCAACTTGATGATACATATGAAATGCATCCAAGTCTTCCAACTCTTTCCAAAAGTAAAGAATGACCGTATCCTTAATAGTCTCATATACATCATCAGAATAAAACTTGTGTATCCACCATGCATCATGCACATGTAAATCATAAAAATAAGGTGGTCTAGGAATAGGGCCCTTAATCACGTACAATTTCTCATCTCTTTAGAGATTCTCTTTTATGGAACGAGTCCATTCAATGATTTGTACCAATCGAATGTTATGATCTCACGTAGATCTTTAAGTTTAAAGTGATGCATGATAGTGAGATTGGATTTGGTTCTCATCTACAAAATTTTAACAAAATTCATTTATTATTTTCAATATTTAAACTCTTTAATAATTAATACCCTTTTAGTTTCCAAAACCATTAATTATCAAAGTCTAAGATCCAAGTTGCAAAACAAATAAATGATTAGGTATCCTTTATCCCTCCCATTTGAATCCACCCTAGTAGATATCGATTATCAGTTATATTTTACTATATAATTCCTAGATTTATGGGATCGCTAATAAAAAAAATAATTACACATGTTTTATCCCATCCATGCCTTGGAAATCCCATGCTTAGGTATCATTTATCACAAAAGATTTTCGATCAAATCCACCAATTTGAAAAACTTATGTAATCAGCCTATAACTTGGTTATAGAAATCACGAATACACCCCGACCATCAAAAGATAATACTAAGCGGTTAGGTATCGTTTATCCCACTAGTGCATACAAGAGTTGTGCGAGTGTTATTCAAAATGGATTGCATAGATTTGAGGTTTGAAAGGGTGTTCTTTATGTTTTATAATTCTAGTTTTAAAAACATATGATATCACTATAATTGCATGCATCCAGTTAATCATGACATCGATTTTCCAAAAAATCACATTTAATGTTCAAATATAAAATCCGGTTTTATATTTTGACGCGGTTCAATTTTAACGATAATATCAAATATTAAGTGTGAGTTTGAACCATATAGAACCTTATTTATTACTTAATAAAACTTCCTTTAAGTATTAATATTTTGAAGTTTGAATAAGTTATAATATAACCATTTTAGACTTATAATTTTAGAATTTCAAAATTTGTCGTTGTTAACGTTTTAATAAAACCGATTTTTATTTTAAAGTTATAACTTGTTACATCTTATATTCTCATTTTGTATATTGAAAAACAAACTCCATGTGATGTTTATTTTGTCCAGAAAATTGTTTGTGTTTGTGAAAATCTAAATTATCAACCACACAAAATATTTACTTGAGAAATAAACAACACAAGCATGCATTTAACATAAACAAGCCTCGATCTAGTTAACACTTTTGTTAACCAAAACGAAAGTGTTAACTCCTTCCTAAGGGACAAAGGGAACAAATAATACAAGATGTTCTTCATGTGATCTTCAACCTCCCAATTGTATTGACAACAAATTTTGTTGCAATTTTATAAAAATTTTATAAAAGTTATGAACTTTTATAAAAAGCTCATAAAAGTGTGGGTCTCTACGGTTCTTCAAGAAATGGCCTCCATCTTCATATTGTTACATATTTTATAAAATAAATCTAGTCTAAAACTAATCTATTACATAAAAATAATAAGAATAAAAACTAGCTACTTTTATTACTTACTTTATGAATAAAAGAATATAACAAACCATTTTTAACCAAATCACACAAACAACAACAAAAATGCCCGAAGGCTTGTTTATGCACTCTAAGATACATATAAACATAAAACAACCTTTGTTTTTGTAAAACAACTTTAAGTGACAAAAAATGCATGTAAAATTTTGTCACAAAAAGAACAATTATGAAGTTATTGATGAAAATATGTATGAACATAATTGTATACAAAAAAAAGTTATCCATATTCTTCAAAACCTAAGATTTCCAAAAGTCATAAAATCTAACCAAACTTGCAAGGTGACACTCTGATATAAATTGTTGAGTTTTATTTCAAAAATAGTTTCATAAACTAGTAAAATGTCAAACGGAAGACTTGAGATTTTCGAAAATAACAGAACAAATTATAACCACCAATGATCATCTTGCAAGTTGTAGAAAGATTAAAACACCAACCATAGAAAGGATGAAGAAATAACAACCTTTGTAGTTCTTTGGGTCCTCTTAGGAGGCTTGGAAGTTGATGGAGAATGTGGAACCTTTGAGACACCAATAATGACTCACCTTGATGTAGAATGCTAGTTCTTTGTATAAAACCTTTAAGCTTTGATCCAAACCCAAGTATGGTTCAAAGAGAGCAAAATGCAAGCAACAATTCTTCTTGATACAAAAGAAAGAGAAGGGATGGAGAAAGAGAAGTAGCACTCGACCATGGCATGCAAAAACATACCCAAAAAGTGCAAGCCTTAAGCTAGTTAAAGCAAACACTTGATGTAAAGTTCCTTAACCATTAAGACCTTTAGACCAAGTTGTCCCCTATGCTTTCTCCCATGCCTTTACTCTAGATTAAATAATTTGAAATCCCATGCTTCTCCTCCGTCCTCTAACTTTCCGCCATAGTGACGAAAAACATAAGAGTTTGCTTAAATTTTATAAACTCAAAGTTTATAAAATATAAAATTTGCCTTTTGGTAAAAGATAAAAAAGATTCAACTAGTCCAAAAAGTTGTGCATGAGTTATTAATTCATACGATATGAATTATGTAATATTACTTGCTAATGAAAGTTATTGTTTTCATGAAATAAATAATTTATAATTAATTATAAGAGTTTGTTGAATATTTATTAAAACCAGTTTCTAGTAAATAATCATATATATTAAGTTGTTGTTAGTGTGACTGATTATTATCATATGTTAATTAGCAATAGCACTTTAATATGATTCTTGAGCATACTAGATCTTTAAATTTGGTCATTTCTTGTTGAACATGGTTAGATGCAAGGTACATGGAACTAACATCATCACAAACACAATTGTTACACACAACATTAGACATGATAACTCAAGTAGGAGGTTGCGTAGCCATGTAGCTTCATCAACTACATTGGTCACACTTGGTAATCAACTTCCACATCATGGAGAGTCTGAGGCAACCAACCTAGTCAACATTCATGTAACGCACCAGACGAATAACAAATCACTGTCGAAGAAAAATAATGTGCGATAAATTACCTTGAAGATAACATAATATACGCTTTAGGGAAAAAAAGTGTGGTTTAAGAGGATCATGCATGAAGAAACATATATGTTGAACAACATATGAGATATTTGGATGTATATACATCAAATATTGGAGAGCACTATTAAGAATTCTATGTAAAGTAGGGTCAACCAAATAAATTTTATGATGGGGAAAGTTTAGATATGTTGTTCGTCGGTGTTCTGCATAGATTGTAGACAGACATGTACATAATAAAGAGAATTTATTTAGCGAATGCAGTTTTATCTTAAGACAAGATAACTCCCTTGGTAGTGTGTGAGGCTGCAATGCCAATGAAAACGTAAAGTGAGCCCAAGTCTATTATGGAGAGCTTAGAGGACAGACAAGCAATGACCCTAGTGAAGAGAGATAAAGGTGAGCCTAAAAGAATAATGTCATTTGTTAAGGAACAAGTGGATAGGCTAAGAGCCATAATGATATATAAACAAGGAACTATCATAATAAAATACTGCAAAAGCTAGTGGAGAAGATATATGAAAGTGTATCTATATATAAGACATCTATAACATGTGCCCTTGTATGTTTAATTAAAAAATTATTAGTCTTACTACGACCAGGCTCACCCATTCTAATGTTATAAGAGAGTTTTAATGAGGTTTTCTTAAGTTATTATGATGTCGGTTTTAAAAGCTCATTCCTTACCACCCTCACTTCCTCTTTGCATTTTTAGAGTGGAGTTAACGAAAGGGTTTGATAGGATGATGTTAAAGTTAAAAGTATTAACTTAAAGTATTAAAAAAATCACATTTTATGTAATTAAAAACGTGAGTCTTATGTTACCCATGTAAAACACACATTTTGTTTCTAATCTGTTTATAGAGCGTGTGTGGTTTGCTGGCATATTAATTTGATATTATAGTTAGAAATGACGTGGTGCTTGTGAATCTCAAGCGTAACTTATGCTAGGGATCACACGGTTTTTCATGGTTGATTCACCATCTGTTCTGTGATCCATGACTTCCCTGTCATAGAAGTGAGATGAGCATAATCTGATATTAACATGCCATTGACAGTCAATAAATCTCAAAGATTTAGGAGTTTCAAGGTGATTAAAACGGGAAAATAATATTTCCTACCTAAATAACTATGTGTTGTGTTTACGACATCCCTTTACACATTATAGAGCCAAATAAGAATCCTATCTTTGTTAAATAATTTTTTATTTTGGGGAAATTATTTTCTAAGGATTAATAAAACAAACTAGAATTGAGATTTATATTTAATGATGTCTATAAGTTTATCCACTAAAATCCACTACTATAAAATCTCTAAGAGGATTAGCTGATAGTATGATCAATCTTGTCTAAATTCATAGTTTGGAAATAGTTCTCATGAATAAAAAGAAAGATAATGCCGCATTTCAAGCTCTTCCTAAGGTTCCTCAAAAACTGCATATTTAAACTATAAAAGAGAGCAGTTATTAGATATACGTTGTATACTGACATATTAAAGTAATATGGAATTTTATTAAGTTAGGAGTTGACTATGCTTATCATGATCGACAAGATGATGTGTATATATAATCAGATTACTCTCATTTTGCTATGAACAACTTTGAAATGTCAATGAAGAAGTTGCATGGCATGTTAATAAACTTTTGGGACTAATATGGCCAATCATGGAAAATCCAATTTCAAATACTCCTACATTTGTTATCAAGAATGGAAGTGTCAAGAAGAAGAAGGCAAATTGTTGATGGGTAAAAGGAGATTAGAGTTGATATACCTGATTCGACCCCAAACGCTAAGGAAAATAGGAAGGCTTATTCTAAGACATGTTATGATAGGCAGTTTGTTTCCATAACAACAAAATGACAAAGAAAAGATACATGCCCAATATATTTGAAGGGAAAGACTGAAACATAGAAAATATAGTTTGATCATGGGTTGCAAGCCTATGCTACCATCCTTAGTTTCAAAAGACAACTCGTTCTCCTAAATGTTTAGTCCATAGTCAGATATATGAATTTATGTTGGAGCATGTAAATGATCTACAAATTATGAGTGATAGTTAGGTTGTATATTTCCCTGTATTGTATTGTTGGTCTTTTCTCTCTTTTATATATAGAGAGAGGTGGTCATGTAATATGTAAGAGTGCACTTAAAAATGTAGTTTTTAGAGAGAGAAAGTGTGGTGGGATTTCCCCCGCCAAGGGAGAGTTATCTCTCCCAACAATGTTCTTCATGTATTATCTTTTATCTCTTTCATCTTCATGTTCTTCATTTTTATGTTCGTTAATTCTCGAGATATTATTATTCCGCATCCACCGATCGTCAAAATGGGTTTCAACAATTGGTATCAGAGCCGTACCTTGAAGATTCAAGCGACTAGTTCAAGGGACCGACTCCCGTTCGGTGTTTATCTTGAAGAATTTTCGGATTTTTGCAAGAATTTTCGGTTTCAAACCGCAAATTTTTATGATGAGTTCTTATATTTTTTGGTGTTGATTCATGCTTAGAAGAATAAAAAAGCTGCTGATTGCTTATTCATTTTTTTTGCTGGAAAATCAAGTTTATGTTGCTGTTGAAGAAAAGAAGAAAAAGGAAGAAGAAATTTTTTTTGTGGTCTTAAAAAAAATGTTGATGATTTGTTCAAGGTATTTTATTTATGCCTTGGAAATGAGACACAAATTTTGGGCTTATTATTCAAGAAAGTGGAGATTCTCTGTGAAGTTTTTCTTTCCAGCAACCTCTTATGTTCTTCATAAAAAGGTATGATATTCATATCTTTCAACTCAAAAATGTTGTTGTGAATCTTTATTATGAAGTGTATGGACGTAATGTAGTGTTTGCATAAATCCACATGTCCTTGTTACTCTTTTTGGTAAAGAGTATTCCACTTTATTTACCTTCCCAAGTAAAAACCATGTGACTTAGACCAATCCCATCAAATATTGTCTTCTCAAAACCCCCTGCACACTTCACATTTTGCCTTCCCAACACCTCTTTTTGACCCAAAATGATTTTGAAAAGATTCCCCTCATTAAAATATGAATAAATGGCCTTTACGATATCATTTTTTCATAAAAAATAGCATTTTTCGTCATCAGCCCAGCCCTCCTCGGGTCCTAGAACCGCAGCCCAAAAACTGCCTCCTGGAGCCTCCTGAGAAGCCTCTGCGGTACCCCTCTCAGTCATGGTACCGGAACCCCTTTCAGCTACCGGAGTCCGTCTTAGTTGCGCTACCCTTCTCATCTACCGAAGTCCTATCAACTGCGGTACTCCTCTCAGACCTTGTACCCACAGCCTCCCCTTCTCTTCTCGGACCGTAGTCTCAGACCGCAGTCCTTGCCCACAGCCTAGACTGCAATGCTTATTTCCCTTCTGACTGAAGTCATTCTTTACCGCAGTCTCGGACCTCAGCTCGATCTGCAGCTTCGCACCGCAGTTAGTCCTTGACTTTGTTGACCGCAGTTACCCTCGCTACCGCAGCCACTCCTTAAGACTCCTCCACCGCAGCCACTCTAACACCTACTCCCATCGGTATCCTTCCCTCTAAAACCCTCAATCAACTAACCCTCTCACTGCAACTAACCCTCTCACCCGCAACTCATTCCCCACTGCAGTCCTCTCGACTGTGGTACCTCCTCCTTCAACCCCTATTCTCACTTCAGCCTCACCCCTCCTTTCCTCCTCATTTCCTTTCCCCTTCCTCGTTCCTCCTCCTTCCTCCCCCCCTCTCTTCAGCCCCTCCCCTCATTTTCTTTATTTTTTTTATCCTTATTTTTTTTATTTAACACTATTTATTTTTTTGAACACCAATTTTTTTTATCCACTAATTTTTTTTATCCACTAATTTTTTTTAAGCCAATTTTTTTTATTTAGCCAATTTTTTTTAACACTAATTTTTTTATTAGCCATTTTTTTTATTATCAAAACCAATTATTTGTTTCAACAAATTATTTTTTTAATACCAATTTTTTCCACAACCCAACCTTTGATAGTCACATTGTTTTATTTCTTGCTAATTATATTGGAAGAATTTTATTCTTTCACGAGGATTACTCCATACTGCAGTCGGACATCATATTAGTCTTCGCGATGTTTGCACCGCAACAGCGCCTGATTAACAAAGTTGTTTCGCATTCTTCGCTTTATGGGATTTTTATGACTTGTCGCTCTTGATCTCCGGTTGACAAACCCTGTATATTTAGCATGTGGACTTTATTTTCTATTGAAGACCACTTCGAAAGTTCCGACACTACAGTTTGGGTATATCGGTATTCTTTCAGCACAGCAAAGATTTTTCACGCAAGGTTATTATTGTTTCTATCTTATTTGATCGAACAGTTTTCAGCGACTGAATCAGCCAGCTACATATGACCACAAAGTATTTATTTTACTCTCATTCTCGTGTCTTATCGAGACCCTTCATACATTTAGGGAGAGATTTCTTAGCTCTTGATTCCGACACTCTCCATCCTGATGATTTGTTGATTTTTGATACTCGGTCATTGGTTATCAAAAATAGGGAGAGAATATCATCCGGACGTGATTTTATGATTGTTTGAGTTTGGATTTTTGAAGACTTCTGAACACGATGATTTATTTAGTGATGCGATGTGGCATTGAATTTTGGTCTTCACGGATCAAATTTTTGGCATTACTAGATGTTTCCCGGTTCCATATTATTTATTATTTAGACTCTACAACATGATGATTCTTTTGTGCTTGCATCCGGTTCAGATCTTATGATTTTTCGAGTTTGGATTTGTGATATTTTGAAGACGAAGACTATTTTGACGGTGTGACGTGACACTTATTTTTGATATTTTGATCAAATTTTTGGCATTGCTAGACTATGTATTTGGACTCACATTATTTATTATTCGGACTTCACTTTTGGATGCTTCACATCTTTAGCAGGTTATTCTTTGAAGAATTTTGGGTGTATTATGATTCGAGAACTAGAGATATTTTTCAACCTTCTTGAAGCCGAAGTGTTCTTCTTATTGGATCTTCTATTTGATCATTGGGGTTATGACTAGTTTGAATATTTGGATCTTATTTTTATGCTTTATTGGTGGTGCTTTGAAGTAGAAGACCTTTACTGTTTAGAGATTCATGGCCAGCATCAGAGATTACAGACACTTCAGAGTTTCAGAGACATTTCATCATTTGGTTCTCATTATGTTTCATTTTATTGCCACACATGCTCGTCGGTTACTTTATTTTAGCCTGTTATCACTTCATTTGTATCCGCCATTATTTGCGAGCACTTAGGGAGAGAATGTTGGAGCATGTAAATGCTCTAAAAATTATGAGTGATAGTTAGGTTGTATTTTTCGCTTTATTGTATTGTTGGTGTTTTCACTCTCTTATATATAGAGAGAGGTGGTTATGTAATATGTAAGGGCACACTCAAAAATGTAGTTTCAAGAGATTGAAAGTGTGGTGGGATTTCTCCCACCAAGGGAGATTTATCTCTCCAAAGAATGTTCTTCATGTATTATCTTTTATCTCTTTTCTAGTATTTTATGGAACTACTCATCTTTATGTTCTTCATTTTTATGTTCGTTAAATCTCGAGATACTATTATTCCGCATCCACCGATCGTCAAAATGGGTTTCAACAATTTATGATCGCATTGGAATATTACTTCTAATCCTTTGAGTAATATGTTAAGGATAAAGTACTAACATTTGTAAGAATACACAGTGACAGAAATGAAGAGAGAAGCTGAAACGTGGAAAAGATAATTTGATCATGAATATCGAGCCCTTGCTGCTATTCATAGGATCAACAGAAAACTCATTTTCCTTAAATGTTTAATCTATATTCTTATAATTCAAATTGTTTATATAATTTTTCATGAGATTGTTCTGACTTATGTAAATGTAGAACATTCTAACATATTAAAGGAAAGTCATGAAATATACGAAACTAGTATAGTAACAATAGTTCAGACCTGATTTGAATATTTGAATGAGATGTATTATTATGGAATCATCTTCTTGGACATGTAAATGAGAATTGCATCACCAACTATCCAATTGGATACGATTTTGAAATTCATTTGACCACATGTCTTATGATAAATGCAAGTCTTATTTGTCAAGATGGATGACAAAAGCACTATGTTATAATGCAGATATGTGTTGGAAATAGTTTTACTAATGGAATATTTAAATTAATCACAATAGGTACTAATTCAAAGGCATCCAAAAGTTTTGGTGAAATGTATTTGTGAAATCATAGTCTTAAACATATAAATACGAAATTCATTACCAATTATATGGGAGGATAGGATTTTGGAAATCATTTGACCACAAGTCTTATGAAAAATGCAGTTCTTGTTAATCAAGATAGATGTTGAGAATATCACTTGGTGATGTGTGGAAAATCCAAACTCTAAGAAATATTGGGGAAAATCCTAACTTACAAAAGTAACTGGGAAAGATCCCAACTTAATAAATTCCGGGGAAGATCCTAACTTAAGAAATTCACTAGGGAAAATCCCAACTTAAGAAATTATAGGGAAGATCCCAACTTAAGAAATTCACTAAGGAACATCCCAAATTACAAAATATGTTCAGAAATAAGAGGGTTGACAAGTTACTAAAGCGTGAAATGATCCCCTTATTCACATCTCATAGTAAGATATCGTGCGTCCAAGAAATGTGTAGAAACCTAAACTCGTGAGAAAGAGGTTACTAACTCTTTAAACCTTATAGGGATTAAGTACCCTTAGTCGGATGAGAGATGATCAGTCTTTATTCGTAGCGACCAGGATCCTTGAATTTATGCAAATTGAAAACATTAGCTTAGGGTAGGTGTTAGCCTAGCTAACGCCCCTCCAATGCTTAAGTTAGTAATGGTCTTTTTTGGAAAAAATATACAAAATAATTTAAACAAAATCCAAGGGTAAAGAATGCATACGTCGAATATGTTGGAAAATGAAAGGCTTAACTTAAATGAAATACGCTTTTAGATGTGTGGCAAATCAGGATCTTGGCAAAGTATCTACTTCTAGGGTAGCCAACCAATATGCCCCCTTTCATGCTTTTGAATTGATAACATAGGGCCTTTCCCATATGGGTGTCAACTTTCTTGCATTAGGATCCTTGGTATTTTGGAAGGCTTTCCTAAGGACCAAGTCACCTACCTGGAATCTTCTGACTTTGATGTTTTTGTTGTATGCTTTGGCGATCCTTTGTTGATGAGAAGCAATGTGGATCCTCTCAAGATCCCTGCGTTCATCGATAGTGTCGAGATCCTAGGCTAGGATCTCATCGTTGTTCTCCTTATTTTGGAATTGGTATCTTGCTGTTAGGATCGCCACTTTAGTTGGGATCACAGCCTCTGTTCCAAACACCAAGGAATATGGGGTTTGACATGTGGCTTTTTTTGATGTAGTCATTTCCATCCATAAGATGAAAGGAAGTTCTTCAGCCTATCTTCCTTTCTTTTCATCTAGTCTTTTCTTCAAATTGTTGACTATGATCTTATTTCTAGATTCTGCTTGACCATTAGCTTGACGGTGAACAAGAGTGGACGTTATCATTTTAATTTTCCAACTGGTGGAAAAGTCTCTAGTTATTTTTCTTATGAATTGGGATCCGTTATCACATATGATTTTTGTCGGGATCTCGAACCTGGTCAAGATATTGTGTTTAATGAATGAGATTATTTCCTTGTATCTCAACTGAACAAAGGCTTCAGCTTCTATCCATTTTGAGAAATATTTCGTCTTCACTAGTGTGAAGACCTTTCCACCAGGAGCCTTTGGTAACTTGCCAACTATATCCATTCCCCATTTCATGAATGACCAAGAGGAGATGATAGGGTTCAGAGGTTTCTGCCGTTTGATGAAGGATGTTGATATGTATTTGACAAGCGTCACCATTTTGTGCATGTAAGAAGGCATCCTGGTTCATTGTTGGCCAATCGTACCCCGTCCTTAGTATTTTGGAGCATAAGGATCTACCCCTAGTGTGGTTGCCATAGTCTCCTCCGTATATGCCTTTTAGAACTTCTACAACTTCATGATCTTCTAAACATCTTTGCTACGGTCCTGCCATGGACTTCTTGTATAACTTCCCTTGGATCCTCACAAAGCGTGAGACCCTTATCTTGAATGCTTTGTCGCTTCTTTCCTCTTTTGGGATCGTTCAATTTCACAGGTCTTCTATAATGGGTTTGATCAATAATCTTGGAGGATCCCGATTATTCGGATCAATATCTTGACCGTTAGAACCTTGGTGAGTGGGTTGAGGACTACGATCCTCAATTATTTCATGTTGGTCGTCCAATCACGATCATCGGGATCTTATGGTCTATTGGCGGGATCCACAGTCGCTAGGATCATCACATAAATTATCGGGATCCTAGTATCTGGGGGGATCCTAAAGGTAGATCCTATATTGGATAATGCATCTCCTTTTACATTATCTTCCCTGGGAACTTGGTTTAGGCTAAAAGTTTCAAATTCAAAGGCTAATTTCTTAAGAATTTGAAGGTATGATGCTAGCCTTTCGCCTTTAACTGCATAGAATCCATTAAAGTGGTTAGTTATTAATAACAAATCGATGTATACCTGTTAGGAGTGTCAAACCCAACAAATAAAGGGGTACGATATACTCCAAAAGAATCCCACTATATTGTACTAAAAGGTAGTACAAGGTAGGGTAGGGTCGATCCACAGAGACACGGGACAATCGGTCTAATACCTTTTTGCGCAAGGTACTTGTTCACAAAAGATTAAAGAGGGGAGAGGGATGTTTGAATGCAATGATTAAACAAACGAATTAAAAACACAAGTAATCAGCTAAATGAGTGAATTAAATTCAGAATTTGTAAGGGCTCCAACTTCATGTATGACAACTTAGCAATGTGATTCAAAGATGACACAATATTCGTTTAGTTCTATCTAAGTTGGTACTTGAAAGTGTTAACAAGCTCTATGACTTCCCATTCACCACATTAATTAACCAAAACAAGCTCTTTGATTACCTCTAACCTTACTAACCTAATCTAAACAAGCTCTTAGAATTAGATTAAAAGATTGCATGAAGCTTTATGTGAATGTTCCCAACAACACCCAATGCTCCTCACATGCTCGGGAGTGTAAGAGTGTATCAATAAGATTTACACTAGATTTATTCAAAAGAATTCAATTTAGTTCTTGTTACTTGTTCAATTTCACAAAACAATTACGGATTTTGCAAAATAGATAACTTGAATGACCTAACCCTAATTCAAATGGCCAATAAGAATCACAATTAGAATCAAACATTCGATTAAAGCAAAATCAAATTCACTAGATAGAAATTGAAAACAAACATCATGTCATATGATTGAAATCACTACCAAGAAGTCAAAACATGGAATTGGAGAAACTAGGGTTCTAGCCACATATGGCTAGAACAAGATCACAAGAATAAAAGATGGAAGTAATGTGCAATTACAACTTACAAATACTAGAAATAATGTTTCGAAATGATTACTGATCAAACCCTTGCAAAAGCCTTCGAAATCCCCTATCAAAATGTGCTCTGATATGTTGTGTCTCTGTAAAAATGACCCTAACCCCGTAATATGAAAGATAGGAAAAACTGTCAAAATGCAGTTTTTGGGTCGAACACGGCCCGTGTCAAAATAGGCTAAACTGACACAGGTCGTGTTCAGCAGCCAACACAGCCTGTGTTGATTGGCACTAAACTGACACGGCCCGTGTTCAGCATGGTCAACAGCTTCTTCTTGGTCAAACACGCCCCGTGCCCACTTTTCAGTGTAAATCCAACACGGTCTGTGTACTCCTCTGACTCCGAATCCAAGCTTGATTTTTCCAACTTTTCCGTTCTTCGCCCGATCATCCCGAAATCTTCACCAATGCTTCCCGACACTTCCAAAAGCGCGTTCTAACCTCCGGTTTACCTGAGAAGAACATGAAAGTGTGCAAATAAGGTTGTTCTAGAGACTAGCATGAATGGGATGAAATGCACAAAAAATGAATAACAACTATGCTAAATAGATGCATAAATGGGACTAAAAGGTGTGCAAAAAGGTGCACAAAATGCCCCTAACAAATCTCCCCAAGCTTGGACCTTTCTTGTCCCCAAGAAAGCACAAGAATCAGACGAAACAGGATGATTTCTAGATGGCAAAAAGAAACATAGAGCAAAAGGGGATGGAAAGATCCTAAAGACTAGGAATGAATGCATGCAATGAAAATCATGAAAAAGAAAAATATGTACAAAAACACTTGAGAAACAAAATGAACCAAAGAAAAATTTAAGAACAAAAGCAATTTATGTACTTTTTATAAATAAATACGAATATGATCAGACTTTACATCAATGGGGATCCAATAATTAATACCTAGGCGACTATCCTGCT
Source organism: Lactuca virosa (assembly GCF_052849685.1). NCBI lineage: Eukaryota > Viridiplantae > Streptophyta > Magnoliopsida > Asterales > Asteraceae > Lactuca > Lactuca virosa. The sequence goes on along the minus strand of NC_136432.1, from coordinate 162,434,977 downwards.
ACCTTCCACATATCACAGACTCCCAAAGTGAGGAAGACCACTAAACGATGTAATCCAATAATCCAATCATAGTTTTATTTAAACTTTATACACCTTAATTAGCTTTTGCGAGCGGAAATAACACAGTTCGGGATCTCATGTCCTTAAGACTAGATGGTCAAGAATCAGAATCGACGCATTCTTAAGAACCCGTCATGGCAAATCAGCTCTCGCTGAAGCAGTGAGCCCACCCGAAGGTGCCGAGCTCCTACGCTTTCATTTTTTCGAGAGCCACAAGTATCATATCACACAGTTCTTCATTCGCCAGATTTGACTTTGAGATGACTTTTGATTTTGATTGAACTTGGATTTGTATCTTCATTTTGAGCTTGAGTTCTTCAATCAACTTTTGAATTTATGAGAATTTCTTCGATTGAGTACTTGAAATTTTGATTTGGGTACTGGATATGACAGTTGTACCCGTTCTTCTTTCTTGACTGTGTGGATCTGATACTTAAGCTCTCTGTTACCGCGAGGGTAACGCATTTCAACAAATAGGTCCGTGTTTTGTGGGTCCAGAGTTGTCAATAAAGATTCTTTTTAAACATTCAGAAGTAAATCATCCTAAAGCTGTTATTACCGCCTCCAAAACGTTTCAGTATGCCATTTTTTATTATCTAAATTCGGGGTCTCGAATTACGGTGTTTGCGTCCCCTAGTCATGACAGCTGATTCTACACTTCCGGTGACAGTCCGGTCGCTTAGGAATTTTTTCATTTTGATTTCTTGCTTTCCCACTTCATGGAGCTATCATATGTAAAGAGTGTCATCATCTCGTATAATTTCTTTTTTCTTTTATTTTTGAAAATAGGATGCAAAAAGCTTTGAAACTGAAGCAAAGAGGAAAAATATTTTTGGGTTTTATATTTTAAAATGCAGCGTGCAAAAGTAAATATATTTTTTTTTGTTTTTGTTTTTGTTTTTTTTTTGTTTTTTTGTTTTTTTTAAATGCATGAATGAACCTAAATGCATAGTGTACAACTCTACCCCTCCCCAAGCTTAAAGATAAGCATCGTCCCGATGCTCGGAGAGGGTGGAACAACCTATTGCGGAGGAGGAGGAAGCGGGTGGTACCCGGTTGGGTGAGAGTCCAAAATAATCACAAGTGCACACAAATTGAATTTTTAAGCAAAATATGGACGATTAAAGATATGGAAAGAATTTACCGAATCGTTCTTGGAGCCATGCAGTTGATGAGAACCTCCTCTTCAACCTCCCCAAGATTGCCTACATGAAGTATCAAGCCCAAAAGTACAAAACAAATTGTGAAAGTTTCGGACCTAGGGGTTCTTGGAAGAGAGAAATTGTTTTTGGGGTGAGTTATGGGTTAATGGGGTGATAAAAACCATATTTGACAATAAACTCAATTTTTTTTTGCTGCTGCGTCAACACGGCCCATGTTAATTTGCACTAAACTGACACGGCCCGTGTTCAGCAAAAAAACGCTGAAAATGGTATTAGACTTTTAACACGGCCCGTGTTTATTTTAGGTCAAAATGGGCACGAACCGTGTACGCCTCCGCATGCAAATGCAAAATTTTGAACCCCCGAAATCCCAAATCGTTCAGAAAAATGATTTTTGTACCCCGAGATTCATTATGAAGGCTTAAAAACATGTTGCAACACATTTGGAACATTAAAAACTAAAAACTTCAAAAAACGTAAATGTTTTGAAGTAAAAGACGAAAATACCCCCGGGTTGCCTCCCGGTTAGCCGCCCTTGTTTTAAGTCGTTGGCTCGACTTAGCCCCAGAATATGCTTCATTCTAATTATGTGGGCCTTTCCAACACATCAACATTCTCGCCACCTCCTTCAATGGGACATTCACCCTTTCTTTGGCTTTCTTTTTTCGCACAAACCAAGAAGGATTTAAACCCTTAATATCGGAGACTGTCCACTTGATCCTTCTTTGGTATTTATTAAGCAGGGTTGTCAACTCCTTCTCTTCCTTCTTCAATATTTTATTTGATTTGATGACCGGTTGAGTGCTCTCCTTCTCGACATGTATTATCTTTAAAGGGTCCGGTGGAGTTTTTGCTCCCGAATCCTGTGCTTGTTCCACCAGTGGAAGGAATTTGGCTTTGGTAGTGGGTGGCTTGGGTTTCATATCATCGATGCTCATATGCTTCGTGTCATCAATAAACTCCAAAATCTCCAGCACCTCATTATTCATATCGAACTCCTTTGCAAGCTCTTTGGCTTTGTCCCTGTCTAGTTTTCGTGACAAAACTAACTCTAGAAATTCATTGTTAGACAAGTTTAAACCCTTTTTAGTTGAGGGCTGGATCAAATTCACAAGATTGACAAATTGAACATCGGAAGGAACCTTTTTTGCTTCATGAACATTAAATTTGATAACTTCATTATCAAATTCCATACTTAAAGTTTCGTTGTAGACATCAATTTTTGTTTTAGAAGTTTTAAGAAAAGGTCTACCCAAAAGTATGGAACTTGAACTTGGAGAGTCATCATCTCCCATATCTATGACATAAAAATCAGCAGGGAAAACAAATTCATCGACTTGCACTAACACGTCCTCTTATACACCCTTTGGGTGTACCAAAGACCGGTCGACAAATTGGATGATCACGCCGATTTTGCTTAATGTTCCTACACCAATCGATTTAAAAATAGAATATGGTTGGACATTTATGGATGCACCTAGATCGAGCATGGCTCGAGGTACATTAAGATTCCCCAATTTGCATCGCACGGTAAAGACACCGGGATCCTTGCACTTCGGGGGCATCTTCTTTTTCAAAACCGTGGATACATTCTCCCCAACTGTTACAATTTGGTTTCCTTTTACTTTCTTTTTAGATACACAAAGATCCTTAAGGAACCTTGCATATCTAGGTACCTGCTTAATGGCCTCAAGGAGTGGAATGTTGATTTGAACTATTTTGAACATTTGCATAATCTCACTCTCCTCCCGTTCTTTCTTCGTGCTCTTTAATCTTTCAGGAAATGCAGCAGGTGTGGCTTTAGACTCAGTGATGAACGGCTTCTTTTCAGTTATTTTATCTTCCTTCTTCTCTTGTTTGGTTGCCTCTTCGACCACTATTTCTTCTCCCTCTTGATCAACCGACACTTTTGGACCATGTTAACTCTTTCCGCCTCTCAGTGTGATGGCACACACGTTGTGCCTTGGGTTCGTTTCAGTTTGGGCGGGCAACTTTCCTTGAGATTCTAATTTGCTTACGGAAGTAGCAAGTTGTGAAATTTTTTCTCTAACTTCTTTATGCTTGCTTTTGTTTCTTGTTGGAAAGCTTGTGTACTAGTTGCCAAACTCTTCACTATGTCCTCTAAGGACATACTTGATGAACCCGCTTGTTGAGGAGGCTGTTGTGGCTGCCTTGGCTAAAAGTTATGTGGTGGAAAAGTTGGTCTTTGTTGGTATTGATGTGGTTAAGTTGGTTGATAACTTCCCTGTTGATTTCCTACCCAACCTTGACTGTTGTTCCATATTTGATCACCCCGTGGCTGCTCATATCCCCTTTGATTTGACCCAGGAAAGCCTCCCATGGCTTTTGCTTCTTCATAATCCTCATCTTGAAGTTGAGGGCACATGTCGGTTGGGTGCCCCACTTCAGTGCAAATACGACAAGGGCGGGGTATGGGCTGCACACCTTTGTCTATAGCTAGCATCATAACCACTTTTGTAAGATCAGACAATTGAGCTTCAATTTGAGGAGTTTGGACTTCCTTTACACCCGGGGGTGCATCCGTGTACCATTATTCATCATTACTTGAATGCTTAGAATATTCAGCCATGTTTTTTATTAGATTGCGGATTTCGGTTGGAGTCTTGTCGGGTAAAGATCGGCTACTGGAGGCATTAAGAAGCCTTCTTTCCATTGGAGTCATGCCTTCAATGAAGTATTGGAGGAGCTGGTATTAGGTGATTCCATGCTTTGGAAATCGGGCACAAAGTTTCTTGAATCTCTCCTAATATTTGTGAAAAACTTCTCTCTTATGTTGCTTGATCCCAATGATTTCCCTCCGTAGGGCTGAAGCTTTCATCTCTGGGACGTATTTGTCCAAAATGAGGCGTGCAAGATCTACCCAAGTAGTAACCGTCCCCGGTGGGAGGTCATTGAGCCAGTCTTTTGCTGCGTCTTGCACCGCGAAGGGGAATGCCCTAAGCTTAATTTGATCCTCCGTGACATTGTGTGGCTTCATGCCCACACACACAACATGGAACTCAGTTAGAAACTTGGGAGGATCTTCATTTTCCAAGCCTCTAAAGGTGGGGAGTAAGTAGATGAGTCTGGATTTTAGTTCTAAGTTGGTGGCTGTCGGATATGTGATGCAAAGAGGTTGTTGAGTAACCTCTTGCCTTGACCATTGACGGAGAGTTTGTTCAGGTGGTGGTTTTGGAGGTGGATTCCCTCCATGGTTATCTCCCATGGTGTGAGTAGTGGTTGAAGTTTCTGTGGGTGTAGTGTTTGGGATATTATGAGTAGGCGAAGAGGGTGGAGTGGTATTTATGGGTAAGGAATGTTGTGGTGAGAGTGAGAGAGTTTCTGTTTCGGATGCGCACAGACTTGAGAGGGGTATATCCTCCCAAATGTTAATGACCGGAGGGATAGATGATGAAGAAGTCCTGGAACCCAGTTGCCTATTACGAAGCTTGTCTTGCTTCCGTAACCTCTTTGCAGTCTTCTCTAAACGCCGAGTCAATTGGCAATGGCGTACCTGTATGAAAAGATCTTGGCATAAAACAATTAGTAACACCGTGTCCCCGGAAACGACGGCAATTTGTTAGGAGTGTCAACCCCACAAAATAAAGGGGTACGATATACTCCAAAAGAATCCCACTATATTGCACTAAAAGGTAGTACAAGGCAAGTAGGGTCGATCCATAGAGACACGGGACAATCGGTCTAATACCTCTTTGTGCAAGGTACTTATTCACAAAAGATTAAAGAGGGGGGGGGGGGGGTTGAATGCAATGATTAAAGAAACAAATTAAAAACACAAGTAATCAGCTAAATGAGTGAATTAAATTCAGAATTTGTAAGGGCTCCAACTTCATGTATGACAACTTAGCAATGTGATTCAAAGATGACACAATATTCGTTGAGTTCTATCTAAGTTGGTACTTGAAAGTGTTAACAAGCTCTAACACTTCCCATTCACCACATTAATTAACCAAAACAAGCTCTTTCATTAACCCTAACCTTACTAACCTAATCTAAACAAGCTCTTAGAATTAGATTAAAAGATTGCATGAAGCTTTATGTGGATGTTCCCAACAACACCCAATGCTCCTCACAAGCTCAGGAGTGTAAGAGTGTATGAATAAGATTTACATTAGATTTATTCAAAAGAATTCAATTTAGTGCTTGTTACTTGTTCAATTTCACAAAACAATTACGGATTTTGCAAAATAGATAACTTGAATAACCAAACCCTTATTCAAATGGCCAATAACAATCATAATTAGAATCAAACATTCGATTAAAGCAAAATCAAATTCACTAGATAGAAATTGAAAACAAACATCATGTCATATGATCGAAATCACTACCAAGAATTCAAAACATGGAATTGGAGAAACTAGGGTTCTAGCCACACATGGCTAGAACAAGATCACAAGAATAAAAGATGGAAGTATTGTGAAATTACAACTTACAAATACTAGAAATAATGTTTCGAAATGATTACTGATCAAACCCTTGAAAAAACCTTCGAAATCCCCTCTCAAAATGTGCTCTAATATGTTGTGTCTCTGTAAAAATGACCCTAACCCGTAAAATGAAAGATAGGAAAACTGTAAAAAAGCAGTTTTTGGCTCGAACACGGCCCGTGTCAAAATAGGCTAAACTGACACGGGTCGTGTTCAGCAGCCAACACGGCCCATGTTCAGCATGGTCAACAACTTCTTCTTGGTCAAACACGCCCCGTGCCCACTTTTCAGTGTAAATCCAGCACGACCTGTGTACTCCTCTGACTCCGAATCCAAACTTGATTTTTCCAACTTTTCCGTTCTTCGCCCGATCATCCTAAAATCTTCACCAATGCTTCCCGACACTTACAGAAGCACGTTCTAACCTCCGGTTTACCTGAAAAGAACATGAAAGCGTGCACATAAGGTTGTTCTAGAGACTAGCATGAATTGGATGAGATGCACGAAAAATGAGTAACAACTATGCTAAATAGATGCATAAATGGGACTAAAAGGTGTGTGTGACAACCGTCAAAATTGAGTCAAGTCAAAGTCAAACAAAGTCAACAAGTCAAAACCAATCGACTCAATTAACCCTTGTATATTAGGGTTTACACTATGTAATTACCGTACAATGCAATATTTTAATGAGAGAAACATTATTTGGAAAGTTCGTGTGTTGAATTTCCTAAGTCTCAAATGCAGTAAACATTGAACCAAAACGATAAAAAAAATTATTGCACACTCACCGGGAGTGTGTACGACACTAAAACACGGTTTAACGGGGTTTACGAACCTTGCGTTGTGAAGTCGGACACTCAAATTAATCACAAACGAAACATCTCTAAATCGTTTTCACTCTATCTCTTTCTATTTGAAATCTCTCCCAAATCTCTCTCAAAAGTTACTTTAACTTTTTGTAATCATTCGGGCCATCCCGACCCTTAACCGGATCAAAAACCACTTGAAACGAGATAAAAACGAGTAAAATAACCTTAAGGAACCAAAACCCTCCTATTAGAAGCGAAAACTCTCATGAGAAGCCTCTCAGGACCGAAGCCTCTCAGGACCGAAGCCTCTCATGAGAAGCCTCTTAGGACCGAAGCCTCTCATTAGAAGCCTCTCAGGACAGAAGCCTCGCATGAGAAGCCTCTCAGACAGCCCATGCGAGAGGTCTCGCAGACGGCCCCTTTTTACCGGTTTTTCGACTACGACTTCGTTTTAACTCCGTTTTTCATTATTTTAACGTGGGATTTTCACCCATAACTTTATTTTATAAACTAAGGCCCCAAAATATATAAATCTCCAGGGTTTTTGTAAAAATGTATTAAAAGAATTGGTGGTTGGACTAATTATTGAGGGAATATTTGTTTTTCCTTATTTTATGACAAAAGCAAGCCACCACCACCTTACTCTATGATCAGCCATTCTTTCCATCCACCCCTTGTCTCCTTGGGGGACCTTTACACCCTATCTCCAGCTCTTCCCACGTTCTAAGAGCTGGAGGATTGGTCCTCTCTCCTCATTCTCCTTAAAAGCCCTTTCATTCTACACTTAGCAACCAAGAACACTCTCCAAAATTCTCTCATCTTTTCTCTCAACTTCAAGAACTTCAAGGCTTTCTCCAGGGATTTCTTTCTTCAATTAGTAAGTATCTTCATCATTCACATAATTATTAAACTCCATTCTACTCAAATCATTGATATCTTACACAAATTCCATCTTATTCGGTGTTAGATTCTCGAATCATCAAGACATCTTCTTAGTGTTCTTGGGTTGAACACTTCCTCTCTCTCACTTTCATCTACTGAAACCACATAAGGTGAGTTCATACCCCTACATTTACATGTTTTTCTTAAGTTTTAAGGGGGGAATACAAGTAAAATCATCACGAACACAATTAAACTTTTTCTATCAGATTACATCACAAAAGATAAACTTCGATCACGGACTGTTTTGGTCAACTTAAATATTTTAGTTTTCAAAACTGTTCCAGATGCAAGTAGTTCAAACTCTTAGCTTTAAAATGGCTACTTGCACATCTCCATATGATTTTTCTACAATTTATGGTGATTTTTACAAAACTGCCTATCATTTCAGAGGCAAACCCGGACCAGTCTGTGATTATGAACATTTTCACCTCTGTTAGAGATCACTAAAAATCAGGATAAAATTTACAAACAAGCTAGACTCATATTCCAAACTCTCAGAATTTGCGGATTTGGATTTAGAGCTTTGATGATTTTTCTATAAATTTTCTAAGAACAGTAACAGAAACTGTATACAACAAAAAGTTGTTGTCAATTTCATTTCACCTTGTAACGTGTTGAGCAAGGTGTATATCTTTATGTGATTATATGTTATTGCAATATATGACATTTTATCTTAATATTTAGACACACATCAGTTTACAAATGGATTTGGACATATAAAATATAAAGAATAACAAGTGATTATAATCAAAGTACAACCGATACATTCAAACATTTAATAAACTATTTTGAATATAGTTTGCATACATTAGTACGTACTACCCTTGGTTGATAAACTATAATAGGTATAGTTTATGATACATTACATAATACATACATTTAAAAAGGGTACATTTATACAAAGGATATTTTCATTAAGCAAGGTACGACCATACGGTACCAAGTTTTCATAACACGTAATTCCGTTAATGACTTTATGAAACATTACATAACACATACATTTAAAAAGGGTACATTTATACAAAGGATATTTTCATTAAGCAAGGTACGGCCATACGGTACCAAGTTTTCATTACACTACACGTAAATTCGTTAATGACTTCTGTGAGACATTCGATTCAATTTACAAATAAGTCATGTATTATAACCAGAGTCTCCTCGAGGGAGAGCGTGATAGTTGTGTATAGATCTATATTGGGTTTGACAAACCCACACCGAAACTGCATGCAACAGTTAGACCGATAGGTCTGGGGTGACAAATGTCATAACATTTCCGACGCCTGAAGAACGTCGTTTCAGGCCAACTAGGTCATAGCATGGTTATAATAACTCACATGTGGTATTAACAAACATAGAATTTACGGGGATTTCACTAAAATCAAACGAGTTTATGTCGATTTAAACTTGCATTGTTTTACTATAAGGAACGAACACTACTTGTACATTTCGGTCTTTGGGTTTTAAGACTACATTTACACATTAAGGAAAATATTGGGTTTTCTGGAACGAACACTACTTTTACAAGAAAAGGCTTTAATAAACTCACATAAAGTATTAATGAATATTGGAATTTACGGGAACTTCATTAAAATTAAACGAGTTTATGTCGATTTAAACTTACATTATTTCTTATAAGTAAGAAAAGTTACTTATACATTTCGGTCTTTGGATTTAAGACTACATATACATTTTAAGGAAAATATTGGATTTTTCTAAAACAAATACTACTTTTACAAACGAAAGGCTTTTAATAATACCAAACAAAAGCTTATGAACTCACCAACCTTTGTGTTGACACTTTTTCAAACAACTTGTATTCTCAGGAAATCATTAAACAGGTAACCAAGTGCTTTTGAGGATGGGACGCTAAGGCGTCTACTATTTCATATTTTGTCAACATATTGTAATTGATTCGTAAACATGTAATTCATACAATGATGTAACTTTTTCAATTATATATATGTTGGTTGTGTTTGCTTGAATTACTATTACAATTGTTGTTATGATACTATACATGAAGTCCTCCACCCCCGGACATTTCCGCCATCCTTGGTTTGGGGGTGTGACAGATTGGTATCAGAGCATAGTTTATAGTGAATTATGTATATCAAACCATATAAGATATACAAACTATAAACACAATTGGGACTAATAGTCTCTGATTTGTGCATTTTTCAAATAAATATACTTTTAGAAAATAAATGATTTTCTTGATTAAAGTATACATACATACATTACATGCTCGCATGGTATCATAACTAGCGAAAACATAAAGCAAAAGAAGAAGAGTTGAACATTTTGAGTATGCCTTAGTATATGTGGATTAAGTCTGGGAAGGATATAGCCTGATCAACTATATCTGTCCGGGAATTGACTTGCATATACCGGGGGATGGTCAGGATGGGCAACAAATCTAACAAACCTAATAACACACTACAAAGGATACTTTAAGAACTCAAAACTAAACATTTACAAATACTATAGGAGTATTTTGTGTTACTATAATAAATTATCTGAGAATTAAATAGGTCTTTATTTATAGATCAATAGCTGCTAAGTGGATGCGCTAAGGTCATATGTAACTAAGATGCTATAGACTTAGAATTTATGTATCTTTGTTTCACTTCCTGTCCTTGTTTGGTTGTGGTCTTGGAGTTAGGGTCATCTATTCGAAGGACTATTATATCTTAATCACATATGACTGGTATGCACTTTGCAACTAATGAAGTAACCGATAAAGATCTTTTTAAAACATAAATATATTAATTATGTCCCGACTAAATTAGTATGTGTGAAACTTTTACAAACGGTCATATACTTGGAAACAAGAAGCTGCTTTCCAAATGTTAAAACAAGCCCTATGCAGAGCACCGATCTTGTCTCTCCCAGAGGGAACCAAAGACTTCGTAGTGTACTGTGATGCTTCGAATCAAGGCCTCGGATGTGTGCTCATGCAGAGAGGGAAGTTTATCGCGTATGCATCAAGACAGCTTAAGACGCACGAGGTTAATTATACTACGCACGACCTGGAATTAGGAGCAGTAGTATTCGCTTTGAAGATCTGGAGACACTACCTATACGGCACGAAATGCACTATCTTCACTGATCACAAAAGTCTTCAGCATATCCTCAATCAGAAAGAGCTCAACATGCGACAGAGGAGATGGGTAGAGTTGCTGAATGACTACGAGTGCGAAATTCGTTATCATCCGGGCAAGGCCAATGTAGTGGCCGATGCTCTAAGCAGGAAGGAGTACTCGGGCCGCCGAGTAAAATCCTTAACAATGACAATCCATTCCCACCTGACCATACAAATCAAGGAAGCTCAACTGGAAGCTTTGAAACCAGAAAAGGTGGCAGGAGAGACATTAAGGGGAATGGATAAAAACTTAGAAGTCAAGGATGATGGAGCACGTTATATCATGAACCGGATTTGGACACAGAAGTTCGGTGGACTCCGAGACGTCATCATGAATGAAGCACACAAGACTCGATACTCCATCCATCCCGGGTCGGATAAGATGTATCTGGACCTCAAGAAATTATACTGGTGGCCGAACATGAAAGCTGAGATTGCTACCTATGTGAGCAAGTGCCTGACTTGCGCCAAGGTCAAAATCGAATACCAGAAACCATCCGGGCTATTACAACAGCCGAATATACCTGAGTGGAAGTGGGAACGAATAACCATGGACTTCATAACCAAGCTGCCTAAGACATCGGGCGAGCTTGACACCATATGGGTAATCGTAGACAGATTGACCAAATCAGCACACTTCCTACCGATAAAAGAAACCGACAAGATGGAGAAGCTGACTAGAACGTACATCAAAGAGATTGTACGACTCCATGGTGTGCCGATATCCATTATCTCCGATAGAGATAGTAGATTTACCTCACGGTTTTGGCAGTCTCTACAAAAATCCTTGGGAACTAGGCTTGACATGAGTACGGCCTACCACCCACAAACCGACGGATAGAGCGAACGAACCATTCAAACGTTGGAAGACATGTTAAGAGCTTGTGTGATAGACTTGGGTAAAGCATGGGATACCCATCTACCGCTTATCGAATTCTCCTACAATAACAGCTATCATACTAGCATCAAAGTCGTTCCATTCGAAGCTCTTTACGGTCGCAAATGCAGACCACCCCTGTGTTGGGCTGAGGTGGGGGATACACAGCTAGCTAGAGGGCAAGTCTCTAATAGCACCCTCACTGGCCCTGAAATCATAAGGGAAAAGAGTCTCGAGATCGGCAAAAGAGTTACGCAGACAAACAACGCAAACCCTTGGAATTCCAGGTGGGTGATCGTGTACTACTAAACGTTACCCCTTGGAAAGGAATGATACGATTCGGCAAACGCGGGAAACTAAATCCAAGGTACATCGGGCCATTCGAAATCCTTGCTAGGATTGGGCCAGTAGCATACAAACTTCGATTACCTCAGGAACTCGACAAAGTACATCCCACATTTCACGTGTCGAACCTAAAGAAGTGTTTGTCTGGTGAGACACTCGTAACACCACTCGACGAAATCGAAGTTAACAAAAATCTCCACTTCGTGGAGGAACCAGTCAAAATCATGGATCGGGAAATCAAACGAACGAAATAAAGCCGTATTCCCATCGTGAAGGTCCGTTGGAACGCTAAACGAGGGCCTGAGTTCACCTGGGAACGCGAAGATCAAATGAAACAAAAATACCCACATCTTTTCCCAAACTCTTGATGTCCCAGTCAAATGCAAATTTCGGGATGAAATTCCTTCTAACGGGGGGATGATGTGACAACCGTCAAAATTGAGTCAAGTCAAAGTCAAACAAAGTCAACAAGTCAAAACCAATCGACTCAATTAACCCTTGTATATTAGGGTTTACACTATGTAATTACTGTACAATGCAATATTTTAATGAGAGAAACATTATTTGGAAAGTTCGTGTGTTGAATTTCCTAAGTCTCAAATGCAGTAAACATTGAACCAAAACGATAAAAAAAATTATTGCACACTCATCGGGAGTGTGTACGACACTAAAACACGGTTTAACGGGGTTTACGAACCTTGCGTTGTGAAGCCGGACACTCAAATTAATCACAAACGAAACCTCTCTAAATCGTTTTCACTCTATCTCTTTCTATTTGAAATCTCTCCCAAATCTCTCTCAAAAGTTACTTTAACTTTTTGTAATCATTCGGGCCATCCCGACCCTTAACCGGGTCAAAAACCACTTGAAACGGGGTAAAAATGAGTAAAATAACCTTAAAGAACCAAAACCCTCCTATTAGAAGCGAAAACTCTCATGAGAAGCCTCTCAGGACCGAAGCCTCTCAGGACCGAAGCCTCTCATGAGAAGCCTCTCAAGACCGAAGCCTCTCATTAGAAGCCTCTCAGGACAGAAGCCTCGCATGAGAAGCCTCTCAGACAGCCCATGCGAGAGGTCTCGCAGACGACCCCTTTTTACCGGTTTTTCGACTACGACTTCGTTTTAACTCCGTTTTTCATTATTTTAACGTGGGATTTTCACCCAAAACTTTATTTTATAAACTAAGGCCCCAAAATATATAAATCTGCAGGGTTTTTATAAAAATGTATTAAAAGAATTGGTGGTTGGACTAATTATTGAGGGAATATTTGCTTTTCCTTATTTTATGACAAAAGCAAGCCACCACCACCTCACTCTATGATCAGCCATTCTTTCCATCCACCCCTTGTCTCCTTGGGGGACCTTTACACCCTATCTCCAGCTCTTCCCACGTTTTAAGAGCTGGAGGATTGGTCCTCTCTCCTCATTCTCCTTAAAAGCCCTTTCATTCTACACTTAGCAACCAAGAACACTCTCCAAAATTCTCTCATCTTTTCTCTCAACTTCAAGAACTTCAAGGCTTTCTCCAGGGATTTCTTTCTTCAATTAGTAAGTATCTTCATCATTCACATAATTATTAAACTCCATTCTACTCAAATCATTGATATCTTACACAAATTCTATCTTATTCGGTGTTAGATTCTCGAATCATCAAGACATCTTCTTAGTGTTCTTGGGTTGAACACTTCCTCTCTCTCACTTTCATCTACTGAAACCACATAAGGTGAGTTCATACCCCTACATTTACATGTTTTTCTTAAGTTTTAAGGGGGGAATACAAGTAAAATCATCAAGAACACAATTAAACTTTTTCTATCAGATTACATCACAAAAGATGAACTTCGATCACGGACTGTTTTGGTCAACTTAAATATTTTAGTTTTCAAAACTGTTCCAGGTGCAAGTAGTTCAAACTCTTTGCTTTAAAATGGCTACTTACACATCTCCATATGATTTTTCTACAATTTATGGTGATTTTTACAAAACTGCCTATCATTTCAGAGGTAAACCCGGACCAGTCCGTGATTATGAACATTTTCACCTCTGTTAGAGATCACTAAAAATCATGATAAAATTTACGAACAAACTAGACTCATATTCCAAACTCTCAGAATTTGCGGATTTGGATTTAGAGCTTTCATGATTTTTCTATAAATTTTCTAAGAACAGTAACAGAAACTGTATACAACAAAAAGTTGCTGTCAATTTCATTTCACCTTGTAACGTGTTGAGCAAGGTGTATATCTTTATGTGATTATATGTTATTGAAATATATGACATTTTATCTTAATATTTAGACACACATCAATTTACAAATGGATTTGGACATATAAAATATAAAGAATAACAAGTGATTATAATCAAAGTACAACCGATACGTTCAAACATTTAATAAACTATTTTGAATATAGTTTGCATGCATTACTACGTACTACCCTTGGTTGATAAACTATAATAGGTATAGTTTATGATACATTACATAATACATACATTTAAAAAGGGTACATTTATACAAAGGATATTTTCATTAAGCAAGGTACGGCCATACGGTACCAAGTTTTCATAACACGTAATTCCGTTAATGACTTTATGAAACATTACATAACACATACATTTAAAAAGGGTACATTTATACAAAGGATATTTTCATTAAGCAAGGTACGGCCATACGGTACCAAGTTTTTATTACACTACACGTAAATTCGTTAATGACTTTTGTGAGACATTCGATTCAATTTACAAATAAGTCCTGTATTGTAACCAGAGTCTCCTCGAGGGAGAGCGTGATACTTGTGTATAGATCTATATTGGGTTTGACAAACCCACACCTAAACTGCATGCAACAGTTAGACTGATAGGTCTGGGGTGACAAATGTCATAACATTTCCGACGCCTGAAGAACGTCGTTTCAGGCCAACTAGGTCATAGCATGGTTATAATAACTCACATGTGGTATTAACAAACATAGAATTTACGGGGATTTCACTAAAGTCAAACGAGTTTATGTCGATTTAAACTTGCATTGTTTTACTATAAGGAACGAACACTACTTGTACATTTCGGTCTTTGGGTTTTAAGACTACATTTACACATTAAGGAAAATATTGGGTTTTCTGGAACGAACACTACTTTTACAAGAAAAGGCTTTAATAAACTCACATAAAGTATTAATGAATATTGGAATTTACGGGAACTTCATTAAAATTAAACGAGTTTATGTCGATTTAAACTTACATTATTTATTATAAGTAAGAAAAGTTACTTATACATTTCGGTCTTTGGATTTAAGACTACATATACATTTTAAGGAAAATATTGGATTTTTCTAAAACAAATACTACTTTTACAAACGAAAGGCTTTTAATAATACCAAACAAAAGCTTATGAACTCACCAACCTTTGTGTTGACACTTTTTCAAACAACTTGTATTCTCAGGAAATCATTAAACAGGTAACCAAGTGCTTTTGAGGATGGGACGCTAAGGCGTCTACTATTTAATATTTTGTCAACATATTGTAATTGATTCGTAAACATGTAATTCATACAATGATGTAAAATTTTCAATTATATATATGTTGGTTGTGTTTGCTTGAATTACTATTACAATTGTTGTTATGATACTATACATGAAGTCCTCCACCCCCGGACATTTCCGCCATCCTTGGTTTGGGGGTGTGACAGTGTGCAAAAAGGTGCAAAAAATGCACCTAACAATACCTAAAGATCTTGGATTTGAAGATCCTTGGCTAGTTGCAGTCCCATGATTAATGCTTCGTATTCTAGTTCAATGTTTGTTGCATCAAATTCACAGCTGACGGACAAGGGTAGTATGTCCCCCTGTGGTGATTTTAGTATGATCCCAAGGCCAGTTCTTCTTTGTTTGGATGCTCCATCTGTGAAGATCGTCCATCTTCCCATGTTTTCTTATTCTAGAATTTGACGAGTTTCCATTTCCACTTCGTCTTTTAGATCATCACTAAAGTCAACCACAAAGTCTTCTAGTGCTCTTGATTTTATTGCGGATCTTGGCTCATACTTTATGTCATATATGCTTAGCTTCACCGAGCACTTGGCCATCCTTCTTGACATCTTTGGTTTTCTCATAACATTTTTATTTGGAAAATTAGTTTTTACATGTATTGTAGGAGTTTCAAGATAATGTCTTAACTTAGTAGAAGCTATAACTAGTGCAAGTATTAGCTTTTCGAAATGAGAATACCTGGTCTCTACATCTAGGAGACTTTTACTTACGTATTAAATGGGATGTTGGTCCTCGTCAAGATCCTTGGCTAGAACTACACATACAACATTTTAGGAAACTGAGAGGTATTGGAGGAGGGGATCTACATCTAATGGTTTACTAATAGGGTTGCTGAACTTAAATAGTTTTTAAGTTCTTGGAAGGCATTTTCGTGCTCTTTGGTCTACTTAAACTTATTTTTTTACTTTGTTCCACCCGTAGTTGGGGATCATAGATCAATTATGGCTTTGATTCGTTCAGGGCTTGCTTCTATACCCCTCTTGGTGACCATATATCCTAGAAACTTTCCTGACTTCATCCCAAAGTGACATTTGGAGGGATTCAGTTTCATGTTGTAATCGTATAAAATGTCAAAGGCCTCTAGAAGATCTGTAAGGTGATCTTCGGCTCTTGTAGACTTGAAAACCATGTCATCAATGTAGACTTCCCTGTTGTCCCCCATTTTGCCCTTCAACATTCGATTCACTACTCTTTGGTATGTTTCCCCTAAATTTATATGACCAAACACATGGAAATATAGAAATATATACATGTGGGGGTTATGAAGATAGTATCCTCTTGATCAGATGGTTCCATCTGTATCTATTGGAATCCGACGGAATCGTCCATGAATCATAGTAGCCCATGTCATGTAGTGGCATCCATCATCAAGTATGTGTGTGGTAAAAGGAAAGGATCCTTAGGGCGGGCCTTATTGAGATCCATGTAACCTACACACTCTCCATTTGCCATTCTTCTTTTTTACCACAACCATGTTGGCTTTCCATCTTGGGAACTTTGCCTCTTTAATCATTACTGCCTTGATAAGTTTTTCAACTTCTTCTTGAATGATTTGGTTCCTATCAGGAGCAAATTTCCTTCTTTTTTGTTGTACAGGCCTGAAAGAAGGATCTATGTTGAGTTTATGAGTTATAATCTCTTAGTCTATACCAATCATATCCTCGTGTTTACAAGTGAAGGTTTTATTTTTGTTCTTTAAGAACTTTATTAGTTCTTGTTCGATTTGTTATGGTATTTAGGATCATTTGAGGACTTTGGCTTCAAGATCCTCAAGGTTTAAGGGCACTTCCTTTACGTCTTTCACTCTTGCTTCTAGCATGTATCATGCCCTCTGCTTTGATTGCTACGCTTTTCGTGTGTCGTTGAAGACTTCATTGAGGTCTTGTAGCACTCTTTAGATTCTTGTTGATCCCTTATGTTTTGGTCAAAAATCAATTGAGTTAATATCAAGCAAATTGAATGAGAGTCTATGGTGTTGTAGGTAAAGTGATTATCAAGATTAGAACAATATTGTACAAGTGATTTACAAGGAAAGCCTATGATCCTTGCTAGGATCTCCGACTTAAAACCTTGGGAGATGATAATGATCACCTGCCTTGTTAATTTCTATTGATTGAAATATGGATTACGAAAATGAAAGTAAGTAAACGAGTACAGGTATTGCAGTGAGTCTAGGTGTGTATAGTATGCGAAGTACATGTGTATTTATAGTCTAGTTTAAGTAACAATAAGTCCGATATTTCTAGGAACCTCTCAAATTAATATGAACACATTGGCTTGACTTAGTATTTTCGAGTCATCTATCTAGTAAAAGCTTTTCTTCGTTATGAGTTAATCTTGTTTTGACTATTTATGCACATGTGAGAGAAGGACCAGATATATATTTGTTAGAAATGTTAGGAATAATAGTAACGATAACGGTCAGGAGTCTGAGATATGTTCGGGATCCTGAAAGTTTATGAATATCCGGGATCCTGAATAGTATTGATGATCTCGGCCCTAACAATTGCCCCCAAATTATACTTGCGAAATATTAAAGTTATTCTTTGAATATTTAGAGGTATAATTTAAATAAAAAGGAAGAGTAAGATTTTTGAAATTTTAACGGATATGGAAAATTGAATCCCAACAGATAGAATTCTAGCTATTGATATAGGCATGATTATCTGTCAAATCATCCTGCTTCCTTTTGGTGATCCTCTCATAAATAGGGCATTCGGGTTCTCGATTCCCCCTTACTTTTTCAGCTCTCTTCCAGACGCTATTGAATATCTTCGAAAGTACTCTCCCTGTTCCTTTTTTTCCTTAATTTTCTTCGTCTTTGATTATTTGCAAGAAAACAACTCGTTCTCGCACTAGCATCATCGATTTTCCTGACGATGATTTCATTGATCAAAAAATCTTATCTTACGAGGAAACTTTCTCCTTTGATGATAACGACATCGAAGCTCTGAAGTCGGTTAGGGATTTTCCTTACGGCGCCGTTTTTAGACCTTTTGATGCAAAGATTCAACAAGACTTTGTTTCTTCCTCTTGGATTTGCTTCTCCGAATATCCTTTCTCCCTAGGTGTTTCTTACCGTTTTCCTAGAATCGTTTCCAAGTTCTTTGAGATTACCAAAATTTCGTACATTCAAGCCATGCCAACGGTTTGGGGGATCCTTTACTGTATCGATCATATGAACCGCTCCATGGGTTTTAATATTGGTTTGAACGAGTTAGGTTATGTCTATGATCTTTCGACCTTGAGGAACTCTCATTTTCTTTGCGTAAAGTTAAAACTGATAAGTCACCCTTCATTCTGATGTCCAAGCAGAATGATGGAGCATGGAAAGAAAAATACTTCTTTCTGATACGCGACTCCATCCCTGACGGAAATCTCTTACCAAACTCTTGGGTTAAAAAGGATATGGTTTCATCTTATTATACTAAGGATCTTAGATTTCACACTTCTTATTTTTTGCAACTTTCAAGTTTGAAGAGCTCGTCCCTGTTACCGAAGATATTGGACATAGGATTGAGAGTTTCTTTGCTCCGCCCTAGATTGAGAGATCATTCAAGCTCAAACTACCTAATCATCAAGAGAGTTAAACTTCTATTATACCCATGTCAACTGGTTTGGATCTTTAACTTTATTTATTTCATTTTTTGTGAAGGATCCTAAATTGTTTAAATTCTTTCGTTATGTTTAGGATCTAAATCCACATGTCCTGGTGCTCGATTTACCCTTGCCGATATTTATTCTGCTATATTCAGTGGCCATCTGGTAGTCAAGAAGGAAAAGCCCTCATCCTCTCTCCTTCCTAAGAGAGATTTCATATATTTGACTATTAAGACTCTAGGATCCCGAAAGAGGAAATCGACCGAGCTTTTCGACCTAGAGAATCTTGATGGGGATGAGGCGTTGAAGATGTTGATCTTTTTCTCTCAATCTGTAAGCATCCTTGTGTTTTCTCGTATATGCCATTAGTTTTATAACCATTTTCTCTTACAGGTGCTTCACCATGTTTCTCAATCCACTGAGGATCTCACGGCTAAGCTTGATCGGGCGGAACCAGCTTTGAAGGAGAAAAAAGGGATAAACAAGGAGCTTCTGCAGAGAATGGAGAAACTGGTCAAGGAGAAATAGGAAAAAGAAGAGGAGCATTTAGCAGAGATCGACGAGGTAATAGCTGAAATGAAGAGCAGTGCTACCGAGGCCGTTTGGGAGTCAAAGATCAAGTTAGCACATGATATTAAGAATGGGGGATCATGGAATGTAGCCGGATGGCGTGAGGCCCTAGAGAAGTTGACCGGTAGGCTTATTAATGTCGGTCAGAATCTTGCAAGGAAGGGGAGAGGAGAACAAGAGAAGAAGAGGAAGAGAAGAAGAAGAATGAAGAAAAGAACAGTACAGTGAAGGTTGTGGGCAGTTAGGCCGTTGTTTAAGTTTAAAAAACAACTTAAATATTTCCTCAGTTTTATGAATTCTTTTTGAGGGGTAGGTGGATAACCCTTTTTATTTCAAGTCGTGTTTGTTTATTTCTTATTACATGATTGATGTGGTTGTAGTGGTAGATTTATTGAGGATCCCTGGATGATTAGGATCCTAAAGAGTTCAGGTTTTATAAGAACTATTGGGATCTTATTGGTCTGCATTAGTTAGTCACCTATTTCAGACTTTAAAACAGTTAGGATCCTTAGGTAGATGAACCTTTAGTTATATCATAGAAATATAGTCTTTATGAAACAAGGATAGATAGAACATGGTGTTCTTAGGTTTGGTTTCGAAGACTTCTGACTTAGGAGAAATTTCATGTTGTAAATCCTACAGTTCTCTAGGATCTTGGAACTTGTATAGAGAAGGATCCCTCTTAAGATAATATAACATAGGGATTCGCAAAGGAAAATCCCTATTTAGTGTCTATTAGAAAAATTCATCTATAGGAAATAGCGGGGAAAATCCCAACTTAGAAAAGTAACCAGGAAGGATCCCAACTCAAAAAATAACTGGGGAAGCTCCCAACTTAAGAAATTCACTGGGTAAATCCCAACTTAGAAAAGTAAATGGGGAGGATCCCAATTTAGAAAATAACTGGTAAAGATCCCAAGTTTGGAAATTCACTAGGGAGAATCCAAACTTTGGAAATTCACTTGGGAAGATCCCAACTTAAGATAACATGGCAATGTTATAAACCTTTAATTAAACGTTAGGATCTTAACATATGTTTAGAAATAAGATGGTTGCCAAGTCACTAAGCATGAAATGATCCCCTTACTCACATCCCATAGTAAGATATCATTCGTCCAAGCAAGATGTAGAAACCTAAACTCGTAAGAAACAAGTTATTAACACTTTAAACATTAGAGGGGATTAATTACGCTTTTAGGTGTATGGAATTCCAGGATCTTGGCAAGATGTCTCCTTTTAAGGTAGCCAACCAATATGCCTCTTTCCATTTTTTGAATCTTTAAGATATAACCTTCCCATTTAGATGCCAACTTTCATGCATTAGGATCCTTGGTATTTTGGAATGCTTTCCTAAGGACCAAGTCACCTACCTGGAATCTTCTGAATTTGATGTTTTTGTTATATGATTTGGTGATCCTTTTTTGATGACAAACAATATGCATCTTGGAAAGATCCCTGAGTTCATCGACAGTGTCGATATCCTAGGCTAGGATCTCATTCTTGTTCTATTGATTTTGAAGTTCGTATGTTGCCATAAGGATCACCAATTCAGTTGGGATCACGACTTCTGTTCCAAAAACTAAAGAATATGGAGTTTGACCTGTGGCTATTTTTTATGTAATCATGTCTGCCAATTGAACGAAAAGAAGTTCCTCACCCCATCTACCTTTCTTTTCATCTAGCCTCTTCTTCAAATTGTTGACTATGATCTTGTTGCAAGATTATAATTGACCATTGGCTTGAGGATGGATAAGAGTGGATGTTATCATTTTAATTCCCTAACTAGCGTAAAAGTCTTTAGTCCTTTTTGCTTATGAATTACGACCCGTTATCACATTTGATTCCGGTATGGAGTCTGAACCAGGTTAGGATATCATATTTAATGAATGAGACTACCTCCTTGTCTCTCACTTGAACAAAGGCTTCAACGTTTATGCATTTCGAGAAATAGTCTGTCATTACTAGCATGAAGAACTTTCCACCAGGAGCCTTTGGTAATTTGTCAACTATATCCATTGCCCGTTTCATCAACGACCAAGAGGAGGTGATAGGGTGTAGAGGTTGTGCCGGTTGATGAAGGATGTTGCTATGTCTTTCACGACCATCAAACTTTGTGCATGTAAAAAGGCATCCTTTTTCATTTTTGGCTAGTAATACCCCGTTCTTAGTATCTTGGAGCATAAGGATCTGCCCCCGGTATGGTTACCACAATCTCCTCCATGTATGTCTTTTAGGACTTTCGCAACTTCGTAATTTTCTAAACATATAAAGTATGGAACTACCATGGACTTTTTGTATAATTTCCCTTGGATCATCACAAAGTGTGAGACCCTCATCTTGAATGCTTTGTCGCATCTTTCTTTCTTTGGGATTGTGCCATCTCGAAGGTATTATATAATGGGTTTTATCCATCATCTCGGAGGATCCTGATTATTTGGATCAAGATTTTGCTCACTAGGATCCTGGTGAATGGGTTAAGGATCAGGATCCTGAATTGTTGCGATATTGGTTGTCTGATCATGGTCGTCAGGATCTTCTGATCTCTTGGTGGGATCCTCGATAACTGGGATCATTACATGGATTATTGGAATCCTTCTTTCTGGTGGGATCCTAAGGGAAGATCCTAGATTGGCAAATGCATCTGCTTCGACATTATCTTCCCTGGGAACCAGGTTTAGGCTAAAGACTTCAAATTCGAAAGCTAATTTTAAAGAATTTGAAGGTATGATGCTACCCTTTCGCCTTTAACTGCATAGGATCTATAAAAGTGGTTAGTAATTAATAACTAATCGATGAATACTTGAAGATCCTTAGCTAGTTGTACTCCTATAATTAGTCCTTTGTACTCCAATTCGTTGTTAGCCGCGTCAAACTCACAGCTAACGACACGGGGTAGTATGTACCGCTGTGGAGATTTTAGTATGATCCCAAGTCCGGTTCCTCTTTGGTTGAATGCTCCTTTCTTGAAGAGCATCCATCTTCCCATGTTTTTGTTTTTCCAGAAGTTGTCGAGTTTCTATTTCCACCTCATCTTCTAGATCATCACTAAAGTCAGCCAGAAAAAGTCTGCTGGTGCTTGTGACTTTATTTCAGATCTTGGCTCGTAATTTATGTCGAATGTGCTGAGCTTCACCGACCACTTGGCCATCCTTCCTTTCATCTCTGGTTTTCTCATAACATTCTTGATTGGATAATTAGTTTTTACATGTATGGTATGAGTTTGAAAATAATGACTTAACTTAATAAAATTTGTAACCCGTGAGAGTATTAGTTTTTCGAGATGAGAATACATGGTTTCAGCATCTTGGAGACTTTTACTTGCAGAGTAGGGTAGATGTTGGTCGCCGTCAAGATCCTTGGCCAGGACTACACTCACAATGTTTGAGGATACTGAAAGTTATAAGAGGAATGGCTCTCCATTTAATGGTTTTACTAATAGGGGTGCTGAACTTAAGTACTTTTTAAGTACTTTGAAGGCGTTTTCGTGATCCTCACTCCATTCAAACCTCTTATTTTTCTTTAGGATGTCATAGAAAAGTTTAAACCTCTCTAAGGATCTTGAAATTGACCTGTTTCGAGTCATCATTCTTCCAATCAGCCTTTGGATATCTTTGGTCATAGTTGGGGATCTTAGATCAATTATGGCTTTGATTTGTTCACGATTGGCTTCTATCCCTCTCTTGGTGACCATATATCCAAAAAATTTCATACCTTCATCCGAAAGTGGCATTTGTAGGGGTTCAGCTTCATGTTGTATTCGCCTAAAATGTCAATGGCTCCTTTAAGATCCTTAAGGTAATCTTCAACTCTCATAGACTTGACCACCATGTCAACAATGTAGACTTCCATGGTGTACCCCAGTTTGTCCTTGAAAATTCGATTCACTAGCCTTTATTATGCTTCCCCTTCATTTTTAAAACCAAAAGGCATGGCAATATTGCAATATATACCTGTAGGGGTTATGATGGTAGTATCCCATTGATCGGATGGTTCCATCTATATTTGTTGAAGAGCTGCTGAAGCGTCCATGAACATTAGTAGCTCATGTGTTGTCGTGGCATCTATCATCAAGTTTATGTGTGCTAAAGGGAAAAGATCATTAGGGTAGGCCCTTTTGAAATCCATGTAATCCACAGACACTCTCCATTTTCCATTTTTCTTTTGGACCACCACTACGTTGGTTAGCCATCTTGGGAATTTCACTTCTTTAATCATCCCTGTTTTGAGAAGTTTTTCAACTTCTTCTTGATTGATTTGGTTTCTCTCGGGTGCAAGTTTCCTTTTTTTTTTGGTGTATATGCCTGAAAGAAGGATCTATATTGAGTTTATGAGTTACAATTTCCTTATGCATACCTGTCATATCCTCATGTTTCCCAGCGAAGGTCTTCTTTATGTTATTTAAGAACTTTATTAGCTTTTGCTTTATTTTCTCCGGTATTGAGGATCCTATGAGGACTTTGGCTTCATGATCCTTGAGGTTTAGGGGCAATTCCTTTACATCCAACTATCTTGCTTCTAGAACACCTCGTGCCCCCTGCTTTAATTTCTATTCTTGTTGTGGTACTATTGAAGACTTCATCGAGGTCTTATAGCATTCATTAGATTCATGCTAATCCTCGATGATCTTCAATTTCCCCCATAGGATAGGCATCTTGATGCACTGGTGATACGTGATATGCACACCACTTGGATTTGTCTTTCAAGTTGTTTGACTTTTGCCCTGAACCTTTCTTTTTTCTTTGGACCTTTCTTTTTTCCTTCCTAGGATCTATGTGAGATAACCCTTTCTCAAGAGATAACTAATCTCCTTCCTGAGGGCTATGTAGTCTTTAGTGTTGTGACCGAAATCCTCATGATATGCACACCACTTGGATTTGTCTTTCCAGTTGTTCGACTTTTCTCCCTTTCTTGGCCATCTTTCTTTCACACCAAGATCCTGCATGTCGAATATTAGACTTGAAACATCCACATAGAAGTAATAATCAGTAATTTTAGGAAATTTATCTTCATATCCTTCATAATCGAGGGCATTAACCCTGTGATGATCGGGTTTGGAATATGGTTTTGACTTATAGGATCTCTAGGCTGAGGATTCAGCATTCCAGTTAGGATTATAATAGGAGCTTGGCATGTTGGCTCTCCTTTATATTTATTTGTTTTCTTCCAATCTGATGAACCTTAGATCTCGGCTTCAGACTTCGTCCATACGTTTTCGTGGAGTCATCACAAGGTCTTCATAGAATGGAGAATCCTTCTTCAAACCCATATTAAAGGCATCCACGATAATGTCCATGTTAACGTTTGGTATGTTTAGAGCTTCCCTACCAAACCGGCTTACAAAGTCCCTTAAGGATTGTTTGGGATCCTAGACCACCCGGTAGAGATCACTAGTGATTCTTTCGAATATTCTTCTGCAAGAAAATAATTTATTGAAAAGATTAACTAAATGAGAAAAAGAGGTAACATAATATGGAGGAACATTAAGAAGCCATTTTATGGTTGGTCCTGTAAGAGTCAATCTGAAGCCTTTGCATATACATATTTCTTTTTAGTATGGTGGAATAGAAATGATCTTCATTCTCTCCAAATATTCTCTCCTTATATTATACGATATGTTCTTCAGGATCCATGGTTCCATCGTAAGGCTTCATGCTAGGAGTTTGGAAGCGCTTAGGAACTTCGGTATCTGCTATTGAGGGGATAAATCATGAGATCCTGTGACTGGTAAGGGATGCTTTCAATATACGTTAGACCACCCCTGGCACGCTTGAGATCATTTGTCTCAGTTGTTGGAGTTCTTTGGCCATAATTGGACTTATTATTGCATCATGATCCATGGAGTTAGTATTAATAGTGTTATTGTTAAAGAAGTTATCGGTATTACTATTTTTAGAAGCATTGAATGTCTCATCAAGATCCTGGGCTACATGAGTTTGGATGCTTGGGATTGTTCTCCCTGTTGGGGGTAGCAATGGATGTTGGATCTATCGAATATGGGTGTTTCCCCAAGGATCCTGTATTGTCGAAATTCAGGATCCTTGGTTGTAAGATTAAGGGTGTTCCCTCCTTGGGTCCGCCGATCTCTGCCCCTTATCTTTTTCACTTCCTTAAGTAGCGTTTTGTTGTCTTCCTGTTGCTGAGCCACCTATTGTGTCAATGTCTTCATCATGGAGAAGAGTTCATTATTAGTGACAAGGGCAGGAGGATCCTGGGATCCCAGGGATCTTGGGGCAATCGGAGGAGGTAACATAATAAAGCAGGAAGGATGTTCAAAGGAATGTACTTTGAATTTGAGACTTCGTTTTCGTGGAATTGATCTCCATTGGAATACTCTGTAATGTATTTTGACAAGTCTTTGTGACTTTGTGCATAGTCATTACAAGAGGATCAATGCATATAAGTTTAGAATCTAACAAATTTCGGTAAATAGTAGGAATTTGGAATTCTTACATTTACGCTAAGGATTTGGATTGTGAAATGAGAATCATTAGAATCATGTTCAATTGGTCTGTTTCACAAAGTATGGATCATAGACAAACAGAGTGTGCATACTTGGAGTATGGTATAACTAATGTTTGGACAAATAAAGTGTGCATGCTTGGAGCATGGCATGACTATTGTTTTAATTCAAGTATCATTTTGATCGAAACATTATACAATGAATAATGTGTAATCAATATGGTGTTTAAATAAAAGGATGTTTTATTTACTCTCAAATGTGCTTGGGGCCATATATGATTAGTATTATTCTTGTGTTTCACTTTGGATGTTTTGACTTCCCGAATAACTAGATTATTCAAACTCTCTATAGTCAGTCATATGTTGGAAGTAGATATGAATCAAGACTGTCATGAATTGGGTTTGTAGCTGTCTAAGGTGCTAGACATAGCAAATGGTTGCTACAACATTCATGAGTGCTCATAAGTTCTGAGTATTGGATTCAACCCACGCTCACTTGTATCACTTCATTGAATTTATCTCGAGTGATCGTGAGACGGTCATATCATATAAGTCTTCAAACCAAGAGATACGAGTTGTTGATTATGAGTTGGTTGTGCATTGATTGTACGAAAACACATCGGTAACTCGATGTTATAAAACATACATTTGTGTATAATTCAACAAGTAGTAGAACAAGCATATGTGTCGAAGTTTATCTGATCCTTTTAGTCCTTGGAGGATTAGAAGCGATATCTGGGCCCCTCGATGATTTTGTATTGACCTATGTGCCGGACCCGGTCAGAACCAAATTGATGTGTTCAGTTTAGTTCTATGTCAAACAAATCGGAAATCGGGAAACAAACTGATGGACAATAAGTACGACGTTGTTCCATGTATTTGTTCGAATGATATCTAGAACAGAGGATTATATGATCACTTATCTTAAATGGCGCATCATCATCTTAGTTCCGCGAGACTTTGAAAGAGCTATGATTGCTGGTCGGTTCTTGAAGTCATACATATAGTTATTAGACTTATCCTAGCGGGAGACTGTTGCATAAGGTGTCTAAGTCCATAACTATATTTAGTATGTACTTGACCTGGTCTGGCATGGTCCATTTGGGTTGCATCGGCATCTCAACGATTGGATAGACATAATGAGAAAAGGACACTTATGGTTTGTTAATATATTATAAGTTCTAATATATTAATATGAAATAGTATTATTTAATTAGTATTGATCTAGAATTAATTTGTAATTAATTATGTGATCAAAAAAAGACTAATTAAATATATGGGGATTGATTTGTAAATCATTCATTCTTATATAGTGGGCTTATGGTCCATGATTCACTAGATTGGGCTAGGACCCATTGGGTGCTCCATGGATCATCCATGGAGGTTAAAACCCATGGATCGTGGGGATGTGAAAATCCATGCACATTAGGGTTTACATGGTATAACCCTACATTTGACACACTATATAAAGAACCTCATGGTAAGCAAAATCAGATACTAAGACAAGAACAAGTAGGGCTAGCCGATTTTGAGCGAAAGTGTTCATCTCTCAAGTTATTCCAAGAGTTGTGGTGTTGTGTGAAGCATTTTAGGCATCACATTTGAGGTGTAAGGCTCACAAGGTCTTAAGGAATCCAAGCAACTACAAAGATATGTCATTCTACTAGTTTTTTATATTACAAGTACCCCATGCCATGCTAGTTAGGATGAGAACCTTGGAAAATCAAATTTGCATGAATATTAGAGAAAACATAGATCCAAGGTTTCTAGGGTTGCATGTACACCATAGGTGTGTTAGAATGCTCAAAACCCATCAGTGGTATCGGAGCCTAGGCTTGTTTTCTTGATATTTGATGCAAACTGGTTGAAAAAATCGTTTTTTCTGTCCACTGTTTAGTGGACTCGCCGAGTCCGTGGGGGGACTCGACGAGTCCAAGTGTAAATGCATCCTACTCGTCGAGTAGGTTCTTGGACTCAGCGAGTTGGGACCCCTGTGCGCAGAATTTCTTGTTTTGCTGCTGGAAATGGACTAGAATCATTACCCTAAGCTGTTTTGGACTTATCAAACCTGTTTTCTGATCTGGTAATGATTATGTCAATCCATTTTCAATGGTTATTATCAATATTACAAGTTTCATATTTGTTTATATGATTCTTGAAATTGTTGATATGAATGTTCATGCTTATGAGTTTTGGTAGATCGTAGGAATTATTTGCAAATTGTTTGATGAAGTAGTTCTTGATCTAAATGTTATTGATGGAGTCCATAATTTGTCCTCAAGTTATGGATTACCAAAGGTCATTTCTTTAAAGAGTCGTTAAAGAACCATAGGTTACATAAAATGAAGAGTCTTCCTTTTAATAAACCATTAAACTCATTAGTTATGAAGTTGAAAAGGTTTTGAATAGTTTCAAAACTTGCCCTCAAGTTTTTGAATTTGTAAAGTCACTTTAGAAAACTTTAATTCCAAACCGTAGAGTTTTAAAAGTTAAAAATCAACCCTTATACTTTATAGTATTATAAGTTAATAATATTTATATATGTATAAAAGAAAGTGAGACTTACCGTTAGTAGGCCTCATTCACAAAGTCAGTCTGTAAGGGGGTATAAGGTTACTGCCTATAAAATGGCAGTTTAATGGGTGTCCACTCTCACCCACCGCTTCCTTGTCTGGTGGAGGGTCGTTAGCCGAACGGGTAAGACAAGGACTATAATTCTCCCTTCATTAATAGTATAATGATAAATACTAAATAGCTAAACACTTATAAATTCCCATTCTTAGTTACTTAGGAAAATGTGAATATGGTGCTAACCCATGAAATTGCACTTTGTACCTTACCAAGTCATTGGTGGAGCGTGTGTGGGTAACCGGCACACTAACATGGACTAGTAAGAGTGGCAAATTGTGACTTAATGTTTATCATAGATCGGTGGAGCGCATGTGGGTAACCGGCACATCGATTTGGTGATAAAATTAAGGGTACCAAGTTAATTTGCATGGTTATTCACACCCTGTTTGTGATCCTCAGCATCCCAGTCACAAACTTGAGAGGGCACAATCGAGATTTAAACATGCCATTGAAAAGTTCAATCAATCTCAAAAGATCTAGGAGTTTCAATCCAATTAAAACCTAATTCCCATTTCGTTTTTCATGGTGGAAACTGGTGAATCGTCATTCGCCTACCTTCAAATATATTATAGCTTAGATTACGGCATCCCTCTTTCATGTTATAAAATATTGTGTTGCGTCCTAGCCTTAATATTTCATATTGGGTGTTGTATTAAGGACTTTAATAAACTAACTTGAATTTCTCCCATTGTAGATGTCTAGATTAGACAATTATGATCTTCCCAACTCTCTTGGAACAAGCTTTCCTAATGAAGATGATGTCCCGCGATTGGATCATGGAAATCATACTTCTCTTCCTCCGCCTCCTCCAATTATTCTCCCTGGACCACAAGCTCAAAGACTTGAAAAATTCAAGGTCACTCAAGCCCTACTTGCACTAAAACATTAAGATGAAAGGCATGTGTGTTCTCACGTCTTAGAGATGACGTCACATAGCGACAGGCTGAGAGTGTTGGGTGTCGAGGTCTCAAGGAAGTTGGCTGTTGGCTGGGTTCTTCAATCACTTCCTGAGTCATATAGTGAGTTCATTAAGGACTACTATGTGACAGACCACGACATGACCCTTATAGATCTTACTTATTTGCTTGTTGTTGCTGAATCAGAAATGTTTTGGCGCACTGGAAAAGTAAAATTAGGTGGAAGATCCACTTCTCAAACTTCCATGGACATTGACAATGGTAACATTGGAAGTCCAGAAAAGCTTTCTCATCCCAATGGAAAGGGATCGACCTTAGTCAACCCGGTTGACCAAAAGGTAAAGGGAAAGGCTAAGTCTGTGATAGTCTCGTGTACCATTCCTAAAGAGTCTATTAGTTTTTATTGTAAAGAGAAGGGGCATTGGTTGCGAAGCTGCCCTGACTACCTGAAAGATCTGAGAGAAAGAAGAATAAAAAAGTTTGACTCTGCTTCAGGTAAGTACACAATCTAACTCTGTTAAGTTTCTAATTGTTGATTCTTAATACATGATGTGACTAGGTTGCATTTTGATGTTTGGCAGGATCAAGCAAAGGGAAGGAAACTTAAAGGAAGAGTAAGCTGAATCTGATCGCGAAGATGGATTTCAATCGCATGGTTCGAAGATCGGAGTTTTGAACTACTGCTTAGGAGCTATGATACATTGCTAGGAAATATGTAATAGCATAGTTCTTATTTAAAGTTGCATTGTAAGGAAAAAGTTTTTTCCGCATTTTATAAATAAATAAAATTTTGTTTTATTTTATTATATCTCCTTGCAATGGCATTTATGAAAAATCGATGTTTGTATGTTTCTAGCAATATGAATTTGATTCCTTCTTTTGTGGTAGTGTCTAAATTTACCAAATAAGGAAAGATTCTCGTCACCCAAGTTTCCATTGGACAGAAACTTGGAATCTTGCAAGTTGTATTGTATGATGAATGAGAATTTTCATATTTGGAAATCAAGACTAATTCCTTGTTCACATGTATATGTGAGTCAAGTGAAGGACTATGGGATTGAGTACACATTCTTGTGCACTGGTCAAGTCCACCACAAAGATTGATAAAACTATTCCTCATGATTTACTAAAGTTTAGTAAATATGGTTATACTTACAAGTTTAAGTATAATTCTGAAACGTTGGAAAAATTTTAGTGTATGGCAGAACGAATGAGAAGAATCAAATTAGGTAGAAAGATAAAAGTTTCTCAAATCTGAAAAGATGGATAGTACTTTAGTATCATGTTTTATGATCATCTTAATGAAACCATATCACAATTGATCCTCTAAGGACATCTTAGTGCATTCATATGGCTAAGAAGAGGAGTCATGAATTATTGAAATTGTTAAATCAAGAAGATGAGTCATACTTCGTTCCAAAACAATACTTAGAGTCATACTCCAAGATTGTAACTTGAGTGACATATCTTAAAGAAGGCTGATAACACTTGTCAAATGTAGAGTAAAATGTTTTCTACTCTTGTACATTTGAAATTGGTAAGTTGTGATGTTTTGGATAAAACAAAGACCAACTAAGGCCAATTATGTGAAGTGTTTGTCTTGATAAGAATCTGCACTATCTCTTGAATATTTGTTTGTCAAGGAATGGTTCTTGGCAAGAGAGTCTTAGGTATCAAGAGGACAGTGGGAGTCTTAAAGATCCTGAAAGAGTTTCAAGAACTAATCAAGAATAAAATTTGTAGTTTATCACTAGCACACGACTTGAGGTTTATAGCCTATCGTGTTGACATATTCTGTTTTTCGTGCCCATTCCAGTTAAAGTTGGTTTTGCATATGAGTTCTGAGAGTTCTCAATTGGTTGCATAACAACCTGGAAGCAATGGTAGGCCCTTGTGCTGCCAGGTGGCAAGAAATTCAGAATGAACAAGTACAGTCCATATGAGTTTGAATTTGTCACTAACCTTGTCTTGTGATTATGGTTTTGACAAATTCACATGGCTAGGAACACAGACACCATAAAATAAAAGTGTCATTAGGTTTCTCTCCGATTCATGCATTTGATAGTGAGGAAACGCTTTCACTAAGTAGATTTTAAGTAGATAACAGTTATGATATTTGCATTCTCAAAGTCGTTAGTGGAACGTGTGTGGTTAACCGGCACACTAACATGGACTTGTGAGAAATGGAAAAGATCTAAACAATTGAGACTATGATTACGGTATCCCATTTCATAGTTCTAAAATTGTTTAGAAACACATTTGAGCTGTCTAACAAAAAGGTGTATGTTTTTTATAAAGTCTTATCCAAGAATCTCGTATATGAAATCTGAACTTTGGTAAGAAAGTCAATAAAGTATTGATTTCTAGAAGTCCAACTGATTTCTGGATACATGTCAAACCTAGTGGGAGCATAAGTGTTATGCTAATAGTAATTATCATGCTAGTGGGAGCATAATCAATTATGATAGGTGTTGCAAGTTAGCAATGTTAATTATAGAAAACAAAATGTTGCAATTAGGAAAAGTTGTTTTGCTATAATTAAGGGAGAGGAAATTATACTTCATTTCAATTCTAAAAGCTTAGATTGAGATTTTAATCATCTTTAGTCAAGTATATATATATGAATTTTATGTTGGAATGGTTCAACATAAGGAAATTCTATATATATATATATATATATATATATATATATATATATATATATATTGCATTCTCAAAATTCAATTATGATTACGACATCTGTTGTCATAGTCGAATTATGAAAACATGGCAAATATAAAAAATATTGTAGCAAAAGGCTGGTCTAAAATCATGTCTTTATGTGAGACATCATGAATCGTGCCCCATATGCTTCGGGTATAGGATCGATTACATGTGCTATAATATTCATCCGTTCTAAATCTTCCAAATTCCTAGGGCATTAAGAGGGAAAAAGTACTAGAAGTGGATATGGCTAAAATGATTAAGCAATTGTCAAGGACAATCTGAGGTTTACCAAAGATTGGTTTCTCATGGACAGTTGGAAGTATAATGTTAATTTTGAAAGGACCATATTGAAATATTCTGAAAGGAGGAAACTCTTGTTCAGAAGCGATAGTCAAAATGGAATATGGAAATGTTTCCATAGGTGGAAGTTATTCATTAAATCTGTGTAAGATTAGAAAAACTTAAAGCAGGAAGGATGTTCAAAGGAATGTGATGGGTTTTGAGCACTATATCATTCCTATGGTGTACATGCAAACCCTAAAGCGTTGAATCTAGTTGGTCTAATGAACATGCAATAATCATCCAAAGCCATAAACCCTAGATCTTATCATGCTATGAACTGAATTAAGGGTTTAGAAATTACCTTTGATTGTTATGTAGTAATAAGAATCTATTCCTCTTTGTAATTGGCTTTAGAAAGCTTAGTGTCACAAATGCCACACCTCTAATGGCTCACAAACACCAAGAGCAAGAGGAAGAAGAAGGAGAAGAGGAGAGTCACCCAAAAACCGTCTAAAAACCCTAAGGAATCAGTTAGCCACGTGTTTGGTGCCCTGGGGGTCCTTAAATAGTGAGGCTATTAGGGTTATCTAACAAGGAAACCCTAATTTGACTGATTAAGCCCTAAGAAGCCCATGGACTCCCTCCTTAGAGGCCTTGGACGATTTCTAATGGGTTTCCCCATGGAATTCGTCCACTCCTCTAATATGGAGTCCATTAGCCCAATATTCAACTATCACACAATTGATAGTTCTAGTCCCCTAAGTTTAATTAATATCTTTTTAGCCACAAAATTAATTCTCATTAATTCTTGACTAATATTAATTAAACGATATGATTCCTCCTTTAATATATTATTAAATCATAATTAATCCTCTCTCCCTATAATTCATCCTATCAAGTTGCTTTGGTGAAGGCAACCCAAAAGGACCATGCACCATCGGGTCAAGTACATACCAAAATAGTTATGAACTTAGACACTAATCCAACAGTCTCCCACTTGGATAAGTCTAATAACTATTATGCGTATGACTTCAGATCCTGATCCGCAATCGTAGCTTTCAAAAGCCGCTATCAACTCTGATCATATCAGAAGCGTGTCCTTTAGATAAGGGATCAAATATTCCTCCATTCTCGATATTGTATAGACTGAGACATGGATTTAAATCATTCTCTCTGTCTATATATTGTTTCCCGACTTCCGATTTATGACGACTGACAACGGACTACAATTGAACACATCAACTTAGTCCCGGCTTCGCCAAGCGCTTAGGGTGTCATCACTAAATCATCGAGGGGACCACAGATATCGCTTTTATCCCACTTTGGGTAAAAGGAACGGATAAACTTTGACTCAATGCTCGCTTGCACTCACTCACCGAATCACACACAACAATACGTTTTATAACACCATGTTACTGGTGCGTTTACATATTATCAATGTGTAACCGACTCACAAGATACAACTCACACATATCGGTTTCAAGAATGTAAGATATTATCGTCTCACCAATCACTCGTGATAAAATCCATGAAGCGATCCAAGTGAGCGTGGGTTTATTCCAATACTCTAATCTTATAGCAGTACTCATGAACCCTGCAACAAACTTTTGCTATGTCTAAAACACTCTAGACAATCTACAGTCAGATTCATGACAGTCTTCTTTCATTCCTACTTCCAAAGAATCAGCAACTGTTGAGGGTTTGAATAATCTTATTATTCGGGAAGTCAAAACATGCAAAATGAAACACAAGAATAATACTAATCCTATATGGCCTCAAACCTTTGAGTATAAATAAAACATTTTATTTAATCACCATATTGATTACTCATCATTTATTGTTTCGGGTAATCAACTTCTTACTTGAATTATTACTACAATTATCCCATGCTCTTAGCATGCACACTATGTATACCTATGGTCCTTACTTTGTGAAATAGTATAATTGAATAACATTTTCAATCACACTCATTTCATATTTCTTAATCCATTAGTGTAAGAATACAAAATTCTCGCCACTACTAGAATATGTTAGATTCTAACATTTTATGCAACAACCCTTTTCATAATGTCATGGCACAAAAGTCACCAAGACTCGGCCAATGAAATTACAAAATACTCTATTGGAGATTGTTACAAGACAATTCCATAGTCACGAAGTCTCATATTCAAAGTACATTTCTTTGAACATCCTTCTTGCATAAAAGTTTCAAATCTAGACATTTATTCTCGATATCTAACTCCCAATATGGAAACATTTCCATATTTTCCATATGACAACTCATTCTAAATAGAATCTTATCTATTCATAATAATGTCAATATGGTCCATCCATGACTATACTTTCAACTGTCCACAAGCGACCAATCCTTGGCGAACCTTAGATTGTCCTTGGCAGTTGTTTAATTATTTTAGTCAAATATGGTTCTATTTCCTTTTTCCCTCTAAATGCCCTAGGAATTTGGAAAATTTTTAGAACGGTTGAATATTACAGCATATGAAATCGATCCTATACCCAAAGCGTATGGGATACAATTCATAATGAAAAACATGATACTTTACCAGTTTCTTACTATAACATTGTCATAATATTTCTATTTGCCATGTTCTCAAAATTCGAACTATGAAGAGGGATGCCGTAATCATAATCGTATTTTGAGAATGCAAATAATAAATATACCCTTGACTAAATACAATTAAAATTTCTTGATCTAAGCTTTTAGATTGGAAATGAAGTATAACATTCTCTCCCTTAATTATAGCAAAAACAACTTTTCTACCCCTGCAACTTTGCAAAGTGAAACTTTTGTTTTTCTATAATTAATATTGCCAACTTGCAATACTTAAATAATAATCATGCTCCCACTAACATGATGATTATATCCATTCCAGCATAACATTAATGCTCCCACTAACTTCTAGAAAACAATACTTATTGACTTCCAAAGTTCATTGTTTCTAATACGATATGCTTCGATAAGCCTTTATCTAAGCTTCTCAAAATCACACACCTTTCCTTAGACAACTCGCATGTGTGTCTAAACTAATTCAGAACTTATTTTACTAAGTCCCAAATGTTCAGACTAATTGCCAAATCTCACAATTCGAACTATGAAGAGGGATACCGTAATCATAATCGAATTTGAGAATGCAATTTACATAATCGCTATCTCCTTAAAATCTCTCTTATTGAAAGCATTTCCTCACAATCATTTTCATGAAGGAGAGAAACCTTATGACACTTAGATTTTATGGTGTATGTGTTCCTATCCATGTGAATTTGCCATAACCATAATCAAAAGATAAAGATTGTGACAAATTCAAACTCTTATGAACATAACTTGTTTATTCTTAATTTCTTGCCATCAAGGGTCCCACCATTGCTTCCAAGTTATCTAGCAGCTCACCTATGCCAGTCAATGTACTTTCATCGAACAAGGTGCTTGCCTTATGTAGTCTATTGAGAACTCAACTCATATGCATAATCACTCAGCAGGATTGACACAAAAATAGAATTTTGTCAACACGACAGGTTACAAACCTCAAGTCGTGTGCTAGTGTTTAATAGGTTTACTCTTGATTAGTTCTTGAATCTTTTCAAGATCTTCAGACTCGCACTAACCTCTTGACATATTATATTCTCTTATCAAGAAACATTTCTTGATAAACAAATATCCAAGAGTTAGTGTGTGTCTATATCAAGACAAAACATTACACACATTTGGTCTTAGTTGGGCCTTGTCTTCTCCAAGACATCACAACTTACCAATTTCAAACGTACAAGAATAAGAAAAACAATTTTCTACTTCACATCTGATGAGTGTGTGTCACTCAATTCACAATCTTGGAGTACGATTCTAAGACTTGATTTTGGGACGAAGTATGACTCATCCTTTTGATTTAACCATTTCAACAATTTCCGATTCCTCTTCTTAGCCATACTAGTGCACTAAGATGTACTTGGAGGATCAATTGTGATATGGTTCTTAATCATTAAGACGATCATAAAACTGATATAAAAGTATTCTCCTCTCTTCTTACATTTGAGAAACCTTTTACTTTTCTACCTTCCTTGATTCTTCTTATTTGTTCTGCCATTCATTGAAACTTTTCAATGATTCAGAATTATACTTAATCTTGTAAGTATAACCACATTTACCAGACTTTTGGAAAATTTGGACGAATAGTCTTATTGTAATTTGTGGTGGACTTGACTAGTGCACAACATTGTGTTTTAGTCCTTTAGTACTTCACTTGACTCACATACTTGTGTGATCAAGGAATTAGTCTTAATTTCCTAAGTACCAAGATTTCCATACATCACATGATTCAAATCATATGATTCCAAGTTTCTGTCCAATTCAAACCTGGGTGATGGGAATCTTTCCTTAGAAAAATTTGACACTACCATAAATAACATAACTAAGAATCACATCGATTTATAGAAATACACAAACATCAATTTTTCACAACGATTTTCAGTACAAGGATATATATAAATAAGACAAATCAAAAATTTATTTTATTCATAAAAGCTACGGAAAACATGTCCTTACAATGCAAAATCAACTGAAAAACTATGTAATCAAATATTCCTAATAACTCTATCATAACTTTCTAAGCTCAAAATCTGATCTTCGAATCAATGCGATCGTGATCCATTTCTTCGTGATCAGACTCATCTTGCTCTTCCATCAAGCTTCCTCTCTTTTCTCTGATCCTGCAAAACATTCAAATGTAATCTTATCACATTATGTATTAAGAATCAATGAATAGGAACTTAATGGAGTTAGATAGTGGATTTTACCTGAAGTAGAGCCATACTTCTTGACTCTCCCATCTCTTAGATTCTTCAGGTCCTCTGGGCAACTTCGTAGCCAACGCCCCTTCTCTTTGCAGCAGAAACAGGTGGCTTCTCCTGGAGCGACCACGGAAGCATGGTTGGTTGATTTACCAGACAAATATGCTCCATTACTTTGCTAAATCATTTCTGATTCAGCAACAATAAGCATGTAAGTTAGGTCAATGAGGGTCGCGTCAAAATCCATCATATAATACTCTCTTATGAACTTATCATATAAGTCAGGGAGTGACTGAAGAACCCAGTTTACAACCAACTTCTTTGGAAAAGATGCACCCAACATTGTCAACCTATAGATGTGTGATTTCATCCCTAGGACGTGAGCACACACGAATTTTCCATCTTCATGTTTCATTGCCAACAGGGCTTGAGTGATTTTGAACTTTTCAATTCTTCGATCTTGTGGGTTTGGGAGAACAACAGGAGGAGGTGGATGAAGTGAAACCAAGCTAGTCCACAATGCAGGGATTGATATTTCACCTTCATTGTGTAACCGACTTTCACTTTGAGCAGGAAAACTTTTTCCATGGGATTCGGGAAGACCATGATTAGATTCAGACATCTACAAAACGGGAGAAAAATCAAGTTAGTTGATTGATTGAGTCCTTAATAAATCACCCAAATGAGATATTAAGGCTAGGACCCAACACAATACTCAACAACTTGGGAGAGGGATGTCATAACCCAAATTACAGAACATTTGAAGGTAAGTGAATGACAATTCACTAATTTTCCACCATGAAAAACGAAAAATAGATTAGGTTTGAAATGTATTGAAAAACTCCTAGATCCTTTGAGATTCATTGAACTTTTCAATGGCATGTTTAAATCTCGATATGCCCCTCTATTTGTGATTGGAATGCCGAGGATCACAAAACAGGGTGTGAATAACCATGCAAATATACATGGTGCCCCCAATGTTACAGTCACCTATTTGATGTGCCGGTTAACCACACACGCTCCACCGAACTATGACAAACATTGAGTCACCCTTTGCTACCTTTGCTCATAACCATTTAGTGTGTCGGTTAACCACACACGCTCCACTAACGTCTTCGCAAGGGTACAAAGTGTAATTTCATGGAATTACATCAATTCACTTTTACCTAAAGTAACTAGGATTGGGAATTTTGTAAAAACATTTAGTTACTTTATACTTCATTATACTATTAATGGATAAGGTTTGCCCTATCCTACCCGTTCGGCTAACGACCCTCCACCAATCAAGGAAGCGGTGGGTGAGAGTGGAGACCCATTAAACGGCCATTTTATAGGCCATAACCTTATACCCCCCTTATAGATCAGCTTCGTGAATGAGGCCTACTAACGGTAAGAGTAGCAGTTTAAGTTATATATATGTAATATTAGACCTTTAATGTTATATATAGTATAAGGGTGTATTTTACACTTTTAAAATACTAGGTAGTCTAATTTAATAAATTACAACTTTAATTTAATTAAATGTAAACTATATCACTATGGATTTATTAACTCTCTTTTAACTATACACTTAATTAATTTAATAAAACCATAAGGGTGCAATTTGAACTTTTTAAAAAATTAGGGTCTTAGAATTTAAATATTTCAAAATTAAACTTTTAATCAAAAATTTTGAATTCCAAAACTTGAGGGCAAGTTTTGAAACTTTTCAAAACATTATCAAGAATATTCTAGATCAACAATTCAAATAAGGCAATTAACAATTAATTATGGTTATCTAATTTTGACCTAGTCTAGTTACTTGCAAGATAATTCACCAAATAACTTAAATAATTAAACATTATCTTATAAGGCAACAAATATTTGATTAATTGGCAATTATCTACTATTTTGGCAAGGATAATCACCCAATATCATAAAAAATCTGAATCTTAACAATAAAAATCGTTTTGGTAATTATCCCACAACAAAAAGAGCATAAAATCCCGATTTTCCCTCTGTCTGACCCCAGGACTCGCCGAGTCGGAAACTAGACTGGACTCGCCGAGTCGGGGGCCTGACTCGCCGAGTTCATCCACTGACTCGCTGAGTTAGTCAGGCAGAGAGCAAGAAAAAACATTTTTCAGGCAATAAACGATCAAATATGCATCAAATTCATTAACAAACAGCCCTAGGCTCTGATACCAATGATGGGTTTTGAGCACTACATCATTCCTATGGTGTACATGCAAACCCTAAAGCTTTGAATCAAGTTTGTCTAATGAACATGCAATAATCATCCAAATCCATAAACCCTAGATCTTATCATGCTATGAAGTGAATTAAGGGTTTAGAAATTACCTTTGATTGTTATGTAGTAATAACAATCTATTCCTCCTTGTAATTGGATTTAGAAAGCTTAGTGTCACAAATGTCACACCTCTAATGGCTCACAAACACCAAGAGCAAGAGGATGAAGAAGGAGAAGAGGAGAGTCACCTAAAAACCGTCTAGAAACCCTAAGGAATCAGTTAGCCACGTTTTTGGTGCCCTAGGGGTCCTTAAATGGTGAGGCTATTAGGGTTATCTAACAAGGAAACCCTAATTTGACTGCTTAAGCCTTAAGCAGCCCATGGATTCCCTCTTTAGAGGCCTTGGACGATTTCTAATGGGTTTCCCCATGGAACTCGTCCACTCCTCTAATATGGAGTCCATTAGCCCAATATTCAACTATCACACAATTGATAGTTCTAGTCCCCTAAGTTTAATTAATATCTTTTTAGCCACAAAATTAATTCTCATTAATTCTTGACTAATATTAATTAAACAATATGATTTCTCCTTGAATATATTATTAAATCATAATTAATCCTCTCTCTCCATAATTCATCCTATCAAGTTGCTTTGGTGAAGGTATCCGAAAAGGACCATGCACCATCGGGTCAAGTACATACCAAAATAGTTATGGACTTAGACACTAATCCAACAGAATGTACTTTGAATTTGAGACTTCGTTTCAATGGAATTGATCTCCATTGGAATACTCTGGAATGTATTTTGACAAGTCTTTTGTGACTGTGTGCATAGTCATTACAAGAGGATCAATGCATATAAGTTTAGAATCTAACAAATTTCGGTAAATAGTAGGAATATGGAATTCTTTCATTTACGATAAGAATTTGGATTGTGAAATGAGCATCATTGGAATCATGTTCAATTGGTCTATTTCACAAAGTATGGATCATAGACAAACATAGTGTTCATACTTGGAGTATGGCATAACTATTGTTTGGACAAATATAGTGTGCATGCTTGGAGCATGGCATTACTATTGTTTTAATTCAAGTATCAGGTTGATCGAAACATTATACAATGAATAATGTGTAATCAAATGGTGTTTAAATAAAAGGATGTTTTATTTACTCTCAAATGTGGTTGGGGCCATATAGGATTAATATTATTCTTGTGTTTCAGTTTGAATGTTTTGACTTCCAAAATAACTAGATTATTCAAACTCTCCACAGTCAGTCATATGTCGGAATTAGATATGAATCCAGACTGTCAAGAACTTGGTTTGTAGATGTCTAAGGTGCTAGACATAGCAAATGGTTGCTACAACATTCATGAGTGCTCATAAGTTCTGAGTATTAGATTCAACCCATGCTCACTTGTATCACTTCATGGAATTTATCTCGAGTGATCGTGAGAAGGTAATATCATATAAGTCTTCAAACCTAGAGATATGAGTTGTTGATTATGTTGTGCATTGATTGTACGAAAACGCATCGTTAACTCGATGTTATAAAACGTACCTTTGTGTATAATTCAACAAGTAATAGAACAAGAATATGAGTCGAAGTTTATCTATCCCTTTTAGTCCTTGGAGGATTAGAAGCGATATATGGGCCCCTCGATGATTTTTTTTGACTTATGTATCGGGCCCGGTCAGAACCAAATTGATGTGTTCAGTTTAGTTCTATGTCAAACAAATCGGAAATCGGGAAACAAACTGCTGGACAATAAGTATGACGTTGTTCCATGTATTTGTCCGGCTGATATCTAGAACAGAGGATTATATGATCACTTATCTTAAATGGCGCATATTCATCTTAGTTTCGTGAGACTTTGAAAGAGCTACGATTGATGGTCGATTCTTGTAGTCATACATATAGTTATTAGACTTATCCAAGCGGGAGACTGTTGGATAAGGTGTCTAAGTCCATAACTATATTTAGTATGTACTTGACCCGGTTTGGCTTGGTTCATTTGGGTTGTATCGGCATCTCAACTATTGGATAGACATAATGAGAAAAGGACACTTATGGTTTGTTAATATATTATAAGTTCTAATATATTAATATGAAATCGTATTATTTAATTAGTATTGATCAAGAATTAATTTGGAATTAATTCTGTGATAAAAACGAGACTAATTAAATATATGGGGATTGATTTGTAAATCATTCATTCTTATATAGTGGGCTTATGGTCCATGATTCACTAGATTGGGCTAGGACCCATTGGGTGCTCCATGGATGCTCCACGGAGGTTAAAACCCATTGATCATGTGGAAGTGAAAAGCCATGCACATTAGGGTTTACATGGTATAACCCTACATGTGACACACTATATAAAGAACCTTATGGTAAGCAAAATCGGCTACTAAGACAAGAAGAAGGAGGGCTAGCCGATTTTGAGTGAAAGTATTCTTCTCTCAAGTTATTCCAAGAGTTGTGGTATTGTGTGAAACATTTGAGGCATCACTTTTGAGGTGCTAGGCTCACAAGGTCTTAAGGATTCCAAACAACTACAAAGGTATGTCATTCTACTAGTTTTTTATATTACAAGTACCCCATGCCATGCTAGTTAGGATGAGAACCTTGGAAAATCAAATTTGCATGAATATTAGAGAAATCATAGATACAAGGTTTCTAGGGTTGCATGTACACCATAGGAGTGTTAGAATGCTCAAAACCCATCAGTGTAGACATGACCTTTGATGGCTACGGACACCACGGCCCCACGGCTGACACAAAATTGTTTTGGTCAAAACTCAATTGAGTGAATATCAACCAAATTGAATGAGAAGC
Source organism: Lactuca virosa (assembly GCF_052849685.1). NCBI lineage: Eukaryota > Viridiplantae > Streptophyta > Magnoliopsida > Asterales > Asteraceae > Lactuca > Lactuca virosa. The sequence goes on along the minus strand of NC_136432.1, from coordinate 162,392,618 downwards.
TGTGGTGTAGTAGGTAAATTCATTATCAAGATTAGAACAAGATTGCACAAGTGATTTACATAGAAAGCCCTTGATCATTGCTAGGATCTTTGGCACAAAATCCTTGGGAGGTGGTAATGATCACCTGCCTTGTTAATTAGTATTGATTGAAAGATGGATTACAGAAATTAAAGTAAGAAAACGAGTACAAGTATTGCAGTGAGTGTAGGAGTGTATAGTGTGCGAAGTACATGTGTATTTATAGTCAACTCTAAGTAACAATAGATATGATAATTCGAGGATTGTCTCGAAATAATATGAACACGTTGGCTTGATTTCGTATTTTCAGGTCTTTTGCCTGGTAAAAGCTTTTCTTCGTTATGAATTAGTCTTGTGTTGATTATTTCTACACATGTGAGAAAAGGACCAAGAATATGTACGTTAGAAATGTTAGGAATAATAGTAATGGTAACGGTCAGGATCCTGAGACATGTTCGGGATCCTGAAAATTCTTGAAGATCCGCGATGCTGCATAGTATTAAGGATCTTGCCTAACACCTGACGATCTTCACTGTCCCCCATAAGGTAGGCATCTTGATGCACTAGTGGTATGTCGATGGGACTGCTTTCATGTCATGGATCCATGGTTTACCTACATAACATTATAGGAAGACAAATCATCAATAACAAAAAAACGTACCATGGAATTTACTCCTTCAATGTAGATGGGTGGCTTGATTTCTCCAATGATGTGCGATTTTCACCACTGAATCCTATTAGGACCAAGGATCTTTTGATTATTTCGGCTTCTGGGATGTTTTTCCTGGTTAGATCATTTAAAAGTATTATGTTCACTGAGGATCCTCCGTCTACCAGGATCCTTCTGATTAAGTGATTGACGATATATAGAGTAATCACCAACCTATCATGGTGAGGATCCTGGATGTTTTCTGTATCTTGTTCGTTGAAGATGATCTCCTTGTTGTTTGTTATCAATGTGTTCTTTTGGGGTCTTTCTTCCTTTTAAGTTTTGGACACTTTAGAGTGCCATTTAGCTGTAGAATAAGAAGTTCCACAGATGTCAGATCCTCCAAAAATAACATTTATTACCTTGGAGTATGAGGGAGGGAGTCCTGGATTTTCCAGGATCTTCGTAGAGTCTTATTCTTTTTCCCTGAATCTTTCTTTTCTCCTTCCTAGGATCTCTATGAGATATCCCTTGCTCAGGAGGTAACTAATCTCCTCCTGGGGACTATGTAGTCCTCGATGTTGTGACCGAAATCATCGTGATACGCACACCACTCGAATTTGTCTTTCCAGCAGTTTGACTTCTCTCCATTTCTAGGCCATTTTGCTTTGTCACCAAGATCATGCATGGTGAATATTAGACCTGAAACATCCACATAAAAGAAATAAACAGTAATCTTGGGGAATTCATCTTCTTCCCCTTCATCATCAAGAGCATTGACTCTACGGTGATCAGGTTTTAGAATATGGTTTGAACTTGTAGGATCTTTGGGACGAGGATTCGGCCTTCCTATTAGGGTTTTCATTAGGACTTGGTGTGCTGCCTTTCTTTTGTATTTTTTTATCTTCTTCTAATTTGATGAATCTAAGTGCTCTACTCCTAAATTCATTCATTCACTTGCTTCGATTCATTACAAGGTCTTCGTATAATGGAGAATCCTTCTTTATGTCCATCTTAAAGGCCTCCTAAATTCATTCATTAATTTGGAATTAATTCAGTGATCCAAAAGAGACTAATTAAATATATGGGGATTGATTTGTAAATCATTCATTCTTATATAGTGTGCTTATGGTCCATGATTCACAAGATTGGGCTAGGACCCATTGGGTGCTTCATGGATGCTCCATGGAGGTTAAAACCCATTGATCATGGGGAAGTGAAAAGCCATGCACATTAGGGTTTACATGGTATAACCCTATATGTGACACACTATATAAAGAACCTTATGGTAAGCAAAATCGGCTGCTAAGACAAGAATAAGGAGGGCTAGCCTTTTTTGAGTGAAATTGTTCTTCTCTCAAGATATTCCAAGAGTTGTGGTATTGTGTGAAACATTTGAGGCATCATATTCGAGGTGCTAGGCTCACAAGGTCTGAAGGAATCCAAGCAACAACAAAGGTATGTCATTCTACTAGTTTTTTATATTACAAGTACCCCATGCCAGGCTAGTTAGGATGAGAACCTTGGAAAATCAAATTCGCATGAATATTAGAGAAAACATAGATCCAAGGTTTCTAGGGTTGCATGTACACCATAGGAGTGTTAGAATGCTCAAAACCCATCAGTGTAGAGATGACCTTTGAGGGCTACGGATACCTCGGCCCCACGGCTGACAACAAATTGTTTTGGTTAAAAATCAATTGAGTGAATATCAACCAAATTGAATGAGAAGCTGTGGTGTAGTAGGTAAATTGATTATCAAGATTAGAACAAGATTGCACAAGTGATTTACATAGAAAGCCCTTGATCATTGTTAGGATCTTTGGCACAAAAACCATGGGAGGTGGTAATGATCACCTGCCTTGTTACTTAGTATTGATTGAAAGATGGATTATAGAAATTAAAGTAAGAAAACGAGTACAAGTATTGCAGTGAGTCTAGGAGTTTATAGTGTGCGAAGTACATGTGTATTTATAGTCAAGTCTAAGTAACAATAGATATGATAACTCGAGGATTGTCTCGAATTAATATGAACACGTTGGCTTGATTTCGTATTTTCAGGTCTTTTGCCTGGTAAAAGCTTTTCTACGTTATGAATTAGTCTTGTGTTGACTCTTTCTACACATGTGAGAAAAGGACCATGAATATGTACGTTAGAAATGATAGGAATAATAGTAATGGTAACGGTCAGGATCCTGAGAGATGATCGGGATGCTGAAAATTCTTGAAGATCCGCGATCGTGCATAGTATTAAGGATCTTGCCTAACACCCGACGATCTTCACTGTCCCCCATAGGGTAGGCATCTTGATGCACTGGTGGTATGTCGATGGGACTGCTTTCATGTCATGGATCCATGGTTTACCTACATAACATTATAGGAAGACAAATCATCAATAACAAAAAACGTTCCATGGAATTTACTCCTTCAATGTAGATGGGTAGCTTGATTTCTCCAATGGTGTGCGATTTTCACCACTGAATCCTATTAGGACCGAGGATCTTTTGATTATTTCGGCTTCTGGGATGTTCTTCCTGGTTAGATCATTTAAAAGTATTATGTTCACTGAGGATCCTCGGTCTACCAGGATCCTTCTGATTAAGTGATTGGCAATACATAGAGTAATCACCAACCTATCATGGTGAGGATCCTGGATGTTTTCTGTATCTTGTTCGTTGAAGATGTTCTCCTTATTGTTTGTTATCGATGTGTTCTTTCGGGGTCTTTCTTCCTTTTAAGTTTTGGACACTTTGGCGTGCCATTTAGCTGTAGAATAAGAAGTTCCACAGATGTCAGATCCTCGAAAAATAACATTTATTACTTTGGAGTATGAGGGAGGGAGTCCTGGCTTTTCCAGGATCTTCGTAGAGTCTTATTCTTTTCACCTGGATCTTTCTTTTCTCCTTCCTAGGATCTCTATAAGATATCCCTTGCTCAGGAACTATGATTTGTCTTTCCACCCGTTTCACTTCTCTTCATTTCTAGGCCATCTTGTTTTGTCACCAAGATCATGCATGGTGAATATTAGACTTGAAACATCCACATAAAAGCAATAATCAGTAATCTTGGGGAATTCATCTTCTTCCCCTTCATCATCAAGAGCATTGACTCTACGGTGATCAGGTTTTAGAATATGGTTTGGACTTGTAGGATCTTTGGGACGAGGATTCGGCCTTCCTATTAGGGTTTTCATAAGGACTTGGTGTGCTGCCTTTCTTTTGTATTTCTTTATCTTATTCTAATTTGACGAATCTAAGTGCTCTACTCCTAAATTCATTCATTCACTTGCTTCGAGTCATTACAAGGTCTTCGTATAATGGAGAATCCTTCTTTATATCCATCTTAAAGGCCTCCACGGAAGTGGCCATGTCGATGTTTGGTATGTTTAGAGGATCCCTGCCAAACATGCTTATAAATTCCCTTAAGGATTCTTTAGGATCCTAAACTACCCGATAGAGATCGCTAGTGATCCTGTCGAATATTCTACTCCAAGAAAATTGATTGTTGAAAAGATTAACTAAGTTATCAAAAGAGGTAATAAAGTAGGGAGGAACATTAAGAATTCATTTTAAGGTTGATCCTCTAAGAGTCACTCTAAATCCCTTGCATAAATAAGCTTCTTTTGTGTGTGGCGGAATGGGAATGATCTCCATTTTCTCTCTATATTGTGCAATATGTTGTTAGGGATTCGTGTTTCCATCGTAAGTCTTCATGCTAGGAGTTTGAAAATGCTTTGGAACTTCAGTGTCGGCTATCGAGGGGATAAATCTCGAGATACTGACTAGTAGGGGATGCTTTCAGTATAGGTTGGACCACCCCTAGTATGCTTGAGATCGTCTATCTTAATTTTTGGAGTTATTTGGCGATGACTGGACTAATTCCTACATTAAGATCCATAGAGTTAGTATTAATAGTGTTATTATTAAAGAATTAACTGATATTTATTTTTTTAGGGGTATTGAAGGTCTCTTCAAGATCTTGGATCGTAGGAGTTTGGATGCTTGGGATCGCTCCCTCAGTAGGGATAGAAATGGATGTTGGAATTGTTGATTTAATACGTTTTCATAGGGATCTTATGTTGTTGAAGTTCAGGATCGTTGGTTGCAAGATTAAGGGTGTTGCCTCATGGGGTTTACAGATATCCACCCTTATCCTTTCCACTTCCTTAAGCAGTGTTCCGTTGTCTTCCTAAAGTTGAGCCACCTGTTGCGTCAACATCTTCATCATGGAGAAGAGATCGTTGTTAGAGACCGAGGCAGGAGGATCTTGGGATCCTAGGGATCCTTGAATGACCGGAGGGGTGTTCTTCTTCGGCACATCAGAATTTTTCCTTTGACTAGGGAGTCCTCTTAGAGGAGGTGGAAGATGTTTCGGAGGAACAAAGGGAACATAAAAAGAAGAAAGGGTCCGTTATGTAGACATGATTTTCGAGGAAAATAAACACCACAGCCTCACGGTGGGCGCCAAATTGTTTGATCAAAAACAATCAAATGAATATCAACCAAAGGGAATAAGAGGATGTGGTACTTTAGTTGATGTGATTATCGAATAGAGAACAAAATTGCATAAGTGGTTTACATGGAAATCCCTTGATCCTTTCTAGGATCTCCGACACAAAACCTTGGGAGGTGATAATGATCACCTGCCTTGTTTAATTGTATTGATTGAAATGTGAATTACAGAGACGGAAGTATGTAAACGAGTACCAGTGTTGCAGTAAGCCTAGTCGTGTGTAGTGTGCATAGTTTTGGATTAGGTGTCTAAGCCAATAACTAAATTAGTATATAATTGAATTATTAGCAAAGTCCTTTTGGGTTTCCGTCAAACCTAGTAATAGAAAAGGATGACTTTTAGAGAGAGAAACTGATTTATTATTTTATTATATGATTAATAAATAATTTATTAATGTTTTTGAAAATAATATATTAATTAGAAATAGTATTTTTTTAACTATATATTAATTTGAAATTAATTAGAATTAGGTTTTGGATTAATTGGAATAACTAAAAGTGGAAGGACTAAAGGTGACAATGTTCAAAACTTGAACATTGACCAATTATAGAACCTCCCTAAGAGGGGGGACGAATATTAGAAAGTTTCCTAGGGTTTCCGTGGGCATTAAGGGGGCCTTGGATGCCTTAGGGAGGAAGTAAAGGGATTAGGGCTTATCTTAGGAAACTACCTTATCCTTAGCTCTCTTGATCACCTATATAAACCCTGGATGGGGTTCCAAATTCTGGCCATCCATCCATTCTCACACATTACGTATATAAACCATGGATGCCTTAGGGAGGAAGTAAAGGGATTAGGGCCTATCGCCTCTTTCTTTAAGCCTCCTTTGTTGCTAGGTTTGGATGTGAACTGTAGCACCCCATTTTTTTCAAACTTTAAAAAGCTATGGTTTTAAAAACAATCGGGTGTTAAGCCACATTTAACAAAAATTGGTCCCACGAAAACATTTACAAATTTTAAACATTGGGTGTTACCACTAATCATCAATACAACCATAGAAACCAAATAAGAATTGCATCAATACAATTAAGAAGAAACTTAACAACTTCCACTCCATTCTCTATCACTTGAAATCTAACTTCCATCTATCATCCTCTCACCTTAAGTCTAACCTGAGATACATAGCAATAAAAAGAACCGCGTAAGACAATAATGTATGTTGAGCTACGTGGGTTTGAGGCCCAAAACATTTATCATATTTTCATGAAAAACGTTTCGTCTTTGCAAAAGATTATTTTCGACCATAATCAGTTTCAATCACTTTCAAGGAAAACTCATTTAGTACACATCATAAATATCATTTCATTTCATTACATATTTTATCAGTTCATTTCAAAAGACATCTTTCCATACTCCACTTTAGTTTATAATTAAGGGCTAATTCTGGTATTAAATTGTTGCCATTTTTATACATAGGGTCTACGTCCAATAAAGGAACCACTCCTAAGTCTAGAGCAAGGTGGAAAGAACAAATCAATCTGCCAAGGCATCATTTCCATTAGGAGATCTATCTCACGAAGGGGAGGCGCCACCCCGATAGACTCCTCTAGTCCCTCTTATGAGGTATCATGGCTCAGGCAGTTTTCATTTCATTACTTTCCAATTATTTTCATTACTTTCCATTCCTTTCTATTACTTTCCATTTCTTGTCATTACTTTCCATGATTTGCATATTTCATATGTGAATATCAAAATACTCATTTCAAACACGTTATCATAATATTTGTTCTTTCAAAACATTCTTTACTTTCAAAGCATTCTTACTTTCAAGGCATTCTTTCAAAACATTCTTTTCAAAAACATTTAACACTTTTATTTCAAAATATTTCATATATCAAAGCATTGCATTTCATTATCAAAAATTCATTTTTCCATGTAACCCAATGTGGGAAAATGCCAACACGTACTCACCTCAATCACACGTAGGTTAGCTAGTGCTCTTCTAGTTCATTCCCTTAGAGCAATCCTCTTCAAACACTACCTACACCATAAATGGACATAAGTCATTAAAAAGACCAAAATACCCCTCAAGGGTTCTATTAATAAATTTTATTGCTTTAAACTTATCCTAATGAAAAAATATGAATGTAGGTGAAAATTGTGCATAAATCTGAGTCTGTATACAAAAGTTATGAAGAAAACAAGAAATCTCCAATCAGAGACTTCCACGGGACGTGGAAATTAAAGCATGAAAACAAGAAATCTCCAATCAGGGACATCATAAATATCATTTCATTTCATTTCCTTACATTACATATCTTATCATTTCATTTCAAAAGATATCTTTCCATACTCCATTTTAGTTTATAATTAAGCGCTAATTCTAGTATTAAACTGTTGCCATTTTTATACATAGGGTCTACGTCCAAAAAAGGAACCACTCCTAAGTCTAGACCAAGGTGGAAAGAACAAATGAATCCGCCAAGGCATCATTTCCATTAGGAGATTTATCTCGCGAAGGGGAGGCGCCACCCCGATAGACTCCTCTAGTGCCTATTATGAGGTTTCATGGCTCGGGCAGTTTTCATTTCATTACTTTCCAATTATTTTCATTACTTTCCATTCCTTTCCATTACTTTCCATTTCTTGTCATTACTTTCCATGATTTGCATATTTCATATGTGAATATCAAAATACTTATCTCAAACACGTTATCATAATATTTGTTCTTTCAAAACATTCTTTACTTTCATAGCATTCTTACTTTCAAGGCATTCTTTCAAAACATTCTTTTCAAAAACATTTAACACTTTTATTTAAAAATATTTCATATATCAAAGCATTGCATTTCATTATCAAAAATTCATTTTTCCATGTACCCCAATGTGGGAAAATGCCAACACGTACTCACCTCAATCACACGTAGGTTAGCTAGTGCTCTTCTAGTTCATTTCCCTAGAGAAATCCTCTTCAAACACTACCTACACCATAAATAGACATAAGTCATTAAAATGACCAAAATACCGCTCAAGGGTTCCATTAATAAACTTTATTGCTTTAAACTTATCCTCATGAAAAAATATGAATGTAGGTGAAAATTGTGCGTAAATCTGAGTCCGTATACAAAAGTTATGAAGAAAACAAGAAATCTCCAATCAGAGACTTCCACGGGCCGTGGAAATTAAAGCATGAATTTCCGTGGGCCGTGTTTTCATATCTGGACACACCCAAAACTCGATTTTTCTCAAAATAACACCTTACTTTTCATAGTTCTTGAAGACCTTTTTCCAAATCACTTTGTATCATTTATTTAGGTTCTCACACATGATTAGGAGTTGTTTTACCACCCAAAAACACTCTACTTAATTCATTAAGTGCTCATTGAAACCTTTAAGGTCATGATGATCCTTAGACTTTGAATGAAGGGTTAGTTAGTCCATTCTACACTTGAACATTCCAAAGTGCACAAACTTGCTCACAACGTGTTGAACACTCAAATGTAAGTTGTCAAGCACATAAAACCATAATAAATCTCATTGTAAGTGTTAAATTTAGCCATGGAATCCTCAATTCCATCATTATACTCTAATTCTTATAAACACTCTATCGAAAGGGTTAAGAGCTCAAATTGATCAATAACATTCTTCAACCTATAAGACTCATTCCCAAATCATTTATTGCATCACTGGGTGTTGTCTAATGCATAAAACATGTTATAACACACTCTAATCCCATACCAAGCACCTAACAACAAATGGATTGTTTAATTCCATAATTAATTCCCAAAATTCCCTTATGGCTACATACTCCATAAATTAAACTAGATATAATTAATATCTCCATGTTTTTGCATTCAAATCATGTTATTAGTATCAACTCATGCTTATGAAAATCATATACTCATCAAATGCTCACATACAAATAATTCCATTGTTTTCATCATCATTTCCCCTAAAATCATACTCAAATCAAAGTTTATACTTGATTCTAACATCATGGATGAATTTGAGCATTTTAATCGGATTTATTGCTATCATATATCATCTAGGTCATAGAATCCAATATCGTTTCATCATCAATTGTAATATCCCCAATTTGGGTTTCTAGGGTTCATGGAGCTTTTACCCAAATCATCAAATCCATCAATACAATGATTGGATTGAGATTAGAACCATGGTAACCACTCAAGGGAGGTTAGAAAACAATACCCTAATCCTAATAAGAAGTTAAATAGGACATTGGGGTTTTCTCCAAACTTTGACTTGAATGCTAAAATCTTGATTTGAATCAATTTTTGGTTGCACAAATGAAGATAAATGACCATGGAAAACCATTCTCCTTTCAATACACGTTTTTGATGAATGAGGAAGATGAGAATGCATCATATTTTCCCAAAAATTTACAATTTGGTCCCCCAAGTTTACCAATTTTGCTAATTTCCGCCATAAACTCATATTTTGTAATTTTTAACTTAAATATGAACATAATAAGCCCTTTTCCATCCATTATGTGGATTTTTTAGTCCACTCCTTAACTAGCTTATAACTTTCCCAACATGCTACTTTAGGTCCCTCATTGCAAAAGCTCTTTCAAAATAACTCCAAACTAACTTAGAAGCTTCATTTAATTTCCGAAATAGTACCTCTCCATCTTAATATTCAAACATTAGTCCAAGTTATTAATTTGGTCAAAAATCTAGTCAAACCTAAGTTTCACTCGATTGTCACAAATGACCCTTTAACTTTTAAGATGTTATAAATTAAACCCTAATGGATGTAAATTTCGACTTGGGCTAGGGTTCTTGAAACCCTAACCTCCACCCTTGTTTTTGAAATTTCTAGGGTTTCCTAGGGTTTCCTTATTTGATAATTATTGATTTTAAATTGTTTAAAATAGGATAATTAAATTAAATTGGATAACCATTATTTCTTGTTTTTTTTAGAAATCTAGTTGGATGGGGATTAGAATTAAATTTAAATTATTTGATTAATAGTTAATGGTAAATAATTAATTAACTCTCCATGATTTAAATTAATTTAATTAATTTTTAATTAAAGGATAAAGATTAAATCTTAATTGGTTTATTTATATTAAATTAATTCTTTAATTTCTAGAATTTAAATTAAACCTAGTGTTTTGGAAAAGTTTTAAAATACACCTTATATATATATATATATATATATATATATATATATATATATATATATATATATATATATATATATAATTAAAAGTTTAATATATACTATATGTATAAGGCAAAGTCAATCAAATCAATGGTAGGCCTCATTCACGAAGCCATACTATAAGCTGAGTTTAAGGAAGCGACCTATAAAATGACCGCCATTGGGTATCCATTATTACCCACCACTCTCTTGCATGGTGGAGGGTCGTTAGACGAGCGGGTTTGATAGTAAATAATCTCATTAATAAGTATAATGCTATAAAAGTAACTAAACTATTTTATAAAATCCCACTCTTAGTTACTTTAGGAAAAATGTGAAAAGTATGTTAATCCATAAAATTGCACATTTTACTTTATAGTAGTTAGTGGAGCGCATGTGGTTCACCGGCACACTAATAGTGACTATAAAGAGTAATAATGGGCATCTTGAAAATTATCATTGATTAATGGTGCGTATGTGGTTAACCGTCACATTAATATGAGATGATAAACGACATCGAGAGTGCCAAGCATATTTGTATGATTATTCGCATCATGTTTGTGATCCTCAGTATCCCAATCACAAGTAGAAGAGCATAGTTTGATATTAAACACGTCACTGATAGATTCTATGAATCTCAAAAGATATAGGAATTTCATAGTTCGAAATTATTAAATTGCTTTTACCTTTCTTCATAAATTCACAATAAGATTACGACATCCCTCTTCTTAGTTGTGAATTGTTATTTTGGATCCTAGCCTTAATTATTTATTATGGGTTAAAATATTAAGGATTATTGTCGTCTAACTAAAAAGTATTCTTTTCTCTATTGATGTCTACTCTTGGTGATGCTTCTCGCCCTTCGTCATCTACCCACAACTCGGGTTTCTCCCTATTCTCGATCGTGTCCAAGGTGACCTTTGATGGAACCTAGTGGGTTTTGAGAATTCTAACACTCTGTGACAACCCGAAACTTTTATTCTGTACGCTTGGTCAACTTTATCAACATTGAACTTGATTCAGTTACCTTTTAACGCCGTTTAAGAGTTAGTTTAAGTGTTCTAAGCTTAAGTACAGCCGGGAATGAGATTAGAAATGAGTCAACAAGTCGTATAGAGACAAAACCGGGCCATACACCCTCTTAAGAGGAGTGTACGGCCGTACACATGGGTGTGCGGCCGCACACCCATCTTCCAGCCGCACACTCATCCTTATATATATAGGGTGACCCCCTTCACTCATTCATTTCTTTTGGTTGCACTCTACTTGCTCTCTCCACTTTCTCTCTCTAAAAACTTCATCCAAGAACACTCTAAGGGCCTCAAAAACGTGAATTACTCCATCATTCAACTTGTTATACTGGTAAGACACCTTGATCTAAGCCTAAAACTCTTCATGTTCTTCGTGTTCTTCATCACTTGAAGTTCTAAAGCCGCACACCTTCATAAGGTGGCCGTATACACCTTAAAGACTCTCCAAGGTGAGAGTTTGGCCTTCATTTGCTAGTTGGACTTGGTATTGGCCTTGAAACACCCGAAAATCGACATTTTGGGCATGAATGAAGAGTGTACGGCCGCACATCCCTATGTACGGCCGCACACTCCCTTGTACGACCACACACGCCCTCTGTACGGCCGCACACTCCTGTATGTAACCGCACACACATGCTGACCGCACACCCTGGCCGCACACACACTCTTTTTGCCGTACACCTCCCTCGTTTGATCATATAGGGTCCCGACAAGCATTTCCATGTCCTTAGGGTGGTTTCCCGTCATGTTTAGTCATGAAACACCCTAATTCTAACACACATATGTGTTACCATATGTTAATAGGATCCACTTGCGTACGAAACATCAGTTGACACTCAGCACTCGTAACCGATCGTACACCCGAATCCTACGTCAAACAGTGAGTTCATACCCCTACGCTTTTTCCGAGTTTTTCATGTTTTCAGGGGGGGAATACAAGCAAAAGTACAAGGAAACTTGTGCTCAAGTTATTTCATTATATGTTTAGTATGCTTTTAACACAGAAAATAGTTTTACCAAACGATTAAGAAATCAACTCGTAGAAACAGTTTTCAAAACTAAAGCAGGGAACTTGTGAATCTTGTCATGAAATGTGATATTTTACAAAGGATTCATACAAAACTTAAACAGGATTTTCGGTATTATTACTTGTAAATTTGTTATTTTGAGTTGGAGACACGTCCTTGGTAACACTCCACCGGATTCGTGAGTGTAGGACTAACCCTTGTAACCAGAATCTCTTGTAGGGAGAGCGTGACTATTGTGTATAGATCTATACGGGACTGGCTATCCCGCACCTAAACTGCTAGCTACAGTTAGGCAGCCATGCCTGGGGTGACAAAGTCATAAAAAGGATACTGGCCCCCGTTACGTGCCATATCTAGTTTAATGTATGGTTATAAAACTCGCAACCTAGATAACAGAGATTTACTTTTGTAATAATGAATCAAGTGAACTAACCTCAAAGTAATAACCGATTTGATTACTAGAGGGTATTAATAATACCCTGAGGATTTAGTTCACTACCTATTTATTAGTTTTATGTACGTAATAAGGCTAATACATCTCACAGAAAACAAACAGGTTTTTTTCAAGGAAACTACATCTAACGATACAAGTATGGTAGATACTTGTACACCTCATACCAGAACAGATAACCAACTTGCAACTTTTAAGGAAAATATAGGATTTTCCTGGGATAATACAACCTTTCATAAACGAACTGTCTAACAAACAACGAATGGATAATCAAACATCTTTCATAAGAAAATATAGGATTTTCTTGGGAAACACTTTTCAAAGGATCAAAGAAACATTTCTTTCACTAGAACTAAACGCTTATGAACTCACCAGCTTTATGTTGATATTTTAAAACTGCTTGTATTCTCAGGGCAACAATAGACAGGTACTCTTGCCAAGCTTTTCGAGAAGACGAAGCATTTTGGAGTCACGTCTTTTACTTTTGCTATATACTGTTATGAACAAACTATGTTTTCAAACAATGTAAATATTCTTATTATAATGTAATGGTTGTGTTTACTTCGCTTACTATGATACAACTGTTGTGATACTACGCATGACGTCCTCCACCCCAGAATGTTTCCGCCGTTCCGGTTTTGGGGTGTGACACACTCCTATGATGTACATGCAACCCTAGAAACCGTGGATCTATGTTCTCATTAATATACATGCAAATTTGATTTTCCAAGATTCTCAACCTAACTAGCATGTTATAGGGTACTTGTAATATAAAAATCTTAGTAGAATAACATATATTTTCTTGGGGTTGATTGGTTGAAGTCTTGAGAGGCTAGCACCAATAATGTGGATGCCTCAAGTGGAATCACAAATCACCAAAACACCTTGGAAAGCTTGAGAGAATATGAAGCACTTATAGAAATCGGCCCACCCTTTGTTCTCACACACTAGTCCCATTTCATGTGCCAAAGACTTCTTTATATAGTATGGTGGATTAGGGTTACATCCATGTAAACCCTAATACCCATGACCTTTCATTTCCATAGGATCCATGGGTTAAAAACTTCATGGACTATCCATGCAAGCTTAGCCCATCCTAAATAAACATTGGCACATTCTATATATATATATATATATATATATATATATATATATATATGTATATATATATATATATATATATATATATATATATATATATATATATATAAGAGTCCATATTTTAATTAGTCTCTTTTTGATCACCAAATTAATTCCAAAATAATTCTTGATCAATACTAATTAAATAATATGATTTCATATTAATATATTGTAACTTATAATATATTAATAAATCATAAATATACTATTCTCAAAAGATTATCCATACACATTGTTTCGGTGAAGTGCAACCCAACTGCACCATGCCGGGTCGGGTCAAGTATATACCAACTATAGTTACGGACTTAGACATCTTATCGAACAGTCTCCCACTTGGATAAGTGTGATAACTATAGTTGCAAGTATGACTTCAGGAACCAACCAGCAATCATAGCTCTTAAAAATCTGTTGAACTATGAAGTGCCATTTTAGATGATTGATCACATAATCCTCTGTTCAAGATATCATCCGGACAAATACATGGAACAACGTTGTACTTATTGTCCAGCAGTTTGTTTCCCGATTTCCGATTTGTTTGACATATAACTAAATTGAACACATCAATTAGATTCTGACCGGGCCCGGTACATAGGTCAAAACAAAATCATCGAGGGGCCCAGATATCGCTTTTAATCCTCCAAGGACTTAAAGGAACATATAAACTTTGACTCATATGCTTATACTAACTACTTGTTGAATCATACACAAAAGCACATTTTATAACATCAAGTTACTGATGCGTTTTCGTACAATCAATGTACAATCAACTCATAGTCAACAAATCATATCTCTAGGTTTGAAGACTTATATGATATTACCGTCTCACGATCACTCGAGATAAATTTCATGCAGTGATACAAGTGAGCATGGGTTTAATCCAATACTCAGAACTTATGAGCACTCATGAATGTTGCAGCAACATTTGCTATGTCTAAACACCTTAGACATTTACAAGCCCAATTCATTACAGTCTTCATTCATACCTACTTCCAAAGTATGATTGATTGTGGAGAGTTTAAATAAAGTAATTATTCTGGAAGTCAAAACATGCAAAATTGAAACAATAGTAAACGATTGACACAAGACAGTAACACTTTATTCATAAACAAATAATAACTTTTATTTAATCACCAAATGTCAATTACATTTTACAAGTTTCAGAAATAGCTATCTAATTATTAAAACTAATATCGTCCTTCGACCCGATGCTTCTTGCATGCTGCAAATGCTTAACCCTAGTCAGTCCCTTCGTGAGGGGATCTGCTGGGTTATCTTCTGATGATACCCTCTTTGCCACGATGAGTCCTTCTTCTATCTTGTGTCGTATGAAATGATATTTTCTGTCAATGTGTCTGGATCTGCCATGATCTCTTGGTTCCTTGGCTAAGGCCACCGTACTATTGCTGTCACAGAAAATCTCCATAGGCTCCTTTATAGCTGGTACAACTCCAAGGTCTCCTATGAAGTTCTTCAGCCATATCGCCTCCTTTGCCGCCTCACTTGCTGCTATGTACTCTGATTCGAAAGTTGAATCAGCTACTGTCTCCTGCTTGGAACTTTTCCAAGTAATTGCTCCTCTATTTAGGGTAAAGACCTAGCCTGACTGAGAGAGGAAATTATCCATATCCTTCTAGAAACTAGCGTCACTATACCCCACTACTCTCAAGTCATCACTCCCACCAAAGTTAAGGACCCATTTCTTAGTCCTTCGCAGGTATTTTAGAATATTCATTACCGCAGTCTAGTGGGCTTTGCCAGGGTTCCCCTGATATCTGCTGACCATGCCCAAAGCAAAGGCCACATCAGGGTGAGTACAATTCATAGCATATATGTGATGGGTTTTGAGCATTCTAACACTCCTATGGTGTACATGCAACCCTAGAAACCTTGGATCTATGTTTGACTAAGATACATGCAAATAATTATTTTTCCAAGCTTCTTATCCTAACTAGCATGGCATGGGGTACTTGAATCAAATAAAACTAGTAGAATTACTTACCTTGTAGTAGTAGTTGATTGCTTGGAGTTTGAGAGCCTAGCACCAATAATGTGGATGCCTCAAATGGAAGTCACAAATCACCACAAACTTGGAAACTTGAGAGAATAGTCACAAACTTCTTGAAATCGGCCCTCTTAGTTTACACACATCAACTAGTGCAATTTCAAGAACCAAAGCCTCCTTTATATAGTGTGGTGGATTAGGGTTACATCCATGTAAACCCTAATACCCATGTCTTTTCATTTCCATGAGATCCATGGATTAAAGCTCCATGGAGTATCCATGGACTTTCCATGCAAGCCTAGCCCATTCCAAATAAGCATTAGCCCACACTATATAAATACAAGAGCCCATATTTAATTAGTCATACTTTTGATCTCTAAATTAATTCTAAATTAATTATAGATCAACACTAATTAAATAATATGATTTTATATTAATATATTAGGACTTATAATATATTAATAAATCATAACTTATACTATTCTCAAACGATTATCCATAAATTGTTCGGGTGAAGTGCAACCCAAATAGACCATGCCGGGTCGGGTCAAGTACATACCAAATATAGTTATGGACTTAGACACTATATCCAACAGTCTCCCACTTGGATAAGTCTAATAACTATAGTTGCAAGTATGACTTCAGGAACTGATCAGCAATCGTAGCTCGTTAAACTGTGTTGAACTATGAAGCGCCATTTTAGATAAGTGATCATATAATCCTCTGTTCTAGATGTCAACCGGACAAATACATCGAACATGGTCTTGCTTATTGTCCAGCATTTGTTTCCCGATTTCCGATTTGTTTGACATAGAACTTAACTGAACACATCAATTTAGTTCTGACTGGGCCCGGTACATAGGTCAAAACAAAATCATCGAGGGGCCCAGATATCGCTTCTAATCCTAGAAGGAACAGATAAACTTCGACTCATATGTTTGCTATACTACTTGTTGAATTACACACTAAAGCACGGTTTATAACATCGAGTTACCAATGCGTTTTCGTGCAATCAATGCATAACCAACTCATAGGCAACAAATCATATCTCTAGGTTTGAAGACTTATATGATATTACCGTCTCACGATCACTCGAGATAAATTCCATGAAGTGATACAAGTGAGCGTGGGTTGAATCCAATACTAAAAACTTATGAGCACTCATGAGTGTTGTAGCCCCGCTTTGTCTAACATCTTAGACCTCTACAAGCCAACCCATGACAGTCTTGATTCATATCTACTTCCAACATATGACCGACTGTGGAGAGTTTGAATAATATGATATAAACCATAACATAATTATTCTGGAAGTCAAAACATGCAAAAAGAAATAATAGTAAACGATTGACAAGAGATAGCAACACTTTAGTCATAAATAACAACTTTTATTTATCATCAGATGTCAATTACATTTTACAAATTTCAAGATTATCTAACTACTAAAACTAATATCATCCTTCAGCCCAATGCTCTGAGCATGCTGGAGATGCTTAGCCCGAGTCAGTCCCTTCGTGAGGGGATCTGCTGGGTTCTCATCCGATGATACCCTCTTTGCCACGAGGATTCCTTCTTCTATTCGATGTCTGATGAAGTGATATTTTCTGTCAATGTGTCTGGATCTCCCATGATCTCTTGGTTCCTTGGCTAAGGCAACCACACTATTGCTGTCACAGAAAATCTCCATTGGCTCCTTTATAGCTGGTACAACTCCAAGGTCTCCGATGAAGTTCTTTAGCCATATAGCCTCCTTTGCTGCCTCGCTTGCTGCTATATACTCTGATTCACAAGTGGAATCAGCCACTGTCTCCTGCTTGGAACTTTTCCAAGTAATTGCCCCTCCGTTTAGAGTAAAGACCCAGCCCGACTGAGAGTGGAAATTATCCCTGTCAGTCTGAAAGCTAGCATCACTGTACCCTACAACTCTCAAGTCCTCACTGTCACCGAGGGTAAGGACCCAGTCCTTAGTCCTCCGTAGGTACTTGAGGATATTCTTTACCGCAGTCCAGTGTGCCTTGCCAGGGTTCCCCTGATACCTGCTAACCATGCTTAAAGCAAAGGCTACATCAGGTAGAGTACACATCATAGCATACATGATCGATCCTACAGCTGAAGCATAAGGTATTCGACTCATTTATGCTATCTCAGCCTCAGTACTAGGGCTTTGTGTCTTACTCAATCTGGCGTTACTCTGGATAGGTAACTCTCCTTTCTTCGAGTTATGCATGTTGAACCTTTTCAACACTTTGTCCACATAGGTGCTTTGACTAAGTCCAATTAGTCTTTTACTCCTGTTTCTCAAAATCCTTATCCCTAGGATATAGGCAACTTCTCCAAGGTCCTTCATAGCGAAACACTTCCGAAGCTAGGACTTTACTTCCTGCAGGTTGGGATGTCATTTCCTATGAGTAGTATGTCATCCACATACAGTACGAAAAAGCTGACTTGATATAGACACAAGATTCATTTCCAAAAAGCTGACTTGATACAGTACCAAAAAGCTGACTTGATATAGTATGTCATTTCCCACTAGCCTTGATATAGACACAAGATTCATCTTCACTCCTTGAAAAGCCAAATTCTTTGACTTTCTCATCAAAGTAAAGATTTCATCTGCGAGGTGCCTGTTTTAATCCATAAATGGATTTCTCGAGCTTACACACTCTACTGGGGTACTCTGTACTGACAAAACCCTCTGGCTGAACCATGTAAACATCTTCAGCCAACTTTCCATTAAGGAAAGCGGTTTTGACGTCCATTTGCCATATTTCATAATCATGAAATGCAGCAATGGCTAACAGAACCCTAATAGACTTAATCTTGGCCACTGGTGAAAAGGTCTCATCATAATCAACTCCAGGAGTTTGAGAATAACCCTTTGCAACCAGTAGTGCCTTATAAGTGTGTACATTACCATCCATGTCGGTCTTCTTCTTGAAGATCCATTTGCACCCAACTATCTTACGATCAGGTACATTGTCAACCAAGTTCCAAACTTGATTGTCATACATGGACTATATCTCGCTATCCATAGCCTCTTTCCATTTAGCAGCCTCAGGGCCTGCCATGGCTTCCGTGTAGCTGTTAGGCTCATCCAGATTTACCAGTGTGTTATCACTGATAAGTGTCTCACCTTCTGCAGTAATATGAAAACTATAATAATGCTCAGGTGCATTCCTAACTCTGGTGGAACGCCTCAGAGGTATAGATTCTTCAGTCGGCTCAACAGGAGTTTCCTCCTCGGGTTGAGGGCTAGGGTTTGAGGTTCCTTCACCACTTGACTCTTGAATTTCCTCAAGGTCAATTTGCCTCCCACTGTCTCCTTGGCTCATGAATTCTCTCTCTCGAAAGAATCCTCTTTTTGCTACAAAGACCACATTATCACTAGGTCTGTAGAAGATATAACCAAAGGATTTATGTGGATAGCCGATGAAACTACACCTTTCGCTTCAGGGTTCGAGCTTATCGTGAGTCTCGCGTCTCACGAAAGCCTCGCAACCCCAAATCTTGATATGGTCTAGATTGGGAACTTTTCCAGTCCACACCTCGTGAGGTGTTTTGGCAACCTTCTTTGTAGGGACTAGATTAAGGATATGGGCGGCAGTCTCTAAGGCATACCCCCAAAGTGAGATTGGTAGCGAAGCTCGACTCATCATGGAACGAACCATGTCCAACAAGGTCTGATTGTGCCTCTCAGCTACACCATTCAACTGTGGTGTCCTAGGAGGTGTCAATTATGAGACAATCCCACATTCCTTAAGATAGTCAAGGAACTCAGTACTAAGATACTCACCACCACAATCGGATCGAAGCATCTTAATGTTCCTGCCCAACTGATTCTCCACTTCTTGCTTAAACTCTTTGAATTTCTCAAAGGTTTCTGACTTATGCTTGATTAGGTAGACATATCCATATCTACTAAAATCATCAGTAAAAGTCACATAGAACCGATTAGCATCTCTTGTGGCGGTTCTGAAGGGTCCACACACATCCGTGTGTATGAGGTCCAACAAACCTTCACCCCTAGCACAAGTGCCAGTAAAAGGTGACTTTGTCATTTTATCAAGCAAACAAGATTCACAACTATCATCTGACTTTAGGTCAAATGACTCCAAGACTCCATCCTTTTGGAGTTGGCCCATGCGTTTCTTGCTTACATGTCCAAGACGACAATGCCATAAGGATGCTTTATCTAAGCTAGTGGAAGAGTTAATACACAATACATTATTTCCTAGATTATCTACAACAGATACAGTTTCATACACGCCATCACAAGGTAATGCTTTGAAATAAAGAACATTATTAAAGAAAGCATCAATACTACCATTATTATTATCAAAATAAAAGGTAAAACCTTGTTTATAGAATGCATGAAAGGAAATAACATTTCTTGCCATTTCTGGCGAATAATAACATTTATTCAAATCTAATGTAAACCCACTATTTAGCACTAAGGAATAAACTCCTATCTTGGTGACAGGTGAAGCTTTCCTGTTTCCCATGATCAAGTTTATCTTTCCCTGCTCCATATTCTCACTTCTTTTTAGTCCCTGCAAATCACAACATATGTGACTACCACAACCTGTATCAAGGACCCAAGACTTAGAATGAGGTGAGTTATTAGACAATATAGGTGGACCCATCAAATCTGTAAAGTTGGACCCATCAAAGAAAGCATCAATACTACCATTATTATTATCAAAATACCACAACCTGTATCAAGGACCATCCGGATGTTTCTGATCCAATCTGTAAAGTTGGACCCATCAAAGATGACTCTCCCACAAAGATTCGTGAGAGAGAAGGAGCTAGTAGGGTTTGAGCCAGAAGCATTGTTATTGGAAGACATCTGAAAAGAAGAGGGAATAGATTAGATTAGATATAGAGATAGTCCTTAACAAAACACCCAAATGTAAGCTAAGCTAGGACCCAACACAATCATTTATAACTTAGAAGAGGGATGCCGTAATCTAAGCTATAAGATATTTGAAGGTAGGTGAATGATGATTCACCAATTTCCACCATGAAAAACGAAATATTTAATTAGGTTTTAATTGGTTTAGAAACTCCTAGATTCTTTGAGATTCATTGAACTTTCTTCAATGACATGTTTCAATCTCGAGTGTGCCCTTCAAGTTTTGTGACTGGGATGCCGAGGATCACAAAACAAGGTGTGAAGTAACCATGAAAATTACTTGGTACCCTTAATGTATTACCCCTCAATCGATGTGTCGGTTAACCACACACGCTCCATCGATACTATGATAAACATTAAGTCACCCTTTACCTACCTTGATAAGTTGAAGTTAGTGTGCCGGTTAACCACACACGCTCCACTAACGACTTAAACAAAGTGTAAAGTGTAATTTCATGGATTAGCACCTTATTCACATTTTCCTAAAATAACTAAGATTGGGAATTCAATAAAGTTTAGTTACTTTAGTATTATCATTATACTTTTAATGAGAATTTATAAGTCCTTGTCCTACCCGTTCGGCTAACGACCCTCCACCGATCAAGGAAGCGGTGGGTGAGAGTGGACACCCATTAAGTTGCCATTTTATAGGCAACAACCTTATACCCTCCTTATAGACCGGCTTCGTGAATGAGGCGTACTAGCGGTAAGACGACTTGATCTTATACATATATAAATATTATTAAACTTATAATATTATAAAGTATAAGGGTTGAATTTTAACTTTTAAAATTCTAGGGGTTGGAACTAAAGTTTTTAATATGACTTTACATGTTCCAAAACTTGAGGGAAAGTTTTGTAAACTTTCAAAACTTTTCATTTCTCATAACTTATGA
Organism: Lactuca virosa; assembly: GCF_052849685.1. Classification (NCBI taxonomy): domain Eukaryota; kingdom Viridiplantae; phylum Streptophyta; class Magnoliopsida; order Asterales; family Asteraceae; genus Lactuca; species Lactuca virosa. The sequence continues at coordinate 162,370,874 of NC_136432.1, read as the reverse complement.
GTTAATGGTTATTAAAAATGAAGACTCTTCATTTTTTGTAACCTATGTGTTCTTTTAATGGTTATTTATAAACGTGACTTTTGGTTATCCATAACTTAAGAACTAGTTATGGACTCCATTAAAACACATAAAGATCAAGAATTAATAAAATCAATTATTAGCACATAATTTCTATGATATTCTAAACTCATATGTTTATGAATGTTCATATCAAAAATTTCAAGAATTGTAAGTACATATACAAAACTTGAAATTTTGATACGAGCTTTTGAACAAAACTTCGATTTTCAAGTTTTTTTTTTTTTGCATCAAGTATCAAATAAACAAACCAGGCTCTGATACCACTGATGGGTTTTGAACATTCTAACACTCCTATGGTGTACATGCAACCCTAGAAACCTTGGATCTATGTTTGACTAAGATACATGCAAATAATTATTTTTCCAGGGTTCTTATCCTAACTAGCATGGCATGGGGTACTTGAATCAAATAAAACTAGTAGAATTACTTACCTTGTAGTAGTAGTTGATTGCTTGGAGTTTGAGAGCCTAGCACCAATAATGTGGATGCCTCAAATGGAAGTCACAAATCACCACAAACTTGGAAACTTGAGAGAATAGTCACAAACTTCTTGAAATCGGCCCTCTTAGTTTACACACATGAACTAGTGCAATTTCAAGAACCAAAGCCTCCTTTATATAGTGTGGTGGATTAGGGTTACATCCATGTAAACCCTAATACCCATGTCTTTTCATTTCCATGAGATCCATGGGTTAAAGCTCCATGGAGTATCCATGGACTTTCCGTGCAAGCCTAGCCCATTCCAAATAAGCATTAGCCCACACTATATAAATACAAGAGCCCATATTTAATTAGTCATACTTTTGATCTCTAAATTAATTCTAAATTAATTATAGATCAACACTAATTAAATAATATGATTTTATATTAATATATTAGGACTTATAATATATTAATAAATCATAACTTATACTATTCTCAAACGATTATCCATAAGTTGTTCGGGTGAAGTGCAACCCAAATGGACCATGTCGGGTCGGGTCAAGTACATACCAAATATAGTTATGGACTTAGACACTATATCCAACAACATGATCGAGCCAACAGCATAAGCATATGGTAAACGACTCATCTCAGCTATCTCTGCCTCTGTACTCGGACTTTGAGTCTTACTCAGTCTGGCATTGTGCTGGATCGGTAGGTCACCTTTCTTAGAATTCTGCATGTTGAACCTCTTCAACACCTTGTCCAAGTAATTGCTTTGACTAAGTCCAATTATTCTTTTACTCCTTTCTCCCAATATCCTTATCCCTAGGATATAGGCAGCTTCTCCAAGGTCCTTCATAGCGAAACACTTCCCAAGCCAGGACTTAACCTCCTGCAAGGTTGGGATGTCATTTCCTATGAATAGTATGTCATCCACATACAGTACCAAAAAGCTAACTATACTCCTACTAGCACTGACATATACACACGACTCATCCTCGCTTCTCGAAAAACCAAACTCTTTGACTTTCTCATCAAAACAAAGATTCCAGCTGCGAGATGCTTGTTTCAATCCATAAATGGGTTTCTCAAGCTTACACACTCTATTAGGGTGCTTTGTATCGACAAAACCCTCTGGCTGATTCATGTAAACATCCTCAGCCAACTTCCCATTAAGGAAAGCGGTTTTCACATCCATTTGCCATATTTCATAATCATGAAATGCAATAATGGCTAGCATAACCCTAATAGACTTAATCTTCGCTACTGGTGAGAAGGTTTCATCATAGTTAATTCCCTGATTTTGAGTGAAACCCTTTGCGACCAGTCGCGCCTTATAAGTGTGCACTTTCCCATCCATGTCGGTCTTCTTCTTGAAGATCCATTTGCACCCGACTGTCTTACAACCCGGTACATTGTCAACCAAGTTCCAAACTTGATTGTCATACATGGACTGAATCTCGTTGTCCATAGCCTCTTTCCAATTAGCAGACTCAGGGCCTCCCATGGCTTCCCTATAGCTGTTAGGTTCATCCAAATTTACCAGTGTACTATCACTGATAAATGTATCACCTTCCACAGTAATATGGAAACCATAGTAATGCTCAGGTGCATTCCTAACTCTAGTGGAACGCCTCAGAGGTACAGACTCGTCAGTTGGTTCAACAGGAGTTTCCTCCTCAAGTTGATTGCTAGGGTTAGAGGTTCCTTCACCACTTGACTCTTGAAGCTCTTCAAGGTCAATTTGCCTCCCACTGGTTCCTTGGCATATAAATTCTCTCTCGCAAAAAACCCATCTCCTTACCACAAATACCACATTCTCACTAGGTCTGTAGAAGAGGTAACCAAAGGATTTCTGTCGGTAGCCGATGAAAATACACCGCTCACTTCGAGGTTCGAGCTTATCGTGAGTCTCGCGCCTCACGAAAGCCTCGCAACCCCAAATCTTGATGTGGTCTAAATTTGGAACTTTCCCAGTCCACATCTCGTAAGGTGTTTTGGCAACCTTCTTGGTTGGGACTAGATTAAGGATATGGGCAGCAGTCTCTAAGGCATACTCCTAGAATGAGATTGGTAACGAAGCTCGACTCATCATAGAACGAACCATGTCCAACAAGGTTCGATTGCGCCTCTCAGCCACACCATTCAGCTTTCGTGTCCTGAGAGGTGTCAATTGTGAAATAATTTGACATTCCTTAATATAGTCAAGGAACTCTGTGCTAAGATACTCACCACCTCGATCGGATCAAAGCATCTTAATGTTCCTGCCCAACTGATTCTCCGCTTCCTCTTTAAACTCTTTGAACTTTTAAAAGGTTTCTGACTTATACCTGATTAAGTAGATATAATCATATCTACTATAATCATCAGTAAAAGTCACATAGAAGCGGTTAGCATCCCTTGTGGTGGTTTTGAAGGGTCCACACACATCTGTGTGTATGAGATCCAAAAAACCCTCACCCCTTGCACAAGTACCAGTGAAGGGTGACTTAGTCATTTTTCCAAGTAAACAAGACTCGCAACTATCATCCGACTTTAAGTCAAATGACTCCAAGACTCCATACATCTGGAGTTGGCCTATGCGCTTCATGTTGACATGTCCAAGACGACAATGCCACAAGGATGCCTTATCCAAACTAGTGGAAGAATCAATATGTAATACATTATTTCCTAAGTTATATACAACATCCACAACTTCATATACACCAATGCAAGGTAATGCTTTAAAATAAAACACATCATTATAAAAAACATTAATAGCACCACATTCATTATCAAATGAAAAACTATAACCTTGTTTGTACAAGCCTTGAAAAGAAATAATATTTCTCGCAATTTCAGACGAGTAACAACATTTATTCAAATCTAATGTTAACCCACTATTTAGCAATAAAGAATAAACTCCAATCTTAGTGACAGGTGATGCCTTCCTATTCGTCATGATTAAGTTTATCTTCCCGTGCTCCATGTAGCATACACGTTCAGTTATTGTGTTATGTAATTTTAAAAGTAAATAATATTATGAAATATTATATGAAATTTGAGTATTCAGTTCTAACATATGGTTTTTACTAGAAATGAAGTAAAACTATGTTTAGAATCAATCGGAAAATATTGGAAGTCTTATGAGATTCCAATCAAAAGATAAATATCGAAATTTAACGAAAATATAAAATTTGAAATAAGTAAAATTTTATTAATGAAAGTTGTAGATAATTTCGTTAGAAACATTTAGGCGAAAACCTCATCGAAATCCGAGTTATAACGAAGAAGTTATGACCAATCAAAGATCCGCGACAAAACCGACATGACGCCGAATGACGTAAAAAGTGAGTTTTTGATAAACTACTTTTTAGCCTTGGTGATCTAAATGAAAGTCGTAGTATTTGTTAAACCGAGAATATTGATAAAAAGAACGCCAAAATCTGACTTCGTATGAGGAAGTTATGATTTTTCTAAGTTTCAGCTTAGCAGTAGACAGCTAAAAACTCGAATTTTAGATCGAGTGATTTTTAGCCGACACAACCTAAATGAGAATCGAAGGTTTCGTCAATAGTAGTACAACGGTAAAAAAGACAGACGAAAACGGACATCGATGAAGAAGATATGAATTTTTAACGGATTTTCCTGTCCGAGTCTGTTAAAAATAATAATATTAAAAATAAGTTCAAAATTAGCCGAAGAATTCTTAACGAAAGCTGTATAATATATTCTCGCCTACGCGTGCATATAAAGAACGTCAAAAACGGAGCCTATATGCGAAAGTTATGGATTTTAGAAGTTTAGGACACATTTTCTGAGAAATCTCGCATGGATAAGGTCCGATCTCCGCGAGTCACCCGCTGTGTCCGACGCGTGTTGCCTGCTGATTTGACTGAAGATGTGGTCCAATGGCCTTCCGATGCGCCTCGCATCTGACTCTGCCCCGTGTCCGAAGCGCTGGACCAATCCGGTTCCGACGCGTGCCAGATCCGAGCCTCGCTGTCCTCCTTCCCTTCGCGTGTCCGAGCCTCGCACGAGCCACCTGCCCTTGTAGTGACATAAGAACATGGTTTGGCATGCGGAATTAAAGTTTGCACAATGAACATGGTGATTTGGGTGTTCAAGAGATGTATTGATTGTATATGGTGTTACACAAGAAGGATCTAGATCTAGACTACATAAATAACATACACTTGCACACTCACTTTTACATCTCTCAAGCACACCTCTACAAGTGGACTAAACCCACCTTATATAGAGGTGTTTACATGTCTCTCTCTCACTCTCCATCTCATGAGTCAAAAGGCTAATGCACCACATGCAAGTGGGTTTTACAAAAGTCAAACAATTACAAAGTCAATCATGAATAACTTTGTACCCCAACATTCTCCCCCTCAAAGTTAGGAATGAATGACCCACTTCAATTCTTCCAAAATTGAGCAACTACGCGATCCGAGCCTCAAGGGTGACACATGTCGAAATGAACTTCAATCTTCAATTCTTCCATGATTCTTCAATTTGGGCTCTAGGATGTGAAACCATACAAACCGAAGATCAACGAATGATCACGAGGTTCTCAAACTCCAAATTGATCACCAAAAGTTGAGCATAAAGCACACCCCAAAAATCTTCAATAAAACCAAACCCATTTCGAATACATCACTTCCGAACTTCCAATTTCATCATTTCGTAAGCTTCAAAAATTCAAGGTCACTTCGGTCTTCAAATTCGCGTAATATGAAAAATTCAAGTTCGAATTTCCATATAAATTTCTCCCCATTTTTATAATCGAAACTTGATTATAAAACCTTCAAGGAAAGAGAACGTGCTCTATTTGGAATTTTTTCGTGTCAAAACTCCCCCTTAACATGTGGCATAAACTTTGTGCTTTAATCCGAAAAACCCAAAAAATATTGAATTTTTAGCTTCGTTCACGGATCGCCTTTGACAAAATTTCTCAAAAATGGGTAGAAATTGTCAATTTCAAAATTCTGCAGTGACCCGGTGCGCCCAAAATAGCAAAATATGCAAAACTCTCCCCCTTTTTCAAAGCTGGGTAGAAAGCGTCAATTTGCAGAAACTGCAGGGGCTTGAAATGCATTTTCTTCAATTTTTAGCAAAAACAGTCCTTTTTCGAATTTGGGTATGAACCGCCAAACATTCAAAGCCTCAGGGACTATTTTCGAAAATTCTGTCTTTGTGCACCAAACATACGAAGAGTTGTCCGAAACATTCGAAGCTTCAGAAAATTTTCGAATTTGGGTGAAAAGTGTCAAACATTCGAAACTTCAATTAATTCTCTAAGTGCCAAATTTTCGAAGGTTCAGGGGCTGTTTTTGGAAATTCTGCTTTTTGATCAAAACATACGAAATGTTGATCATTCATACGAAGCCTTTTTCCATTTGTCAACCATTCGAAACTTGAGGGACTACATTTAAAAAATTTTCTTTTCCATTCCAAACATACAAAATTTTCAACGCTTCGTACGAAAGCATCTCCTCTTCATACGAAAATTTGGAAAGGTGTTAAACTAACGAAATTTCAGGGGCCATTTACGTAACATTGCTTTATTTTTCCTCAATTCACACGAAATCAGGCAACCCAAACACACGAAACTTTTTCCTTCTCTCTCCCCTTCGTACGAAAATCATCTTCACCCAAAATTTTCTCTCTCCTCTTCGTATGAAACTTCATCTTCCCCGATCAAACAAAAATTCTCAACATACAAAGCATACGAAATCGAAGCATAACGAAGAATCTTAATGAACAATAACCTCTTAATCATCCAACCTCTGAATCGAATTAACTCACTGCTCGTTTTATCCCTTCGTTCCTTACAGTTCTTCTCCAATTCATCGATCAAATAACCAAGGCTTCGTTCGTTCAATTATTGTAACAAATCGTAATTTCAAACCTATGTAATAGTTTAGGTCAATGTATAGTTCTTTTTATAATAATAAAGAGAAATTTTAGCATAATGTGCATATATACATAATTGACCCTCAAAAATAAATTATTTAGCAATCTCGATTGGGATGAACCAAGTGATGGAGATTGTAACAAGGTTTCCAAAAACATAAAGAACACTAAAATCCGAGTTATAACGAAGAAGTTATGACCAATCGAAAATCCGCGACAAAACCGACAAAACACTGCTCAGTGTAAAAACTGAATTTTTGATAAAAAGGCTTTTTAGCCTTAACAATCTAAATGAAAGTTGTAGTTTATGTTAAACCGAGAACTTTCAAAAAAAGAACGGAAAAATCTGACTTCGTATGAGGAAGTTATGATTTTTCTAAGTTTCAGTATATACGTGTACAGCTAAAAACTCGAAATAAAGATCGAGCGATTTTTAGCCGACACAACCTAAACGAGAATTGAAGGTTTCGTCGGTAGTAGTACAACGGTAAAAAGACAGACGAAAACGGACGTCGGATGAAGAAGTTATGAATTTTTAACGGATTCCCGTCCCGGTCTGTTTAAAATAATAATATTAAAAAAAAGTCAAAATTAGCCGACGAAGTCTAAACGAAAGTCGTAGAGAATGATTTTATCTACGCGTGCATTTAAAGAACGCCAAAAACGGAGCTCGTATGCGAAAGTTATGATTTTCGCAAGTTTGGCACAAAAATAAAGAAAAAATGGGAAAAACCGGGCAATTTCGCATGCCACGTCACCCTCGCACGTGGCAGCTGCTGAGTGGACCGAACCCATGCGTGGCACTTCCTGATTGGACCGCAACTGAAGTCCACTTAGAAGCAAACAGCTTCGCAGGAGATGCCCCGGAGACACCCCTCGCACACACCTCGGACCCTCCCCTTCGCACGTGTCTCCTTCCCATTGGACCGAGGGTTGGTCCAATCCGAGCCCACCAGCAGCGAGCCTCCGGTCCGAAGAAGCCCCCTCGCCTCGCCACCTGTCCGACGCGTGTCACCTTCGCGCAGCTTCGGGTCCGAACCTTCGGACTATATATAGCATGCGAGGGTTCCTGATTTTTTACACTTTTTCACCGCAAAAATCATTCTCTTTCACATTTTCCACTCCCCTAAGCTCATATACAACCCCTAAAGCCCCGGTATCAAGTCTCGAACCCTAAGCAAGCCTCGAAGCCTCGAGATTCCCGAGAAGTAACCTCTCTCCTGTCGAAACTCTGCCCAATTTGAGCCGGTTTCTCGACAAATAAACTCCTTTTTGTGAAACGAAACTCTGTCCGGTTCACCATCTATCAAGTGAGTTCATACCCCCGTATTTTCATAATTTCTACTATTTTAAGGGGGGGAATACAAGCATAACACAAGAACTTTGTGTTATAAAATCATGATTCAAATCATGATAAAATAACATTAAATTATCTAAAAATACTCAAAACATCAAACTCTTTTATAATCTTATATTTTTCCCCAAAATTCATATTTGTATATATATATATATATATATATATATATATATATATATATATATATATATATATATAAATAAGATTTAAAAGGCTTAGGACTGATAACTCGTTCTGGGTCCTTTTCCTTGTTTAGATGTGGGCTTAAAGTATCGGTTATTTGTCCGAGTGTCGTTTAAATTTTACTTATATATAAAATTGTATGTGTATATAAATATAATAGTTATTTCATCAGTTTAACTACCTTTGTAATATGCTGAGCAAGGGATTACATGCAAACATGGTTAAATACACAATCAGGGAGTACATATAAATTATAATAGGTATAATTTATACATAGAACAATAATTCATGATACAAGTATACTAGAATACACAAGAAACTAGGGTTTTGATATAGAACAAATCAAGGTTTACACTTATCAAATACATGTTTGGAAATACTGATCAAGGACATACTGTCAATCATTATTTCAGAATGATTGGGTTTTGATTCAAAGAATATACTGTCAATCATTATTTCAGAATGGTTGAGTTTTCAAACTAATATACATGTAACGTTTATATGCTTTTTATGAGACACTAGATTCAGGTTGTTTAATTCATTTTAGACAACATAGAAAAGTCCTGACATTATAACCAGAATCTCCAGCCGGGGATCGAAACAAGCGTGTGTAGATCTATATCGGGATTGACAACCCCGCACTCAGGCTGATAGCTACAGTTAGATGAGTGGCAATTGTTATCACCAGTTTAAACGCCCACAAAGCGTTTGTTTCAGGCCATCAGTCATAGTATGGTTATAATAACTCATTAAAAAGATATTAACAATACGTTAGTGTATAAATAACTAAACGAAAGTACACCTTCAAAGTACTAGTTCACAGAATACAAAATACTAAGATTCAATACAGTTTTCAACAACAGCTGGTGGAGCCAGGCACACTCTCAGTTACAAGTTTTCATAAGTAATACAAATGCAAAACATTAATATACAGAGAACGGTTTTATGGGAATAAAACTACTTTTCATATACAAACAGAAAATATAGGATTTTCTGGAACAGTTTACATATACAAGATACAGAGATACTCTTTTAAACATAAACACTTATGCACTCACTCAACTTTATGTTGATACTCTCTTTTCAAATTACTTGTATTCTCAGGGAAATAATACACAGGTACTCCCCGAGCTTTTGAGAAGATGGAGCTTTGTTGAGTCATATCTTCTTTTGTATAACTATATTTTGGTTCAATATACAATGATTGAACACATGTAAATACTTATACTTTTTAAATACAATGGTTGTTTGTACTTTGATTACTATGATGCATGTGTTGTGATACTACAATTCAAGTCCTCCACCACCAGACATTTCCGCCGTCTGGTTTGGCGGTGTAACAATTATCAACCCAAATCATCAATAGTAAACAACATTAGCCAACATCGATTCCCAAATCTTCGAAGAAATCGACCCATCTAGTCTTCAAAAGCCAAACCCAGGGACCCTTCGATTCCAAATCAATAATTTGACCACAAACAATGTTCGTTCCAAACCAAATCTGGTCGGCATCAATCATCGACCTAAACCATTCGAACCATAGACCCATCTATCGACTCCAAACATTCGATCATAAGCCCCAATTCCAAAATCGTTGCCATCAACAACGGAGTCCAACCCTTCGAATCTTTGGTTCAAGAACTCAACAACAATTCTCAAAATCAACAATTCTTGTTTTAAACCCAATCAATAAAATCTTCGATTCCAAATACATCGTCAACCCAAGCCATCGATTCCAAACGATTACAAATGAAATCAATAGACTCGACTCATCGAAATCAAATCAACCTTTCCAGTTCGTTCCTTCTTTCAAATACTGTTCGTCATCAAGACCATAAATCCAATAATTTTCGAAATGGATCCTCCAATCAATCATGATTTCGACATCTATACCTTGTTCTCAATTCAAAACCAACGATTTCAGCCTCCAATGTAATGAATCATCATCTAAAAATCGAGTTTGACTTTTTGCTGTGTTTGACTTTTCGAAAATGAACATTCAGCAAACTTGAAATTGATGATTCTAACATTGATTTTTAGATCAAACAAAGAATCTTCATCTTGTTCTTCACTTTATTCAAGTGTTCTTGACCAATAGTTATAAGATCTTAAAATCAATTTCCGATTTCAAAGTCTAGATACAAACAAACCTGATTTCATCATATTCAAATCATCTGAAATCGTATCTTGAATTTAGATTTTCAACACATTACAAATGATTATTAGAACTGAATGGAAGAAATCAGAACTCAAGAATACATGATTAAACAGTAATCGATGAAAGAATTTCCGATGAAGAATTGGAACAAAATTTGAATGAATTGTACAACCTAATAAAGCACACACATACCGATTGACTTATCAACAAACAAATGATTTCGGATCAATACATTTTGAATGTACTTGAGATAAACACATTCCAGACAATATTCGATTTCATATTGGGCTTAAAATATAGAAGAAAAGTACTTGAAATTATATTCGTTTGGGCTCAAAATGAATCATACGTGAATAGTAACATGAATTGATTTTGATTGGGCTTCGAACTTCAAATAACGATGATCAGTGACGAATTAAAACTTTTGGGCTTCAAAAATTGGACATGAACAGTAATGATTTTCAAATGGTTTTGGATTTTGTTTGAGCTTGATCAATGAAAGAAAATTAGATTGGATTTAAAATTGGGCTTGAAATAAATACGATCCAACCGAGACAAAACGATCAAAAATCAAGAACGCAACGCACGAATTCAATGAAATTAAGAGAGATCATAGAGAGAGACTCACCAAAAATGCTTCAATTGCGAAAAAAGTTGCCAAACCGAGAATCGTTCTTCAAAAATCACCTTGATCTTGAAGACCCGCTCTGATACCAATTGTAGCGACATAAGAACATGGTTTGGCATGCGGAATTAAAGTTTGCACAAGGAACATGGTGATTTGGGTGTTCAAGAGATGTATTGATTGTATATGGTGTTACACAAAAAGGATCTAGATCTAGACTACATAAACAACACACACTTACACACTCACTTTTACATCTCTCAAGCACACCTCTACAAGTGGACTAAACCCACCTTATATAGAGGTGTTTACATGTCTCTCTCTCACTCTCTATCTCATGAGTCAAAAGGCTAATGCACCACATGCAAGTGGGTTTTACAAAAGTCAAACAATTACAAAGTCAATCATGAATAACTTTGTACCCCAACATGTTCTTCCAGTAGTATAGACCTCTACTACTATTCACACATACTCATACTTGTCCCAAGTATTGTCTCGCAGTTTCCAAGTCACCATTCAAAATCACAAAGCAACTTATCACACATGAATGTGTTCAAACAAGTACTTATGACAATTTCTCTTAGACTCAATTAGGGATTTCAAATTTCTATCAAACATATCTTAGATTTCCTATACTCGCCTTCTAAGATTCTTTTCATGCACATGCCCGATTTAGTATATCCTAATACTTGTTTATAGGTCGATAGAAATTTTACTTCCAATTCCTCATATAAATTCTTTCTCGGGTAGTGTCTACTTTGCAAGACACACTATGCCAGAATTTACTCTAGTATCGTGGAGACAAACGGTCTTTAACTATCTGCATCATCCTCTAATTCATGCAAGTCACCATGCACATTTGTTCATTTCTGTATATTAGTAAGTCTTCTTCTCATGAGTGTATCTTTTAAGTCTACTTCATAGGAATCTATCCTAGGAAATCCGCATTATAGCTGCATCTCAGCATGTTCTACTAGCTTCAACTTGATTCTCTGTTATTACTAACTACAACATCTCTTCTCATATAATAATATGAGTGTATATCTTCTTCAACTAAGTACTCTACCTTACTCTAACAAGTAAGCCACTCAGCCTTTTCACAACCAAATAACCTATTTCACCATCCTAATCATGTATGTTAAAGTCGGCTTAACACATAATGGAATTTCCATAAGGATGTGATAGAAGTCACTCAGTATTATTAAATACTAAGTTTGAATATCCTGTATACGATTACTACTTGAAATACACACTATATCAAAATGTTTAGGCAAACCCTTGGCCCATTGAGTCTGAAAACTTAATTAGCCTTTCCTTTGATCTTTAAATCTTCTAAATCTTGTACATCAACAATTGCGATACTGCCGAAGTATTGATCACCATCTTCGGTTCTTCTTACTCTATAAGCAATCATTGCTTCATTCTGGACAACGGTGGAACAACTTCATCGGTTATGCCAAAACATTTATCTTGTCCGAATGTGTTTCAAACACACATCTTTCTTCCAAAGATGTTATTATATCATCAAACATACTTTAAATGTATAATACCACTTTATAGATATTAATACACTATTTACGATAACACTTCATAAATATTATTTTACGATATCCCTCGATCGTTTATCTATAAACATTATCGATGTCGACTATCATAAGTCTTTTTATCACTTCGAAAAGTTTCTTATCAGTTATAACACGGAAATTTTAGAAACTGGAATACTTAAAATTTCTTCTTCCAGACCAAGGTCGGCAACAGACCTTAAACTCTCTCAAGTAATAGCAATATAAGCAAGCAACCTAAGGCATGCTATATTCATTTATCATTTAGCACATATTAGAATATAAGGCATATCTCCTCTTAATATTCTAGTGCTTGTGTCCATTAAGGTGTTTAACCTAAAATATACCAGATACACATCGTATCATCATTACTTAGCAATTCATGTTTAAGTCTAGAATTTCTCAAAATTCCTAGTTCACTTAAACTAATTCTCTAAAAATTTTGAAGTAACTTAATATTTTAAAATACTAGGGTTTATCACTACCCAATACCCCACTTAAATCTTTCCTATGGTTTGTATCCATATATTCCTAATGAATCCGTTCATATATTGAACTTCGAACGGTTTAAGTCTAAATACCAATCTGTGATATTTAGTTGACTTAAACTACTGCTCTGATACCATGATTGAAAGACCCACACTTTCATATTTAACATTTGTTACTCCAAGACATGGTACATGCGTATTTATAAAACAATATCTTACATTGATAAAGTGATTACAAAAGATTGGATACAAACCGACTATGTTTTAATATTTTACATAACTACCCAGGATATTGTAATTTTATACAAACATAAGCCGAAATACAAAAGTAATAGTAAAAACTATTCTACATCTTCCGACAGTATATAACCATACTAGTTACTTATCTCCTGCAATTGTTAAACACTGAGAGGGGTAAGCGGTGACGCTTAGTGAGTTCAATAATAGATACAATATAACGTTATGCCATATATATACTTCAATATGGCAGAAGTAAAGAGGAACAAGGAACAACAAAGGCATATGTGAATCATGTGACAAACTTTCCATATCAATCAATGATTTGATTCAAAGATATACGATCAATGAGACATGATAATTTCTATACTTGATATACACCAATAAAGCTTCGGCCCAAATGGAAAAGAAGACATAGACTTTCTCATTTAAACATTTCGGTAGATTTCAGGCTTATAGCCCTGTCTAACCATCTGCCAATGCCATAGAATCTAAGTCCTTTCACTGATCACATGGTCAAAGGTATAGCTTTGCTATCATAAATAGCAGAAATAAAAATAACACGGGAAAATAACCCCAGAATAATAACACTGAAAATCACATAGCACATATAACACATAACATACAATTGTTCCTATATATTGAACTCACCATGAAATAACCGGGGGTTAAAATAGTAATTTGGGCAGCACTTCGGCTCTAAATATAACTTCCTTCGTTGAAAACCGGGAGATTTATTGAAAACCGGGCTCTGTGAAGGTAGAGCTTCAAACCAAAAAGATAAATTTGTCGGGGTCTTTGTGACAACCCGAAATTTCTATTCTGTGCAACATTTCAATTCAATAGAAGTCAGAACAGTTTCCGCTAAATTTCATGCTTTTTGGAATAAGTTTGAGAATTTTAGGATTTGCACTTCGGGAGATATCAGGAGAGAGGATGCCCTGGGGAATATTGTGCAACAATATTATTCCAAAACTCCAAGAGTTTGGAGTTTACGGCCTAAACAAAGGTGTTTACGGCCGTAAACCCTATATTGTGGGTATATATATGACACTTAGTCATTATTTACCATTTTTCACAAACTCAAGATCCAAACTCAATTCTCTCTCAAGTATCTTCGACTTTTTCTTCAAGATCTTCAACTTGTAAGTGTTTCTAGCCCTTTTAAGTTGAGATATTACTTAATCTAGTGTTTTAACACACTTCCATCTGTGAAATCATTCCAAAAGGTTAGATCTTCATGTTTCACCAAGAACACACACTAGTGTTCTTGGACTTTTAGCACCTTTTCAAGCTTCTATGTTGTAAGTACTTCTATTCTAGAGTATAATAAGGCTTGTTACACTTCTATACATCAAGCAAAACACCAAGAAACACCAAGATCAAGGTGTTTACGGTCCAAGATGTTCTGGGACCGTAAACCCTAAATAGGGTGCCAAAGTGTGCCCTAGTCCTTTCTAAGCCTTGGAAACTTGTATAGATCCATTCCTTAATGAGTTTAGTACATGAAAACATCAAAAGACCATAAACCTTATGGGTTTACGGCCGTAAACCCAAGGAAAAGCGGTCTAAGGACCGTAAACTCCAATTAGGAGTGAAATGGTGCCCTAAACTCTTCCATAGGCTTATACTTCAAGTAGAAATGCTTCTAAGGACTTGTAGAGCTTCAAAACAACACATGGTCAAAGAAGCATGAGTTTATGGTCGTAAACTCATGGGTTTACGACCGTAAGCTCAATGAGTTATGGTCACAAAACCGTAAACTCATATAAAGGGTTCCCTTGAACCCTAAACTCAATAGCAATGTCCTACAACATTTAGATGCAATCCTTAGCACTTATAACACTTATATAAGGTGTTTTTCATGCCCTAGGATGTCTTAACTTTGTTAATTAGTTGTTTAAAGACTAATTGGATACATATACGTGTTATTATATGTTAAGTAGGATCTTTGTATGTGTACAAGTCTTCACTTAACACCTAGCAATCCTATATCATCAGTTCATCCAAACCACTCACTACAGGTGAGTTCATACCCCTTAATTAACCTTTTATAGTTATTATATCAATCACATGTGATTAATAACTACCAAACAAATGGATTTCTTACTTTTCAAACTGTGTTACCAAACTGTTTTACTTCAAACTGTTTTACAAACTCCTTTTGATATCAAATACTTTTACTTAAACTCTTTTAAACTTATATTCTGTTAAATGTGTATCTATATAGATATAGTTATATAAGTAGGATTGAAAGGACTTAGGACTGATAGCTCACCTTACTTCCTGTTCCTTGTTTGTTTGTGGACTTAGGGTATTAGGGTTATCTGTCTGAAGGTCGTTTGAATCCTAGTTATATATTATGTATATGTATATAGATACAAAGGTTCTTTCTTTCATTCAGCTCCATACCTTTGGGTAGCAAGGGTATACATACATGTTCATACATTACTAGTAAGCTACTATAGGAGTAGTTTAGGAAGATACTAATACTATTACTAGAACAATGAAACATACAAAGAGTCAGTTCATACATGAAACAATACCATACAGAGTAGATAACAAACAATACCATACAGAGAAAGAGATAACATACAATACCATACAGAGAAAGAGATAACAAACAATACCATATAGAGAAAGAGATAACAAACAATACCATACAGAGAAAGAGATAACAAACAATACCATACAGAGAGAACATACAGGCTAGACAGAGGTAGAACATACAATACAACTAGCACATTCATTACATATACATCATTACAGTTATGTGAGCCACCTAACGGGGCATAGCACTACCTGCCATGACTGTTTTTTTATCCAGAATCTCCTTAAGTGGGGAGCGTATGAGTTTGTGTATAGATCTATACTGGATTGACTATCCTACACCTTGCTGCTCCCTATAGTGGGACTTGCAAGTCTACGGGTGCCAAACGTAATTTCTTATGATGTCTTACATCGTCGTTTTACTATTGAGTCGGTAGCAGGATACCGGACGATCACATGGTACTTTAAATAACAATAGGTTTAAAGTAATTAGTACACCAGTAGTTACTTAATACAACACTAGAGTACTATTTCATTTTCCCTTTACATTTACCTTGTGACATTCACATAATAAACAATAATGTAAGAACTATATTTTTGGTTAATGATAGTCAGCTTTGGGAAAATACACACTCTTACAAGAGACACAAACACAGATACTAGAAGCCATGGTAGAAGGCTACTTTTAGTAGGAAAACTTTTGCAAAACTTTTGCAAAACTTACACATTACAAGACTTACAAAACACTTTCATAGAACTACTGACACTAATATACTTATGATCTCACCAGCTTTAAAGCTGATACTCGCTTTCAAAATAACTTGTATTCTCAGGTCGCCAGTAGACAGGTACCGGAGCCAGGTTTTTGCGAAGATGGAGCTCGTTCAAGACTCATCTTTATTTTGATGTATATTATTTTTGGTGTCTATATAACTTGACAGAACACACTTTTATGAAATTATATTATTAATGCAATGGATGATGTTGTTGCTTGTTTACTACTTTGCATTGTTGTGATACTGTACATGACGTCCTCCACCCCCGAACGTTTCCGCCGTTCCGGTTTTGGGGTGTGACAGATTGGTATCAGAGCATTGTTTATAGTGAATCGAGTGTATCAACCCATAAAAGATATACGAACTATAAACACAGCGGGATTAAAATACTCTGATAAAGAGTTTATACTTTTAAATAATAAAATATTTAACCAAGTATACATACCTGCATTCATACTAAAATCAGTGTCACTAGGACAGAACAAAAGTATTAGGATTGTTGGGCAGCACAAGTAGACTTAGAGACATATGATCAACCCTAGGAAGATGTAGCCTGATCAACTACATTATCCGAGGAGTGATTAGCATGTGCCTAAGTGTGGTTGTGAGGTCGCAACAAGTCTAAAAACTTACCAACACTACTACAATGAGAACAGTAGAACAGAACATAAACTTAAAATACTATAGGAGTATTTTGTGTTACTATAATTACTTATCTGAGAACTAAAGGTCTTCATTATTATGTCAATGGTTTTTAGTGGATACACTAAGGTTATATGTATCTAGGATGTCATAGACTTAGAATCTGTGAATCTTTGCTTTATTTCTTGTCCTCGTTGGGTTGTGGACTTAGAGTTAGGGTCACTTATTCGAAGGTCTATCCTGTCCTGAATACATATAACTGGTATGCATTAAACAAGTATTGAAGTAACTGATAAAGATCATCTTATAATTATCTAGTTAGTACGACTATTTAGTTATTTCTTATATCCCTTTTCTCGTGTAGATTTCATGGCTGGATTCCATATCCCCGGAGACCCATACTACCCCAACAACGGCAACGCAGGATGGCTGGGAGAAGAGCCAGAAGATGATCACCCAATCCCTTTGGATGATCACGAAGCTGAAGGCTTTTCTGACGGTTCTGACTCGGAACCTGAAGTCAACAACCTACCCCCAGCTGCTCAAGACCCAAACCTGAACCATCGTCCAACATTTCAAGGACCCACACCCCTGTGGGCCACAAACATGAATAGATGGAGTCAGGAACAAGGTCAACCCATACCCTACAATGGAGACAGAAGCTTCTACAACCTCACCGAGGGAGGTTCAGCTGACAGGGTCCTACCCATAATGGTCCATAGGATTGCTCGGAACACCGAGCAAGGTCGAGCAGCTATTGACCGAGTCGTAGAGATTGATGTCAACTCTGGCGTTAACACAGTCCGTATTCACCAGCTAGAGTCTGCTCATGAAAGGACTCTGGTCCACAATGCAGCTCTTCAGAGGGAACTCACTGAAACCCAAGCTGAAGTCAGGGAACTTCGAGCACAACAAGCAAGATCCAATAGGCGCGTGAGGTATATAGAACGCCTTCTGTCGGAATTGAGAACTCACTCTAGCAGTTCTCGTCGCCGATAGAGTCTCATCGACTTCTCTTTTGGATATAAACTAGTTTATGTAAAAACGCTAGTCTAATTTCCTATCCTTATAAATCTTAGACCTGTTAGGTCTTGATTAGGTCGTAGTTCTGTTAAAATTTTCCCATCTTGGTTGATGTAAGACCTACTTCTAGGTCATTTTTCCCGAACTTGTTACATCTGTAATTCCAGTATCTTTGACAGATATCTAATCTTATGGAAATCAATATCCAATTGCTATCATCTGCTAGTACTAGATCATCCTTAAATCGTGCTATTCAATTATGCTGTTGGGCTATGGAGAGTTAGTCCATGAGTCATTATCATCAATTTTCCTATCAAATTCTTATCAAAATCTTTATCTTTCTAAAATTATAGTTCAAAGATGCCTCCACGTAAATCAACAAGACGCAATCCTCCCGTACCAATACCACCTGCTCCTCAATTCGACACGGCAGCCCTGAATGCTGCTGTAGCTGCAGCTGTAGCTATAGCCATGGCACAATACCATTCTTCTGGTTCCACTGGAGGAGGAACCCCTGTCTTATCTACTCATGGTTAAATCCATGTGCGCTTGAAAGAGTGCTCCTACAAGGACTTCACCAACTACAAGCCATTGTCCTTCAAAGGGACTGGCGGAGTCATTGCCCTCTCGCAATGGTTCGAGAAAACCGAATCGGTTTTCGAAATCTGCTCTTGTCCAGAGGAGAGCAAGGTCAAGTTTGTTGCTTGCACCTTTGAAGTAAAAGCCCTAACATGGTGGAATAGCCATGTTAAGACACTATCTCTTATAGTGGCTAATGCTATGGGCTGGGAAACTTTGAAAGACCTCATGATTGAGGAGTACTGCCCGAGGGGCGAGATCCAGAAGCTGGAGGAAGAGCTATGGAGCCTAACCATGAAGGGCTCCAACGTAGTCGCCTACACCGCCAGATTCTATGAACTGGTGGCCCTCTGTCCCAACATGGTTCATACTGAGGGAAAGAAAATCGAGAGATATATATGGGGGCTGATGCCACCATACCAGGGAAATGTTTTGGCATCACACCCCACTACATTTGATAGTGCCAAACGATTAGCACAACGGCTCATAGACCATGGGGTTCGTACCCCGGCCGCAACAACCACCCTGGCCATCTCAGAACCCGCCAGAACCGCTGAGTCCAAGCGGAAATTCTGGGATGACAAGAAAAAGATGAAGGCTGCCACTGCTACTCCGGTCGTGGCAGTTCATGCTGCGATAGCACCTGCCACTGCTACTCCGGTCAAGCAGTACTCTGGAAGTTTGCCTAAGTGCAACAAATGCAACTTCCACCACACAGGAGCGTGCCGGGAAATGCAGTGCTCAAACTGCAACAGGAAGGGGCACACTGCCCGTTTCGGCAAAGCTCCGGCGAGGCTAATCACCCAAGTCCCCGGTACAGGAGTGGGCCAGACTTGCTACGGATGTGGCGAGGTAGGCCACTTCAAAAGGAACTGCCCGAAGGCAGGTTTTGCCGGTGGAGTGGCAAGAATGCTGGCCATAAGCCACAAGGAAGCGGTTGCCGACCCCATAGTGGTCACTGGTACGTTTCTCCTCGATAACTCTTATGTATGCATACTATTTGATAGTGGAGCGGAGAAGAGCTTCGTGAACCAAAAATTTGCTCATTTACTTAAGCAAAAATCACGAACACTTAAAGAACCGTTCACTGTAGAAATGGCTAATGGAAAGACGGAGAGCACTAGCAGTATATTCATAGGGTGTACTCTAACACTAGATAGCCATTATTTTTCAATCGATCTCATGCCGGTCTCAATTAAAAGTTTCGACGTCATCATCGGCATGGATTGGTTGAGTCTTCATCGTGCCGACATCATGTGTTACGAAAAGGCTGTACGCCTTAATCTGTCGTCTGGCGAAACCCTAGTAGTATATGGCGACAAACCCGGCACAAACCTTCGTATCATCTCGAGCATTTAGGCTCAGAAGTTCTTGCGAAAGGAATGTCGTGCATTCCTTGCTCATGTGGTCGATGTGATCCAAGAAACGAAAGACATTCAGAACATTCCAGTAGTACGCGACTTTCCCGACATCTTTCCAGAAGAACTTCCAGGATTACCTCCGCAACGTCAAGTCGAGTTCAGAATCGACTTAGTTCCAGGGGCTACCCCCGTAGCAAAATCGCCCTATCGTCTAGCACCTGCAGAGATGCAAGAACTGTCCTATCAACTTAACGAACTACTCAGCAAGGGCTTTATAAGACCAAGCTTCTCACCCTCGGGAGCTCCAGTCTAGTTCGTCAAGAAGAAATACGGATCGTTTCAAATGTGCATAGACTACAGGGAGCTCAACAAACTGACTGTCAAAAATCGTTATCCGTTGCCTCGTATTGACGATTTATTTGACCAACTTCAAGGGGCGAACTTCTTTTCAAAAATCGACTTAAGATCCGGATATCACCAACTACGAGTGCTAGAGGAGGATGTTCCGAATACAGCCTTCCGAACTCGTTATGGGCACTACGAATTCGTAGTGATGCCATTCGGATTAACAAACGCGCCCGTAGTATTCATAGACTTAATGAATAGGGTGTGTCGTCCTTACTTGGATTAGTTCGTCATTGTCTTCATCGATGACATACTTATCTACTCTCGTAGTAAGTAGGAACATAGTCGACATCTGCGACAAGTCTTAGAAACACTACGTTCGGAGAAGCTCTATGCGAAGTTCTCAAAATGTGAATTTTGGATCCGACGAGTCGAATTCTTAGGGCACGTGGTTAGCGAAGAGGGAATACACGTGGACCCTTCCAAAATTAAAGCCATTGAGAGCTGGGCAACACAGAAGACGCCTACAGAAATTCGTCAATTTCTGGGCCTCGCTGGCTACTATCGCAGGTTCATTCAGAACTTCTCCCGCATTGCGAAGCCTATTACAACTCTGACCCAGAAGGGCGTATCCTTTGACTGGGAAGAGAAGCAGGAGAGAGCGTTCCAAACGCTCAAACAAGCCTTGTGCACCGCACCAATACTATCCCTCCCCGAAGGGATAGAAGACTTCGTTGTCTATTGCGATGCGTCGAATCAAGGGCTCGGATGTGTACTGATGCAGCGAGGTAAGGTCATCGCCTATGCCTCGAGACAGCTGAAGACACACGAGGTCAACTACACCATACACGATCTTGAGCTAGGAGCAGTTGTGTTTGCTCTGAAGATCTAGAGACACTACCTGTACGGAACGAAAAGCACAATCTTTACAGATCACAAAAGCCTACAACATATATTCGACCAGAAGGAGCTCAACATGAGACAACGACGGTGGGTCGAGCTACTCAGTGACTACGAATGCGAAATTCGTTATCATCCGGGTAAAGCCAACGTAGTAGCTGACGCCCTAAGTCGGAAAGAATATTTTGTTTGTAGAGTCAAATCATTGACTATGACTATCCATTCACACCTGTCCACATAAATTAAGGAGGCTCAGCTCGACGCTTTGAAACTCGAAAATGTGGCGGGTGAATCCCTGAGAGGGATGGATAAGAACTTGGAGGTTAAGGGTGGCGGAGATTATTTTCTCATGGATCGGATCTGGACCCCGAAACTTGGGGGTTTCAGAGACATAGTCATGAACGAGGCGCACAACACTCGTTATTCCGTCCACCCAGGTTCAGATAAGACGTATCTGGATCTTAAAAAGTTATACTGGTGGCCTAACATGAAAGCAGAGATTGCTACCTTCGTAAGTAAATGCCTTACTTGCGCCAAGGTCAAGGTCGAATACCAGAAACCCTCCGGTTTACTACAACAGCTAGAAATACCGGAATGGAAGTGGGAGCGGATCACTATGGATTTCATAACCAAGTTGCCCAAGACAACGGGTGGACTTGATACCATATGGGTCATCGTCGACAGATTGACCAAGTCCGCACACTTCCTGCCTATCAAGGAAACAGACAAGATGGAGAAACTTACAAGAGCTTACATTAGGAAGATTGTACGACTGCATGGTGTTCCGATATCCATTATCTCGGACAGAGATAGTAGATTCACTTCGAGGTTCTGGCAGTCGCTACAAAGTTCCCTAGGAACTAGGCTGGACATGAGTACAGCCTACCATCCACAGACAGACGGGCAAAGTGAGAGGACTATCCAAACCTTGGAAGATATGCTGCGAGCCTGTGTGATCGACTTTGGGAAAGCATGGGATACTCATTTACCCCTGGTCGAATTTTCCTACAACAACAGTTATCACACAAGCATAAAGGCTGCTCCATTCGAGGCCCTCTATGGCCGCAAGTGCAGATCCCCTCTGTGCTGGGCTGAGGTGGGTGATACCCAGTTAGCTAAAGGATGAGTTCTTGAAAGCACTCTTACAGGTCCGAAGATCATTCGGGAAACGACAGAGAAGATCGTTCAAATTCGTGAACGATTGAAAGCCTCTAGAGACCGACATAAAAGTTATGCTGATAAACGAAGGAAACCGTTGAAATTCCAGTTGGGCGACCGTGTTCTATTGAAGGTCTCACCCTGGAAGGGCTTCATACGCTTCGGAAAGCGTGGAAAGCTAAATCCAAGGTACATAGGGCCTTTTGAGATTCTTGCAAGAATCGGCCCTGTAGCTTACAAACTTAACTTACCGCGCGAGCTCAGTAACGTACATTCTACTTTCCACGTCTCGAACTTGAAAAAGTGTCTGTCCGACGAGACTCTTGTAATCGCACTCGACGAGATCGAGATCAACGAGAGCCGAACTTCGTGGAAGAACCAGTAGAGATCATGGACCGGGAGGTCAAGCAAACGAAGCAAAGCCGCATCCCGATAGTGAAGGTTCGCTGGAACGCCAAGCGAGGACCTGAATTCACTTGGGAGCGAGAGGATCAGATGAAACAAAAATATCCTCGTCTTTTTACTTAGTTATTTGTAACTACTTATTTGCTTAAACTCTAATTTCGGGACGAAATTCCTTATAGGGGGGGATGATGTGACAACCCGAAATTTCTATTCTGTGCAACATTTCAATTCAATAGAAGTCTGAACAGTTTCCACTAAATTTCAAGCTTTTTGGAATAAGTTTGAGAATTTTAGGATTTGCACTTCGGGAGATATCAGGAGAGAGGATGCACTGGGGAATATTATGCAACAATATTATTCCAAAACTCCAAGAGTTTGGAGTTTACGGCCTAAACAAAGGTGTTTACGGTCGTAAATCGTATATTGGGGGTATATATATGACACTTAGTCATTATTTACCAATTTTCACAAACTCAAGATCCAAACTCAATTCTCTCTCAAGTATCTTCGACTTTTTCTTCAAGATCTTCAACCTGTAAGTGTTTCTATCCCTTTTAAATTGAGATATTACTTAATCTAGTGTTTTAACACACTTCCATCCGTGAAATCATTCCAAAAGGTTAGACCTTCAAGTTTCACCAAGAACACCAAGAACATACACTAGTGTTCTTGGACTTTTAGCACCTTTTCAAGCTTCTATCTTGTAAGTACTTCTATTCTAGAGTATAATAAGGCTTGTTACACTTCTATACATCAACAAAAACGCCAATAAACACCAAGATCAAGGTGTTTACGGTCCAAGATGTTCTTGGACCGTAAACCCTAAATAGGGTGCCAAAGTGTGCCCTAGTCCCTTCTAAGCCTTGGAAACTTGTATAGATCAATTCCTTAATGAGTTTAGTACATGAAAACATCAAAAGACCATAAACCATATGGCTTACGGCCGTAAACCCAAGGAAAAGTGGTCTAAGGACCGTAAACTCCATTTAGGAGTGAAATGGTGCCCTAAACTCTTCCATAGGCTTATACTTCAAGTAGAAATGCTTCTAAGGACTTGTAGCGCTTCAAAACGACACATGGTCAAAGAAGCATGAGTTTACGGCCGTAAACTCATGGGTTTATGACCGTAAACTCAATGAGTTATGGTCACAAAACCGTAAACTCATATAAAGGGTTCCCTTGAACCCTAAACTCAATAGCAATGTCCTACAACATTTAGATGCAATCCTTAGCACTTATAACACTTATATAAGGTGTTTTTCATGCCCTAGGATGTCTTAACTTTGTTAATTAGATGTTGAAAGACTAATTGGATACATATATGTGTTATTATATGTTAACTAGGATCTTTGTGTGTGTACAAGTCTTCACTTGACACCTAGCAATCCAATATCATCAGTTCATCCAAACTACTCACTACAGGTGAGTTCATACCCCTTAATTAACCTTTTAAATGTTTTCAAATGCTTTTATGGGGGGGAATACAAGTTGAATTATTATAGTTATTATATCAATCACATGTGATTAATAACTACCAAACATGTGGATTTCTTACTTTTCAAATTGTGTTACCAAACTGTTTTACTTCAAACTGTTTTACAAACTCCTTTTCATATCAAATACTTTTACTTAAACTCTTTTAAACTTATATTCTGTTAAATGTGTATCTATATAGATATAGTTATATAAGTAGGATTGAAAGGACTTAGGACTGATAGCTCACCTTACTTCCTGTTCCTTGTTTGGTTGTAGACTTAGGGTATTAGGGTTATCTGTCCGAAGGTCGTTTGAATCCCAGTTATATATTATGTATATGTATATAGATACAAAGGTTCCTTCTTTCATTCAGCTCCATACCTTTGGGTAGCAAGGGTATACATACATGTTCATACATTACTAGTAAGCTACTATAGGAGTAGTTTAGGAAGATACTAATACTATTACTAGAACAATGAAACATACAAAGAGTCAGTTCATACATGAAACAATACCATACAGAGTAGATAACAAACAATACCATACAGAGAAAGAGATAACAAACAATACCATACAGAGAAAGAGATAACAAACAATACCATATAGAGAAAGAGATAACAAACAATACCATACAGAGAAAGAGATAACAAACAATACCATACAGAGAGAACATACAGGGTAGACAGAGGTAGAACATACAATACAGCTAGCACATTCATTACATATACATCATTACAGTTATGTGAGCCACCTAACGGGGCATGGCACTACCTGTCATGACTGTTTTTGTATCCAGAATCTCCTTAAATGGGGAGCGTATGAGTTTGTGTATAGATCTATACTAGATTGACTATCCTACACCTTGCTGCTCGCTACAGTGGGACTTGCAAGTCTACGGCTGTCAAACGTCATTTCTTACGACGTCTTACATCGTCGTTTTACTATTGAGTCGGTAGCAGGATACAGGCCGATCACATGGTACTTTAAATAACAATAGGTTTAAAGTAATTAGTACAGCAGTAGTTACTTAATACAACACTACAGTACTATTTCATTTTCCCTTTACATTTACCTTGTAACATTCACACAATAAACAATAATGTAAGAACTATATTTTTGGTTAATGATAGTCAGCTTTGGGAAAATACACACTCTTACAAGAGACACACACACAGATACTAGAAGCCTTGGTAGAAGGCTACTTTTAGTAGGAAACATAGGGTTTTCTAGGAGAGTTCAAACAATTACAAACTTTTGCAAAACTTACACATTACAAGACTTACAAAACACTTTCATTCAACTACAGACACTAATATACTTATGATCTCACCAGCTTTAAAGCTGATACTCGCTTTCAAAATAACTTGTATTCTCAGGTCGCCAGTAGACAGGTACCGGAGCCAGGTTTTTGCGAAGATGGAGCTCGTTCAAGACTCATCTTTATTTTGATGTATATTATTTTTGGTGTCTATATAACTTGACAGAACACACTTGTATGAAATTAAATTATTAATGCAATGGATGATGTTGTTGCTTGTTTACTACTTTGCATTGTTGTGATACTGTACATGACGTCCTCCACCCCCGAACGTTTCTGTCGTTCCGGTTTTGGGGTGTGATAGTCTTCGGGCACTTCGAGGCGTGTTCCGGGTGTTAAAAATGATACCGAATCTTCGGGGAAATTTAAAATAGTAAAAATATGAAATTTGGGGTGAAAAATGGCAATTTCTCAAAATTACTCGGCAAGGCTCGCAACTCTTCTATTTATAGGGGAGGCTTCGGCCGAAGGTGGACACGCGGCAGCAGCGAGCGGCGCCAGATGGCGCACATGCGAGGAAGGGCTGTTAGGGTGCAAAGTCACTCTTGGATGTAATGTTTTAGGCTTACCTTCTTGTATGTGTAAATGGGTTGAGTCTTTCCTATAAATAGGAAGTGAGTGACTCCCATTATGTAAGGAACCATTTGGAGTGTTAGACTAGAGAGAGAAACTTTGTACAAACCCATTTGTATATTCTTTCTAGATCTAATATGAGCTTAAAAAGATTTATTTACTCCTTGTGTTCTTGATTTTACATGATGATTCACTAGATCTTTCTAATTCCGCACATGCCATCATAATCAACACAACAACAAAACAAGACTCACACTTGGATAAGGGAAAGTCACAAGGTTACCAAGAAGCTAATAACTGATTCCTTTCTTGTTCAAGTATGTCATTACCTTTGTTTCGGTGATGACTAAGAACACGATTTACATTCAAACCTTAGTGGTCATAAAGAATCGAGTCCGATTAGTATAAATCTCCGAAAGGAGTTGATTGGTTCATAGAACCATGTCTTGTATAGTGACGAAACTTCAATAGGAAGATTGAAGAAGGAGATGGTCGAGGTAGTCGATAGAAATATAACGATCTTCATTGAAGGATTGAGCAATCATTAGCTAGAGATGTTACTTGCTATGCATCTGGTGTTACTGGCCATAAGAAACGTTTCTGCCCTACTCTTACTAGTCAAATGGCGGGGAGTCAAGTTTCTGTTCAACAATCAAAGAGTACTCCAAATAAAAAGGAGGAGGTGCCAAAAGCTAAAAGTTGTGTATTCAAGGTTACCGTAGAAGAGGCACGCGAGAACCTGAATATTGTGACTGGTACATTTCTCGTCAAATCTAGACCTGTTCACATCTTATTTGATTCAAATGCCTCATATTCTTTTGTGTCTCGAGAATTCGAATATTCTTTTCAAATCGCTTGTTACGCATTTGTCCAATCATTTCATATAGATAACATAGGAAGTATATCATTACTTGCTGATAAAGTCTATAGAGATAGTGTCATAGGAATTGAAGGTTATAATTTTCTTGCTAACCTAATTCCTATCTCCTTGCCTAACTTTGACATTATTCTCGGCATGGATTGGTGGTCAAAGAACCGCGCAAAATTCTTGTGCTACGAAAAGTTAGTACTCATCCCTATCGAAAGGGAAGATTCTATTTATGTCTACGGTGAAAATAATAATTTCTTTCTTAAAAACTCATAAATTTATATCGAAGGGATATTCTACTTATCCGACTTATACAGTTGATATCTCAAAAGAGGGGAAGAAAACTGTAATTGATGTTCCCGTCATTAATGAATACCCTAATGTTTTCCCCGACGAATTGCCTGAACTACCCCCTGATAGGCAAGTAGAATTCCGAATTGATCTTACACCTAATGTTGCTCCAATTGCCAAAGACTGCTATATAGAATAATAAATTTTGGATAATTGTCGACCGGCTGACTAAGAGTGCATATTTTCTCGCCATACGTGAAACGACTCCAATGGAGAAATACACACAAGTTTACTTAGACGAAGTTGTGACGAGACATGGTGTGCCACTAAAGATTATTTCTGATCGTGATATTCGTTTCACTTCTCACTTTTGGGCGAGTATCCAACGTGAATTGGGATCTCGAGTTGCCTCAGCACAACTTATCATCCCCAAACAGATGGTCAGACGGAGAGAACAATCCAAACAGTAGAAGATTTGCTTCGTGCATGTGTCTTGCAGTTTGATGGTAACTGGGACAAGTACTTACCTCTTGTCGAATTTTCGTATAATAACAGTTACCACACTTCAATCAAAATGCCAACATATGAAGCATTATATGGTCGCAAATGTCATACTCCATTATGTTGGTATGATGTAGGATAGAAGATCTTTAGTGGCCCTGAAATGATTTAAGACACCACTGATAACATTCAAATTGTACGAGAAAGAATGAAAGTGGCCCATGATCGACAGAGGTCCTATGCAGAAAAGAGGAGACGACCCATAGAAATTCCGGGTGGGTGATTTTTTAATACTAAAGGTATTCCAATTGAAAGGTATTATGCGATCTGGGAAGAGAGAACGATTGGTAAGCAAGCATACCACTTAGAATTACCTGAAGATTTGACAGATATTCATGATGTGTTTCATGTAAGCTATCTGTGTCAATGTTTAAGCATATATGATGAAACGGTTACGTTATCCGAAGTGAAACTGGATAATAAAATAAGAATGAGATAAGAGTGAAATATCCTCATTTGTCTAAATCATTGTGATTTCGGGGACAAAATCCTCAAAAGCAGGAGGTATTTGTAACATACACGTTCAGTTATCGTGTTATGTAATTTTAAAAGTAAATAATATTATGAAATATTATATGAAATTTGAGTATTGAGTTCTAATAGATGGTTTTTACTAGAAATGAAGTAAAACTATGTTTAGAATCAATCGGAAAATCTTGGAAGTCTTATGAGATTCCAATCAAAAGATAAATATCAAAATTTAACGAAAATATAAATTTAAATAAGTAAAATTTTATTATTGAATGTTGTATATAATTTCGTTAGAAACATTTAGGCGAAAACCTCATCGAAATCCGAGTTATAACGAAGAAGTTATGACCAATCGAAGATCCGCGACAAAACCGGCACGGCGCCGAATGACGTAAAAAGTGAGTTTTTGATAAACTACTTTTTAGCCTTGGTGATATAAATGAAAGTCGTAGTATTTGTCAAACCGAGAATTTTGATAAAAAGAACGCCAAAATTTGACTTCGTATGAGGAAGTTATGATTTTTCTAAGTTTCAGCTTAGCAGTAGACAGCTAAAAACTCGAATTTTAGATCGAGTGATTTTTAGCGGACACAACCTAAACGAGAATCGAAGGTCTCGTTAATAGTAGTACAACGGTAAAAAGACAGACGAAAACGGACATCGGATGAAGAAGTTATGACGTTTTAACGGATTTTCCTGTCCGGGTCTGTTGAAAATAATAATATTAAAAATAAATCAAAATTAGCCGACGAAGTCTTAACGAAAGTTGTAGAATATATTCTCACATACGCGTGCATATAAGGAACGTCAAAAATGGAGCCTATATGCGAAAGTTATGGATTTTAGAAGTTCGGGGCACAATTTCCGAGAAATCTCGCATGGATAAGGTCCGATCTCGGTCAGTCACCCGCTGTGTCCGACGTGTGTCACCTGCTGAATTGACCGAAGATGTGGTCCAATGGCCTTCTGACGCGCCTCACATCTGACTCCGCGCCGTGTCCGAAGCGCTGGAACAATCCGGTTCCGACGCGTGCCAGATCTGAGCCTTGCTATCCTCCTTCCCTTCCCGTGTCCGATCCTCGCACGAGCCACCTGCCCTTCCTCGCATGCGCGCCATCTGGCGCCCCTCGCAGCTGCCGCGTGTCCACCTTCGGCCGAAGCCTCCCCTATAAATAGAAGAGTTGCGAGCCTTGCCGAGTAATTTTGAGAAATTGCTATTTTTCACCCCAAATTTCATATTTTTACTATTTTAACTTTCCCCGAAGCCCCGGTATCATTTTTAACACCCGAAACACGCCCCGAAGTGCCCGAAGACTCCGAGAAATTTATCTTTTCGGTTTGAAGCTCTACCTTCGCAGAGCCCGGTTTTCAATAAATCTCCCGGTTTTCAACGAAGGAAGTTATATTTAGAGCCGAAGTGCTGCCCAAATTACTATTTTAACCCCCGGTTATTTCATGGTGAGTTCAATATATAGGAACAATTGTATGTTATGTGTTATATGTGCTATGTGCTTTTCAGTGTTATTATTCCGGATTATTTTCCAGTGTTATTTTTATTTCTGCTATTTATCATAGCAAAGCTATACCTTTGACCATGTGATCAGTGAAAGGACTTAGATTCATGGTGGTACTGGTACGTAGCCTCTGGCCATGTGGAGCATGTCTCCATAAGAGAATGAATTCTATTCTATGGCATTGGCAGATGGTTAGACAGGGCTATAAGCCTAAAATCTACCGAAATGTTTAAATCAGAAAGTGTATGTTTTTTCTGTGTCATTTGGGCCGAAGCTTTATTGGTGTATATCAAGTATAGAAATTGTCATGTCTCATTGATCGTATATCTTTGAATCAAATCATTGATTGATATGGAAAGTTTGTCACATGATTCACATATGCCTTTGTTGTTCCTTGTTCCTCTTTGCTTCTGCCATTTTGAAGTATATATATGGCATAACGTTATATTGTATCTATTATTGAACTCACTAAGCGCCACCAATATGGTTATATTGTGACAACCCGAAATTTTTTGCTTTGAAAGCACAGTCAGTCAACTCAATTGAGTGTCAGATTCATTGGTAATGAGTTCTCGCCTGGTTAAAGGTCATTCTAAGGAGTTTTGAGCCTAGTACACTTAAGGAATGAGTGTTAGAATGTACGTGCTAGAGACACTGTACAACGATTCCAGCCTTAACCTTATTATAAGGAGTTCACGGCGACAATGTTAATGAGTTTACGATCGTAAACTCATGTGGCCGTAAACTCAAGTTCATATATATGGCCCTTGATCATTTCTAGCCATTTCTTACATTCCAACCTCAAGAACACCCCATTTCTCTCTCAACTATCATCCCAATTTTCATCCTAGATCTTCAAAAGTTGTAAGTGTTCTTCCTTGATTTGTTCATACATCTGTTAATCTAGTATCATCTAATGATTTCATCCATGGAAATCATCTTTTCTTAGATCTTCAAGAAACACCAAGAACACCAAGAACACACACTAGTGTTGTTGGACCTTAATCACCATTTCAAGCCTCTAGATCGTAAGTATTCTTCCCTATACTTGATATCTAGTTAAGACTCATGCTTAGAACCTTGAAAACATCAAGAATGCAAGACCAAAAGGAGTTTACGGCCAAGCAATCTCCCATGGCCGTAAACCCCTATAAGTTGGCCATTTTGGCCATAAACTCTTCCTAAGGCTTGGATTTGAGGCTAGAACACTCCCTTGTGCTTTGTAAGACCTTGAATCATCACCAAACTCATCATTTAGAGAGTTTACGGCCCAAGAGTAAACACCCTTGGCCGTAAACTCCAATTATGGTGAAGTCTTGGACCTTAAACACATCTAGGCCTTTGCTAACCTTTGGGACATTTAAGCCTTTGAAACTCCTTACCTTTAAGACCCTAAATGTGACCATTTAGAGAGTTTACGGCCAGGAGTAAACTCCCTTGGCCGTAAACACCTCAACACTCTCCATTGAGTTGGTCATTCTCATCCTTGTGTAGAGCAAAAGTCCCTCAAGCTTCCCTAGCCTTGAAACACCCTCTTATGCATGTTTGACCATGAGTTTACGGCCGTAAACTCCCTTGGCCGTAAACCCATGGCAGTAAACTCATGGTAGTGCCATTTCACTTTCCTTTGATGAATCACATGTGATTCCAACACTTGAACAAAGTGTTTCCTAGTCCCGTGAGGTGTTTCTTTGCAATTGGTTGCTTCTAAACACTATATTTATGCCAATATATGCAATATTATGTCATTTAGGACTTGTTAAGTCTCGGGACTTCATTCGTGGAACTTCTCATCCTTACACGCGTATTCGTTGAATCACCCACATCAGGTGAGTTCATACCCCGTAATGAATCTTTTAACTATTTTAAATGCTTTTAAGGGGGGGAATACAAGTTGAACACAATGACAATTGTGTAAATGTTTGTTATATATACATCTTCAAAATATTACTTATGTCTTTTATCAGTGATCAAAACATTTCAAAAACTCTTTTAAAGTTATGTTAGTTCATAGTTTAACAAAACTGTAGAGACCCATTTTTATAACGAACGGTGAGTGCGGAAGAAAGATATCTCGAGATTAATCGTGTTTTTGGAAGTATGAACACGAAGAACATATTATGAGTTCATAAAAAGACTAAGAACAAGAGAGAATAAAATATATTAATGAAGAACATGGTGGGAGAGAAACTCTCCCTGGGTGGGAGAACCCACCAACTTTCTCTCTCTAGAGATTACATTGAAAGAAGTGTAACTCTAACTAAGGAAAAGATAAGCTAGCTTTTTTTAATAAATGACCAACTCTCTCTTTATATAGGAGGGAGAGTATTTACACCTAAAATACAATCAAGGGAAAATACAACCTAATAAACACTCATTATTTGTGGAGCATTTCCATGCACCAACATTCTCTCCCTAAATGCTTACAAATGATGAGAGATCCAATAAGTGATATAAGGCTATAATACATTAATCTGACTAGCAAGTGTGGTAATAAAATGAAATCAAGTGCTGAAATGTCTCTGAAACTCTGAAGTGTCTGTGAAGTCTGAAACTTGCCATGAATCTCTAACAATGAAGGTCTTCGGCTTCAAAGCACAACCAATGAAGCAGAAAAAATATAAGGTCCAAATCTTCAAACCAGTCATAATCACCCGAAGAAGGAGGTCACCATGAGCAAGTAGAAGATCCAATAAAAGAAACACTTCGGCTTCAAAAGTCTGAAAAAGATCTCGAGTTCTCGAATCATAATACACCGAAATTCTTCAAAGAATAACTTGCTAAAAATGTGAAGCATCCATAAAATGAAGTCCGGATAAAAATAATGTGAGTCCAAAAACATGGTCTAGCAATGCCGAAAATTTGATCCAAGGACCAAAAATAAGTGTCACGTCATATTGCCAAAATAATCTTCGTCTTCAACATATCACAAATCCAAACTCGTGAAACCATAAGATCTCAACCGGATGCGAACACAAAATCATCCTGTGGTAGAGTCCGAATAATAAATAATCTGAATCGGAAAACATCGAGTAATGCCAAATTTTGATCCATAAAGACCAAAAAGAAGTGCCACATCGCATCACTAAATAAATAATCGTGTTCAGAAGTCTTCAAAGATCCAAACTCAAACAATCATAATAACCAAATTCGGATGATATTCTCTCCCTATTTTTGATAACCAATGACCGGATATCAAAAATCAACATACCATCGGATGGAGAGTGTCGGATACCAAGAGCTAATAGAGAAGCTCTCCCTAGATGTATGAAGGGTCTCGATAAGAAACGAGAAAGAGTAAAAGAGATACTCTTACGGTCATGAGGAAGCGGGTGACATAGTTGCTGAAGTTGTGCTGAGAATAATCTGTTGTGCCAAAAATATATCCAAATATCCAAACTGCGGTGCCGGAACACTTGACGTGGTCTTCAATAGAGAATAAAGTCCACATGCTCAAGATACATGATTCGTCAACCAAAAATCAAGAGCGACAAGTCATAAAATCTCATAAAGTGAAGAATGCGAAACAAATTTGTTGATCAATCGCCGTTGCGGTGCAAGCATCACCAAAAATAATATGAAGTCCGACTGCGGTAGGAATATTCTTCCAATAATAACCGGCATGAAATGAACCAATGTGACAATCCAAGGTTCGGTTGTGGCAAAAATTGGTGTTAAAAAAAATAATTGGTGTAAAAAAAATAATTGGTTTTAATAAAAAAAATTGGCTAAATAAAAATAATTGGTGTTAAGAAAAATAATAGCTGAATAAAAAAATAATCGTCGTTAAAAAAAATTAACTGAAAAGAGAAAAAAAAAATAATAATACAAAAAAAATAATGGCTGAATAAATAAAAAAAGAAGTTTAAATAAAAAAAAGGTTTAAAAAAAAGGGGGGGAGGGCTGATGAGAGGGGAGAAAAAAGAAAGGAGGGGAGGAGGGGGAGGAAGGGGGAGCTGAAGGGAGAAGAGGCGGAGGTTGGTGATGAGGGAGGTGGGTTGCGGATCAGGAGGTGTTGCGGGTGGAGGGAGGTGCAGATGAGGTGTGGGTGCGGTGAAGGGGGTCTTGGGTGCGGATCTAGCAGTTGGCTTCGGATGGGAAGCGGGGCTGCTGATGGGGTACCGAAGTCATGAAGGTTGCGATTGAGGCGAAGGATGAATGCGCTGATCGGATGAAGCACTGCGGTAGGTGCAGACTGCGGTGCGAGAAAGGTAAGCACGCCTGCGGTCCGAGACTGCGGTCCGAGACTTCTGACTTCGGTTCAGCAGTCAGGAAGAGTGGGTTGCGGTCTCTTGGCTGCTGACCTCGGCTGCGGATAGGGACATTGAGGACCTCGGATCAAAGGCTGAGAAGGGCTGCTGAGAGGCTTCTTAGGGGACTCCGGTAGGCAGTTTTTGGCTGCGGTTCGGGGGTCCGGAATGGGCTGAACAGGTGACGAAAATGCTATTTTTCCATGAAAAATGGTACCGCAAAGGCCATTTATTCATATTTTAATAAGGGAATCTTTTTATAAAGCATTTTAAGTCAACATGTGGTCTTGGGAAGGCAAAAGGAAGAGTGTACAGGGGGTTTTTAGGGGACAAAAGGTGATGGGAAAGGACAATGTCACATGGTTTTTGCTTGGGAATGCAAATATAAGTGGAATACTCTTTACCCAAAAGAGTAAAAAGGACAGAGTGCTTTATGCAAACAACAACTTACGTCCAAAACAATTCAATTTTGAGATCTACAGTAACTAATACATGAGAATCAAAAATCTTCATACCTCATGATGATGAAAGTTGCTGGGAAAGAGAAATCTTCAAAAAGAAATGCTTTTCTCAACTTTCTTCAAGAAAAATAAGCACATAATCTTGTGTCTTCTCATCCAAGGAAAAAATAACTCCCTGGAATACATCTTCAACCTTTTTAAGAGACCACAAAATTAATTTCTTCTCCCATTTTTTTCTTCATTTCTTCAACAGCAAAATAATAATAACTTTTAAGAACATCTTCTTCCAGCAATAAATAGAACGAGCAGCAGCATCAACATTTTTTTTACTAAGATAGGATCACCCCAGAAAATAGAACTAAGAACGAACTCATAAAAAAAATTCCGGTTTGAAACCCGAAATTTTTTTTTCTTGCAGAAACACGGAAAAATCACAAGATAATCACCGAACGGGAGTCGTTCCCTTGAACTAATCGTGAGATCTTCAAGGTACGGCTCTGATACCAATTATAGAGACCCATTTTTATAACGAACGGTGAGTGCGGAAGAAAGATATCTCGAGATTAATCGTGTTTTTGGAAGTATGAACACGAAGAACATATTATGAGTTCATAAAAAGACTAAGAACAAGAGAGAATAAAATATATTAATGAAGAACATGGTGGGAGAGAAACTCTCCCTAGGTGGGAGAACCCACCAACTTTCTCTCTCTAGAGATTACATTGTAAGAAGTGTAACTCTAACTAAGGAAAAGATAAGCTAGCTTTTTTAAATAAATGACCAACTCTCCCTTTATATAGGAGGGAGAGTATTTACACCTAAAATACAATAAAGGGAAAATACAACCTAATAAACACTCATTATTTGTGGAGCATTTCCATGCACCAACAAAAACTCCGTTTTTAAAGTACAATCATAACTTAGTAGTAAAATGAGTCTTTTCAATAACAGTTCAAGTAGATTACTAGTAAACTACAAGGGGTATAATTTAGGGGTTCAGTTCATACTATAACGAAAACATACTAAGATACTATAACAAGAGAAGATACTAAGATACTATAACAAGAGAAGATACTAAGATACTATAACAAAACGAACATACTAATATGCTATAGCATGGAATAACTACATGATCTAACTATACCAATGAATCACTAACTCATTGTTCTAAACAAAAGGTGATAGTTATATTGGGTATACATGATCACATAACCTTAATGTGAATTACACAGCCTAGCAACTGGGTTGCGGAAGTCGCGTTTGGTTCCAAGAATCTCTTGACAGGCAGAGCGTATAGTATGGGTACTAGCCTTCACATTATGACCTTGATAAAACATACATGTTTTAAGGTAACCAGTACTGCATGTCGTCAATTCAAAAGACCCCTGAGTACTCACATTTTCCCATTACTTTCATAAAGTGACAGTATCACTTGAAAGTCAAATGTAAACTATTTTCGAGTTAAGATAGTTATAAACTAGGGAAAGCTTACATTTTACAAACAACAAACAGAACAGTCGAGTCTAGTACATTCAGTAGAAAGGGACCATAATGCTAACCTTATGATTCCTTAATGTATACATTAAAGGATATATATATATATATATATATATATATATATATATATATATATATATATATATATATATATATAATAGGATCCGACAGAGAATAGGATGTGTGCTCTCCGCTTCACTTCCTGTTCCTTGTTTGGATGTGGGCTTGGAACGGATTCACCCAGTCTATTATCTATTCGATTTTAGATGTATATATGTTCAGTATACATTAAGTCATCATAAGGGTACCAGGTATGGGTCAAGTCATAGGACACCAAGTCAATGCACAGTTTTCTAGTACAAAACATACTTTCCAAATAAAAACTTTTGGTATACAAAACTAGAAACTTTCCTGTTAAGGGTTTAATCCATTTTAGTAAACCAGTATAAACTTAAAGGACCTTAGGTGATTAACTCTATAATACCTGAGTTTATACATCATGGTTATATATCATTAATACCCAATAGGTAGTTGGATGTGTGCTTTTCTGCCTTACTTCCTGTTCCTTGTTTGGTTGTGTGCATAGGGCAGATTCACCCAATTAACTATCTATTCGATATTAGATCATATATAGCTAGTATAAACTAAGTGATTATAGAAGTAATCACTGTGGTCACCATTTTATTATAAGAAATAAGGGTTTTCTTAAAGAATCTTTTCATTAAATATAAAGGAACTATTACAATTAACTCCATGAGTAACAAGTGAATACGCCAGGGTTATATACAACAATGATCTAACAAACAATGGGATGTGTCTATCCGCCTTACTTCCTGTTCCTTGTTTGGTTGTGGGCTTAGGGCAGATGCGCACAGTCGATTGTTTGTTTACTTTGAGTTTTATATAACTTGTATCCATTTAGTACTCATATAAAGGATTGTAGAATCATTTTTACGTATCTTTCATCAAAGTAGGAAAATATAGGATTTTCTAGAGGAACAGACGAACTTTTCTAAACAGAACTTACAACTTACTACATTTCAACTACATTTTTCAACAACTTTCTACAACTTACTTACATCACTAAAATCTTATGAACTCACCAGCTTAATTGCTGATCAACTCTTTCAAATAACTTGTATTCTCAGGAGACTATTAGACAGGTACTCGCGTTGGGAATTCAGAAGATGGAGCGTAATAGCTTCAAGTCTTGTTTTGTTATTTGCTTAAGTATTCTATGTTTTATGAACACACACATTATAAACACTTTCTTTCTAATGAAATGGTTGTTCATTACTTGCTTACTATGATACATGTCTTGTGATACTAACCATGACGTCCTCCACCCCCGAACGTTTCCACCGTTCCGGTTTTGGGGTGTGACATATTGGTATCATAGCATTGTTTATAGTGAACTAAGTATATCAACCGATAAAAGATATACAACTATAAATACAATGGGGATTAAGTGCTCTGGATAATGATATATTTTAAGAGTATAACGATAAGTTATAAAAATATACCTACTTGCTTATACATGTAGACCAAGTATCACAAGAAGAACAGAACTAAAGTATTTAAAGGTTGAACACTGTCGTCAAACCTGAACAGTTATGTATTCATAGCTAGGATCAATATAGCCTGATCAACTATATTCATTCGAGATGTGACCGACATGTGTTTGGGAGTGATGTGGTGTTGCAACAGTCTTAAAACTTACCTAAACACCAGTCAAGAGAATTCTAGATCAAGTACATTACATTAAAGTACTATAGGAGTATTTTAGGCCATGTAAACAAATTATGTGATAACTTAAAAGACCCTTACGGATAGGTCTATAATCTTGCAATGCATACTCCCAAGGTTATATATAATAGAGATTTTATAGACTTAGAATTTGTGATCTACGCTTCACTACATGTTCCTTGTTTGGTTGTGGTTTTGGAGTAGGATCACTTATTCGAAGGTCTATCTCATCTTAAATTATATACAACTTGTATACATTGTACAATTATAGGAGGACTCTGTAAGGATCACCCCATAATGCTTCACTTAATCTCATAGATTCTTTAGTCACATCCATTCTCGCAGATCAAACCCAGATAGATGTAACCACTTCCTCATAGTAGACAACAGAAGAGTCCAGGAGGAACAAGAGCAAGTTCATGAGAAATTTTCAAAGAAAGATCAGCCGGAGTAACCAGAACATCTTATATGTCACACTAATAAATAATAATCTTGGTTATCTTAATGAGTTAGTGGAAACACTGCTCACATTATGTGTTAGGATTATTTTCTTACATGCAGCTGGTAACAGTTATTCTGGTAACAGATATTCATTCAAGGATAGCCATTTCTAAATTCATAAAGTTTATGTGGTATAGACTTTTTATGAATTGTTTCCAGAACCCTATGGAAGTCAGTATCAGATACACTCAGAACTACGATAACCTTGTCTTTCAGCTTTCGGCTTATCTCCACTACTATAGACTCATTCCCATGTCATCTTTGTATTCTTTTAGCAAAGATGCCTCCTCACAGACCAAACAGGCGCACTATTCCGATAACTACAACACCTCCTCCACAAATCGATACGGCAACTCTAAATGCTACAGTAGATGCGACTGTGTCAACAGCCATGGCTCAATATCATCCTACCAGTTCCAGCGGAGGTGGAACACCTGTTCATTCAACTCAAGGTGAGGTTCCTGTGAGCTCGAAAGAGTGCTCCTACAAGGACTTCACCAACTGCAAACCCATTTCCTTTAATGGAAATGGTGGAGTCATCGCTCTGATGCGATGGTTCGAGAAAACAGATTCGGTCTTCGAAATCTGTTCGTGCCTAGAAGGGAGAAAAGTGAAGTTTGCTGCCTGCACCTTCTCCAACAGAGCCCTGACATGGTGGAATAGCCATGTTAAGTCACTGAACCTATTAGTGGCTAACTCAATAGGTTGGGAAAACCTAAAAGAGTTAATGCTGGAAGAGTACTGCCCAAGGGGCGAAGTACAAAAACTGGAACAAGAACTATGGGAGCACAAACTGGTCGGCTCAGACATAGTGGCCTACACTGACAGGTTTAGCAACCTGGCAGCACTATGCCCCGGGATGGTTACCCCGGAGAGCACGAAGATAGAACGATACATTTGGGGTCTAACTGCCCCGACCCTAGGAGATGTGTTGTCTTCTAACTCAACCACATTCGATAGTGCCAAACGCCTGGCCCAGCGACTCATTGACCATGGAGTCTGCCATGGTGTAGAAGTCCTCGTTCCCGAGCCATCAAAGGGAAATGACTATAAACAGAAGTCGGGGAATAACAGGAAAAACAAGCGAACAACACAAGAAACGCCGCAAGAGCAACAAGCGAGTACTATGTACGCCGCTACAACGCCTGCTGCTCCAGCACCTGCCAGTCGATATGCTGGAACCCTCCCAAAGTGTGGAAAGTGCAACTATCACCACACCGGAGTATGCCGGGAAATGCAGTGTCTGAACTGCCACAAAAAGGGACACACAGTCCGTTTCTGCAGGGCACCGGCTCAACTGATCTCCCAAGTCCCCGGAGCTGAAGAAAACCAAGCCTGTTATGGCTGTGGTGAGTCTGGACACAATCAGAGGGTGTCACACCCCAAAACAGGAATGGCGGAAACGTTCGGGGGTGGAGGACGTCATGTTTAGTATCACAAGACATGTATCATAGTAAGCAAGTAACGAACAACCATTTCATTAGAAAGAAAGTGTTTACAAAGTATGTGTTCACAGAACATAGAATACATAAGCAAATAACAAAACAAGACTTGAAGCTATTATGCTCCATCATCCGAATTCCCAGCGCGAGTACCTGTCTATTAGTCTCCTGATAATACGAGTTATTTGAAAGAGTTGATCAGCAATTAAGCTGGTGAGTTCATAAGATTTTAGTGATGTAAGTAGGTTGTAGAAAGTTGTTGTAAAATGTAGTTGAAATGTAGTAAGTTGTAAGTTCTGTTTAGAAAAGCCCGCATATTCCTCTAGAAAATCCTATATTTCCTACTTTGATGAAAGATACGTAAAAATGATTCTACAATCCGTTCTATGAGTACTAAATGGATACAAGTTATATAAAACTCAGAGTAAACAAACAATCGACTGTGCGCATCTGCCCTAAGCCCACAACCAAACAAGGAACAGGAAGTAAGGCGGATAACACACATCCCATTGTTTGTTAGGTCATTGTTGTATATAACCCTGGCGTATTCACTTGTTACTCATGGAGTTAATTGTAATAGTTCCTTTATATTTAATGAAAAGATTATTTAAGAAAACCCTTATTTCTTATAATAAAACGGTGACCACAGTGATTACTTCTATAATCACTTAGTTTATACTGGCTATATATGATCTATTATCGAATAGATAGTTAATTGGGTGAATCTGCCCTAAGCCCACAACCAAACAAGGAAAAGGAAGTAAGGCGGAAAGCACACATCCAACTACCTATTGGGTATTAATGATATATAGCCATGATGTATAAACTAAGGTAATATAGATTTAATCACCTAAGGTCCTTTAAGTTTATACTGGTTTAATAAAATGGATTAAACCCTTTACTGGGAAGTTTCTAGTTTTGTATACCAAAAGTTCTGATTTGGAAAGTATGTTTGTACTAGAAAACTGTGCATTGATTTTGTGTCCTATGACTTGACCCATACCTGGTACCCTTATGATGACTTAATGTATACTGAACATATATATATCTAAAATCGAATAGATAATAGACTGGGTGAATCCGTTCCAAGCCCACAACCAAACAAGGAACAGGAAGTGAAGCGGAGAGCACACATCCTATTATCTGTCGGATTCTATTATTATATATATATATATATATATATATATATATATATATCTTTTGATGTATACATTAAGGAATCATAAGGTTAGCAATATGGTCCCTTTCTACTGAATGTACTAGACTCGACTGTTCTGTTTGTCGTTTGTAAAATGTAAGTTTTCCCTATTTTATAACTATCTTAACTCGAAAATAGTTTGTAATTGACTTTCATGTGGTACTGTCACTTTATGAAAGTAATGGGAAATGTAAGTACACAGTTATCGTTTAAAATGACATACATATGTACTAATGACCTTAAAACATGTTTGTTTTATACTGGTCATAATGTGAAGGCTAGTACCCCTACTATACGCTCTCCCTGTCTAGAAATTAAGGGAACCAAACGTGACCTTTTAGCAAACCAGTTGCTACGCCGTGTAATTCACATTAAAGTTATATGATCATGTATACCCAATATAACTATCACCTTTTGTTTAGAACAATGAGTTAGTGATTCATTGGTATAATTAGATCATGTAGTAGTTCCATGCTATAGCAACTTATTATGTTCGTTCTGTTTCTCATAGAGTATGTTCGGTTTCTCATATAGTATGTTCGTTCTGTTATCGTGTATTGTATCTAGTATGAACTGAATCTCTAAACTATACCTATTATAGTTTACTAATGTTTTACTTGAACTGTTGTTGAAAAGACTCATTTATCTACTAAGTTATGCTTGTACTTTAAAAATGGAGTTTTGTTAAACTATGAAGTAACATAACTTTAAAAGAGTTTTTGAAATGTTTTGATCACTTATAAAGGACATAAGCAATCTTTTGAAAGATGTAAATATAACAAACATTTACACAATTAACATTGTGCTCAACTTGTATTCCCCCCCCCCTTAAAAGCATTTAGAACAGTTAAAAGATTCATTACGGGGTATGAACTCACCTGATGTGGGTGATTCAAGCGAATATGTGTGTAAGGATGAGAAGTTCCACGAATGAAGTCCCGAGATACAACAAGTCCTAAATGACATATATTGGCATGAATATAGTGTTTATAAGCAACTATATGAAAGGAAACACCTTTCGGGACTAGGAAACACTTGGAATGAAGTGTTGAATTACATGTGATTTACCTAAAAGGTGTTTATGGCCATGGTTTGGTGTTTATGGCCATGTGTTTACGGCCAAGGGAGTTTACGGCCATAAACTCATGGTCAAACATGCATAAGAGGGTGTTTGAAGGCTAGGGAAACTTGAGGGACCATTGCTCTACACAAGGATGAGAAAGACCAACATAATGGAAGGCTTTTGATGAGTTTACGGCCAAGCAAGGAGTTTATGGCCGTAAACTCATGGACATTTTGCAAATGAGAGTGGTTTAAGGTCCTACTTTCATCAAGGAAGGGTTCTAGGTCACAAGATTTGCATCTAGGAGGGTTTATGGCCAAAATGGCACCTTTATAGGGGTTTACGGCCATGGGAGATGGCTTGGCCGTAAACTCCTTTTGTTCTTGCATTTTTGATGATTTTAAGGTTCTAAACATGAGTCTTAACTAGATATCAAGTATAGGGAAGAGTACTTACGATATAGAGGCTTGAAATGGTTATTAAGGTCCAAGAACACTAGTGTGTGTTCTTGGTGTTCTTGGTGTTTCTTGAAGATCTAAGAAAAGATGATTTCCATGGATGAAATCATTAGATCATACTAGATTAGGAGATGTATCAACAAATCAAGGAAAAATACTTACAACTTTCGATGATCTAGGATGAAAATCGGGATGATACTTGAGAGAGAAATCATGTTTCTTTAGGTGGAATTGAGATAATGAATGAAAAGTGAAGGAAATGAGTCCTTAAGGGGGAGTTTACGGCCCACCTTGAGTTTACGGCCGTAAACTCAAGTATTGTGGACGTTAACTCTTTTTGATGAGGTTAAAGCTTAATTTGTTGAACAATGTCTCTAACAGGTACATTCTAACACTCATTCCTTAAGTGTACTAGGCTTAAAACTCCTTAGAATGACCTTTAACCAGGCTAGAACTCATTACCAATGAGTCTGACACTCAGTTGAGTTGACTGACTGAGCTTTCAAAGCAAAAAAATTTCGGGTGGTCGCATCATCCCCCCGTTAGATGGAATTTCGTCCCGAAATTAGCTTTCTTACAGCATTACTAGGGTTGCGCTCCTCTGATTTGCAGAATACCCACTCGTAGAGCTGGCAACTTTGCCCTGGTATTCATGATAGGATTCGTACTTGGTCCATCTATCATTACCTCGTGTATACAAGTCGTATATAATTAGGATTAGTAATACGGTCGGATGTGCGACTCTGCCCCAGGTCCACAACCAAACAAGGAACAGGAGATAGGGCGGAAACACACATACTAAATCTGCGTAGTCATAATCATATACCACCCTCGCGTATACACTGAATAGTGATAGGTGGGCTGTATTCGTCCATAGCCTCTATGCTCGAACTTAGTCTGTTGGACGAGTGGTATTTCGTGACGGTCTCCAGACATCTGACGGTAAGCCTTCGGAGATCAAAGTACCCTTCGCAAGAGTACTTCGGGGTTTAGAATACGAAAGATAAAACTGAGGTTTAGGTCGGACTGTCGATACGAATGACGAAGGTTTCGAGAACTTGACGGTCGAGGCTATAGAAACATATGAACTTAGTATGGTGAGGACCACGCCAATTCATGACGAATGGTAGTAACGGACTCTTCACTGAACAAAGTTTTGGCCAATTTGAAAGAAACGTCTTTTATACGATGATGTATCCCTAGTGTGTTCGACAATGTACTCCTAGTGTGTTCGACAATGTACTCTTTGTAAATGTTCCAGTGCTTTCTGTTTTCCCTTTGATGTTAACACCCCTACGTATCGTACCGCTATGTGCGCATACATACAAATGAAAGTGCTTTTATAACTGGTGATGATACTTAATATCATGATCCGCCTTGGTACCACTACGATCGCCTGTCATATACAGGTTATGAATATTTAAGACGAATAAGACAGTCGACTGAGTAACTCTGCCACAAATCCTCAACCAAATAAGGAACAGGGAGTAAGGCGGAATCACTCACTCTAAGCCTGCAACCTCTTAGTTATTCACAACCATGATGTATATGCTACGCCATCATAGCTTCTCTAAACGGATCTTTTTAGTTCTCTTGTATACTATGATCTATTTCAATATGTGAGTTATTATAATTAATTTTTAAGTGTTTTCCCCCAAGTTTTAATCTTATATAAATATAAATTAATTTTGAAAGTAACCATTATTTCGAAAACGTACCGCTGCTCGTTGACGACTCCGGGGTTGATTCTCCTGCGGTGATCATCAAAATGCATCCATCCGCTCCTGAGTTCTTTGCTATCGGGCAGTCCCTCTGATTGTGTCCAGTCTCACCACAGCCATAACAGGCTTGGTTTTCTTCAGCTCTGGGGACTTGGGAGATAGGTTGAGCCCGTGCCCTGCAGAAACAGACTGTGTGTCCCTTTCTGTGGCAGTTCAGAGACTGCATTTCCCGGCATACTCCGGTGCGGTGATAGTTGCACTTTGCACACTTCGGGAGGGTTCCAGCATATCGACTGGCAGGTGCTGGAGCAGCAGGCGTTGTAGCGGCGTATATAGTACTCGCTTGTTGCTCTTGCGGGGGTTCTTGTGTTGTTCGCTTCTTCTTCCTCTTATTCCCCGACTTCTGTTTATAGTCATTTCCCTTTGATGGCTTGGGAACGAGGACTTCTACACCATGGCAGACTACATGGTCAATGAGTCGCTGGGCCAGGCGTTTGGCGCTACCAAATGTGGCTGGG
This sequence comes from Lactuca virosa, assembly GCF_052849685.1. Taxonomy (NCBI): domain Eukaryota; kingdom Viridiplantae; phylum Streptophyta; class Magnoliopsida; order Asterales; family Asteraceae; genus Lactuca; species Lactuca virosa. Next base: position 162,326,190 of record NC_136432.1, on the reverse strand, counting down.
TTAGAAGACAACACATCTCCTTGGGTCGGAGCACTCAGACCCCAAATGTATCGTTTTTGATCTTCTTGCTCTCCGGGGTAATCATCCCGGGGCATAGTGCTGCCAGGTCACTAAACCTATCAGTGTAGGCCACCATGTCTGAGCCGACCATCTTGAGCTCCCATAGTTCTTGTTCCAGCTTTTGTACTTCGCCCCTTGGGCAGTACTCTTCCAGCATTAACTCTTTTAGGTTTTCCCAACCTATTGAGTTAGCCACTGATAGGGTCAGTGACTTAACATGGCTGTTCCACCATGTCAGGGCTCTGTTGGAGAAGGTGCAGGCAGCAAACGTCACTTTGCTCCCTTCTGGGCACGAACAGATTTCGAAGACCGAATCTGTTTTCTCAAACCATCGCATTAGAGCGATGACTCCACCATTCCCATTAAAGGAAAGGGGTTTGCAGTTGGGGAAGTCCTTGTAGGAGCACTCTCTCGAGCGCACAGGGACCTCACCTTGAGTAGAATGAACAGGTGTTCCACCTCCTCTGGAACTAGTAGGGTGATATTGAGCCATGGTTGTTGCCACAGCCGCAGCTACTGCAGCATTTAGAGCTGCCGAATCGATTTTGTGGAGGAGGTGTTGGGGTTATCGGAGTAGTACGTCTGTTTGATCTGCGAGGAGGCATCTTTGCTAAAAGAGTACAAAGATGAGATGGGAATAAGTCTATAGCAGTGGAGATAAGCCAAAAGCTGAAAGACAAGGTTATCCTAGTTCTGATTGAATCGGGTCCTGACTTCCACAGGGTTCTGGAAACAATTCATAATAGAGTCTATACCGAATAAACTTTATGAATTTGGAATGGCTATTCTCGAATGAATATCTGTTGCCTGAATAACTGTTACCAGCTGCATGTAAGAAAATAATCCTAACACGTAATGCGAGCAGTGTTTCCACTAACTCCTTAAGTTAACCAAGATTATTATTTATTAGTTTGACGCATATGACGTTCTGGTTACTTCGGTTGATCCTTCTTTGAAAACTTCTCATGAACTTGCTCTTGTTCCTCCTTGACTCTTCTGTTGACTGCTATGAGGAAGTGGTTACATCTATCTGGGTTTGTCGTGCGAGAATGGATGTGACTAAAGAATCTATGAGATTTACGTGAAACATTATGGAGGTGATCCTTACAGAGTCCTCCTATAATTGTACAATGTATACAAGTTGTATATAATTTAAGATGAGATAGACCTTCGAATAAGTGATCCTACTCCAAAACCACAACCAAACAAGGAACAGGTAGTGAAGCGTAGATCACAAATTCTAAGTCTATAAAATCTCAATTATATATAACCTTGCGAGTATACATTGGATGATTATAGACCTATCCGTAAGGGTCTTTTAAGTTATCACATAAGTTATTTGTATAGTGCCTAAAATACTCCTATAGTATTTTAATGTAAACTACTTGGTATGTTTTAAACTTGTTATCGCGTTATAGTATCATAGAATACTCCTATAGTATTCTAACTCTAATGTACTTGTTCTAGTATTCTCTTGACTAGTATTAGGTAAGTTTTAAGACTGTTGCAACACCACATCACTCCCAAACACATGTCGGTCACATCTCGAATGAATATAGTTGATCAGGCTATATTGATCCTAGCTATGATTACATAACTGTTTATGTTTGACGACAGTCTTCAACCTTTAAATACTTTAGTTCTGTTCTTCTTGTGCTACTTGGTCTACATGTATAAGCAAGTAGGTATATTTTTATAACTTATCGTTGTACTATTAAAATATATCATTATCCACAGCACTTAAACCCCATTGTATTTATAGTTGTATATCTTTTATCGGTTGATATACTTAGTTCACTATAAACAATGCTCTGATACCAATCTGTCACACCCCAAAACCGGAACGGCGGAAACGTTCGGAGGTGGAGGACATCATGTTTAGTATCGCAAGACATGTATCATAGTAAGCAAGTAATGAACAACCATTTCATTAGAAAGAAAGTGTTTACAAAGTATGTGTTCACAAAACATAGAATACATAAGCAAATACCAAAACAAGACTTGAAGCTATTATGCTCCATCATCTGAATTCCCAGCGTGAGTACCTGTCTATTAGTCTCCTGAGAATACAAGTTATTTAAAAGAGTTGATCAGCAATTAAGCTAATGAGTTCATAAGATTTTAGTGATGTAAGTAAGTTGTAGAAAGTTGTTGAAAAATGTAGTTGAAATGTAGTAAGTTGTAAGTTCTGTTTAGAAAAGTTCGCATGTTCCTCTAGAAAATCCTATATTTCCTACTTTGATGAAAGATACGTAAAAATGATTCTACAATCCGTTCTATGAGTACTAAATGGATACAAGTTATATAAAACTCAGAGTAAACAAACAATCGACTGTGCGCATCTGCCCTAAGCCCACAACCAAACAAGGAACAGGAAGTAAGGCGGATAGCACACATCCCATTGTTTGTTAGGTCATTGTTGTATATAACCCTGGCGTATTCACTTGTTACTCATGGAGTTAATTGTAATAGTTCCTTCATATTTAATGAAAAGATTATTTAAGAAAACCCTTATTTCTTATAATAAAACGGTGACCACAGTGATTATTTCTATAATCACTTAGTTTATACTAGCTATATATGATCTATTATCGAATAGATAGTTAATTGGGTGAATCTACCCTAAGCCCACAACCAAACAAGGAACATGAAGTAAGGCGGAAAGCACACATCCAACTACCTATTGGGTATTAATGATATATAGCCATGATGTATAAACTAAGGTAATATAGATTTAATCACCTAAGGTCCTTTAAGTTTATACTGGTTTAATAAAATGGATTAAACCCTTTACTGGGAAGTTTCTAGTTTTGTATACCAAAAGTTCTGATTTGGAAAGTATGTTTGTACTAAAAAACTGTGCATTGATTTTGTGTCCTATGACTTGACCCATACCTGGTACCCTTATGATGACTTAATGTATACTTAACATATATATATATATATATATATATATATATATATATATATATATATATATATATATATATATATATATATATATATATATATCTAAAATCGAATAGATAATAGACTGGGTGAATCTGTTCCAAGCCCACAACCAAACAAGGAACAGGAAGTGAAGCGGAGAGCACACATCCTATTATCTGTCGGATTCTATTATTATATATATATATCTTTTGATGTATACATTAAGGAATCATAAGGTTAGCAATATGGTCCCTTTCTACTGAATGTACTAGACTCGACTGTTCTGTTTGTCGTTTGTAAAATGTAAGTTTTCCCTATTTTATAACTATCTTAACTCGAAAATAGTTTGTAATTGACTTTCAAGTGGTACTGTCACTTTATGAAAGTAATGGGAAATGTAAGTACACAGTTGTCGTTTAAAATGACATACAGATGTACTGATGACCTTAAAATATGTTTGTTTTATACTGGTCATAAGGTGAAGGCTAGTACCCCTACTATACGCTCTCCCTGTCTAGAAATTAAGGGAACCAAACGCGACTTTTTAGCAAACTAGTTGCTACGCCGTGTAATTCACATTAAAGTTATATGATCATGTATACCCAATATAACTATCACCTTTTGTTTAGAACAATGAGTTAGTGATTCATTGGTATAATTAGATCTTGTAGTAGTTCCATGCTATAGCAACTTATTATGTTCGTTCTGTTTCTCATATAGTATGTTCTGTTTCTCATATAGTATGTTCGTTCTGTTATCGTGTATTGTATCTAGTATGAACTGAATCTCTAAACTATACCTATTATAGTTTACTAATGTTTTACTTGAACTGTTGTTGAAAAGACTCATTTATCTACTAAGTTATGCTTGTACTTTAAAAATGGAGTTTTGTTAAACTATGAAGTAACATAACTTTAAAAGAGTTTTTGAAATGTTTTGATCACTTATAAAGGACATAAGCAATCTTTTGAAAGATGTAAATATAACAAACATTTACACAATTAACATTGTGCTCAACTTGTATTCCCCCCCCCCTTAAAAGCATTTAAAACAGTTAAAAGATTCATTACGGGGTATGAACTCACCTGATGTGGGTGATTCAAGCGAATATGTGTGTAAGGATGAGAAGTTCCACGAATGAAGTCTTGAGATACAACAAGTCCTAAATGACATATATTGGCATGAATATAGTGTTTATAAGCAACTATATGAAAGGAAACACCTTTCGGGACTAGGAAACACTTGGAATGAAGTGTTGAATTACATGTGATTTACCTAAAGGGTGTTTATGGCCATGGTTTGGTGTTTATGGCCATGTGTTTACGGCCATAAACACATGGTCAAACATGCATAAGAGGGTATTTGAAGGCTAGGGAAACTTGAGGGACAATTGCTCTACACAAGGATGAGAAAGACCAACATAATGGAAGGCTTTTGATGAGTTTACGGCCAAGCAAGGAGTTTATGGTCGTAAACTCATGGACATTTTGCAAATGAGAGTGGTTTAAGGTCCTACTTTCATCAAGGAAGGGTTCTAGGTCACAAGATTTGCATCTAGGAGGGTTTATGGCCAAAATGGCACCTTTATAGGGGTTTACGGCCATGAGAGATGGCTTGGCCGTAAACTCCTTTTGTTCTTGCATTTTTGATGATTTTAAGGTTCTAAACATGAGTCTTAACTAGATATCAAGTGTAGGGAAGAGTACTTACGATATAGAGGCTTGAAATGGTTATTAAGGTCCAAGAACACTAGTGTGTGTTCTTGGTGTTCTTGGTGTTTCTTGAAGATCTAAGAAAAGATGATTTCCATGGATGAAATCATTAGATGATACTAGATTAGGAGATGTATCAACAAATCAAGGAAGAATACTTACAACTTTCGATGATCTAGGATGAAAACCGGGATGATACTTGAGAGAGAAATCAAGTTTCTTTAGGTGGAAATGAGATAATGAATGAAAAGTGAAGGAAATGAGTCCTTAAGGGGGAGTTTACGGCCCACCTTGAGTTTACGGCCGTAAACTCAAGTATTGTGGACGTGAACTCTTTTTGATGAGGTTAAAGCTTGATTTGTTGAACAATGTCTCTAGCAGGTACATTCTAACACTCATTCCTTAAGTGTACTAGGCTTAAAACTCCTTAGAATGACCTTTAACCAGGCTAGAACTCATTACCAATGAGTCTGACACTCAGTTGAGTTGACTGACTGAGCTTTCAAAGCAAAAAAATTTCGGGTGGTCGCATCATCCCCCCGTTAGATGGAATTTCGTCCCGAAATTAGCTTTCTTACAGCATTACTAGGGTTGCGCTCCTCTGATTTGCAGAATACCCACTCGTAGAGATGGCAACTTTGCCCTGGTGTTCATGATAGGATTCGTACTTGGTCCATCTATCATTACCTCGTGTATACAAGTCGTATATAATTAGTATTAGTAATACGGTCGGATGTGCGACTCTGCCCCAGGTCCACAACCAAACAAGGAACAGGAGATAGGGCGGAAACACACATACTAAATCTGCGTAGTCATAATCATATACCACCCTCGCGTATACACTGAATAGTCATAGGTGGGCTGTATTCGTCCATAGCCTCTGTGCTCGAACTTAGTCTGTTGGACGAGTGGTATTTCGTGACAGTCTGCGGACATCTGACGGTAAGCCTTCGGAGATCAAAGTACCATTCGCAAGAGTACTTCGGGGTTTAGAATACGAAAGATAAAACTGAGGTTTAGGTCGGACTGTCGATATGAATGACGAAGGTTTCGAGAACTTGACGGTCGAGGCGATAGAAACATATGAACTTAGTATGGTGAGGACCACGCCAATTCATGACGAATGGTAGTAACAGACTCTTCACTGAACAAAGTTTTGGCCAATTTGAAAGAAACGTCTTTTATACGATGATGTATCCCTAGTGTGTTCGACAATGTACTTCTAGTGTGTTCGACAATGTACTCTTTGTAAATGTTCCAGTGCTTTCTGTTTTCCCTTTGATGTTAACACCCCTACGTATCGTACCGCTATGTACGCATACATACAAATGAAAGTGCTTTTATAACTGGTGATGATACTTAATATCATGATCCTCCTTGGTACCACTACGATCGCCTGTCATATACAGGTTATGAATATTTAAGACGAATAAGACAGTCGACTGAGTAACTCTGCCTCAAATCCTCAACCAAATAAGGAACAGGGAGTAAGGCGGAATCACTCACTCTAAGCCTGCAGCCTCTTAGTTATTCACAACCATGATGTATATGCTACGCCATCATAGCTTCTCTAAACGGATCTTTTTAGTTCTCTTGTATACTATGATCTATTTCAATATGTGAGTTATTATAATTAATTTTTAAGTGTTTTCCCCCAAGTTTTAATCTTATATAAATATAAATTAATTTTGAAAGTAACTATTATTTCGAAAACGTACCGCTGCTCGTTGACGACTCCGGGGTTGATTCTCCTACGGTGATCATCAGAATGCGTCCATCCGCTCCTGAGTTCTTTGCTATCGGGCAGTCCCTCTGATTGTGTCCAGTCTCACCACAGCCATAACAGGCTTGGTTTTCTTCTGCTCTGGGGACTTGGGAGATTGGTTGAGCCCGTGCCCTGCAGAAACAGACTGTGTGTCCCTTTCTGTGGCAGTTCAGAGACTGCATTTCCCGGCATACTCCGGTGTGGTGATAGTTGCACTTTGCACACTTCGGGAGGGTTCCAGCATATCGACTGGCAGGTGCTGGAGCAGCAGGCGTTGTAGCGGCGTACATAGTACTCGCTTGTTGCTCTTGCGGGGGTTCTTGTGTTGTTCGCTTCTTCTTCCTCTTATTCCCCGACTTCTGTTTATAGTCATTTCCCTTTGATGGCTTGGGAACGAGGACTTCTACACCATGGCAAACTACATGGTCAATGAATCGCTGGGCCAGGCGTTTGGCGCTACCAAATGTGGCTGGGTTAGAAGACAACACATCTCCTTGGGTCGGAGCAGTCAAACCCCAAATGTATCGTTCTATCTTCTTGCTCTCCGGGGTAATCATCCCGGGGTATAGTGCTGCCAGGTCACTAAACCTGTCAGTGTAGGCCACTATGTCTGAGCCGACCATCTTGAGCTCCCATAGTTCTTGTTCCAGCTTTTGTACTTCGCCCCTTGGGCAGTACTCTTCCAGCATTAACTCTTTTAGGTTTTCCCAACCTATTGAGTTAGCCACTGATAGGGTCAGTGACTTAACATGGCTGTTCCACCATGTCAGGGCTCTGTTGGAGAAGGTGCAGGCAGCAAACTTCACTTTGCTCCCTTCTGGGCACGAACAGATTTCGAAGACCGAATCTGTTTTCTCAAACCATCGCATCAGAGCGATGACTCCACCATTCCCATTAAAGGAAAGGGGTTTGCAGTTGGGGAAGTCCTTGTAGGAGCACTCTCTCGAGCGCACAGGGACCTCACCTTGAGTAGAATGAACAGGTGTTCCATCTCCTCTGGAACTGGTAGGTTGATATTGAGCCATGGTTGTTGCCACAGCCGCAGCTACTGCAACATTTAGAGCTGCCGAATCGATTTTTGGAGGAGGTGTTGGAGTTATCGGAGTAGTGCGTCTGTTTGATCTGCAAGGAGGCATCTTTGCTAAAAGAGTACAAAGATGAGATGGGAATAAGTCTATAGCAGTGGAGATAATCTAAAAGCTGAAAGACAAGGTTATCCTAGTTCTGATTGAATCGGGTCCTGACTTCCACAGGGTTCTGGAAACAATTCATAATAGAGTCTATACCGAATAAACTTTATGAATTTGGAATGGCTATTCTCGAATGAATATCTATTGCCTGAATAACTGTTACCAGCTGCATGTAAGAAAATAATCCTAACACGTAATGCGAGCAGTGTTTCCACTAACTCCTTAAGTTAACCAAGATTATTATTTATTAGTTTGACGCATATGACGTTCTGGTTACTTCGGTTGATCCTTCTTTGAAAACTTCTCATGAACTTGCTCTTGTTCCTCCTTGACTCTTCTGTTGACTGCTATGAGGAAGTGGTTAGATCTATCTAGGTTTGTCGTGCGAGAATGGATGTGACTAAAGAATCTATGAGATTTACGTGAAACATTATGGAGGTGATCCTTACAGAGTCCTCCTATAATTGTACAATGTATACAAGTTGTATATAATTTAAGATGAGATAGACCTTCGAATAAATGATCCTACTCCAAAACCACAACCAAACAAGGAACAGGTAGTGAAGCGTAGATCACAAATTCTAAGTCTATAAAATCTCAATTATATATAACCTTGCGAGTATACATTGGATGATTATAGACCTATCCGTAAGGGTCTTTTAAGTTATCACATAAGTTATTTGTATAGTGCCTAAAATACTCCTATAGTATTTTAATGTAAACTACTTGGTATGTTTTAAACTTGTTATCGCGTTATAGTATCATAGAATACTCCTATAGTATTCTAACTCTAATGTACTTGTTCTAGTATTCTCTTGACTAGTATTAGGTAAGTTTTAAGACTGTTGCAACACCACATCACTCCCAAACAAATGTCGGTCACATCTCGAATGAATATAGTTGATCATGCTATATTGATCCTAGCTATGATTACATAACTGTTCAGGTTTTACGACAGTCTTCAACCTTTAAATACTTTAGTTCTGTTCTTCTTGTGCTACTTGGTCTACATGTATAAGCAAGTAGGTATATTTTTATAACTTATCGTTGTACTATTAAAATATATCATTATCCACAGCACTTAAACCCCATTGTATTTATAGTTGTATATCTTTTATCGGTTGATATACTTAGTTCACTATAAACAATGCTCTGATACCAATCTGTCACACCCCAAAACCGGAACGGCGGAAACGTTCGGAGGTGGAGGACGTCATGTTTAGTATCACAAGACATGTATCATAGTAAGCAAGTAATGAACAACCATTTCATTAGAAAGAAAGTGTTTACAAAGTATGTGTTCACAAAACATAGAATACATAAGCAAATACCAAAACAAGACTTGAAGCTATTATGCTCCATCATCTGAATTCCCAGCGCGAGTACCTGTCTATTAGTCTCTTGAGAATACAAGTTATTTGAAAGAGTTGATCAGCAATTAAGCTAATGAGTTCATAAGATTTTAGTGATGTAAGTAAGTTGTAGAAAGTTGTTGTAAAATGTAGTTGAAATGTAGTAAGTTGTAAGTTCTGTTTAGAAAAGCTCGCCTGTTCCTCTAGAAAATCCTATATTTCCTACTTTGTTGAAAGATACGTAAAAATGATTCTACAATCCTTTCTATGAGTACTAAATGGATACAAGTTATATAAAACTCAGAGTAAACAAACAATCGACTGTGCGCATCTGCCCTAAGCCCACAACCAAACAAGGAACAGGAAGTAAGGCGGATAGCACACATCCCATTGTTTGTTAGGTCATTGTTGTATATAACCCTTGCGTATTCACCTGTTACTCATGGAGTTAATTGTAACAGTTCCTTTATATTTAATGAAAAGATTCTTTAAGAAAACCCTTATTTCTTATAATAAAACGGTAACCACAGTGATTACTTCTATATCACTTAGTTTATACTGGCTATATATGATCTAATATCGAATAGATAGTTAATTGGGTGAATCTGCCCTAAGCCCACAACCAAACAAGGAACAGGAAGTAAAGCAGAAAGCACACATCCAACTACCTATTGGGTATTAATGATATATAACCATGATGTATAGACTAAGGTAATATAGAGTTAATCACCTAAGGTCCTTTAAGTTTATACTGGTTTAATAAAATGGATTAAACCCTTTATTGGGAAGTTTCTAGTTGTGTATACCAAAAGTTCTGATTTGGAAAGTATGTTTGTACTAGAAAACTGTGCGTTGACTTTCTGTCCTATGACTTGACCCATACCTGGTACCCTTATGATGACTTAATGTATACTAAACATATATATATCTAAAATCGAATAGATAATAGACTAGGCGAATCCGTTCCAAGCCCACAACCAAACAAGGAATAGAAAGTGAAGCGGAGAGCACACATCCTATTATCTGTCGGATTCTATTATTATATATATATAATTTGTTGTATACATTAAGGAATCATAAGGTTAGCATTATGGTCCCTTTCTACTGAATGTACTAGACTCGACTCTTCTGTTTGTCGTTTGTAAAATGTAAGTTTTCCCTAGTTTATAACTATCTTAACTCGAAAATAGTTTGTAATTGACTTTCAAGTGGTACTGTCACTTTATTAAAGTAATGGGAAATGTAATGTCACACCCCAAAACCGGAACGGCGGAAACGTTCTGGGGTGGAGGATGTCATGTACAGTATCACAACAAAGCATAATAGTAAACAAGCAACAACATCCATTGCATTAATAGAATAATTGTTAGTACAAGCGTGTTCTGTATAGTATGTAAGACACCAAAATGGATAATCAAAATAAAAGATGAGTCTTGTATGTGCTCCATCTTCTCAAAAGCTTCATCGGTACCTGTCTACTGATGACCTGAGAATACAAGTTATTTTTAAAGAGTTTATCAGCATAAAGCTGGTGAGTTCATAAGTATTTAGTGTCATTGCTTTTATGAAAATGTTTGTAACAACGTAGTATATATGTTTGTAGCTGTTTGTAAATTTTTTGTAAATGTCTGTAAATAGTTGAACTCTCTAGAAAATCCTATATTTTCTACTAACATGTAGCCTTCTACCATGACCCGACTGTTTGTATGTCTGTTCTTTTATAGAGTAAGGGTTTTCCCCAGTGAAACTAAAATATAGTTTACTTAAATGTGTATGTGACAAGGTCACCGGGTAAATGTCAGAGGAAAATAATGTTGTACCCCAGCAGTGACACTGCTGGTCATAAAATGATGAAGTATAGACTCCAGGTAGTACTAAATGTACAGTACACCTCGGGGAGTCTAAAGAAAGTAAAAAATGCAGACTCCAAGTGGTATTAAATGAACAATACGCCTCGAAAGGTCTGGTTTGCCTTTAATTCTTAATTAGTTAATTAAAGGTATTAATGTGAACTCGTATGTAACCATACTGATCGACGGCTGAATAACTGATGACCCTTCGATGTCATATGTAGTGAGGTAACATTCTGTCACCCCTTGGCCTTATCGGCTGGGACTGTGGCTAGCAGTCAGGGTGTGGGAGTGTCTGTCCCGTATAGATCTATACACACAATGCCCGCTCTCCCTCCAGGAGACTCTGGATGCAAAGTGATACCAAGATGAAGTGTCGTATCGAGAAGTAGTATGTCACATTCGATTTATAGTATTCAAATGTTTGTATAGTATGTCATAGTGTAGTGATGTTTTCTCTGTACTAGTATGTAGTATATTCTCTTGTATAGTATATAGTGTGCTCTCTTGTATGCTATATAGTGTGTATTGACTCATAACTGTACTGACTCTTGTATGTGTCGTTGTAATAGTAGTAGTGAGTGGTAAACCCTTAACTATACCTATTATAGGTAAATAGTAATGTTGAATGTATGCCTTCGTTATACAAAGGTACTGAACTGAAGTGAAAGCTTTTATATCCAACACACACACACACACACACACACACATATATATATATATATATATATATATATATATATATATATATATATATATATATATATATATATATATATATATATATATATAACTAAGATTTCAACGACATTCGGACAAATAACAGGATACCCTAAGTCCACAACCAAACAACGAACAGGAAATAAGGTGAGCTATCAGTCCTAAGTCCTTCAAGTCTTACTTATATAAATATATTGGTGTAGATATGGGTTTGAAAACAGTTTTAGCATTTAAAAGAGTTTAATAAAAGGTTTTGAAGTGCTTGAAATCCATAAGTTTGATAGCAACTTGAAAGTAATAGTAAATCTTTTCTGTTTGTTCTAGTTATTATTCACAGGTGATTAAAACAATAACTACAATGTTTCAACTTGTATTCCCCCCCATGAAAGCATTTAAAATCATTTCAAAGGTTGATTTAGGGGTATGAACTCACCTGAAATGAGTGATGCGAATGTAAGATCGGAAAAAGGATGCTAAGTGTCAAGTGAAGTCTTGAGCACACGTACGGATCCTATTTAGCATATAATAACATATATATGTATACAATTAGTGTATATTCAACTAATTAAGAAGGATAACACTCTTATAGTCTAGGAAACACTTATATGGAAGTGTTCCAATCACAAAGGATTGTATAAAAGGAGTGTATGGTCACTAAATTGAGCTTTCGGTCCTAATGGTATTCTCGGTCCAAATGTTTCTCGGTCCGAAGGGTTCTCGGTCCAAAAACCGAAAACTCAAGATCTTTGGTGCATGTGGTGATTTTCAAGGGCTTTCAAACATGTATAGGGGTTCTAAGTTTTATCCAAAGCCTTAAGTGAGTTTTAAGGTCTTAAAGGCACTTTTCTTTAGGGTTTTCGGTTTAAGGAGATGCACTATACCGAAAACTCCTTTTGTTCTTGGAAAAATGACGATTTCAAGGCTCTAAATCAAGTATCCTTACTAGATAACAAGTATAGGAAGTAGATACTTACAATATGGAAGCAAAGAAACGTGTTTTCGGCCCAAAACACTAGTGTGTGTTCTTGGTGTTCTTGGTGAACACTTGAAGATCTAAGAAAAAGAGGAGATTTCATGGATGAAATCATGTATAACTACTAGATGAAGTGTTTTATCAACAAATCAAGAGAAGAAACACTTACATTTTGGAAGATTTGGAAGAAGCTCTTATGATACTTGAGAGAGAAAGTGGGTGTTCTTGAGTTTGGAAGTAAGAAATGAGGAAAGGAAGGTGTAAACTCATGCCTTAAGCATGAGTCCTCGGTCAAAGGGGGGTTTTCGGCCCCTCCCCTCATGTTTGGCCGTAACACCTTATTAAGGTGTTAATTGTTTTATTTGTTCCCCAATAATCCTAAAAAAATACTTCCTTTCATTTGTTTTCTCAAAAAAAATATATTAAAAATACCCAACCGGACTTTAAACCGAGCTAAAAATTAGCGGAAGTGAATTTGACTTTTAATTTACGCGTTTGACTGTAGAGTTCGTACAAATGAAAATTTCGGGTTGTCACATCATCCCCCCGTTAGAGGGAATTTCGTCCAGAAATTAGAGTTCAAGCAACTAAGTTATCAAAAATAACTAAGTAAAAAGATGAGGATATTTAAGCTTAAACTGATCCTCGCGCTCCCAAGTGAATTCCGGTCCTCGCTTGGCGTTCCAGCGAACCTTCACTATCGGGATACGGCTTTGCTTGGTTCGCTTGACCTCTCGGTCCATGATCTCTACATGTTCTTCCACGAAGTTGAGGCTCTCGTTGATTTCGATCTCATCTAGTGGGATTACAAGAGTCTCGTCGTATAGGCACTTTTTCAAGTTCGAGACGTGGAAGGTAGGAAGTACGTTACTAAGCTCGCGGGGTAGATTGAGTTTGTATGCTATAGGGCCGATTCTAGCGAGAAGTTCAAAAGGCCCTATGTATCTTGGATTCAGCTTTCCACGCTTTCCGAAGCGTATCAAGCCCTTCCAGGGTGAGACTTTCAAGAGGACTCGGTCTCCCACCTGGAATTCCAAAGGTTTCCTCCGTTTGTCTACGTAGCTTTTCTGTCGGTCTCTAGAGGCTTTCAAGCCCTTCCAGTGCTATCAGGAACTCGTCCTTTAGCTAACTGTGTGTCACCCACCTCAGCCCAGCATAGAGGGGATCTACACTTTCGGCCATAGAGGGCTTCAAATGGAGCAGCCTTTATGCTTCTGTGATAACTGTTGTTGTAGGAAAATTCAACAAGGGGTAAGTGAGTATCCCATGTCTTCCCAAAGTCGATCACAGAAGCTCGCAACATATCTTCCAAGGTTTGGATAGTCCTCTCACTCTGTCCGTCGGTGTGTGGATGGTAGACCGTACTCATGTCCAGCTTCGTTCCTAGGGAGCTTTGTAATGACTGCCAGAACCTCGAAGTGAATCTACTATCTCTATCGGAGATAATAGATATAGGAACACCATGCAGTCGTACGATCTCCCTAATTTATGTTCTTGTGAGCTTCTCCGTTTTGTCGGTCTCTTTGATGCGTAGGAAGTGCGCGGACTTGGTCAATCTGTCGACGATGACCCAAATGGTATCAAGCCCACCCGTTGTCTTAGGTAGCTTGGTTATGAAGTCCATAGTGATCCGCTCCCACTTCCATTCAGGTATCTCCGGTTGTTGTAGTAAACTTGATGGTTTCTGGTATTCGACCGTAACCTTTACGCAAGTAAGGCATTTACTCACGAAGGTAGCAATCACTGCTTTAATGTTAGGCCACCAGTATAGCTTTTTAAGATCCAAATACATCTTATCTGAACCCGGGTGGACGGAATATCGAGTGTTGTGTGCTTCCTTCATGACCAAGTCTTTGAAGCCACCGTGTATCGGTGTCCAGATCCGGTCCAGGAGATATAAGGCTCCGTCACCTTGACTTCCAAGTTCTTATCCATTCGTCGCAGGGATTCTCCCGCCACATTTTCAGGTTTTAAGGCTTCGAACTGAGCCTCCTTAATTTGTGCGGATAGATGTGAATGGATAGTCATAGTTAATGACTTGACTCTTCGTCCAAAATATTCTTTTCGACTTAGCGCGTCTACTACCATGTTGGCTTTACCCGGATGATAACGAATTTCACATTCGTAGTCATTGAGTAGATCGACCCACCGTCGTTGTCTCATATTGAGCTCCTTCTGGTTGAATATGTGTTGTAGGCTTTTGTGGTCTGTGAAGATAGTGCTCTTTGTACCATACATGTAGTGTCTACAGATCTTCAGGGTGAACACAATCGCTCCTAATTTGAGATCGTGTGTGGTGTAGTAGACCTCGTGTGTCTTCAGCAGTCTTGAGGCGTAGGCGATGACCTTACCTCGTTGCATCAGAACACAGCCGAGCCCCTGGTTGGATGCATCGCAGTATACCACGAAGTCGTCTATCCCTTCGGGGAGGGATAGTATCGGTGCGGTGCATAAGTCTCGTTTCAGCGTTTGGAACGCCTTCTCTTGTTTCTCTTCCCAGTCAAAGGCCACGCCTTTCTGGGTCAATGTCGTAAGGGGTTTAGCAATTCGAGAGAAGTTCTGTATGAATCTACGGTAGTAGCCAGCGAGGCCTAGAAATTGACGAATTTCTGTAGGCGTCTTCGGTGCTGACCAGTTCTCGATGGCTTTAATTTTGGAAGGGTCCACGTGGATTCCTTCTTCGCTAACCACGTGTCCTAAGAATTCGACTCTTCGGATCCAAAATTCGCATTTAGAGAAGGACTTGTCATAAATGATCGCTATGGTCCTCCTTACTTCGAGAGTAGATAAGTATGTCATCGATGAAGACGATGACGAACTGATCCAAGTAAGGACGGCATACTCAATTCATCAAGTCCATGAATATTGCGGGCGCATTGGTCAATCCGAATGGCATCACTACGAACTCGTAGTGTCCGTAACGAGTTCGGAAGGCTATCTTCGGAACATCCTCTTCAAGTACTCGTAACTGGTGATACCCGGATCTCAGATCAATCTTGGAAAAGTAACTCGCCCCTTGCAGCTGGTCGAATAAATCGTCTATGCGTGGAAGAGGGTAATGATTTTTTATCGTAAGTTTGTTGAGTTCCCTATAATCGATGCACATACGGAACGATCCGTCTTTCTTCTTCACGAACAAGACTGGTGCTCCCCAGGGTGAGAAGCTTGGTCTTATAAAGCCCTTGCTGAGTAGTTCGTTAAGTTGACCGGACAGTTCTTGCATCTCAGTAGGTGCTAGACGATAGGGCGATTTTGCTACGGGGGTAGCCCCTGGAACTAAGTCGATCCTGAATTCAACTTGACGTTGGGGAGGTAAACCCGGTAGCTCTTCCGGAAAGACGTCGGGGAAGTCGCGTACTACGGGGTGGTCTTTCAGGTCTTTTGTTTTCTGGCTCGTATCGACAACGTGCGCCAAGAACGTATGATAATCCTTACGCAAGTACTTCTGGGCTTGAATACTCGAGATGATACGAAGGCTCGTACTGGGTTTGTCTCCGTAGATCCACAAGGTTTCGTTATTCGGTAGATTTAGGCAGACTGCCTTCTCGAAGCACAGAATATCAGTACGATTGAGACACAACCAGTCCATGCCCACAATGACATCGAAACTTTTGATTGATACAAGTATGAGGTCGATTGGAAATGAATGATTATCTAGCGTGAGGGTACAACCTATGTAAATCTCGTTAGAACTCTCTGTCTTTCCGTTAGCCATTTCTACCACGAAGGTTTCTTTTAGTGCTTGCGGTGCTTGATTAAGTAAGTGTTTAAATTTTTGGTTTACGAAGCTCCTCTCTGCCCCACTATCAAATAGGATACAAGCATAAGAGTTATCGAGAAGGAACGTACCCGTGACTACTGTGGGGTCTGCCACGGCTTCATTGTGGCCAATAGCCAGTAGTCTTCCTGCTCCTCCCGCATTCCCAGCTTTCGGACAGTTTCTTTTGTAGTGCCCTGTCTCGCCGCACCCGTAGCAGGGTTAGCTCACTCCTGCACCGGGAACCTGGGTGATGAGTTTGGGTGGTGTTCTGTAAAACCGGGCGGTATGGCCCTTCCGGTCGCAATTAGTGCAGTGCATTTCCCGGCAGGGGCCGTTATGATGGAAGGAGCACTTGGTGCACTTGGGTAGGTTCCCTGCATATGGTTTGGCTGGTACAGGGGCACCAGGAGTAGTGGCAGCATGGACATCCACCGTCTGTTGGTTCTTGGAAGAGGGTTGAGCTGATTTGCCCTTCTTTCGGTCCCAACGCTTCCTCTTATTTTCAGCTGTTTTGGTTGGTGCGGGGGCAATCATTGTAGTTCTTGTTGGAGTAGGAGGAACCTCATGATCGATGAGCCTTTGGGCCAGTTCCTTGGCACTACCAAAGGTCGCAGGGTGTGATGCTAGAACGTTCCCTCGATATGGGGGTACCAGACCCCAGATGTATCTTTCAATTTTCTTGCTTTCGATGGGGACCATGTTGGGACATAGGGTCACCAGGTCGCAGAACCTGGCTGTATAAGCCACTATGTCGGAACCCTTCATTTTGAGGTTCCACAGTTCCTCCTCGAGCTTCTGAATTTCGCCCCTCGGGCAGTACTCCCTAGTCATTAGGTCCTTCAGTGTATCCCAGCCCATGGCGTTAGCTGCTACCAGTGAGAGTGATTTGACATGGCCATTCCACCACGTCAGGGCCCTTTCGGTGAAGGTGCAAGCAGCGAACTTAATCTTGCTTCCTTCAGGGCATGAGCACATCTCGAATATTGCTTCTGTTATCTCGATCCATTGGGACAGTGCAATGATCCCTCCGGTTCCGTTGAAGTATGTTGGTTTGCAGCTGATGAAATCTTTATAGGTACACTCCCGTGTACGTGGGTGGATTTCACCATGGCAAGAGTTTGTGCCAGTTCCAGCTCCACTTGCGCCACCAGAGTTTACTTGGGCCATAGTTGCGGTCATAGCTGCGGTCACCGCTGCTTGAAACATCACCGCATCAAACTGCGAAGGGGGTGGTGGTGGTGGAGTTTGATTCACAGGCGTGTTTCTGGTCGGACGCTTTCGACGCGGCATCTTTTACTGAAAGTTTATAAAGATGATGATAATAGTAAGAATCAATTGTAAGTATGATGAGAATGTTTCATGGACTAAATCGCCATAGTCCAACTACTAGATAGGGGCATAACAATAGAATAGGGAAACACAAGAGTAAGGACATTCCAATAGATTAGATAACTGCCAATATTACTGGTATTAGTGATGTAAAATGAGTTCGGGAAAAGTGACCTAACAGTAGGTCTTACATCAAACCATAAGGGAAAAAGTTGTCAGCTTAGAAGTCTAGTTAGAGTACTTTTAAAAGTTAGGAATGTTTTACAGACAAGTGCTCCGTAGAGCATAGAAAGAAAGGCTATTCCTTAACCAAAAGAGCAAGATGACTCAACATCTTCTACCGGCGGCAGGTATCCCTCGGGCGAACCCTCAGATCTGCCAGTTGACGTACAACTTCCTGAAGATGTCGCTCCTGCACCTTCTGACGCACTCGGAGTTCCATGACTTCGGCTCGGGATGCAGCTAACTGTTGCTGCAGAGCCTCGGTGTTCCTCCTAGTTCTTTCCATAGCCTCTTCGAGTTGGCGAATGCGGACTGTGTTAAGGCCAGAGTTGGCGTCAACTTCCATTACTCGGTCGATGGCTGCATGACCTTGCTCGATGTTCCGAGCAATCCTACGGACCATGATGGGTAGGATACGGTCAGTTGAGCCTCCCTCGCTTATGTTGTAAAAGCTTCGTTCTCCGTTGAAGGGTAAGGGCTGACCGTGTTCGTCACTCCAACGATTCAAGGTTCTTGCCCACAAGGGAGTGGGACCTTGAAATGCCGGTCGGGGGTTGAGGTTTGGGACTTGACCTTCTTGGGGTAGGTTGTTGACCTCTAGTTCGGAGTCGGAGCCATCCGAAAAGCCTTCTGAGAGGTGATCATCCAAAGGGATTGGGTGATCATCTTCTGGCTCATCATCAAGCCATCCACCAATGCCTTGGTTGGGATAATATGGATCGTCGGGGAGATGGAAGCCAGCCATGTTATCTATGCGAGAATGGGGAAAAGAATAGTTAATAGACGTACTAATGAGGATCCTTTTTTTGTTTGCACATAAGTAATTATAGTAACACAAAATACTCCTATAGTATTATGTTCTACTGTTCTCGTTGTAGTAGTGTTGGTAAGTTTTTAGACTTGTTGCAACACCATAATCATTCTTAGGCACATGCTAGTCACTCCTCAGAAAATATAGTTGATCAGGCTATATCCCCCTAGATTTGACTATATGTCTCTAAGCCTAATTGTGCTTTTCAACAATCATAATACTTTTGTTCTGTTCTAGTATGATACTGACACTGGTATGAATAGATGTATATATACTTAGTTAAATATTTTATTATTTAAAAGTATATATTCTTGGTCAGAGTGTTTTAATCCCGTTGCGTTTATAGTTTGTATATCTTTTATGGGTTGATATACTTGATTCACTATAAACAGTGCCCCGATACCAATCTGTCACACCCCAAAACCGGAACGGCGGAAACGTTCTGGGGTGGAGGACGTCATGTACAGTATCATAACAAAGCATAATAGTAAACAAGCAACAACATCCATTGCATTAATAGAATAATTTTTAGTACAAGCGTGTTCTGTATAGTATGTAAGACACCAAAATGGATAATCAAAATAAAAGATGAGTCTTGTATGTGCTCCATCTTCTCAAAAGCTTCATCGGTACCTGTCTACTGATGACCTGAGAATACAAGTTATTTTTAAAGAGTTTATCAGCATAAAGCTGGTGAGTTCATAAGTATTTAGTGTCATTGCTTTTATGAAAATGTTTGTAACAACGTAGTATATATGTTTGTAGCTGTTTGTAAATTTTTTGTAAATGTCTGTAAATAGTTGAACTCTCTAGAAAATCCTATATTTTCTACTAACATGTAGCCTTCTACCATGACCCGACTGTTTGTATGTCTGTTCTTTTATAGAGTAAGGGTTTTCCCCAGTGAAACTAAAATATAGTTTACTTAAATGTGTATGTGACAAGGTCACCGGGTAAATGTCAGAGGAAAATAATGTTGTACCCCAGCAGTGACACTGCTGGTCATAAAATGATGAAGTATAGACTCCAGGTAGTACTAAATGTACAGTACACCTCGGGGAGTCTAAAGAAAGTAAAAAATGCAGACTCCAGGTGGTATTAAATGAACAATACGCCTCGAAAAGTCTGTTTTGCCTTTAATTCTTAATTAGTTAATTAAAGGTATGAATGTGAACTCGTATGTAACCATACTGATCGACGACTGAATAACTGATGACCCTCCGGTGTCATATGTAGTGAGGTAACATTCTATCACCCCTTGGCCTTATCGGCTGGGACTGTAGCTAGCAGTCAGGGTGTGGGAGTGTCTGTCCCGTATAGATCTATACATACAATGCCCGTTCTCCCTCCAGGAGACTCTGGTTACAAAGTGATACCACGATGAAGTGTCGTATCGAGAAGTAGTATGTCACATTCGATTTATAGTATTCAAATGTTTGTATAGTATGTCATAGTGTAGTGATGTTTTCTCTGTACTAGTATATAGTATATTCTCTTGTATAGTATATAGTGTATTTTCTTGTATGGTATATAGTGTGTATTGACTCATAACTGTACCGACTCTTGTATGTTTCGTTGTAATAGTAGTAGTGAGTGGTAAACCCTTAACTATACCTATTATAGTTAAATAGTAATGTTGTTTGTATGCCTTCGTTATACAAAGGTACTGAACTGAAGTGAAAGCTTTTATATCCAACATATATATATATATATATATATATATATATATATATATATATATATATATATATATATATAACTAAGATTTCAACGACATTCGGATAAATAACAAGATACCCTTAGTCCACAACCAAACAAGGAACAGGAAATAAGGTGAGCTATCAGTCCTAAGTCCTTCTAGTCTTACTTATATAAATATATTGGTGTAGATATGGGATTGAAAATAATGTAAGTTTGAAAGAGTTTGAAAACAGTTTTAGCATTTAAAAGAGTTTAATAAAAGGTTTTGAAGTGCTTGAAATCCATAAGTTTGGTAGCAACTTGAAAGTAATAGTAAATCTTTTCTGTTTGTTCTAGTTATTATTCACATGTGATTAAAACAATAACTACAATGTTTTAACTTGTATTCCCCCCCCCCATAAAAGCATTTAAAATCATTTCAAAGGTTGATTTAGGGGTATGAACTCACCTGAAATGAGTGATGCGAATGTAAGATCGGAAAAAGGATGCTAAGTGTCAAGTGAAGTCTTGAGCACACGTACGGATCCTATTTAGCATATAATAACATATATATGTATACAATTAGTGTATATTCAACTAATTAAGAGGGATAACACTCTTATAGTCTAGGAAACACTTATATGGAAGTGTTCCAATCACAAAGGATTGTATAAAAGGAGTGTATGGTCACTAAATGGAGCTTTCGGTCCTAATGGTATTCTCAGTCCAAATGATTCTCGGTCCGAAGGGTTCTCGGTCCGAATTGTTCTCGGTCCGAAGGGTTCTCGGTCCAAAAACCGAAAACTCAAGATCTTTGGTGCATGTGGTGATTTTCAAGGGCTTTCAAACATGCATAGGGGTTCTAAGTTTTATCCAAAGCCTTAAGTGAGTTTTAAGGTCTTAAAGGCACTTTTCTTTAGGGTTTTCGGTTTAAGGAGATGCACTATACCGAAAACTCCTTTTGTTCTTGGAAAAATGGCGATTTCAAGGCTCTAAATCAAGTATCCTTACTAGATAACAAGTATAGGAACTAGATACTTACAATATGGAAGCAAAGAAAGGTGTTTTCGGCCCAAAACACTAGTGTGTGTTCTTGGTGTTCTTGGTGTCCTTGGTGAACACTTGAAGATCTAAGAAAAAGAGGAGATTTCATGGATGAAATCATGTATAACTACTAGATGAAGTGTTTTATCAACAAATCAAGAGAAGAGACACTTACATTTTTGGAAGATTTGGAAGAAGCTCTTATGATACTTGAGAGAGAAAGTGGGTGTTCTTGAGTTTGGAAGTAAGAAATGAGGAAAGGAAGGTGTAAACTCATGCCTTAAGCATGAGTCCTCGGTCAAAGGGGGGTTTTCGGCCCCTCCCCTCATGTTTGGCTGTAACACCTTATTAAGGTGTTAATTGTTTTATTTGTTCCCCAATAATCCTAAAAAAATACATCCTTTCATTTATTTTCTCGAAAAAAATTAAATATTAAAAATACCCAACCGGACATTAAACCGAGCTAAAAATTAGCGGAAGTGAATTTGACTTTTAATTTACGCGTTTGACTGTAGAGTTCGTACAAATGAAAATTTTGGGTTGTCACATGTAAGTACACACTTGTCTTTTAAAATGACATACACATGTACTGATGACCTTAAAACATGTTTGTTTTACACTGGTCATAATGTGAAGGCTAGTACCCCTACTATACGCTCTCCCTGTCTAGAGATTAAGGGAACCAAACATGACTTTTTAGCAAACCAGTTGCTACGCCGTGTAATTCACATTAAAGTTATATGATCATGTATACCCAATATAACTATCATCTTTTGTTTAGAACAATGAGTTAGTGATTCATTGGTATAATTAGATCCTATAGTAGTTCCATGTTATAGCAACTTATTATGTTCGTTCTGTTTCTCATATAGTATGTTCTGTTTCTCATATAGTATGTTCGTTCAGTTATCGTGTATTGTATCTAGTATGAACTGAATCTCTAAACTATACCTATGATAGTTTACTAATGTTTTACTTGAACTGTTATTGAAAAGACTCATTTATCTACTAAGTTATGCTTGTACTTTAAAGATGGAGTTTTGTTAAACTATGAAGTAACATAACTTTAAAAGTGTTTTTGAAATGTTTTGATCACTTATAAAGGACATAAGCAATCTTTTGAATGATGTAAATATAACAAACATTTACACAATTAACATTGTGTTCAACTTGTATTCCCCCCCTTAAAAGCATTTAAAACAGTTAAAAGATTCATTACGGGGTATGAACTCACCTGATGTGGGTGATTCAAACGAATATGTGTGTAAGGATGAGAAGTTCCACGAATGAACTCCCGAGATACAACAAGTCCTAAATGACATATATTGGCATGAATATAGTGTTTATAAGCAACTATATGAAAGGAAACACCTTTCGGGACTAGGAAACACTTGGAATGAAGTGTTGAATTACATGTAATTTACCTAAAAGGTGTTTATGGCCATGGTTTGGTGTTTACGACCATGTGTTTACGGCCAAGGGAGTTTACGGCCGTAAACTCATGGTCAAACATGCATAAGAGGGTGTTTGAAGGCTAGGGAAACTTGAGGGACCATTACTCTACACAAGGATGAGAAAGACCAACATAATGGAAGGCTTTTGATGAGTTTACGGCCAAGCAAGGAGTTTACGGCTGTAAACTCGTGGACATTATGCAAATGAGAATGGTTTAAGGTCCTACTTTCATCAAGGAAGGGTTCTAGGTCACAAGCTTTGCATCTGGGAGGGTTTATGGCCAAAATGGCAACTTTATAGGGGTTTACGGCCATGGGAGATGGCTTGGCCGTAAACTCCTTTTGTTCTTGCATTTTTGATGATTTTAAGGCTCCAAGCATGAGTCTTAACTAGATATCAAGTATAGGGAAGAGTACTTACGGTATAGAGGCTTGAAATGGTGATTAAGGTCCAAGAACACTAGTGTGTGTTCTTGGTGTTTCTTGAAGATCTAAGAAAAGATGATTTCCATGGATGAAATCATTAGATGATACTAGATTAGGAGATGTATCAACACATCAAGGAAGAATACTTACAACTTTTGATGATCTAGGATGAAAATCAGGATGATACTTGAGAGAGAAATCAAGTTTCTTGAGGTGGAAATGAGATAATGAATGAAAAGTGAAGGAAATGAGTCCTTAAGGGGGAGTTTACGGCCCACCTTGAGTTTACGGCCGTAAACTCAAGTATTGTGGACGTGAACTCTTTTTGATGAGGTTAAAGCTTGATTTGTTGAACAGTGTCTCTAGCAGGTACATTCTAACACTCATTCCTTAAGTGTACTAGGCTTAAAACTCCTTAGAATAACCTTTAACCAGGCTAGAACTCATTACCAATGAGTCTGACACTCAGTTGAGTTGACTGACTGAGCTTTCAAAGCAAAAAATTTTCGGGTTGTCACATAGGGATTGCCTGATAGCAATGAACTCAGGAGCTGATGGACGAATTCTGATGATCACCGCCAGAGAATCAACCCCAGAGTCGTCAGCGAGCGGTGGTACGTTTTTCGAAATGGTAATTACTTTAAAAAGTAATTAATTAATATTTATATAAGATTAAAACTTGGGGAAAACACTTAAAAAGTAATTATAATAACTCACATATTGAAATAGATCACAGTATTCAAGAGAACTAAAAGATCCGTTTAGAGAAGCTATGATGGCTTAGCATATACATCAGGGTTGTGCATAACTAAGATGTTGCAGAATTAGAGTGAGTAATTTCGCCTTAATTCCTGTTCCTTTTTTGGTTGTGGATTTGAGGCAGAGTTACTCAGTCGACTGTCTTATTCATCTTAAATATTCATAACTTGTATATGACAGGCGATCGTAGTGGTACCGAGGAGGATCATGATATAAAGTATCATCACCAGTTATCAAAGCACTTTCATTTGTATGTATGCACACATAGAGGTACGATACGTAGGAGTGTTAACATCAAAAGGAAAACAGAAAGCACTGGAACATTTACAAAGGGTACATTGTCGAACACACTAGGTGTACATTGTCGAACACACTAGGGATACATCATCGTATAACAAACGTTTCTTTTAAATTTTCCAAAAATTTGTTCAGTAAAAAGTCCGTTACTATCATCCGTCATTAATTGGCGTGGTCCTCTCCATACTAAGTTCATATGTTTCTATCGCCTCGATCGTCAAGTTCTCGAAACCTTCGTCATTCGTATCGATAGTTCGACCTAAACCTCAGTTTTATCTTTCGTATTCTAAACCCCGAAGTACTCATGCGAAGAGTACGTTGTCCTCCGAATCCTTGTCATCAGAGGTCCGCAGACCGTCACGAAATACCACTCGTCCAACAGACCAAGTTCGAGCATATAGGCTATGGACAAATACAGCCCACCTATCACTATTCACTGTATACACGAGGGTGGTATATGATTATGATTACGCAGATTTAGTATGTGTGTTTCCGCCCTATCTCCTGTCCCTTGTTTGGTTGTGAACATGAGGCAGAGTCGCACATCGGACCTTATTACTAATCATAATTATATACGACTTGTATACACGAGGTAATGATACATGGACCAAGTACAAATCCTATCATGAACGCCAGGGTAAAGTTGCCAGGTCTACGAGTAGGTATTCTGCCAATCAGAGGAGCGCAACCCCAGTAGTACTGCTAAGAAAGTTAATTTCGGGACGAAATTCCATCTAACGGGGGGATGATGTGACAACCCGAAATTTTTTTGCTTTGAAAGCTCAGTCAGTCAACTCAACTGAGTGTCAGACTCATTGGTAATGAGTTCTAGCCTGGTTAAATGTCATTCTAAGGAGTTTTGAGCCTAGTATACTTAAGGAATGAGTGTTAGAATGTACCTGCTAGAGACACTGTACAACAATTCCAACCTTAACCTTATCATAAGGAGTTCACGACCACAATGTCATTGAGTTTACGGCCGTAAACTCATGTGGCCGTAAACTCAAGTCCATATATATGGCCCTTGATCATTTCTAGCAATTTCTTACATTCCAACCTCAAGAACACTCCATTTCTCTCTCAACTATCATCCCGATTTTCATCCTAGATCTTTAAAAGTTGTAAGTGTCCTTCCTTGATTTGTTCATACATCTCTTAATCTAGTATCATCTAATGATTTCATCCATGGAAATCATCTTTTCTTAGATCTTCAAGAAACACCAAGAACACCAAGAACACACACTAGTGTTCTTGGACCTTAATCACCATTTCAAGCCTCTAGATCGTAAGTACTCTTCCCTATACTTGATACCTAGTTAAGACTCATGCTTAGAACCTTCAAAAACATCAAGAATGCAAGACCAAAACGAGTTTACGGCCAAGCAATCTCCCATGGCCGTAAACCCCTACAAGTAGGCCATTTTGGCCATAAACTCTTCCTAAGGCTTGGATTTGAGGCTAGAACACTCCCTTGTGCTTTGTAAGACCTTGAATCATCACCAAACTCATCATTTAGAGAGTTTACGGTCCAAGAGTAAACACCCTTGGCCGTAAACTCTAATTATGGTCAAGTCTTGGACCTTAAACATATCTAGGCCTTTGCTAACCTTTGGGACATTTATGCCTTTGAAACTCCTTACCTTTAAGACCCTAAATGTGACCATTTAGAGAGTTTATGACCAGGAGTAAACTCCCTTGGCCGTAAACACCTCAACACTCTCCATTGAGTTGGTCCTTCTCATCCTTGTGTAGAGCAAAAGTCCCTGAAGCTTCCCTAGCCTTCAAACACCCTCTTATGCATGTTTGACCATAAGTTTACGGCCGTAAACTCCCTTGGCCGTAAACCCATGGCAGTAAACTCATGGTAATGCCATTCCACTTTCCTTTGATGAATCACATGCGATTCCAACACTTGAACAAAGTGTTTCCTAGTCCCATGAGGTGTTTCTTTGCAATTGGTTGCTTCTAAACACTATATTTTTGCCAATATATGCCATATTATGTCATTTAGGACTTGTTAAGTCTCGGGACTTCATTCATGGAACTTCTCATCCTTACACGCGTATTCGTTGAATCACCCACATCAGGTGAGTTCATACCCCATAATGAATCTTTTAACTATTTTAAATGCTTTTAAGGGGGGGAATACAAGTTGAACACAATGATAATTGTGTAAATGTTTGTCATATATACATCTTTCAAAAGATTGCTTATGTCTTTTATTAGTGATCAAAACATTTCAAAAACTCTTTTAAAGTTATGTTACTTGATAGTTTAACAAAACTCCGTTTTTAAAGTACAAGCATAACTTAGTAGTAAAATGAGTCTTTTCAATAACAGTTCAAGTAGATTGCTGTTGGGTATTTTATGTTGCGTCATGGGCTTTATTTTGTATATCTGGATTGGGCCTGTCCATCCGTGATTATTAATTAGGGTTAAGCTATATATAGTGCATG
Source organism: Lactuca virosa (assembly GCF_052849685.1). Lineage (NCBI taxonomy): Eukaryota > Viridiplantae > Streptophyta > Magnoliopsida > Asterales > Asteraceae > Lactuca > Lactuca virosa. The sequence continues at coordinate 162,299,399 of NC_136432.1, read as the reverse complement.
CATGTATGCCTTAGATACGGTCGTGATTATTATCATTATTGCTTTGTAACCCTAAACACCTCTACAGTCGAAGTTCTTAATCGAGATCTTCTGAGGTGTTAAAGCTTAATCATTCGACATCAGTTAAACCATCCTTGTGTTCTTTATTACGTAATTTATTGCTTTTCTATTTAGAATCAATCGATCCTACTAGAACATTGATCTAACAATTGGTATCAGAGCAGGAGACTGTGTAATCAATACACATTCCTTCTGTTTGAAGAATTCTTAAGGGTTTCCGCTTTTATCGAATATAAAGAAGCCGTCTTCTTCCTGTCGACGGTAACTCTTGTGTTTGATAAAACCCTAATCTCAAGTTTACAGGTCTAATTCTAGTAGTTCCAAGGAAAGGCTCATCATGTCTCACGGCGATTCACAAACTAATCCCATCAACATCTCCAACATCATTAGATCCACTACAAGGGTTCCCATTCTTTACACTCAAGACTATGAAGTGTGGGCGCATCACTTTAATGATTACGTAGTTGGATCTGATGATAATGGTTATCTCATCTGGGAAGCTATCACGATTGGGCCGTTTGTTCACTCTGGAACGAACATGACAGTGAAGACTCAAAAAGAATATAATCAGCTTGTGGCGGATGTAGATAAGATGCCACAAGATGAAAAGGACAAGGTGCTATGTAATGTGAAAGCCATGAGAATGATGAGATTCGCATTGCAATCTGACACTTTTCGTTTAGTCGGTTCATGCACGACGGCTAAAGAAATCTGGGATAGGTTAAAGGAACTGTACTCAGCCGATGAGGATCTAGAACACTCGATCCAAACCTTGTTGCTCTCAGAATTTGGAATTTTCGAACAGAAACGTGAAGAGAAACTGATACAAACCTTCGATCGCTTCAATCATCTCCTTAGCAAGATGATCAAGCATGGTATTGAAAGAAAATTGATTGAGCAGAAGGTGACCTTCATGAATGGTTTAAGACCAGAATGAATGGCAGTGGTTTCAACAGTGAAAGCTCATGAACAATTTAAAACATACTCGCTAGCGAAACTAGTGGGTATTCTTAAATCCCATGAAAGCGTGGTAACCAAGGAGGCGAAGATAGTTTCGGGTGTGGGATCGCTTGCCCTTGTCTCAAAAGGTAAAAGTGTTGCAGAAGAAGAGGAGGATTCAGGTATGTCTGAGTGTGACCTTACAGGCGAAGAATATGCAATGATGGTCACCAACCCAAACAAGTCTGCACGAAAGAAGTTCCCTGTCAATAGGAACAGAAACTGGCAAGGAAGTTACAGCTCTGAGAAGGTGAAAGAAGAAACGAAGAACACCTCTGGATTCGACTGCAATTACTGTCATGGCAAGAACCACTTTGCCAAAGATTGCATGTTGAGGCAGATGGCTGAGAAAAGGGACAGTGAAGATGATGAGGCGTATTACATGCGAAAGTTGGAAGAAATAAAGAAAAAGAAGGCAACTAATAGTTCGATGAATGCCTTGATTGTCCAGGAAAATGTGGATGAAGATGAGTTCGGTGGCGTTGAAGTCTGGTCAACCGATTTTGAGGATGAAGAAGTGAGAAAACCCACACATGGAAGAGCTTACTTGTGGAGAGTGGAAGCTACAAGTTCGGCTGGGAAATGTTTGATGGTTACTGCTGGAAGACCAACCGAAAGTGAGCATAAGGAGCCGAACCTGACTGAGGACTAGTGCTTTGTAGCCAAGCCCGTGAGTGAGAAGATAAACGACTGTGATCGGCTGATCAAAAAGGTACAATCCATCCTTGAATCACTTAAAGTTCCTGCAAAAAATTATGAAGAAGAATTAAATGAACTAAAATTTAAATTTTCTAACTTAAGTGGTAGTCTCATGCAAACTCGCTTAGCGAACTCTAACCAAACTGACCAACTCAGCAAGGTGTCTTCGAAGAGTGAGGAGAGAAGGATGTGGATTGAGTTGAAGGAGACAAAGTTAAATAGGGCTAGGGATGAGATTATTTATTTACAACGAGACAATTTAAAGTTTTTAAAACAACGAAATGTTTTTTGCTTGATTGCTAAACGTTTATATACGAATATTACTCTGTTGCACTTAAATTGTGAGATTATTTATCTTACCCTTCCTTGAATTTAAGGAGGATGAGGTCATCGATGAGTGTGAATCCATAATGTCCTCAGAAGAGACTTCCATCACTTATAAAATCGGACTGGACAAGATAGAGACCTTTATTGACTCTAAGGAACATAAATGTATGCTCAAAACTCTTTTAGATGAAAATGATAGGTTGAAAATTAAGTCCGAGACCATTCAAACATTTGACTCATCTAACGCCAAATTAATTTCAGAACATAAAATGAATATAGAAAACTCGTCTGAATTTGATGAGGAAAGTGAGATGAACGAAATCTCGGTGGAAGATGTGGTTGATTGCTCTGAATTTATGAAGAGCGAAAACGATAATGAAAAACTACTCATATCTGAGAACTCGGTTGAATATGCTCGCCTGTCAAAGGACAATTCGCAGAAACTCAAAGAGAAAGCGATGGTCTATCAGAAAGTTCAAACAGTGCCAAATCAAGTATATGCTGTTACAGGGGTCACTGAAAAACAAACAGCATAATTGAAAATCTTGGTCGACACAAACAATGTTGAAGGATGCGACGATTACTTCTGATCTGCCCCTATCGATAATGCAGATGAAACCGTCGGCTTATCCGAGCGAACCTCGTGGAGGGTAAAAGGTAGATACGTTGCTGAACCCATCAACAAGCCCTCAAGTTTTGATAAACCAAGCACGAGTGGAACAAAAGAAATACCAGAAGAACCAAAGAAAGTATCCAATGTATCTTCCAAGACAACCGAAACTCAAAAGGAGAAGCCAAAATCAAGCTTCAATATTCATAAATCTCAAAAACAACTGCATGAACAGAAACGCCAAAGAAATAAGAGGTACATGAAGAATCTGAATGAGCGAAAACAGTTTTGGCAGTCTCAAAACCCTAACTACGTTTCTTCCAAGAAAGGGTTAAACGTGAAAGAAAATGACAAGCCAAACCGAAAGGAAAATTTTAGTCCAAGCACCTACAATTCCAAAGCTCAGAACCGAACATCTACTTTCGGTTCCAACAAACCGAACATCCAGTTTCGGTTACAACATTAGTTTCAGTTACAATACCAGATCGCAGAACCGAACGTCTAGTTTCGGTCACAACATCAAGGCTAACAACCGAAAGTCAAGCTTCGGTCCTTCCTGTGACCAACAAAAGCCGAATTTAATGAAGGACATCAAAGGAAATGGAAAGCTTGATTCGAATTCTGATAGCAATAATAAGAAAAAGTCAACTAACCTTAGGATTCAAAAGAAGATTCCAAAACCATCTAACAACACACCATCTGATACACCACAGTTTAAACAAGATAAAAACAAAATCAAGGTGTATACCATCAAAAGAAAAGACGAAACCACTCTAATAAAAAGAACTTATTTGGTTGATCTTTCTGTTGCTATTCATGTTTCTGTAAAAGACTCACCAGGGCCCAAGAGACTTTGGGTTCCTAAATCTGCTTGAATTTGCAGGTTATAAGTGACGAGTAGTTCGATGACGAATGGTACATTGACAGTGGCTGCTCTCGTCACATGACAGAAAGGAGGGAAGATGTAACATCCCAAAAATACCAACTAAAAATTTCATTTTTAAATTAGGTTAATACATAAAACATCGTTATAAAACGTTCATAACAAAATATTCAGAGTACATCCCAGAAAATCCACAGTGCGGAAAACATGAGAGTGTGTGATATGCCGCTACCGCGCCGGCTCCTTTCACCTAGCTGAAGAGGTACCTGAAAACAAAACTATAAAACGTAAGCACGAAGCTTAGTGAGTTCCCCCATAATGCCACATACCATGCAATCATATAATGAATAGCTAAGAGATACGGGCCTCGCCCAAACCCATAGAGATACGGGCCTCGCCCACACTCTACTAGCTAGGAGATACGGGCCTCGCCCACACTCTACTATCCATGGAGATACGGGCCTCGCCCACACTCCGCTACTAAACCATAACATACAAGTATCACACAGACAACAAGTATAAGCAATTCTATCATACTGGCATATATCACAATCAAACTCAGCTATGAGATACGGGCTCCGCCCACACTCCGATACTAACATATCGTCTATACGGGCCGGCCTTGGTGCCTTAGACCCGTCCCTACTGGAAGGAAACTCACCTCGAGAGTAGCTGCCGAAAACCTGCTCAGACTACGCCTGGCTGCCGCACCGGTAATCCCTCCGGCTATAAATCCGTAAACATGGATTAGGTACTCATAAATACCCCTAAGGTCAAATGACTGGTCAAAGTCAACTCCTTGGTCAAAGTCAACCTTCTGATTGACAGGACTCGCCGAGTCCATATGGCGACTCGCCGAGTCCTTCTATGTCTAGCCCGACTCTGACTCATCGGGTCCCTGTTCCCACTCACTGAGTCAGCCTGACTCGCTAGACGGGGACAACTAACAAACCCGCGACCGGACTCGCCGAGTCCAAGGGGGTGACTCGCCGAGTCCGTCGAACAGATCTCACAAATCGTTCCAATCTTCCATCAGAACATCAACCTTGGAGATTTGGAGATTCTGGGACTATAGCTACACGTTAAATTGCTAATTCCACGTGCGACTACGGAGGGTTGGACCTCCTACACTTAAACCCTTCTTATCCTAGTGACTGATCATATGACTCGCCGAGTTAGAAGAACAACTCGTCGAGTTCAAGGCTATATTCAAGAGACTCGCCGAGTTTGAAGAACAACTCGCCGAGTACCAGGCAATCTTCATAGGACTCGCCGAGTTGTTTATCCAACTCGCCGAGTCTAAAGCCATCTTCATGGAACTCGCCGAGTGCACTTTGGCACTCGCCGAGTACCCTTCGACTCTTCACCCATTCTGGCCAAAACTGAGACATGCAATGGTTCCAAACCATAAATCTAAGCTCCTAGGGCATAAATACACGGAGTTTGGGAGGTTTAAGGTCTTGAAATCCACATATAAGGGACAAAAAGGGAATATATTATACTAAAGATTAAGAAGGAGCTTTCTTACCTGGTTAGGAGCATCTCCCAGGGTAGATTTCGGATCTACCACACTTCCTTGCACCCTCCAACTTCCTCATTCTTCTCTTAAGCTTCAAACTTCCTTCACCAAGCCAAAATCACTCTCAAGGATCAAAATGGGCTAGGGTTTCGCTCTCCAGTTCTTCTGGAAGAGAATGGGACGAAATGGGTGTTTTAGAATGGGTAAAATAGTGTGCAATGTCTGAAAATAGAGTTTCATCCAGACAGGTGGACTCGCCGAGTCCATGCATCGACTCGTCGAGTTCACCGCTCAAATCCCGTGTCCACCCTGCTACTACTCGGCGAGTCGGGACGCAGACTCGCCGAGTTCGTGGCAAAATTAAGATAAAAACTTAAATAAAGGCATACCATGAACCCGGTGTTACAAATCTCCCCCACTTATTTTAGACTTCGTCCTAGAAGTCTGCCGCTCCCTTCCGGAACAGCTCCGGATAATGCTCCATCATCTCATCCGCGGGCTCCCAAGTCCATTCCGAGCCCTTCCGATGCTGCCATTGCACCTTCACCAGCTCCACCCTTTTGTTCCTCAGTTCCTTCGACTTCCGGTCTAGGATAGCCACAGGCCGCTCGATATAATTCAGGCTGTCATCAACCTGGATGTCCTCCAAAGGTACCACTGCTGAATCGTCCACCATGCACTTCCGCAGCTGGGAGACGTGGAAAGTGTTGTGGATCTGACTGAGTTCGGCTGGCAGGTCCAGCTGATATGCCACCTTGCCCACTCGGGCTGCAACCCTAAACGGTCCAATATACCTGGGACCCAACTTGCCCCATTTCCTGAATCGGATGACGCCCTTCCACGGCGACACTTTCAGGAGAACCATATCCCCGACCTGGAACTCCAGGTCTGATCGGCGCCTATCAGCATAACTCTTCTGCCAACTCTGAGCAGTCTGAAGCCTGCTCCGGACCTGCTGAATCTTCTCTGTCGTCTTGAGCACTACTTCGGTGCTCCCCATGACTCTCTGTCCAACCTCGCCCCAACATATCGGGGTCCTGCACTTCCTCCCGTACAACATCTCGAAGGGAGGACAGTCAATACTCGCGTGATAGCTGTTATTGTATGAAAACTCGGCTAAAGGAAGATAGGTATCCCAGCTACCACCGAAGTCTAAAACACACGCCCGCAGCATGTCCTCCAGAGTCTGGATGGTCCGCTCGCTCTGGCCATCCGTCTGCGGGTGAAAGGCTGTACTAAAATGCCGACGAGTACCCAGCTCGTCATGAAACTTCTTCCAGAACCTGGAAGTGAACCGCACATCCCTATCCGAAATCACTGAAACTGGCACCCCGTGCCGTGCCACCACCTCTCTGATGTAGATATCGGCCAATTTCTCGGCCGAGATGCTCTCCTGAATCGGGATAAAGTGGGCGCTCTTGGTCAATCGATCGACGATGAACCATATCGAATCCACTCCCCACGCGGTCCTGGGAAGCTTGGTGATGAAATCCATCGTGATGTCTTCCCATTTCCACAGCGGGATATCCAACGGCTGCATCTTGCCGTGCGGTCGCTGGTGTTCGGCCTTGACCTTCCTGCAGGTCAGGCACCGCTCAACGTACCATGCTATATCCCGCTTCATGCAGGGCCACCAATAGTCCAGACGAAGATCCCTATACATCTTCGTTGCCCCTGGATGAATGGAGAATCGGGATTTGTGCGCCTCCTCCATCAGAACCTGGCGCACGCCTCCGAGGTATGGAACCCACACCCTGTGGTGTAAGGTCAATAATCCCCTGCTGTCATGGTCGAAGGAGGAAACCTGTCCTACAATCCGCTCACTCTTCCGATGTTCGTCCTTTATAGCCTCCTGCTGAGCCTCCCGGATTTGCTCCAAAAGCGGAGTCACCACTGTCATCCGCATGCAAATATCCCTGATCGGCGCCGCCTTGCGGCTAAGCGCATCGGCCACCACGTTGGCCTTCCCCGGGTGATAAAGGATTTCACAATAATAATCCTTTACCACATCAAGCCACCGACGCTGCCTCATATTCAGATTTGGCTGGTCCATGAGGTACCTCAAACTCTTGTGGTCCGTGTAAATCGTACAGCGAACCCCATAGAGGTAATGACGCAAAATCTTGAGGGCGAACACAACAGCCCCCAACTCCAAATCATGCGTCGGGTAGTTCGCCTGGTGAGGCTTCAGCTGCCTCGACGCGTAGGCGATGACATGCCCTCTCTGCATCAATACCGCGCCCAAACCTGAGATGGACGCATCGCAGTATACAACAAAATCCTCCATGCCGTCTGGCAAGGCTAAGATTGGCGCCTCGCACAATCTCTGTCTCAGTGTCTCGAATGCTGCCTGCTGCTCAGGCCCCCAACGAAAGACCATAGCCTTCCTCATTAACCTGGTCAGGGGTAATGCTATCTTGGAGAAATCCTGGATGAATCTCCGATAGTAGCCAGCTAATCCTAGGAAACTCCGAATCTCAGATGGAGACTTCGGAACCTCCCATCTCATCACGGCCTCCACCTTGGCCGGATCCACCGAAATCCCGTTCTGGTTGACAAGGTGCCCAAGAAACTGCACCTCGCGCAACCAGAACTCACACTTGGAGAACTTAGCATACAAGTTCTCCCTTCTCACGGTCTCCAAAACCTCCCGCAAATGCTCCTCATGCTGCTCTCGCGTCTTGGAGTAAACCAAGATATCATCAATAAATACTATCACCGACCGATCTAACATCGGTCTACACATGCGGTTCATGAGGTCCATGAACACGGCAGGAGCATTGGTGAGCCCGAAAGGCATCACCACGAACTCATAGTGGCCATAACGTGTCCGAAATGCCGTCTTCTGCACATCCTCCTCTCTGACCCTGACCTGGTGATACCCTGAACGCAAGTCTATCTTGGAGAACCAAGATGCTCCCTGAAGCTGGTCAAAGAGGTCGTCAATCCTCGGGAGTGGGTAGCGGTTCTTCACCGTTACCTTATTCAGCTCCCTATAATCGATACACATCCGATGCGACCCGTCCTTCTTCTTCACAAACAGAATCGGGGCTCCCCAGGGTGAACTGCTCGGTCTAATGAAACCCTTGTCTAACAGCTCCTGAAGCTGTGTAGACAACTCCTGCATCTCAGGAGGAGCCAACCGATACGGTGCCTTGGCTATCGGAGCCGCACCAGGGATTAGGTCGATCCTGAACTCCACCTGTCGCTCTGGAGGTATCCCAGGCAGCTCCTCGGGGAATACATCTGCGAACTCTCGTACTTCGGGCACATCGCCCACCGTCGCCTTACCCGCCTCCCGGGTATCCATGACATATGCGACATATCCTGCGCAACCCTGGTGAAGGTAACGCCTTGCCCTCGCTGCCGAACAGAAGGTTGGCCCTCGCTGTGATCTCTCACCCTGAATTACTAACTCTCCCCCACTTGGGGCTCTGACTCGTACTAACTGTTGCGCGCAATCTATCACTGCCCCATTGGGAGTCAGCCAATCCATACCAATAATGACCTTGTTTCCCTGCAATGGAATGGGAACTAGGTCAATCAAATACCGCTCTTCGAACAACCTTAACACACAATCTCGGAAGACTTCTGATGCTCGCACCGACCGGTCGTCCGCAATTTCGACCTCTAAAGGGCAATCCAACATGCCCGAGGACTCAGGAAACTTCTTGCTAAGTGCAAGAGAAACAAAGGATCGGGTAGCCCCCGAATCAAACAACACCTGGACTGGAATATCGTTCACATGGAACGATCCTAAATGTATATACACAGAGCACATATCAATATCATATATCTCATATAAATAGGTCAGAGGGAAAGAATCATACCCGTCACCACATCGGGTGCAGCGCGTGCCTCCTCGGCTGTCAGCTGAAATGCCCGGCTCCTCACCACCGGAGCCTCTGCCTTGCCATGCCGGCCATCTGTAATCCTCAGGGTCCCTGGAGCTGGCGCCTGTACTGGCGCTGCTGCTGTCAACTGGGGGCAGTTGACCCTCTTCTGGCCCCTCTGGTTGCAGTGGAAACACAACAACTCAGATGTCTGAATAACTGGAGCAGGGGCAATACAATCCCTGCTGAAGTGTCCCGTCTTGCCGCACCTGTAGCAGCCTGTCGATCCTAATCTACACGCTCCCTCGTGCGACCTGCCGCACTTCCTGCAGCGGCCTGGTCCTGAATGGCCTTTCGGCCTACCATCTGATCCCTTGGGCTTCTTTCCCGAAGCCCCTATCGTCTGTCCCTCCTCTGCCTTCCTCTTCCGGATGTGCTCCAGATCTATCTCCCTCTCCCTCGCCCTAGCAATCATAGAATCCAGGGTAGGGCAAGCTGAAAACTGACATGCTCCCGTATGTCGGCTCGCAGCATGTCATGGTAGCGAGTCCTCCTCATATCCTCATCACCTGCATACTGGGGCACCAGTAACGCCCTCTCCCGGAACTTGGCAGTGATCTCCGCCACTGTCTCTGTCGTCTGCCTCATATCCAAGAACTCTCGTGCCAACTGCTGGAGCTTCACCGCAGGCGCAAAATCCGCCCTGAATCGTGTCACAAAGTCCGGCCATGTCATAGCCTCAATGGCCGCGGCTCCCAAAGAGTCACAAACCGACTCCCACCAATCTCTAGCTCTGTCACGTAGACACCATGCTGCAAATCGTACCTTCGACCCCTCGGGGCAGAAGCTGATCAGCTGTGCAGACTCAAGGTCTGCAATCCATCATCTGGCAGCAATGGGGTCCTTCGCCCCATGGAAATCTGATGCACCACTGCCCCTGAAGTCCTTAAAGGACAGTGTGCGTGGTCCTGACTGGCTAGCCGCCATATCACTCCTGAACGACCTGAGACGATCCTCCATCAACCCTACAATACCCTCCTTGATCGACCCGAAGATGATGGGAGTCGACTCAAGGATGCCCCTGGTAATCTCTGACGCAATGAACTCGCGTAGACCCTCATCAACTGGCTCGGACCCTGAACCCGAACCCGATCCTGACCCTGAGCCTCCCGCTCCCTGTCGTGTGGTCACCATACTGCAAAACATAGCATAACCACCATCATACTATATTCCATTAATGAGGCTCTCATTCATATCACAAGTCCCCGGTCTCGTCTCGGCCCTTTTTGAATCGAGTACGGATCCTCCGCTTTCAGTAGTACGGGCCCATACTACCTTCCACGTCTATCCGTACTTTCCTCAAGAATTGCCTCAACTCAACCAAGTCCTTTCTACTAATACTGCGATTCTCGTGCTACTCTCGCCCTAGGCTTACCCTAAGTAATCGCCATCCCACTCTCTGCCATCAGCTGCACAAGAAGTCCCTGCTTTCTTTCCCTAACTAGCTTGCGAATACTATTACATATTACTCAGACTAGATAATTATTCGAATGAGAGGTCCTACCCTACAACGGTTGGACTCAAACAAGAGCTGCGAAATAGGGCTAAACCCAACCTTCTGAAATTATTTAATCCTTGCAATATGTAACTTAGCATATTAGTTCACTAGTTAGTGAAAGACGACTAGAACTCCTAATAGCACAAAGCAAGCAGCATTCGGGCATTGAGTACACATAATCAAGTATATACTACTCTGGCTATCATACTGACTGATCTGTACTAGCATGCAATTCTCAAAAAGCCAAAACACATAAAGCAGGCACATAAGGCATGATTCCTAGATCCTTAGTCCTATTCTAGCATGTTGTTCTACTGAAACTAAACTGATAATCATAACGTAAACTTGTATGGGCACTTTGGGGAAAACTTACTTGAGCTTGGCCGGTCGCGCACATCACACACCTTTTTCTTTTTAGAAATCCCTTTTACTTAGTCTTTAGAAAATCATTTCTTTATAAAAATCTTTTAATCCCTCGATTTGAGTCCAGACACCCCCGAAGGTGTGTCCGAATCCCTCAAACCAGGGCTCTGATACCAACTTGTAACATCCCAAAAATACCAACTAAAAATTTCATTTTTAAATTAGGTTAATACATAAAACATCGTTATAAAACGTTCATAACAAAATATTCAGAGTACATCCCAGAAAATCCACAGTGCGGAAAACATGAGAGTGTGTGATATGCCGCTACAGCGCCGGCTCCTTTCCCCTAGCTGAAGAGGTACCTGAAAACAAAACTATAAAACGTAAGCACGAAGCTTAGTGAGTTCCCCCATAATGCCACATACCATGCAATCATATAATGAACAGCTAAGAGATACGGGCCTCGCCCACACCCATAGAGATACGGGCCTCGCCCACACTCTACTAGCTAGGAGATACGGGCCTCGCCCACACTCTGCTATCCATGGAGATACGGGCCTCGCCCACACTCCGCTACTAAACCATAACATACAAGTATCACACAGACAACAAGTATAAGCAATTCTATCATACTAGCATATATCACAATCAAACTCAGCTATGAGATACGGGCTCCGCCCACACTCTGATACTAACATATCGTCTATACGGGCCGGCCTTGGTGCCTTAGACCCGTCCCTACTGGAAGGAAACTCACCTCGAGAGTAGCTGCCGAAAACCTGCTCAGACTACGCCTGGCTGCCGCACCGGTAATCCCTCCGGCTATAAATCCGTAAACATGGATTAGGTACTCATAAATACCCCTAAGGTCAAATGACTGGTCAAAGTCAACTCCTTGGTCAAAGTCAACCTTCTGATTGACAGGACTCGCCGAGTCCATATGGCGACTCGCCGAGTCCTTCTATGTCTAGCCCGACTCTGACTCATCGGGTCCCTGTTCCCACTCACTGAGTCAGCCTGACTCGCTAGACGGGGACAACTAACAAACCCGCGACCGGACTCGCCGAGTCCAAGGGGGTGACTCGCCGAATCCGACGAACAGATCTCACAAATCGTTCCAATCTTCCATCAGAACATCAACCTTGGAGATTTGGAGATTCTGGGACTATAGCTACATGTTAAATTGATAATTCCACGTGCGACTACGGAGGGTTGGACCTCCTACACCACTTAAACCCTTCTTATCCTAGTGACTGATCATATGACTCGCCGAGTTGGAAGAACAACTCGTCGAGTTCAAGGCTATATTCAAGGGACTCGCCAAGTTTGAAGAACGACTCGCCGAGTACTAGGCAATCTTCATAGGACTCGCCGAGTTGTTTATCCAACTCGCCGAGTCTAAAGCCATCTTCATGGAACTCGCCGAGTGCACTTTGGCACTCGCCGAGTACCCTTCGACTCTTCACCTATTTTGGCCAAAACTGAGACATGCAATGGTTCCAAACCATAAATCTAAGCTCTTAGGGCATAAACACACGGAGTTTGGGAGGTTTAAGGTCTTGAAATCCACATATAAGGGACAAAAAGGGAATCTATTATACTAAAGATTAAGAAGGAGCTTTCTTACCTGGTTAGGAGCTTCTCCCAGGGTAGATTTCGGATCTACCACACTTCCTTGCACCCTCCAACTTCCTCCTTCTTCTCTTAAGCTTCAAACTTCCTTCACCAATCCAAAATCACTCTCAAGGATCAAAATGGGCTAGGGTTTCGCTCTCCAGTTCTTCTGGAAGAGAATGGGATGAAATGGGTGTTTTAGAATGGGTAAAATAGTGTGCAATGTCTGAAAATAGAGTTTCATCCAGACAGGTGGACTCGCCGAGTCCATGCATCGACTCGTCGAGTTCACCGCTCAAATCCCGTGTCCACCCTGCTGCTACTCGGTGAGTCGGGACGCAGACTCGCCGAGTTCGTGGCAAAATTAAGATAAAAACTTAAATAAAGTCATACCATGAACCCGGTGTTACAGAAGAGCTGAGGGAGTTTCGGTCCCTTAAGGATGGTGGATGTGTGAAGTATGGAAACAATTCTTTTGGCACAATCAGAGGATATGTAATGATAACCAACGGAGAATTCAGAATTAGAAAAGTGGCTTACGTGGAAGGATTGCAGCACAACCTCATCAGTGTATCTCAATTGGTTGTGGGAACTGTTTTGAAAGTTTCATTCGATGACGAGGGATCAGAAATTATTGAAAAGCAATCCAAAAGAGTTTTGTTGAAGTCTGAATGCAAGGGAGAGATGTATCCTTTAAATCTCAACCCAATTCGAGGAAAACCAGCAATATGCCTGCTTTCAAAGGCAAACTCTGATGAAAACTGGTTATAGCATCGACGCCTATCGCACATGAACTTCAAAGACATTAATAAGTTGGTGCTTGGTGATCATGTTCAAGGCCTTCCTCTTCTCAAGTTTGATAAGGAACACCTGTGTGCAGCGTGTGAAAAAGATCATCGATGAAGCTGCAAAAGATATGGAAAGTGCCATACACTCAGAAGCGAAAGCAGCAAACAACAAAATTGACAATCTGAAAAAGATCATCGATGAAGCTGCAAAAGATATGGAAAGTGCTCCTCCTAAACCGACTGGTGGTAAACCCTCAACTGACCATCCAAACAACAGCTCAACGTTCAAGGGGCAGGGTTCATCTGTACCCAAAAACAACCCATAATAGTCCAATCGAGGGGGAGAATCCAACTCCAACCGATGGTGAAAATCATGAACCTGACATGGGATACGCTTCACCATTTGAGGGGGAGAATGAGAATTCAAATGACGAAGGTGATCAATCAGAATTTGAAGAAGAGGTAAATGCAGAGTTGGATCCTGTCTATGACCCAAATTACCCTCCTCTAATGAAATGGACCAAGGATCATCCCAAAACACAAATAATTGGTGAATCATCTGAGCGAGTTCTCACACGTTCTCAATTGAAAGCGAAACAAACTGCCTTATTCTCTCATGTTGAATTCTGCATGTTTAATTCGTTTGTCTCGAAAATCGAACTGAAGACGGTTAATGCTGCACTTGATCACACGTATTAGGTACAAGCAATGCAAGATGAACTCCATGAGTTTGAACGTAATCGAGTTTGGAGACTAATTCCCACTCCAAAGGTTGCTTCTGTGGTCGGCTTAAAATGGGTCTTCAGGAATAAGTTGGATAAAGAGGGCAACGTCATTCGCAATAAGGCTCGGCTGGTGGTGAAGGGATATTGCCAAGAAGAAGGGATAGACTATGAGGAGACCTTCGCTACTGTAGCAAGGTTGGAATCAGTTAGAATCTTTCTGGCATATGTTGCTCATAAAAACTTCAAAGTTTTCCAGACGGACGTGAAATGTGATTTTTTAAATGGAGAACTAGAAGAAACGGTGTATGTTGAGAAACCACCTGGGTTCGTGAACGATAAATACCCTGATCACTGCTATGTGTTGGATAAAGCTGTATATGGTCTGAAGCAAGCACCGAGAGCCTGGTATGAAACATTAACTCCCTTTCTTAAAATGTCGAAATTCAAGCAAGGTTCGGTTGACCCAACCTTCTTCCGAAAGAAATAAGGTGAACATCTAATGATAGTTCAGATTTATGTCGATGACATCATCTTCGGCTCCACGAATCCTAGCTTAACGGCTGAATTCAGGAAGTTGATGGAGACTAAATTTGAAATGAGTGCAATGGGTCCAATTAACTTTTTCCTTGGTTTGAATATAAGACAGGGCCCGGAAGGCATTTTTATCAACCAGGAGGCCTACACGAAGAACTTGCTGGCGAAGTTCGGTATGACTGTAGATTCGAAGGTGAAGGTTCCCATGGCGTTTGGCACAAAGTTAACACCATCTCTGGAAAAACCTGTTGTTGACGTAACACTCTATTGTCAAATGATAGGGTCTCTTATGTATCTAACAACTAGTAGACCAGACATTATGTTCTCTGTTTGTTATTGTGCCAGGTTTCAAGAAAATCCAAGAGAACCTCATATGGTGGCAGTGAAAAATACTTTCCGTTATCTGAAACGAACCTCTTCTCTCGGTCTCTGGTACCCTGCTAGATCCGGATTCCTTGTTCAAGCCTTTTCTGACGCCGATCTTGGAAGATGAGGTCTAGATCGAAAGAGCACAATTGGAGGATGCCAATTCCTTGACGGTAAACTTGTTAGCTGGCAGTCCAAGAAGCAAACCTGTGTGTCTCTTTCAACAGCCAAAGCTGAGTATATAGCTACAACATCCTGTACCTCACAAGTGATATGGATACAAAGCCAACTAAGAGACTACAGACTGAGTATGAAGAAAATACCTCTCTACTGTGACTCTGAAAGAGCGATAAGAATATGTCACAATCCAGTGCAACACTCAAAGACAAAGCATATTGCACTAAGATACCATTTCATCAAGGACCATGTTGAAGATGGAAACGTGGAAGTATATTTCGTTCGGTCCTCTGATCAACTGGCTGACATCTTCACTAAAGCCTTACCAGAAGCAAGCGTCAATAAAATTCTACAAGGTTTGGGAATGATGGAAGCAGAGTCGGTACCGAACCCTCAAACCTCTCTCTAAAAATTAGACAAGCGAAATAGACTGAACGCTCGGTCTATTTCGGTTCCAGATTTTTCGGGAACCGAAATGAACCGAACGCTCGGTCTATTTCGGCTCCATAATTTTCGGGAACTGAAATGAACCGAACGCTCGGTCTATTTCGGCTCCGGAATTTTACGGAACCGAAATGAACCGAACGTTCGGCTTATTTCGCTTCATTCTTTTAAGGTTTGGTTTCGGCTGTATATTTTGTAAAATCTCTTTTAAATTTTTTTCTTACTCTATTCTTTTATTCCAAGAATGTTTAGTATTAATTTCATTTTGTTTATTTTTCTGTTTTTATTTTTCAGAAACTTCAAAAATCCAAAAATATTTTCTGTTTTTATTATTTTTCAGAAACTTCAAAAATCCAAAAATATTTTGTTTTTTTTTATTTTTTATTTTTCAGAAAATTCAAAATTCCAAAAGGTTTTATGTTTTAATTCTTGTTTCTCTTTTGTTTTTATTATTTGTTTTGTTTGTGTGTGTCTTTGTTTATTCTCTTTACTAGGTACCAAGTACATCGTTGCTTCATAAATTGGAGCTAGGACAGGTACAACCATTTTAATTTAAAGTAGTTAAGTGTCCCTAGAAGCATGCTGCTGCATGTAGACCGAAGCCTCTAAGACTATGGGTAAGGCCTTAATGATTCGATCTATACCTATCGTTTCTTCCCAATCAGGCTGCTAAATTCACTCACGTCATGAGCTACCTTACTCTTCTCAAATGAGTTAACAGTTTTCTGCTTTGTCACTTTTATATATAGCAGGGGTACTTTCGGTTCCTTAGCCACCTCCTCTACTTTCTCCATCAACTTTCGGTTCACCAAGGTAACCCTTGAGACTCTCAGATATTACCACTGAGGTTTATGGTTACATAAAATCTGCATTGATGATCTTAGATGCGTACACCACATGCTAAGTGAGACCCAAAATCCAACACCAATAATGAATTGACGGTGAATTTTAATATTCAAGATCTCACTTGTTACCTAACGAAATCTCATTTTATTTTTTGAGTGGTCTTTTATGAAATAGTCTAACACCAAGGCATTTCTTCCCAAAAAGATCCATTTTGTTTTTTGTTTTTGAGATTTTTATAACATCATTAGTCACAACAAATTATATCCAACCTACTTGGTCAAAAGACCGCATCGGTCTCACAAGTACTTCATCCAACTTTCGGTCTTATGTTAAGTATCGATGTTCGGTTGAAGATAAGCCACCCTTTAAACCTATTATTTAAAAATAAGCCTTTCGGTGTTTCTTTACAAACACTCGATCGTATTTTCTCTGGGAACCACACAAGCACTTCAAGTCTCTCTTGACTTTGAAGCAAGAGATTCTTGCCCGGAATCATCTGCTTCATGTCTTATTAAATACATCACTCACATTCTATACACATTTTGCTTTATTTCTTTATTTTTTGGCACACTCTTACACGGAAATTCTTTGTGATTTTCCAAACTTTTGGTTGATGTTCTTTATGGCCCTTTTAAAGTTTTTTTGGAGCGACAGTGGTTATTTTGACATATGGAGCGAAAGTGTTGAGACTTCTCTTCTTAGCTCAGTGAATTCTCGTCTTGAAAAGCTCCATGCCGATTTAGCAAATGAGAGCGCATTACGGGAGGATCTTGCTCGTCAAACATCTACCATTGAAGTCCAGAAGGTTCAATTGGCTCAAGCTGAGCGGGAGATGTCATTGTTGAAAACTGAGCGTGCTGTTTTCCTGAGTTGTGCTGGTGATGTTCAGAATATACTGCAGAATGTTCTTAATGCTCATGATCCGATTCTTACACTGATCATCCGGAATCACCTGACCTCCAAGCTTCTTCCTGCCCTTGAACTTCTACATGAGATGATGGGTGTTTCGGAGCGATTCGTACCTCCAAAACAAGGGGGAGAAGATGTTCAAAAAACTCAACCGAAGGTCACTGTCAAAACAGAACCGAAGGGTAATGAAGCTTCGGGTTCTGGGAATCAAGAAAAGAATAAAGGACTTGCTGATGATAGTGATGAAGAAGAAACTATTGCTGATGCCCTGAAACGGAAGAAAATGGATAAGGAGTTAGATGAAACCCTTCGAGTTGCAAAGGAAGCAGAAGAGAGGGAGCGAAAGAACAAGGAAGAGCAAGATGCCTTAAATTGCAAAAAGGCTTTGTTTCCTCCTTGGACTAGGGAAACGCTCATCAAAGAAGCGATAGAGTTTACAAGCGTGTACTGGCTGGAAGCTGTTGCTTCGTTTGATTGTGAGAATTCGAGGGACTCACAGTTTGATATGCCTATAACACGAAAGGCATTTACTTTTCACTGCTTTGATTCAACAGTTCAAGTTCCCTCACCTCACCCTCAAGTTAATCGTGAACTTATCGATTTTTATCTCAAGTTCGGTCAGCCTCAGTATCTGACTTGGAGTGCACAAAAGATTACAAATGTCAAGGTGCTGAAACCTTCGCCTGCAGGGAAGTTTGTTAATGTTAATTTCAAAATAACCCGAGGTTCAGACAACTCGGTTTCTGTGATTTCCCTGGCAGATCTTCCTAACTTGAATCCTCATGATTGGATCTTATTGTACAACATTTTGCTCACTAATGCGAAGGAGTATGATCCGATCCTAGATCATCTGAAGAGGATGTTGGCTTCCTATGTCCATGAAGTTGCTACAATGGATCAGGAGATAGCTAATGTTTTGAAGAAGAAACCAATTGTAAAGCCAACTGCAAAGCCTGGAGATGTGAACAAGATGAAGTTGGGTCAAATTGATTCTACACATCTCACAGTGATGTTCACAAGAGGCGAAGCTAACAGATTTCTTTTCGCTCTTGTTGATAAGCATTTGTTCTCAACTGACTGCTTGGAGCATATAATCAATATTATCCATTGGTGGTATATTACTTTTCGTCATACTCTACTGGCAAGTATACCGAAGGTGTTCAAGACTGTCAAGAAGTCTTCTATAGCTCAACCGAACTGAGCTCTCGGCTCCATTGACGCAAAGGGGGAGATTGTTGGGTATTTTATGTTGCGTCATGGGCTTTATTTTGTATATCTGGATTGGGCCTGGCCATCCGTGATTATTAATTAGGGTTAAGCTATATATAGTGCATGCATGTATGCCTTAGATACGGTCGTGATTATTATCATTATTGCTTTGTAACCCTAAACACCTCTACAGTCGAAGTTCTTAATCGAGCTCTTCTAAGGTGTTAAAGCGTAATCATTCGACATGAGTTAAACCATCCTTGTGTTCTTTATTACGTAATTTATTGCTTTTCTGGTTAGAATCAATCGATCCTACTAGAACATTGTTCTAACAATTACTAGTAAACTATAAGGGGTATAATTTAGGGGTTCAGTTCATACTATAACGAAAACATACTATGATACTATAACAAGAGAAGAAACTAAGATACTATAAAAAGAGAAGATACTAAGATACTATAACAAGAGAAGATACTAAGATACTATAACAGAACGAACATACTAAGATGCTATAGCATGGAACAACTACAAGATCTAACTATACCAATGAATCACTAACTCATGATTCGAAACAAAAGGTGATAGTTATATTGGGTATACATGATCACATAACCTTAATGTGAATTACATGGCCAAGAAACTGGGTTGCGGAAGTCGCGTTTGGTTCCCAGAATCTCTTGACAGGGAGAGCGTATAGTATGGGTACTAGCCTTCACATTATGACCTTGATAAAACATACATGCTTTAAGGTAACCAATACAGCAGGTCGTCAATTCAAAAGACCCCTGAGTACTTACATTTTCCCATTACTTTCATAAAGTGACAGTACCACTTGAAAGTCAAATGCAAACTATTTTCGAGTTAAGATAGTTATAAACTAGGGAAAACTTACATTTTACAAAAGACAAACAGAACAGTCGAGTCTAGTACATTTAGTAGAAAGGGACCATAATGCTAACCTTATGATTCCTTAATGTATACATCAAAGGATATATATATATATATATATATATATATATATATATATATATATATATATATATAATAGGATCCGACAGATAATAGGATGTGTGCTCTCCGCTTCACTTCCTGTTCCTTGTTTGGTTGTGGGCTTGGAATGGATTCACCCAGTCTATTATCTATTCGATTTTAGATATATATATATATATATATATATATATATATATATATATATATGTTCACTATACATTAAGTCACCATAAGGGTACCAGGTATGGGTTAAGTCAAAGGACACCAAGTCAACGCATAGTTTTCTAGTACAAAACATACTTTCCAAATCAAAACTTTTGGTATACAAAACTAGAAACTTTCCAGTTAAGGGTTTAATCCATTTTATTAAACCAGTATAAACTTAAAGGACCTTAGGTGATTAACTCTATAATACCTGAGTTTATACATCATGGTTATATATCATTAATACCCAATAGGTAGTTGGATGTGTGCTTTCCGCCTTACTTCCTATTCCTTCTTTGGTTGTGGGCTTAGGGCAGATTCACCCAATTAACTATCTATTTGATATTAGATCATATATAGCTAGTATAAACTAAGTGATTATAGAAGTAATCACTGTGGTCACCATTTTATTATAAGAAATAAGGGTTTTCTTAAAGAATCTTTTCATTAGATATAAAGGAACTATTACAATTAACTCCATGAGTAACAAGTGAATACACCAGGGTTATATACAACAATGATCTAACAAACAATGGGATGTGTGCTATCTGCCTTACTTCCTGTTCCTTGTTTGGTTGTGGGCTTAGGGCAGATGCGCACAGTCGATTGTTTGTTTACTTTGAGTTTTATATAACTTGTATCCATTTAGTACTCATAGAAAGGATTGTAGAATCTTTTTTACGTATCTTTCATCAAAGTAGGAAAATATACGATTTTCTAGAGGAACAGGCGAACTTTTCTAAACAGAACTTACAACTTACTACATTTCAACTACATTTTTCAACAACTTTCTACAACTTACTTACATCACTAAAATCTTATGAACTCACCAGCTTAATTGCTGATCAACTCTTTCAAATAACTTGTATTCTCAGGAGACTATTAGACAGGTACTCGAGTTGGGAATTCAGAAGATGGAGCATAATAGCTTCAAGTCTTGTTGTGTTATTTGCTTAAGTATTCTATGTTTTATGAACACACACATTGTAAACACTTTCTTTCTAATGAAATGGTTGTTCATTACTTGCTAACTATGATACATGTCTTGTGATACTAAACATGACGTCCTCCAACCCCGAACGTTTTCGCCGTTCCGGTTTTGGGGTGTAACATATATAATGTCGGAAGATGTAGAATAGTTTTTACTATTACTTTTGTATTTCGGTTTATGTTTGTATAAAATTACAATATCCTGGGTAGTTATGTAAAATATTAAAACATAGTCGGTTTGTATCCAATCTTTTGTAATCACTTTATCAATGTAAGATATTGTTTTATAAATATGCATGTAGCATGTTTTGGAGTAACAAATGTTAAATATGAAAGTGTGGGTCTTTCACTCCACATCCTCACTTCTTCTTAGTCCCTGCAAATCATAACAAATGTGAATTCCACACCCTATATCAGCGACCCAAGAATTAGTATTTGGTGAGTTATTAGACAATATAGTGTAAATACTAGCAAAGGAGGGCTTGATCTTCCCATCCTTTATATCCTGCAGGTACTTGGGGCAGCTTCGCTTCCAATGCCCCTTTTCGTAACAATAGAAGCATTGTGCTTCTTTTGGGTTGGAAGTAGGAGTAGAAGAACCACCTTTGGTTCCACTTGCCCTCAAGTTTTGGAATTTGTAAAGTCACTTTAGAAAACTTTAATTCCAAACCCTAGAGTTTTAAAAGTTAAAATTCAACCCTTATACTATATAGTATTATAAGTTAATAATATTTATATATGTATAAAAGCAAGTCAGTCTTACCGTTAGTAGGCCTCATTCACGAAGCCGGTCTATAAGGGGGGTATAAGGTTACTGCCTATAAAATGGCAGTTTAATGGGTGTCCACTCTCACCCACCGCTTCCTTGACTGGTGGAGGGTCGTTAGCCGAACGGGTGTAACGCCCGTAGATCCGGGCTAGTCAATTTAGAGATAATAGGGGTCGAAAACGACTTTTCGACAAAAGATTATTTAGAATAAATAATCTTAGGCAAGTTGTAAAATATGTCTGAAGGTTTCCGTACATATAAAGAACACCGAAATTCAAGTTATAACGAAGAAGTTATGACCCGTCGAAGTTTTACGGCAAAACCGGCACGGCACCGGATAGCGTAAATAGTGAATTTACGATAGAGCAAGTTTTAGCCTTAGCGATCTAAACAAAAGTCGTAGAAAACGTTAAACCGAGAGCGTCCATAAAAAGAACGCCCAACTCTGACTTCGTATGAGGAAGTTATGATTTTTCGAAGTTTCGGCTTAGCAGTGTACAGCCCGAAGTTTGAATATTAGATCGAGTGGTTTTTAGCCGACACAACCTAAACGAGAATCGAAGATCTAGTTAATAGTAGCATAATGATAAAAAGACAGACGAAAACGGACTTCGGATGAAGAAGTTACGGATGTTTAACGGACCAATCCTGTCCCGGCCTGTTAAAAATATAAAATTTAAAATAAATTCAAAATTAGCTGACGGAGTCTAAACGAAAGTTGTAGAGTACATTCCCGCCTTCGCGTAGATATAAAGAACGTCAAAAACGGAGCTCGTACGAGGAAGATACGAATTTTTGAAGTTCGGAGACGGATTTGCGAAGCTGAAGAGAGAAACGATGACGTGGCAGCATCTGGACCCTCCATTGTTGATCAGTGCACGCTTCGGATTCAGACACGTCTCCCTTCGCTACGCCCCGCGTCCGAGGTTGGTACGCCCAGCGTACCTTCACTTCTTATCCGTCCGAGACCGAGTGCGAGCAAGCTGGATCCTCCTGGCAAGCATATCTGAAGCTATGCGGCGCGTAGCTGCTGACGCCCAGCGTAATCCGAGAGGCTTCGCCTCCTTTAAATACATGCGAGATTTTCCGGAAATTTCGCACCATTCGCTTTCTCTCTCTAAATTACTTTCTCTCTCTAGGGTTTTGAACCCTCCCTAAAGCCTAGGTGAACCCCTAGCACCCGAAGGAAGCCCCGAGGCTCCCGGAGTCCCGAGAAAAAGGGTCTTTCGGTTCGGAAACGCTGCTCCGAGCAAAGCCCGGTTTTCTTTAAAATCCGCTGTAAGTGAGCTACGCCTACGTAATTTTTAATTTAACTTTTAAATAATTATAGTAATGTTATTAGGTCCTTAAAATAATTATTTGGGCTATTATTATGAGTTATATTGAGTGTTATTTAACGCTTATATAATAGTAATAATAATAGCTACATTATTAATTAGTCACGGTTAACGTTAAAACTAAACCCTAGTGGTATTGATACTAGGTTTTGGTCAAGGAAAAATTGTTTTGAGATAACGAAGCATTGTTCAAGTACCGAGTCACCACCTAATCAGGTGAGTGCATAGTTACTTTCATCTTACACATAGATATGAAGTATTTTATATAAATTACGTGCTATGTGTGCATATTATCTGTATACTCACTATCTATGCTGGATGAACGATTTTATACAAGTTTTATATGATTTAAACTGTATATGTAATTATATCTACATAATATGTTGGGTAAAACATGGGTAGATGGAATATGAGTTGTATGATGAGTTGAGAGGTGTTATAGACCACGAGGTGAGTGTGAGAGGTGGACGATGTGAGAATCCTTTCCCAAATGATGGCCCCGTCATCTAGCCGAGTATGGATGACAACCATGGACTATTCTAGACAGTCCAGTGCAACACTAGCAGGCTCGCAACTGTAGGTGTTGTGAACGATCTGTTCACCCGGTGTACTCTAAACCCTGGAGATCATGCAGACTTGGTGCCTAAACCTTGGTGATCATGCAGACTTGGTGCCAAAACCCTGGCGACTATGCAGACTTAGTGCTTGTTGTATAAACCCTGGCGACTATGCAGACTTAGTGCCTAACCCATGGTGACGATCGACTTCGTGTCGATTCCTTAGGATGATCCTTAGGAATGAATGAACGAGGAATAATTTATTCTTAGGGTAGATCCTTAAGAGTAAAGAAGATAATGGGGATGGGTAATTGGGTTGATTGTTTGATGTTTAAACATAATAATTATATTATTGTGGGTTGAAAACCCTATGTACTCACCAGGTTTCCCAACCTGACCCACTCAGTTTATTTGTATCGCAGGTGTCGGTATGAAGTTACTTTACACTGAGAGATTTAAAAGAGATGTAGATCTCTAGTGTAAATAATGTAAGTTATGTTTATGCTTATGTTTCTGTATTGAGAATGACATCCCAATGTTTTGAAAATGAATAAAAATACATTTCCTCGGAAATGTTTTGATAACCTATTTATCATGTTTTTCTGGGAACAAATTCCGCAACATTTTTGTTAAAAAAAGTACTATGATTTTTATAAAGCATAAACAAAATCGGTGTTTTATGGCCGTGAAAATGGGGATGTCACAACGGGTAAGACAAGGACTATAATTCTCCCTTCATTAAAAGTATAATGATAAATACTAAGTAACTAAACACTTATAAATTCCCAATATTAGTTACTTAGGAAAATGTGAATATGGTGCTAACCCATGAAATTGCACTTTGTACCTTACCAAGTCATTGGTGGAGCGTGTGTGGGTAACCGGCACACTAACATGGACTAGTAAGAGTGGCAGAGGGTGACTTAATGTTTATCATAGATCGGTGGAGCGCGTGTGGGTAACCGGCACATCGATTAGGTGATAAAATTAAGGGTACCAAGTTAATTTGCATGGTTATTCACACCTTGTTTGTGATCATCGGCATCCCAGTCACAAACTTGAGAGGGCACAACTGAGATTTAAACATGCCATTGAAAAGTTCAATTATGTGAAATGTTTGTCTTGATAAGAATCCACACTATCTCTTGAATATTTGTTTGTCAAGGAATGGTTCTTGGCAAGAGAGTCTTATACGTCAAAAGGACAGTGGGAGTCTTAAAGATCCTGAAAGAGTTTCAAGAACTAATCAAGAATAAAAATTGTAGTTTATCACTAGCACACGACTTGAGGTTTATAGTCTATCGTGTTGACATATTCTGTTTTTTGTGCCCATTCCAGTTAAAGTTGGCTTTCCATATGAGTTCTGAGAGTTCCCAATTGGTTACATAACAACCTGGAAACAATGGTAGGCCTATGTGCTGCCAGGTGGCAAGAAATTCAGAATGAGCAGGTTCACTCCATATGAGTTTGAATTTGTCACTAACCTTGTCTTGTGATAATGGTTTTGACAAATTCACATGGATAGGAACACATACACCATAAAATAAAAGTGTCATTAGGTTTCTCTCTGATTCATGAAAATGATGGTGAGGAAACGCTTTCACTATGTAGATTTTAAGTAGATAGCAATTGTGATAATTGCATTCTCAAAGTCGTTAGTGGAGCGTGTGTGGTTAACTGGCACACTAACATGGACTTTTGAGAAATGGAAAAGGTCTAAACAATTGAGACTATGATTACGACATTCCTTTTTATAGTTCTAAAACTGTTTAGACACACATGTGAGCTGTCTAAGAAAAGGTGTATATTTTTTATAAAGTCTTATCAAAGAATCTCGTATCCGAAATCTCAACTTTGGTAAGAAAGTCAATAAAGTATTGATTTCTAGAAGTCCAGCTGATTTCTGGATACATGTCAAAGCTAGTGGGAGCATAAGTGTTATGCTAATAGTAATTATTATGCTAGTCGGAGCATAATCAATTATGATAGGTATTGCAAGTTAGCAATGTTAATTATAGAAAACAAAAGGTTCCAATTAGGAAAAGTTGTTTTGCTATAATTAAGGGAGAGGAAATTATACTTCATTTCAATTCTAAAATCTTAGATTGAGATTTGAATCATCTTTAGTCAATTATATATATATATATATATATATATATATATATATATATATATATTGCATTCTCAGAATTTGATTATGATTACGACATCTCTCTTCATAGTCGAGTTATGAACACATGGAAAATATAAAAAATATTGTAGCAAAAGGCTGGTCTAGGATCATGTCTTTATGTGAGACATCATGAATCGTGTCCCATATGCTTCGGTTATAAGATCGATTACATGTGCTATAATATTTATCCGTTCTAAATCTTCCAAATGCCTAGGGCATTAAGAGGAAAAAAGTACTAGAAGTGGATATGACTAAAATGATTAAGCAATTGTAAAGGACAATCTGAGGTTTACCAAAGATTGGTTGCTCATGGACAGTTGGAAGTATAATGTTAATTTTGAAAGGACCATATTGACATATTCTGAAAGGAGGAAACTCTTGTTCAGAAGCGATAGTCAAAATGGAATATGGAAATGTTTCCATAGGTGGAAGTTATTCATTAACTTTGTGTAAGATTAGAAAAACTTAAAGCAGGAAGGATGTTCAAAGGATTGTACTTTGAATTTGAGACTTCGTTTCCATGGAATTGATCTCCATTGGAATACTCTGTAATGTATTTTGACAAGTCTTTGTGACTTTGTGCATAGTCATTACAAGAGGATCAATGCATATAAGTTTAGAATCTAACAAATTTCGGTACATAGTACAAATTTGGAATTCTTACATTTACGATAAGGATTTGGATTGTGAAATGAGAATCATTGGAATCATGTTCAATTGGTCTATTTCACAAAGTATGGATCATAGATAAACATAGTGTGCATACTTGGAGTATGTCATAACTATTGTTTGGACAAATATAGTGTACATGCTTGGAGCATGGCATGACTATTGTTTTAATTCAAGTATCAGGTTTGTCAAAACTTTATACAATGAATAATGTGTAATCAACATGGTGTTTAAATAAAAGGATATTTTATTTACACTCAAAGGTGCCTGGGGCCATATAGGATTAGTATTATTCTTGTGTTTCACTTTGCATGTTTTGACTTCCCGAATAACTAGATTATTCAAACTCGCCATAGTCAATCATATGTTGGAAGTAGATATGAACCAAGACTGTCATGAATTGGGTTTGTAGATGTCTAAGGTGCTAGACATAGCAAATGGTTGCTACAACATTCATGAGTGCTCATAAGTTCTGAGTATTGGATTCAACCCATGCTCACTTGTATCACTTCATGGAATTTATCTCGAGTGATCGTGAGACGGTAATATCATATAAGTCTTCAAACCTAGAGATATGAGTTGTTGATTATGAGTTGGTTGTGCATTGATTGTACGAAAACGCATCGGTAACTCGATGTTATAAAACATACCTTTGTGTATAATTCAACAAGTAGTAGAACAAGCATATGAGTCGAAGTTTATCTGTTCCTTTTAGTCCTTGGAAGATTAGAAGCGATATTTGGGCCCCTCGATGAATTTGTTTTGACCTATGTACCGGGCCCGGTCAGAACCAAATTGATGTGTTCAGTTTAGTTCTATGTCAAACAAATCGGAAATCGGGAAACAAACTGTTGGACAATAAGTACGACGTTGTTCCATGTATTTGTCCGGCTGATATCTAGAACAGAGGATTATATGATCACTTACCTTAAATGGCGCATCATCATCTTAGTTCTGCGAGACTTTGAAAGCGCTACGATTGTTGGTCGGTTCTTGAAGTCATACATATAGTTATTAGACTTATCCAAGTGGGAGACTATTGGATAAGGTGTCTAAGTCCATAACTATATTTAGTATGTACTTGACCCGGTTTGGCATGGTCTATTTGGGTTGCATCGGCATCTCAACGATTGGATAGACATAATGAGAAAAGGACACTTATGGTTTGTTAATGTATTAGAAGTTCTAATATATTAATATGAAATAGTATTATTTAATTAGTATTGATCAAGAACTAATTTGGATTTAATTTTGTGATTAAAAAGAGACTAATTAAATATGTGGGGATTGACTTGTATATCTTTCATTCTTATATAGTGGGCTTATGGTCCATGATTCACTAGATTAGGCTAGGACCCATTGGGTGCTCCATGGATGCTTCATGAAGGTTAAAACCCATGGATCTTGGGGAAGTGAAAAGCTATGCACATTAGGGTTTATATGGTATAACCCTACATGTGACACACTATATAAAGAACCTCATGGTAAGCAAAATCGGCTATTAAGACAAGAATAAGGAGGGCTAGCCGATTTTGAGTGAAAGTGTTATTCTCTCAAGTTATTCGAAGAGTTGTGGTGTTGTGTGACACATTTGAGGCATCACATTTGAGGTGCTAGGCTCACAAGGTCTTAAGGAATCCAAGCAACTACAAAGGTATGTCATTCTACTAGTTTTTTATATTACAAGTACCTCATGCCATGGTAGTTAGGATGAGAACCTTGGAAAATCAAATTTGCATGAATATTAGAGAAAACATAGATCCAAAGTTTCTAGGGTTGCATGTACACCATAGGAGTGTTAGAATGCTCATAACCCGTCAGTGGTATCAGAGCCTAGGCTTGTTTTCTTGATATTTGATACAAACTGCTTGAAAAAATCGTTTTTCCTGTCCACTGTTCAGTGGACTTGCCGAGTCCATGGGGGGACTTGATGAGTCCAAGTGTAAATGCATCCTACTCGTCGAGTAGGTTCTTGCACTCGGCGAGTAGGGGCCCCTGTGTGCAGAATTTCGAGTTTTGCTGCTGGAAATGGACTTGAATCATTACCCTATAATATTTTGGACTTATAAAACCTGTTTTTTGATATGGTAATGATTATGTTAATCCATTTTCAATGGTTATTATCAAAATTACAAGTTTTATATGTGTTTATATCATTCTTGAAATTGTTGATATGAATGTTCATGCTTATGAGTTTTGGTAGATCATAGGAATTATTTGCAAATTGTTTGATGAAGTAGTTCTTGATCTAAATGTTATTGATGAGGTCCATAATTTGTCCTCAAGTTATGGATTACCAAACGTCATTTCTTTAAAGAGTCATTAAAGAACCATATGTTACATAAAATGAAGAGTCTTCCTTTTAATAAACCATTAAACTCATAAGTTATGAAGTTGAAAAGGTTTTGAATAGTTTCAAAACTTGCCCTCAAGTTTTGGAATTTGTAAAGTCACTTTAGAAAACTTTAATTCCAAACCCTAGAGTTTTAAAGTTAAAAATCAACCCTTATACTTTATAGTATTATAAATTAAGAATATTTATATATGTATAAGAGCAAGTCAGTCTTACCATTAGTAGGCCTCATTCATGAAGTCGGTCTATAAGGGGGGTATAAGGTTACTGCCTATAAAATGGCAGTTTAATGGGTGTCCACTCTCACCCACCGCTTCCATGACTCGTGCAGGGTCGTTAGCCGAACGGGTAAGACAAGGACTATAATTCTCCCTTCATTAAAAGTATAATGATAAATAGTAAGTAACTAAACACTTTTAAATTCCCAATCTTAGTTACTTAGGAAAATGTGAATATGGTGCTAACCCATGAAATTGCACTTTGTACCTTACCAAGTCGTTGGTGGAGCGTGTGTGGGTAACCGGCACACTAACATGGACTAGTAAGAGTGGCAAATGGTGACTTAATGTTTATCATAGATCGGTGGAGGGGGTGTGGGTAATCGGCACATCGATTAGGTGATAAAATTAAGGGTACCAAGTAAATTTGCATGGTCATTCACACCTTCATTGTGATCCTCGGCATCCCAGTCACAAACTTGAGAGGGCACAATCGAGATTTAAACATGCCATTGAAAAGTTCAATGAATCTCAAAAGATCTAGGAGTTTCAATCCAATTAAAACCTAATTCCCATTTCGTTTTTCATGGTTGAAACTTGTGAATCGTCATTTGCCTACCTTCACATATTTTATAGCTTGGATTATGGCATCCCTCTTTCAAGTTATAAAATATTGTGTTGCGTCCTAGCCTTAATATTTCATATTGGGTGTTGTATTAAGGACTTAAATCAACTAACTTGAATTTCTCCCATTGTAGATGTCTAGATTAGACAACTATGATCTTCCCAACTCTCTTGGAACAAGCTTTCCTAATGAAGATGATGTCCCGCGATTGGATCATGGAAATCATACTTCTCTTCCTCCACCTCCTCTAATTATTCTCCCTGACCCACAAGCTCAAAGACTTGAAAAATTCAAGGTCACTCAAGCCCTACTTGCACTGAAACATTAAGATGGAAGGCATGTGTGTTCTCACGTCTTAGAGATGAAGTCACATATCGGCAAGCTGAGAGTGTTGGGTATCGAAGTCTCAAGGAAGTTGGTTGTTGACTGGGTTCTTCAATCACTTCTTGAGTCATATAGTGACTTCATTAAGGACTACTATGTGACAGACCACGACATGACCCTTATAGATCTTACTTATTTGCTTGTTGTTGCCGAATCAGAAATGTTTTGGCGAATTGGAAAAGTAAAATTGGGTGGAAGATCCACTTCTCAAACTTCCATGGACATTGACAATGGTAACATTGGAAGTCCAGAAAAGCTTTCGCTGCCCAATGGAAAGGGATCGACCTTAGTCAACCTGGTTGACGAAAAGGTAAAGGGAAAGGCTAAGTCTGTGATAGTCCCGTGTACCATTCCTAAAGAGTCTATTAGTTTTTATTTCAAAGAGAAGGGGAATTGGTTGTGAAGCTTCCCTGACTACCTGAAAGATCTGAGAGAAGGAAGAATCAAAAAGTTTGACTCTGCTTCAGGTAAGTACACTATCTAACTTTGTAAAGTTTCTAATTGTTGATTCTTAATACATGATGTGACTAGGTTGCATTTTGATGTTTGGCAGGATCAAGCAAGGGGAAGGAAACTTAAAGGAATAATATGTTGAATCTGATCGCGAAGATGGATTTCAATCGCATGGTTCAAAGATCAAATTTTTGAGCTGCTGCTTAAGAGTTATGATAGATTGCTAGGAAATATGTAATAGCATAGTTTTCATTTATAGTTGCATTGTAAGGAAAAAGTTTTTTCCGCATTTTATAAATAAATAAATATTTGTTTTATTTTATTATATCTCCTTGCAATGGCATTTATGAAAAATTGATGTTTGTAAGTTTCTAGCAATATGAATTTGATTCCTTCTTTTGTGGTAGTGTCTAAATTTACCAAATAAGGAAAGATTCTCGTCACCCATGTTTCCATTGGACAGAAACTTGGAATCATGCCAGTTGTATTGTATGATGAATGAGAATTTTTATATTTGGAAAATCAAGACTAATTCCTTGTTCACATGTATATGTGAGTCAAGTGAAGGACTAAGGGATTGAGTACACATTCTTGTGCACTGGTCAAGTCCACCACAAAGATCGATAAGACTTTCCTCATGATTTACTAAAGTATAGTAAATATGGTTATACTTACAAGTTTAAGTATAATTCTGAAACGTTGGAAAATTTTCAATGTATGGTAGAACGAATGAGAAGAATCAAATTAGGCAGAAAGATAAAAGTTTCTAAAATCTGAAAATATGGGAGAGTACTTTAGTATCATGTTTTATTATCATCTTAATGAAACCATATCACAATTGATCCTCTAAGGACATCTTAGTGCGTTCATATGGCTAAGAAGAGGAGTCATGAATTATTGAAATGGTTAAATCAAGAAGATGAGTCATACTTCATTCCAAAATAGTACTTAGAGTCATACTCCAAGATTGTAACTTGAGTGACATATCTTAAAGAAGGTTGATAACACTTGTCAAATGTAGAGTCAAATGTTTTCTACTCTTGTACATTTGAAATTGGTAAGTTGTGATGTTTTGGATAAAACAGAGACCAACTAAGGCCAATTATGTGAAGTGTTTGTCTTGATAAGAATCCGCACTATCTCTTGAATATTTGTTTGTCAAGGAATGGTTCTTGGCAAGAGAGTCTTATATGTCAAGGGGACAGTGGGAGTCTTAAAGATCCTGAAAGAGTTTCAAGAACTAATCAAGAATAAAACTTGTAGTTTATCACTAGCACACGAATGGAGGTTTGTAGCCTATCGTGTTGACATATTCTATTTTTTGTGCCCATTCCAGTTAAAGTTGGCTTTACATATGAGTTCTGAGTGTTATCAATTGGTTGCATAACAATCTGGAAGCAATGGTAGGCCCTTCTGCTACCAGGTGGCAAGAAATTCAGAATGAACAGGTTCAATCCATATGAGTTTGAATTTGTCCCTAACCTTGTCTTGTGATTATGGTTTTGACAAATTCACATAGATAGGAACACATACACCATAAACTAAAAGTGTCATTAGGTTTCTCTCCGATTCATGAAAATGATGGTGAGGAAACGCTTTCACTAAGTAGATTTTAAGTAGATAGCAATTGTGATATTTGCATTCTCAAAGTCGTTATCGGAGCGTGTGTGGTTAACCGGCACACTAACATGGACTTTTGAGAAATGGAAAAGGTCTAAACAATTGAGACTATGATTACGACATTCATTTTCATAGTTCTAAAATTGTTTAGACACACATGTGAGCTGTCTAAGAAAAGGTGTATGTTTTTGATAAAGTCTTATCAAAGAATCTCGTATCAGAAATCTCAACTTTGGTAAGAAAGTCAATAAAGTATTGATTTCTAGAAGTCCAGCTGATTTCTGGATACATGTCAAAGCTAGTTGGAGCATAAGTGTTATGCTAATAGTAATTATTATGCTAGTGGGAGCATAATCAATTATGATAGGTGTTGCAAGTTAGCAATGTTAATTATAGAAAACAAAAGGTTCCAATTGGGAAAAGTTGTTTTGCTATAATTAAAGGAGAGGAAATTATACATGATTTCAATTCTAAAAGGTTAGATTGAGATTTTAATCATCTTTAGTCAAGTATATATATATATGAATTTTATGTTGGAATGGTTCAACATAAGGAAATTCTATATACACTGCATTCTCAAAATTCAATTATGATTACATTATCTCTCTTCATAGTCGAATTATGAAAACATGGCAAATATAAAAAATATTGTAGCAAAAGGCTGGTCTAGGATCATGTCTTTATGTGAGACATCATGAATCATGCCCCATACGCTTCGGGTATAGGATCGATTACATGTGCTATAATATTCATCCGTTCTAAATCTTCCAAATGCCTAGGGCATTAAGAGGGAAAAAGTACTAGAAGTGGATATGACTAAAATGATTAAGCAATTGTCAAGGACAATCTGAGGTTTACCAAAGATTGGTTACTCATGGACAGTTGGAAGTATAATGTTAATTTTGAAAGGACCATATTGACATATTCTGAAAGGAGGCAATTCTTATTCAGAAGCGATAGTCAAAATGGAATATGGAAATGTTTACATAGGTGGAAGTTATTCATTAAATCTGTGTAAGATTAGAAAAACTTAAAGCAGGAAGGATGTTCAAAGGAATGTACTTTGAATTTGAGACTTCGTTTCCATGGAATTAATCTCCATTGGAATACTCTATAATGTATTTTGACAAGTCTTTGTGACTTTGTGCATAGTCATTACAAGAGGATCAATGCATATTAGTTTAGAATCTAATAGATTTCGGTAAATAGTAGGAATTTGGAATTCTTACATTTACGATAAGGATCTGGATTGTGAAATGAGTACCATTGGAATCATGTTCAATTGGTCTATTTCACATAGTATGGATCATAGACAAACATAGTGTGCATACTTGGTGTATGGCATAACTATTGTTTGGACAAATATAGTGTGCATGCTTGGAGCATGGCATGACTATTGTTTTAATTCAAGTATCAGGTTGATCGAAACATTATACAATGAATAATGTGTAATCAATATGGGGTTTAAATAAAAGGACGTTTTATTTACTCTCAAAGGTGCTTGGGGCCATATAGGATTAGTATTATTCTTGTGTTTCACTTTGCATGTTTTGACTTCCCGAATAACTAGATTATTCAAACTCTCCACAGTCAGTCATATGTTGGAAGTAGATATGAATGAAGATTGTCATGAATTGGGTTTGTAGATGTCTAAGTGCTAGACATAGCAAATGGTTGCTACAACATTCATGAGTGCTCATAAGTTCTGAGTATTAGATTCAACCGACGCTCACTTGTATCACTTCATGGAAATTATCTCGAGTGATCGTGAGACGGTAATATCATATAAGTCTTCAAACCTAGAGATATGAGTTGTTGATTATGAGTTGGTTGTGCATTTATTGTACGAAAACGCATCGTTAACTCGATGTTATAAAACGTACCTTTGTGTATAATTCAACAAGTAGTAGAACAAGCATATGAGTCGAAGTTTATATGTTACTTTTAGTCCTTGGAGGATTAGAAGTGATATCTGGGCCCCTCGATGATTTTTTTTGACCTATGTACCGGGCCGGGTCATAACCAAATTGATGTGTTCAGTTTAGTTCTATGTCAAACAAATCGGAAATCGGGAAACAAACAGCTGGACAATAAGTATGACGTTGTTCCATGTATTTGTCCGGCTGATATCTAGAACATAGGATTATATGATCACTTATCTTAAATGGCGCATCATCATCTTAGTTTCGTGAGACTTTGAAAGAGCTACGATTGCTGGTCGGTTCTTGAAGTCACACATATAGTTATTAGACTTATCCAAGCCGGAGACTGTTGGATAAGTTGTCTAAGTCCAAAACTATATTTAGTATGTACTTGACTCGGTTTGGCATGGTCCATTTGGGTTGCATCGGCATCTCAATGATTGGATACACATAATGAGAAAAGGACACTTATGGTTTGTTAATATTATAAGTTCTAATATATTAATATGAAATCGTATTATTTAATTAGTATTGATCAAGAATTAATTTGGAATTAATTCTGTGATCAAAAAGAGACTAATTAAATATATGGGGATTGATTTGTAAATCATTCATTCTTATATAGTGGGCTTATGGTCCATGATTCACAAGATTGGGCTAGGACCCATTGGGTGCTCCATGGATGCTCCATGGAGGTTAAAACCCATTGATCATGGGGAAGTGAAAAGACATGCACATTAGGGTTTACATGGTATAACCCTATATGTGACACACTATATAAAGAACCTTATGGTAAGCAAAATCGGCTGCTAAGACAAGAATAAGGAGGGCTAGCCGATTTTGAGTGAAAGTGTTCTTCTCTCAAGTTATTCCAAGAGTTGTGGTATTGTGTGAAACATTTGAGGCATCATATTTGAGGTGCTAGGCTCACAAGGTCTGAAGGAATCCAAGCAACAACAAAGGTATGTCATTCTACTAGTTTTTTATATTACAAGTACCCCATGCCATGCTAGTTAGGATGAGAACCTTGGAAAATCAAATTTGCATGAATATTAGAGAAAACATAGATCCAAGGTTTCTAGGGTTGCATGTACACCATAGGAGTGTTAGAATGCTCAAAACCCATCCGTGTAGAGATGACCTTTGAGGTTTCTAGGGCTGACAACAAATTGTTTTGCTCAAAAATCAATTGAGGATCTTTGGCACAAAAACATTGTTAGGATCTTTATCAAGATTATCAAGATTGATTATCAAGATTAGAACAAGATTGCACAAGTGATTTACATAGAAAGCCCTTGATCATTGTTAGGATCTTTGGCACAAAAACATTGGGAGGTGGTAATGATCACCTGCCTTGTTAATTAGTATTGATTGAAAGATGGATTATAGCAATTAAAGTAAGAAAACGAGTACAAGTATTGCAGTGAGTCTAGGAGTGTATAGTGTGCGAAGTACATGTGTATTTATAGTCAAGTCTAACTAACAATAGATATGATAACTCGAGGATTGTCTCGAATTAATATGAACACGTTGGCTTGATTTCGTATTTTCAGGTCTTTTGCCTGGTAAAAGCTTTTCTTCGTTATGAATTAGTCTTGTGTTGACTATTTCTACACATGTGAGAAAAGGACCAAGAATATGTACGTTAGAAATGTTAGGAATAATAGTAATGGTAACGGTCAGGATCCTGAAAATTCTTGAAGATCCGCGATCCTGCATAGTATTAAGGATCTTGCCTAACACCCGACGATCTTCACTGTCCCCCATAGGGTAGGCATCTTGATGCACTGGTGGTACGTCGATGGGACTGCTTTCATGTCATGGATCCATGGTTTACCTACATAACATTATAGGAAGACAAATCATCAATAACAAAAAAACGTTCCATGGAATTTACTCCTTCAATGTAGATGGGTAGCTTGATTTCTCCAATGGTGTGCGATTTTCACCACAGAATCCTATCAGGACCGAGGATCTTTTGATTATTTCGGCTTCTGGGATGTTCTTCCTGGTTAGATCATTTAAAAGTATTATGTTCACTGAGGATCCTCAGTCTACCAGGATCCTTCTGATTAAGTGATTGGCGATATATAGAGTAATCACCAACCTATCATGGTGAGGATCCTGGATGTTTTCTGTATCTTGTTCGTTGAAGATGATCTCCTTGTTGTTTGTTATCAATGTGTTCTTTTGGGGTCTTTCTTCCTTTTAAGTTTTGGACACTTTAGAGTGCCATTTAGCTGTAGAATAAGAAGTTCCACAGATGTCAGATCCTCCAAAAATAACATTTATTACCTTGGAGTATGAGCGAGGGAGTCCTGGCTTTTCCAGGATCTTCGTAGAGTCTTATTCTTTTTCCCTGAATCTTTCTTTTCTCCTTCCTAGGATCTCTATGAGATATCCCTTGCTCAGGAGGTAACTAATCTCCTCCTGGGGACTATGTAGTCCTCGATGTTGTGACCGACATCATCGTGATACGCACACCACTCAGATTTGTCTTTCCAGCCGTTTGACTTCTCTCCATTTCTAGGCCATCTTGCTTTGTCACCAAGATCATGCATGGTGAATATTAGACCTGAAACATCCACATAAAAGAAATAATCAGTAATCTTGGGGAATTCATCTTCTTCCCCTTCATCATCAAGAGCATTGACTCTATGGTGATCAGGTTTTAGAATATGGTTTGAACTTGTAGGATCTTTGGGACGAGGATTCGGCCTTCCTATTAGGGTTTTCATTAGGACTTGGTGTGCTGCCTTTCTTTTGTATTTTTTTATCTTCTTCTAATTTGACAAATCTAAGTGCTCTACTCCTAAATTCATTCATTCACTTTCTTGGAGTCATTACAAGGTCTTCGTAGAATGGAGAATCCTTCTTTAGGCCCATCTTAAAGGCCTCTACGGAAGTGTCCATGTCGATGTTTGGTATGTTTAGAGGATCCCTGCCAAACATGCTTACAAATTCCCATAAGGATTCTTTAGGATCCTAAACTACCCGATAGAGATCGCTAGTGATCCTTTCGAATATTCTACTGCAAGAAAACTGATTGTTGAAAAGAATAACTAAATTATCAAAAGAGGTAATAAAGTACGGAGGAATATTAAGAATTCATTTTAAGGTTGATCCTCTAAGAGTCATTCTAAAGCCCTTGCATAAACAAGCTTCTTTTAAGTGTGGCGGAATGGGAATGATCTCCATTCTCTCTCTATATTGTGCAATATGTTGTTAGGGATTCGTGTTTCCATCGTAAGGCTTCATGCTAGGATTTTAAAGTGCTTTGGAACTTCGGTGTTGGCTATTGAGGGGATAAATCTCGAGATACTTACTAGTGGGGGATGCTTTCAGTATAGGTTGGACCACCCCTGGTATGCTTGAGATCGTCTATCTTAATTTTTGGAGTTCTTTGGCCATGACTGGACTAATTCCTACATTAAGATCCATAGAGTTAGTATTAATAGTGTTATTATTAAAGAATTAACTGATATTTCTTTTATTAGGGGTATTGAAGGTCTCATCAAGATCTTGGGTCATAGGAGTTTGGATGCTTGGGATCGCTCCCTCAGTAGGGATAGAAATGGATGTTGGAATTGTTGATTCGATACGTTTTCATAGGGATCTTGTGTTGTTGAAGTTAAGGATCCTTGGTTGCAAGATTAAGGGTGTTGCCTCATGGGGTTTACATATATCTACCCTTATCCTTTCCACTTCCTTAAGCAGTGTTCCGTTGTCTTCCTATTGTTGAGCCACCTGTTACGTCAACATCTTCATCATGGAGAAGAGATCGTTATTAGAGACTGAGGCAGGAGGATCTTGGGATCCTAGGGATCCTTGAATGACCGGAGGGGTGTTCTTCTTCGGCACATCAGAATTTTTCCTTTCACTAGGGAGTCCTCTTAGAGGAGGTGGAACATGTTTCAGAGGAACAAAGGGAACGTAGGAAGAAGAAATGGTCGGTTATGTAGACATGATTTTCGAGGAAAATAAACACCACAGCCTCACGGTGGGCGCCAAATTGTTTGATCAAAAACAATCAAATGAATATCAACCAAAGGGAATAAGAGGATGTGGTACTATAGTTCAAGTGATTATCGAATTGAGAACAAAATTGCATAAGTGGTTTACAAGGAAAGCCCTTGATCCTTTGTAGGATCTTCAACACAAAACCTTGGGAGGTGATAATGATCACCTGCCTTGTTTAATTGTATTGATGGAAATGTGAATTACAGAGATGGAAGTATGTAAACGAGTACAAGTGTTGCAGTAAGTCTAGTCGTGTGTAGTGTGCATAGTGTTGGATTAGGTGTCTAAGTCAATAACTAAATTAGTATATAATTGAATTATTAGCAAAGTCCTTTTGGGTTTCCCTCAAACCTAGTAATAGAAAAGGATGACTTTTAGAGAGAGAAACTGATTTATTATTTTATTATATGATTAATAAATTAATTAGAAATCAAAATAAATAATTTATTAATGTTTTTGAAAATAATGTATTAATTAGAAATAGTATTTTTTTTTAACTAAAATTAATTTGAAATTAATTAGAATTAATTTTTGGATTAATTGGAATAACTAAAAGTGGAAGGACTAAAGGTGACAATGTTCAAAACTTGAACATTGACCAATTCTAGAACCTCCCTAAGAGGGGAACGAATTTTAGAAAGTTTCCTAGGATTTCCTTGGGCATTAAGGGAGCCTTGGATGCCTTAGGGAGGAAGTAAAGGGATTAGGGCTTATCTTAGGAAACTACCTTATCCTTTGCTCTCTTGATCACTGTGACAACCCGGAACTTTTATCTCGCACACTTAGTCAATTCAATCAAAGTTAAACATGTTTTGTTGACTTCTGGCACTGTTTGAGGGTTCGTTTAAGAGATTGTAAGCTCGAGTATGACCAAGGTTGAGTTTAGGAACGAGTCAGCAAGCCATAGAGTGACAAAATCAGGCCATACACACCCTTAGGGGGAGTGTACGGCCGTACACATGGGTGTGCGGCCGCACACTCACCTCTTGGCCGCACACTCCCTTCTAGGCAGCACACCCACCTATATAAAGGGTAGAACCCTTTCCTTTCATTCCTTTAACAACCTGGCAGCACACAACACCTTTTCTCTCAAGACTCTTCAACCGCAAACCCTCCCAAGGCTTCAAAAATGTGAGTAATCCATCCCTTAGCTTGTTGTACTTGATAAACCACTTCATCTAAGCCTTGATTCATCAAGTTTCATCATGTTCTTCATCCCTTGACGGAGTGCGGCCGCACACCTTCATAAGGTTGGCCGCACACTCCTAAAACAACCTCCAAAGTGAGAGTTTGACTTCCATATTCGAGATAAACATGCCCCTAGCCTTGTTGTACCTTGGAAATGGCATTTTTGGACATCTTGTGTGGGGTGCACGACCGCACACATCTGTGTACGGCCGCACACACACTTGTGCGGCAGCACACTCCAAGTGTGCGGTAGCACACCCAAGTGTGCGACCACACACTCACCTTTGGACCACAAACACATTTCTAGGACCCCTAACTTGCACTACAACGGAGAATAGACCTAGGACACTTCATGGATTGCAAGTATGGACCTTGAAACACCCCAACAACACCTTCCATTATGGGTGTATGGCCGCACACCCCTTGGGCCGCACACCCATGGCCGCACACACCTTGAAGGTGGCCATACACTCCTCTCATGCAATCCTTTAAGGTTCTAACACTTAGTGCGAGTAGTCCCAAGTTCTTAGAGTGGTTCTTCGTCACATCTAGTGGTGAAATACCTTCATTTGACTGCGTTATGTGTCATTACATGTTAATTAGGATCAAAGCGTGTTCAAGGCTTCACTTGAACATTCAGCATTTCGTGTCGATCCTTCATTCAAATCACCCGAGGTGAGTTCATACCCCTACGTTTTTCCGAGTTTTCATGTTTTCAGGGGGAATACAAGCAAAAGTACAAGGAAACTTGTACTCAAAATATATTATTTTGTTTAAGATAATTATACCTTCAGTATGCTTTTAATACGGAAAAACAGTTTTAATAAACTATTTAGAAATCAACTCGTAGAAACAGTTTTCAAAACTAGATCAATGAACTTGTGAATCATGTAGTAAAATGTATTATTTTATAAAGGATTCATGCAAATCATAAACAGGATTTTTAGTATTATTACTTGTAAATTTGTTAGGCTAAGTTTAAGACACGTCCTTGGTAACACTCCCACAGAATCAGAGTGTAGGACTAGCACTTGTGACCAGAGTCTCTTGTAGGGAGAGCGTAACTGTTGTGTATAGATCTATACGGGACTGACAATCCCGCACCTCACTACTAGCTACAGTCGGACCAGCAGGTGTGCGGGTGACAAAGTCATTAAGGATATCGACCGTTGCGGGCCTTATCCAGTCAGTTATGGTCATGAAACTCAAAACCTAGGTAATAGGAAT
Source organism: Lactuca virosa (assembly GCF_052849685.1). NCBI lineage: Eukaryota > Viridiplantae > Streptophyta > Magnoliopsida > Asterales > Asteraceae > Lactuca > Lactuca virosa. The sequence goes on along the minus strand of NC_136432.1, from coordinate 162,259,234 downwards.
TTACTTTTGTAATAATGAATCAAATGAACTAACCTCAAAGTAATAACCGATAGATTACTGGAGGGTATTAATAATACCTTCAGGACTTAGTTCACCACGGTTTTCTTTATTTAGTTTTATTTATGTAATAAGGCTAATATACCTCTCTGGGTGTAACCAGGGTTTTTTTAAAAGAAAACTGCTTTTCGAGTATGGTAGATACTTGCACACCTCGGTTTAGAACGGAGAATCAATCATCAACCTTTAGGGAAAATATAGGACTTTCCCGGGATACCCCGGCTATTCAAAAACAGATTGTTTGACATGTAATCAATGGATATTCATATTCCTTCCACGACTCCTTGGATTGTACATATCTTGTATGAATCATGAAGTCATGGAAGGAATGGATTTTCAAACACGTTTTTCCATAAGAAAATATAGGATTTTCTTGAGGAGCACTTTTCAAAAGGATTCAAAGAACTCTTTTCCACCAAAACTAAATGCTTATGAACTCACCAGCTTTATGCTGATATTCTTTCAAAACTGCTTGTATTCTCATGGAATTAGTAGACAGGTACTTCCAGGAGTTCGGAGAAGTCGAAGTGTTAGAGTCGCGTCTTTCCATTTTACCTTTGATATGAACAAAACTATGTATTAAACAATGTATTCAATGTCTGGTTGTGTTTACTATGCTTGCTATGATACAATTGTTGTGATACTACGCATGACGTCAATCACCCCCGAACGTTTCCGCCGTTCCGGTTTGGGGGTGTGACAATCACCTATATAAACCCTGGATGGGGTTCCAAATTCCGGCCATCCATCCATTCTCACAAATCACGTATATAAACCATGGATGCCTTAGGGAGAAAGTAAAGGGATTAGGGCCTATCTCCTATTTCTTTAAGCCTCCTTGTTGCTAGGTTTGGGTGTGAACTGTAGCACCCCATTTTTTTCAAACTTTAAAAAGCTAAGGTTTTAAAAACAATCGGGTGTTAAGCCACATTTAACAAAAACTTGTTCCACAAAAACATTTACAAATTTAAAACATTGGGTATTACCACTAATCATTAACAAGTTCCACTCTATTCTTTATCAATTGACATCTAACTTCCATCTATCATCCTCTCTCCTTAAGTGTAACCTGAGATACATAGCAATAAAAAGAGATGCGTAAGACAATAATGTATGTTGAGCTACGTGGGTTTGAGGCCCAAAACATTTATCTGATTTTCATGAAAAACGTTTCATCTTTGCAAAACATAATTTTCGACCATAATCAGTTTCAATCACTTTCACGTAAAACTCATTTAGTACACATCATAAATATCATTTCAATTCATTTCTTTTCATTACATATCTTATCATTTCATTTCAAAAGACATCTTTCCATACTCCATTTTATTTTATAATTAAGGGCTAATTCTGGTATTAAACTGTTGCCATTTTTATACATAGGGTCTACGTCCAATAAAGGAACCACTCCTAAGTCTAGACCAAGGTGGAAAGAACAAATCAATCCGCCAAGGCATCATTTCCATTAGGAGATCTATCTCGCGAAGGGGAGGCGCCACCCCGATTGACTCCTCTAGTGCCTCTTATCAGGTATCATGGATCGGATAGTTTTCATTTCATTACTTTCCAATTATTTTCATTACATTCCATTCCTTTCCATTACTTTCCATTTCTTGTCATTACTTTCCATGATTTGCATATTTCATATGTGAATATCAAAATACTCATTTCAAACACGTTATCATAATATTTGTTCTTTCAAAACATTATTTACTTTCAAAGCATTCTTACTTTCAAGGCATTCTTTCAAAACATTCTTTTCAAAAACATTTAACACTTTTATTTCAAAATATTTCATATATCAAAGCATTGCGTTTCATTATCAACATTTCATTTTTCCATGTACCCCAATGTGGGAAAATGCCAACACGTACTCACATCAATCACATGTAGCTTAGCTAATGCTCTTCTAGTTCATTTCCCTAGAGCAATCCTCTTCAAACACTACCTACACCATAAATGGACATAAGTCATTAAAATGACCAAAATACCCCTCAAGGGTTCCATTAATAAATTTTATTGCTTTAAACTTATCCTCGTGAAAAAATATGAATGTAGGTCAAAATTGTGCGTAAATATGAGTCCGTATACAAAAGTTATGAAGAAAACAAGAAATCTCCAATCAGAGACTTCCACGGGCCGTGGAAATTAAATCATGAATTTCCATGGGACGTGTTTTCATATCTGGACACACCCAAAACTCGATTTTTCTCAAAATAACACCTTACTTTTCATAGTTCTTGAAGACCCTTTTCCAAATCACTTTGTATCATTTATTTAGATTCTCACACATGATTAGGAGTTGTTCTACCATCCAAAAACACTCTACTTAATTCATCAAGTGCTCATTGAAACCTTTAAGATCATGATGATCCTTATACTTTAAATGAAGGGTTAGTTAGTCCATTCTATACTTGAATATTCCAAAGTCCACAAACTTGTTCTCAACGTGTTGAACACTCAAATGAAAGTTGTCAAGCCCATAAAACCATAATAAATCTCATTGTAAGTGTTTAATTTAGCCATGGAATCCTCAATTCCATCATTATACTCTAATTCTTATAAACACTCTATTGAAAGGGTTAAGAGCTCAAATTGATCAATAACATTCTTCAACCTATAAGACTCATTCTCAAATCATATATTGCATCACTCGGTGTTGTCTAATGGATAAAACATGTTATAACACACTCTAATCCCATACCAAGCACCTAACAACAAATGGATTGTTTAATTCCATAATTAATTCCCAAAATGCCCTTGTGGCTAAATACTCCATAAATTAAACTAGATATCATTCATATCTCCATGTTTTTGCATTCAAATCATGTTATTAGTGTCAACTCATGCTTATGAGAATCATATACTCATCAAATTCTCACATACAAATAATTCCATTGTTTTCATCATCATTTCCCCTAAAATCATACTCAAATCCAAGTTTATACTTGATTCTAACATCATGGATGAATTTGAGCATTTTAATCGGATTTATTGCTATCAGATATCATCTAGGTCATACAATCCAATATCATTTCATCATCAATTGTAATATCCCCAATTTGGGTTTCTAGGGTTCATGGAGCTTTTACCCAAATCATCAAATCCATCAATACAATGAGTGGATTGAGATTAGAACCATGGTAAGCACTGAAGGGAGGTTAGAAAACAAAACCCTAATCCTAATAAGAAGTTAAAAAGGAAATTGGGGTTTTCTCCAAACTTTAAACTCGAAAATTAGGGGCAATAGAGAAGAGATTATACCTTGCAAGCTTTTGATTCATCTTTCCTTTGGCTTGAATGCTAAAATCTTGATTTGAATCAATTTTTGGTTGCACAAATGAAGATAAATGATCATGGAAAACCATTCTCCTTTCAATACACGTTTTTTATGAATGAGGAAGATGAGAATGCATCATATTTTCCCAAACATTTACCATTTGGTCCCCCAAGTTTACCCATTTTGTTAATTTCCACCATAAACTCATATTTTGTAATTTTTAACTTAAATATGAACATAATAAGCCCTTTTCCATCCATTATGTGGATTTTTTAGTCCACTCATTAACTAGCTTTTAACTTTCCCAACATGCTACTTTTGGTCCCTTATTGCAAAAGCTCTTTCAAAATAACTCCAAACTAACTTAGAAGCTTCATTTAATTTCCGAAATAGTCCCTCTCCATCCTAATCTTCAAACATTAGTCCAAGTTATTAATTTAGTCAAAAATCTAGTCAAACCTAAGTTTCACTCGATTGTCACAAATGACCCTTTAGTTTTTAAGATGTTATAAAATTCACTTCAAACATTCTAATCTCCATATAACTAATGACATCATCATTCCTTGATGATTTAACTATATAAATCATATTTTATTTAACTACTTTATTTAAGCTAGGGTTGAGTGTGAACCATCAGAGGCACGAGATTTCTGGTGCTAACTTCTATGCGACTACAAGAAGGATTTGATTTGATTATCTACTAACGTAATCAAAAGGTATGTTTTACTAAACCATTTTATTATTTTCGAAAATCCTAGGGTTCTCGTAGGGTTCTTGATATTCAATTGGTTATTGCATTCAATAGTGAAATCTAGATCCTTAGGGTGTATGCGAACTTAGGGTTTTTGTTTTTCTACCAAAAATATATTTTTTGTAACATATAAACCTTTTAGTGGTATCAGAGCGTAAGTTTTCAATTGATTTGCATAATAGATGAATAGATCATGATTAGGGTTTATATAAATTAAACCCTAATGGATGTAAATTTCGACTTGGGCTAGGGTTCTTGAAACCCTAGCCTCCACCCCTGTTTTTGAAATTTCTAGGGTTTCCTTATTTGATAATTATTGATTTTAAATTGTTTAAAATATGATAATTAAATTAAATTGGATAACCATTATCCCTTGTTTTTTTAGAAATCTAGTTGGATGGGGATTAGAATTAAATTTAAATTATTTGATTAATAGTTAATGGTAAATAATTAATTAACTCTCCATGATTTAAATTAATTTAATTAATTGTTAATCAAAGGATAAAGATTAAATCTTAATTGGTTTATTTATATTAAATTAATTCTTTAATTTCTAGAATTTAAATTAAACCTAGTGTTTTAGAAAAGTTTTAAAATACACCTTATACTATATATATACATATATATATATATATATATATATATATATATATATATATATATATATATATATATATATAATTAAAAGTTTAATATATACTATATGTATAAGGAAAAGTCAATCAAATCAATGGTAGGCCTCATTCACGAAGCCATACTATAAGGTGAGTTTAAGGAAGCGACCTATAAAATGACCATCATTGGGTATCCATTCTTACCCACCACTCTCTTGCATGGTGGAGGGTCGTTAGCCGAGCGGGTTTGATAGTAAATAATCTCATTAATAAGTATAATGCTATAACAGTAACTAAACTATTTTATAAAATCGCACTCTTAGTTACTTTAGGAAAAATGTGAAAAGTATGTTAATCCATAAAATTGCACATTATACTTTATAGTAGTTAGTGGAGCGCATGTGGTTCACCGGCACACTAATAGTGACTATAAAGAGTAATAATGGGCATCTTGAAAATTATCATTGATTAATGGAGTGTATGTGGTTAACCGACACATTAATATGAGATGATAAACGACATCGAGAGTGCCAAGCATATTTGTATGATTATTCACATCTTGTTTATGATCCTCAGTATCCCAATCACAAGTAGAAGAGCATATTTTGATATTAAACACGTCATTGATAGATTCTATGAATCTCAAAAGATCTAGGAATTTCATAGTTCGAAATTATTAAATTGCTTTTACCTTCCTTCATAAATTCACAATAAGATTAACACATCCCTCTTCTTAGTTGTGAATTGTTATTTTGGATCGTAGCCTTAATTATTTATTATGGGTTAAAATATTAAGGATTATTGTCGTCTAACTAAAAAGTATTCTTTTCTCTATTGATGTCTACTCTTGGTGATGCTTCTCGCCCTTCGTCGTCTACCCAAAACTCGGGTTTCTCCCTATTCTCGATCGTGTCCAAGGTGACCTTTGATGGAACCTGATGGTTTTTGAGCATTCTAACACTCCTATGGTGTACATGCAACCCTAGAAACCTTGGATCTATGTTCTCATTAATATACATGCAAATTTGATTTTCCAAGGTTCTCAACCTAACTAGCATGTTATGGGGTACTTGTAATATAAAAATCTTAGTAGAATAACATACCTTTTCTTGTGGTTGATTGCTAGGAGTCTTGAGAGCCTAGCACCAATAATGTGGATGCCTCAAGTGGAATCACAAATCACCAAAACAACTTGGAAAGCTTGAGAGAATATGAAGCACTTATAGAAATCGGCCCACCCTTTGTTCTCACACACTAGTCCCATTTCATGTGCCAAAGAATTCTTTATATAGTGTGGTGGATTAGGGTTACATCCATGTAAACCCTAATACCCATGACCTTTCATTTCCATAGGATCCATGGGTTAAAAACTCCATGGACTATCCATGCAAGCTTAGCCCATCCTAAATAAACATTGGCCCATTCTATATATATAAGAGTCCATATTTTAATTAGTCTCTTTTTGATCACCAAATTAATTCCAAAATAATTCTTGATCAATACTAATTAAATAATATGATTTCATATTAATATATTATAACTTATAATATATTAATAAATCATAAATATACTATTCTCAAAAGATTATCCATGCAAATGGTTTCGGTGAAGTGCAACCCAACTGGACCATGCCGGGTCGGGTCAAGTATATACCAACTATAGTCACGGACTTAGACATCTTATCCAACAGTGTCCCACTTGGATAAGTGTGATAACTATAGTTGCAAGTATGACTTCAGGAACCAACCAACAATCATAGCTCTTAAAAATCTGTTGAACTATGAAGTGCCATTTTAGATAAGTGATCACATAATCCTATGTTCAAGATATCATCCGAACAAATACATTGAACAACGTTGTACTTATTGTCCAACAGTTTGTTTCCTGATTTCCGATTTGTTTGACATAGAACTAAATTGAACACATCAATTAGGTTCTGACCGGGCCCGGTACATAGGTCAAAACAAAATCATCGAGGGGCCCAGATATCGCTTTTAATCCTTCAAGGACTTAAAGGAACATATAAACTTTGACTCATATGCTTGTACTAACTACTTGTTGAATCATACATAAAAGCACATTTTATAACATCAAGTTACTGATGCGTTTTCGTACAATCAATGTACAATCAACTCATAGTTAACTACTCTATCCTTGTCACCGCTCCCGTAAGTAGTCCTTCATTAGAATAATTAATAATACTTTTTATTTATAGGCTAAGGGTTATACCTAAACCTAATAGAGTAAGTCCTAAACTACAGACGTGCTTTCCTAAGAAAGTACTAGTTCACTATAGTTAATAGCTCTGATTCCAATTTCTGTCACACCCCCAGCCATCGGCGGAAACACCGGGTAGTGTAATGTTATTCTTCGTATCACAGTTATATAACATACATTGAACAGTACTAAAGAAAATACATACCTTTATTGATAACTGAAAGTTACATAACTGTTTTTCTAGGACCTATTACATAATATCCGACTTTGGCATACTTCTTAATGAACAGAAAGGTAATAGTAAAACTTCTTCTGTTCGAATACATACTAGCTTTTCAAGTTCCTGAAAACACATGCATTTTAAAATACGTCAACATAAAGTTGGTGAGTCCACAGGTTTTGACTCCATAAAATAATACATTTTCCACATTCAAAAGTATAGTTTTGAAAGTATCATTTTGACTCTCCAACATTTAGTATGTATATTAGGTATAATATTTTACTTATCAATTAAGTATTATACCTAAACATTCCTTAATCCTAAGGTATAAGTAGGGGGAAACTTATACTTAACATTAATACTTGTATACGACAAAGTATAATGTTTCTAACAATTTGCTACCATGAGCCTGTAAACGCTGCTATGACATAATACCTCTGATAGAACACACTCATGATTTACCATGAGAAACAAACACACTCATGATTTACCATGAGAAACAGCACCATACGGTTCATCGACGCCGGAACAATAACAATTAAAAGGATAGTTCATCACTTGCTTTTGGTTGACTGTAGCTAACAGTCACAATTGGGGTGGTCAACCCGTATACTAATTATACACGACTTCCTCGCTCACACGGGATTAACGGTTATAGTTCAGAGGATTTCCGCTAAGATCCCCAATCTTAGTTGATGAATACAATTTGTCACACCCCGAAACCAGAATGGCGGAAACATTCGGGGGCGGATGACTTCACGTAGTATCATAACAGTTGAATATTGTAAAGAAAGTAAACACAACCATCATAAATATAATAAAAACTTACATTGTTGCGTGTAATACATGTTTCAAAAGAATATTACAAATATGATGACTTAAAATGTTTTGATAATAGACGCCTTAGCGTTCCTTCTCCAAAATCTGATGGTTACCTGTATTACTAATTCCCTGAGAAATACAAGTAGTTTTGAAAAAAATGTCAACAACTAAGTTGGTGAGTTCATAAGCGTTTTTGTACTGAAATTTGTATGTCCTTTAGTAAAAATAACTGAACGTCTTTTCCAGAAAATCCAATATTTTCTACATATAGTTTGAAAAAGATTCCAAAGGCTGGAGTACAATGGTGTCTTTCGTGCTCGAATAGTGATAGTGTATTTATACTCAAATAATGTATTTACTGAATGTATCAAAAGTCTCGTAAATCAAACTTATTTTAAATACTTCCGTGTGAGTTTTATAACCATGCTATTGACCCAGACTGCCTGTAACAACGTTCTTCAGGCGTTGTAGTGTTATGACGTTTGTCACCCCAGACCTGCCGGTCTAACTATAGCTAACAGTTTAGGTGCGGGATTGTCAATCCCGTATAGATCTATACACAAGTATCACGCTCTCCCTCCAAGAGATTATGGTTTATAATACAGGACTTGAAATACGTACTTGAGAGTACGTTGAAGCTGAATGTCTCACAACTCTTAGTATTCAATGTATTTACGAAAAGAAAAGTCTATATTTTGTGTAGATGAAAGTATTTCATTTTCACAATGTTTACGTAAAGATGTAATGAATAACCCGCAAACTATACCCATTATAGTTTTTCCAAAAGTGTGTTCCATTTGGCGATAAAAACTCGTGAAAAAGTAGGGGTATGAACTCACCTGGAAAGTATGATGATTCGAAGAAAACGAGATTTTTCCTCGGGTGGCACCTCGACCGGAAAGTGATGAGATTCTCGGGAATCTCGGGGCTTCGGACCTTCGTCGGGGCTGAGGTATGAAACCGGGAAGTCGGGATCGTCTCGGGATGCTAAATGTGGAGTAAGAATGAGAGAGAAGGAGGAAATGGGCAAGGAAAGTCGGAGGTCTCACATCCTATTTATAGGTGAGGAACACTGCCCTCGTCCGCGGGGCATACTCCGAAGTACGCGGGGCGTACCTCGTACGCTGGGCGTACCCTCGTACGCGGGGCGTACGTCAGCGATGATGTCACGGTCTCCGGTCTTCGGATGGGATGGCAGTAGAGTGGTAGGGGCGACGTGGCCGATCCGAGGCCCTCCATTCAGTACGCTGGGCGTACTCCTTCGGATAAGCTTCGTAATGCGTGCCAAAACTTCAAAAATGCGTAACTTTCGCATACGAGCTCCGTTCTTGACGTTCTTTATATCCACGCGAAGGTGAGAAAATACTCTACAACTTTCATTTAGACTTCGTCGTCAAATTTTGATATTATTTTTAATTATATTTTATTTAATAGGCCGGGACACGATAATTCCGTTAAAAGTCCATAACTTCTTTATCCGACGTCCGTTTTCGTCTGTCTTTTTATCATTGTGCTATTATTGTAGAGACCTTGAACTCTTGTTTAGGTTGCGTCGGCTAAAAATCGCTCGATCTTTATTCCGAATTTTTAGCTGTCTACCGCTGTTCCGAAACTTAGAAAAATCATAACTCCTCATACGAAGTCAGATTTGGGCGTTCTTTTTATGCGTGCTCACGGTTTAATGAAATCTACGACTTTCATCTAGATACCTAAGGCTAAAAAGTATTTTATCGAAGTTTCACTTTTTACGTTTAGCAGTGTTTTACTAGGTGTGTCGTGGATTTTCGATTGGTCATAACTCCTTCGTTATAACTCGGATTTGAGTGTTCTTTATGTTTTTGGAAACCTTGGCACGATATCTAACACTTTGAGTATCCCAATTTAGATTTTTGAACACTTCATTTTTTATGCTATTTTTGTTGATTCCAAACAGTTTATTACATTTGACTTTTTGAATGTTACATTGACTTAAAAATATCGGGTTGTTACATCATCCCCCTGTTAGAGGGAATTTCGTCCCGAAATTTAATCTAAGACAGAGTTTATGGATTAGGAAAAAGATGTGGGTACTTTTGTCTCATCTGATCCTCGCGTTCCCAGGTGTATTCAGGTCCTCGCTTGGCGTTCCAACGGACCTTCACAATGGGTATGCGGCTTTGTTTAGTCCTTTCAATTTCCCGATCCATGATCTCTACTGGTTCTTCTACGAATTGGAGATTCTCGTTGATTTCAATTTCGTCCAGAGGGATAACGAGGGTCTCATCGGACAAGCACTTCTTTAGGTTTGATACGTGAAAGGTAGGGTGCACATTATTGAGTTCCTGCGGTAATCGAAGTTTGTATGCCACTGGGCCGATCCTGACAAGGATCTCGAATGGTCCGATATACCTTGGGTTTAGTTCCCATGCTTTCCGAAACGTATTAATCCCTTCCAGGGTGAGACTTTTAGTAGTACCCGGTCCCCAACCTGGAATTCTAAGGGTTTCCTTCTTTTATCCGCATAACTCTTTTGTTCTGTCTCTTGAAGTCTTCAATCGCTCCCGAATTTGAACAATCTTCTCCGTAGTTTCCCTTATGATTTCTGGTCCAGTGAGAGTGCTGTCGGTTGCTTCTCCTCTTGCTAGTTGTGTGTCACCCACTTCAGCCCAGCACATAGGTGATCTACACTTACGGCCGTAGAGGGCTTCGAATGGGGCAACTTTGATGCTAGTGTGATAGCTATTGTTGTACGAGAATTCGACCAATGGTAAATGGGTGTCCCACGCCTTACCAAAATCGATCACACAAGCTCTTAGCATATCTTCTAAGGTTTGTATTGTTCTCTCACTCTGGCCGTCGGTCTGTGGGTGATAAGCGATACTCATGTCTAACCTCGTTCCTAGAGACTTTTGTAGCGACTGCCAGAACCTCGAGGTGAATCTACTATCCCGGTCCGAGATAATGGATATTGGTACACCATGTAGTCGTACAATCTCTCTGATGTATGTTCTGGTTAGCTTTTCCAGTTTATCTGTTTCTTTGATTGGTAGGAAGTGCGCGGATTTGGTTAACCTGTCGACGATCACCCAGATGGTGTCGAGTCCGCTTGTCGTCTTGGGTAACTTGGTTATGAAGTCCATGGTTATCCGCTCCCACTTCCATTCGGGTACTTCCGGTTGTTGCAACAATCCCGAGGGCTTTTGGTGTTCCACCTTGACCTTGGCGCAAGTCAGACATTTGCCTACATAGGTAGCAATTTTTGGCTTTCATGTTCGGCCACCAATACAATTTCTTGAGGTCTAGATACATCTTATCTGAACCGGGATGTATGGAGTATCGTGTCTTATGGGCTTCATCCATGACCATATCTCTAAATCCGCCAAACTTCGGCGTCTAGATCTGATTCGCGAAGTAACGAACTTCGTCCTCCTTGACTTCAAAATTTTTATCCATTCCTCTTAAGGCTTCACTTGCCACATTTTTGGATTTCAAGGCTTCTATTTGGGCTTCCTTGATTTGTGTGGACAGGTGTGAATGGATAGTCATGGTTAAGGATTTCACTTAGCGGCCCGAGTATTCCTTCCGGCTGAGGGCATCAGCTACTACGTTAGCTTTCCCGGGATGATAACGAATTTCGCATTCGTAATCGTTTAGTAGTTCTACCCACCGTCTTTGTCTCATGTTGAGTTCCTTTTGATTGATGATGTGTTGAAGGCTTTTATGATCGGTGAAGATTTTACATTTTGTGCCGTAAAGATAGTGCCTCCAGATCTTTAGAGCGAAAACGACGGCTCCTAGTTCGAGATCGTGCGTGGTGTAGTTTACCTCGTGCGTCTTCAGTTGTCTTGAGGCGTAGCCGATGACCTTTCCTCGCTGCATTAGGACACATCCAAGTCCCTAATTTGACGCATCACAGTAGACCACAAAGTCTTTTGTTCCTTCTGGCAAGGATAATATAGGTGCGCTGCACAGAGCTCGCTTCAGTGTTTGGAACGCAGTGTCTTGTTTTTCTCCCCAATTGAAGGTTACTCCCTTCTGAGTCAGGGTGGTAAGTGGTTTAGCAATCTTCGAAAAGTTTTGTATGAACCTTCGGTAGTACCCAGCAAGGCCTAAGATTTGCCGGATTTCCGTTGGAGTCCTTGGAGTTGTCCAGTTCTCGATTGCCTTGATTTTGGAAGGGTCCACGTGTATCCGCTCCTTGCTGACCACGTGACCTAGGAAATCTACTTTCCGAATCCAAAATTCGCACTTTGAAAATTTTGCTTATAGCTTCTCTGTCCTTAATGTTTCCAAGACCTGTCGGAGATGTTGGCTATGTTCCTCCTTGCTCCTTGAATAGATGAGTATATCATCTATGAACACGATCACAAATTTATCCAGGAAAGGACGACATACTCGGTTCATCAAGTCCATGAACACCGCCGGTGCATTTGTCAATCCAAAGGGCATCACTACAAACTCGTAGTGACAATAGCGAGTTCGGAATGCCGTTTTGGGAATGTCTCCTTCCAAGACTCGTAGCTGGTGATACCCAGATCTTAAATCGATCTTTGAGAAGTAGCTCGATCCTTGTAGTTGGTCGAACATATCGTCTATGCGCGGTAAGGGATATCGGTTCTTGATCGTGAGTTTATTCAGTTCCCGGTAATCGATGCACATGCGGAAAGATCCGTCCTTCTTCTTTACGAACAGGATCGGTGTTCCCCATGGTGAGAAGCTTGGTCTAATAAATCCTTTGCTTAGAAGTTCGTTCAATTGGCTAGATAATTCCTGCATTTCTGCCGGTGCTAGATGGTACGACGATTTTGCTACTGGGGTAGCTCCGGGAATCAACTCGATCCTGAACTCGACTTGACGTTCTGGTGGGACTCCTGGAAGATCTTCAGGGAAAATGTCTGGGAAATTGCAGACTTCCGGAATGTCTTTAATGTCTTTCACTTCTCATTTCTTGTCTATCACGTGGGCTAGAAAGGCACGATATTCTTTGCGAAGGTATTTCCGGGCTTTGACGCAAGAGATGATTTGTAAATTTGTACTGGGTTTGTCCCCATAAATGATAAGAGTTTCGCCGCTTGGCAGATCGAGGCAAACGGCCCTTTCGTGACAAAGTATATCGGCATGGTGAAGGCTTAACCAGTCCATACCGATGATGACATCAAAACTTCTTATAGTAATTGGCATAAGATCGATTTAGAATGAGTGTTCGTTTAAATTTAACGTACAACCTATGTACATATCGTTTGCGCTTTCCGTTTTACCGTTTGCCATTTCTACTGTGAATATTTTATTGAGTGCTTGAGGTTTTTGATTAAGTAAATGTTTGAATTTATGACTCACGAAACTTCTCTCCGCACCACAGTCAAAGAGTATGCATGCATAAATGTCGTTGACGAGAAACGTACCCGTAACCACCATGGGATCGGCTATTGCCTCGTTCTGCCCTATTGTCAGCACTCTTCCTACACCGCCAGCATTCTTTGCCTTAGGGCAATCCCTCTTGAAGTGCCCAGTTTCCCCACACCCATAACATGCCTGGCTTACTCCAGTACCAGGAACTTGGGTGATTGGGCGCGCTGGTGCCTTACAGAAACGGGCAGTGTGCCCTTTCCTGTCGTAGTTTTACAGTGCATCTCCCGGCAATTACCGTTGTGATGGTAATTGCATTTGTTGCACTTTGGTAGGTTCCCAGCATATTGTTTTGTCGGCGCAGGGGTAGCGGGAACAGCAGTGGGGGCAGTAGCGGCATGGACCGCCACTATTTGTTTCTTTGAAGGTTCTTGCGAAGTTTGACCTTTCCTCTTGTTCCAAAACTTCTTCTTGTTGTTATTGTTGGCATTGCTGTCATTGTTGTTGCTTCCTTTGGTTGGTTCCGGGACGACGGTCGTGACACTTTGGCAGACCCCATGATCAACGAGAGATTGTGCCAGTTCTTTGGCGCTGTCGAACGTCGTGGGTTTGGAAGCTAGCACACTTCCTCGAAGCTGGGGCGACAGCCCCAGATATACCTTTCCACCTTTTGGCTTTCCAGAATCATCATTCCTAGGCAAAGTATTGTCAAATCACTCAACCTATTCGTATAGCTTGTGATGTTCGAGCCTACCATCGTAAGGCCCCAAAGCTCCTGCTCGAGCTTCTGAATCTTGCCCCTTGGGCAGTACTCTCGTACTAGCATCCGTTTCAGGTTCTCCCAACCCATTGAGTTTGCCACCACCAGAGTTAGTGACTTGACGTGGCCATTCCACCACGTTAGGGCTCGCTCGGGGAAAGTACAGGCGGCAAATTTTACTTTGCTTTCCTCGGGGCATGAGCATATCTCGAACACAACTTCTGTTTTCTCTATCCATTGGGATAGACCCATCACTCCCCCAGTTCCATTAAAGGGGATGGGTTTGCTGTTGGAGAAGTCCTTATAGGTACATTCCCCGGAACGACCTTGGTTTTGGCCATTAGTAGAGCTATTTATTCCTCCTCCTAATCCGTTGTTACTCATTTGTGCCATTGCTGCGGTTACGGCAGCTGTTACAGCAGCCTGAAAGGTAGCAGCATCCATTGATGGAGGGGGTGGTGGAGGTGGTGCTGGTGCTCCGTTTGTATTGAAACGTCGGGGATTTCTCCTTGGTGGCATGATTCTGCCACAAGTTAAGAGACGAATTCTTGATAAGTCATTAGAAATGATTATGGAAGGTTTTAGTATTATCAGTTTTAGTTCTGGTTTTCGCATGTACATGGAAACTTTAAAAAAGGAGTGTATGATCCTTTTAAGAATTTAATGAAATACTCAAGGAAATAATAAATGCGTGTCAATTTCATTGATATTAGTACATGACACAACGATCAGGAAAATTTGACCTTATATAGGTCCAGGGTACATCAATGAAAATGGGAAAATTTGACCACATTCCGACCCCCGAACTGCGTTCTCACAATTCGTCGGGTTTACATTCTTAAAGGAAAGAGTAGCACCAACACTTATTTGATAGGTATATACATAGCGCCAGAAGTACGCGCTCTACTCTGAGCGGGTGGCACGCTGTGGACCATGGTATGTGGTTGTGGAAACCTTAGCTCGGGCTACTTGACGTTCAGCCTCGATGACGCGCCTCTCCATTGCGGCTTGGCTCCTACGGAGCTCCCTCACTTCGGTTCTAGTAGCAGTGATGTCCTTCTGCAGGGAAAAGGTGTGCTCTATTGTTCGCTCATGCTCTTCGTCCAGACGATGAAGACGTACCGTGGTGACAGCAGTGTTGGCCCCAATGTCCAAGAGTTGGTTGGCATTTGCTCTTGCTTACTCGCCTTGGTTGGCAATGCGTCGGATTATGACAGGGATTGCCCTATCAGCCGAACCCCTATTGCGGAGGTTATAAAAGCCTCGTGCCATGCCGTAGGGTGGGCGTTGCCCTTGTTCCCTGCTCCATCGCTTCAGATCCACAGCCCAGCGGGGCGCCAGGCCCTGAAAGTTCCTTGGGGGATTTGCTGCTCCTCGGGGAGGATTGTAGATCTCAGGCTCCGAGTCTGTGCTCCCGCCATCTCCTTCCTCTTCTGTATCTTCGTCTGGGTCTTCCTCAGGATCTTCTTCGTATTCTTCTTTGGGTTCTTCCTCGGGAATTTCCTCTTCGAAATCCTCTTCTGGGTCGTCCTCAATCCAGCCTCCATTACCCTGGTTAGGGTAGTAGGGATCCCCGGGAATGTGAAAACCTGCCATTTCGTCTGATCGAGAATAGGGGCAAGAGAATTATATAAAACTCGGGAGTAAGAAGGGAAATTTTCGATAAGGGTAAATTTTATTCGACGATTCCTATTTCTAATTAAATACGGAGATTCACATGATTATAACAGTTCTTTTAGTTTTTACAAAATACTCCTATAGTATTTCAAATTTGTGAGTTTGATTCTAGTATTTAATTCGGTAAGTTTTCGACTTGTTGCTTACAACGACCATTCCTCGACATACTTTGGTCACATCCAGGATGAATATAGTTGATCAGGCTATATTTATTCTTGATTTGATTACATACCCCGAGGCCTAGTCGTAGTGTCGCAACTTGCCTTAATACTTTTTATAAAATTTTGCTATGATACGAGACCGATGCATGCGTGTACTTATACTTTTATATATATAAAAAAATGTATATCACTTTAATTTATTAAAAGTATCGTTTAGGAAATCGTTTTGTCAGAGGGTGTTTGGTCCCTTTTCATTTATAGTTTGTATATCTTATGTGGTTCGATATACTTAGTTCACTATAAACAATGCTCTGATACCAATCTGTCACACCCCCAAACCAGAATGGCGGAAACATTCGGGGGCGGATGACTTCACGTAGTATCATAACAGTTGAATATTGTAAAGAAAGTAAACACAACCATCATAAATATAATAAAAACATACATTGTTGCGTGTAATACATGTTTCAAAAGAATATTACAAATATGATGATTTAAAATATTTTGATAATAGACGCCTTAGCGTTCCTTCTCCAAAATCTGATGGTTACCTGTATTACTGATTCCCTAAGAAATACAAGTAGTTTTGAAAAAAATGTCAACAATTAAGTTGGTGAGTTCATAAGCGTTTTTGTACTGAAATTTGTATGTCCTTTAGTAAAAATAACTGAACGTGTTTTCCAGAAAATCCAATATTTTCTACATATAGTTTGAAAAAGATTCCAAAGGCTCGAGTACAATGGTGTCTTTCGTGCTCGAATAGTGATAGTGTATTTATACTCAAATAATGTATTTACTGAATGTATCAAAAGTCTCGTAAATCAAACTTATTTTAAATACTTCTGTGTGAGTTTTATAACCATGCTATTGACCCAGACTGCCTGAAACAACGTTCTTCAGGCGTTGTAGTGTTATGACGTTTGTCACCCCAGACCTGCCGGTCTAACTGTAGCTAACAGTTTAGGTGCGGGATTGTCAATCCCGTTTACATCTATACACAACTATCACGCTCTCCCTCCAAGAGATTATGGTTTATAATACAGGACTTGAAATACGTACTTGAGAGTACGTTGAAGCTGAATGTCTCACAACTCTTAGTATTTAATAGATTTCCGAAAAGAAAAGTCTATATTTCGTGTAGATGAAAGTATTTCATTTTCACAATGTTTACATAAAGATGTAATGAATAACCCGCAAACTATACCCATTATAGTTTTTCCGAAAGTGTGTTCCATTTGGCGATAAAAACTCGATGTAATACTAACTTTGCATGTAAAGTATAACGTTGATATCAAAGTTATTTTAACATTTATAAAAACGTAGGTGATGTATGTGAATCCGTATAAAACGATAAGTTTTTCTCGTATTGCACTTGTATTCCCCCCCTAAAACATGAAAAGGCGTGAAAAAGTAGGGGTATGAACTCACCTGGAAAGTGTGATGATTCGAAGAAAACGAGATTTTTCCTCGGGCGGCACCTCGACCGGAAAGTGGTGAGATTCTCGGGAATCTCGGGGCTTCGGACCTTCGTCGGCGCTGAGGTATGAAACCGAGAAGTCGGGATCGTCTCGGGATGCTAAATGTGGAGTAAGAATGAGAGAGAAGGAGGAAATGGGCAAGGAAAGTCGGAGGTCTCGCATCCTATTTATAGGTGAGGAACACTGCCCTCGTACGCTGGGCGTACTCCGAAGTACGCGGGGCGTACCTCGTACGCGGGGCCTACTCCGAAGTACGCGGGGCGTACGTCAGCGATGATGTCACGATCTCCGGTCTTCGCATGGGATGGCAGTAGAGTGGTAGCGGCGACGTGGCCGATCCGAGGCCCTCCATTCAGTACGATGGGCGAAGTCCGAAGCACGATGGGCGTACTCCTTCGGATAAGCTTCGTAATGCGTGCCAAAAACTTCAAAAATGCGTAACTTTCGCATACGAGCTCCGTTTTTTACGTTCTTTATATCCATGCGAAGGTGAGAAAATACTCTACAACTTTCATTTAGACTTCGTTGGAAAATTTTGAATTTATTTTGAATTATATTTTATTTAATAGGCCGGGACACGATAATTTCGTTAAAAATCCATAACTTTTTTATCCGACGTCCGTTTTCGTCTGTCTTTTTATCATTATGCTACTATTGTATAGACCTTGAACTCTCGTTTAGGCTGCGTCGGCTAAATATCGCTCGATCTTTATTCCGAATTTTTAGCTGTCTACTGCTGTTCCGAAACTTAGAAAAAATCATAACTTCCTCATACGAAGTCAGATTTGGGCATTCTTTTTATGCATGCTCACAGTTTAACGAAATCTACGACTTTCGTTTAGATACCTAAGGCTAAAAAGTATTTTATCGAAGTTTCACTTTTTACGTTTAGCAGTGTTTTACTTGGGGTGTCGTGGATTTTCGATTTTTCATAACTCCTTCGTTATAACTCGGATTTCAGTGTTCTTTATGTTTTTGGAAACCTTGGCACGATATCTAACACTTTGAGTATCCCAATTTAGATTTTTGAACACTTCATTTTTGATGCTATTTTCGTTGATTCCAAACAGTTTATTACATTTGACTTTATGAATGTTACATTGACTTAAAAATATCGGGTTGTTACACAATTACTCATGTAGACTTCGACGACTTCCTATAACTTTAACAACAAAAGCATTTTCATGTCTAAAACTCTAAGTCACTAGACTATGCTTTTAAACATTACTCCTAACTTCATAACATTTAGGCAGTATAACAGCTATATCTTGAAGTAAAACCAGGTTTTATCTTGACCTAAAACCAATAATAACAACATATAATGTTCCTAGTTTTATCTTGACATAAAACTATCAATATCAATACCAAGTTTTATCTTAACATAAAACTAACAATAACAACATATAACATATCCAGTTTTATCTTGACATAAAACTAATAATAGCAACATACTTTATAACTTAACATATAGAACTTCTGAATATAACTTCGGAACTATATCGCACACAACATATATACAAAATCCTAAGTATAACTCAAGATCTACATTAGTAAATTAACATACTGATAAGTTGATAATAGTTGTATATATTCAAAATATTATATTTAGAACAACTATACCCCGGCTATTATAACTATATACTATCATATACACATAATAATAACATATATATAATATCTAGCATGCGTTTTCCCCCGAATTATTAGAAAGTGGGGCCGTGAAACTCACCCTAGTAGCGTGATTTTATGTTATCTAAGCAAAAAGGGTCAGCGTACTAGGTCGTCGGGGCTCGGGATGCAAAATGGCCTCCAAAAACGAGATAGAGAGAAGAGTTTAGGTGTGAGAAGTGTTAAGGTCGAATTTGCTATTTATAGGCTGATTTTTGGCCATTCACGACGTGAATCAAGCATGCTCACGTCGTGAGCTCGATCCTGCTCACTTCATAGACCCGCCATTTGGTCCCTAGCTTCGGATGGTGTCCCTTTGACTCCTCACGACGTGAATCAATCCTTGCTGACATCGTGAACTTTTGGTTTATCACTTCGTAGACTTGCCATGCGCCTACTAGCTCCGAAATCTGGCCTTATGACTCCTCACCTCGTGAACATCTATGTTCACCTCGTGAGTTCAGTCAGATTAGGGTTTCTGACAGCTGAATCTTCGAAAGGTCGTAACTTTCACATACGAACTCCGTTTTTGATGTTCTTTATATCCACGCGTAGGTATTTACGAGTACTACAACTCTCTTTTAGACTTAAATAGCTAATTCTAAGTTTATTTTAAATTCCTCTTATTATAGATATTTATAGTGTTCGGTTTATCATAACTTCTTCATGCGAAGTCAGATTCAAACATTCTCTATATTTTTGGAATCGTATGGACGTTAATTTTGAGTTGTATCATAAAGAAGGTTCATATTTGTATTAGAATTTATCATGAACTACATAACACTCTTACCACATTACTAGGTTAACATAATCACATTACATGATTGGCATAATCACATGTGATTGTCTATTGACCTATTTTGACTAGTGTTACATTCTCCCCCCGTTAGAATAATTTCGTCCCGAAATTTATCTTATGGATGGGGTTTCGTCAAACAGTTGGGGGTATTTTTCTTTCATCTGATCTTCACGTTCCCATGTAAATTCGGGTCCTCGCAAAGAGTTCCATCGAACTTTCACTATGGGAATACGACTTTGCTTTAATCGTTTGACTTCTCGATCCATAATCTCAACAGGTTCTTCTATAAAGTTGTGTTTCGTATTGACATGTATCTCTTCGAGAGGTATAACAAGAGTGTCATCGGAAATACATCTTTTGAGATTTGATACGTGAAAAACATCGTGCACATTACTTAGTTCTTGAGGCAACTTGAGTTGGTATGCGACGGAACCAATTCTTGCCAAAATTTCAAAAGGTCCTATATACCGTGGGTTTAGTTTGCCTCGTTTCCCGAATCGAATTACACCTTTCCAAGGAGAGACCTTCAACTTTATATCCAACTTGGAATTCTAAAGGCTTACGTCTTACGTTAGCATAGCTCTTTTGACGATCACGTGCAGCCTTTAATCGATCCTTAATTTGCACGATCTTTTCAGTTGTCTCGTGGATTATTTCTGGTCCAGTACGTAAGGTATCACCTGTACGTTCTCTGGCCATCTGCGTATCTCCAACTTCTGCCCAACATACCGGGGAACGACATTTTCGTCCATAAAGAGCCTCAAACGGTGCAGTCTTGATGCTGGTGTGATGACTATTGTTGTAGGAAAACTCAATTAACGGTAAATGAGTATCCCACGCATTTCCAAAGTCTATTACACAGGCTCGGAGCATATCTTTGTAAAGTCTGAATGGTTCTCTCACTCTGTCCATCAGTCTGTGGATGGTAAGCTGTACTCATATCTACACGTATTCCTAAGGATTTTTGTAGAGATTGCCAAAATCGTGAAGTGAATCTACTATCTCGGTCAGAAATAATAGAATTTGGAACTCCATGCAATCTGACAATTTCCTTAAGATAAATTCTAGTTAGCTTCTCCATCTTGTCGTTCTCCTTAATTGGTAAGAAATTGGCGGACTTAGTTAATCTATCGACTATTACCCAAATAGTGTCGGACCCACTAGGAGTTTTAGGTAACTTAGTGATGAAGTCCATTGATATCTGGTCCCATTTCCATTCAGGTATTTCCGGTTGTTGAAGTAAACCTGAAGGCTTTTGATGTTCTGCCTTTACTCTAGAACAAGTCAAACATTTGCTCACATAAGTAGCAATTTCGGCCTTCATGTTTGGCCACCAATAATGTACTTTTAAATCCAAGTACATTTTGCCAGAGCCTGGATGCACGGAATAGCTGGACTTGTGGGCTTCTTCTAAGACCAAATCTTTGACTCCACCGAACTTAGGCATCCAAATTCGGTTCATAAAGTGTCGCGCTCCGTCATCTTTTTGTATAAGTTGCTTTTCCATTCCTCGCAAAGCTTCGTTCTTAATGTTTTCTTCTTTTAGAGCCTCAAGCTGAGCTTCTCTAATTCGTGCGGTAAAGTTAGAATGGATAGTTATAGTTAATGCTCGTATCCGTCGGGGTTTAATATATTCTTTCCAGCTCAAGGCATCTGCTACCACGTTTGCCTTTCCAGGATGATAACGAATCTCACATTCGTAATCATTCAACAATTCAACCCATCTTCGTTGTCTCATATTAAGATCTTTTTGGTCGAAGATGTGTTGGAGACTCTTGTGGTCGGTAAAAATAGTACACTTAGTACCGTATAAGTAATGTCTCCAAATTTTTAGTGCAAAAACTACAGCTCCCAATTCAAGATCATGGGTAGTGTAATTATTCTCATGCAACTTAAGTTGTCGTGATGCATAGGCGATAACTTTTCCTCTTTGCATCAACACACATCCTAATCCTTGATTTGATGCGTCACAGTATACAACGAAATCTTCTGTTCCATCTGGAAGGGATAGGATTGGTGCACTACACAACATTTGCTTCATTTTCTGAAAAGCAGCTTCTTGTTTGTCTCCCCAGTTGAACTTCGTATTCTTCTGGGTTAGTGTTGTAACTGGCTTGGCTATTTTGGAGAAATTCTCTATGAATCTACGGTAATAGCCAGCAAGTCCTAGGAATTGACGCACCTCTCTTGGCGTCTTTGGTGCTTCCCAATTCTTGATTGCTTCAACTTTGGATGGGTCAACATGAATTCCTTCGTTGCTAACTACATGACCTAAAAATTGTACTTCTCTAATCCAAAACTCGCATTTGGAGAATTTAGCGTACAACTTTTCTTTTCTTAGTAGTTCCAAGATTATTTGCAGGTGTTGATCATGTTCTTCCTTGGTTCGTGAATATATCAATATATCATCGATAAATATGATCACAAATTTATCCAAGTATGGTTTACAAACGCGATTCATGAGATCCATAAACACTGCTGGGGCATTGGTTAATCCAAAAGACATAACTAAGAACTCATAATGACCATAACGAGTTCTAAATGATGTTTTTGGAATGTCGTCTTCTTGTACTCTGAGTTGATGGTATCCTGATCTAAGATCTATCTTTGAGTAGTAGCAAGATCCTTGCAGTTGATCGAATAGATCATCAATTCTTGGAAGCGGATAACGATTCTTGATCGTTAGCTAGTTCAGCTCCCGATAATCAATACACATTCGAAAGGATCTGTCCTTCTTCTTGACAAACAAGATTGGTGCTCCCCAAGGTGAAAAACTTGGTCGGATAAAGCCTTTGTCAAGAAGTTCTTGTAGTTGGCTAGACAATTCCTGCATTTCAAATGGAGCCAACCGATAAGGAGATTTCGCTACTGGTACTGCTCCTGGAATTAAGTCGATTCGAAACTCAACTTGTCGGACGGGAGGTATTCCAGGTAGATCTTCAGGAAAAACGTCAGGGAAATCACATACTTGAGGTATGTCCTTGATTTCTTTTTTCTTTCTCTTCCTATGTGTGCTAAGAATGCGCTACATTTCTTATGTAGATATTGATGGGATTTTGAGCATTCTAACACTTCCTAAGTGTACATGCAACCCTAATAACCTTGAATCTATGTTTTCTCTATATACATGCAAATTTCTTTTTCAAGGTTATTTCCTAACTAGCATGGCATGGGGATTACATAGAACATAAAACTAGTAGAAATACATACCTTGTTGTTGCTTGGATTCCTTTAAGACTTTGTGAGCCTAACACCCCAAATGTTGTGCCTCAAATTCTTCATACAACACCACAAGACTTGGAATAACTTGAGAGAATACTTCTTACACTCAAAATCGGTTATGCCCTCTCTAGTAACACTAGGTCATGATTTTGCTAGCCATAGGGTTCCTTTCATAGTGTTGTCACAATTAGGGTTTACATATGAATGCCCTTAATTGTCATGACTCTTGATTTCTCATGACCCATGGGTTTGTAACTCCCATGGACTATCTATGGAGCTCCAAATGGTTACATCCATAACCCATAAACCATGGATCATTAATCCACCATAAAAGAATTGATGATTATCATAATCAACCCTATATATTTAATTAGTCTCACTTTGATCACCAAATTAATACTAGATTAATACTTGATCAATACTAATTAAATAATAATATTATTAATATATTAGAACTTATAATATATTAATAATCCTAAGTGCCTTATTCTCTCACTTAGTCTATCCAAGTATTGCAATGCCATGCAACCCAAATGGACCATGCCGGGTCGGGTCAAGTTCATACCAAATAAAGTTATGGACTTAGACACTATATCCAACAGTCTCCCACTTGGATAAGTCTAATAACTATATTTGCAAATATGACTTCAAAACCCGACTAGCAATCGTAGCTCTTTCAAAGTCTCTCGGAACTGAGATGATGATGATACGCCATTTAAGATAAGTGATCATACAATGCTCTATTCTCATGATATCAGCCGGACAAACACATGGAACATGGTCTTACTTATTGTCCAACATTTGTTTCTCGATCTCTGATTTGTTTCGACATAGAACTAAATTGAACACATCAATTAGGTTCTGACCGGGCCCGGTACATAAGTCAAAACCAAATCATCGAGGGGCCCAGATATCGCTTCTATTTCTAGAAGGAACAGATAAACTTCGACTGATATGCTTGTACTAACTACTTGTTGAATTATTCACAAAGGCACGTTTTATAACATCGAGTTACCAATGCATTTTCGTACAATCAATGAATAACCAAGTCATAGTCAACAACTCATATCTCTAGGTTTGAAGATTCATATGATATTACCGTCTCACGATCACTCGAGATAAATTCCATGAAGTGATGCAAGTGAGCGTGGGTTGGATCCAATACTCAGCCCTTATGAGTACTCATGAATGTTGTAGCAACCATTGCATTGTCTATAGCACTTTAGACAAATCATACAAGCCAAATTCATGACAGTCTTAAATCAATACTTACCTCCAAAGTTTGACTGACTGTGGATGGTTTGAATAATAACATAATTATTCTGGAAGTAAAAACATGCAAAATTGAAACATAGTAAACAATCAACACAAGATAGTAACACCTTACTCATAAATAAATAACAACTTTTATTTATCATCAAATGTCAATTACATTTTACAAGTTTCAGGAATCTAATTATTGAAACTAATATCATCCTTCAGCCCAATGCGCCTCGCATGCTGTAAATGCTTAACCCTGCTCAGTCCCTTCTTGAGGTGATCTGCCGGGTTCTCATCTGATGATACCCTCTTAGCCACGAGGAGTCCTTCTTCTATTCGATGTCTGATGAAATGGTATTTTCTGTCAATGTGCCTAGATCTCCCGTGATCTCTCGGTTCCTTAGCCAAAGCAACCGCACTTTCGCTGTCACAGAAAATTTCCATTGGCTCCTTTATAGCTGGTACAACTCCAAGGTCTCCGATGAAGTTCTTTAGCCATATCGCCTCCTTAGCTGCTTCACTTGCTGCTATGTACTCTGATTCACAAGTAGAATCAACTACTGTCTCCTGCTTGGAACTTTTCCAAGTAATTGCCCCTCCATTTAGGATAAAGACCCAGCCTGACTGAGAGCGGAAATTATCCCTATCAGTCTGGAAGCTAGCATCGCTATATCCTTCCACTCTCAAGTCATCACTGCCTCCAAGGGTAAGGACCCAATCCTTAGTCCTCCGTAGATACTTGAGAATGTTCTTTACCGTTGTCCAGTGTGCCTTGCCAGGGTTCCCTTGATATCTACTGACCATGCTCAAAGCAAAGGCCACATCAGGGCGAGTACAAGTCATAGCATACATGATCGAGCCCACAGCGGAAGCATATGGTATATGACTCATCTCAGCTATCTCAGCCTCTGTACTCGGACTCTAAGTCTTACTTAGCTTGGCATTACCCTGGATGGGTAATTCCCCTTTCTTGGATTCTTGCATGCTGAACCTCTTCAGCACCTTATCCAAGTAAGTACTTTGACTAAATCCAATTAGTCTCTTACTCCTATCTCTCAATATCCTTATCCCTAGGATATAGGCAGCTTCCCCAAGGTCCTTCATAGCGAAACACTTCCCAAGCCAGGACTTAACCTCCTGCAAGGTTGGGACGTCGTTTCCTATGAGAAGTATGTCATCCACATACAACACCAACAAGCTAACTATGCTCCCACTAGCCCTGACATACACACAAGACTCATCCTCACTCCTAGAAAAGCCAAACTCTTTGACTTTCTCATCAAAGCAAAGATTCCATCTGCGAGATGTTTGTTTCAATCCATAAATGGATTTATCAAGCTTACACACTCTATTAGGGTATCTTGTATCGACAAAACCCTCTGGTTGAGCCATGTAAACATCCTCAGCCAACTTTCCATTAAGGAAAGCGGTTTTGACATCCATTTGCCATATTTCATAATCATGAAATGCAGCTATGGCTAACAATACTCTAATAGACTTAATCTTAGCTACTGGTGAGAAGGTCTCATCATAGTCAACTCCCGGAGTTTGAGTAAAGCCCTTCGCAACCAGTCGCGCTTTGTAAGTATGTACCTTCCCATCCATGTCGGTCTTCTTCTTGAAGATCCATTTGCACCCAACTGTCTTACGACCTGGTACATTGTCAACCAAGTTCCAAACTTGATTGTCATACATGGACTGAACCTCGCTGTCCATAGCCTCCTTCCATTTAGCAGACTCAGGGCCTGCCATGGCTTCCCTGTAATTATTAGGTTCATCCAAATCTATTAGTGTACTATCACTAATAAATATATCACCTTCCGTGGTGATGTGATAACCATAATAAAAATCAGGTGTGTTCCTCACCCTAGTGGAATGTCTTGGAGGTACAGACTCATCTATCGGATCAACAGGAGTTTCCTCCTCAGGTTGGTCGATAGCATTTGAGATTCCTTCACCACTTGACTCTCGAAGCTCTTCAAGGTCAATTTCCCTCCCACTGTCCCCTTGGCTTATGAATTCTCTCTCACGAAAGACTCCTCTTCTTGCTACAAAAACCACATTATCACTGGGTCTGTAGAAGAGGTAACCAAAGGATCTCTGTGGGTAGCCGATGAAAATACACCTCTCACTTCGAGGTTCAAGCTTATCATGAGTCTCACGCCTCACGAAAGCTTCACAACCCCAAATCTTGATGTGGTCCAAATTGGGAACTTTCCCAGTCCACATCTCGTGAGGTGTTTTGGCAACCTTTTTAGTAGGGACTAGATTAAGGATATGGGCGGCAGTCTCTAAGGCATACCCCCAGAAAGAGATTGGTAACGAAGCTCGACTCATCATGGAACGAACCATATCCAACAAGGTTCGATTGCGCCTCTCAGCTACACCATTCAACTGTGGTGTTCTGGGAGGTGTCAATTGTGAGACAATCCCACATTCCTTAAGATATTCAAGGAACTCAATGCTAAGATACTCTCCTCCCCGATCGGATCGGAGCATCTTGATGTTCCTGCCCAATTGATTCTCCACTTCCTGCTTAAACTCTTTGAACTTTTCAAAGGTTTCTGACTTATGCTTGATTAAGTAAATATATCCATATCTACTGTAATCATCAGTAAAAGTCACATAATAGCGATTAGCATCCTTTGTAGCAACTCTGAAGGGCCCACACACATCCGTGTGTACAAGGTCCAACAAACCTTCACCCCTATCACAAGTACCTGTGAAGGGTGACTTTGTCATTTTTCCAAGTAAACAAGACTCGCAACTATCATTTGACTTGAGGTCAAATGATTCCAAGACTCCAGCCTTTTGGAGTTGGCCTATGCGCTTCTTGTTAACATGTCCAAGACGACAATGCCACAAGGATGCTTTATCCAAGCTATCTGAAGAATCAATATACAACACATTATTTCCTAGATTGTCTACAACATTCACGGCTTCATATACACCATCACAAGGTAATGCTTTAAAGTAAAATACATCATTGTAATAAACATTAATAGCACCATTTTTATTATCAGATGAAAATGTAAAACCTTGTTTGTACAAGCCATGAAAAGAAATAATATTTCTCGCCATTTCGGGCGAGTAACAACACTTATTCAAATCTAACATTAACCCATTATTAAGCAATAAAGAATAAACTCCTATCTTGGTAACAGGTGATGCTTTCCTGTTGCCCATGACTAAGTTTATCTTCCCGTGCTCCACTTCCTCTTAGTGCCTGCAAATCAGTACAAATGTGAATACCACAACCTGTATCAAACACCCAAGAATTAGCATTAGATGAGTTATTAGACAATATTGTGTAAATACCTGCATGGGTGGGTTTAACCTTCCCATCCTTTACATCTTGCAGATATTTAGGGCAGCTTCGCTTGAAGTGTCCCTTATCCTTGCAATAGAAGCACTGTGCTTCCTTTGGGTTTGAAGAAGGAGTAATGGGACCTTTCTTTGTCCCACTTGAAGAGGAACCATCAAGAGTCTTACCCTTGGTACCCTTCGAAGGGCTTTTCCTCTTCTTACCCTTTCCCTGCCCAATAGCCAGAACAGGGGCTGTTGAAGGAGTAGAAGTAGCAACCGCTTTACCCTTAAGGCCATTTTCAGCTGTCCTTAAGAGTCCTTGAAGTTTGCTAAGTGTGACTTCCTCCTTGTTCATATGATAAGTCATACGAAACTGATCATAACTTGGAGGTAAGGAATGGAGAATGATGTCAATCGCCATTTCCTCAGGAAAGTCAACATTTAGCTTCAGCAACCGGTCAACGAACCTTTGCATCTTCTGCAAGTGACCGGTGATGGGTTCACCATCCTTCATCCTTGCGGTTATCATGGAGGAGATGATTTCATACCTCTCCTGACACGCGCTCTGATGGTACCTTTCCATCAGATCCAGGTGCATCTCATACGGGTAGAAATCTTCATAGGATTTTTGAAGTTCAGGAGTCATGGTGGCCATCATGATGCATGCTACTTTAGTAGCATCCTTTTCATGTGCAACAAACTCCGCAAACTTTTCAGGAGTAGCAGTGGCTTCATTCACAACCTTAAGCTCTCTATCGAGGACATATTCTTTGTCCTCAGAGCGGGTAATCATTCTGATGTTTCTGATCCACTCATTGAAATTGGATCCATCAAAGATGACCTTACCACACAAGTTCATAAGGGAAAAGGAGCCTGTTGGGTTTGAGCCAGAAACATTGTTGGAAGACATCTGAAAGGAAAGAAAGACAAGTTTCATTAGATTAGGAATCCTTAATAATTCACCCAAATGAAATATTAAGGCTAGGATCCAAAAAACTATTTATAGTTGGAAGAGGGATGCTGTAATCCATACTATAAAATATTTGAAGGTAGGTAAATGACGATTTACCAATTTCCACCATAAGAACAAAATATTTTATTATTAGGTTTTATTGGTTTTGAAACTCCTAGATCTTTTGAGATACATTGAACTTTTCAATGGCATGTTTGAATCTCGATTGTGCCCTCTCAAGTTTGTGACTGGGATGCCGAGGATCACAAACAAGGTGTGAATAACCATACAAATTGACTTGGTACCCTCAACAATATTACCTAATTGATGTGCCGGTTAACCACACACGCTCCACCGATCTATAATAAAGTCAAGTTACCCTTTGCCACTCTTACTAGTCCATGTTAGTGTGCCGGTTAACCACACACGCTCCACTAACGACTTGGTAAGGTACAAAGTGTAATTTTATGGGCTAGCACCAATTTCACATTTTCCTAAAGTAACTAAGATTGGGAATTTATAATGTATAGTTACTTTATAATTCATTATACTTTTAACGAGTATTTAAAGTCGTATCCTACCCGTTCGGCTAACGACCCTCCACCGATCAAGGAAGCGGTGGGTGAGAGTGGACACCCATTAAGTCACCATTTTATAGGCAACAACCTTATACCCCCCTTATAGACCGGCTTCGTGAATGAGGCCTACTAACGGTAAGAATGACATATTCTTATACATATCTATATAATAAAATTATAATAATAGTATAAGTGTTGATTTTTAAACTTTTTAAAAATCTAAGGTTTAATTTGGAATTAAAGTATTAAAGTGTAAGACTTTTCAAACTCCAAAACTTGAGGGCAAGATTTGAAACTATTCCAAGTCTCTTCAATTTGTAACTTATGAGTTTTAATGGTTCATAAAAATGAAGACTCTTCATTTTATGAAACCTCTTTAGTTCTTTAATCATAATTAAAAGAAGTGACTTTTGGTTATCCATAACTTGAGGACAAGTTATGGACACCATCATAGCCATTAAAATCATGAATTAAACACACATGGAGGTTACATATAATTCCTATGATCTTCTAAACTCATATGAACACAAACTCATGTCAAGCAATTTCAAGAAAATCATATAAACATATACAATACTTGAAAATTGATAAAAAGTCATGTAAAATAGGTTAACATAATCATTATCATTTTGAAAAACAGATTTTACAAGTCCAAAACAGATTGGGATAATGATCTTAATCCATTTCCAGCAACAAAACTCAAAAAAACTGCCCAGCACGCTCCTACTCGTCGAGTGCATTATTCTACTCGCCGAGTAGGATGAATTTGTTCATGGACTCGGCGAGTCCTCCCCATGGACTCGGCGAGTCCAGTCGTCAGAGTGCAGAATTTCCGATTGTTAAGCAGTTTTGCATCAAGTATACAGAAAACAATCCTAGGCTCTGATACCACTGATGGGATTTTGAGCATTCTAACACTTCCTAAGTGTACATGCAACCCTAATAACCTTGAATCTATGTTTTCTCTATATACATGCAAATTTCTTTTTCAAGGTTATTTCCTAACTAGCATGGCATGGGGATTACATAGAACATAAAACTAGTAGAAATACATACCTTGTTGTTGCTTGGATTCCTTCAAGACTTTGTGAGCCTAGCACCCCAAATGTTGTGCCTCAAATGCTTCACACAACACCACAAGACTTGGAATAACTTGAGAGAATACTTCTTACACTCAAAATCGGTTATGCCCTCTCTAGTAACACTAGGTCACGATTTTGCTAGCCATAGGGTTCCTTTCATAGTGTTGTCACAATTAGGGTTTACATATGAATGCCCTTAATTGTCATGACTCTTGATTTCTCATGACCCATGGGTTTGTAACTCCCATGGACTATCCATGGAGCTCCAAATGGTTACATCCATAACCCATAAACCATGGATCATTAATCCACCATAAAAGAATTGATGATTGTCATAATCAACCCTATATATTTAATTAGTCTCACTTTGATCACCAAATTAATACTAGATTAATACTTGATCAATACTAATTAAATAATACTATTATTAATATATTAGAACTTATAATATATTAATAATCCTAAGTGCCTTATTCTCTCATTTAGTCTATCCAAGTATTGCAATGCCATGCAACCCAAATGGACCATGTCGGGTCGGGTTAAGTTCATACCAAATAAAGTTATGGACTTAGACACTATATCCAATAGATATTTATGGGTCTTTGTACAAGAGATAACTTTGAGGTTCTTCCCAGATTTATCGCCATAGATAATCAGGGCTTCGCAGTTTGGTAAGGGTAGTCGTATGGCTTTTTCATGATGTAGAATTTCGACGCGGTGTGAAGATAACCAATCCATGCCAAATATGACATCAAAACTCCCGATAGGCATTGGCATGAGGTTGACGTGAAAAATGTAATTATTAAGAGTTAACAGACAATTTTCTAATATTTCATGTGTTTTATCAGTTTGACCGTTAGCGATTTCTACTTCATAGATTTCTTTTAATCTGCTAGACTTATCACTTAACAATTTTCTAAATGTCGGAGTTATAAAACTTCGATCTGCTCCAGAGTCGAAGAGTATAGAAGCATATAAATTATCTATAAGAAACGTACCAGATACGACCGAAGGGTCCAGGATAGCCTCTCTGCTTCCAATCACAAACGCCCTGCCACGTCCTATGCCTCCTTGACTCCTTAACTTTGGACATTCTTTCTTGATATGTCTAACCTTCCCACACTCGTAGCATTTTTGTAACATCCGGATTCCCAGGTATTTCATTTTAAGTATTTATATTGAGTTTTAGAGAGGGACTCGGCGAGTAGGCGCACAGACTCGTCGAGTAGGATCGCGCATGGTTGGACTGATTTAGTGACGGACTCGGCGAGTCCATACGTGGACTCGGCAAGTCCACGCTGTTTAGTGAAACCCTAATTATCGGGGCCTGGGCCCTATTTAAGGACCTTTATAGCCACCATTTGCGGCTATCAGACCCCTGAGAAACCCTAGAGAGCAGAGAAGGCTTGTAGTGCAAGAGGAGGGCTATTTCATCATTCTAAGTGTGATCTTGCGAGAAAGAAGGAAGGAGGACAAACAAGGAAGGTTGAGGAGCTCAGATCTATCATCCATTTCATCAGAGGAGGCTACTAGAGGTACTAATCTGTGCTCAAACTCGTGTATTTGGTGTTCTAGTTGAATCTAGGGTTTCCTTGTACCTTCTTTGGCTTGGATTCGAAGTATGTGAGGTCCCAAGGTGGAGCTCTTTATAGATCTGGACCTTAAGAGGTCCAGAGAGTCCTATTCACATTGCTTTTTGCTACTCCATTAGAGATATGGCCCTAGGTTGCCATTTTAGGGGTTATGTCACCCAAAGAAGCTTTTTGGTCATTGCATGAGTGTAAAGGTCAGACCTTTACATGATTATAGTGGTTTGGAAGGCCAGATCTATGGATTAGAGGAACAGATCTGACCTCAGAAGGTCGTTTGAATGTGAGCATGGAATGTACTCGTCGAGTCCATGAGAGGACTCGACGAGTTGAGTCGGGTTGCCCCGCGACTCGCGATCTGTGACGACCCGTGGAGTATAGGGTTAACTCAGTGAGTCAAGAGAGGACCAGGGGCGCAGAGGGCAGGCGTGTACTAGCCGAGTCACTCTAGTGCACTCGGCGAGTAGGGTCAACTGTGGCCGTTGACTTTCGTTGACTTTTAGGGTTTCGGTCAACGGTTGGACTTTTGAGTCAAGGAGGGGTAAAATGATCTTTTACCCTTCTGAGGGATCGTAGAAGGGGGTTTAATCTAGCCTTTGAGAGCCATTACTTATTGAGGATATTTTGTATGTGATTAGGCGGGGGCTAGATCAGTAGATTCGTGTGCGAGATCATCCGAGATACCCGAGGTGAGTCTTCTCGCTATACGTTACCTAGAGTGGTATTTATGTGTAGAC
Source organism: Lactuca virosa (assembly GCF_052849685.1). Taxonomy (NCBI): domain Eukaryota; kingdom Viridiplantae; phylum Streptophyta; class Magnoliopsida; order Asterales; family Asteraceae; genus Lactuca; species Lactuca virosa. Next base: position 162,226,679 of record NC_136432.1, on the reverse strand, counting down.
CAGAGGGTCTTGTATGCTATGAGTATGTATGAGTTTATGTGCATTGTGTTATATGTATGCTATATGATGTATAGACCGGACCGGAGGGTCCAACGATATAGACCGGACCGAAGGGTCCAACGATATAGACCGGACCGAAGGGTCCAACGATATAGACCGGACCGACGGGTCCAACAATACAGACCGGACCGAAGGGTCCAACGAGCTATGACCGGACCAGAGGGTCCAACGAGCTACGGGACTGGAGGGTCCCGCTGAGACACATTGGACCGGAGGGTCGTATTGTAGCCTCGAGTGGCGTATGTGTTGTATGTGGTATTTTGGGGAACTCACTAAGCAATTATGCTTACAGTTGTTGTGTGATGTGTTTCAGGTACTAGCGAGGATCGCGGGAAGGCGCCGGCATGATCCGTACACACTCAGGAGATTATGTTTTGAGATTCTGGGATTTGTTATGTGACGATGATATTTGATATATTTTGTTGGGATATTGTTTTTGACAACTGAAAGTATGTTTTAGAAATGAAAATTTGTTTTGAAAAATCACGTTGTTACAAGTTGGTATCAGAGCCTTGGTTTCAGGGATTCGGGTACATTTTCGGATGGATCTGAACTCAAACTGAGGAATTGAGAAAGTTTTTCATAAAATGAACAATTTTTCTAAAAGAGTAAAAGATTTTGAGAAAGGTAGAAGGAGGCAGTATGTACGATCAGCCAGCGCCCGAACGGTGATTTCCCAAAATACCCTTACATTATGTGTTATGAGATATGATATGATATGAATGCTAGAGTAGGCTAGGTATTCATATTAGGACTAGAGTGGCCTGATTTGTGATGCCTTAGCCTAGGAGGGATTTTGCTGCTATGTGATGCTTGAGAGCGAGTAGGTAGCAGTGAGGAGCTGATGAGAGGCCTGCCGAAGGGTAGCCTATTCCAGTGAGATATAGTACACTTGTGATTTGGGATCCAAGGAGGAGGACTTAGAGTGAATGCTGATGCGGTGTGGACGGTAGTATAGGGCCCGTACTACTGAAGACACCGGAGCAGTGCGCACCCTAAGTAAGAATCCATTGGGTACTAAGGAACAAGTGGGGTTGAGTTATCGAGTGCGAGTATACTCGAGCGAGTCTCTGATATTATTGTGTTGTATTTTAGAGACATCATGGTTGGGACACGCCACAGACCTGAGGCGAGCGGCGTGGGTGACGAGGAGCTTCGTCAGATGATCCACGATGAGGTGGCGGCAGCGATCAGGGCCGAGATTCCGGAGATGTTTGGGTCTATCAAGACCACACTGATTGAGACTTTCGATGAACGGTACGCCGCGGTGACTGAGGCTGCTGCTGCTGCAGCTACTGCAGCTGTGGCTGCTGCCAGACCTCAGGGAGGTGACTCGTTGTTGCTATGGGAGTTCAGCAACACGAAGCCACCAGAGTTTGATGGGACGCAGGATCCGATCGCTGCGATGAGATGGATTGCTGATATCGAGGGATGCTTCTACACGTGTTCATGTCCGGAGCATCTGAAGGTACGGTTCGCGTTGAACCAGCTTCGATTGGGAGCGAAGGATTGGTGGAAGTTCGTGACGGCGAGCTTCACTCTTGAGGAGATCTCACCGGTGACCTGGTAGAGGTTTACCACTATGTTCAGAGATGAGTATGTTCCACCGATGGAGAGGGAACAGTTGGTTCAGGAGTTCTTGGCCCTCAAGCAGGGTACTGATTCGGTTACTGTGGTTACCAGGAAGTTTCATGAGAGGGCAATGTTTTGCCCTGAGCAGGTGTCTACGAAGCAGGCACGCATGAGCTGGTCTTTGGGCGTTTTGAGGAGAGATATTCTGGAGTTCGTGTCGAACTCGACTTACTGGACATTTGCTGAGCTCCAGGCAAATTCCTGGAAGAGGGAGATTGAGCTGGAGACTCAGGCCAGGGAGGAGGCCGAGTCTCAGAGGGTGGATCGGCGGCCGGCACAGTCTCAGCCGGCAGCCAAGCGGATAAAGCCTGCTGATTCGAGGACTGGGGGTCCGAAGGGCCGCACTTGCGGGAAGTGCGGTAAGAGCAACGAGGCAGTGTGCAGAGCTGGGGTGTGTTACAAGTGCGGGAAGGAGGGGCATTATGCAAGGGACTGCCCCAAGGGGTTCACGGTTTGCTTTCATTGCAACCAGACTGGCCATCGGAAGGCCGAGTGCCCACAGCTACTGTAGGGATTAGCGCAGGGATCTGCGCCTGTTGTTCGAGCTACTGAGACCCGGCCAGCGAAGGCCGAGGCACCGAGGGCTCGCGGGAGAGCTTTTCAGTTGACAGCGGAGGAGGTCTGCGCAGGGCCTGATGTGGTGGCTGGTATGTATTTCCTTATTTACTTATGTTGAGTTGAGATATTATGCTTATATGATGATATGCGTAGGTACTTTACTTGTGAGTTCTGTACCTGCCTTAGTGTTATTTGACTCGGGTGCGAGTCGATCTTTTGTGTCGATAGCATTTAGTCGGCACATCAGTAGCAGACGAGAGGCGATGAGTCGACCTCTGCGAGTTTCCATAGCTGACGAGCGAGCGGTATATGCTACGGAGGTGATACGAGGATGTGTACTCGAGATCTTCGGTGTTGAGTTCCCGATAGATCTAGTCCCGATAGCGATGAGGGACGTGTGTATCATAGTGGGCATGGATTGGTTGAGCCGATTTGGGGCTGTGATAGACTGCGAGCGACAGTTGGTGACGATACGAGATCCCAGGTGGGGGAGTACTTACGGTGTACGGTGAGGGTACACGATGTGGGTCAGCGTTCTGTTTGGCTGCCAAAGCGAGACAGAGTTTACAGCAGGGCTGCAGTGGGTTTGTAGCCTATGTGATGGACACACGAGAGGCCACTGGGAGGCCGATTTCGGTGGATGACGTTGCGATAGTGCGTGAGTTCCCAGATGTTTTTCCCGAGGATTTTCCGGGTGTGCCTCCCGAGAGGCAGGTAGAGTTCCGCATTGATTTGGTTCCGGGGGCAGCGCCTATCGTCAAGGCGCCTTATCGCCTTGCGCCGCCAGAGATGCAGGAGTTATCATCGCAGCTTCAGGAGCTGTTGGGGAAAGGGTTTATTCGACCGAGTAGCTCGCCATGGGGAGCGCCGATCCTTTTTGTCAAGAAAAAGGATGGTTCACACCGGATGTGTATTGATTATCGGGAGTTGAACAAGTTGACGGTCAAGAACCGTTATCCATTACCGAGGATCGACGATTTGTTCGATCAGTTGCAGGGAGCGTCTTGGTTTTCCAAGATTGATCTGAGGTCTGGATATCACCAGATGAGAGTGCGTGATGTGGATATCCAGAAGACAGCGTTCAGGACTCGTTATGGACATTACGAGTTTGTGGTGATGCCTTTCGGGCTCACCAATGCACCAGCAGCGTTCATGGATCTCATGAACAGGGTGTGTAGACCGATATTGGATCGTTCGGTGATCGTGATCATCGACGATATCTTAGTGTATTCAAGATCTAGAGAGCAGCACGAGGAGCATCTGAGAGAGATTCTCGGGGTATTGAGGACGGAGAGGGTTTATGCCAAATTCTCCAAGTGTGAGTTCTGGTTACGAGAGGTCCATTTCTTGGGGCATCTCGTTAATCAGAAGGGGATATTGGTCGATCCGGCCAAGATTGAGGCGGTTATGAGTTGGGAGGTGTCGAGATCTCCCACCGAGATCAGGAGTTTTCTGGGATTGGCCGGCTACTATCAGAGATTTATCAGAGATTTCTCCAAGATTGTCGTGCCTCTCACCAGATTGACCCGGAAGGGTGTTGCTTTTTCATGGGGTCCGGAGCAGCATACCTCGTTTGAGACACTTCGCCAGAGATTATGCGAAGCCCCTGTGTTAGCCCTCCCGGAAGGGATGGATGATTTTGTGGTGTATTGTGACACATCGATATCGGGGTTGGGTGCGGTGCTTATGCAGAGAGGGCATGTGATAGCGTATGCATCGAGGCAGCTGAAGCCTCATGAGACGAGATATCCCACCCACGATCTGGAGTTGGGGGCAGTGGTGTTCGCCCTCAAGATCTGGCGTCACTATTTGTATGGGGTTCGGTGTACCATATACACGGACCATAATAGTTTGAAGTATCTGATGGATCAGCCCAACCTGAATATGCGACAGAGGAGATGGTTGGATGTGGTAAAGGATTATGATTGTGAGATCATGTACCACCCGGGCAAGGCTAATGTGGTAGCCGATGCGCTGAGCCGTAGGGCGGAGAGTGCCCCGATTCGAGGCACTCGTATGAGATTGACTGTGATGACTCTAGTGTTGGACGCCATTCGAGAGGCACAGGCAGAGGCCGTGATACCGGAGAACCGCAAGAGGGAGCGGGTGATCGGGCAGGTGTCCGAGTTTGTCACCGATAGTCGAGGGCTGATGACCTTTCAGGGTCGGATTTGGGTGCCGTATGCAGGAGGGGCACGCACCATTTTGATGGAGGAGGCGCATAGATCGAGGTTCTCGATCCATCCCGGGGCTACGAAGATGTATTTGGACCTAAAGAAAGATTATTGGTGGCCCTGTATGAAGAGGGATGTCGCATGGTTTGTCGAGAGGTGCTTGACCTGTCGTAAGGTTAAGGCCGAGCATCAGCGTCCGCATGGCAAGTTGCAGCCGCTCGAGGTTCCCCAGTGGAAGTGGGAACAGATTTCCATGGATTTCATCACCAAATTGCCGAGGACCGCGAGGAGTGTCAATGCAATTTGGGTGATCGTCGATCGGCTGACAAAGAGTGCGCATTTTCTTGCTATCAGTGAGAGCTCTTCTGCCGAGAAGTTGGCAGAGTTGTATGTGAGGGAGGTGGTATCGCATCATGGGGTACCGATCTCGATCGTGTCAGATCAAGATGTACGTTTCACTTCCAGGTTCTGGAAGAAGTTCCACGAGGAGTTGGGTACGAGGTTGCATTTCAGTACCGCCTACCACCCCCAGACGGACGGACAGAGTGAGCGGACGATCCAGACGCTCGAGAACATGCTTCGAGCATGTGTGTTGGACTTCGGGGAAGTTGGGACACGTATCTACCATTGGCTGAGTTTTCCTACAACAACAGTCACCATTCTAGTATTGGGATGCCTCCCTTCGAGTTGTTGTATGGTAGGAGGCGTCGGACTCCCATTTGTTGGGGAGAGGTAGGGCAGCGTGTGATGGGCAGCACTGAGATAGTGCTGCAGACGACAGAGCAGATACAACAGGTTAGACAGAGACTACTGACGGCTCAGAGTCGTCAGAAGAGTAACGCGGATCGGCGACGATCCGAGCTGGAGTTCCAGGTGGGTGACTTTGTACTCCTGAAAGTATCCCCTTGGAAAGGAGTGATCCGATTCAGGAAGAGGGGCAAGCTGGGGCCCCGGTACATCGGTCCATTCATGGTGACCGCGAGGGTGGGCAAGGTAGCTTATCGGTTAGAGCTACCTGCGAAGTTGAGCCAGATTCACAGTACCTTCCACGTGTCCCAATTGAGGAAGTGTATAGTCGACGAGTCGACGGTAGTACCACTGGAGGATATTCAGGTGGATGCGAGCCTGAATTATGCGGAAAGGCCAATCGCAATCCGGGATCGGAAGATCAATGTTCTGAGGAACAAGGAGGTGTCATTGGTGCAGGTCCAGTGGCAACATCGGAAGGGGTCCGAGCTGACCTGGGAGCTGGAGTTGGAGATGCGGGAGCAACATCCGGAGTTGTTTGTCGACCAGGACTTCGAGGGCGAAGTCTGATGCTAGTGGGGGAGAATTGTAACATCCGGATTCCCAGGTATTTCATTTTAAGTATTTATATTGAGTTTTGGAGAGGGACTCGGCGAGTAGGCGCACAGACTCGCCGAGTAGGATCGCGCATGGTTGGACTGATTTAGTGACGGACTCGGCGAGTCCATACGTAGACTCGGCGAGTCCACGCTGTTTAATGAAACCCTAATTCTCGGGGCCTGGGCCCTATTTAAGGACCTTTATAGCCACCATTTTCGGCTATCAGACCCCTGAGAAACCCTAGAGAGCAGAGAGAAGGCTTGTAGTGCAAGAGGAGGGCTATTTCATCATTCTAAGTGTGATCTTGCAAGAAAGAAGGAAGGAGGACAAACAAGGAAGGTTGATGAGCTCAGATCTATCATCCATTTCATCAGAGGAGGCTACTAGAGGTACTAATATGTGCTCAAACTCGTGTATTTGGTGTTCTAGTTGAATCTAGGGTTTCCTTGTACCTTCTTTGGCTTGGATTCGAAGTATGTGAGGTCCCAAGGTGGAGTTCTTTATAGATCTGGACCTTAAGAGGTCCAGAGAGTCCTATTCACATTGCTTTTTGCTACTCCATTAGAGATATGGCCCTAGGTTGCCATTTTAGGGGTTATTTCACCCAAAGAAGCTTTTTGGTCATTGCATGAGTGTAAAGGTCAGACCTTTACGTGATTATAGTGGTTGGGAAGGCCAGATCTATGAATTAGAGGAACAGATCTGATCTCAGAAGGTCGTTTGAGTGTGAGCATGGAATGTACTCGCCGAGTCCATGAGAGGACTCGACAAGTTGAGTCGGGTTGCCCCGCGACTCGCGATATGTGACGACCCGTGGAGTATAGGGTTAACTCAGTGAGTCAAGAGAGGACCAGGGGCGAAGAGGGCAGGCGTGTACTCCCCGAGTCACTCTAGTGCACTCGGCGAGTAGGGTCAACTGTGGTCGTTGACTTTCGTTGACTTTTAGGGTTTCGGTCAACAGTTGGACTTTTGAGTCAAGGAGGGGTAAAATGGTCTTTTACCCTTCTGAGGGATCGTAGAAGGGGGTTTAATCTAGCCTTTGAGAGCCATTACTTATTGAGGATATTTTGTATGTGATTAGGCGGGGGCTAGATCAGTAGATTCGTGTGCAAGATCATCCGAGATACCCGAGGTGAGTCTTCTCACTATATGCTACCTAGAGTTGTATTTATGTGTAGACCAGAGGGTCTTGTATGCTATGAGTATGTATGAGTTTATGTGCATTGTGTTATATGTATGCTATGTGATGTATTGACCGGACCGGAGGGTCCAACGATATAGACCGGACCGAAGGGTCCAACGATATAGACCGGACCGAAGGGTCCAACGATACAGACCGGACCGAAGGGTCCAACGAGCTATGACCGGACCAGAGGGTCCAACGAGCTACGGGACTGGAGGTTCCCGCTGAGACACATCGGACCGGAGGGTCGTATTGTAGCCTCGAGTGGCGTATGTGTTGTATGTGGTATTTTGGGGAACTCACTAAGCAATTATGCTTACAATTGTTGTGTGATGTGTTTCAGGTACTAGCGAGGATCGCGGGAAGGCGCCGGCATGATCCGTACACACTCAGGAGATTATGTTTTGAGATTCTGGGATTTGTTATGTGACGATGATATTTGATATATTTTGTTGGGATATTGTTTTTGACAACTGAAAGTATGTTTTAGAAATGAAAAATTGTTTTGAAAAATCACGTTGTTACAATTTTCTTCCTTCACCACGGTCTGTCCCATTATTGGTTTGTTGATCGACTGTTGCAGGTGTTGTGCTCCTGCAGTAACTAGCAGTATGCCCCTTTTTCTTGCACTTCATGCAGACAAAACAGTCACCTGGATGATGACGGTTGCACTGATTGCACCATGAAGATTTTGGTTGTGTAGGTACTGCTGTTGTGGCTGCATAATTGGTTGCCACTTCTTGACTTTTCTCAGATGATTGTTTGGGATTCTTCCTATTAAACTTGGGCTTGTTTGTTCTAGATTTGGGAGACTCAGCCTTTGAGACCACTTCTGTTCCTTGGATCTCTGTGAGGGTTAGTTGATGAGCTATCCTTTTAGTGTTGTCATAAGTTGTAGGCTTTGATGCGATCACCATGCCTTTGATTTGCGATGTTAAACCCCAGATATATCGCTCAATCTTTTTATATTCAGGGGTTACAAGTGCTGGACACATTACAGCAAGATCATTAAATCTAGTGGTATAAGCTTTTATCTCTGAACCCTTCATGGTTAGGGTCCACAGTTCTTGTTCTAGTTTATGTATCTCCTCCCTAGGACAATACTCCTCTACTAGCATCATTTTTAGCTCCTCCCATTTCATGGAATTTGCAGTATCAATTCCCATGGTATTCACATGGTTGTTTCACCAGGTGAGTGCTGCAACAGCGAAAGTACATGCTACAAATCGTACTTTACAATCATCTGGACAGAAGCTTATTTGAAAGACGGACTCTGTCTTTTCTATCCACCTCGTCAAATTAACTACCCCTTCATTTCCATGAAAGCTTTTTGGCCTGCAATTCATAAAATCTTTATAGGTACATGTTCTAGCGATCCCTACATGGCCTTCATTTCTAACTCCATCTCTTGTGACATTAGATAGAGCCGCATCAATTCTTTGAGCTATGATTTCTTCAAGTTGTACTGTACTTATTGAGGGGTTTATTTCTGGTGGTGGTTGCGGTTGTTGTTGTTGTTGTGGTGCTGATGGTCGGTTAGGGTTTAGCCCGATTACTCCTTCTAGGCATTTTGTTCTAGTTCCTATTATAAATAATAAGAATTTTATGAGTTTCGTTAATCATTTAATACACGAGTGCTAAATACTCCAGTTATTATTCACAATGTAAAACATAATAGACAACACAATGATTATTGTAACGTATGCTTCATATTATTACCAGCGGTTACATCAGTTTATTTAGGTTTATAAGAGAAAAGTTTCTATAAACATTGCAAAATTTGCAAGGTTTTCTACATCCTTGCTATAAACTTTCCTCTTTTCGCCTTACTAGTCTGATTTTCTCTATTTACATAACCACTAGTTGTAGTTTATCTACCAGAAACCTAAGTGATGACCCAGCACGTCAGTGACATTAACCACTTGCTCTTCAAGTGCTTGGGTTCTCTGCTCAAGACTTCCCGTGCGTTCTTAATTTCTTGAGGTTTCATTGTAGAGCTCTAACTCTGCAATCCTGGCATCGTGAGTAATCATGTCATTATAAGCAAAATTTATACGATGATGGACATCCATCACCGATTCCTGATCTCGTGTCCTTTGTCCTTCTAGCCTTCGCACTCTTCCAGAGAGATGAGTAGCCCTCCCTTCGACAATTTCCGTCTTGTCTTCAATTTTCACACTTTTCTCAAACAATTGAGATAAAGTGTTATCTTCAGAAGAATGTGGGAGATGTGGTCGAGATGATTGACTAGTCTCATACATCTTGGCAGCTCTTTCTTCCGTCACCCACCTATCAACGGTTTGTGCGATCCGTGCAGGTTCATCTTGAACTCTATGACTTCCTGAAGATGTCGCCTTCTGACTCTTCTTAATCTTTTGCCATATCGGTATGGATTTACGTGCCGTGCGTTTCATTTTTACTCCTCCTGTAACTTTACGGTAAAGAGTGTTCAGTGGTGGTAAAGATGATGCCACTGACTCTGTCTCCTCCATGGATTCACTTTCTTCCATTGGTTCACTCTCTTCCCATTCGTTGGAGGGTAAAGGTGCTTCATCGTCAGAAGGTATTGGATGAAAGGTGGTTCGATTTATAGGGTACTAAGGATCGCCTACCATCATGGGGAATGAAACTTCCTCTTCTTCATCCGTATCCTTGATGATTATCCATTCTCTAGAATGTGCCATGCCGAATTCCTATACGTTTTGGATCACCAAAAAGTTTTAGTCTATCAAATATTACTCCCAAATTAAATAGTTCATATGATCTGATCATAATAAAATGTAGTTGCGCACCTACACCTAGTTGTGATAGGATATATGCACATATAAACTTTAGTTGGAATATTTGATCTAAATCCTTGAGATCAAAAACATTCCGGGTATTAAGGTGTATTCTCACCGCAGGTCTGAGCCGTTCTGAAATCCAGCAACCGAAATCGACATGTCTATCCTTGTCACCGCTCCCGTAAGTAGTCCTTCAGTAGAATAATTAATAATACTTTTTATTTATAGGCTAATGGATATACCTAAACCTAATAGAGTAAGTCCTAAACTATAGACGTGCTTTCCTAAGAAAGTACTAGTTCACTATAGTTAATAGCTCTGATACCTATTTTCGTCACACCCCCAGCCATCGGCGGAAACACCGGGTAGTGTAACGTTATTCTTCGTATCACAGTTATATAACATACATTGAACAGTACTAAAGAAAATACATACCTTTATTGATAACTGAAAGTTACATAACTGTTTTTCTAAGACATATTACATAATATCCGACTATGGCATACTTCTTAATGAACAGAAAGGTAATAGTAAAATTTTTTTGTGTTCAAATACATACCAGCTTTTCAAGTTCCTGAAAAACACATGCATTTTAAAATACGTCAACATAAAGTTGGTGAGTCCACAGGTTTTGACTCCATAAAATAATACATTTTCCACATTCAAAAGTATAGTTTTGAAAGTATCATTTTGACTCTCCAACATTTAGTATGTATATTAGGTATAATAGTTTACTTATCAATTAAGTACTATACCTAAAGATTCCTTAATCCTAAGGTATAAGTAGGGGGAAACTTATACTTAACATTAATACTTGTATACGACAAAGTATAATGTTTCTAACAATTTGCTACCATGAGCCTGTAACCGCTGCTATGACATAATACCTCTGATAGAACACACTCATGATTTACCATGAGAAACAAACACACTCATGATTTACCATGAGAAACAACACCATACGCTTCATCGACGCCGGAACAATAACAATTAAAAGGATAGTTCATCACTTGCTTTTGGTTGACTGTAGCTAACAGTCACAAGTGGGGTGGTCAACCCGTATACTAATTATACATGACTTCCTCGCTCACACGGGATTAACGATTATAGTTCAGAGGATTTCCGCTAAGATCCCCAATCTTAGTTGATGAATACAATTACTCATGTAGACTTCGACGACTTCCTATAACTTTAACAACAAAAGCATTTTCATGTCTAAAACCCTAAGTCACTAGACTATGCTTTTAAACATTACTCCTAACTTCATAACATTTAGGCAGTATAACAGCTATATCTTGAAGTAAAACCAGGTTTTATCTTGACCTAAAACCAATAATAACAACATATAATGTTCCTAGTTTTATCTTGACATAAAACTATCAATATCAATACCAAGTTTTATCTTAACATAAAACTAACAATAACAACATATAACATATCCAGTTTTATCTTGACATAAAACTAATAATAGCAACATACTTTATAACTTAACATATAGAACTTCCGAATATAACTTCAGAACTATATCGCACACAACATATATATAGAATCCTAAGTATAACTCAAGATCTACATTAGTAAATTAACATACTGATAAGTTGATAATAGTTGTATATATTCAAAATATTATATTTAGAACAACTATACCCCGACTATTATAACTATATACTATCATATAGACATAATAATAACATATATATAATATCTAGCATGCGTTTTCCCCCGAAATATTAGAAAGTCGGGCCGTGAAACTCACCCTAGTTGCGTGATTTTATGTTATCTAAGCAAAAACGGTCAGCGTACGAGGTCGTCGGGGCTCGGGATGCAAAATGGCCTCCAAAAACGAGATAGAGAGAAGAGTTTAGGTGTGAGAAGTGTTAAGGTCGAATTTGATATTTATAGGCTGATTTTTGGCCATTCACGACGTGAACCAAGCATGCTCACGTCGTCAGCTCGACCCTGCTCACTTCGTAGACCCACCATTTGGTCCCTAGCTTCGGATGGTGTCCATTTGACTCCTCACGACGTGAATCAATCCTTGCTCACATCATGAACTTTTGGTTTATCACTTCGTAGACTTGACATGCGCCTACTAGCTCCGAAATTTCGCCTTATGACTCCTCACCTCGTGAACATCTATGTTCACCTCGTGAGTTCAGTCAGATTAGGGTTTCTGACAGTTGAATCTTCGAAAGGTCGTAACTTTCACATACGAACTCCGTTTTTGACGTTCTTTATATCCACGCGTAGGTATTTACGAGTACTACAACTCTCTTTTAGACTTAAATAGCTAATTCTAAGTTTATTTTAAATTCCTATTATTATAGAGATTTATAGTGTTCGGTTTATCATAACTTCTTCATGCGAAGTCAGATTCAAACATTCTCTATATTTTTGGAATCGTATGGACGTATATTTTGAGTTGTATCATAAAGAAGGTTCATATTTGTATTAGAATTTATCATGAACTACATAACACTCTTACCATATTACTAGGTTAACATAATCACATTACATGATTGGCATAATCACATGTGATTGTCTATTGACCTATTTTGACTAGTATTACAAGTAACACTTTATTCATAAACAAATAACAACTTTTATTTAATAACCAAATGTCAATTACATTTTACAAGTTTCAGAAATAGCTATCTAATTATTAAAATTAATATCTTCCTTCAACCCGATGCTTCTTGCATGCTGCAAATACTTAACCCTAGTCAGTCCCTTCGTGAGGGGATCTGCTGGGTTATCTTCTTACAATACCCTCTTTGCCACGAGGAGTCCTTCTTCTACCTTGTGTCTTATGAAATGATATTTTCTGTCAATGTGTCTGGATCTGCCATGATCTCTTGGTTCCTCTGCTATGGCCACCACACTATTATTGTCACAGAAAATCTCCATAGGCTCCTTTATAGCTGGTACAACTCCAAGGTCTCCTATGAAGTTGTACATCCATGTCACCTCCTTTGCCACTTCACTTGCTGCTATGTACTCTGGTTCGAAAGTTGAATCAGCTACTGTCTCCTGCTTGGAACTTTTCCAAGTAATTGCTCCTCTATTTAGGGTAAAGACCCAGCCTGACTGAGAGCGGAAATTATCCCTATCAGTATGGAAACTAGCGTCACTATACCCCACTACTCTCAAGTCATCGCTCCCACCAAAGTTAAGGACCCAGTCCTTAGTCCATCGCAGGTACTTGAGAATATTCTTTACCGCAGTCCAGTGGGCTTTGCCAGGGTTCCCCTGATATCTGCTGACCATGCCCAAAGAAAAGGCCACATCAGGGCGAGTACAAGTCATAGCATACATGATCGAGCCAACTGCGGAAGCATATGGTAAACGACTCATCTCAGCTATCTCTGCCTCTGTACTCGGACTTTGAGTCTTACTCAGTCTGGCATTGTGTGGGATCGGTAAGTCACCTTTCTTAGAATTCTGCATGTTGAACCTCTTCAACACCTTGTCCAAGTAAGTGTTTTGACTAAGTCCAATTAGTCTTTTACTCCTCTCTCTCAATATCCTTATCCCTAGGATATAGGCAGCTTCTCCAAGGTCCTTCATAGCGAAACACTTCCCAAGCCATGACTTAACCTCCTGCAAGGTTGGGATGTCATTTCCTATGAGTAGTATTTCATCCACATACAGTACCAAAAAGATAACTATACTCCTACTAGCCCTGACATATACACACGACTCATCCTCGCTTTTCGAAAAACCAAACTCTTTGACTTTCTCATCAAAACAAAGATTCCAGCTGCGAGATGCTTGTTTCAATCCATAAATGGATTTATGAAGCTTACACACTCTATTAGGGTGGTTTTTATCGACAAAACCCTCTAGATGATTCATGTAAACATCCTCAGCCAACTTTCCATTAAGGAAAGCGGTTTTGACATACATTTGCCATATTTCATAATCATGAAATGCAGCAATGGCTAGCATAACCCTAATAGACTTAATCTTTGCTACTGGTGAGAAGGCTTCATCATAGTCAATTCCCTGAGTTTGAGTGAAAACCTTTGCGACCAGTCGCGCCTTATAAGTGTGCACCCGACCGTCTTATAACCCGGTACATTGTTAACCAAGTTCCAAACTTGATTGTCATACATGGACTGAATCTCGTTGTCCATAGCCTCTTTCCAATTAGCAGACTCAGGGCCTGCCATGGCTTCCCTATGGCTGTTAGGTTCATCGAAATTTACCAGTGTACTATCACTGATAAATGTATCACCTTCCGCAGTAATATGGAAACCATAGTAATGCTCAGGTGCATTCCTAACTCTAGTGGAACGCCTCAGAGGTACAGACTCGTCAGTTGGTTCAACAGGAGTTTCCTCCTCAGGTTGATTGCTAAGGTTAGAGGTTCCTTTACCACTTGACTCTTGAAGCTCTTCAAGGTCAATTTGCCTCCCTCTGGTTCCGTGGCTTATAAATTCTCTCTCGCGAAAAACCCCCCTCCTTGCCACAAAGACCACATTCTCATTGGGTCTATAGAAGAGGTAACCAAAGGATTTGTGTGGGTAGCCGATGAAAATACAGCACTCACTTCGAGGTTCGAGCTTGTCGTGAGTCTTGAGCCTCACGAAGGCCTCGCAACCCCAAATCTTGATGTGGTCCAAATTTGGAACTTTCCCAGTCCACATCTCATGAGGTGTTTTGGCAACCTTCTTGGTAGGGACTAGATTAAGGATATGGGCGGCAGTCTCTAAGGCATACCCCCAGAATGAGATTGGTAACGAAGCTTGACTCATCATAGAATGAATTCCACATTCAGCTGTGGTGTCCTGGGAGGTGTCATTTGTGAAACAATTCCACATTCCTTAAGATAGTCAAGGAACTCTGTGCTAAGATACTCACCACCTCGATCGGATCGAAGCATCTTAATGTTCCTGTCCAACTAATTCTCCACTTCCTGTTTAAACTCTTTGAACTTTTCAAAGGTTTCTGACTTATGCCTGATTAAGTAGATATAATCATATCTACTATAATCATCAGTAATAGTCACTTAGAAGCGGTTAGCATCCCTTGTGGCGGTTTTGAAGGGTCCACACACATCTGTGTGTATGAGATCCAACAAACCCTCATTCCTTGCACAAGTACTAGTGAAGGGTGACTTAGTCATTTTCCCAAGTAAACAAGACTCGCAACTATCATCCGATTTTAAGTCAAATGACTCCAAGACTCCAGACTTCTAGAGTTGGCCTATGCGCTTCTTGTTGACATGTCCAAGACGACAATGCCACAAGGATGCCTTATCCAAACTAGTGGAAGAATCAATATGTAATACATTATTTCCTAAGTGATCTACAACATTCACAGCTTCATATACACCATTGCAAGGTAATTCTTTAAAATAAAACACATCATTATAAAAAACATTAATAGCACCACATTCATTATCAAATGAAAAACTATAACCTGTTTGTACAAGCCATGAAAAGAAATAATATTTCTCGCCATTTCAGATGAGTAACAACATTTATTCAAATCTAATGTTAACCCACTATTTAGCAATAAAGAGTAACCTCCAATCTTGGTGACAGGTGATGCTTTCCTATTCCCCATGATTAAGTTTATCTTCCCGTGCTCCACTTCCTCACTTCTTCTTAGTCCCTGAAAATCAGAACAAATGTGAATTCCACACCCTGTATCAAGGACCCAAGAATTAGTATTTGGTGAATTATTAGACAATATTGTGTAAATACCTGCAAATGAGGGCTTGATATTCCCATCCTTTATATCCTGCAGGTACTTGGGGCAGCTTCGCTTCTAGTGCCCCTTTTCCTGACAATAGAAGCGTTGTGCTTCTTTCGGGTTGGAAGTGGGAGTAGCAGAACCACCTTTGGTTCCACATGAAGAGGAGCATTCAAGAGACTTTCCTTTGGTACCCTTCGAATGGGTCTTCCTCTTTTTCCCTTTTCCATGCACGATTGCCAGAACAGGGGCAGTGGTAGGAGTAGAAACAACATTTTTCCCTTTGAGGTTGCTTTCAGCAGTCCTCAAAAGTCCCTGAAGCTTGCTCAAGGTGACCTCCTCCTTATTCATGTGATAGGTCATGCAGAACTGATCATAACAGGGAGGTAAGGAGTGCAGTATGATGTTAATGGCCAAATCCTCATCAAAGTTCACATTCTGTTTGAGAAGACGGTCCACAAACCTTTTCATTTTCTGTTGGTGGCACGTGACGGACTCTCCATCCTTCATCTTAGTTGTTATCATGGATGCGATTATTTCATATCTCTCTTGACGTGCACTCTGATGGTACCTTTCCATCAGATCCTGGTGCATCTCAAAAGGGTAGAAGTCCTCATAGGACATTTGGAGTTCATGTGCCATAGTGGAAAGCATGATACAAGCCACCTAGGTGGCATCTTTCTCATGTGCCCTAAATCAGCAACCTCATGTGGAGTAGCAAACGACTCATCAAGTTCCTTAAGCTCCTTGTCAAGGACATATTCCTTGTCCACATAGCATGTGACCATTCTAATGTTCCTAATCCAGTCATTGAAATTAGTTCCATAAAAAATGACCCTCCCACAAAGGTTCATGAGAGAGAAGGAGCCAGTAGGGTTAGAGCCTGAAGCATTGTTGGAAGACATCTGAAAAGAAGAAAGACAAAGATTAAATTAGATAAAGAATCCTTGATAAGACACCCAAATGTAATATTTGTTGGGTTTTGAGCATTCTAACACTCCTAAGTGTACATGCAATCCTAAATACCTTGTATCTATGTTTTCTCTATTATACATGCAAATATGAATATTCCAAGGTATTACCCTATCTAGCATAAAATCTTTGATACTTGGGTAATAAAACAAGTTAGAAGACATACCTTTTTATGTAGCCTGATTCCTTGATGCTTAAGAGCCGAGTGCCCCAAGTGTGACACCTCAAATGGTTCACACAACATCAAATGCACTTGGAATAACTTAGAGAGAAATTAACACTTCATGAAATCGGCTAGCCCTCACCATTTCTTCATAGTCTCACATTGTTACCTCATGGTCGCCGATTTTGACAAGAATAAGATGTTTATATAGTTTGTCACAATTAGGGTTACACCATGTAAACCCTAAATGTCATGGCCTTTCATTTCCATGATCCATGGGTACAAAAACACCATGGAGCATCCATGGAGCATCCTATGGGTTTTAGCCCAACTTGATAATCCATGGAGTATTAGCCCACTATACAAGTATGGATGATTTACACAATCAACCCATATCTTTAATTAGTTTCCTTTTGATCACTTAATTAATTCCAAATTAATTCTTGATCAATACTAATTAAATAATCTTATTAAAATATTAGAACTTATAATATATTACCAAACCTTAAGTGTTATTTCTCTCATTTTAGTCTATCCAAATGAATGATGCCATGCAACCCAAATGGACAATGCCGAGTCGGGTCAAGTACATACCAGATATAGTTATGGACTTAGACACTAATCCAACAGTCTCCCACTTGGATAAGACAAACTATTATTGAGTATGACTTCAAGAACCGACTGGCAATCGTAGCTCTTTAAGCCGCTGTCGAACTCTGACGTTGTAACTGAACTCTGATCTCGTCAATGACTTGTCCATTAGATAAGGGATCATATATTCCTCCATTATAGATATCATATGGACTGAGACATGGATTATAAATCATTTTCTTTGTCCATTTGTTGTTTCCCGATTTCCGATTTATGACGACTGACTAATTGAACAAATCAAACCAGTCCAGGCCCGGCCGAGCACTTACATTTGTCATCACTAAATCATCGAGGGGCCCACAGATATCGCTTTTATCCCGAAGGTAAAAGGAATGGATAAACTTCGACTCATATGGCTTGTTCTACTACTTGTTGAATCATACACAAAAGCACATTTTATAACATCGAGTTACCAATGCGTTTTCGCGCAATCAATGTACAACCAACTCATAGTAACAACTCATATCTCTAGGTTTGAATAATATAAGATATTATCGTCTAATGATCACTCGTGATAAAATCCATGAAGTGATTCAAATGAGCGCGGGTTGAATCCAATACTCAGAACTTATGAGCATTCATGAGTGTTGTAGCACCTCTTTGCTATGTCCAACATCTTAGACATCTACAAGCCAACTCATGACAGTCTTGATTCATATCTACTTCCAACATATGACCGACTGTGGATGGTTTGAATAACTTAGTCATTCGGGAAGAGTGACCTAGTTTATTCTGGAAGTCAAAACATGCAAAATGAAGCACAAGAATAATTGAATCTAGTATGGTATCAAAACCTATGAATATAAATAGAACACTTTTTATTTATCACCATACTGATTACTCATTATTCATTGTTTCGGTTTTATCAACTTTATACTTGAATTAAAAACACTAGTTGTCCCATGCTCCAAGCATGTACACTATGTTCTTCTAAACGATAGCTTTTCCATACACCAAGTATGCACTCTATGTTTGTCTATGATCCTTACTTTGTGAACTAGATCGATTGAACATAATTTCAATGATTTCCCTTTCACACTCCCAAATCCTTATCAAAAATGTAAGAATTCCAAATTCCTATCATTTACCGAAATCTGTTAGATTTTTAAACTTATATGCATGATCCTCTTGTAATGATTATGCACAAAGTCACAAAGACTTGTCAACAGACGTTACAGAGTATTCCAATGGAGATCAACTCCATGGAAACATCCTTCTTGCATTAAGTTTTTCTAATATTAAACAAATTAAATAACTTCCAACTATGAACCATTTCCATATTCTCATTTTGACTGTCACTTTTGAACAAGAGTTGCCTCCTTTCAGAGTATGTCAATATGGTCCTTCCAAAATTTAACACTATACTTCCAACTGTCCCTGAGCAACCAATCTTTGGTAAACCATAGATTGTCCTCGACAATTGCTTAATCATTTTAGTCATATCCAATTCTAGATTTTTCCCCCTTAATGCCCAGAGCATTTTCAAAATTTAGAAAGGATGAATATTATAGCACATGCAATCGATCCTATATCCGAAGCATATGGGACACGATTCATGATGATTCATGATGTCTCACATAAAGACATGATACTAGACCAGTCTTTTTGCTATAATATTTCTATGTCTATTTGCCAAGTTCTCAAAATTCAGATTATGAAAAGGGATGTCGTAATCATAATCGAATTTTAGAACGCAAATAATGGACCCATATATAGAATTTCCTTACGTTGAGCCATTCCAACACAAAATTCATATATATATCCTTGACTAAAGATGATTAAAACCTCAATATAAGCTTTTAGAATTGAAATGAAGTATAATTTCATCTCCCTTAATTATAGCAAAAACAACTTTTCAACCCCAGCAACTTCATGAATTGAAACTTTTGTTTTCTATAAATAACATTGCTAACTTGCAATACTTATCATAATTATCATGCTCCCACTAACATTAAAATTATTAGCATAATACTTATGCTCCCACTAGCTTTGACATGTAATCAGAAATTAGTTAGACTTCTAGAAATCAATACTTTATTGACTTTTTTACCAAAGTTCAGATTTCTGATACAAGATTTCTTTGATAAGACTTTATCAAAATCATACACCTTATCTTAGATAGCTCAGAGGTGTGTCTAAACAATTTTAGAACTATGAAAAGGGATGCCATAATCATAGTCTCGATTGTTTAGACTTTTGTCATTTCTCATATGTCCATATTAGTGTGCCGGTTAACCACGCATGCTCGACTAACGAATTTGAGCTTGCGAAGATCACAATTGCTATCTTACTTAAAAATTACTTGGGGGAAGAGTTTCCTCACCACCATTTTCATTAATCGGAGAGAAACCTTATGACCCTTAGATTTTATGGTGTATGTGTTCTTATCCACGTGAATTTGTCAAAACCATAATCAGAAGACCAGGTTAGTGACAAATCCAAATTCATATGCATTGAACTTGTGCAATCTTAACTTCACGCCACCTGGCAGTACAGGGCCTGCCATTGCTTCCAAGTAGTTATGCAAACAATTGAGAACATGTAGAACTCAAATGTATAGTCAACTTTACTGGAATAGGCACATAAATGTTAACACAATAGGTTATAAACCTGTAGTCGTGCGCTAGTGATGAAATACACGTTTTTTATTCTTGATTAGTTCTTGAAACTATTTCAGGATCTTTTAGACTCCCACTGTCCTCTTGACATATAAAACTATTTTGCTAAATATTCAAGAGATAGTGTGGATTCTTTATCAAGACAAACACTTCACACAATTGGCCTTAGTTGGTCTTTGTTTGATCCAAAACATCACAACTTACCAATATCAAATGTGCAAGAGTATGACACTTTTACTCTTACATTTGACAAGCGTTTTAAACCTTTCTTTAAGATATGTCACCCAACTTACAGTCTTAGAGTATGACTCTAAGACTTATTTTAGAATGAAGTATGACTCATCTTCTTGATTTAACCATTTCAACAATTCATGAATCCTCTTCTTAGCCATAAGAATGCACTAAGATTTCCTTAGAGGACTAATTGTGATATGATTTCTAAATCATTAAGATGATCACAAAACCTGATACTAAAGTACTCTCCTATCTTTTCAGATTTGAGAAACTTTTATCTTTCTGCCTAATTTGATTCTTCTCATTCGTTCTGCCATACATCGAAACTTTTCGAATGCTACAGAATTATACTTAAACTTGTAAGTATAACCATATTTACTAAACTTTAGTAAATCATGACGAATAGTCTTATCGATCTTTTGTGGTGGACTTGATCAGTGCACCAGAATGTGTACTCGATCCCTTAGTCCTTCACTTGTCTCACATATACATGTGAACAAGGAATTAATCTTAATTTTCCAAAGAAGAAAATTCTCATTCATCATACTATACAACTTGCATGATTTCCAAGTTTCTATCCAACTGAAACCTTGGGTGATGAGAATCATTCCTTGTTTGGTAAATTAGACATTACCACAAATGAAAGAAACAAATCCATTTTCCATTATTGCTATCAATGGAATCATATAAGCAACAATTTTTCCACAAATGCCATTATAAGGATACTTAGAATAAATAAAATCAAAAAATTTCCTTTCATTTTAAAACTTTGCGGAAAAACTTATCCTTACAGTGCAAAAGCATATGAAAAACTTGTTGTTATCTATTCCTAAGAAATATATCATAACTCCTAAGCAACAACTCAAAATTCTGATCACTGAACCATGCGATCGAGATCCATCTTCGCGATCAGAATCAGCATATACTTCCTTTAAGTTACTCTATTTTTCTTTGATTATTAATACATCAACATGTGACCCAGTCACATCATGTAATAAGAATCTCAGAATAGAAACTTAACAGAGTTAGATAGTGGACTTTACCTGAAGTTGAGTCAAACTTCTTGACTTGATCAACCTTATGATCTTTCAAGTAAATAGGAAGCTTCGCAATCAATGCCCCTTTCCTATGACAATAGAAACATATGGACTCTTTGGTAATGATACATGGGACTATCTCAGACTTAGCCTTTCTCTTTACCATTTGGTCAACCGATTTGACTATGGCCGATCCCTTTCCATTGGGAAGAGAAAGTTTTTACTGGGTATCCAATGTTACCATTGTCAATGTCCATTGAAAGTTTGGGAAGTTGATCTACTAATCAAATTTGCTCTATTAGTGCCCCAAATCATTGCTGATTCAGTAGCACAAAGCAAATAGATAAGATAATTAAGGGTCATGTCATAGTCTGTTTCATAGTAGTCCCAAAGGAACTAACTATGTGACTTAGAAAGTGATTGAACATCTGACTTTCTTAAAACTTTGACACCCAACTTTCCCGGCTTGTCAATATGTGACTTCATCTCCAAGATGCGATCACACATAGACCTTGCTTGCCAATAGGGTTTGAGTTACCTTGAACTTGTGGGTTAGGGAGAATAACTGGAGGTGGTGGAGGAAGTAAAGTTCCAAGAGATTTGGGAAGATCATAGATGTCTGAGCTAGACATTTTTTTGGAGATATTCACGATACTTGATTTGAAGTCCTTAATATAACACCCAATATGAAATATTAAGGCTAGGATCCAACACAATATTTTATAACTTGGAAGAGGGATGCCATAATCCAAGCTATAGAATATTTGAAGGTAGATGAATGACGATTCACCAATTTCCACCATGAAAAACGAAATAATTTATTAGGTTTTAACTGGATTTGAAACTCCTAGATCTTTTGAGATTCATTGAACTTTTCAATGGCATGTTTCAATCTCGATTGTGCCCTTCAGGTTTTGTGACTGGGATGCCGAGGATCACAAAACAAGGTGTGAAGTAACCATGCAAATTACTTGGTACTCTTAAATGTTTATCACCCAACCGATGTGCTGGTTAACCACACATGCTCCACCGGCCTATGATAAACTTTAAGAAACCCTTTGCCTACTTTGTTAAAACCAGTTAGTGTGTCGGTTAACCACACACGCTCCACTAACCGATTTAAGCAAAGTGAAAACTGTAATTTCATGGGTTAGCACCAAATTCACATTTTCCTATGTAATTAAGATTGGTTATTAATAAGAGTTTAGTTACTTAGTATTTATCATTAATATTTTTAATGAAGGGAGAATTATATTCCTTGTCCTACCTATTCGACTAACGACCCTCCACTAGTCAAGGAAGCGTTGGGTGAGAGTGGACACCCATTAAACTGCCATTTTATAGGCAGTAACCTTATACCCCCTTATAGACCGGCTTCGTGAATGACGCCTACTAATGGTAAAACGACTTGCTCTTATACATATATATAAATATTATTAACTTATAATATTATAAAGTATAAGGGTTGAATTTTTAACTTTTAAAAAGTTCTAAGGGCGTAACTTGGAATTAAAGTATTCATAAGGGAAAACTTTTCAAATTCCAGAACTTGAGGGTGTCACACCCCGAAACCGTGATGGCGGAATCGTTCCGGGGCGGAGGACGTCATGCGTAGTATCGCAACAGTTGTATCATAGTAAGCGAAGTAAACACAACCATTACATTATAATATGAATATTTACATTGTTCAAAAACATGATTTATACATAACAGCATATAGCAAAAGTAAAAGACGTGACTTCAGAATGTTCCATCTTCTCCAAAAGTCGGCAAGAGTACCTGTCTATTGATGCCCTAAGAATACAAGCAGTTTTGAAAGAATATCAACATAAAGCTGGTGAGTTCATAAGCATTTGGTTTTAGTGAGAAAATGCTATTTGAATCCATTTGAAAAGTGTTCTTCAAGAAAATCCTGTATTTTCTTATGGAAAGCGGTCTTGAAAGAGTGTCTATTAGTAGAAAATAAACCATCCGTTTTAGAAAACATGTTATCCGTTCTAGAGGTAGAGATGCCAGTTTAGAAGTCCTTGATTACTAACGGCATATATAAAAGTAGTTTTATTACTTAAAATAAAACAAATGAAGAAGAGAGTCCGTAAACAAAGTTAGTTTATACTTATTTGCGAGTCGTATAACCATACTTGATATGACCGAGAGACCTTTATAACGTTCTTCGGGCGTTAAGCTAAATGACATTTGTTCACCCCAGGCGTGCTCGCCTAACTGTAGCTAGCAGTTCAGGTGTGGGATTGTCAGCCCCGAATAGATCTATTCACAAATCTCACGCTCTCCCTCCAGGAGACTCTGGTTATACTAAAAGGATTTATCACTATTCACCTAAGGGTACAATATTGAAGTAGCGCCTCACAATTTTGTATAATCTAGTTTACTAGCGAGAAATCAGTATAAAACAGTAATTATCCTTGAATAAATGTACTTTATACTTCTGAGAAAAACATATAACATCAACTAAATCTGCCATAGTTTATATATGTTTATTTATGAAATCTGATTAAGTAGAGACTGCCTAGAGGGTTATCCCAAACTATACCCATTATAGTTTATTAGAGTTGATCTGGAAAATGTTTTGTAAAACCTTTCTGAAAGCTATGAAGTTGGATTTCCAAAATAGAAGTTTCCCTTATGTTCAACATATTACAAAGAGAGATAAAATATCTGAATATGTTATTAAACGTGGAAATCGTTGGACTGCATTAATAAGTTTAAAACTTAATAAAGTACTTTGAGTTTGGCTTGTATTCCCCACTGAAAACATTAAAAACACGGAAAATGTAGGGTATGAACTCACAGTTTATCGTAGGATCCGAAAGCACAATTTGTTACGAGTGGTGAGTGTCAACTGATGTTTCGAACACGAGTGGATCTATTAACATATGATAACACATATGTGTGTTAGAATTAGGGTGTTTCATGGCTAAACATGACGGGAAATCACCCTAAAGACTTGGAAATGCTTGTCGGGACCCTATATGATCAAATAAGGGAGGTGTACGGCCATTTGAGTGGGTGTGCGGCCAGGGTGTGCGGCCAGGTTGTGTGTGAGGTTGCACACAGGAGTGTGCGGCCGTACAGAGGGTGTGTGCGGCCGTACACAGGAGTGTGCGGCCGTACATTCCTCATTTGAGCCCGGAAATGTCGATTTTGAGGTGTTTTGAGGTGTTCTAGTGCTAATACCAAGTCCAACTAGCAAATGGAGGCCAAACTCTTCACCTTGGAGAGTCTTTAAGGCGTGTGCGGCCACCTTATGAAGGTGTGCGGCCGTACACCTTCAAAGGATGAAGAACACGAAGAACACTATGAGTTTTAAGCTTAGATTCAGGTGTCTTACCAATATAGCAAGCTGAATGATGGAGTGCTTCACGTTTTTGAGGCCCTTAGAGCGTTCTTGGATGATGTTTCTAAAGAGAGAAAGTAGAGAGAGAGAGTAGGGTGCAGCCAAAAGAGGAAAAGAGTGAATGAAGGGGGTCTCCTCCAATATATAGGGTCGGGTGTGAGGCTGGAGGGTGTGTGCGGTTGGGTGTGCGGCTGGCTGGCCGCACACGCGGGTGTGCGGCTGCACACACCTTCTTTGATGTGTTTGGCCCGATTTTGTGATGCTACACACTTTCCAACCCTTCCTAAGACTCATATCCATGTTATACTAAGCCTAGAACACTCATATAGACCCATAATTTTCGTTATAAGATAGTAAAATGAAGGCTAACTTTGATAAAATGAAATATGTACAAGTTAGAAATTTTGGGTTATCACAGAGGGCAAGTTTTGAAACTATTCAAAACTATTCAATTCCATAACTTATGTATTTAAAGTAGTTTTAATTCAAAAAACTCTTCAAGTTCCATAACTTGAGGACAAGTTATGGAAGACTTTAAACCATTAAAGAATGTGACTCTTCCTCATTCATAACTTATGGAAATCTTTATGAGTTTTATGAATCTTAAATGTGACTTTTCATATAACTTGAGGACAAGTTACAAAAACACATTTTTGAATCAACTCTTAGATTAATTTGGATTGAAAACACATTTTCACATGACTTTTCTTATTAATCTAAGCAACTCATAAGAACAAGATAATACAAATCAAATTTTTTCATGTAATTAGCCTAATCCTTAAACTAATACAAAACATGAATCTATTGACAATTATCTTTGAAATTGAATTACAATGAACATTACCACATCAAAAACAGGTTTATAGGTTCAAAAACAGCTTAGGGTAATGATTCTAGTCCAATTCCAGCCTTCAAAGTCGAAAATATGCTGTTAGGAGGTCCTACTCGTCGAGTGTATGAACCTACTCGATGAGTAGGATGAGTTTCCTCATGGACTCGGGGAGTCCATCAGTGGACTCGGCGAGTCCAGTGCCGAGACAGCCCGAAAAATCGATTTTTTCAGCATTTTTCAGCACTTTGCATAAAGTATAATTGAAAAGAAGCCTTGGCTCTGGTACCACTGTTGGGTTTTGAGCATTCTAACACTCCTAAGTGTACATGAAACCCTAAATACCTTGGATCTATGTTTTCTCTATTATACATGCAAATATGAATATTCCAAGGTATTACCCTATCTAGCATAATATCTTTGATACATGGGTAATAAAACAAGTTAGAAGACATACCTTTTTATGTAGCTTGATTCCTTGATGCTTACGAGCCGAGTGCCCCAAGTGTGACACCTCAAATGGTTCACACAACATCAAGTGCACTTGGAATAACTTAAAGAGAAATAAACGCTTCATGAAATCGGCTAGCCCTCACCATTTCTTCATAGTCTCACATTGTTACCTCATGGTCCCCGAATTTGACAAGAATAAGATGTTTATATAGTTTGTCACAAATAGGGTTACACCATTTAAACCCTAATTGTCATGGCCTTTCATTTCCATGATCCATGGGTACAAAAACACCATGGAGCATCCTATGGTTTTAGCCCAACTTGATAATCCATGGAGCATTAGCCCACTATACAAGTATGGATGATTTACACAATCAACTCATATCTTTAATTAGTCTCATTTTGATCACTTACTTAATTCCAAATTAATTATTGATCAATACTAATTAAATAATCTTATTATTATATTAGAACTTATAATATATTACCAAACCTTAAGTGTTATTTCTCTCATTTTAGTCTATCTAAATGCGTGATGCCATGCAACCCAAATGGACCATGCCGAGTCGGGTCAAGTACATACCAAATATAGTTATGGACTTAGACACTAATCCAACAATATTAAGGCTAGGGTCCAACACAATACTTTATAATTTGGAAGAGGGATGTCGTAATCCAAGCTATAAAATATTTAAAGGTAGGTGAATCACGATTCACCAAATTCCACCATGAAAAATGAAATAAATTATTAGGTTTTAATGAATTGAAATTCCTAGATTCTTTTGAGATTCATTGAACGTTTCAATGGCATGTTTAAATCTCGATTGTGCCCTTCAAGTTTGTGACTGGGATGCCGAAGATCACAAAACAAGGTGTGAATAACCATGCAAATTAACTTGGTACCCTTAACTTTACCACCTAATCGATGTGCCGGTTAAACACACGTGCTCCACCGATCTATGATAAAAATTAAGTTACCCTTTGCCACACTTACTAGTCCATGTTAGTGTGTCGGTTAACCACACACGCTCCACTAACGACTTGGTAAGGTACAAAGTGTAATTTCATGGGTTAGCACCAAATTCACATTTTCCTAAAGTAACTAAGATTGGGAATTTATAAAAGGTTTAGTTACTTAATATTTATCATTATACTTTTTAATGATAATTATAGTCATTGTCCTACCCGTTCGGCTAACGACCCTCCACCAGTCAAGGAAGTGGTGCGTGAGAGTGGACACCCATTAAGCTGCCATTTTATAGGCAACAACCTTATACCCCCCTTATAGACCGGCTTTGTGAATGAGGCCTACTAACGGTAAGACTGACTTGAGCTTATGCATATATATATATATATATATATATATATATATATATATATATATATATTATTAACTTATAATATTATAAAGTATAAGGGTTGAAGTTTATGCTTTTAAAACTCTAGGTTTTGGAATTAAAGTGTGTGTGAGACTTTACAAAATCCAAAACTTGAGGGCAAGTTTTGAAACTATTCAAGACTTTTCATCTCTATAACTTATGAGTTTTAATAGTTTTTAAAGAAAAAGAGTCTGGAATTCCATAACTTGAGGACAAGTTATGGAGTCCATTAATTAGAAATTAGATCAATAATTACACTAACAAACAATTTGCAAATAATTCCTATGATCTACTGAAACTCATAAGTATGAACATTCATATCAACAATTTCAAGAATCATATAAACATATATAAAAATTTGAAAATTTGATAATAACCATTGTAAATGGATTAGCATAATCATTACCACATCAAAAACAGGTTTTATAAGACCAAAACAGTTTAGGGTAATGATTCTAGTCCATTTCCAGCAGCAAAACTCGAAAATCTGTACACAGGGCCTCCTACTCGCCGAGCGCAAGAACCTACTCGACGAGTAGGATGAGTTTCCACTTAGACTCGTCGAGTCCCCCCATGGACTCGGCGAGTTCAATGAACAGTGAGCAGAAATTCGACTTTTTCAAGCAGTTTGCATCAAGTATATTGAAAACAAGCCTAGGCTTTGATACCACTGATGGGTTTTGAGCATTCTAACACTCCTATGATGTACATGAAACCCTAGAAACCTTGGATCTATGTTCTCACTAATATACATGCAAATTTGATTTTCCAAGGTTCTCAACCTAAATAGCATGTTATGGGGTACTTGTAATATAAAAATCTTAGTAGAATAACATACCTTTTCTTGTGGTTGATTGATTGGAGTCTTGAGAGCCTAGCACCAATAATGTGGATGCCTCAAGTGGAATCAAAAATCACCAAAACACCTTGGAAAGCTTGAGAGAATATGAAACACTTATAGAAATCGGCCCACCCTTTGTTCTCACACACTAGTCCCATTTCATGTGCCAAAGACTTCTTTATATAGTATGGTGGATTAAGGTTACATCCATGTAAACCCTAATACCCATGACCTTTCATTTCCATAGGATCCATGGGTTAAAAATTTCATGGACTATCCATGCAAGCTTAGCCCATTCTAAATAAACATTGGCCCATTCTATATATATAAGAGTCCATATTTTAATTAGTCTCTTTTTGATCACCAAATTAATTCCAAAATAATTCTTGATCAATACTAATTAAATAATATGATTTCATATTAATATATTATAACTTATAATATTTTAATAAATCATAATATACTATTCTCTAAAGAGTATCCATACAAATTGTTTCGGTGAAGTGCAACCCAAATGGACCATGTCGGGTCGGGTCAAGTATATACCAACTATAGTTACGGACTTAGACACCTTATCCAACATAACCAACTACAATGATTTAATGTGTACCATCATGATGGCTCTTCGATTCAAGGGGAAAGAATATGTCCTTGAATAAAAACTCGTTGAAATCAATGAAGCCAATACTACTCTGGAAAAACTAGCCTCCTAAAAGAAACACTACGACGATGCAACAAAAGTTGCTTGCATCATGGTCGCTACAATGGTTCCTTAATTGTAGAGATTCTATAAGGACTACTGGCCATATGAGATGAATAATGACCTTGTGGAAAAGTACCATAAGAGAGCTCATCAAGAGAAACATGAAGTGGTCAAGTATCTCATGGATTGCAACATGAAATAGGTAGAGTTTGTGTGCAACCACGTGTAGAGAATGCAAAGATACGTGGAACGCATTGTTAGGGTCAATGTGAATTTTGACGAGGAGTTGGCCATTGACATGGTCTTGAACCCTTTGCCAAGTTGTTATGATTAGTTTATAATGGCTTATCATTTGAACAACACAAAAACCACATTGGCCCAACTCGACAACTTACTACAGACTACTGAGTCGGGAATGAATGGGAAAGGATTCGGCCCCTTCACTAATTCTCCCATTCTCGCCATTGGGTAAGGAATATGGAAGAGGAGGAAGGTTGCTCCCAAAGCTAACTTGAAGAAAAAGGCCCATGTTGGGTCATCTAGAAATGGCCCAAAGGCGAGGCCCAACTCATACATTCCAGTTGTTAGTGACCCCAAATAGGTCACTTGTTACTATTGCAATGACAAGGGGAATTGGAAGATGAGCTGCCCCAAGTATCTGGAAGACATCAAGGATGGCAAGGTGAAGCCATCATCAGCAGGTCCATACATTATTCAAAATAGTAACTCACAATCTACTCCTTATTGGGTCCTTGATACAGGAGATAGTTTTCACATTTGTTCTGAATTGCAGGGGCTAAAAGAAAGTGAAGAGGTGGAGCATGGGACGATGAATCTGATCATGGGAAATAGGCGATTTTCTCCTGATAGCCAGATTGGGACTTATCATCTTATGCTTAGTAGTGATGTTAGTTTATATTTGATAGATTGTTGCTATTCGTCGGAAATGACGTGAAACATTATTTCATTTCATACACTGTTCAGACAAGGTTTTCGTTACTCGTTTAATGATTTGAATGGTTCAATTTTAGGTTATAAAAATGGTGTTTTTATATATAGAAGCTTTATCTTGTAATGGTGTGTATGAAACAGTGGCTTGTGTTGATAGCTTAGGAAATAATGTATTTTACATTGATTCGTCTAATGGTTTAGACAAGGCATGCTTGTGGCATTAACGTCTTGGGCACATTAACAAGAAACGCATCGCCCAACTCCAAAAGGATGGAGTCATGGAATCATTTGACCTAAGGCCAAATGATGAATGTGAATCTTGTCTTTTGAGCAAGATGGCAAAGTCACCTTTCACTGGATATTGTGAAAGAGGTGAAGGTTTGTTGGACCTCATACACATAGATGTGTGTATACCCTTCAGATCCACCACAAGAGATGCTAATCGGTTTTATGTAACGTTTACAGATAATTATAGCAAATATGGTTATATCTACTTGATCAAACATAAATCATAAACCTTTGAAAAGTTAAAAGAGTTTAAAAATGAAGTCGGGAATGAATTAGGCGGGAAAATAAAGATGCTCCGATCTGATAGAGGAGGAGAGTATCTAAGTATCGAGTTCCACGACTACCTCAAGGAATGTGGAATAGTTTCAAAATTAACTCCTGCTAGAACGCCACAACTAAATGGTGTGACTGAAAGGCGCAATCGGACCTTGTTAGACATAGTTCATTCCATGATGATCCACGCCACTCTTCCCATTTCCTTCTTGGGGTATGCCTTAGAGACAACCACCAATATCCTCAATCTTGTGCCTACTAAAAAGATTGCCAAAACACTTCACGAGATGTGGACAGGGAAAGTTCCCTCGTTAGCACATATCAAAGTATGGGCATGTGATGCTTTCGTTAGATGAGAGACTCATGACAAGATAGAAGCCATAAATGAGAAGTGTATTTTCATTGGCTACCCACAAAAGTCCTTTTGGATACATTTTCTACAGACCTAGTGAAAACTGTTGGATATAGTGTCTAAGTCCATAACTTTATTTGGTATGTACTTGACCCGACCCGGCATGGTCCATTTGGGTTGCATGGCATTGCAATACTTGGATAGACTAAATGAGAGAATAAGGCACTTATGATTATTAATATATTATAAGTTCTAATATATTAATAATAGTATTATTTAATTAGTATTGATCAAGTATTAATCTAGTATTAATCTAGTGATCAAAGTGAGACTAATTAAATATATAGGGTTGATTATGACAATCATCAATTCTTTTATGGTGGATTAATGATCCATGGTTTATGGGTTTGGTTATAACCATATGGAGCTCCATGGATAGTCTATGGGAGTTACAAACCCATGGGTCATGGGAAATCAAGAGTCATGGCAATTAAGGGTCTTCATGAGTAAACCCTAATTGTGACAACACTATAAAAGGAACCCTATGGCTAGCAAAATGGTGAGCTAGTGGACCTAGTGTTACTAGAGAGGGCATAACCGATTTTGAGTGCTAGAGGTATTCTCTAAAGTTATTCCAAGTCTTGTGGTGTTGTGTGAAGCATTTGAGGCACAACATTTGGGGTTCTAGGCTCACAAAGTCTTGAAGGAATCCAAGCAACAACAAGGTATGTATTTCTACTAGTTTTATGTTTTATGTAATCCCCATGCCATGCTAGTTAGGAAATCACCTTGAAAAAGAAATTTGCATGTATATAGAGAAAACATAGATTCAAGGTTATTAGGGTTGCATGTACACTTAGGAAGTGTTAGAATGCTCAAAACCCATCAGTGGTATCAGAGCCTAGGATTGTTTTCTGTATACTTGATGCAAAACTGCTTAAAAAATCAAAATTCTGCATTCTGACGACTGGACTCGCCGAGTCCATGGGGAGGACTCGCCGAGTCCATGAACAAATTCATCCTACTCGACGAGTAGAATAATGCACTCGGCGAGTAGGAGCGTGCTGGGCAGTTTTTTCGAGTTTTGTTGCTGGAAATGGATTAAGATCATTATCCCAATCTGTTTTGGACTTGTAAAATCTGTTTTTCAAAATGATAATGATTATGTTAACCCATTTTACATGACTTTTATCAATTTTCAAGTATTGTATATGTTTATATGATTTTCTTGAAATTGTTTGATATGAATATTTGTTCTTATGAGTTTTTAGAAGATCATAGGAATTTTGTGTAACTTACATGCTTGTTTAATTCATGATCTTAATGCTAATGATGGTGTCCATAACTTGTCCTCAAGTTATGGATAACCAAAAGTCACTTCTTTTAATTATGATTAAAGAACTAAAGAGGTTTCATAAAATGAAGAGTCTTCATTTTATGAACCATTAAAACTCATAAGTTACAAATTGAAGAGACTTGGAATAGTTTCAATTCTTGCCCTCAAGTTTTGGAATTTGAAAAGCCTTACACTTTAATTCCAAATTGAACTCTTAGAATTTTTTAAAGGTAAAATTCAAGCTTTATGGACTTCATTAAATTAATTAAAGTGTTTAATTAAAAGAGTTAATAATTCCATAAAGACATGGTTTAAGTTTAATTAAATTAAGTATAGTTTAATTAATAGATTAAACCACCAAGTATTTTAAATGTTTAAAATACACCCTTATACTATTATTATAATTTTAATTATATATATATATATATATATATATATATATATATATATATATATATGTATAAGAATATGTCATTCTTACCGTTAGTAGGCCTCATTCACGAAGCCGGTCTATAAGGGGGGTATAAGGTTGTTGCCTATAAAATGGTGACTTAATGGGTGTCCACTCTCACCCACCGCTTCCTTGATCGGTGGAGGGTCGTTAGCCGAACGGGTAGGATACGACTTTAAATACTCGTTAAAAGTATAATGAATTATAAAGTAACTATACATTATAAATTCCCAATCTTAGTTACTTTAGGAAAATGTGAAATTGGTGCTAGCCCATAAAATTACACTTTGTACCTTACCAAGTCGTTAGTGGAGCGTGTGTGGTTAACCGGCACACTAACATGGACTAGTAAGAGTGGCAAAGGGTAACTTGACTTTATTATAGATCGGTGGAGCGTGTGTGGTTAACCGGCACATCAATTAGGTAATATTGTTGAGGGTACCAAGTCAATTTGTATGGTTATTCACACCTTGTTTGTGATCCTCGGCATCCCAGTCACAAACTTGAGAGGGCACAATCGAGATTCAAACATGCCATTGAAAGTTCAATGTATCTCAAAAGATCTAGGAGTTTCAAATCCAATTAAAAACTTAATTATATTTCGTTTTTATGGTAGGAAATTGGTAAATCGTCATTTACCTACCTTCAACTATTTTATAATTTGGATTACGGCATCCCTCTTCCAGTTATAAATAGGTTGTTGGGTCCTAGCCTTAATATTTCATATTGGGTGTTATATCAAGGACTTTAAATCAACTAACTTGAATTTCTCCTATTATAGATGTCTAGTTTAGACAGCTATGGTCTTCCCAAATCTTTAGGAACAAGCTTCCTAATGAAGATGATATCCCAAATGGCAACCAAGGTGAAAGATCAATCCCTTTGTTGTGCATTAGTGGGACTGGAAATCATACTTTACTTCCTCCACCTCCTCCAATAAATCTCCTTATCCCACAAGTTTCAAGACATGATAAGTTCTAAGTCACTCAATCCCTATTGGCAAACAAAGTCTATATGTGCTTAGGTCTTGGAGATTAAGTCACATATTGACAAGCCGGGAGAGTAGGGTGTCGAAGTCTCAAGGTAGCTGGCTGTTGACTTGGTCACTCCCTGATAACAGATCACGACATGACCCTTAATGATCTTACCTATTTGCTTGATGATGCTGAATCAGCAATGATTTGGAGCATTGGTAAAGCAAAATTTGATTGGAAGATCAACTTCCCAAACTTCCATGGACATTGACAATGGTAACATTGGAAGTCCAAAAAAACTTTCTCTTCCCAATTGAAAGGGATTGGCCATAGTCAACTCGGTTGACCAAATGGTAAAGAGAAAGGCTAAGTCTGTGATAGTCTCGTGTACCGTTTCCAAAGAGTCCATATGTTTCTGTTGCCAAAGGAAGGGCATTGGTTGCGAAGCTGCCAAATTTACCTAAAAGTCCATAAGGATAGTAAAGTCAAATGTTTGACTCTACTTCAGGTAAAGTCCATTGTCTAACTCTATTAAGTTTCTATTCTGAGATTCTTATTGCATGATGTGACTGGGTCACATGTTGATGTTTTAAGAATCAAAGAAAAGTGAAGAAACTTAAAGGAAGTATATGCTGATTCTGATCGCGAAGAGGGATTTTGATCGCATGGTTCGGTGATCAGAATTTTGAGCTATTACTTAAGAGTTGAGACATATTGCTTAAGAATAGATAACAACAAGGTTTTCATATGGGTTGTAAGGATAAGTTTTCCGCAAAGTTTTAAAATAAAGAAAAGTTTTGATTTTATTTATTTTAAGTATCCTTACAATGGCATTTGTGAAAAATTGTTGATTATATGTTTCCATTAATAGCAATATTTGAAAATGGATTTGATTCTTTCATTTGTGGTAGTATCATAATTTACCAAATAAGGAAAAATTCTCATCGCCCAAGTTTCAGTTAGATAGAAACTTGGAATCATGCAACTTGTATTGTATGATGAATGAGAAGTTTTCGTCCTTGGGAAATTAAGACTAATTCCTTGTTCACATGTACATGTGAGTCAAGTGAAGGACTAAAAGATTGGGTACACTTGGTTGTGTGCCGGTCAGGTCCACCACAAAGATAGATAAGATTATTCGTTATGATTTACTAAAGTTTAGTAAATATAGTTATGCTTACGAGTTTAAGTGTAATTCTGAAACATTGGAAAAGTTTCAATGTATGGCAGAATGAATAAGAAGAATCAAATAAGGCAGAAAGATAAAATTTTCTCCAATCTGAAGAGATGGGAGAGTACTTGTGTATTTTGTTTTATGATTATCTTAGTGATTATGGAACCATATCACAATTGATCCTCTAAGGACACCTTAGTGTGTTTGTTGCCTGAGGAGAGGAATCGTGAATTGTTGAAATGGTTAAATCAAAAGATAATTCATACTTCGTGCCAAAAACAAATCCTGAGTTATACTCCAAGATTGTAACTTGAGTGACATAGTCTTTAGAAAGTTCATAACACTTGTCAAATGTAGGGTAAGATGTTTCCTATTCTTGTACATTTGAGATTGGTAAGTTGTGATGTTTTGGATAAAACAAAGACCAGCTAAGACCAATAGTGAGAAGTGTTTAACTTGATAAGAATCCGCACTAGATCTTGAATATTTGTTTTGTCAAGGAATGGTTCTTGACAAAGAGAAGTCTTATATGTCAAGAGGATAGTGGGAGTCTAAATGATTCTGAAATAGTTTCAAGAACTAAATCAAGAGTTTTGTTAATCACTAGCCCACGACTTGAGGTTTGTAACCTATCGTGTTGACATATTCTTGTTTCTGTGTCTGTTCCAGTTGAAAGTTGATTATGCTTGTGAGTTCTATGAGTTCTCAATTGTTTGCATAACAACCCGGAAGCAATGGTGGGCATTGTGCTACCAGGTGGCAAGAAATTAAGATTGCACAAGTTCAGTCCCTATGAATTTGGAAGTGTCACTAACCTAGTCCTGTGATTATGGTTATGACAAATTCACATGGATAGGAACACATACACCATAAAATCTAAGTGTCATAAGGTTTCTCTTCGATTCATGAAAATGATGGTGAGGAAACGCTTCCACTAAGAAGATTTTAAGTAGATAGCGGTTGTGATATTTGCATTCTCATATAGTTAGTGGAGCGTGTGTGGTTAACCGACACACTAACTAGTGAGAATTGCAAAAGGTCTAGACAAACATGTGAGATATCTAAGGAAAGGTGTATGTTTTTGATAAAGTCTTATCAAAGCAATCTAGTATCAGAAATATGAACTTTGGTAAGAAAGTCAATAAAGTATTGATTTCTAGAAGTCCAATAGATTTCTGAGTAAATGTCAAAGCTAGTGGTAGCATAAAGTGTTATGCTGGTAATCATTATGCTAGTGGCAGCATGATGATTATGTTAAATATTGCAGGTTAGCAATGTTAATTATAGAAAACAAAAGTTTCAATTCGCCTTGAAAAAGTTGTTTTGCTATAATTAAGGGAGAGGATTTTATACCTCACTCCAATTCTACAAGCTTAGATTGAGAATTTAATCTACTTTAGTCAAGAATATATATGAATGTTATGTTGGAATGGTTTAACATAAGGAAATTCTATATATGTTGCGTTCTCAAAATTCGATTATGATTACGGCATCCCTCTTCATAGTTCGAATTATGAAAACATGGCAAATAAAAAATTTTATAGCATAAATCATGTCCCATATGCTTTGGGTATAGGTTTGATTACATGTGCTATAATATTCATCCATTCTAAATTTTCCAAATGCCTAGGGCATTAAGATGGAAAAAGGAATAGAACTGGAAATGACTAAAATGATTAAGCAAGGTTGTCGAGGACAATCTGAGGTTTACCAAAGATTGGTTGCTCATGGACAATTAGAAGTATAGAGGAAGGACCATATTGACATATTTTGAAAAGAGACAACTCTTGTTCAGAAGTGATGGTCAAAATGGTAATATGGAATTGTCTCCATAGGTGGAAGTTATACTTTGAATTTGTGTAAGATTAAAGAACTTAATGCTAAGAAGGATGTTCAAAGGAATGTACTTTGAATTTGAGACTTCATTTCCATGGAATTGTTTTCCATTGGAATACTTTGTAATTTCTGTTGCCAAGTCTTTGTGACTTCTGTGCATAGTCATTACAAGGGGATCATTGCATATAAGTTTAGAATCTAACAGATTACAGTAGATGGCAAGAGTTTGGTATTCTTTCATTTACAACGAGGATTGGAATTGTGAAATTAGCATCATTGGAATATTGTCAATTGATCTATTTCACAAAGAGAGGACCATATGTAAACATAGTATGCATACTTGGAGTATGGCATAATTGTTGTTTGGAAAAACATAGTGTACATGCTTGGAGCATGGGACAACTAGTGTTTTAATTCAAGCATAAAGTTGATTAATCGAAACATAAATAATGAGTAATCAATATGGTGCTTAAATAAAAGGTGTTTTTATTTACACTCAAAGTGTTGGGGCCATATAAGATTAGTATTATTCTTATGTTTCACTTTGCATGTTTTGACTTCCAGAATAATTATGTTATGGTATATATCATATTATTCAAACCATCCACAGTCAGTCATATGTTGGAAGTAGATATGAATCAAGACTGTCATGAATTTGGCTTGTATGATTTGTCTAAAGTGCTTTAGACAATGCAATGGTTGCTACAACATTCATGAGTACTCATAAGGGCTGAGTATTGGATCCAACCCACGCTCACTTGCATCACTTCATGGAATTTATCTCGAGTGATCGTGAGACGGTAATATCATATAAATCTTCAAACCTAGAGATATGAGTTGTTGACTATGAGTTGGTTATTCATTGATTGTACGAAAACGCATTGGTAACTCGATGTTATAAAACGTACCTTTGTGAATAATTCAACAAGTAGTTAGTACAAGCATATCAGTTGAAGTTTATCTGTTCCTTCTAGAAATAGAAGCGATATCTGGGCCCCTCGATGATTTGGTTTTGACCTATGTACCGGGCCCGGTCAGAACCTAATTGATGTGTTCAATTTAGTTCTATGTCGAAACAAATCAGAGATCGAGAAACAAATGCTGGACAATAAGTAAGACCATGTTCCATGTGTTTGTCCGGCTGATATCATGAGAACAGAGGATTATATGATCACTTATCTTAAATGACGTATCATCATCATCTCAGTTCCGAGAGACTTTGAAAGAGCTACGATTCCTAGTCGGATTTTGAAGTCATATTTGCAAATATAGTTATTAGACTTATCCAAGTGGGAGACTGTTGGATATAGTGTCTAAGTCCATAACTTTATTTGGTATGTACTTGACCCGACCCGGCATGGTCCATTTGGGTTGCATGGCATTGCAATCCTTGGATAGACTAAATGAGAGAATAAGGCACTTATGATTATTAATATATCATAAGTTCTAATATATTAATAATAGTATTATTTAATTAGTATTGATCAAGTATTAATCTAGTATTAATCTAGTGATCAAAGTGAGACTAATTAAATATATAGGGTTGATTATGACAATCATCAATTCTTTTATGGTGGATTAATGATCCATGGTTTATGGGTTTGGTTATAACCATATGGAGCTCCATGGATAGTCTATGGGAGTTACAAACCCATGGGTCATGGGAAATCAAGAGTCATGGCAATTAAGGGTCTTCATGAGTAAACCCTAATTGTGACAACACTATAAAAGGAACCCTATGGCTAGCAAAATGGTGATCTAGTGGACCTAGTGTTACTAGAGAGGGCATAACCGATTTTGAGTGCTAGAGGTATTCTCTCAAGTTATTCCAAGTCTTGTGGTGTTGTGTGAAGCATTTGAGGCACAACATTTGGGGTTCTAGGCTCACAAAGTCTTGAAGGAATCCAAGCAACAACAAGGTATGTATTTCTACTAGTTTTATGTTTTATGTAATCCCCATGCCATGCTAGTTAGGAAATAACCTTGAAAAAGAAATTTGCATGTATATAGAGAAAACATAGATTCAAGGTTATTAGGGTTGCATGTACACTTAGGAAGTGTTAGAATGCTCAAAACCCATAAAAAACATGGTCTTCGTAGAACGAAGAAGAGTCTTCCACGAGAGAGAGCTCATATGCAAAGCGAAAAGTGGGAGTACAATTGACATTGAAGAAATTCAAGAGCCAACCAATGAAGGAACCTTAGATGATACTAGCGTTCAACCAGAGGATGAGATTCCTATTGAACCCGTTGATAGTTCGTTGCCTCTTAGACGTTCTAGTAGAGTTAGCGTTCCACCAACATTATATGGTTTCCATATAACGTCAGATGGTGATACGTTTATCAGTGATCAAGCACTGATAAATTTGGATGAGCCAACTAACTACAAGGAAGCGATGATAGACCCTGAGGCTGCCAAGTGGAAAGAGGTAATGGACAGCGAGAACAAGTCCATGTATGACAACCAAGTTTGGAATTTGGTTGATCAAGAACCTGGTCGAAAGATACTTGCTTGCAAATGGCTCTTCAATAAGAAGACCGACATGGATGGAAATGTGCACACTTTCAAGGCATGACTGGTTGCGAAGGGTTTTACTCAAACCCAAGGGGTTGACTATGATGAGACCTTCTCAGAAGTGGCTAAGATAAAATCTATTAGGGTAATGCTCGCCATAACTATTTTTCATGATTATGAAATTTGGAAGGTGGATGTCAAAACCACTATCCTTAATGGGAAGTTGTTTTATGATGTTTACATGAGTCATCCAGAGGGTTTTGTTGCTGCAAAGTTTCCCAATAGAGTGTGTAAGATTGAGAAAACCATCTATGGATTACAACGAGAATCTAGCAGATGGAATCTTTGCTTCCATGAAAAAGTCAGAGTTTGGTTTTTCTATAAGTAAAGATGAGTCATGTGTGTATGTCAAAGCTAGTTGGAGTATAGTAACTTTTCTAGTGTTGTATGTTGATGACATAATACTCATGGGAAATGACATTCGAACCTTTCAAGAAGTAAAATCTTATCTTGGAAAGTGTTTCTCTATGAAAGATCTAGGAGAGGCATCCTATATTCTGGGGATAAGAATTTATAGAGATAGAAAGAACAGACTAATTGGACTTAGTCAAAGTATATACTTGGACATGATACTAAAACAATTAAGTATGGAAAATTCCAAGAAACAAGAGCAACCTATTCAGAGCAATTCGAAATTGAGTAAGACTCAATACCCAAGTACGGATGAAGAAATAGCTAATATGAGTCGAGTATGTTATGCTTTGGCTGTAGGATCGATCATGTATGATATGATATGTACTCACCCTGATATGCCCTTTGCTTTAAGCATGGCCAGTCGCTATCAGGGAAATCCTGGTAGAGCTCATTAGACAGCAGTTAATAACATTTTCAAATATTTGTGAAGGACAAAGGACATGGTTCTAGTCCTAGGTGGAAGTGATACTTTGAGAGTGACTGGGTATAGTGACACCAACTTTCAAACAGATAGACACAGCTTTCGTTCACAACTTCACATTAAATGGTGGAGGAGTTACATGGAAAAGCTCCAAGCAAGACACGGTGGCTTATTCTACTTGTGAATCAGAGTACATAGCGACAAGTAAAACATCAAAGGAAGTGGCTTGGCTGACGAACTTTATCAGCGATCTTGGAGTAGTTCCGACGATTCAGGAGCCAATGGAACTTTTATGCGATAATGAAGGAGCGGTTGCTTCGACCAAAGAACCAAGAGATCATGGTAAATCAAGACATATTGATTGAAAGTACCATTAGATCAGGCATAGAGTTGAAGAAGGTCATCTCCTAGTGAAGAGAGTTTTGTCAGAAGATAATCCCATAAATCCTCTCACAAAGGCTCTTAGTAGAGTTAAGTATTGTCAGCATGCCAGGAGCATTGGTTTGAGAGCTTTCATTAGTTTTAGTAGTTAGATGATTAGTTTGAAACTTGTAACAAAATAAATGTAGTTGATTTTGGTGATTAAATAATAGAGATTATTTATGAGTTTGTTTACTGCCTTTGTCAATTATTTATTCTTGTGTTTTGTTTTGCATTGTTTTACTTCTCGAATAATTTAATTACTCAAATTCTGTCACACCCCCGAACCAGACGGCGGAAACGTCTGAGGGCTTGTGCGTGACTTCATCTTGAAATATCATTACAGTGAATATAATTGAAACATAACATCATCATCACCATGCATAATCTAATACAACTGCCATTGTTTACATCAACTACTATTTTTTAAATTACATGACCAAAACATTCACTGAATGATGTTTAACAGTACATAAAACAAAATCCCACATTCTTTATGATTCTTCTGCCTAACGGGCCCCTGAGAATACAAGTTATTTTGAAAACGTCAACATATATTATGTTGGTGAGTTCATAAGCATGTTTGATTGAAAAGTTTCGTATGGTTCATAAAGCACCAGAAAATCCGATATTTTCTGTAAAGTGGTTTGAAAATAATGTGTCAAAATCAAGTATTAACGCATGTGTGTTTACTGCTTTTGAAATGTATAAATAAACAAAAATGTAATCCAGATAGAAACCCTGTATTTTTTTGTTGTAAGTGGAAGGTAATGTATAAATGTATTTATCCCAGAAACTCCGATATTTTCTGCATATAAAAGTATCGTAATCATAAAAATCCCATGACCGAGTACCAATGTATGTATGTTTTTAGTATCGTCTAGATTTGTATAAATATACCGAAATCTTTGATGAAGTTAGTCTCTAAGTGAGCCGTTACAACCATGCTTGATAATGACTAATTCGCCTGTCTTGACGTTTTCAGGCGTCGGTTTTGATGTAGGTAAGGTTTGTCGCCCTAGAATGGCCTAGTCTAGCTGTAGCGAACAGCTAAGGCGTGGGGGGTCACCTCGTATAGATCTATACACAAACTCCCGCTCTCCCTCCAGGAAACTCTGGCTATAACTACAGGCTACGATTCTACACTCAAAGGTGTCAACCGACACGTCTCACTAGATTCTCAACCTTTCATACTATGTTTAATGTTTACGTGTATGTTGTATGTTATCAAATCTGAAGGTACATATATAAGTATACGAAGTTCAATAATTATGTAAAGGTATAGTAACGATCTACTAAGCATGTGAATTTCAGTCCAAGCCCAATTAGCATGTAAATGGACCACAAAGGCCCAATAACATGTAAAAGGGTAATTTAGGCCCAATAGGCATGTAAATGGACCACCAAGGCCCAACAAACATGTGACCCATAGCTCAGGCCCAAATTAACATGTAAATGGGCCGCAAGGCCCAATAAACATGTCATGGAAAATATTGGGCTCAATATACATTTGAATTGGCCCTTAAGGCCCCTTGGCCATGTAATGTGAATATTAGGCCCAATAAAATTGTTATCGATGTATTTCGTCCATTCGTTATTATTTTGTTTTTTATTTTAACTCGAGGTTTACCAAATTGATTATAAAAAGTCTTCTTTTGTAAAAACGACATTTTTGGTCAATAATCCTCAAATTTTCAATTAAGGCCCAAAGTTTTGTAAAAATAACACTTTAGTCCATCATTTATAAAAATTGAAATTTCGTCCCAAATGTTTAGAAATTCACGGGTTTAGTCCAAAAATTTATATTTTGACATTTTTGGCCTAGTTTTGCAGAAAAGTGCATTTTCAGCCCCTTGTTTGTAAAAATTGACACTTTCGGCTCAATTCTGATAAAAGTTACATTTTTGGTCCCATTTAGAAATAAATGTTATTTTCACCCCTAACATTGGTTTATTTACATTTATGACTCAAACTTTGGTCAAATAACATTTTTAAATCCCAAAACTTTCATTTTTTCGCAAATTTGGGCCCAAAACCGTAAGGCCCAAATGTTTGGCCCATTAGGCTAAAATTTACATTTTTGCCCCTTTGGAAAGCATGTTTATCATAAAAATCCATTTTTAAACAAGTAGGACCTGTTTGATCCTTATAAAAACATAAATGTCACTTTTTGCCCTTATCTTTTGTTTTCTTGACAATTTTGACCCTTAACAAGGTTTTTACCTTAAGTTTTTATGTCTTAAACATATGAACACTTTTAGCTTGATAATATGATGTATAAGATGTCTTAGTTAATAGAATTTTTACTTAATGTTGCTTAAGAGGTCGAGATATGTTAAGATCTAACACATTTCTACAAAATAAACTAAGGAATCACACAAGACATGCATATAACACATAGATTAGCTTGGCCCATTTCTAGCCTTGGTTCTAAATTATGAGGCCCAATAACTACTTTTTGGCCCATTGGGCCTTTAGGGTAATTCACGGCCCAAAATGGAATAAAAGAATGGATTTATGGCTTACTAGGGTTAATTGGATTAGTTATGGCCCAATAAGGCCCACTAAAGGTAAACAAATTTATTTTAGGCCCATTATGGACCAAAATGTTAAGTTTCACGAAGGTGGGTCCAATTAGAGCCTATTTAAGGGACCTAAACGCAAAATAGTCAAATTGGAAGCTTATTGGTCCATTAGGCCCAATAAGGAAACCCTAGCCATAATGAACTTAAACCGGGATTCTTAGGGTTTTCAGCCCTTAGTTGAACACATGAGATGTATTTGAATGAGCATAGAGTATGATATTCTCTTAGAGTACAAGCTACTACACTAGTTGAATGATTACATGAGAGTAGAATTTCCTAGCAAACATGCTAGTTGTGACATCATCCCCCCGTTAGAGGGAATTTCGTCTCGAAACTCTTTCGAAAGATAGGTTAATGAATGAGAGAATAGGTGAGGGCACTTTTGCTTCATCTGGTCCTTGCGTTCCCATGTGAATTTCGGTCCACGCTTAGCGTTTCATCGAATCTTCACAATCGGAATGCGACTTTGTTTAGTACGTTTCACTTCCCTGTCCATGACTTCGACCGGTTCTTCAACGAACCGAAGATTCTTGTTTATCTCGATCTCTTCCAAAGGGAAGGATTAGAGTCTCATGTGATAGGCACCTTTTCAGATTCGAAACGCGGAACATAGGGTGCACGTTGCTGAGTTCGGCAGGTAGCTACAGCCTGTAAGCCATTGAACCAATCCGGGCAAGAATCTCGAACGGTCCAATGTCTCGCGGGTTCATTTTTCCCTATTTCCTAACACGAATAATTCCTTTCCAGGGAAAGACTTTCAATAGTACACGGCCTCCGACTTAGATTTCCAGAGGTTTTCATCATTTGTCAGCATAACTCTACTGTCTATCTCGTGATGCTCGAAGTCGAATTTTGATTTGGATTATCTTCTCTGTCGTTTCGCGAAAGGTTTCTGGTCCCGTAAGAGTACTGGCGAGTGATCTGCATTTTCGACCATAAAGAGCCTCAAAAAGAGCAACCTTAATGCTCGTGCGATAGCTGTTATTGTATGAGAATTCAATCAAGGGCAATCGGGTACCCCATGACTTGCTGAGTTTAAACACCCAGACTCGGAGCATGACTTCGAGTGGTTGAATGGTCCGTTCGCTTTGGCTATTGGTTTGAGGGTGGAAAAAACGCTCATGCCTAGCTATGTTTCCCTAGCCTTCTGAAGTGACTATCAAAATCTTGAAGTAATTCCGTTATCCCGATCCGAGATAATAGATACTGATATTTCATTGAGTCTCATGATC
Organism: Lactuca virosa; assembly: GCF_052849685.1. NCBI lineage: Eukaryota > Viridiplantae > Streptophyta > Magnoliopsida > Asterales > Asteraceae > Lactuca > Lactuca virosa. The sequence goes on along the minus strand of NC_136432.1, from coordinate 162,182,725 downwards.
CCTTTTATATTGATCCATGTTAATCTTCCCGTCTTGTTTGAATTCTGTAATAACAGGAAGTGGGCAGATTGGGTTAACCCATCGACGATCACCTAGATAGTGCCCAACCCAACTCTTATAACAATAGCTTTATCTTTTGACTTCGAGAGTTTTATCTATCCATGCAGTGCTTCCTCCGTGATATTCTCCGGCTTTGATGCTTTCAAGGCTAGTCGTAGATGTTGACAGTGTTTTGTTCTCGCTTCGTGAGCAGACAAGTATGTTATTGATGAAAATAATGAAAAGGCTGACTAGGAATGGTTGGGAAAACTCGGTTCGTAGGGTCCATGAATATCGTGGGGGCATTCGTTAGACCAAAGGGTATCACAACGAATTTGAAATGGCCGTATCGAGTTCGAAAGGCAGTTTTTTTTTTGAAATGTCCTTTTCTTGGACTCAGGGCTGATGATAACCGGATCTTAGATCTATTTGGAGAAGTAACTAGCTCCTTAAAGCTGGTTAAATAGGTCATCCATCCGAGGAAGTGGGTATCGTTTTTTATAGTGAGCTTATTCAATTCCCTAAAATCGCTGCACATTTTGAAGAATCTGTCTTCTTGACGAACAAGACCGGAGCTCCCCAGGGTGAGAAGTTTGGTCCGATGAATCCTTTGCTCAACAATTTTCTTAATTTGACTGGATAACTCCTGAAATTTGGCGGGAGCTAACCTGTAGGGTGAATTGGCAATTGATGTGGCTCCCGGTATGAGGTTGATTCGAAATCCAACCTGTCTTTCTGGGAGGTATTCCCGGAAGGTCTTCAGGAAAAACATCCAGAACTTCGCATACCACTAGGGTGTCTTTAATGTTTACTTCTTCCTTGGCTTCATCACCACATGAGCGAGAAGTACATAGTTCTTCTTGTGCAGGCACTTCTGTGCCTTGATGTACGAAATGAGATGAAAATTGGCGCCATGTTTATCACCATAGATTATTAGAGTTTCGTGATTGGGGAGGTGAAGGCAAACATCCTTCTCGCGACACATAGTATCAGCATGGTGGGGGCTTAACCCAACCATGCCGATTATCACATCAAAACTCCTAATATTTACTGGCATCAAATCTGTTTTAAATGAATGTTTGTTTAGTGTTAAGGTGCACCCTACATAAATATCTTTGGTTGATTCGTTTTTTTTTATTAGCCATCTCCACCGTGAAGGCTTCGTTTAGCTTCTGGGGTTGTTGTTTTAGTAAGTGCTTGAATTTGTTACTAACGAAGCTTCGATCAGCTCCACTATCGAGTAAGATGCAAGGGGAAAGAGTTGTTAAGTGGGAACGTACCAGTAACAACCGTCGGGACTTTAATTGCTTCGCCTTGACCTAGGGTTAGGAACCTTCCTGATCCTCCTGCCCCTTGATTGTTAGCGTTGGTGCAATTGCGTCGGAAATGGTCGGTTCCTCCACACCCATAGTAGGTGTGACTGGCCCCAACATTGATGTTGTTGTTATTGTTGTTGCGATTGTTGTTGTTGTTTGGTTGTTGATTCTGTTGTGGATAAATTCTACAGTATTTGGCGGTGTGACTCTTTCGGTTGCATCTATTACAATACGACTCCCAGCAGGCTCCCTTATGATGGAAATTGCACTGGTTGCATTTTGGAAGGCTTCCAGCATATCGTCTCGCTGGTGTTGATGTAGTAGGTGTCATGGTCGCATGGACAGTAACAACATGTTGCTTCTTCGAGAACCCTTGAGTTGGCTGTCCCTTCCTCTTACTTCCAGACTTTCGCTTCCTGCTCTTGAGCTTGGGGTTTGGAGTGCCTTGATAAGCTATCACTTGTTGGTTTCCGTGCTCGTTCCTTCGGCTGGAGTTGTCGATGCTATTTCCACTTCTATTGGCGTTGTTTGCGTCGAGTTGTGCCATAGCAGCGGTTACTGCCACTGTTACAGCAGCTTGATATGTAGCAGAGTCCATTTGCAGGAGCGGTGTCTCGCGGGTGTGTTTGTTATTTCTGTGGGATGTCATTTTCCTGATGCATGATGATAAGCCAGATCGTAAGTAATGATCGTCATTCCTAGTAGTACTCTATAAATTTTGCATCTTGTCGTATGATTCTCATTGTTTCCATCTACATCCCTATGATGTATTTATGGTAGTAGGTAATCGCAGTTTTTGCACGAATTTTAAGTCTGTCCATAGAGTTTATAGATTATTTTGGATTTCGAGATCCTTGAGTAACTAGCGGTTTCGAGGGTTTGGTTATGCATATAATTGAATTTATACAATAACATGAAATAAAGATAACACATAATTGTTTCATTGGTAAGTACCATCTTAGTACACGAAAGAGAGTCATATCGGATAGTGGGGGGGGGGGGGGGAAGTTGCTCCTAATCGTGGCAGAAAGTGTCTGGTGGTGGTGCTGATGAAGTGGATGCACCCTGGAGATGAACTACTTGTCGCTCGGTGTCTCGTAGTCGTGCCTCCCAAACTGACTATCTCGTTTGGAAGTCTCCAATTGCTTCCTGCGTTTGTCTCTCATCTCTCTCAACAGCAGTCCGCATTTGGTCTGTTTGTTATGAGGAGTCCTAAGCTTGGTTATCAATATTTCGGGTGCGCCGGACCGTGACTGGGAGGGCCCGGTCAGCTGGTCCTCTATGATTAAGATCGAGGAAACCTCGGTTCCTACCGTAGTGTGGTTGTATCCCCTGCTGGTGACTCCATCTCCAAATATTGTGTGCACATGGGGGCGTGGGGCCATCGGGGCCCATACGATAAGTCGGTACTATGGCCATGTATGTAGGATTGATGATCTCATCGCCCTCGAGCTCTTCCTCTTTGAGGTTCACTACTGGTTCGACGGGTTCATCTGTAAGTTCTACTTCATGTTCCTCCTCTAGTTCTTCCTTTGAGTCTTCTTCTGGGTCAAGCCACCCTGCATTCCCCTGACTAGGGAGATAGGGGTCTCCTGGCTAATGATGCCCGTCCATAGTGTATTGCACGAAGTGGTATAAATACTAGAAACAAATAGCACACCAAATACTCCTATAGTACTTTAATTTTGTTTAGTTTTGGTTCTATAAGGTCTTTGGATAATTAAATGGTAAGTTTTTGATTCATTGTCCATCACGATTACTCCCGAACACATGTTGGTCGTATTTTGAATGAATGTAGTTGATCAGGCTACATTCACCCCCTATACGACTACATAATTGCTCGGGTTTAATAGCGATGTTCAAATCCTCCAAGGACTTTTACTGTTCTTGTTGTTTTATTACTCTAAAATACACGCATAGGTATGTATTTTAATTATTATGTTTAAAGTAGTTTAGTCCCATTCTATTTATAGTTGCATATCATGTATGATTAGATATGCTAGTTCACTATAAATAATGCTCTGATACTAATCGGTCACACCCCCGAACCAAACGGCGGAAACGTCCGGGGGCTTGTGCGTGACTTCATCTTGAAATATCATTACAGTGAATATAAATGAAACATAACATCATCATCATCATGCATAATCTAATACAACTGCCATTGTTTACATCAAGTACTATTTTTTAAATTACATGACCAAAACATTCACTGAATGATGTTTAACAGTACTCAAAACAAAATCCCATATTCTTGATGATTCTTCTGCCTAACGAGCCCCTGAGAATACAAGTTATTTTGAAAACGTCAACATATATTATGTTGGTGAGTTCATAAGCATGTTTGATTGAAAAGTTTTGTATGGTTCATAAAGCACCAGAAAATCCGATATTTTCTATAAAGTGGTTTGAAAATAATGTGTCAAAATCAAGTATTAATGCATGTGTGTTTACTGCTTTTGAAATGTATAAATAAACAAAAATGTAATCCATATAGAAACCCTGTATTTTTTTGTTGTAAGTGGAAGGTAATGTATAAATGTATTTATCCCAGAAACTCCGATATTTTCTGCATATAAAAGTATCGTAATCATAAAAATCCCATGACCGAGTACCGATGTATGTATGTTTTTAGTATCGTCTAGATTTGTATAAATATACCGAAATCTTTGATGAAGTTAGTCTCTAAGTGAGCCGTTACAACCATGCTTGATAATGACTAATTCGCCTGTCTTGACATTTTTAGGCGTCGGTTTTGATGTAGGTAAGGTTTGTCGCCCTAGAATGGCCTAGTCTAGCTGTAGCGAACAGCTAAGGCGTGGGGGGTCACCCCGTATAGATCTATACACAAACTCCCGCTCTCCCTCCAGGAAACTCTGGTTATAACTACAGGCTACGATTGTACACTCAAAGGTGCCAACCGACACGTCTCACTAGATTCTCAACCTTTCATACTATGTTTAATGTTTACGTGTATGTTGTATGTTATCAAATCTGAAGGTACATATATAAGTATACGAAGTTCAATAATTATGTAAAGGTATAGTAACGATCTACTAAGCATGTGAATTTCAGTCCAAGCCCAATTAGCATGTAAATGGACCACAAAGGCCCAATAACATGTAAAAGGGTAATTTGGGCCCAATAGGCATGTAAATGGACCACCAAGGCCCAACAAACATGTGACCCATAGCTCAGGCCCAAATTAACATGTAAATGGGCCGCAAGGCCTAATAAACATGTCATGGTAAATATTGGGCTCAATATACATTTGAATTGGCCCTTAAGGCCCATTGGCCATGTAATTTGAATATTAGGCCCAAAGTTTGGACCAAAGTTTTGTAAAAAATAACACTTTAGTCCATAATTTATAAAAATTTGTAATTTCGTCCCAAATGTTTAGAAATTCACGGGTTTAGTCAAAAAATTTATATTTTTGACATTTTGGACCAGTTTTGCAGAAAAGTGCATTTTCAGCCCCTTGTTTGTAAAAATTGACACTTTCGGCCCAATTTTGATAAAAGTTACATTTTTGGTCCCATTTAGAAATAAATGTTATTTTCACCCCTAACTTTGGTTTATTTACATTTATGACTCAAAACTTGGTCAAATAACATTTTTAAATCCCAAAACTTTCATTTTTTTCGCAAATTTGGGCCCAAAACTGTGAGGCCCAAATGTTTGGCCCATTAGGCTAAAATTTACATTTTTGCCCCTTTGGAAAGCAGGTTTATCATAAAAATCCATTTTTATACAAGTAGGACCTGTTTGATCCTTATAAAAACATAAATGTCAATTTTTGCCCTTATCTTTTGTTTTGTTGACAATTTTGACCCTTAACAAGTTTTTACCTTAAGTTTTTATGTCTTAAACATATGAACACTTTTAGCTAGATAATATGATGTATAAGATGTCTTAGTTCATAGAATTTTTACTTAATGTTGCTTAAGAGGTCGAGATATGTTAAGATCTAACACATTTCTACAAAATAAACTAAGGAATCACACAAGACATGCATATAACACATAGATCTACACATTTTACCCGTATTCTCCCCTAAAAACCATGTAAAAACCAAAAACAAGGGGGTATGAGCTCACCTTTGCGTTGATGTTTCGGTTTTGAAGAAGAGATGAAGAGATTTTTGGTCCTAGCAACAGCTTGAACTAGTTTTCGAGCTTATGAAGTTTCAAAGAGTGATGATCTAGATGAGAACCTCTTGAAGTATACTCTAATTCTTGGAAATTTAGAGGAAAATGTAGGAGTTATTGGGAGCTTATTTAAGAGATTTTTGTACACAAGAATGAGTGTGGTGATGGTTTTTGGATCTCATAGCCGAGAGTTAAGAAGAATAGGAGAAGTAGGATCCTTGGTCATTACATGAAGGGTTTGGCATGGAGATATCCGAGGTAATGCATAGATTACCTTCATATAATACTTAGGTGTCATGTTTAAGAGAATCCTTCATTAATCTCTTTCTTCTTCTTTTTTGTTTTTTTTTATTTTACTTGGGCCGAAAATGGGCTAAAGAGAAGGGAAGTAGATTAGCTTGGCCCATTTCTAGCCTTGGTTCGAAAATATGAGGCCCAATAACTCCTTTTCGGCCCATTGGGCCTTAAGGGTAGTTCACGGCCCAAAATGGCATAAAAGAATGGATTTATGGCTTACTAGGGTTAATTGGATTAGTTATGGCCCAATAAGGCCCACTAAAGGTAAACAAATTTATTTTAGGCCCATTATTGCCTAAAATGTTAAGTTTCATGAAGGGTGGTCCAATTAGAGCCTATTTAAGGGTCCTAAGCCCAAAATAGCCAAATTGGAAGCTTATTGGTCCATTAGGCCCAATAAGGAAACCCTAGCCATAATGGACTTAAACCGGGATTCTTAGGGTTTTCAGCCCTTAGTTGAACACATAAGATGTATTTGAATGAGCATAGAGTATGATATTCTCTTACAATACAAGCTATTAAACTAGGTGAATGATTACATAAGAGTAGAATTTCCTAGCAAACATGCTAGTTGTGACAAATTCCACAGTCATTCATACTTTGGGAAGTAAGTAGTGAATTAAGACTGTCATGAATTGGATTGTAGATTTTCTAAAGGATTTAGACATGGCAATTGTATTGCTGCAACATTCATGAGTACTTAGAAATGGAGATTTAAGTATTAGATAAATCTAGGCTCTGATAATTACTTCATGGATTATATCACGAGTAATTCAGAGATGATAATATCTTATATTCTTTAAACGGAGATGTATGATTTGTAATTTACAAGCCGGTTGTGCATTGATATTGTGAAAATGTGTCAGTAATATGATGTTATAAAACGCAGTGTCATGTACGATTTGATGAGTAAAGGAGACAAGCATATAAGTCAAAGTTTATTCGTTCCTATTGCCCTAACGGGAAAAGAAATATCTTTGGGCCCCTTGATGATTTGGTGCTGACTTATAGTGTTGGGCCCAGTTAGGACTCAATTGATGTGTTCAATTTGAAGTCTTATGTCGTCATCACAAATAAGAAATCGGGAAACAATATTTTGGACAATGATATTGATTCTAATCCATGTATCATGTATGTATGATATCTAGTAGAGTGAAGGACAATTTGATCACTTGTCTTAGGACCAATATATGTTACGTTTAGAGTTCGGTAGTTGCTATGGAAGCACTCTTTGCTGTTTAATTCAGAAATTATAATGGCAATTACAGTTATAGACTTAGCCAAGTGGGAGACTATTTGATTAGGTGTCTAATATAATGAATGAATTTGTATATACTTGAAGTATTAGAAAAGTCCTTTTTGGTTTCCCTCAAACCTAGTAATAGAAAAGGATGATTTTAGAGAGAGAAACTGACTTATTATTTTATTATATGATTAATTAATTAACTAGAAATCAAAATAAATAATTTATTAATGTATTGTGAAAATAATATATTAATTAGAAACAGTATTGTTTAATTAAAAATTAATCTGAAATTAATTTGAACTAAGTATGGGATTAATTGGAATAATTAAAAGTTGAAGGACTAGAGGTGACAATGCTCAAAAGTTGAACATTGACCAATTCTAGAACCTCCCTAAGAGGGAGACGAATTGTAGAAGGGTTCTAGGGTTTCCTTAGGCATTAAGGGTGCCTTGGATACCTTAGAGAGGAAGTTAAGGGGTTAGGGATTATATTAGGAAACTACCTTATCCTTAGCTCCCTTGATCACCTATATAAACCCTCCATGGGGTTCCAAATTTCGGCCACCCATCCATTCTCACAAAAGAAATCCAAAATTTCTACTCCCTCTCTCGTTTCTCTTTAAGTCTCCTTCTTGCTAGGGTTGGGTGTGAACCATAGGAGGCACGATATTTATGGTGCTAACTTCCAAGTGACTACAAGAAGGATTTGGTTAGATTATCTACTAGCATTATCAAAAGGAATGTTTTACTAAACCCTTTTATTATTTTCGAAAAACCTAGGGTTCTTGTAGGGTTCTTGATATTCAATTGGTTATTGCATTCAATAGTGAAAACATATATCCTTAGGGTGTATGCAAACTTGGGATTTATGTTTTTCCGCCAAAAAAAGATTTTTTATAACATATAAAACCCATCACATAGTACATGTGTATTTATAGTCTCGTCTAAACAACTATAAGTTCGGTACTTTCGGGATCCTCCTAAATAAGTATATGCACGTTGGTTTGACTTGGTATTCCCAGGTCTTTTGCCTGATTAAAATGTTTCTTCGTTGAGAATAAGTCTTATGTTTACCATTTCTGTACAGATGAAGAGTAAACAAAATATATAGCCGTTAAATTTTGTTAGGAAAAAATAATAATAATGATCAGGATCCTGGCATACGCTTGGAGATCCTCATATATCTTTGAAATCTGGGATCTTGAATAAGACTGAGGATCTTGGCCCTAACAACGACATAGTCCATATAGCTTAGGAAATGATCTTAGCTCATATAGCTTTTAAGAGTGAACATAGCTCTTATAGAAAATCTCGTGAGTGTTGGATCTGTAACACTTATTCCATGTATTATTTAATTTTATATGTTTTAGGGTTTTGTGCTGGGACTCGACGAGTTGGGGAGCTCCAACTCGTCGAGTAGAGGTTATTATGAGGACGCGAGACTTCAGATCTACTCGACGAGTCGGAGGGTCCCGACTCGACGAGTCGGAGGGTCCCGACTCGACGAGTAGGCACTGTAAAGAGAAACCATATTTTTCAGCGGTTTGTACCCTATTTAAAGAACTTATGGCCCATTTGAAGCCTCTTCCATCGTTCCTACAACCCAGAGAAACCCTAGTTTGAGCATTGCACCTTCTTGAGAAAGAGAGAGAGAGAGAGAGAGAGAGAGAGAGAGAGAGAGAGAGAGAGAGAGAGAGAGAAAGAGAGAGAGAGAGAGAGATAGAGAGAGAGAGCTTTTGAGAGTGATTTTTGGTGTGATTGTGAAGATTTTGGAGATTGAAGAAGAAGGAGCAAAGAGGGAAGCAGTAGATCTGACATCTACCCTGTATTGGCGACCGTATTGAGGTATAAAGTCACTATCTTGACCTTTAGTTCCTTAGACTATTTTCATGGAAGTAAATGGTCACTTTTGGTGCCAAAAGAGTGTCATACTCAGATTTGGACTTGTCACAAGGATATGGTTCCAGATCTGGACATCTCTAGGTCTTCAATGACATAAAGTTACTCATTTTATCCAGCTTAGGCCCTTTCCATGCACTAAAACCTCTTAGGAACCTTAGTTCTGGTGTTTTAGCCTTGTGAGGCCTTGCATGCACGTAGAGTTTGCAACTTTACGTGGTAACTACACTAGGAGAAGTTGGATCTGAAGTTTGGGACCTCGGATCCCACTGGAAACGACTGAACACAAAAAGGACTAAAGTAATTTGTTGAGTCACTTAGTCGACTCGACGAGTCGGGTAGGGTTTACCCGTTTTCGAGATTCTGAATGAGTGCAATGAAGGATTAGAGTTTTTGGTCTATATGAGTTTTCGGCCTTCTGGACATTAAGGAACTCGACGAGTTACATAGGTAACTCGACGAGTTGACGAGTTACTCAGGTGACTCGACGAGTTGCTGGATGCACTCGACGAGTTGAGGTCAATATGGACTGTTAACCTTGACTTTGACCAGGGTTGACCAATGTTGACTTTGAGGGCATTTATGGTATTTCGGGATTTTGACAAGTCAATCACATGATGATTATAGGCAGTTGAGTTGGAGCAGTGCGTTGGGACTTATTGGATCTTATCTTGTTAGTTCAACATTCACGAGAGGTGAGTCTGCTCACCATACCAAAGGGTCTAAGGCACCAAAGCCATCCTATTTTTGATATGTGGTACACTAGTTGAAGTAGAGATATGTGGTATGATAGTTATGATGGGTTTTGCATACTACAACATCCTATTGTGCACATACAACCCTAAATACCTTAGATCTATGTTTTCACTAATTACACATGCAATGATGTTTCCAATGTATTAAGCCTATAACTAGCATGTAATTGACATATACCATACAAGATACTAGTTAGCATAACATACCTTTTGTGTAGCTTGAAGTCTTGATGTATTTGGCCTTAAGAGCTTAGCCCCAATAGTGTGGAACCCTCAAATGAAGTCACAACACATCATGAACAAAGGTGGCTCTTGAGAGAGAATCTCCATGCACTAAAAACATCTCCATGAACTCCAAGTACATGTGTAACCACAAGTGGCGATTTTGGGCAAAGGAACACATATTTATATGTGGTGGATTCCAAGGGTCATGGGTATAACCCAAATCCATATCCATGGGTTTTATGATCCATGGTTCATGTGGCCTAACTCTTTATGTATCCATACATAAACTTGGTCCAACATGGATCATAAGCCCAACACATATAAATATAACTAATTACCATAATTAGTCCCCATAGATATAATTAGTCTCTTTTGATCATAAAATTAATTCCAAATTAATTCTTGATCAATACTAATTAAAACATATGATTTCATATTAATATATTATAACTTATAATATATTAATAAATCATATATAACCTTCTCTCAAGAGTCCATCCTAACAAATTGTCCTGATGATATGAAACCCAAATGGACCATGCTACTCTCGGTTCGAGTACATACCAATAATAGTTATGGTCTTGGACATCTAATCCAACGGTCTCCTACTTGGATAAGTCTAAAACTATTATTGCAAGTAAGACTCCAAAACCGACTAGCAATCGTAGCTCTTAAAAGCCGCTGTCGAACTCAGACCTAGTCAATGACGTGTCCATTAGATAAGGGATCATATATTCCTCCATTCTAGATATCATATGGACTGAGACATGGATTCTAATCATTCTCTCTGTCCATATGTTGTTTCCCGATTTCTGATTTATGAGGACCGACTAAATGAACAAATCAAATCAGTCTAGGCCCGGCCGAGCACTTACGTTTGTCATTACTAAATCATCGAGGGACCCACATATATCGCTTTTATCCACATGGGGTAAAAGGAACGGATAAACTTTGACCCAAATGCTCGCTTGTACTCACTCATCAAATTACACACAGCGATATGTTTTATAACATCCAAGTTACTGGTGCGTTTACATATGTCAATGTGCAACTGACTCGCAACTACAACTCACACGTCTCCGTTTGAAGAATATAAGATATTATCGTCTCATGATCACTCATTATAAAATCCATTAAGTGATTCAAATGAGCGTGGGTTTAATCCAATACTCGAATCTTATTCTAGGAGCACTCATGAATAATGCAGCTATGTCCAGGCTACCTAGACAAACTACATACCAATTCATGACAGTCTTGCCTCAATACCTACTTCGAAAGTATGATCGACTGTCGACAGTTTGAATAACCTAGTTGTTCGGGAAGTCAAAACATGCAAAGTGAAACACAAGAATAATACTAATCCTATATGTCCCCAACACTTGTGATAGTAAATAAAACACCTTTTATTTAATCATCATATTGATTACTCATTATTCATTGTATAATGTTTCGAATAACCAACTTTATACTTGAATCAAACAATAGTTGTCTCATGCTCCAAGCATGGACACTATGTTTATCTATGGTCCTTTGTTTGTGGAATAGAACAATTGACAACATTTCAAATGATACTCATTTCACAATTCCAAATACTTATCGCAAATGTAAGAATACAAGATTCTTTGCCATTTACTAAAATCTGTTAGATTCTAAACTTATATGCAATAATCATTTTGTAGTGACTATGCACAAAAGCCACAAAGACTCGGAAACAGACATTACAAAGTATTCCAATGGAGAGCAATTCCATGGAAACGAAGTCTCACATTCAAAGTACATTCCTTTGAACATCCTTCTTGCATTAAATTTTCTAACCTTACACATATTTAATGAATAACTTCCACCTACGGAAACATTCTACAGAAACATTTCCATATTCCCATTTTGAGTATCACTTCTGAACAAGAGTTGCCTCTTTTCAGAATATGTCAATATGGTCCATCCAAAATTTAACACTATACTTCCAACTGTGCATGAGCAACCAATCTTTGGTAAACCTCAGATTGTCCTCGACAATTGCTTAACCATTTTAGTCATATCTAGTTCTATTCCTTTTTCCCTCTTAATGCCCTAGGCATTTGGAAAAATTAGAACGGATAGAATATTATAGCATATGCAATCGATCTTATACCCGAAGCATATGGGATACAATTCATAATGTCTCACATAAAGACATGATCCTAGACCAGTCTTTTGCTATAATTTTTTCTGTTAGCCATGTTCTCAAAATTTGGACTATGAAGAGGTATGTCGTAATCATAATTGAATATTGAGAACACAATTAATATTTCCATATATAGAATTTCCTTATTTTGAACCATTCCAACATAACATTCATATATATACTTGACTAAATTTGATTAAAATCTCAATTTAAGCTTTTAGAATTGGAATGAAGTATAATTTCCTCTCCCTTAATTATAGCAAAACAACTTTTCAAACCCTGCAAATTTGCAAATTGAAACTTTTGTTTTCTATAATTAACATTGCTAACTTGCAACACTTAACATAATAATCATGCTCCCACTGACATGATAATTATATTCTTATCAGCATAACACTTATGCTCCCAGTAGCTTTGACATGTAACCAAAAATCAACTGGACTTCTAGAAATCAATACTTTATTGACTTTCATTACCAAAGTTTAGGTTTCTGATACGAGATGTTTCGATAAGACTTTATCTAAGCTTCCCAAAATCATACACCTTTCGTTAGATAGCTCACATGTGTGTCTAAACAATTTTATAACTATGAAAAGGGATGCCGTAATCATAGTCTCAAATTTTTAGACCTTTGCCATTACTCACAATTCGAATTATGAAAAGGGATGCCATAATCATAATTGAATTTGAGAATGCAAATATCACAATTTCTATCTCCTTAAAATCTTCTTAGTGAAAACGTTTCCTCACCATCATTTTCATGAATCGAAGAGAAACCCTATGACACTTAGATTTTACTGTGTATGTGTTCCTATCCATATGAATTTGTCAAAAACATAGCCACAAGAGGAGGTTAGTGACAAATCCAAACTCATATGGATGGAACTCGTTGAATCTTAACTTCTTGCCACCTGGCAGCACAATGGCCTACCATTGCTTCTAAGTAGTTATGCAAACAACTGAGAACTCATAGAACTCACATGCATAGTCAACTTTAACCGGAATAGGCACAAAAACAAGAATATGTCAACACGATAGGCTATAAACCTCAAGTCGTGTGCTAGTGATAAACAATACCCTTAATTAGTTCTTGAAACTTTTCAAGATCTTTAAGACTCCCACTAACATCTTGACATATAAGATTCTCTTGTCAAGAACCATTCCTTGACAAAGCAAATATTCAAGAGTTAGTGTGGATTCTTATCAAGACAAACATTTCACACAATTGGCCTTAGTTGGTCTTTGTTTTATCCAAAACATCACAACTCACCAATTTCAAATGTACAAGAGTAGAAAACATTTTACTCTACATTTGATAAGTGTTTTAAACCTTCATTACATTATGTTACTCAAGGCTCGATCTTGGAGTATTACTCTAAGACTCAATTTTGGAACGAAGTATGATTCATCTTTTGATTTAACCATTTCAACAATTCACGATTCCTCTTCTTAGTCAAACAATTGCACTAAGATGTCCTTAGAGGATCAAATGTTATATGGTTTTTCCAAATCATTAAGATGATCATAAAACATGATATTGAAGTACTCTCCCATCTTTTCAGATTGAAGAAACTTTTATCTTTCTGCCTAATTTGATTCTTCTCATTCTTCCTGCCATACGTTGAAACTTTTCCAATGTTTCAGAATTATACTTAAACTTGTAAGCACAACCATTATTACTAAACTTTAGTAAATCATGACGAATAGCCTTATCGTCTTTGTGGTGGACCTGATCAGCGCACAACCAAGCGTACCCGATCTCCTAGTCCTTCACTTGACTCACATATACATGTGAACAAGGAATTAGTCTTAATTTCCCAAAGATGAAAATTCTCATTCATCATACAATACAAGTTGCATGATTCCAAGTTTCTATCCAACTGAAACTTGGGTGATGAAAATCTTTCCTTATTTGGTAAATTATGACACTACAACAAATGAAAGAATCAAATCCATTTTCCAATATTGCTATCAATGGAATCATATAAACAACAATTTTCACAAATCCCATTGTAAGGATACTTAAAATAAATAAAATCAAAAAATTTCCCTTTATTTTAAAACTGCGGAAAAACTTATCCTTACAATGCAAATACATATGAAAACTATGTGGTTATCTATTCCTAAGCAATCTATCATAACTCTTAAGCAGCAGCTCAAAATTCTGATCTTCGAATCATGCGATCAAAATCCATCTTCGCGATCAGATTCAACATACTCTTCTTCTAAGCTTCCTCTCCTTTTTCAATTCTACAAAACATCAAAATGCGACCTAGTCACATCATGTAATAAGAATCTCCAAATAGGAACTTAACAGAGTTAGATAGTGGACTTTACCTGAAGCATAGTCAAATTTTTGACTTCTACCATCCTAGTGAACTTTCAGGTAAATAAGGCAGCTTCGCAACCAATGTCCCTTCCTTTGGCAATAGAAACATATGGACTCTTTAGTAATGGTACATGGGACTATCTCAGACCTAGCCTTTCTCCTTACCATTTTGTCAACCGGGTTGACTATGGTCGATCCCTTTCCATTGGGAAGAGAAGACTTTTCTAGACTTCCAATGTTTCCATTTTCAATGTCCATGAAAGTTTGGGAAGTAGATCTTCCAATCAAATTTGCTTTACCAGTGCTCCAAATCATTTCTAATTCAGCAGCAACAAGCAAATAGGTAAGATCGATAAGGGTCATGTCGTGGTCTATCACATAGTAGTCCTTTAAAGAACCCGCTATATGACTTAGAAAGTGACTGAAGAACCCAATCAACAGCCAAATTCCTTGAGACTTCGACACCCAACTCTCCCAACTTGTCAATATGAGACTTCATCTCCAAGATGTGAGTACATATAGACACTTTTTGCCAATAGGGATTGAGTGACCTTGAACTATTCAAGAACTTGTGGGTTAGAGAGAATAATTGGAGGGGGTGGAGGAGGTGAAGTATGATTTCCAGTCCCATTAATGCACAACAAAGGGACTAATCTGTCACATTGATTGCCATTTGGGATATCATGTTCATTAGGAAAGCTTTATCCAAAAAGGATAAGGAATACCATAGTTGTCATAACTAGACATCTATAAGAGAGAAATTCAAGTTTAGTTGATTTAAGTCCTTAATATAACACCCAATATGAAATATTAAGGCTAGGACCCAACACAATATTTATAACGTGGAAGAGGGATGTCGTAATCCAAGCTACAAAATATTTGAAGGTAGGTAATGACGATTTACCAATTTCCACCATGAAAAATGAAATTTAACATTAGGTTTTAAATGAATTGAAACTCCTACATCCTTGGATATTCATTGAACTATTCAATGGCATGTTTAAATCTCGATTGTGCCCTTCAAGTTTGTGTATGGGATGCTGAGGATCACAAACAAGGAGTGAATAAACATGCAAATTAACTTGGTACACTTATTGTTACAACCACCTAATCAATGTATCGGTTAACCACACATGCTCTATTGATCTATGATTAACATCAAGCTACCCTTTGCCACACACTGTCAGTCCCAGAGTAGTGTGTCGGTTAACCACACACGCTCCACTAACGACTTAACAAGGTGCAAAGTGCAATTTCATGGGTTAGCACCAAATTCACATTTTCCTAAGTAAATAAGATTTGGAATTTATAAGTGTTTAGTTACTTAGTATTTATCATTATACTTTTAATGAAAGGAGAATTAATATCATGTCCTACCCGTTCGGCTAACGATCCTCCACCAGTCAAGGAAGCGGTGGGTGAAAGTGGACACCCATTAAACTGCCATTTTATAGGCAGTAACATTACACCCCCTTATAGGCGGGCTTCATGAATGAGGCCTACTAACGGTAAGACTGACTTACTCTTATACATATATATATATAAAAATATTAAACCTATAATATTATAATAGTATAAGGGTTTAATTTTAAACTATTAAAATTCTAAGGGTTTAACTTGGAATTAACGTATTCATGGGGGGGTAACTCTACAAATTCCAAAACTTGAGGGCAAGTTTTGAACAATTCAAAAACTTTTGGAATCCATAACATATGAGTTTAATATAGGTTTTAAAGACTTTAATGAAGAAACTTTTGAAAATCCATAACTTAAGAACAAGTTATGGAGGTCATAAAACAATTTATGGGAAAAAGACTCTTCAAGTTTATAACGTATGGCTTTAATGATTCTTTAAAAAGGAAAAACTTTTGGTTGTCCATAACTTGAGGAAAAGTTATGAAGTCCATTAAAAAATCATTAAAATCACCAATTAAACTAACAACCATGTCAAGAAAAACTATAATCTAGATTAAACTCATATGAACAAAACAATTCAAATCAAATATTTTTCATGTAATTAGCCTAACCATTAAACTAATACAAAACATGAAACGTTTGACAATTATCTTTTGAATTGGATTAGTATGATCATTACCACATCAAAAACAGGTTTATTAGTTCAAAAAAAGCTTAGGGTAATGATCCTAGTCCAATTCTGGCCAAAAGCCTCGAAAATCTGCATTCTGGAGCACCAACTCGTCGAGTTTATGAAAAACTCGGCGAGTTGGTCAGTTTTTGCCTTGGACTCGGCGAGTCCATCAGTGGACTCGACGAGTCCACAGTCCAGAACAACATAAAATCGATTTTTAAGGCATTTCCAAGCAAGTAGCATCAAGTATAATTGAAAACAACCCATGGCTCTGTTACTACTGATGGGTTTTGCATACTACAACATCCTATGGTGCACATACAACCCTAAATACCTTGGATCTATGTTTTTACTAATTATACACGAAATGATGTTTCCAAGGTATTAAGCCTATAACTAGCATGCAAATGACATATACCATACAAGATACTAGTTAGGATAACATATCTTTTGTGTAGCTTGAAGTCTTGATGTATTTGGCCTTAAGAGCTTAGCCTCAATAGTGTGGAAGCCTCAAATGAAGTCACAACACATCATGAACAAAGGTGGCTCTTGAGAGAGAATTTCCATGCACCAAAAACACTTCCATGAACTCCTAGTACATGTGTAACCACAAGTGGCGATTTTGGGAAAAGGAACACATATTTATATGTGCTGGATTCCAAGGGTCATTGGTATAACCCAAATCCATACCCATGCGTTTTATGATCCATGGTTCATATGGCCTAACTCTTTATGTATCCATACATAAACTTGGTCCAACATGAATCATAAGCCCAACACATATAAATATAACTAATTACCATAATTAGTCCCCATAGATGTAATTAGTCTCTTTTGATCACAAAATTAATTCCAAATTAATTCTTGATCAATACTAATTAAAACATATGATTTCATATTAAAATATTATAAGTTATAATATATTAATAAAACATATATAACCTTCTCTCAAGAGTCCATCCTAACAAATTGTTCTGATGATATTCAACCCAAATGGACCATGCTACTCTCGGGTCGAGTACATACCAATAATAGTTATGGGCTTAGAAATCTAATCCAACAAGTTAGCTATATGCTAAGTGGTATGCTAGTGATTATATGATATTTGTAGGGAAGATCATGGGGGGAGCCCATGGCACTTGGATATAAGACCATGTTGGGAGCCCATTGCTTGTTTGTTAAAGACCATGGGGGAGCCCATGGGAGTTGGATGGAAGACCATGTGGGGGAGCCCATCACTTGTCGGTTAAAGACCATGGGGGAGCCCATGGAACTTTGGTATAAGACCATGTGGGGGAGCCCATGACATCCTTATATGTTTGTATGCATGGCTGTTGTGATATTTTTAGCTTTTATAGCTAATATGATTATGTGTTTATGTGGATTGTGTGGGGTATGCTCTGGGGAACTCACTAAGCACTAGCTTACAGTTTGTTGATTTGTTTCAAGTACAGATGACCCTAAGGGCAAGGGCAAGGCTTGATGACGTGGTGTGCACTCTTTCTCAGGCGTTTTTATGGGACACTCTGATGATTTGAAATAATATTGTTATTGTTATGAATCTGAAAACAATTGTATTTGAGATTTTATGGTTTATGAAAAGTGTTTTGGCTAATTAAAAATGAATTTTTTTATTAGAAAATTTGGTCGTTACAAGTTGGTATCAGAGCCTTGGTTTGAGGGATTCGGGCACACTCTCGGGTGTGTCAGAACTCAAAATAATGAAATGGTAAAATTGTTTTCAAAAATAAAAGTTAAAGACTTTTAAGAATGGAAAAAGAGGAGAGTATAACGCGCTTAATCGGCCGAGCCAAGTAAGTAGTTCCCCAATATGTTAGCCACGCTATACCAATATTTGAGTTAAGATAATCGTATGGATGTCCTAAGTGAATGCTTTTAAAATTATATACGGTTATGAGCATATAGCCTTAGAATGATTGATTTGGCCTTATTTCCTGTTCTTTGTCTGGTTGTGGTCCTAGGGTAGAATCTCTTATTCGAAAGTCTATTTGATACTTTTCTGTGTATAATTTGCATGCATAAAGGCAACCTGTTATGATTGGACTGATTGATGTTGGTAGAGCAAATCTTAGGATAGCCTAGGATTTGAGTTATGTGGTAGTCTGTGGGATATTATTTATTTTGGGAAGAATTGGAGTTATCAGGTAGAGCCTTGGGGAAGGTACAGATAGGTGTGGAAGGTAGTATTGGGCCCGTACTACTGAAAGCACAGGACCTGTACCTGAACTAATGTTAGATCTGGAAGCTCTAAGGAGGACCGGTGTGGGGAGATCCCCTATTTGGATATCCTGATCATTATGATTTATGACATTGCAGTTTAGTATGGTGGTGACACGACATGGAGCTGGGGATCAGGATCGGGATCCAGATCTGGGTCGGGCGACGGTACGGAGCCCATTGATGAGAGGCTGCGCAAGCTCATTGCAGCCAAGGCGACGAGTGTCACAACTAGGAATTCTAATGCTTTTGTAAACATTAACAATGATAACATTTATGACTCAAACTTGAAAGTATGCATGATGTTTATTCAATAACACCAAAGTTTCATCAATCACTCTATGCAAACACTTCAAATAGTCAACGAAAGTTTGGAAACCCTGAAAATACCGGTTTAAGTCCAATATGGTCTACGATTTCCTTATTGGGCCTAATGGACCAATAAGCTTCCAATTTGACTATTTTGGGCTTTGAACCCTTAAATGGGCTCTAGATCGACCCACTCTCATGAGACTTAACCTTTTTGGGCCTTATAAGTCTAAAATGGATTAGTTTACCTTTAATGGGCCTTCTTGGGCCATAACAAATCCAATTAGCCCTAACGGGCCTCAAATCCATTCTTTTATGCAAGAATTGGGCCGTGAACTACTCTAAAGGCCCAACGGGCCGAAAACCATCAAATTGGGCCTCATATTATCGGACTCAAGCACTAAAGGCCCAAGCCATTTCTCTTCCTTCTCTCTCTCGGCCCAAGTAGAAAAAAAAAAGAAGTAAAGGGGGAGGGTTGACTTTGGGAGGTGTCACCTCCATATTACACACCATGTATCCATGCATGGACCAACATGCATCCATAATAGTCACTTCACTTCTCTCTCTCCCCTCTCTTCTTCCTCTCGGCCGAGAACCACCAAACACACACACACACACCACACAAATCCTCTCCATTTCTCTCAAAGATCATCCTCTTCCTTCCTTCAAAGAAATCTCGAAAATTAGTTTGGATTCAAGGATCTTCTTCAAGTGTTGTCAATATTTGGTAAGTGCTAGCATACACAAACATCTTCTTTCATTTCAACATCTAGAACTCTTTCTTACAAAGCTTTACTCCATGAACACCTTAGAAGCTTCATAAATTCGAAATCAACTCAAGAAGGCTTGCTACGACCAAAAATCTTCTTCATTTCTTCTCCAAAACTGAAACCACAAACCAAGGTGAGTTCATACCCCCTTGTTTTCGGTTTTTACTTGTTTTTGGGGGAGAACACAAGTACCATGTGTTGATCTATGTGTGTATGTTGTTATATGTGATTTCTTTGGTTTATGTTGTGAAAATATGATGTTATTTGCTAAATCTTGAAATCTATGGCTAAAGTGTGAAGAATACAAAAACAAAGTACATAATAAACAATTTACTTCAAAGATCTATAGATCTTTAGGCTTAAGAAGTGAAAACAAAGTCAAAGTCCTTTTAAGTGTCATTTTTGCAAAAATAATCAAAGTTTGGGTAAAATAGGTAATTTTCGGTTTTATAAAGACAAAATGGTATTATTTACATAGAAATCTAACTTTTATGGAAATAACACTTTTCTAGGGGTCAAAAACATAAATTTTAGCTCATTGGGCTTTAATTTGGGCCTCACGAGTTTTTGGGCCCAAAGTTGTGAAAAAATGAAATGTTGAGGGGCTGAATTGGAAAAATTATCAAACTATGAGTCTAAAAGATGAATAAACTATTTTTAGGGGCTGAAAATGACTTTGATGCAAAAATTGGACTAAAAATGCAAAGTTTTTGATTTTGGGGTCAAAATTGTAAAACTTACGAAATTTGAGCCAAAAGTGTAAACTTTTTACAATAAAGGGCTGGAAATGACAAATACAATATTTTTGGGCTGAAATTATTATTTAAATAAAGTTTGTGTCTAAAATGTCAAGAAAAAGAGTTTAAGGACCAAAAATGTCAATTTTCATAAAAGGGGACTAAAAGTGCCATTTTTATAGATTAAGGGGCTGAATTGGTCAAACTAAATGTTTTTGTGCCAAATAAACAAATATTAAATTATTGGGCTAAAAATATTAAGTTTATAACGCATGGTTTTAAATATATATATATATATATATATATATATATATATATATATATATATATATATATATATATATATATATATATATAACCAAGCTTCGTTATAAATCAAACGTCAAAAGATTTTAACACTTCGAATGAACATCTCACTTATAACAAACAGCAACATTACGAACTTAGGATCAATAAATTATAAATGATTCAATGGTTGGGCTCAAATATCTTCTATTCGTGCTATTGGGCCTTCATGGCCCAATATCCTTATTATTGGGCCCAATATAATCACACATGTTTATTGGGCTTCCGGTGACCCAATTACATACCCAGTGGGCCTTTATTAGCTTTAACATACTATTCGACCTTAATGGTCCACTTGTATTGCTAATAAGACCTTAAACCTTTATAATATGCTTATTGGGCTATAACCTGTCCGTAGCATACTCGATAGCCTGTAATAACATACAAAGTTAGTGGTCCTCCGTAGTCCTCTTCTCTTCGTCTGTTAGGCTTACCTTTATTCAAGTAAACATAAATCGGGTCGTGAAACAATGTTATACAATTTCTTTTGGATTAGTGAGAAATAACGGGCGACACCAATAAATGTCAGTCGTAGTCTGTAGTTATAATCAAAGTCTCCTTGAGGGAGAGCGGGAGTTTATGTATAGATCTATACGGGGGTGACTCCCCCACACCTAAGCTGTTCGCTACAGTTAGACTCGGCCAGTCTAGGGTGACAAAATCTTAATTCAATACCAGCATTCACTAGAATGCCAAGACAGGCGAATTAGTCATTATTATGCATGGTTATAACGATTCACATAGAGATCCATTACCATCTAAGTAGTCATTGGGAAATCAAGTTCATGTGCTATGACGATACAATAATACAAAGCTATTATACTATTTATATCGGAAAACATCGGGTTTTCCGGGGGAACAACATTATTCACTTTTACTACAACAACTATAATACAAGAAACTATTACGAAAAACATTTCACCTTTGCATGTTTTG
Source organism: Lactuca virosa (assembly GCF_052849685.1). Lineage (NCBI taxonomy): Eukaryota > Viridiplantae > Streptophyta > Magnoliopsida > Asterales > Asteraceae > Lactuca > Lactuca virosa. Next base: position 162,160,878 of record NC_136432.1, on the reverse strand, counting down.
AAATCATTTACACGTATACTTATGGATCATCACACCTTTTTCGTAAACAAGTTTTGTTTCAGAAAATATCGGATTTTCTGGGTTTTACAAGCAATACAAAACATTTTCATATCAAAACCTGCTTATGAACTCACCAACATTATATACGTTGACCGTTTTCAAAATAACTTGTGTTCTCAGGTAACCGTTACAATGAAGAATTATCAAGCATGTGTCTGAATGTCTTTTGTGTGATGTCATTTGATAACCAATGTACTGGATGTGAACAATGACGGATGTAATGTATTAATGCATGGTGATGTTTATGTTATGTTTCATGTATACTCATTGTGATGATATTTCAATTTATGTTATGTTTCATGGTTTAATAATATACCCTCTTGCAGACAGTATGGCTGGTCTCCATCTTCCTGGAGATCCGTATTTCCCTAATCAGGGGAATAACGGATGGCTTGAGGAGGAACCTGAAGAGGAGCCTGAGGAGGAAGCTGAAGAGTGATAACAAGAAAGGAAAGAATAACAAGAGGAAGGGACGACAAGGCTCAGAGTCGTCAAAGAAACAAAAAACAGTAACAGTTAATGCTGCAACCACCAAAGTTCCCTCCGCACCACATGCTCCAGCCTCATCCACCCCAAGTGCCCCTAAGCAGTATTCCGGAAATCTCCCAAAGTGCAACAAGTGCAATCTCCATCACAATGATGAATGCAGGGAGATGCAATGTACCAGTTGCAACCGAAAGGGTCACACGGCAAAATACTGTAGGACCTATCCTCCCCAGAACCAGCACAAGGAAACAACAACAACAACCGCAACAACAACAACAACAACAACAACAACAACAACAACAACACTAACAAAAACAACGGCAACAACGCTGGGGCTAGCCACACCTGTTATGGATGTGGAAGGACTGGGCATTTCCGTCGAAACTGCCCCAATGTCAACAACCAAGGGAATGGAGGAGCAGGGAGAGTGCTGACCATGGGTCAAGGAGAAGTGGTTCTGGATCCCGCTGTTGTCACTGGTACGTTTCTCCTTAACAACTCATATGCAGGCATCCTGTTTGATATCGGCGCAGAGCGGAGTTTTGTGAGTAATAAGCTCAAACATTTACTAAAACAACCCCAGAAGCTTAATGAAACATTCACGGTGGAAATGGATAATGGGAAAATAGAATCAACTGGGGAAATCTACGTAGGATGTACCTTAACCTTAAATCACCATGCATTTCAAATAAACTTGATGCCTGTAACTATTAGGAGTTTTGATGTGATTATCGCCATGGATTGGTTGAGCCCCCATCATCCCAAAATTATGTGTCGCGAGAAGGCCGTTTGCCTTCATCTCCCTAACCATGAAACCCTAATTATATACGGAGACAAACCCAGTACGAACCTTCGTCTTATCTCATGTATTAAGGCACAGAAGTATCTACAAAAGAAGGACTTTGCATTTCTGGCTTACATCGTGGATAAATCCAAGGAAGAGATCAATATCCGAGACATCCCAGTGGCTTGCGATTTCCCTGACATCTTTCCTGAAGATCTTCCGGGGATACCCACAGAAAGATAAGTCGAGTTCTGAATCGACCTTGTCCCAGGAGCTACACCCATCGCCAAATCACCCTATAGGTTGGCTCATGCGGAGATGCAAGAACTGTCAAGCCAACTCAGCGAACTCTTGAGCAAAGGATTCATCCGACCTAGCTTCTCACCCTGGGGAGCTCCGGTCCTTTTTGTTAAGAAGAAGGACGGATCCTTTTGGATGTGTATCGATTATAGAGAACTGAATAAGCTCACTATCAAAAATCGCTACCCACTTCCACGAATAGACGATCTATTCTACCAGCTTCAGGGAGCAATATACTTCTCTAAGATAGATCTGCGATCCGGCTACCACCAACTCATGGTCCGGGAAGAGGATATCCCCAAGACTGCTTTCCGAACTCGCTATGGACATTATGAATTTGTTGCAATGCCCTTCGGTCTAACGAATGCCCCTGCCGCACTTCTGGACCTGATGAATCGAGTTTGCCGACCATTCCTCGACAACTTTTTCATCGTTTTCATCGACGATATCCTGGTCTATTCTCGAAGCGAAGAGGAACATGGTCGACTCCTCCGACAAATCTTGGAAACCCTGCGAGCCGAAAAGTTATATGCAAAACTCTCTAAGTGTGAGTTCTGGCTCCGTAGCGTAAACTTTTTAGGTCATGTTGTCAGCCAAGAAGGTATACATGTGGACCCTTCTAAGATCAAAGCCATTGAAGGATGGGCAGTCCCAACGACACCCACAGAAATTCATCAATTTCTGGGTCTCACAGGCTATTACAGAAGATTCATTCATAACTTCTCCAGAACAGCCAAGCCACTTACCATGCTTACACAAAAAGGCGTACCATTTGAATGGACTGAAAAGCAGGAGGTTGCCTTCCGAACTCTAAAATGAGCTCTCTGTAGTGCGCCAGTCCTATCATTACCAGAGGGAACTGAGGACTTCATAGTTTACTGCGATGCTTCAAATCAGGGTTTAGGCTGTGTACTCATGCAGCGTGGGAAGGTGATAGCTTATGCATCCCGGCAACTAAAGACACATGAGGTGAATTATACCACCCATGATCTCGAATTGGGAGTTGTGGTTTTTGCTTTGAAGATTTGGAGGCACTACCTTTATGGTACGAAGTGCACCATTTTCACTGACCACAAGAGCCTCCAACACATTTTAAATCAAAAGGAGTTAAACATGAGGCAGCGAAGATGGGTTGAGCTGCTAAACGATTATGAGTGCGAACTCAAATACCACCCAGGCAAGGCTAACGTGGTAGCTGATGCCTTGAGTCGGAAATAATACTCAAATCGTTGTGTGAAAACTCTTTCGATAACCATTCAATCACATCTAATCTCGCAAATCAAAGAAGCCTAGTCTGATGCCATGAAGACAGAAAACAGAACCAGCGAAGCGTTACGTGGAATGGAAAAGAACTTCGAAGTCAAGGAAGAAGGAGCATATTATTTCATGAACCGAATTTGGGTCCCTAAACTTGGGGGATTCAGAGAGGTAGTCATGAATGAGGCTCATACGACAGGATACTCCATCCATCCGAGTTCAGATAAGATGTACCTGGATATCAAGCAATATTATTGGTGGCCTAACATGAAGGCAAAAATTGCCGCTTACGTTAGCAAGTGCCACACTTGTGCTAAAGTGAAGGTAGAGTATCAAAAGCCCTCGGGACTATTACAACAACCGGTAATACCCGAGTGGAAATGGGAAAGGATTACCATGGACTTTGTGACCAAATTACCCAAGACAACTGATGGAATGGATGCCATATGGGTAATAGTTGATAGGTTGACAAAATCCACCCATTTCCTGCCAATAAAGGAGACATACAAGATGGAGCGACTAACAAGAATCTACATCAAGGAAATTGTGAGACTCCATGGAGTGCCAATATCTATCATCTCAAATCGGGATAGTAGGTTCACTTTACGCTTTTGGCAAACACTTCAAAGTTCTATGGGAACACAACTCGACATGAGCACTGCTTACCACCCACAAACGGATTGTCAAAGTGAGCGAACCATTCAAACGCTTGAAGATATGCTTCGAGCATGTGTGATAGACTTTGTAAGGTCGTGGGATATCCACTTGCCTTTAATTGAGTTTTCGTACAACAACAGTTATCACACAAGCATCAAAGTTGCTCCCTTCGAAGCATTATATGGTCGTAAATGTAGACCACGGTTGTGTTGGGCTGAGGTAGGCGACACTTAGCTAGCAAGAGGACAGATACCAAACAATGCATTAACAGGACCGGAAATCATACGTGAGACGACAAAGAAGATAGTTCAAATCAGAGCTCGACTTCAAGCATCACGAGACCGACAGAAGAGCTATGCTGATAAACGGCGAAAGCCCTTGGAATTTCAAGTCGGGGATCGGGTGTTGCTAATGGTCTCTCGGTGGAAAGGGGTGATTCGTTTCGGGAAACGGGGAAAACTAAACCCACGGTACATTGGGCCATTCGAGATTCTTGCCCGAATCGGTCGAGTGGCCTATAGGCTACAGCTACCTGGTGAGCTCAGCAGTGTACACCCCGTGTTCCATGTTTCCAATTTGAAGAAGTGCTTCTCCGACGAAACTCTTGTCATCCCATTGGAAGAAATCGAAATCAACGAGAATCTCCTCCTCATCGAGGAACCAGTTGAAATAATGGACAGGGAAGTGAAGCGTACTAAGCAAAGTCGCATTCCGATCGTGAAAGTTCGGTGGAACGCAAAGCGTGGACCGGAATTCACATGGGAACGCGAAGACCAGATGAAGCAAAAGTAACCTCACCTATTCTCGCATTCTCAAATCTAGCTTCAAAAAGAATTTCCGGACGAAATTCCCTCTAACGGGGGGATGATGTCACAACTAGGAATTCTAATGCTTTTGTAAACATTAATAATGATAACATTTGTGACTAAAACTTGAAAGTATGCATGATGTTTATTCAATAACACCAAAGTTTCATCAATCACTCTATGCAAACACTGTCAACGAAAGATTGGAAACCCTGAAAATCCTGGTTTAAGTCCAATATGGACTAGGATTTCCTTATTGGGCCTAATGGACCAATAAGCTTCCAATTTGACTATTTTGGGCTTGGAACCCTTAAATGGGCTCTAATTGGACCCACTCTCATGAGACTTAACCTTTTTGGGCCTTATAAGTCTAAAATGGATTAGTTTATCTTTAATGGGCCTCGTTGGGCCATAACAAATCCAATTAGCCTTAATGGGCCTCAAATCCATTCTTTTATGCAAGAATTGGGCCGTGAACTACTCTAAAGGCCCAATGGGTGATAGCTTATTTTATTTCCTTATTTTTATTAGTTTGTTTTAGATTTTTAGATCTTTTTATCATTATTGCATTGTATTTTATTTATTTTCTTTAGTATGGATCGTACCGGGTGCTTTTTATGTTGCATGAGGTATTTTGCAGGGATTTAGAGCTTATCGCGATTATGGATTAGAGCGAAGACGGACTTGTGGGCTCTCGAGGTGCTATTGGGCTTGGCGGATCCACCAAAGAAGATTTGGGCTTAAAAAGATAAAGGCTTGGATGAAGTGGGCTTGTGAAAAATGGATCATGGATAATTAATTTGGGTTTGGAGCATCCACATTTGAAGATAAAATATGATTGGTTGATTTGAATCACATGGATATGGAGGGGACGAAAGGAATCTTTGGTAGTGGAAGGGTGGAGTGGTGGAATGAAGGACCAATAGCATTACAACAACATTTGCGCGGGTGGAATTTTCGTCGCGCGGGTACCCGCGCAACTGCCCAGTTTGGGCATTTTGGTCATTTAGCTCACCATAACCTTGGGGGATCAGATCTAGCAGCCATAACTTCGATTTGACACCATTAAAGACTTGTAGCAGGCGATTTTTGAAGCTCAAGACTCATTTCTCTTCATCTTTCCAAGATTTTTGGTAGTTTCTTTATGCAATTAGAGTTTTGTGATTGTTGTTCTATTGCCATGAGTGGCTAAACTCTTTATATTGGTTAACTTTGGTTAAAACCTTTGAATGTTTGTGGGTTTTTGAAGGATTCATGCTAGATTATCAATTATCTTATGTTTATGGTTCTAGATCATATTTCTTATGCTTGTTTAATGCTTTGATCATGAGTTTGGCACTTGAATGAGCTATTGTTAGTTTATTTCTTTGGTTTTGCATTGAATCATTGAATTAACTTAGAACAAGGGCTTTATGATGGTAAACATCATCTCTAGTTTATGAATCATAGCTCGTTTATGGATGTGTAAGCATTGACATCCTCTAGGAATTGGGGATTCCTTCTTTCTTAAGGCTAATTAACTTCTTGGGTTTAATTGGTTCAATTAAACCCTTGATCTTGATTAAGAAGGTGTGTTGTGGGCTTCCCCAACCTCCATACTACCTAAGAGGAATCTTGGCATATCATGCTTCATGATTGCTATAACCAATTTAGGATGAATGATAAGCTTCATGTTGAATCCTAATGAAAAACACACAAATGTTCATTGTGTTGAATTGCCTTGGTTAACCAATTGTTCCCAACATTTGAGCATCTCACTATCTTGCTTAATTGCAAGTTTTTAGTTATTCAAGTCTTTTAGTTTTCAAGCAATCATAACACCCCCCCCCTTTTAGTTTAATTGTAGTTAGTTAGTTTATTTACAATAGTTCTTTTAGATTGCATTGGTGATTGAATACAACCATTCCCCCGAGGATCGATACCCCTTTTTACCATTATATTACGTTTTATTTGCAAACAAAGGGTGTAATTTTCTTGGTGGACTTGACATCCCACCAAGTTTTGGGGCCGTTGTCGGGGAAATTGGTTATTGTTATTTGATTGTTTATGCCTAGATCTACAAGAACCGGTGAACTACTCTACAGTCCGGAAATTGAAAAAGAAGCAAAAAGGTTGAAAACGTTAGCCAAACAAGCAAAGCAACAACAACTAGTTCAAGCTTCTTCCTCTTCTCCACTAATCAACATAGAAAACCAAGTTCACACTTCAAGTGATACCGACACTGAGCCGAATTCTCCAATTTTTGGTCATTCCTTTGAAGACATTCCGTTTGAAAACTACATAGCCATGAATCACACTCCACCTCACAATCCCAACCCAAACCCAAGCAATCAAGATGCCAATACACCACCCCATCAACCAAGACAACAACCACAAGAACCTCTCATTGATATGCCACCTTGGAATCAAGCCCCTCCTCAACACCAACCCAATTATCAACCTCCACAACCACACAACCAACAATTCCACCAAAACAACCAACCTCAACCAATGCTTTTCATGTTCAACAACAAGTACATTACCCAAATCAACCCAATTACCAACAACCTCCAATGTACCAAACCCAATGTACCCACAACAACAACCTCCTTACAACCAATACCCTAACTACCAACCTTATTCACCACCAATCTAAAATCACCAACAATACCCATATCCACCTTACCAACAACCACCCAATTACATGCAACAATATCCCAATAACCCCAATCCACCCAATCCCCCTCAAGAGTTGACACTTAGACAAATGATGGAGACGGATGTTACTCACACACCCCTTGGGATTGTTTATCCCGCAAACCGATGAAGGATTGAATTGAAGTCAAGTTTCATACATCAACTCACCAAGTTCCTGATGGGTTTTTGAGCATTCTAACACTTCCTAAGTGTACATGCAACCCTAATAACCTTGAATCTATGTTTTCTCTATATACATGCAGTTTCTTTTCAAGGTTATTTCCTAAGTAGCATAGCATGGGGATTACATAGAACATAAAACTAGTAGAAATACATACCTTGTTGTTGCTTGGATTCCTTCAAGACTTTGTGAGCCTAGCACCCCAAATGTTGTGCCTCAAATGCTTCACACAATACCACAAGACTTGGAATAACTTGAGAGAATACTTCTAGCACTCAAAATCGGTTATGCCCTCTCTAGTAACACTAGGTCACGATTTTGCTAGCCATAGGGTTCCTTTTATAGTGTTGTCATAATTAGGGTTTACACATGAATGCCCTTAATTGTCATGACTCTTGATTTCTCATGACCCATGGGTTTGTAACTCCCATGGACTATCCATGGAGCTCCATATGGTTATAGCCAAACCCATAAACCATGGATCATTAATCCACCATAAAAGAATTGATGATTGTCATAATCAACCCTATATATTTAATTAGTCTCACTTTGATCACCAAATTAATACTAGATTAATATTTGATCAATACTAATTAAATAATACTATTATTAATATATTAGAACTTATAATATATTAATAATCATAAGTGCCTTATTCTCTCATCTAGTCTATCCAAGTATTGCAATGCCATGCAACCCAAATGGACCATGCCGGGTCGGGTCAAGTACATACCAAATAAAGTTATGGACTTAGACACTATATCCAACAGTCTCCCACTTGGATAAGTCTAATAACTATATTTGCAAATATGACTTCAAAATCCGACTAGCAATTGTAGCTCTTTCAAAGTCTCTCGGAACTGAGATGATGATGATACGCCATTTAAGATAAGTGATCATATAATCCTCTGTTCTCATGATATCAGCCGGACAAACACATGGAACATGGTCTTACTTATTGTCCAGTATTTGTTTCTTGATCTCTGATTTGTTTCGACATAGAACTAAATTGAACACATCAATTAGGTTCTGACCGGGCCCGGTACATAAGTCAAAACCAAATCATCGAGGGGCCCAGATATCGCTTCTATTTCTAGAAGGAACAGATAAACTTCGACTGATATTCTTGTACTAACTACTTGTTGAATTATTCACAAAGGCACGTTTTATGACATCGAGTTACCAATGCGTTTTCATGCAATCAATGAATAACCAACTCATAGTCAACAACTCATATCTCTAGGTTTGAAGATTTATATGATATTACCGTCTCACGATCACTCGAGATAAATTCCATGAAGTGATGCAAGTGAGCGTGGGTTGGATCCAATACTCAGCCCTTATGAGTACTCATGAATGTTGTAGCAACCATTGCATTGTCCAAAGCACTTTTAGACAAATCATACAAGCGAAATTCATGACAGTCTTAAATCAATACTTACTTCCAAAGATTGACAGACTGTGGATGGTTTGAATAATAACATAATTATTCTGGAAGTAAAAACATGCAAAATTGAAACATAGTAAACAATCAACACAAGATAGTAACACCTTACTCATAAATAAATAACAACTTTTATTTATCATCAAATGTCAATTACATTTTACAAGTTTCAGGAATCTAATTATTGAAACTAATATCATCCTTCAGCCCAATGCGCCTCGCATGCTATAAATGCTTAACCCTGCTCAGTCCCATCGTGAGGGGATCTGCCGGGTTCTCATCTGATGATACCCTCTTAGCCACGAGGAGTCCTTCTTCTATTCGATGTCTGATGAAATGGTATTTTCTGTCAATGTGCCTAGATCTCCCGTGATCTCTCGGTTCCTTAGCCAAAGCAACCGCACTTTCGCTGTCACAGAAAATTTCCATTGGCTCCTTTATAGCTGGTACAACTCCAAGGTCTCCGATGAAGTTCTTTAGCCATATCGCCTCCTTAGCTGCTTCACTTGCTGCTATGTACTCTGATTCACAAGTAGAATCAGCTACTGTCTCCTGCTTGGAACTTTTCCAAGTAATTGCCCCTCCATTTAGGATAAAGACCCAGCCTGACTGAGAGCGGAAATTATCCCTATCAGTCTGGAAGCTAGCATCGCTATATCCTTCCACTCTCAAGTCATCACTGCCTCCGAGGGTAAGGACCCAATCTTTAGTCCTCCGCAGATACTTGAGAATGTTCTTTACCGCTGTCTAGTATGCTTTGCTAGGGTTCCCTTGATATCTACTGACCATGCTCAAAGCAAAAGCCACATCAGGGCGAGTACAAGTCATAGCATACATGATCGAGCCCACAGCGGAAGCATATGGTATATGACTCATCTCAACTATCTCAGCCTCTGTACTCGGACTCCGAGTCTTACTCAGCTTGGCATTACACTGGACGGGTAATTCCCCTTTCTTGGATTCTTGCATGCTGAACCTCTTCAGCACCTTATCCAAGTAAGTACTTTGACTAATTCCAATTAGTCTCTTACTCATATCTCTCAATATCCTTATCCCTAGGATATAGGCAGCTTCCCCAAGGTCCTTCATAGCGAAACACTTCCCAAGCCAGGACTTAACCTCCTGCAAGGTTGGGACATCGTTTCCTATGAGAAGTATGTCATCCACATACAACACCAAGAAGCTAACTATGCTCCCACTAGCCCTGACATACACACAAGACTCATCCTTACTCCTAGAAAAGCCAAACTCTTTGACTTTCTCATCAAAGCAAAGATTCCATCTGCGAGATGCTTGTTTCAATCCATAAATGGATTTATCAAGCTTACACACTCTATTAGGGTATCTTGTATCGACAAAACCCTCTGGTTGAGCCATGTAAACATCCTCAGCCAACTTTGCCATATTTCACAATCATGAAATGCAGCTATGGCTAACAATACTCTAATAGACTTAATCTTAGCTACTGGTGAGAAGGTCTCATCATAGTCAACTCCCGGAGTTTGAGTAAAGCCCTTCGCAACCAATCGCGCTTTATAAGTGTGTACCTTCCCATCCATGCTGGTCTTCTTCTTGAAGATCCATTTGCACCCAACTGTCTTACGACCTGGTACATTGTCAACCAAGTTCCAAACTTGATTGTCATACATGGACTGAATCTCGCTGTCCATAGCCTCCTTCCATTTAGCAGACTCAGGGCCTGCCATGGCTTCCCTGTAGTTATTAGGTTCATCCAAATCTATTAGTGTACTATCACTAATAAATGTATCACCTTCAGTGGTGATGTGATAACCATAATAAAAATCAGGTGTATTCCTCACCCTAGTGGAACGTCTTGGAGGTACAGACTCATCTATCGGATCAACAGGAGTTTCCTCCTCAGGTTGGTCGATAGCATTTGAGGTTCCTTCACCACTTGACTCTTGAAGCTCTTCAAGGTCAATTTGCCTCCCACTGTCCCCTTGGCTTATTAATTCTCTCTCACGAAAGACTCCTCTTCTTGCTACAAAAACCACATTATCACTGGGTCTGTAGAAGAGGTAACCAAAGGATCTCTGTGGGTAGCCGATGAAAATACACTTCTCACTTCGAGGTTCAAGCTTATCATGAGTCTCACGCCTCACGAAAGCTTCACAACCCCAAATCTTGATGTGGTCCAAATTGGGAACTTTCCCAGTCCACATCTCGTGAGGTGTTTTGGCAACCTTTTTAGTAGGGACTAGATTAAGGATATGGGTGGCAGTCTCTAAGGCATACCCCAGAAAGAGATTGGTAACGAAGCTCGACTCATCATGGAACGAACCATATCCAACAAGGTTCGATTGCGCCTCTCAGCTACACCATTCAACTGTGGTGTTCTGGGAGGTGTCAATTGTGAGACAATCCCACATTCCTTAAGATAGTCAAGGAACTCAATGCTAAGATACTCTCCTCCCCGATCGGATCGGAGCATCTTGATGTTCCTGCCCAATTGATTCTCAACTTCCTGCTTAAACTCTTTGAACTTTTCAAAGGTTTCTGACTTATGCTTGATCAAGTAAATATATCCATATCTACTGTAATCATCAGTTAAAGTCACATAATAGCAATTAGCATCCCTTGTAGCAACTCTGAAGGGCCCACACACATCCGTGTGTACAAGGTCCAACAAACCTTCACCCCTATCACAAGTACCTGTGAAGGGTGACTTTGTCATTTTTCCAAGTAAACAAGACTCGCAACTATCATCTGACTTGAGGTCAAATGATTCCAAGACTCCAGCCTTTTGGAGTTGGCCTATGCGCTTCTTGTTAACATGTCCAAGACGACAATGCCACAAGGATGCTTTATCCAAGCTATCTGAAGAATCAATATACAACACATTATTTCCTAGATTGTCTATAACATTCGCGGCTTCATATACACCATCACAAGGTAATGCTTTAAAGTAAAATACATCATTGTAATAAACATTAATAGCACCATTTTTATTATCAAATGAAAATGAAAAACCATGTTTGTACAAGCCATGAAAAGAAATAATATTTCTCGCCATTTCGGGCGAGTAACAACACTTACTCAAATCTAACATTAACCCATTATTAAGCAATAAAGAATAAACTCCTATCTTGGTAACAAGTGATGCTTTCCTGTTGCCCATGACTAAGTTTATCTTCCCGTGCTCCACTTGCTCACTTCTTCTTAGTGCCTGTAAATCAGTACAAATGTGAATACCACAACCTATATCAAGCACCCAAGAATTAGCATTAGATGACTTATTAGACAATACTGTGTAAATACGTGCATGGGTGGGTTTAACCTTCCCATCCTTTACATCTTGCAGATATTTAGGGCAGCTTCGCTTGAAGTGTCCCTTATGCTGGCAATAGAAGCACTGTGCTTCCTTTGGGTTTGAAGAAGGAGTAATGGGACCTTTCTTTGTCCCACTTGAAGAGGAACCATCAAGAGTCTTACCCTTGGTACCCTTCGAAGGGCTTTTCCTCTTCTTACCTTTTCCCTGCCCAATAGCCAGAACAGGGGCTGTTGAAGGAGTAGAAGTAGCAACCGCTTTACCCTTAAGGTCATTTTCAGCTGTCCTTAAGAGTCCTTGAAGTTTGCTAAGTGTGACTTCCTCCTTGTTCATATGATAAGTCATACGAAACTGATCATAACTTGGAGGTAAGGAATGGAGAATGATGTCAATCGACATTTCCTCAGGAAAGTCAACATTTAGCTTCAGCAACCGGTTAACGAACCTTTGCATCTTCTGCAAGTGAGCGGTGATGGGTTCACCATCCTTCATCCTTGCGGTTATCATGGAGGAGATGATTTCATACCTCTCCTGACGCGCGCTCTGATGGTACCTTTCCATCAGATCCAGGTGCATCTCATAGGGGTAGAAATCTTCATAGGATTTTTGAAGTTCAGGAGTCATGGTGGCCATCATGATGCATGCTACTTTAGTAGCATCCTTTTCATGTGCAACAAACTCCGCAAACTCTTCAGGAGTAGCAGTGGCTTCACTCACAACCTTAAGCTCCCTATCGAGGACATATTCTTTGTCCTCATAGCGGGTAATCATTCTGATGTTTCTGATCCACTCATTAAAATTGGATCCATCAAAGATGACCTTACCACACAAGTTCATAAGGGAAAAGGAGCCTGTTGGGTTTGAGCCAGAAGCATTGTTGGAAGACATCTGAAAGGAAAGAAAGACAAGTTTCATTAGATTAGGAATCCTTAATAATTCACCCAAATGAAATATTAAGGCTAGGACCCAACAAACTATTTATAGTTGGAAGAGGGATGCCGTAATCCATACTATAAAATATTTGAAGGTAGGTAAATGACGATTTACCAATTTCCACCATAAGAACGAAATATTTTATTATTAGGTTTTATTGGTTTTGAAACTCCTAGATCTTTTTGAGATACATTGAACTTTTCAATGGCATATTTGAATCTCGATTGTGCCCTCTCAAGTTTGTGACTGGGATGCCGAGGATCACAAACAAGGTGTGAATAACCATACAAATTGACTTGGTACCCTCAACAATATTACCTAATCGATGTGCCTGTTAACCACACACGCTCCACCGATCTATAATAAGGTCAAGTTACCATTTGCAACTCTTACTAGTCCATGTTAGTGTGCTGGTTAACCACACACACTCCACTAACGACTTGGTAAGGTACAAAGTGTAATTTTATGGGCTAGAACCAATTTCACATTTTCCTAAAGTAACTAAGATTGGGAATTTATAATGTATAGTTACTTTATAATTCATTATACTTTTAACAAGTATTTAAAGTCGTATCCTACCCGTTCGGCTAACGACCCTCCACCGATCAAGGAAGCGGTGGGTGAGAGTGGACACCCATTAAGTCACCATTTTATAGGCAACAACCTTATACCCCCCTTATAGACCGACTTCGTGAATGAGGCCTACTAACTGTAAGAATGACATATTCTTATACATATCTATATAATAAAATTATAATAATAGTATAAGTGTTGATTTTTAAACTTTTTAAAAATCTAAGGTTTAATTTGGAATTAAAGTATTAAAGTGTAAGACTTTTCAAATTCCAAAACTTGAGGGCAAGATTTGAAACTATTCCAAGTCTCTTCAATCTCTTCAATTTGTAACTTATGAGTTTTAATGGTTCATAAAAAGAAGACTCTTCATTTTATGAAACCTCTTTAGTTCTTTAATCATAATTAAAAGAAGTGACTTTTGGTTATCCATACTTGAGGACAAGTTATGGACACCATCATAGCCATTAAGATCATGAATTAAACACACATGGAGGTTACACATAATTCCTATGATCTTCTAAACTCATATGAACACAAATTCATGTCAAGCAATTTCAAGAAAATCATATAAACATATACAATACTTGAAAATTGATAAAAGTCATGTAAAATGGGTTAACATAATCATTATCATTTTGAAAAACATATTTTACAAGTCCAAAACAGATTGGGATAATGATCTTAATCCATTTCCAGCAACAAAACTCGAAAAAACTGCCCAGCACACTCCTACTCGCCGAGTGCATTATTCTACTCGTCGAGTAGGATGAATTTGTGCATGGACTCGGCGAGTCCTCCCCATGGACTCGGCGAGTCCAGTCGTCAGAGCGCAGAATTTTTCGATTTTTAAGCAGTTTTGCAACAAGTATACAGAAAACAATCCTAGGCTCTGATACCACTGATGGGTTTTCGAGCATTCTAACACTTCCTAAGTGTACATGCAAACCTAATAACCTTGAATCTATGTTTTATCTATATACATGCAGTTTCTTTTCAAGGTTATTTGCTAACTAGCATGGCATGGGGATTACATAGAACATAAAACTAGTAGAAATACATACCTTGTTGTTGCTTGGATTCCTTCAAGACTTTGTGAGCCTAGCACCCCAAATGTTGTGCCTCAAATGCTTCACACAACACCACAAGACTTGGAATAACTTGAGAGAATACTTCTAGCACTCAAAATCGGTTATGCCCTCTCTAGTAACACTAGGTCACGATTTTGCTAGCCATAGGGTTCCTTTTATAGTGTTGTCATAATTAGGGTTTACACATGAATGCCCTTAATTGTCATGACTCTTGATTTCTCATGACCCATGGGTTTGTAACTCCCATGGACTATCCATGGAGCTCCATATGGTTATAACCAAACCCATAAACCATGGATCATTAATCCACCATAAAAGAATTGATGATTGTCATAATCAACCCTATATATTTAATTAGTCTCACTTTGATCACCAAATTAATACTAGATTAATATTTGATCAATACTAATTAAATAATACTATTATTAATATATTAGAACTTATAATATATTAATAATCATAAGTGCCTTATTCTCTCATCTAGTCTATCCAAGTATTGCAATGCCATGCAACCCAAATGGACCATGCCGGGTCGGGTCAAGTACATACCAAATAAAGTTATGGACTTAGACACTATATCCAACAGTCTCCCACTTGGATAAGTCTAATAACTATATTTGCAAATATGACTTCAAAATCCGACTAGGAATCGTAGCTCTTTCAAAGTCTCTCGGAACTGAGATGATGATGATACGTCATTTAAGATAAGTGATCATATAATCCTCTGTTCTCATGATATCAGCCGGACAAACACATGGAACATGGTCTTACTTATTGTCCAACATTTGTTTCTCGATCTCTGATTTGTTTCGACATAGAACTAAATTGAACATATCAATTAGGTTCTGACCATCAAATGAGCCTTCAAGTGGTAACCATCAAATGAGCCTTCAAGAACTCGTCACTTTTCTTGATCAAAGCCAAACCCAATTTCAACAAGAGACCAAGAACACTTTCTCAAACATTCAAGCACCAATTGGAGACTTGGCCACCGCTCTCAACAAGATGGAACAAAGGGGTAAACTTCCATCTCAAACCGAGAAGAATCCCAATGTGAGTGCAATAACTTTAAGAAGTGGGAAAACCCTTGGAGAAAGCAACCCCAAAAGAGTTTCAAGAGAAGAAGAAGATGAGGTTATTATTGTTGATCCTCCGAAGGTTGAAACTACTTCAAAGGAACCGGTTGTTCCCAACATTGACAAACCAGACTCTTCCAACAAGCCTATCAAGCCATTGGTCATACCACCACCTTTCCCTTCTCAGTTAGCCTTTTCCAAGAAACAAGAGGAAGAGAAAGAAATTCTTGAGACTTTCCGCAAAGTTCAAATCAACATTTCACTATTGGATGCCATAAAGCAAATCCCGCGCTATGCCAAATTTCTTAAGGATTTGTGCACTAAGAAGAGGAAGTTTAAGGCGAATGAAAATATTCAAGTCAATGCCAATGTGTCCGCGGTTATCCAAAAGAAGCTTCCACCCAAATGCAAGGATCCAGGCATGTTTGCTATTCCTTGTACCATTGGTGACTTACATGTTGAAAGTGCCATGTTAGATCTTGGAGCCTCAATTAATGTAATGCCATACTCGGTTTTTCAATCTCTCAATGTTGGACCTTTGGAAGAAACCGGAGTCATCATTCAATTAGCGGACAAGTCAAGTGTATTTCCAAGAGGTGTGTTGTAGGATGTACTAGTTCAAGTCAATCAACTAGTATTTCCCGCGGACTTGTATGTCATTGACCTTGAAGAGAAGACCCCTTCTAAGTCATCAATGATCCTTCTTGGAAGACCTTTCATGAATACCGCTCACACAATTATTGATGTCCATAATGGGAAGATCACAATGGAATTTGATGGAGAGATCATTCACTTCAACATCTTTGAAGCCATGAGATACCCTAGCAACATTTTTCCATTATATCGGGTTGATGTGATTGAACCAATCACCCAAGAATTATTCGAGTTATCACATGGGGATATTTTGAAGATGGTGCTCAACATGAGTTTTGATGTTGAAAGTTTGAAGAAAACATTGGATATGTATATATTGGACTCCGAAGTTGAAGAGATTGTGAAGACTTTAGAACTTAACAACTCAACAAAAAAGGATGTTTCTCAAGTTGCCTTATCTCATTCCCCAAACAAGATGCCACCTTCCATAATCCACCCACCCACACTTGAATTGAAAGTCTTACCTAGCCATTTGAAATATGCTTATCTAGGTCAAGATGAAACTCTACCGGTGATCATCTCTTCTTAATTGAAAGACTTTGAAGAAAACCAATCGATTGAAGTCTTGAAAGATCATAAAGAGGCCATGGGGTGGACAGTAGCGGACATTAAGGGGATAAGCCCTAATGTATGCACTCACAAGATACTCATGGAAGATGATTGTAAGCCTAGGAGGGAAGCTCAAAGACGATTAAATCCTCCCATGAGGGAAGTTGTCAAGAGAGAGATAATCAAACTCCTTGATGCGGATATGATTTACCCGATTTCCGACTCCAAGTGGGTTAGTCCGGTTCAAGTGGTTCCCAAGAAAACGGGAATCACGGTTGTTGAGAATAACAAAGGAATAATGGTACCAACTCGAGTTCAAAATGGATGGAGGGTATGCATTGATTATCGAAAGTTGAATTCAAGCACACGAAAAGATCACTTTCCTCTTCCTTTCATCGACCAGATGCTCGAGAGATTGGCGGGCAAGTCACATTATTGTTGTCTCGATGGATACTCGGGTTTTCATAAAATACCCGTTGCCCCCGAAGATCAAGACAAGACAACCTTCACATGCCCTTTTGGCACGTTTCCCTATAAGTGGATGCCCTTTGGATTATGCAATGCCCCCGCCACATTCCAAAGATGCATGGTGAGCATCTTTTCAGAGTATGTAGAAAATATAATTGAAGTGTTCATGGACGACTTCACAGTGTATGGGAATTCGTTTGATGAATGCTTGGATAATCTTGAAAAGATTTTGAAAAGATGCATTGAGAAGAAGCTGTTAAACTTTGAGAAGTGTCACTTTATGGTCAATCAAGGCATCATCTTGGGACACATCATCTCCAAAAAGGGAATTGAAGTTGATAAAGCCAAAATTGATGTCATCCAAACCCTTCCTTACTCAACATGTGTTAGAGAAGTAAGATCTTTCTTGGGCCATGCGGGATTCTATAGAAGATTTATCAAAGATTTCTCGAAGATTATGCGTCCGATGTGCCTCCTTCTCCAAAAAGATGTTGATTTTGACTTCAATGTTGCATGTCAAGAAGCCTTTGACAAACTCAAGGACTTACTCACTTCCGTTCCAATAATCCAACCTCCAAATTGGGAGCTTCCCTTTGAAATAATGTGTGATGCAAGCAATTTTGCAATTGGAGCGGTCTTAGGTCAAAAGGATGGCAAAGCATCACATGTCATCTACTATGCCTCCAAAACCTTGGATAATGCTCAAGCCAATTACTCAACCACCGAGAAGGAACTTCTAGCCATTGTATTTGCCTTGGAGAAATTCCGGCAATACCTTCTCGGAACAAAAGTGATTGTATACTCCGACCATGCCGCATTCAAGTATCTCATGACCAAGAAAGATGCCAAGCCACGACTGATTCGGTGGATTCTTCTTTTACAAGAATTCGATCTTGAGATAAAGGACAAAAGTGGTTCCGAAAATCTAGTTGTGGACCACTTAAGTCGGTTGAATATTGGTGACTCCTCATCTTCTATCCTTGATGAATTCCCGGATGAGCACCTCTTCTACATTTCAAACACCATCCCATGGTATGCGGATATTGTGAACTACTTGGTTACTAAAGAAATTCCTCACGCATTTACCAAGTACCAAAAAGCCAAGTTGAAGAGTGATTCCAAATACTACGTATGGGACGACCCTTATCTTTGGAAACATTGCCCGAGTCAACTTATACGGCGGTGTGTTCATCAAAATGAGGTCGAATCAATCTTGAAGTTTTGTCATGAGTATGCATGCGAGGGACATTTTGGTCAAAACAAAACAATGAGAAAGGTCTTAGAATGTGGACTCTATTGGCCAACAATGTCAAGAGATACTTATCTATTTTGCAAAAGTTGTGATAGATGTCAAAGAACGGGAACCGTATCCACGAGGCATGAAATGATTCAAAGCCCTATCCTCATTTTTGAAATCTTTGATGTATGGGGAATCGATTTCATGGGCCCTTTCCCCGTCTCTTTCGGATACACTTATATACTCTTGGCGGTTGATTACGTATCAAAGTGGGTTGAAGCAAAGGCTACAAGGCATGATGATTCCAAAACTGTGATTAACTTCTTGAAGTCAAACATTTTTGCAAGATATGGTGTACCGAGAGCTTTGGTGAGTGATAGGGGCACTCATTTTTGCAACAAAATGATGGAAGCCATGATGAAAAGATATGGTGTCACACACCAAATATCAACCGCTTATCATCCACAAACGAATGGCCAAGCCGAAGTGTCAAATAGAGAAGTCAAGCAAATTCTTGAAAAGACGGTCAACACCACACGAAAAGATTGGAGCTTGAAGTTAGAAGATGCATTGTGGGCATATCGGACCGCCTACAAAACTCCAATTGGTATGTCTCCATTCGGCCTCATCTATGGAAAGTCTTGTCATTTACCAGTGGAATTGGAACACAAGGCATATTGGGCAGTTAAAAAGTGTAATTTCAATCTTGAAGAAACCGGAAAGCACCGAAAGATGCAACTTCAAGAAATCGAGGAGTTGAGGAACGAGTCTTATGAAAAGGTAAGCATCTACAAAGATAAGACAAAAACGTTTCACGACAAACACATCACTCGTAAGCATTTTATTCCGGGCCAAAAAGTTCTTCTTTATCATTCACGCTTAAAGCTATTCCCGGGAAAGTTGCGATCTCGATGGCACGGACCTTTTATTGTTATAAAAGTGTTTGATTACGGTGCGGTTGAAATTAAGAGTTTGGAAACAAATCAAATATTCAAAGTGAATGGGCATCGCTTGAAACCATTTTATGAAGGCTTTGACATAGGAGAATTTGCCAACATAACATTGGAAAATCCGAATTACGAAGGTTGACGGAAGCGGGGCTAAGTCTTGGCAAAGACGTTAAATAAATGTGTTGTAAATAAATAATCTCCGCTTGAAGTTTTGGGTGTTTCTAAGCTTGAAGTTGGTCTAAAAATAAGCATTTGGAAGTCTAGCAATGATCTTGGTGAAGTTTGAAAAAATGAAAAAAAAAAATCGAAATTTGCGCGGGTACCCGCGCAGACGTTGCGCGACCTTCCCCCAGCCGTGCAAGTTCCGAGTTCCAACCTCTACAACTTAGAATCGCATCTGATTAGTCTGCGCGGCCTAACTCCACCCTCACAGATTCTCACGCGGCTAAGAAGAAACCTCCACTTTCCTTTGCGCGACCCCCCCCCCCCCTTATAACTTCCACCCGGTAGGCCGCTGCATGCCCGCCCCACGCCCGGACCCGACCCATTATTCACCCAACCTTATACCCCCCTTTAACCTGTCGGACCCCCCTCCCCAACCTTGTCACTCCCGTTTACAGCGACTACACCCACCGAACACACCCTCCGCCACCTTTCCTCCTCCGGCCGACGATCCCGACTTGTCACCGCCTGCCGCCGTAATTAAACAAAGCTGTCGGTCAGCGCTTCTACCCAGCTCCGTCACCGGTCGCTCGCATCAACCCCCCCTGTAGCCAGCCGCCGCGATCTCGCAGCCCCCTTCCTGCAACCTCCGTCACCGAACACACCCTCCGTCACCGGAAAAGCACAAATCGCGCATGCAACCTCCCCAATCGCTGCTACCGCCGGCGTTCCTCCACCACCCTATTCCCCACATAATTTCGACCTCGCCCCTACCTTTCTTCACCTATAAAACCCCCTGCAGCCAGCAACCACCACCTCGCCGGAAAATCGTAAATCTCCCAAACCGCCGCCGCCTTCCATCAAATTCAAAACCTTCTTGGGGAATTCTTCACCAAATTCTCTCGTGCACTCCGATCTACTACACATTTGACCAAATCTCCTCGCCGGAAACCCTAGCTCCGCCGTCGGCCGCCGTCGGCCGCCGTCTGTCGTCGCCGCCGGCCGCCGCCGCTCGTTTTGACCAAAAATTTCCAAATTTTTGTTTTTCACCGGAGTTTCAAAAGATTCAATCTTTCGGGCCAAATCCAAGCTTGGGGTGCGGTTTTAGCGAATTTCTTTTCGGGTTTCAACACACGAATTTGGTACATTTCTTTAATTTTATTGCATTCAACTTCTAATTTCAATTGGCTTGTGCTATGCATTAGATTGATTTGAATTGGACTTAGTTTGCTTTGAATTGATTGAATTGCATTGAATTGTGCGAAATTGCAAGTTTGGAATATTTGCCCGATTTATATTCTTATTATTTAGTTTGTTTGGATTGGTGTGAGGCGAGTGTGAGGGATAATTTTGGCCAAGTTTTTGTGTTTGCTAGGTTTATTAACAGGTACAATGGCAAGGGACAAAACCGTTCATGCCTCTCATGGTTCTTCCCGTGAGGCTTCATCCTCGCAATCCACAAAAAAAGCATCAACCGAGAATACCGATCGTGCGGGAAACCTTGTCCTCACGAGTGCACAAATCAAACAATTCCAGTCAAACCTGCAAAAAAGTCTAATTCGAGCCACCAAATTTTACCACCAAGACTCAATGACGTACCTTGGCCTTGACGATTGCCTGCAACAACTGTTCTTCAACATAGGTTGGTAAGAATTCCTCGATCTTTCCACGCGCACTTACCAACAACCCACACTAGAGTTCCTCTCCACTTATGCACGGGATGACGCAGCAGGGGTGCTCACATTTAAACTCCAGGGTCGGCAGCACCGACTCACATATGACACCCTCAACACCATCATGGGCACATACAGTCCCTTCAATACCGACATCTATAGCCATCAGTGGACTCGATTCAAACGCGTGCCTAATGTATAGTTTTGGACTCAAATAACAAGTCTTCCAAACTTCAATCCAAGTCGCCAAAAAGATCCTTACATCATCCATCCTTGTTGGAGAATCGCCCACCGAATCCTTTCAACTTCCATCTTTGCTCGTCATGAGCCGGGACAGATAAACACAGTCGAGCTCTATTTCCTCTATTGCATGAGCCAGCTACATTGGTCTGGCCCCGGTTTCGCCACCTTTTTCTTGGCTAAGTGTGATAGCCTTCGCACGAAGACCACTGGCGATATTTGCATCGGAGGTTTCATTACCCTAATTGGTTTGGGTGTGGGCCTTCACTTTCCCGAGTCTGAGTATGTGCCAGTGGATGATCCACCTCTTTACCTCCTTGACTGCATAACCCTCACCCGGATGGAACTACTGATGCCTCATCCTACCCGTCATAACCATTTTTCTTGGCTCAATCATGTCAAGGAGCCAGTTTACATCTTGCCTAATCCTAGCATCTCCGCCTTTTCCACCAGCGAGCCTGAATCTTGGTTCTTGCCTGAAGAGTTACACGATGATGATGATGAAATGCATGTCGACAATTCCAATGCTGGTAGTCCATTTGAGACCGAAGACCATCATGACCTCCCGATCCGATAATTGCCACCACTTATGCTCAGCCCTCGGGATCACACTTTTAGTCGCAACAAGAGTACCACTCCTATCAGCAACACAATGACCCTGATCCCGAGCACGAATTTCCTCTTGATATCTACAGTCAGCTTGCCTCATTGCGCCTCCAGGGCAACCGGAACACAACAGCCATCCTCAGCATCAAGGAGCAGCAAGCCCGCGCCAATAACTACATGGAGGATCTTTGGTATCATTTTCGGCCCGACGACGGTTACCCCCCTCGTGGGCCTCCTCCACCTTGATCCCGGTATGATCCTTCCTTACTCTCATCCTAAGCATTGAGGACAATGCTAAATTTTAAGCTTGGGTTGAGGTATTCTTATATTTTTATTTTGATTGCATTTAGGTTGTATATAGTTTCATTTAGAATAAGTCATTTAGGTCATTCGTAAAAATTTCCAAAATATTGCATATTTTATTTCTTTCTTTTCTAATTTTCATAGTTTTTAGATGAATTCTAGTTTAAGTTCATGCATTTTTTTTCTCTCTTGTCTTTTCATCCCTACAGGTACCAGAGCGCCGAGTCATGAGTATTGAATCATAGATTGGTCCCGGGTCTTGATATGGAATTCCTTGTATCGGATAAATGGGACATGTTTTGAGCCTCACAGACCACTTTGAGACCGCTTGTGTGGGGGTCAGATGCAGGTAGCTTGATTGGGTCTAGGTGCGGAGGGATGTGGTTGGTCATGCCAATGTGTGCGAGCAAAGTTTAGCCCGGTAAGGTATTTTGAAGACATTGAAGACTCGCATCTTGGTTTTGGGGGGAGTACCCCTTAGTACTCCCGAGTCTCGTCTGAGCCTTACTTAGTTAGATTCTCACCACCTTTTTAACATAGGTTATTTTTTTTAGGAGTCTAGAGTAGATAGTTAGATAGATTTTGTTTATCACACCTTGCATTAAGGTGCTTGATGAACTTTGAAGTGGGTCCCCCAATTCACATCTTTTGGGACCAAGTCTTTTCGGTAACACCCATTTTTTAGTCATTCCCCACCCTTTTTAGTTGATCTTGGCACATTGTCAATGATCATTAGGTGTTCATGTTAGCCTCCATCCTATGTTACATGGTGAAATTCCTTAGACCTTCAAAGAAGAAAACACAAAAAAATGAAGAAATTGGAAAAGTGAAGACAAAAAAAGAAACAATGAAGAAGATTAAAGAAAAGCAAGAAAAACAAAGAAGAAAAATGAAGAAAAGAGAAACACAAAAAAACGAACAAGAATCCAAGTTCAAGGCTTTAGTTCTAAAAAAAATTGAAGATTTAAGAAGACTGAATATCAAGCATCAAAGAGGTTGAAGACCAAATAACAGAAGTTCAAGATTGAAGATTTAGGTAGTTAGGTTTAGATTTAGGTTAAGTAGAATTTTTATTATTTTATTTTATTTTTGAGTTTTGGTGAGAAAAGGCCCCGACGATGAGACGGTAGACTGTAAAGGACAGTACAAGGGAGAAACCTCTGAAACCGGATGTTTGCCCGGAGGCCGCGCTGCAAAGCCCTATTTCGTACTATACACTTTAGCCAGACAAATGTAGGAATCATAGTGTGTGAAGAGGCGTATTTCCTTCGTGCACTATGGTCTACATTGGTGATTTAAAGTGCCCCTACTGGGCGCATCTCTGTTTCCTTTGTCTTGCACACCGCGACTGCATCCAGCTGTGATCTATTCGCCCATCAAGTGGTTGAGAATGTGGTTTATGGCTCTAAAGCGGGGAACATTTTGAAGATGCGTAGGGTCCATCAAGGACTAATTCTGACCATGTTGACTAATGTTGACCAAGTTCTATGGTACCTTTCTTTTTCCTTTTTAGTTTAGCTCATCCCGGTCTCATATTAGTCTTGTTCTAACTTGAGGACAAGTTAGGTTTAAGCTTGGGGTGATTTGATAGCTTATTTTATTTCCTTATTTTTATTTGTTTATTTTATATTTTTAGATCTTTTTATCATTATTGCATTGTATTTTATTTATTTTCTTTAGTATGGATTGTACCGGGTGCTTTTTATGTTGCATGAGGTATTTTGCAGGGATTTAGAGCTTATCGTGATTATGGATTAGAGAGAAGACGGACTTGTGGGCTCTCGAGGCGCTATTGGGCTTGGCGGATCCACCAAAGAAGATTTAGGCTTAAAAAGATAAAGGCTTGGATGAAGTGGGCTTGTGAAAAATGGATCATGGATAATTAATTTGGGTTTGGAGCATCCACAATTGAAGATAAAAGATAATTGGTTGATTTGAATCACATGGATATGGAGGGGACCAAAGGAATCTTTGGTAGTGGAAGGGTGGAGTGGTGGAATGAAGGACCAATAGCATTACAGCAACATTTGCGCGGGTGAAATTTTCGTCGCGCGGGTACCCGCGCAACTGCCCAGTTTGGGCATTTTGGTCATTTAGCTCACCATAACCTTGGGGGATCAGATCTAGCAGCCATAACTTCGATTTGACACCATTGGAGACCTGTAGGAGGCGATTTTTGAAGCTCAAGACTCATTTCTCTTCATCTTTCCAAGATTTTTGGTAGTTTCTTTATGCAATTAGACTTTTGTGATTGTTGTTCTATTGCCATGAGTGGCTAAACTCTTTATATTGGTTAACTTTGGTTAAAACCTTTGAATGTTTGTGGGTTTTTGAAGGATTCATGCTAGATTATCAATTATCTTATGTTTATGGTTGTAGATCATATTTCTCATGCTTGTTTAATGCTTTGATCATGATCTTGGCACTTGAATGAGCTATTGTTAGTTTATTTCTTTGGTTTTGCATTGAATCATTGAATTAACTTAGAACAAGGGCTTTATGATGGTAAAAATCATCTTTAGTTTATGAATCATAGCTCCTTTATGGATGTGTAAGCATTGACATCCTCTAGGAATTGGGGATTCCTTCTTTCTTAAGGCTAATTAACTTCTTAGGTTTAATTGCTCCAATTAAACCCTTGATCTTGATTAAGAAGGTGTGTTGTGGGCTTCCCCAACCTCCATACTACCTAAGAGGAATCTTGGCATATCATGCTTCATGATTGCTATAACCAATTTAGGATGAATGATAACTTCATGTTGAATCCTAATGATAAACACACAAATGTTCATTGTGCTTAATTGCCTTGGTTAACCAATTGTTCCCAACATTTGAGCATCTCACTATCTTGCTTAATTGCAAGTTTTTAGTTATTCAAGTCTTTTAGTTTTCAAGCAATCATAACACCTCCCCCCCCCCCTTTTAGTTTAATTGTAGTTAGTTAGTTTATTTACAATAGTTCTTTTAGATTGCATTGGTGATTGAATACAACCATTTCCCCGAGGATCGATACCCCTTTTTACCATTATATTACGTTTTATTTGCAAACAAAGGGTGTAATTTGCTTGGTGGACTTGACATCGCACCAATGGGCCGAAAACCATCAAATTGGGCCTCATATTATCGGACTCAAGCACTAAAGGCCCAAGCCATTTCTCTTCCTTCTCTCTCTCGGCCCAAGTAGAAAACAAAAAAAAATAAGAACAAGTAAAGGGGGAGGGTTGACTTTGGGAGGTGCCACCTCCATATTACACACCATGTATCCATGCATGGACCAACATGCATCCATAATAGTCACTTCACTTCTCTCTCTCTCCCCTCTCTTCTTCCTCTCGGCCGAGAACCACCAAACACACACACATACACCACACAAATTCTCTCCATTTCTCTCAAAGATCATCCTCTTCCTTCCTTCAAAGAAATCTCGAAAATTAGTTTGGATTCAAGGATCTTCTTCAAGTGTTTTCAATCTTTGGTAAGTGCTGGCATACACAAACATCTTCTTTCATTTCAACATCAAGAACTCTTTCTTACAAAGCTTTACTCCATGAACACCTTAGAAGCTTCATAAATTCGAAATCAACTCAAGGAGGCTTGCTAGGACCAAAAATTTTCTTCATTTCTTCTCCAAAACCGCAACCACAAACCAAGGTGAGTTCATACCCCCTTGTTTTTGGGGGAGAACACAAGTACCATGTGTTGATCTATGTGTGTATGTTCTTATATGTGATTTCTTTGGTTTATGTTGTGAAAATATGATGTTATTTGCTAAATCTTGAAATCTATGGCTAAAGTGTGAAGAATACATAAACAAAGTACATAATAAACAATTTACTTCAAAGATCTAAGGATCTTTAGGCTTAAGAAGTGAAAACAAAGTCAAAGTCCTTTTAAGTGTCATTTTTTAAAAAATAATCAAAGTTCGGGTAAAATATGTAATTTTCGGTTTTATAAAGACAAAATGGTATTATTTACATAGAAATCTAACTTTTATGGAAATAACACTTTTCTAGGGGTCATAAACATAAATTTTAGCTCATTGGGCTTTAATTTGGGCCTCACGAGTTTTTGGGCCCAAAGTTGCGAAAAAATGAAATGTTGAGGGGCTGAATTGGAAAACATATCAAACTATGAGTCTAAAACATGAATAAACTATTTTTAGGGGCTGAAAATGACTTTGATGCGAAAATTGGACTAAAAATGCAAAGTTCTTGATTTTGGGATCAAAATTGTAAAAACTTACGAAATTTTTTACAATAAAGGGCTGGAAATGACAAATACAATATTTTTGGGCTGAAATTATTATTTAAATAAAGTTTGGGTCTAAAATGTCAAGAAAAACAGTTTAAGGACCAAAAATGTCAATTTTCATAAAAGGGGACTAAAAGTGCCATTTTTATAGATTAAGGGGCTGAATTGGTCAAACTAAATGTTTGTGTGCCAAGTAGAACAATTATTAAATTATTGGGCTAAAAATATTAAGTTTATAACGCTTGGTTTTAAATATATATATATATATATATATATATATATATATATATATATATATATATATATATATATATATATATATATATATATATATATATATATATATAACCAAGCTTCGTTATAAATCAAACCTCAAAACATTTTAACACTTCGAATGAACAACTCACTTACAACAAAGAGCTACATTACGAACTTAAGATCAATAAATTATAAATGATTCGATGGTTGGGCTCAAATATCTTCTATTCGTCCTATTGGGCCTTCATGGCCCAATATCCTCATTATTGGGCCCAATATAATCACACATGTTTATTGGGTTCCGGTGACCCAATTACATACCAAGTGGGCATTTATTAGCTTTAACATACTATTCGACCTTAATGGTCCACTTGTATTGCTAATAAGACCTTAAACCTTTATAATATGCTTAATGGGTTATAACGTGTCCGTAGCATACTCGATAGCCTGTAATAACATACAAAGTTAGTGGGCCTCCGTAGTCCTCTTCTCTTCGTCTATTAGGCTTACCTTTATTCAAGTAAACATAAATCGGGTCGTGAAACAATGTTATACAATTTCTTTTGGATTAGTGAGAAATAACAGGCGACACCAATAAGTGTCGGTCGTAGTCTGAAGATATAATCAAAGTCTCTTGGAGGGAGAGCGAGAGTTTGTGTATAGATCTATACGGGGGTGACTCCCCCATACCTAAGTTGTTCGCTACAGTTAGACTCGGCCAGTCTAGGGTGACAAAATCTTAATTCAATACCGGCATTAACTAGAATGCCAAGATAGGCGAATTAGTCATTATTATGCATGGTTATAACGACTCACATAGAGATCCATTACCATCTAAGTAGTCATTGGGAAATCATGTTCATGTGTTATTACGATACAATAATACAAAGCTATTATACTATTTATATCTGAAAACATCGGGTTTTCCGGGGGAACAACATTATTCACTTTTACTACAACAACTATAATACAAGAAACTATTACGAAAAACATTTCACCTTTGCATGTTTTGAAATCATTTACACGTATACTTATGGATCATCACACCTTTTTCGTAAACAATTTTTGTTTCAGAAAATATCGGATTTTCTGGGTTTTACAAGCAATACAAAACATTTTCATATCAAAACCTGCTTATGAACTCACCAACATTATATATGTTGACCGTTTTCAAAATAACTTGTGTTCTCAGGTAACCGTTAGAATGAAGAATTATCAAGCATGTGTCTAAATGACTTTTGTGTGATGTAATTTGATAAACAATGTAGTGGATGTGAACAATGACGGTTGTAATGTATTAATGCATGGTGATGTTTATGTTATGTTTCATGTATACTCATTGTGATGATATTTCAATTTAAGTCACACGAGCCCTCGGACGTTTTCGCCGTCTGGTTCGGGGGTGTGACAACGAGGGGCATCCTTGACGCTACCTCAGTGATTTTTGGGACGGTCAAGGAGGGTATGATGGAGATCATGGAGGAGAGGCTCAGGGCGTTCTGAGCCGAGATTGATGCGGGCCAGGTCAGGGCCCGAACTCCCTCGTTCTGGGAGTTCAAGGCGTGTGGGGTGTCAGAGTTCTTTGGGGTTAGGGATCCCATAGTTAGCCGACGCTCGGTAGCGGACATAGAGAACGCCCAGCGCACGAGTTCTTGCCCTGATGCGGAAAAGGTGGGTTTTACTTCATGTATGATGAGAGATCGAGCCCGAGACTGGTGGGGAAAGGTGACTAGCCAGGTGGGGGCGGCTGGTGTGGCCGAGATGACATGGGCTGAGTGTGTTAGGCGGTTTGATTTGGATTTTGCACCACCTATTCAGTTGAAACGACTTATGAGGGAGTTTCATGACCTCCAGCAGACCACCAGGACTGTGGCGGAGATCACCGCCAAGTTTCGGGAACGAGCATTGTTGATCCCACAGTATGCTACATATGAGGATATAAGGCGGACGAGGTATAATTCCATGCTAAGGGATGATATCCGAGAGTTTGTGAGCTTTACAAGGTGTAAAACCCTGAATGAGATGGTGGAGAAGGCCCGTGAGCGGGAGATAGAGTTGGACTTCTGCACGAAGCGGAAGCCGGAGCAGGCACAGATAGCAGTAGGCCATGCTAAAAAGCCTAAGACCTCGTATTCTTCCAGTAGGGGCCAGCAGGGTCGTGGCCGGTGTGCCAGGTGCGGTAAACCGCACAGTGGGGTTTGTCGGATAGCGGGCTCAGGATGTTACACATGTGGCCAGCCGGGTCACTTGAGCAGGGATAGCCCCAAAAAGGGCCTGATTTGTTTCCACTGCAACCAGACTGGCCATAAAAAGGCTGATTGTCTGAGGTTGCAGGGAGGAGGAGGAGCAGTGGCGACGCCTGCGCCCGCCACAATGAGGAATACTGATGGCCGCCCTGTAAAGGCGGATGCTCCAGCGGTAAAGAGTCGTGCATTTCAGTTGACTACCGAGGAGACTCGGGCAGTGCCAGACGTTGTGGCTGGTACGTATTTTATCTCCTGGCTCTATATTTATTGCATTGCTTATGTGTATATTGTGCCTATGTATAGGGACCTTTTTGGTCAATGGTATGTCTGCTCACATTTTGTTCGATTCAGGAGCTACCCGATCATTTGTATCTCTTGCTCCTAGAAAGAAGTTTCGGGATGCGCCGGGAACTTTGGATTCCCCGCTTGAGGTGGAGATTGCTGACGACCGCATTGTGAGTGTTGCGAGGGTGTATCGGGACTGTGTCCTGAACGTACTTGGAGAGAGGTTTCGTGTCGATCTAGTCCCGATACCGTTGCAAGGGCTGAAGATGATTGTCGGGATGGACTGGATGGGGGCCAACGGGGCCATGATAGATTGTGAGCGCAAGTTGGTGAGGGTTCGAACCCCAAGTGGGGGAGAACTGGTTATTCATGGAGAGAGGGCCTCGCAGGGGCGAACCCTCTGTTCAGCTGCGATGGCTAGGAGATTTCTGCAGCAGGGTTGTATAAGTTTTCTGGCATATATTTCGGATACGAGGGTTGAGACCCCAATGATTTGGGCAGTATGCCGGTTGTATAGAAGTTCCAGGATGTCTTTCCCGAGGAGTTACCTGGAGTGCCTCCGGAGATGCAAGTGGAGTTTCGTATTTATTTGGTGTCGGGTGTCGCTCTGATAGCCAAGGAACCATACTAGCTAGCTCTGCCCGAGATGCAGGAGCTATCTATGCAGCTTCGGGAGCTGCTAGACCGAGGGTTGATCTTGATGGGTGTTTGAGCATTCTAACACTTCCTAAGTGTACATGCAACCCTAATAACCTTGAATCTATGTTTTCACTATATACATGCAAATTTCTTTTTCAAGGTTATTTCCTAACTAGCATGGCATGGGGATTACATAAAACATAAAAACTAGTAGAAATACATACCTTGTTGTTGCTTGGATTCCTTCAAGACTTTGTGAGCCTAGCACCCCAAATGTTGTGCCTCAAATGCTTCACACAACACCACAAGACTTGGAATAACTTGAGAGAATGTCACTTAGCCTCAAAATCGGTTATGCCCTCTCTAGTAACACTAGGTCACCATTTTGTTAGCCATAGGGTTCCTTTTATAGTGTTGTCACAATTAGGGTTTACACATGAATGCCCTTAATTGTCATGACTCTTGATTTCTCATGACCCATGGGTTTGTAACTCCCATGGACTATCCATGGAGCTCCATATGGTTATAACCAAACCCATAAACCATGGATCATTAATCCACCATAAAGAATTGATGATTGTCATAATCAACCCTATATATTTAATTAGACTCACTTTGATCACCAAATTAATACTAGATTAATACTTGATCAATACTAATTAAATAATACTATTATTAATATATTAGAACTTATAATATATTAATAATCATAAGTGCCTTATTCTCTCATTTAGTCTATCCAAGTATTGCAATGCCATGCAACCCAAATAGACCATGCCGGGTCGGGTCAAGTACATACCAAATAAAGTTATGGACTTAGACACTATATCCAACAGTCTCCCACTTGGATAAGTCTAATAACTATATTTGCAAATATGACTTCAAAATCCGACTAGCAATCGTAGCTCTTTCAAAGTCTCTCGGAACTGAGATGATGATGATACGCCATTTAAGATAAGTGATCATATAATCTTCTCTTCTCATGATATCAGCCGGACAAACACATGGAACATGGTCTTACTTATTGTCCAGCATTTGTTTCTCGATCTCTGATTTGTTTCGACATAGAACTAAATTGAACACATCAATTAGGTTCTGACCGGGCCCGGTACATAGGTCAAAACCAAATCATCGAGGGGCCCAGATATCGCTTCTATTTGTAGAAGGAACAGATAAACTTCGACTGATATGCTTGTACTAACTACTTGTTGAATTATTCACAAAGGCACGTTTTATAACATCGAGTTACCAATGCGTTTTCGTACAATCAATGAATAACCAACTCATAGTCAACAACTCATATCTCTAGGTTTGAAGATTTATATGATATTACCGTCTCACGATCACTCGAGATAAATTCTATGAAGTGATGCAAGTGAGCGTGGGTTGGATCCAATACTCAGCCCTTATGAGTACTCATGAATGTTGTAGCAACCATTGCATTGTCTAAAGCACTTTAGACAAATCATACAAGCCAAATTCATGACAGTCTTAAATCAATACTTACTTCCAAAGTTTGACTAACTGTGGATGGTTTGAATAATAACATAATTATTCTGGAAGTAAAAACATGCAAAATTGAAACATAGTAAACAATCAACACAAGATAGTAACACCTTACTCATAAATAAATAACAACTTTTATTTATCATCAAATGTCAATTACATTTTACAAGTTTCAGGAATCTAATTATTGAAACTAATATCATCCTTCAGCCCAATGCGCCTCGCATGCTGTAAATGCTTAACCCTGCTCAGTCCCTTCGTGAGGTGATCTGCCGGGTTCTCATCTGATGATACCCTCTTAGCCACGAGGAGTCCTTCTTCTATTTGATGTCTGATGAAATGGTATTTTCTGTCAATGTGCCTAGATCTCCCGTGATCTCTCGGTTCCTTAGCCAAAGCAACCGCACTTTCGCTGTCACAGAAAATTTCCATTGGCTCCTTTATAGCTGGTACAACTCCAAGGTCTCCGATGAAGTTCTTTAGCCATATCGCCTCCTTAGCTGCTTCACTTGCTGCTATGTACTCTGATTCACAAGTAGAATCAACTACTGTCTCCTGCTTGGAACTTTTCCAAGTAATTGCCCCTCCATTTAGGATAAAGACCCAGCCTGACTGAGAGCGGAAATTATCCCTATCAGTCTGGAAGCTAGCATCGCTATATCCTTCCACTCTCAAGTCATCACAGCCTCCGAGGGTAAGGACCCAATCCTTAGTCCTCCGCAGATACTTGAGAATGTTCTTTACCGCTGTCCAGTGTGCCTTGCCAGGGTTCCCTTGATATCTACTGACCATGCTCAAAGCAAAGGCCACATCAGGGCGAGTACAAGTCATAGCATACATGATCGAGCCCACAGCGGAAGCATATGGTATTTGACTCATCTCAGCTATCTCAGCCTCTGTACTCGGACTCTGAGTCTTACTCAGCTTGGCATTACTCTGGATTGGTAATTCTCCTTTCTTGGAATCTTGCATACTGAACCTCTTCAGTACCTTATCCACATAAGTACTTTGACTAAGTCCAATTAGTCTCTTACTCCTATTTCTCAATATCCTTATCCCTAGGATATAGGCAGCTTCCCCAAGGTCCTTCATAGCGAAACACTTCCCAAGCCAGGACTTAACCTCCTGCAAGGTTGGGATGTCGTTTCCTATGAGAAGTATGTCATCCACATACAACACCAAGAAGCTAACTATGCTCCCACTAGCCCTGACATACACACAAGACTCATCCTCACTCCTAGAAAAGCCAAACTCTTTGACTTTCTCATCAAAGCAAAGATTCCATCTGCGAGATGTTTGTTTCAATCCATAAATGGATTTATCAAGCTTACACACTCTATTAGGGTATCTTGTATCGACAAAACCCTCTGGTTGAGCCATGTAAACATCCTCAGCCAACTTTCCATTAAGGAAAGCGGTTTTGACATCCATTTGCCATATTTCATAATCATGAAATGCAGCTATGGCTAACAATACTCTAATAGACTTAATCTTAGCTACTGGTGAGAAGGTCTCATCATAGTCAACTCCCGGAGTTTGAGTAAAGCCCTTCGCAACCAGTCACGCTTTGTAAGTATGTATCTTCCCATCCACGTCGGTCTTCTTCTTGAAGATCCATTTGCACCCAACTGTCTTACGACCTGGTACATTGTCAACCAAGTTCCAAACTCGATTGTCATACATGGACTGAATCTCGTTGTCCATAGCCTCCTTCCATTTAGCAGACTCAGGGCCTGCCATGGCTTCCCTGTAATTATTAGGTTCATCCAAATCTATTAGTGTACTATCACTAATAAATGTATCACCTTCAGTGGTGATGTGATAACCATAATAAAAATCAGGTGTGTTCCTCACCCTAGTGGAACGTCTTGGAGGTACAGACTCATCTATCGGATCAACAGGAGTTTCCTCCTCAGGTTGGTCGATAGCATTTGAGGTTCCTTCACCACTTGACTCTTGAAGCTCTTCAAGGTCAATTTGCCTCCCACTGTCCCCTTGGCTTATGAATTCTCTCTCACAAAAGACTCCTCTTCTTGCTACAAAAAACCACATTATCATTGGGTCTGTAGAAGAGGTAACCAAAGGATCTCTGTGGGTAGCCGATGAAAATACACCTCTCACTTCGAGGTTCAAGCTTATCATGAGTCTCACGCCTCACGAAAGCTTCACAACCCCAAATCTTGATGTGGTCCAAATTGGGAACTTTCCTAGTCCACATCTCGTGAGGTGTTTTGGCAACCTTTTTAGTAGGGACTAGATTAAGGATATGGGCGGCAGTCTCTAAGGCATACCCCCAGAAAGAGATTGGTAACGAAGCTCGACTCATCATGGAACGAACCATATCCAACAAGGTTTGATTGCGCCTCTCAGCTACACCATTCAGCTGTGGTGTTCTGGGAGGTGTCAATTGTGAGACAATCCCACATTCCTTAAGATAGTCAAGGAACTCAATGCTAAGATACTCTCCTCCCCGATCGGATCGGAGCATCTTGATGTTCCTGCCCAATTGATTCTCCACTTCCTGCTTAAACTCTTTGAACTTTTCAAAGGTTTCTGACTTATGCTTGATTAAGTAAATATATCCATATCTACTGTAATCATCAGTAAAAGTCACATAATAGCGATTAGCATCCCTTGTAGCAACTCTGAAGGGCCCACACACATCCGTGTGTACAAGGTCCAACAAACCTTCACCCCTATCACAAGTACCTGTGAAGGGTGACTTTGTCATTTTTCCAAGTAAACAAGACTCGCAACTATCATCTGACTTGAGGTCAAATGATTCCAAGACTCCAGCCTTTTGGAGTTGGCCTATGCGCTTCTTGTTAACATGTCCAAGACGACAATGCCACAAGGATGCTTTATCCAAGTTATCTGAAGAATCAATATACAACACATTATTTCCTAGATTGTCTACAACATTCACAGCTTCATATACACCATCACAAGGTAATGCTTTAAAGTAAAGTACATCATTGTAATAAACATTAATAGCACCATTTTTATTATCAAATGAAAATGAAAAACCTTGTTTGTACAAGCCATGAAAAGAAATAATATTTCTCGCCATTTCGGGCGAGTAACAACACTTATTCAAATCTAACATTAACCCATTATTAAGCAATAAAGAATAAACTCCTATCTTGGTAACAGGTGATGCTTTCCTGTTGCCCATGACTAAGTTTATCTTCCCGTGCTCCACTTGCTCACTTCTTCTTAGTGCCTGCAAATCAGTACAAATGTGAATACCACACCCTGTATCAAGCACCCAAGAATTAGCATTAGATGAGTTGTTAGACAATATTGTGTAAATACCTGCATGGGTGGGTTTAACCTTCCCATCCTTTACATCTTGTAGATATTTAGGGCAGCTTCGCTTGAAGTGTCCCTTATCCTGGCAATAGAAGCACTGTGCTTCCTTTGGGTTTGAAGAAGGAGTAATGGGACCTTTCTTTGTCCCACTTGAAGAGGAACCATCAAGAGTCTTACCCTTGGTACCCTTCGAAGGGCTTTTCCTCTTCTTACCTTTTCCCTGCCCAATAGCCAGAACAGGGGCTGTTGAAGGAGTAGAAGTAGCAACCGCTTTACCCTTAAGGCCATTTTCAGCTGTCCTTAAGAGTCCTTGAAGTTTGCTAAGTGTGACTTCCTCCTTGTTCATATGATAAGTCATACGAAACTGATCATAACTTGGAGGTAAGGAATGGAGAATGATGTCAATCGCCATTTCCTCAGGAAAGTCAACATTTAGCTTCAGCAACCGGTCAACGAACCTTTGCATCTATTGCAAGTGACCGGTGATGGGTTCACCATCCTTCATCCTTGCGGTTATCATGGAGGAGATGATTTCATACCTCTCCTGACGAGCGCTCTGATGGTACCTTTCCATCAGATCCAGGTGGATCTCATAGGGGTAGAAATCTTCATAGGATTTTTGAAGTTCAGGAGTCATGGTGGCCATCATGATGCATGCTACTTTAGTAGCATCCTTTTCATGTGCAACAAACTCCGCAAACTCTTCAGGAGTAGCAGTGGCTTCATTCACAACCTTAAGCTCCTTATCGAGGACATATTCTTTGTCCTCATAGCGGGTAATCATTCTGATGTTTCTGATCCACTCATTGAAATTGGATCCATCAAGGATGACCTTACCACACAAGTTCATAAGGGAAAAGGAGCCTGTTGGGTTTGAGCCAGAAGCATTGTTGGAAGACATCTGAAAGGAAAGAAAGACAAGTTTCATAAGATTAGGAATCCTTAATAATTCACCCAAATGAAATATTAAGGCTAGGACCCAACAAACTATTTATAGTTGGAAGAGGGATGACGTAATCCATACTATAAAATATTTGAAGGTAGGTAAATGACGATTTACCAATTTCCACCATAAGAACGAAATATTTTATTATTAGGTTTTATTGGTTTTGAAACTCCTAGATCTTTTTGAGATACATTGAACTTTTCAATGGCATGTTTGAATCTCGATTGTGCCCTCTCAAGTTTGTGACTGGGATACCGAGGATCACAAACAAGGTGTGAATAACCATACAAATTGACTTGGTACCCTCAACAATATTACCTAATCGATGTGCCGGTTAACCACACACGCTCCACCGATCTATAATAAGCTCAAGTTACCCTTTTCAACTCTTACTAGTCCATGTTAGTGTGCCGGTTAACCACACACGCTCCACTAACAACTTGGTAAGGTTCAAAGTGTAATTTTATGGGCTAGCACCAATTTCACATTTTCCTAAAGTAACTAAGATTGGGAATTTATAATGTATAGTTACTTTATAATTCATTATACTTTTAACAAGTATTTAAAGTCGTATCCTACCCGTTCGGCTAACGACCCTCCACCGATCAAGGAAGCGGTGGGTGAGAGTGGACACCCATTAAGTCACCATTTTATAGGCAACAACCTTATACCCCCCTTATAGACCGGCTTCGTGAATGAGGCCTACTAACGGTAAGAATGACATATTTTTATACATATCTATATAATAAAATTATAATAATAGTATAAGTGTTGATTTTTAAACTTTTTAAAAATCTAAGGTTTAATTCGGAATTAAAGTATTAAAGTGTAAGACTTTTCAAATTCCAAAACTTGAGAGCAAGATTTGAAACTATTCTAAGTCTCTTCAATTTGTAACTTATGAGTTTTAATGATTCATAAAAATGAAGACTTTTCATTTTATGAAACCTCTTTAGTTCTTTAATCATAATTAAAAGAAGTGACTCTTGGTTATCCATAACTTGAGGACAAGTTATGGACACCATCATTTCCATTAAGATCATGAATTAAACATACATGGAGGTTACATATAATTCCTATGATCTTCTAAAAACTCATAAGAACACAAATTCATGTCAAGCAATTTCAAGAAATCATATAAACATATACAATACTTGAAAATTGATAAAAGTCATGTAAAATGGGTTAACATAATCATTATCATTTTGAAAAACAGATTTTACAAGTCCAAAACAGATTGGGATAATGATCTTAATCCATTTCCAGCAACAAAACTCGAAAAAACTGCCCAGCACACTCCTACTCGCCGATTCCATTATTCTACTCGGCGAGTAGAATGAATTTGTTCATGGACTCGGCGAGTCCTCCCCATGGACTCGGCGAGTCCAGTCGTCAGAGTGCAGAATTTTCGATTTTCTAGCAGTTTTGCATCAAGTATACAGAAAACAATAACCAGTCTCTGATACCACTGATGGGTGTTTGAGCATTCTAACACTTCCTAAGTGTACATGCAACCCCAATAACCTTGAATCTATGTTTTCACTATATACATGCAAATTTCTTTTTCAAGGTTATTTCCTAACTAGCATGGCATGGGGATTACATAAAACATAAAAACTAGTAGAAATACATACCTTGTTGTTGCTTGGATTCCTTCAAGACTTTGTGAGCCTAGCACCCCAAATGTGGTGCCTCAAATGCTTCACACAACACCACAAGACTTGGAATAACTTGAGAGAATGTCACTTAGCCTCAAAATCGGTTATGCCCTCTCTAGTAACACTAGGTCACCATTTTGCTAGCCATAGGGTTCCTTTTATAGTGTTGTCACAATTAGGGTTTACACATGAATGCCCTTAATTGTCATGACTCTTGATTTCTCATGACCCATGGGTTTGTAACTCCCATGGACTATCCATGGAGCTCCATATGGTTATAACCAAACCCATAAACCATGGATCATTAATCCACCATAAAAGAATTGATGATTGTCATAATCAACCCTATATATTTAATTAGTCTCACTTTGATCACCAAATTAATACTAGATTAATACTTGATCAATACTAATTAAATAATACTATTATTAATATATTAGAACTTATAATATATTAATAATCATAAGTGCCTTATTCTCTCATTTAGTCTATCCAAGTATTGCAATGCCATGCAACCCAAATGGACCATGTCGGGTCGGGTCAAGTACATACCAAATAAAGTTATGGACTTAGACACTATATCCAACAGATCTGTCCGAGCAGTTCCCCGTGGGGAGCTCCGATCCTGTTCGTGAAAAAGAAGGACGGGTCCCACCGGATCTGCATTGATTACCGACAGCTAAACAAACTAACGGTGAAATATCATTATCCGTTACCGAGGATCGACGAATTGTTTGATCAGTTGCAGGGTGCGTCTTGGTTTTCCGAGATTGATCTTCGGTCGGGATACCATCAGATGAGGATTCGGGATTAGGATATACCGAAGACAGCTTTCAGGACTCGGTATGGGCACTATGAGTTTGTGGTCACGTCATTTGGGCTCACCAATGCCCCAGCAGCGTTCATGGATCTCATGAAC
Source organism: Lactuca virosa (assembly GCF_052849685.1). Classification (NCBI taxonomy): domain Eukaryota; kingdom Viridiplantae; phylum Streptophyta; class Magnoliopsida; order Asterales; family Asteraceae; genus Lactuca; species Lactuca virosa. The sequence continues at coordinate 162,122,403 of NC_136432.1, read as the reverse complement.
TGAGTGTGTAGACCGATGCTGGATCGGTCGGTGATCGTTTTTATTGATGATATCCTGGTCTATTTTAAGACCAAGGAGCAGCATGAGCAGCATCTGAGGGAGGTACTAGAGACAATGAGAACGGAAAGGTTGTATGACAAGTTCTCAAAGTGTGATTTCTGGCTGCGTGAGGTGTAGTTTTTGGGGCACATCATCAACTAATGGGTATTTCGGTTGATCCAGCCAAGGTTGAGGCAGTGATGCGGTGGGAAGTACCGAAGAACACATACGGGATCCGTAGCTTCTTGGGTTTAGTACCTTTGACCCGCTTGGCTAAGAATAATGTGACATTTCGATGGGGCACGGATCAACAATTGGCTTTTAAGACCCTGAGACAGAGATTATGTGAGGCTCCGATCCTAGTACTGCCTGAGGGGCTGGATGACTTGCTAGTGTATTGTGATGCATCGATCTCAAAGTTAGGTGCGGTACTGATGCACAGGGGGCACGTGATCCCTTACGCCTCGAGGCAGATGAAGCCTGATGGGGCGAATTACCCCACTCACGATCTGGAATTAGGGGCAGTGGTGTTTGCCCTCAAGATTTGGAGGCACTACTTGTATGGACTACAGTGCCCTATTCATACTAATCATAACAGCTTAAAGTATTTGATAGATCAGCAGAACCTCAACATGTGACAGAGGAGGTGGTTGGAAGTGCTGAAAGATTATGATTGCGAGATCTTATACCACCCAGCGAAAGCCAACGTGGTGGCCGATGCTTTGAGCCGCAAGACGACGGGTTTCCCGATTGGGAACGTTTGTTTGAGGATTACGGATATCTCTCCATTGTTGGATATGATCAAGGAGGCTCGGGTCGAGGGTGTGAAGAAATAGATTTGGAAGATAGAGCGGATTCGGGGTCAATATCCCTTGTTTGTTCGGGATAGCCGAGGTCTTCTGACACAGTGTGGCCGGGTGTGGGTACCGGTGACCGGAGGAGTGAGACAGAAGATATTGGAGGAGGCACACAAGTCCAAGTTCTCTATACATCCAGGGGCTAGAAAAATGTATAGAGATTTGAGACTGAGCTATTGGTGACCCTGCATGAAGCGGGAGATCGCTTGGTTCGTGGAGTGGTGCTTGACCTGCAGGAAGGTCAAAGCCGAAAATCCGCGGCCGCATGGCAAGGTTTAGCCTCTACCCATTCCGATGTGGAAGCGGGAAGAGATAACTATGGACTTCATCATGAAGTTACCGAGGACAGCGATGGATGTTGATGATATATGGGTGATTGTGGACAGGTTGACGAAGAGTGCCCACTTTATTCTGATCTCTGAGGGCATATCCGCTGAGAAATGGGCGGGTATTTATGTACGGGAGGTGGTGGTCAGGCACAGAGTGCGAGTGTAAGTAGTCTCTAACCGGGATGTTCGATTCACATCCAGATTCTGGAAGAAGTTCAACGAGGAACTGGGCACTCAGTTGCATTTTAGTACGGCGTACCACCCCCAGACAGATGGCCAAAGTGAGAGGACGATCCAGACACTCGAGGATATGCTTCGGGCATGCGTGTTGGGTTTTGGAGGTAGTTAGGATACATACCTCTCATTGGTAGAGTTTTCTTACAAAGATAGTTACCATGCCAGTATCGACCGACCTCCTTTTGAGATGTTGTATGGTAGGAGATGTAGGACCCCGGTTTGTTCGGGTGAGGTTGGACACCGTGTCATGGGGAGCACTGAGGTTGTGCTCAAGACTACCAGGCTGATTCAGCAGGTGCGCGGCCGGCTGCAAGTCGCACAAAGCCATCAAAAAAGTTATGTTGACCGACGGCGATCGGACCTTGAGTTCCAGGTGGGGGACTTTGTGTTACTAAAAGTGTCACCATGGAAGGGAGTCATCGGGTTTCGGAAGAGAGGCAAGTTAGGGCCCAGATATATTGGACCGTTCAGGATTACGTTCCGGGTGGGCAAGGTGGCCTATCGCCTGGATCTGCCGGAGGAGCTTAGCCAGATTCACAACACCTTCCATGTGTCACAGCTTCGGAAGTGTGTCACCGACGAGGCTGCGGTCGTTTCTCTAGATGGCATTCAGGTGGACGAGAGTCTGAAATACATTGAGAGGCTTGTTGTGATTCTAGATAGGAAGACCAAGGGTCTTCGGAGCAAGGAGGTGAAGCTAGTAAAGGTGCAATGGCAGCACCGAAGGGGCTCCGAATGGACATGGGAGCCGGAAGAGGAGATGTGAGATCACTACCCGGACTTGTTCACGTCAGCAGACTTTGAGGACAAAGTCTAGTTTAAGTGGGGGAGATTTGTAACACATTTTCCAGGTATTATTTAATTTTATAAGTTTTATGGTTTTGTGCCGGGACTCGACGAGTTGGCGAGATCCAACTCGTCGAGTAGAGGTTATTATGAGGACACGAGACTTCAGATCTACTCGATGATTCGGAAGGCCCCGAATCGACGAGTAGGCACTGTAAAGAGAAACCCTAATTTTCGGGGGTTTGTATCCTATTTAAAGAACTTATGGCTCATTTGCAGCCTCTTCCATCGTTCTTACAACCCAGGGAAACCCTAGTTTGAGCTTTGTACCTTCTTGAGAGAGAGAGAGAGAGAGAGAGAGCTTTTAAGAGTGGTTTTTGGTGTAATTGTGAAGATTTTGGAGCTTGAAGAAGAAGGAGCAAAGAGGGAAGCACTAGATCCGACATCTACGATGTATTGGCGACCTTATTGAGGTATAAAGTCACTATATTGACCTTTAGTTGCTTAGATCTCTTTTGTTGGAAGTAAATGGTCACTTTTGGTTCCAAAAGAGTGTTATACTCGGATTTGGACTTGTCACAAGGATATGGTTCCAGATCTGGACATCTCTAGGTCTTCAATGACATAAAGTTGCTCACTTTATCCAGCTTATGCCCTTTCCATGCACTAAATCCTTGTAGGAACCTTAGTTTTGGTGTTTTAGCCTTGTGAGGCCTTGCATTCACGTAAAGTTTGCAAATTTACGTGGTAACTACACTAGGAGAAGTTGGATCTGAAGTTTGGGACCTTGGATCCCACTGGAAAGGACTGAACACAAAAAGGACTGAAGGAACTCGTTGAGTCCCTTAGTCGACTCGACGAGTCAGGTTGGGTTTACATGTTTTCGACATTCTAAATGAGTGCAATGAAGGATTAGAGTTTTTGGTCTCCATGAGTTTTCGGTCTTCTGGACATTAAGGAACTCGACGAGTTACATAGGTAACTCAGCGAGTTGACAAGTTACTCAGGTGACTCGACGAGTTACTGGATGCACTCGATGAGTTGAGGTCAACATGGACTGTTGACCTTGACTTTGACCAAGGTTGACTTTGAGGGCATTTATGGTATTTCAGGATTGTGACAAGTTAATCACATGATGATTATAAGCAGTTGAGTTGGAGCTGTGCGTTGGGACTTATTGGATCTTATCTTGTTAGTTCAGCATTTATGAGAGGTGAGTCTCGTCACCATACCAATGGGCCTAAGGCACCAAGGCCGGCCCATTTTGTGATATGTGGTACACTAGTTGAAGTAGAGATATGTGGTATGATAGTTAGCTATATGCTAAGTGGTATGCTAGTGATTATACGATACTTGCAGGGAAGACCATGGGGGGAGCCCATGGCACTTGGATTTAAGGCCATGTGGGGGAGCCCATGGTAGTTGGATGAAAGTCCATGTGGGGGAGCCCATGGATTGTCGGTTAAAGACCATGGGGGAGCCCATGGCACTTTGGTATAAGACCATGTGGGGGAGCCCATGGCATCCTTATATGTTTGTATGCATAGCTGTCATGATATATGTAGCTTTTCTTGCAAATATAATTATGTGTTTATGTGGATTTTGAGGGGTATGCTCTGGGGAACTCACTAAGCATTAGCTTACAGTTTGTGGATTTGTTTCAGGTACATCTGACCTAAGGGAAAGGGCAAGGCTTGATGACGCGGCGTACACTCTCTCTCAGACGTTTTTATGGGACACTCTGGTGATTTGAAATAATATTGTTATTGTTATTAATCCGAAAACAATTGTATTTGAGATTTTATGGTTTATGGAAAGTGTTTTGGCTAATTAAAACTTAATTTTTTTTTTGAAATCTTGGTCGTTACAGGATCCTAACAATGTATCTAGGCATCCTAATCCTAAACTTTTCATTATAACTTCATTTGAACACCTATCGCTCTTTGATGTTTAGGAATAATTATTGATTAAAGACTTTTAGTATTTGAGATTCGTTAAACTTAACATATTTCCAAATTTTGTTGTCTGTCATGACGAAATTTTAGCAACATAACGGCTGTCTTTATAATATTTTTCAGTTTTCAACCAACGTGAAACCCACAAATTTTCCATATAACCAATTAGATACATAATCAATGTGATACACAATTTTATAATTAATGATTCTTAAATCTGGAATCAATTATGTTATTATATATGACAAATTGCATAATTTAGTAAAAATGATTTATATATTTATAATAATTATAAAAATATATTATAAGTCGCTTTTAAACTCATTTATATATATATATATATATATATATATATATATATATATATATATATATATATATATATATATATATATATATATATATATATATAATAGTTTATTTTTGATATTTTCAACTAATTATCGTATATTTGTTCAAACTTTTATTTTCGACCATTTTAAGTAATTTACATTCTTTTTGTACAGAAAAATGTTGAATAACATTTTTGGTTATGTGTAATGTCTTTTCATATTTTCACAACATATTCAAAATTATATATATAGCAAAGATCATAATTCTTATAAATTACCTATGCTTGTATTAATATAGTAATCTACTTATGATCTTGCGGTTTTTCTCAACTTTTTATACGAATGTTTCACAACATGTAAAAGCATGTCATTTATAGCATTCTACTTAAACTTGTAATATTTGTTGATGATTTATAGCATTTTATGTTGTTATTTCACAATCTTTTAAACATTAACAAAGTATGATGCCATTTTGTGTATAAAAACTACTAATCCATCAAAACTTTCAACAATAAACATGTATTCTCCCCCAAACATGAAAACCATAAAAATGGGGCCATAAAAACTCACTTTCGATGCGAGAAACGACAACGTGACAACTCTTGAACTTTGAAACACTTTCTGGAATGTTTTGTATGAATTTAAACAAGAGGGATTGTTTTTGTAATAATTTAAGCAAGATGGATTGTTTGATCTCGAAAAATGAATGGAGGGCTGATTTGATCTTGTAACACAAATGGAGGGGCCGTTTTGGTCCTTGGTTGATCTAGAAGGAGGAGGAACGAAGTCAACAATGGGGTGGATCGGTAGTGTGTAATCACTCACGAGGAGGGGAGGGGCAGCCGATCTCCAGCAAGCTGTTCTTGGTTCTGTTGTCTCGTCGCCGACAATAACCCAACTGAAGAAGAGCAGCAACAATCGCTGATCAAGGAGAGAACCACTAGTGCTCGGTTTGACTGAAGAAGGAAGAAGAACGGATGTAGCGGAGCTGCTATAGAGTCGACAAGAAACGGGAAAGGAGAAAGGGGCTGGAATAGCTGCGAATCGAAGGTTAAGAGGTTGACAGCCGATATTTCCGATAGGCCCTCTTCCTCAAGTGTTATCTTATCTCGCCGAAGCTTTGGCTTCGAGGGAGGGCAGGGGCCGAGCAAAAAAACAAAATAGGTTGTTTGGAGTGATGCCACTCGAAAGGAGTAGGAAGGAAGGGGCAACCAAGGTGGTCGATAGCCTCTTCCTTGACTGGCGATGAAGAAAACGAGGTGCATAGATGAGAGAAAGAGGGCGTACTCCTTTTTTCTTCTATTTGAAGCAATTTCTATGTCACTGGGAGTCTTCCTTGAGTTTTGGAAATATATTTTTAGCAATTATGCATGTTAATTGTACATTCAATTTAGTGAATAAATCGCTAATCGTTTTCTCGATTCTTATGCAATCATACCGTCTCATAAATTTTTTCTGAAAGTGTTTGCTAACTATTTCAAACATGGTGATAATGCGGATGAAATTCAATTCTGATATACGAAACTCCAGGAAATGGTGTTTAAAGTTTCATGATTAATTGATCGGATTCGACAGATTTTACGAATTTGATTTTTCTCGAGATTAAAAAAGTCATAAAAATGAAATCAAAAAATAGACCACAGTCTGAGTTCAAAAACGTCTCAAAAATAATTTACAAGGATCGTAGCTATTCCAAACGAAGCAGCGCATAATTCGTTTTAGGAAAATACGATAAATACTGATTTTTTAACTTGAAAGATGCGTAACTTCCTTGTACGATCTCCCTTTTAGATGTTTATATCGATGAAATCTAGCGAACATAATCTATTTAAATTTCTTATCGATAGGTCTTAATTATACTGAATGCGAAATTTTTAGTTTTAGGGCATTAATTAACACTCATTTTTTGAATTCTTTTCCAATTATTAACGACTGTCAACTTTAAGAACTTTCAAGGTATTCATTGTACAATTTCAAGTATAATGACTTCAATTTCACGCAAGAACAAGGAACACTACACAATAGGTCCCTTTTACAAAGGTGTTTGCGATGGTTTGAACGACTAACTTTGACCTATTTATACCAATTGTTACAAATTTCACGAGAAACACGATGGTAGTCCAAGATATTGATTAAATCCAAGATCTTGGGCTCGCCTAGGATATTAGTGCAAGTTCAACATATATGGATAGTAAGTCAAAATTTCTACCCACAACATGTATGAAATAGAAAGTGTTAGTATTCATAAGGTTTATACAAATCAAATTTAGCGAATCTACTTAACTAAATTCCTTCATTAACTAAAGCATGAAAGTCATGTGGGAGCTATAGGACCTTGTTGTTCTAAGTGAACGAAATTAATTAAAATTTAGTATTTGGAAATTAGAACAATATAAGCAACATATATTGTAATGTCTTGATGCATTGGATATGATATTTTCATTAAATAATTGGTGTGTTATATATTATCATGTTTAATCCTTGAATAGCCTAGTTATTCTATATCTCTATAGTCGCTCATAGTTGTCGGAGCATCTATGACATAATATTAATATGAATTGGATTGGTTGATTTTCATGGAGATGAAAATACAAAAGGGTTGCAACCAACTTCATTGGTACTTGATTGGAGAATAAGTATTGGACATGACCCACATCAATATCACTTCATGGATCCTAGTCATTTTTTATATTTGATAAAGGTAGTATATTTCTATTTTTCGGCCGGAGATACATATTTGGGACTTGAGTTCAGGAATTGTTGTACGCTGATATCGTTTAACGTTGTTCCTATTAAAAGGAAGTTATAAGGGCCACCGTTGGCTATAGAATGAACTACATGAGAGGCATATGTTGTCAAGATGGGATTTGTTCCTCTGATTTATTGAAAGCTAGACATCTATGTCCTTACTAAAAGTTGAACACCATATGAGATTGATTGCGATCCATGTCTCATGTTCAACATGATGTATGCAACAAATGAATAACTAAAACAACACCTTTTAACCAATTTTAGCTTGGAGCTCTTGTAAATTGCAATTGCTTGATAGCATCTTTACATGTGTTGTTGGGTGAATTGGTCTGTTGCTAGACATCTACCTATATCTATGTCAAACTATAATGAATCTTATGCAAGTGGGAGATTATTAGATATATATCCTCAATAATCATTTTAGAATAATGTTTTCCAATGACATATGATCCTATAGGGTCATACATTTAGAAAGTTATTACTTATTGAATATTTATTATAGTTTGATTGCTAATAAATAATACTTTACATGTACCATACACTTAAAGAGAGTATAACTAGTTATTAAATCATATGGTATGATTTAGTAAGTCATGTATAACTTTTTTGGATGCATTGGATTTTACTAGACTTATCATGTATATTAGTTTAACGGGATGAAGTGTTACACACTCCACTTTCTCTCTCTCTTTTTTCCTTAATGCCAAATCCATCATATGATGGATGATGTTGCTTCTTGACTTTTGTTCTTACATGTACCGTACTCTTAAAATCCATGCTTTTGGCTAGTGTAATGGTATATGCTTTAGATCTAATGTGTATGTATTTAAAGGAGACTTAAGTCCCATTCTCATCTTCTTTTCTCTCTAAAAGTCGAGAATATCCTTTCACCATTCTTCTTCTTCTCTTTTGAAGTGTTGTGCAAGAAATGTATGATTATGAAGTACTCCTTTAAGACTTATATGTGATAAGTTCTTAACGACTTAACAAGTGTTTTTACAAGAGAGAACTAGCATTCTTAGTGACTTAATATTGTTGGTGGATGCACTATAGAGAAGCTCTATCTTGGGCTTTTGCCATTTTCATCAACTCCCTAATTGCAAAGAGGGATAAAAGTATTCAAAGGTTGTCTTTTTTAAACATCATAGTTGTTGTTTATAATCTTTCTATGCCATATAATTAAATCATTGTGGTTTTGTTTTAAAATGATCTTAATATAAATGTTATTTTAAAATTGCTTATATTTGTCGTTTATAATAGTTTTATAAAAAGATCGCTTTTAGCTTCCCAAAACCCATCAGTTATAAGAAACATGATGAAGTTGTCTTGTATTTGGGTTGTTATTGGTTGGACTAAGGGCTGCCCAGAGCTACAAAAGGGGTGCTAAGGCTTGCTGAAAGTGGTTTCATGGCCAAAAATCAATGTAGTTTTCTTGTGCATTTCCAAGAATGCTGCAAATTGTTGTTGATGCATAGTTGAATTCCATGTAAAAGAATTAGGATTATTTGTGCCATTCTTACCCCTTCCTCTTGAAGCATTTTTACACTTTTTTTGGCTATTATTCCACTAATTCCTCGATTTTCCAGAAGTAGTGTTGATGGAGTAAAGATCGGTGCTTGATGACCGAGTTGAGTTAATGGTGGGATCCGAATTTTCTTCACAAGACTCATGAAGTAAAAACATATTGTTTTTAATTCAAGGAAGAACATGAAGGGTTTGGTGTTGGTGATGACATAAACTATGATGTGGTATGATGGTGGTAATTGGCGAATGATTTGCATAATGTGTACCACTTTGTTGATCGGGAGTCGACATCAAACAATGAATCAACCAAAATTTTAAGGGTATGTCAAAATTCGGTAATGGAGTATGTGCCCTTTTTGGTATTCCAAAACTAATACTAAATGTGAAGTATTCTAGAAATCTTGTTATTCAGAAAAAGAATTCATCAAGCTTGTCCCATAAATCCTTAATAGTTCAATTATTTCTAGAAATGATATGTGACAGATTGGGTTGACAAGTGAAATAAAACTAAGATTTGACTTGGTCATCAGTAGATTCCTAATCTTTATCATCATCCTAATACAATTTTGGTTTCCTATTGATATGACCTAAAACTTTTATAGGCTTGAACATATCCAAAATATTTTATGCCAAAGCTTATACTTCAAACAATTAACCGTTAGTTTAAAACTAAATTGATTATAAACATTGTTGAGTGCATATACTAATTGATGAGAAGTGGGCACGGTGTTACTGAATGCAGTAGCAAAGGTCATGATGATGATAGGGAAATCGATAAAAAGCAACAAGTAATGGGTAGAAAAATCTTAGAGTAAGAACTACTAAAACTTGATGATGTATTAGGGTTGTTCCTACATATGTTCATGCTCATATAAAATAATGACATGTGCAACCAATTAATTCTCTCTCTTAATCCCCTATTTTAATTTTGAGAGGTGTATTGATCCAATGTGTAGGAATATAAGTAGGAGTTAACTTTGATTTCGGTAATTAGATACTCCAGTCTCATTTTAAAAGTCTAGTTTATTATCTTATTTTACGTTTTATTCATATTTACATAATTGATCAACAATATAAAACATAATTTAACCGGTCTATTTTTTTGTATTTCATTTGAGTCGTCATTATAATTTCTTACATACTATAATATCAACTATATCATGCAGTTCGGTGCAATTTAGACCATAATTTTGTAATGAAAAACTGCAAACTGCACTAAAATGGTTTTAAGTTGTATCACGCGGTGCGGTTTGGTGCGTGTGGACAATTTTTATGTTTTGATGAAAACCCCTAGATGAAACCATAGTACACAAGATAAAAACAGTGTCGTTTATCTTCAAATGACTATCACAAATAAGGCAAAGAAGAGAATCGACATCAATACATCTTTTACTGAAAATTACTCATAAAAATAATCTATCTAACAAAAGTCTCCAATACAAGATGTTAAGTTTTATGGAAACTATTTTTTTTTTCATCTGGTAGCATTTCTCCTGTAATAAAAGTTCTATCATCTCGGAGGCTACTATGAAAGGACATTTTGAACCCAAATCTCATGTCTACCCACTTGATTGGTCAAAATTCTAGTGTCTAAAAGGGCAAGAAGTTCTCGCTATTGGGATTCGTCATACGCTCCCAATGGTTGCATACACAAGTCAAACGTCCAAGTGCCAACTTAATTATCCTCCCAAAATCTAGTGTTCATTCATTGCCTACCCTAATTTTTAAATGTAAAATGACGTTCAAGTCAACACCCTTTAAGATTAGGTCATTAAAGGCTCATATGATGTTAAACCACACTACTTGATTATTCACTCTGAAAAGATTTCAATCAAACTTGATGGTTCTAAACCTCCACTATCATTTGTAAAGAAACGCATGATCAAAAGAAAAGAGACTTGCAATGATCATCCCATTTTCTTTTTTAAAAGCTAAGAGTTTATTCTATTTAACCAAACACATCCTATTTTTCACCCACTTCACCACCCAAAAGGAATCAAGACTCCAAAGATTTCAAAAGCTTTAAACTCCTTCACAAGCTCTTAAAATAGACATGTAGTAAATTTCAATGCTCCTCGACACCGATTTGAGCACAATAGACACCTCCCCCCCCCCCCACCCCCACACACACCCACACACTATTGTCTTTTATAATTATTGTATGTCTATTGTATTATTGTGATGTAATAATACAATAATACAAGAATGACATAAGAAGCCATTATTAAAGAAGACACATTATTGAAGACATGTGGCCTTTCAATATGGAAAGGAATTGTAATTATTTGTCATTTGTCTTTTATAATTATTATTGTCAAAAAGTAGTGTCTAGGATGTAACATAAAGTGTATAACCCTCAATAGTCTAGGGGCTATAATGTAAATAGGTTTGTCATATTGCAATCAAACGATTGCAACTTAATTATTGTACTCGGCTCCTTTGAGCCTATAAATAGGGCCTTTGCCCATATGGAATAAACAAAGCTAAGTTTGAGTGTTTAAGACTTGAGTTGATCTCAAAGTTCTTCCTCTGTTGAAATAGTTCGTCTATTTCTGAATAGCAGAGCCCTATCCAAATATATTCATATAATCATTCATATAATCCAAACAATCCATCGTCAATCCATCCCGACGCATCATTCAGGTATAATTCTATCCTAACATTTTTATTAATTCCGTCATGTCGTTAATTTTGGTATCAGAGCATGTCTCTAAAAATTTGGTATCAGAGCATGTCTCTAAAAATTTGGTATCAGAGCTAAGTAACGTTCTTATTATTCTTATTATTAGTTTGCATATTCAATCTATCGTTAATAAGAATATATACATATGCATATGCAGCATCATAAAAATGATAAACATCATAAACATGAAAATAAATAATCATTATTTTCAAGTACCCATATTCAAAAAATCATCGTTATTAAAACAATTAAAAATTATCGAAAGAAGATTTAATATCATAAATATGTCTCAAGATATTCTATTCAATTGTTATATTATTTCTCCATGATAATCTCATTCCGAGTTATTTTAACCATTAATTCTACAAAATTTGAAATTTTTATTAAAATAATACTCGTTCTTAATAATCAAATTAATCAAATTCATGCTTGAAATATATATTTATGTCTAACAAAATTCTGATGAATTGTATTCCTAATAGAAATATTATTTTAAGAATACAACAAATCCAAGAATCTATAAATAATTCTAAGAAAAATCTCAAGGATTCTTACAAACCTAATAATCAAGGTACGATTTTAAACAATAACCATATTCATGATGTTAGATATTTCATAAGAACTAGTATTAAAATCCGTTACAAGCAAATACGACGTCTAAAAACAAAACTATTTGTATTCTAAAACATATGTCTTTTAAACACTACTATTAAATAAATTTTAATCGTAAATCTAAAACGAAACTAAACTATTATTATTATAAAATTATAATCATGAGTTTTTCAAGTCTAGATACAAATAAACAAGAATTAAAATTTTTTCGTAAAACATTGAAACAATCTAAAAAATTTCTTTTAAACTTAAAAATAGATTCTGACATATCAATGATAAATTGTATATCTAATATTGAAGCAATACATATAATAAATAATAGTATAAATTGGAAACAAGAACAAATAAAAAACCTTGAAGATAAAATAACAAAATTAATTTGTTAAATATGATAGAAAAAACAACTACTTCACTAGAAAAAAGAAACTAAAAATTTTATTTTTAATACACACAATATATGGAAACTTTACAAGAAAAAGTAGAAACACTAACTAAATTATTTGCAGCACTAGAAATTCCATCTGAAACTCAAGAAAATAATATAGAAATAGAAAATAATTCAGATGATAATGACGCAGAAGTAATATATGATTTTTTTTCAGAAGATGAAAACCCTTATTCAAATCCATATAGAGATTCACAAAACAATTTTGGATTAAAACGAAAACAAACATATGTTGAAGATGATTATCAAAGTCAATATATTTATGGACCACCTTCATTAGAAGAAAATTTTTTATATAGACAAGGAATGGTTAAAAATAAACAAAACAAATGGGAAAAAATACCTCCTCAATACATACCTAAATTATTTACATTTCCAACAAATTCAGATATTCTTTTTATTGATTGTGACCAAAATCCTGAAGCAAAAATTCAAGAATGGAGTAATAAAATGGGAGTACAAATTCAGTTAACCGAAGAATTAAGAAATTTACACCCAAAACACTTTCTTAATTATATCATTCATAAAACACAAGGTAACGCATATCGTTTCCTTTCATCTCTTGATGAAACCGAAACAATGATGATAGCCACCACCGATGCTATGGAAACATTTAAAAATGTATTAAGCCGTCTTATTCAGGAATTCATAGGAAAACAAATTGAAGATAAAATATCAAAAGAAGCTTTTCAATTAGAATCACTATGGCATTTAACTAATTTACGAATTTGTAATATGTGTTATTTAGAACCATTTATATGTGAATATTCTGAACATTATTATAATCTAGATTCCATTAGAAAAAAGGCAGCATTAGATATGTTTTTATCAAAAATTACCATCATTAGTAAGCCAAAGTGTAATAAAAGATTTCCAAGAAGCATTACAACAAAATAAAGTTGCAGACACCTTAGGAGCACGAATAAGCATATTAAAAGCATGGATGCAGAAAAAATGTTTAGAACAAAAAACAGCACAAGATGCAAAAATTGATTTATGTTGTGACATCCTTTCTAACAAAGTAAATCAATATGGTTGTAAAGAAAAACAACAAAGTAAAAAGAAAATTTGGAAAAAACAAACTTATAAACCCAAATATAAAGAATATTATAAACAAGGGGAAAGAAAATATTTCCGAAATAGAAAACAATATAAACAAAAATATCAATCCAAAACAAATTATTGCCCATCGAATAAAAAAGACTGTAAATGTTGGATATGTCAAGAAGAAGGACACAAAGCTTATGAATGCCCGAAAAAGACTAAAAACGAAAAAGAAACAAATATATTAAAAATTGCATACGACCTTGGATACGAACCCATAGAAGATTCAGATATAAATTCAGATATAGATATTTATGCATATACAACTGATTCTGATTAAGATGCAGGTACATAATCCTATGGGAAAAGTATTATTGGGACTAGATAACGAGGGAAACCTCATATCTGACCCATCAAAAGTATACAGTGATATGAAAGTATCACCAAAAGCATACATTGGTATGAAAATACCATCTGAAGTAAACAATGATAAAGTATACAGTGATATGAAAATATCACCAAAAGCATACAGTGATATGAATATATCACCAAAAGCATACATTGATATGAAAATTTTCATATCAAACAATTTTCAGCAATTATTCAGGTACCCAAGAGACGCAAATATTCAATCCACATAAATACTGAAATGGAAGCAATCATGAAGCAAATCAAACACCAGTTCAAACAAAAAGAAGAGCAAGAAGCATCATTAGTCAGACAACTCGAAGCAATCAGACGAGAAAAAGAACAACTACTACAAACAATACAAATTCTATCATCCCAATCAGTACCTAAAGAAGAAGCAGCTAGCAGTTCAACAACGAAGCAACCAAAAGAAGACATTCAAGAAATCTCATCCGATGATAGTCAGCCACAAACAATGCTCAAGTCAGAAAAACAACCTATAATACAAAATCCAGAAGAATACCCACCACTTCAAGCAGATCAAAATATAAAGAAATGGTACGTAATTTTCAACGGAGAAAACAAAGGAGTATATGACAACTGGGGAATTGCTAGTTCATATATTCTTGGAAGAAATATTATTCACAAAAGTTACAAAACAAAAAATGAAGCAGAAGCCGCATACAACGAAGCATACAAAGCAGTGATAAAAGATAACGTAGAATGTTCAAAAACAGTTCTCCTAACACCACAAAAACCTATAACCAGCTTCACACCACAAAAACCTGTATCCATCCCAAGATCCCTTAACCAATTAAATGCAAAAATTGCCCTTGAATCCATTCTATCAACCAAAGAAAAGGAAGCCATGAAAAAACCATCTGCCAAAAAATTTGCCGAATTATGGGACAGCCTAATCTCATACACCGAAGTCCATTCTCTGATGGGCTTTTACCCAGTAGCCAGACGACCAGGTCCTAAAGCAGTTTTCCTAGCCGATTTATCAGATCCTATGACTTTATGGGATTATTTTATTCATGGATTCATCGATACTATCTATCTAGAAGGCACCAATTTACACTGCATCAGCGAATTCCCCTCTGCTGTGCAAACTATCATCAGAAATTATAAAATACGCTTTGCAAAACAAGAAAGAGGATTATTCATCAAAATGCATTCTAGCTACCCAATTTTTGATGAAGATTCTCAACTAATTGTCCCAAGTATTACTTTTGCAAACATGAGAATAAGCAACGGCTCAAAACCAACAAAAGATGATCTACTCCGTGAGTCACCAACACAAGAGCATCTAATCTTTGCACTTGCCGGTGTTTATTTAGCATCATCACGCATTGGCAACGGTAAAGATCAAAGGTCAAGAATCAGAGTAAATTATGCTAGTAAAACTTTCATTATCTACTCTTTAACAGACAATGAAATCACTCCGGAAGCAATGAAAGCAATTGAAACATTCGAACAACCCTTCGAAAAATTTTCTCATCAACTGGCTGAATTACCCGATGATATCAAGAAACAACTTTGCAAACATATTATGCATGCTCCAAGACACAATTGCAGTCACTGTTCAGAAAACACAGAAGAAACACCATTCATGGAAGATTAACGTCAGCCATGACACAAGCAAACATTATTCAAAAACATGTCTTTTCGGAGGCGGGAGGAATGACGTAAGCAATGACATAAGAAGCCATTATTAAAGAAGACACATTATTGAAGACATGTGGCCTTTCAATATGGAAAGGAATTGTAATTATTTGTCATTTGTCTTTTATAATTATTATTGTCAAAAAGTAGTGTCTAGGATGTAACATAAAGTGTATAACCCTCAATAGTCTAGGGGCTATAATGTAAATAGGTTTGTCATATTGCAATCAAACGATCGCAACTTAATTATTGTACTCGGCTCCTTTGAGCCTATAAATAGGGCCTTTGCCCATATGGAATAAACAAAGCTAAGTTTGAGTGTTTAAGACTTGAGTTGATCTCAAAGTTCTTCCTCTGTTGAAATAGTTCGTCTATTTCTGAATAGCAGAGCCCTATCCAAATATATTCATATAATCATTCATATAATCCAAACAATCCATCGTCAATCCATCCCGACGCATCATTCAGGTATAATTCTATCCTAACATTTTTATTAATTCCGTCATGTCGTTAATTTTGGTATCAGAGCATGTCTCTAAAAATTTGGTATCAGAGCATGTCTCTAAAAATTTGAGAATGACGTAAGCAATGACATAAGAAGCCATTATTAAAGAAGACACATTATTGAAGACATGTGGCCTTTCAATATGGAAAGGAATTGTAATTATTTGTCATTTGTCTTTTATAATTATTATTGTCAAAAAGTAGTGTCTAGGATGTAACATAAAGTGTATAACCCTCAATAGTCTAGGGGCTATAATGTAAATAGGTTTGTCATATTGCAATCAAACGATTGCAACTTAATTATTGTACTCGGCTCCTTTGAGCCTATAAATAGGGCCTTTGCCCATATGGAATAAACAAGCTAAGTTTGAGTGTTTAAGATTTGAGTTGAGCTCAGTCTTCTTCTGTTGAAATAGCTCGTCTATTTCTGAATAGCAGAACCCTATCCAAACATATCCATATATTCATATAAACATATTAAACCCAGACAATCAATCCATCGTCAATCCATTCCAACGCATCATTCAGGTATATTCTGTCTTAATTTTATTAATTCCGCCATGTCGTTAATTTTGGTATCAGAGCTAAGTAACGTTCTTATTATTCTTATTATTAGTTTGCATATTCAATCTATCGTTAATAAGAATATATACATATGCATAAGCAGCATCATAAAAATGATAAACATCATAAACATGAAAATAAATAATCATTATTTTCAAGTACCCATATTCAAAAAATCATCGTTATTAAAACAATTAAAAATTATCGAAAGAAGATTTAATATCATAAATATGTCTCAAGATATTCTATTCAATTGTTATATTATTTCTCCATGATAATCTCATTCCGAGTTATTTTAACCATTAATTCTACAAAATTTGAAATTTTTATTAAAATAATACTCGTTCTTAATAATCAAATTAATCAAATTCATGCTTGAAATATATATTTATGTCTAACAAAATTCTGATGAATTGTATTCCTAATAGAAATATTATTTTAAGAATACAACAAATCCAAGAATCTATAAATAATTCTAAGAAAAATCTCAAGGATTCTTACAAACCTAATAATCAAGGTACGATTTTAAACAATAACCATATTCAAGATGTTAGATATTTCATAAGAACTAGTATTAAAATCCGTTACAAGCAAATACGACGTCTAAAAACAAAACTATTTGTATTCTAAAACATATGTCTTTTAAACACTACTATTAAATAAATTTTAATCGTAAATCTAAAACGAAACTAAACTATTATTATTATAAAATTAACCTAATAATCAAGGTACGATTTTAAACAATAACCATATTCATGATGTTAGATATTTCATAAGAACTAGTATTAAAATCCGTTACAAGCAAATACGACGTCTAAAAACAAAACTATTTGTATTCTAAAACATATGTCTTTTAAACACTACTATTAAATAAATTTTAATCGTAAATCTAAAACGAAACTAAACTATTATTATTATAAAATTATAATCATGAGTTTTTCAAGTCTAGATACAAATAAACAAGAATTAAAATTTTTTCGTAAAACATTGAAACAATCTAAAAAATTTCTTTTAAACTTAAAAATAGATTCTGACATATCAATGATAAATTGTATATCTAATATTGAAGCAATACATATAATAAATAATAGTATAAATTGGAAACAAGAACAAATAAAAAACCTTGAAGATAAAATAACAAAATTAATTTGTTAAATATGATAGAAAAAACAACTACTTCACTAGAAAAAAGAAACTAAAAATTTTATTTTTAATACACACAATATATGGAAACTTTACAAGAAAAAGTAGAAACACTAACTAAATTATTTGCAGCACTAGAAATTCCATCTGAAACTCAAGAAAATAATATAGAAATAGAAAATAATTCAGATGATAATGACGCAGAAGTAATATATGATTTTTCTTCAGAAGATGAAAACCCTTATTCAAATCCATATATAGATTCACAAAACAATTTTGGATTAAAACGAAAACAATCATATGTTGAAGATGATTATCAAAGTCAATATATTTATGGACCACCTTCATTAGAAGAAAATTTTTTATATAGACAAGGAATGGTTAAAAATAAACAAAACAAATGGGAAAAAATACCTCCTCAATACATACCTAAATTATTTACATTTCCAACAAATTCAGATATTCTTTTTATTGATTGTGACCAAAATCCTGAAGCAAAAATTCAAGAATGGAGTAATAAAATGGGAGTACAAATTCAGTTAACCGAAGAATTAAGAAATTTACACCCAAAACACTTTCTTAATTATATCATTCATAAAACACAAGGTAACGCATATCGTTTCCTTTCATCTCTTGATGAAACCGAAACAATGATGATAGCCACCACCGATGCTATGGAAACATTTAAAAATGTATTAAGCCGTCTTATTCAGGAATTCATAGGAAAACAAATTGAAGATAAAATATCAAAAGAAGCTTTTCAATTAGAATCACTATGGCATTTAACTAATTTACGAATTTGTAATATGTGTTATTTAGAACCATTTATATGTGAATATTCTGAACATTATTATAATCTAGATTCCATTAGAAAAAAGGCAGCATTAGATATGTTTTATCAAAAATTACCATCATTAGTAAGCCAAAGTGTAATAAAAGATTTCCAAGAAGCATTACAACAAAATAAAGTTGCAGACACCTTAGGAGCACGAATAAGCATATTAAAAGCATGGATGCAGAAAAAATGTTTAGAACAAAAAACAGCACAAGATGCAAAAATTGATTTATGTTGTGACATCCTTTCTAACAAAGTAAATCAATATGGTTGTAAAGAAAAACAACAAAGTAAAAAGAAAATTTGGAAAAAACAAACTTATAAACCCAAATATAAAAAATATTATAAACAAGGGGAAAGAAAATATTTCCGAAATAGAAAACAATATAAACAAAAATATCAATCCAAAACAAATTATTGCCCATCGAATAAAAAAGACTGTAAATGTTGGATATGTCAAGAAGAAGGACACAAAGCTTATGAATGCCCGAAAAAGACTAAAAACGAAAAAGAAACAAATATATTAAAAATTGCATACGACCTTGGATACGAACCCATAGAAGATTCAGATATAAATTCAGATATAGATATTTATGCATATACAACTGATTCTGATTAAGATGCAGGTACATAATCCTATGGGAAAAGTATTATTGGGACTAGATAACGAGGGAAACCTCATATCTGACCCATCAAAAGTATACAGTGATATGAAAGTATCACCAAAAGCATACATTGGTATGAAAATACCATCTGAAGTAAACAATGATAAAGTATACAGTGATATGAAAATATCACCAAAAGCATACAGTGATAT
This sequence comes from Lactuca virosa, assembly GCF_052849685.1. Classification (NCBI taxonomy): domain Eukaryota; kingdom Viridiplantae; phylum Streptophyta; class Magnoliopsida; order Asterales; family Asteraceae; genus Lactuca; species Lactuca virosa. The sequence continues at coordinate 162,102,873 of NC_136432.1, read as the reverse complement.
GAATATATCACCAAAAGCATACATTGATATGAAAATTTTCATATCAAACAATTTTCAGCAATTATTCAGGTACCCAAGAGACGCAAATATTCAATCCACATAAATACTGAAATGGAAGCAATCATGAAGCAAATCAAACACCAGTTCAAACAAAAAGAAGAGCAAGAAGCATCATTAGTCAGACAACTCGAAGCAATCAGACGAGAAAAAGAACAACTACTACAAACAATACAAATTCTATCATCCCAATCAGTACCTAAAGAAGAAGCAGCTAGCAGTTCAACAACGAAGCAACCAAAAGAAGACATTCAAGAAATCTCATCCGATGATAGTCAGCCACAAACAATGCTCAAGTCAGAAAAACAACCTATAATACAAAATCCAGAAGAATACCCACCACTTCAAGCAGATCAAAATATAAAGAAATGGTATGTAATTTTCAACGGGGAAAACAAAGGAGTATATGACAACTGGGGAATTGCCAGTTCATATATTCTTGGAAGAAATATTATTCACAAAAGTTACAAAACAAAAAATGAAGCAGAAGCCGCATACAACGAAGCATACAAAGCAGTGATAAAAGATAACGTAGAATGTTCAAAAACAGTTCTCCTAACACCACAAAAACCTATAACCAGCTTCACACCACAAAAACCTGTATCCATCCCAAGATCCCTTAACCAATTAAATGCAAAAATTGCCCTTGAATCCATTCTATCAACCAAAGAAAAGGAAGCCATGAAAAAACCATCTGCCAAAAAATTTGCCGAATTATGGGACAGCCTAATCTCATACACCGAAGTCCATTCTCTGATGGGCTTTTACCCAGTAGCCAGACGACCAGGTCCTAAAGCAGTTTTCCTAGCCGATTTATCAGATCCTATGACTTTATGGGATTATTTTATTCATGGATTCATCGATACTATCTATCTAGAAGGCACCAATTTACACTGCATCAGCGAATTCCCCTCTGCTGTGCAAACTATCATCAGAAATTATAAAATACGCTTTGCAAAACAAGAAAGAGGATTATTCATCAAAATGCATTCTAGCTACCCAATTTTTGATGAAGATTCTCAACTAATTGTCCCAAGTATTACTTTTGCAAACATGGGAATAAGCAACGGCTCAAAACCAACAAAAGATGATCTACTCCGTGAGTCACCAACACAAGAGCATCTAATCTTTGCACTTGCCGGTGTTTATTTAGCATCATCACGCATTGGCAACGGTAAAGATCAAAGGTCAAGAATCAGAGTAAATTATGCTAGTAAAACTTTCATTATCTACTCTTTAACAGACAATGAAATCACTCCGGAAGCAATGAAAGCAATTGAAACATTCGAACAACCCTTCGAAAAATTTTCTCATCAACTGGCTGAATTACCCGATGATATCAAGAAACAACTTTGCAAACATATTATGCATGCTCCAAGACACAATTGCAGTCACTGTTCAGAAAACACAGAAGAAACACCATTCATGGAAGATTAACGTCAGCCATGACACAAGCAAACATTATTCAAAAACATGTCTTTTCGGAGGCGGGAGGAATGACGTAAGCAATGACATAAGAAGCCATTATTAAAGAAGACACATTATTGAAGACATGTGGCCTTTCAATATGGAAAGGAATTGTAATTATTTGTCATTTGTCTTTTATAATTATTATTGTCAAAAAGTAGTGTCTAGGATGTAACATAAAGTGTATAACCCTCAATAGTCTAGGGGCTATAATGTAAATAGGTTTGTCATATTGCAATCAAACGATTGCAACTTAATTATTGTACTCGGCTCCTTTGAGCCTATAAATAGGGCCTTTGCCCATATGGAATAAACAAGCTAAGTTTGAGTGTTTAAGATTTGAGTTGAGCTCAGTCTTCTTCTGTTGAAATAGCTCGTCTATTTCTGAATAGCAGAACCCTATCCAAACATATCCATATATTCATATAAACATATTAAACCCAGAGAATCAATCCATCGTCAATCCATTCCAACGCATCATTCAGGTATATTCTGTCTTAATTTTATTAATTCCGCCATGTCGTTAATTTTTGGAGGAATGACGTAAGCAATGACATAAGAAGCCATTATTAAAGAAGACACATTATTGAAGACATGTGGCCTTTCAATATGGAAAGGAATTGTAATTATTTGTCATTTGTCTTTTATAATTATTATTGTCAAAAAGTAGTGTCTAGGATGTAACATAAAGTGTATAACCCTCAATAGTCTAGGGGCTATAATGTAAATAGGTTTGTCATATTGCAATCAAACGATTGCAACTTAATTATTGTACTCGGCTCCTTTGAGCCTATAAATAGGGCATTTGCCCATATGGAATAAACAAGCTAAGTTTAAGTGTTTGAGATTTGAGTTGAGCTCAGTCTTCTTCTGTTGAAATAGCTCGTCTATTTCTGAATAGCAGAACCCTATCCAAACATATCCATATATTCATATAAACATATCAAACCCAGACAATCAATCCATCGTCAATCCATTCCAACGCATCATTCAGGTACAATTCTATCTTAATTTTATTAATTCCGCCATGTCGTTCGATTTGGTATCAGAGCTAAGTAACGTTCTTATTATTCTTATTATCAGTTTGCATATTCAATCTATCGTTAATAAGAATATATGCATATGCAGCATCATAAAAATGATAAACATCATAAACATGAAAATAAATAATCATTATTTTCAAGTACCCATATTCAAAAAATCATCGTTATTAAAACAATTAAAAATTATCGAAAGAAGATTTAATATCATAAATATGTCTCAAGATATTCTATTCAATTGTTATATTATTTCTCCATGATAATCTCATTCCGAGTTATTTTAACCATTAATTCTACAAAATTTGAAATTTTTATTAAAATAATACTCGTTCTTAATAATCAAATTAATCAAATTCATGCTTGAAATATATATTTATGTCTAACAAAATTCTGATGAATTGTATTCCTAATAGAAATATTATTTTAAGAATACAACAAATCCAAGAATCTATAAATAATTCTAAGAAAAATCTCAAGGATTCTTACAAACCTAATAATCAAGGTACGATTTTAAACAATAACCATATTCATGATGTTAGATATTTCATAAGAACTAGTATTAAAATCCGTTACAAGCAAATACGACGTCTAAAAACAAAACTATTTGTATTCTAAAACATATGTCTTTTAAACACTACTATTAAATAAATTTTAATCGTAAATCTAAAACGAAACTAAACTATTATTATTATAAAATTATAATCATGAGTTTTTCAAGTCTAGATACAAATAAACAAGAATTAAAATTTTTTCGTAAAACATTGAAACAATCTAAAAAATTTCTTTTAGTCTTAAAAATAGATTCTGACATATCAATGATAAATTGTATATCTAATATTGAAGCAATACATATAATAAATAATAGTATAAATTAGAAACGAGAACAAATAAAAAATCTTGAAGATAAAATAACAAAATTAATTTGTTAAATATGATAGAAAAAACAACTACTTCACTAGGAAAAAGAAACTAAAAATTTTATATATGGAAACTTTACAAGAAAAAGTAGAAACACTAACTAAATTATTTGCAGCACTAGAAATTCCATCTGAAACGCAAGAAAATAATATAGAAATAGAAAATAATTCAGATGATAATGACGCAGAAGTAATATATGATTTTTCTTCAGATGATGAAAACCCTTATTCAAATCCATATAGAGATTCACAAAACAATTTTGGATTAAAACGAAAACAATCATATGTTGAAGATGATTATCAAAGTCAATATATTTATGGACCACCTTCATTAGAAGAAAATTTTTTATATAGACAAGGAATGGTTAAAAATAAACAAAACAAATGGGAAAAAATACCTCCTTAATACATACCTAAATTATTTATATTTCCAACAAATTCAGATATTCTTTTTATTGATTGTGACCAAAATCCTGAAGCAAAAATTCAAGAATGGAGTAATAAAATGGGAGTACAAATTCAGTTAACCGAAGAATTAAGAAATTTACACCCAAAACACTTTCTTAATTATATCATTCATAAAACACAAGGTAACGCATATCGTTTCCTTTCATCTCTTGATGAAACCGAAACAATGATGATAGCCACCACCGATGCTATGGAAACATTTAAAAATGTATTAAGCCGTCTTATTCAGGAATTCATAGGAAAACAAATTGAAGATAAAATATCAAAAGAAGCTTTTCAATTAGAATCACTATGGCATTTAACTAATTTACGAATTTGTAATATGTGTTATTTAGAACCATTTATATGTGAATATTCTGAACATTATTATAATCTAGATTCCATTAGAAAAAAGGCAGCATTAGATATGTTTTATCAAAAATTACCATCATTAGTAAGCTAAAGTGTAATAAAAGATTTCCAAGAAGCATTACAACAAAATAAAGTTGCAGACACCTTAGGAGCACGAATAAGCATATTAAAAGCATGGATGCAGAAAAAATGTTTAGAACAAAAAACAGCACAAGATGCAAAAATTGATTTATGTTGTGACATCCTTTCTAACAAAGTAAATCAATATGGTTGTAAAGAAAAACAACAAAGTAAAAAGAAAATTTGGAAAAAACAAACTTATAAACCCAAATATAAAGAATATTATAAACAAGGGGAAAGAAAATATTTCCGAAATAGAAAACAATATAAACAAAAATATCAATCCAAAACAAATTATTGCCCATCGAATAAAAAAGACTGTAAATGTTGGATATGTCAAGAAGAAGGACACAAAGCTTATGAATGCCCGAAAAAGACTAAAAACGAAAAAGAAACAAATATATTAAAAATTGCATACGACCTTGGATACGAACCCATAGAAGATTCAGATATAAATTCAGATATAGATATTTATGCATATACAACTGATTCTGATTAAGATGCATGTACATAATCCTATGGGAAAAGTATTATTGGGACTAGATAACGAGGGAAACCTCATATCTGACCCATCAAAAGTATACAGTGATATGAAAGTATCACCAAAAGCATACATTGGTATGAAAATACCATCTGAAGTAAACAATGATAAAGTATACAGTGATATGAAAATATCACCAAAAGCATACAGTGATATGAATATATCACCAAAAGCATACATTGATATGAAAATTTTCATATCAAACAATTTTCAGCAATTATTCAGGTACCCAAGAGACGCAAATATTCAATCCACATAAATACTGAAATGGAAGCAATCATGAAGCAAATCAAACACCAGTTCAAACAAAAAGAAGAGCAAGAAGCATCATTAGTCAGACAACTCGAAGCAATCAGACGAGAAAAAGAACAACTACTACAAACAATACAAATTCTATCATCCCAATCAGTACCTAAAGAAGAAGCAGCTAGCAGTTCAACAACGAAGCAACCAAAAGAAGACATTCAAGAAATCTCATCCGATGATAGTCAGCCACAAACAATGCTCAAGTCAGAAAAACAACCTATAATACAAAATCCAGAAGAATACCCACCACTTCAAGCAGATCAAAATATAAAGAAATGGTACGTAATTTTCAACGGAGAAAACAAAGGAGTATATGACAATTGGGGAATTGCCAGTTCATATATTCTTGGAAGAAATATTATTCACAAAAGTTACAAAACAAAAAATGAAGCAGAAGCCGCATACAACGAAGCATACAAAGCAGTGATAAAAGATAACGTAGAATGTTCAAAAACAGTTCTCCTAACACCACAAAAACCTATAACCAGCTTCACACCACAAAAACTTGTATCCATCCCAAGATCCCTTAACCAATTAAATGCAAAAATTGCCCTTGAATCCATTCTATCAACCAAAGAAAAGGAAGCCATGAAAAAACCATCTGCCAAAAAATTTGCCGAATTATGGGACAGCCTAATCTCATACACCGAAGTCCATTCTCTGATGGGCTTTTACCCAGTAGCCAGACGACCAGGTCCTAAAGCAGTTTTCCTAGCCGATTTATCAGATCCTATGACTTTATGGGATTATTTTATTCATGGATTCATCGATACTATCTATCTAGAAGGCACCAATTTACACTGCATCAGCGAATTCCCCTCTGCTGTGCAAACTATCATCAGAAATTATAAAATACGCTTTGCAAAACAAGAAAGAGGATTATTCATCAAAATGCATTCTAGCTACCCAATTTTTGATGAAAATTCTCAACTAATTGTCCCAAGTATTACTTTTGCAAACATGGGAATAAGCAACGGCTCAAAACCAACAAAAGATGATCTACTCCGTGAGTCACCAACACAAGAGCATCTAATCTTTGCACTTGCCGGTGTTTATTTAGCATCATCACGCATTGGCAACGGTAAAGATCAAAGGTCAAGAATCAGAGTAAATTATGCTAGTAAAACTTTCATTATCTACTCTTTAACAGACAATGAAATCACTCCAGAAGCAATGAAAGCAATTGAAACATTCGAACAACCCTTCGAAAAATTTTCTCATCAACTGGCTGAATTACCCGATGATATCAAGAAACAACTTTGCAAACATATTATGCATGCTCCAAGACACAATTGCAGTCACTGTTCAGAAAACACAGAAGAAACACCATTCATGGAAGATTAACGTCAGCCATGACACAAGCAAACATTATTCAAAAACATGTCTTTTCGGAGGCGGGAGGAATGACGTAAGCAATGACATAAGAAGCCATTATTAAAGAAGACACATTATTGAAGACATGTGGCCTTTCAATATGGAAAGGAATTGTAATTATTTGTCATTTGTCTTTTATAATTATTATTGTCAAAAAGTAGTGTCTAGGATGTAACATAAAGTGTATAACCCTCAATAGTCTAGGGGCTATAATGTAAATAGGTTTGTCATATTGCAATCAAACGATTGCAACTTAATTATTGTACTCGGCTCCTTTGAGCCTATAAATAGGGCCTTTGCCCATATGGAATAAACAAGCTAAGTTTAAGTGTTTGAGATTTGAGTTGAGCTCAATCTTCTTCTGTTGAAATAACTCGTCTATTTCTGAATAGCAGAACCCTATCCAAACATATCCATATATTCATATAAACATATCAAACCCAGACAATCAATCCATCGTCAATCCATTCCAACGCATCATTCAGGTACAATTCTATCTTAATTTTATTAATTCTGCCATGTCGTTCGATTTGACGTAAGCAATGACATAAGAAGCCATTATTAAAGAAGACACATTATTGAAGACATGTGGCCTTTCAATATGGAAAGGAATTGTAATTATTTGTCATTTGTCTTTTATAATTATTATTGTCAAAAAGTAGTGTCTAGGATGTAACATAAAGTGTATAACCCTCAATAGTCTAGGGGCTATAATGTAAATAGGTTTGTCATATTGCAATCAAACGATTGCAACTTAATTATTGTACTCGGCTCCTTTGAGCCTATAAATAGGGCCTTTGCCCATATGGAATAAACAAGCTAAGTTTGAGTGTTTAAGACTTGAGTTGATCTGAAAGTTCTTCCTCTGTTGAAATAGTTCGTCTATTTCTGAATAGCAGAGCCCTATCCAAATATATTCATATAATCATTCATATAATCCAAACAATCCATCGTCAATCCATCCCGACACATCATTCAGGTATAAAACACATCCATTGAGTGTTTAAGACACCTCCCCCCCCCCCACCCCCACACACACCCACACACACATACACACCTCCCTCTCCCACCCTATATAGAAAGAGTCTTAATTTTCCAACTAGAAAGTCTTTTCAAAACAATCAATGATTAGCTTCCAGCCTTCTATGAGTGACATATTATTCCCAATTGGTAAACCAAGATAAATAGAAGGTAATCTATCCGAACAACAAACCACAACATTGGCTAATTCTTGAACATCTCCAAAGTTCACTCCTGCCCCAATTAAATTGCTTTGGTTCAATTCCTTTTCAATCCAAAAGAAAGATAAAAGCCTCTTTAATGCATATTATATTCATCATATTTTGTTGTGACCATTTTCAACTATAAATTGACATTATCTGCAAAATAATAATAATAATAATTGAGATGGAACCACACCCTATTTCCAATTTGCTCCCGTTTAAATCATTATTATTTTTAGTCGCCTTTCAAAGAGAAACATAAAGATCCTAATAAGATTTCAAAAATGGAGAAAAAAGATCTCTTTGACATAACATCATTTTAATTTGGAATTCACTTGTTGGATAGCCATTATTCAAGACCGAAGCCATGAACAAATTTAAGCAACATCGAAGACAACGCTTTTATTTTCCAACAAAACCCATGGCCATATTTGATGTTTCTCCTATTTTAAAAGTCAAATTCCCTAATTATGACAATTTATTCTAAATATTAAAAAAAAAAAATCAGTTTAACCGGACATAAAAATTAAACAACCTTGGATTAATTAGGAGCTTCGGTATGAATTATGTCATATACCAAACATTTAATTGAAGGGATTACGTGTGACAAAAGCGATAATTATGTGAAACAGATTATTTAACATGCATGTGTTTGGTCACATGTTTAAGGATCATGCAATTAGTGACCATGCCCGATTCTGTTACATATGAGATGTGTGAGAGGGAAAATACGGTAAGATGGTCGGTTAGTTCTTTTGTCATTCCCAAAATCTCGAAACATATATTTTTAATTTTTTATTTTAATAATTAAAAATTTTTTAGTTTTGCTAATGATTATATATATGATATTCATTAATGGTATCAAGTAACATTTATTACTATTGTTTCTCGTAAAATACTTATATCTAAAATTATACGTGCCCATCATCCTAACATATCAAATGTGGACAAGTGGATTAAAATACTATAATTTCATTAAATGTATCATTAAATGTGACACGTGTCAACATTTGATATGATAGGAAGATTAATAGAAAGAAAATGTAGGAGGATATTTAATTTCTCTTAATATTTTAGCCTATTTTATGTAGTCCCGTGTTAGAATGACAAATATAAAAGAGGACGTATGGTGGTGTTGACTTTTTCTGGAAATCAAGATTAAGTTGGCTTATAATTCACTACAACTTCAGGCTTTATTAGTAACTTATAAATTATTTACTGATTAGGTGATATACTTTATAATTTATATTGAAAAAAAAAAGTAATCAACTATCTAAAACAGAATAGTTTTGAACTAAATTTTTTTTATAAAAAGATAAGTTATTGATATCTTTATTGAAAAGGATAAATTACACATTTGATCATCAATGGTGGTTTCACGAACACCACCATCTCCTAAAACCTCCATTCGAATACTCGTACGCCTTCCAATATACATCAACAGAAATGTAACCATCTCATATTACTGCATTCAATATAATTAATTTAAACTTAACAAAGTCGTTCTCAATTAACCGTAAGATATGCCAGAACACTGTTACTTGATACAAAAATATGTACGTAGGTTTATATCCATGAATTTTTTTTCTATGGTTAAGTACTTAAAACACGTGGTTGACCATAGGAAAAAAAGTCCACGTTAACACACATTTAAACTCGTCTTTAAATTATATTTTGCCCATTTGATTACTTTTATGTTCTACTGCATGTAATGGAAAAAATATTGTGTTCATACAAGTAAATTTATTCATTCATGTAGTAATGTTTTACATTTACCACCCGGTTGCTGTTGTTTATAATACCACTTTTGCATTATGCTATGGAAAAATTCAGCTAGTATAATAATTTGCTTTTTATGTGCATGTTTGGTTAGAATATTAGAACTCATTACACTATAACATACCTAGTAAAGTATGCCCTTGTCTATTTGTGTATCTGATTTCATCTAGGTTCTTGCAAGCGCTAAGGAAGTTTAATTTCATGTACTTTTTGCATGTTTTACATAATAGATTATAAGTTAGTCTTATTCTTTTTCCAACTTCAATCATAAACTCATGGTAAGACGGTGGAACTAAAGGTTGTGGCAGTGTATCATCCCAAAAGCTCACTTTAAAATTTTTCAAAATCAGAGTATGACATTTCTAAAAACAGGGGTTCCATCAATAACAACATAGCACATAGTATCACAAAAACATCGTCAAATACGAAAGCTAAGCTCTTGTTTGGAAACCAAAACAGAAAGATAAACATAAATGGATGACATGCCCCCGAGAATGTCCAGATATCCCCATCAAGTCAGCTCCTTGCCCTTCGTACCTGAAGGACCTGCAACTAAACATAAAATAGCAACTATAAGCTTAAGGCTTATTGAGTAATCATAACACACACCATTTATAAAGATCATATGCATTTCTCATCATACACATAACATCAAATAGTAATCACATATAACTGAACACATATGATAACATGCTAGCATAAGTATCCCCGGTCCACTAGATTTCCTCCTAGAAATCTCTCTAGTTAACCTAATATTGACCACTTCCCTCCACAAGGTCTATCATGGTCATACATCCTTCTGATTCAACTACATTCCCTCCAAGAGGTCTATCTCTAGTTAGCATATATAAAACACATAGTCAATATAATAAGTAAGTTCATGAGAAATGTTGAGAGAAGAATTTAATAAAAGTTACTAATGAGATAATATATTGCGGAATAATAAGTTAATCTCAATGGATCTTTGTTAGCTCAACAATAATAGTTAGGTTGCAGAAAACTAAGGAATGCAAATAGCAGCAAGTTATATCAATAAGCATTAAACAAGTAGACACTTAGTTGAATCGTAACATGGTTTGCATGCAAACACAAGTTAGTAAATGATGAACAACATAAGTGAAGAGGGATTCGGATAAAGTATCAATCAGATAAATTTAGTAAATATTGAGATGAAGAAATCTTTCATTGATATGTTCTATATATGTACATAAAAATGAAGTGGAACCTCTCTATTTCTAGAGGTCTAAAAGTTACACGGAAATAATAAACAATTACAAAGTGGCTGACTTCGGTGACTCTGAAGAGTACACCAGATCATACTAAGTTTTACACGCAAAGTCAGTAAAGATCACTTGTCACAATATTCATGTTCACAGATGTCTTCAGGTCTTCATCTCGTCTTCGGGCTCCAAAAGATGACAAACAGTCTTCAACAATCTCCTCTTCGGTCCAAAAAGGCATTGCGTCTTCGGGTCCATTATTAGCTGCAGAGGGTCATTTTCTTGTTTCAACAATTTCTCCCAAAATAGCCTCGCAACTAAGTTCTTCATTGATTGGGCTTGAGAAACTTGATGAGAATCCACCACAATTTTCTAACTTAAAAAATCCATTTGATCCTCTTGGTAATTTCAAACTTCACCTCTTCAGTGGTGTATTTGGATTTTGGAACTACTGTCAAGGTAATCTCCAGTTGTTTCTTGGTTAAACGATGAATGGACGTGACTAGAATGAAGAACTTTGGACTTGATTGACACTTCTTCTAGATGATCACAAGCTTTGGAAAATTAGTTTCTCCGAGATTCATATCTTCATAACCTTCAGTAATAGTTGGAAAAGGATCAAAGGGAGGGAAGTCGAATTTCTGGGCAAGTATCGAGTGAATTTCAACGTCAATCTTCCAAAAGTCACATACCAGGGCCTTAAGAAAATCACAAGCTCTTTCAAATGCAACCTTCATCTTTGGATACTTGTCAGCCTTCAGTTGAAATACTCAGGCAATCAAGAAAATTTCCTCCGGATTCATGAACACGATGTCAGCCTGTGTTCTAACGTAGTCACACCCTCTATGGGAAAGAGTGTACTGGTAGAATTCAATTTTCATGAACTTTCTGGCCTTGTAGGTCTTCACTCCTTTTGGTTTATCATTTGACTAGATGTTTTCAAACTTATCTCCATGTCTGGCATGAAAAAGATTCAACCTTTTAAATTCCATGGGAAGTCTTCGATCGTTAGGAATGGTGAGCTCAAAGGATTGAAAAATAGGGAAGTATTTGGAGTTGGATGAGATAGGAATATCCCAATACCCATCATGAGGTGGTTCTGCATAGGTGAGACATGGAATGTAGTTTGAGTCCAAGATTCTTCGGGTAGGATTCATCCAGGAATTAATCAGGGTTTCATAAAAAGTGGTGTCGAAGCCTTGTGTTCTCCATATTTCATCTGCGAACTTTGCAGCTCTCCAATCTTGTTTCTTTGGACAGTGTTGGGGAATCATCGGAGTGAATTGAAGAAACCTCTTCCTCTAAATTTTGCAAGTCAGGATGAGTTTGATGCCGAGGAGAAGTAGGAGGTGTTGAATGCGGAGGAGAATTGTGAGGAGTTGGGTCTTTGATCTGCTCTGAAGAGGATTGATGTTGAGGATGAGTGTGAGATTGATTTACCGAGGGAGTTTTAGACTTTGAAGATTTTGAGGATGAAGCTGTTTCGATCCTTATTCCCTGGTTTGGATCACTTCCCCCTTTTGAGGAAGCAGACCCCATCTGCTCCTCAAACCAAGCTTTTAAATCGTCAAACTTTTGGAAGGTGGTATCGAACTAGGTTTTCGTCTGAGCACTCACTCCCTTGTCGGTCGGCACATCAGGGTTGAAACGTGTTTGATAAATTCCCTTGGTAAGATGAAGGATTTCATCAACACTTTCTTTTGATGTTAGGGGGCACCTCAACCCTTTGATTTTATCGTGAAGAACTGAATAACCCATTTCATAAGTCGTGTGAGTCTCACTGTTGAGTTGTTGAGACCATGTTTCTTGTTCTTGCATGGCTTTCTGAAGCTCATTCTTTAGATCCTTTACCTCGTCCATCAGATATGTGGCCTTTGATATGAACTCTCGATGATCGATAGTTCTTTGATTATTAAGCTGACGAATGCCCATTTCCAACCGCATAAGCATTCTATTAGCAGAGAATTTCTCTCTTGTTTCCAAGGCTTGAACTCTGTCGATAAGTGATTAATTTTTGATCCACCTTAGACTGAAGATCTAGGAACTCTTTTCTTGACATTGCCAACTTATTTTTTCTTTTGCTTGGGCTTGGAAGTATAATGATGTGACCCGCTGGATTCTTCGTCATCAAGAACCATAACAAAGTCTTCGGATGGGCGGGGTTGTTGGACTTCATCATGATTGTCATCATCTAACCCGAAGAGAGGTTCAGAACTTATTTTAATCTTTGTTCCTCGTTCGATGGAATCATGCACTTCGGTATTGGTGGGAGGAGACTTTGAAGCACCGATATTGTCTTCCATGGATTGAACTCTTTGAGCTGTGCTTTCCATATCAAAAATCCATTTTTGAATTGTGAGGATGTCATGCATAGTTTTGACATTGTTGAATGTAGTGGCCCAATACTTGTCCACATGCGGAAGAGATTCCTCTTTTTGTTGTTGTTGCTGAGCTTGCCTTGCTTTGCTAGCATGGAGTGCCCTTTTCAAGGCTTTGAACATCCTTATCCCTGATTCAGTTGTTGGTTGATACTGAGACCATGTGTCATCAGAATCATATCCATCAATTCCTTCACGCACTGAGGTGTCCCTCAGGGCCATGGATCCTTGCACAATGATTCTCACAATGCCTAGGCCGCTTGGTCGTAATATCGACGTCGCAAGATTTCCAGAGCTTCCTCGGTCTCCTTGGTCTGAAACCATGTGTGGCCTCGGCTTTGTTCTGGCAAGGGTCTCTAAGAAAGCACCCTGCGGTACAACTGATGTTTGAAGTGTTTGTGTGACACGAAGTAAGATGGAATTGAATTCCTCAGGAGTAACAAACTGCAGACGCGATGCCCTGGAGACATTAGGGCATGTATCGACATCTAGATCCACTTGGAATCCAGATTGGGTTTTCTCTCCATGTTCTAGTGAAACTAATACAATTTTCTATATCAGAGTGGATGGAGGGGGGTGCTTCGGATGCAGGAGTCTTTTGAGAGAGTCCAGCATCTGCCGTGTTTCGCTTTTGGCCATGGATTGGGGTAAGCTTCAACTTCTTCCTTCTGAAAATGTCTCTGGAATATGAAGGCCCATTCAAATTGTCATCAATCACGTTTACTAGTGGATCAAGATCATGGGATGGAGAAGGTTGAACTCGATGAGTGGACTCTGCGATGGTGGCTTTTCTCTTCCTTGAAGCACCCACACCCCCCTCGATACAACATTTGAAGGAGTGTGTTTGATGATGGGTTTTGAGCATTCTAACACTCCTATGGTGTACATGCAACCCTAGAAACCTTGGATCTATGTTTTCTCTAATATTCATGCAAATTTGATTATCAAGGTTCTCAACCAAACTAGCATATTATGGGGTACTTGTATTATAAAAACTTTAGTAGAATAACATACCTTTCCTTGTAGTTGATTGCTTGGAGTCTTGAGAGCCTAGCACCAATAATTTGGATTCCTCAAGTTGAATCACAAATCACCAAAACACCTTGGAAGACTTGAGAGAATAATGTGCACCAAGTAGAAATCGGCCCACCCTTTGTACTCACACACTAGTGCCATTTCATGTGCCAAAGACCTCTTTATGTAGTATGGAGCGTTAGGGTTACATCCATGTAAACCCTAATACCCATAACCTTTCATTTCCATAGGATCCATGGGTTAAAAACTCCATGGACTATCCATGCAAGCTTAGCCCAACCTAAATGAACTTGGCCCAATCTATATATATATAAGAGTCCATATTTAATTAGTTCCTTTTGATCACCAAATTAATTCTAAATTAATTCATGATCAATACTAATTAAATAATATGATTTCATATTAATATATTATAACTTATAATATATTAATAAATCATAACTTATATTATTCTCAAAAGATTATCCATATAAATTGTTTCGGTGAATTGCAACCCAAATGGACCATGTCGGGTCGGGTCAAGTACATACCGAGCATATTTACGGACTTAGACACCTTATCAAACAGTCTCCCACTTGGATAAGTCTGATAACTATAGTATGACTTCAGGAACCGACCAGCAATCGTAGCTCTTAAAACTCTGCTGAACTATGAAGTGTCATTCAAGATAAGTGATCATATAATCCTCTGTTCTGGATATTAGCCGGAAAAATACATGGAACAATGTCATACTTATTGTCCAGCAGTTAGTTTCCCGATGTCCGATTTGTTTGACATAGAACTAAACTGAAGACATCAATTTGGTTGTGACCGGGCCTGGTACATAGGTTAAAACAAAGGCACAGATAACATCATACACAAAGGCACGTTTTATAACATCAAGTTACTGATGCGTTTTCGTGCAATCAATGCACAACCAACTCATAGGCAACAACTCATATCTCTAGGTTTGAATACTTATATGATATTACCGTCTCACGATCACTCGAGATAAATTCCATGAAGTGATACAAGTGAGTGTGGGTTTAATCCAATACTCAGAACTTATGAGGACTCACGAATGTTGTAGCAACTCTTTGCTATGTCTAACCACCTTAGACATCTACAAGCCCAATTCATGACAGTCTTGATTCATACCTACTTCCAACATATGACCGACTGTGGAGAGTTTGAATAAAGTAATTACTCTGGAAGTCAAAATATGCAAAATTGAAACAATAGTAAATAATTGACAGATGATAGCAACACCTTACTTATAAATAAACAACATATTTTATTTAATCACCAAATGTCAATTTATATTTTACAAGTTCCATAAATTGCTATCTAATCTGTAAAACTAATATCGTCCTTCAGCCCGATGCGCCTCACATGCTGCAAATGCCTAACCCTGGTCTGTCCCTTCGTGAGGGGATCTGCTGGGTTCTCTTCTGACGATACCCTCTTTTCCACGAGGAGTCCTTCTTCTATCTTGTGTCTTATGAAGTGGTATTTTCTGTCAATGTGTCTGGATCTGCCATGATCTCTCGGTTCCTTGGCTAAGGCAACCGCACTATTGTTGTCATAGAAAATATCTATAGGCTCCTTTATAGATGGTACAACTCCAAGGTCTCCGATGAAGTTCCTCAGCCATATTGCCTCCTTCGCCGCTTCACTCACTCCTATGTACTCTGATTCACTAGTCGAATCAGCTACTGTCTCCTGCTTGGAACTTTTCCAGGTAATTCCTCCTCCATTCATGGTAAAGACCCAGCCCGAGTGAGAGCGGAAATTATCCCTATCAGTCTGAAAGCTAGCGTCACTATACCCCACTATTCTCAAGTCATCACTCCCACCAAGGGTAAGGACCCAGTCCTTAGTCCTCTGCAGGTACTTGAGAATGTTCTTCACCGCAGTCCAGTGAGCCTTGCCAGGATTCCCCTGATATCTGTTGACAATGCTCAAAGGAAAGACCATATCAAGACGAGTACAAGTCATAGCATACATGATCGATCCAACAGCGGAATCATATGGTAGTCGACTCATCTCAGCTATCGCATCCTCCGTACTCGGGCTCTGAGCCTTGCTCAGTTTGGCATTATGTTGGATCGGTAAGTCACCTTTATTGGAATTTTACATGTTGAACCTTTTCAACACTTTGTCCACATAGGTGCTTTGACTAAGTCCAATTAGTCTCTTACTTCTTTCTCTCAATATCCTTATCCCTAGGATATAGGTAGCTTCTCCAACGTCCTTCATAGCGAAACATCTCCCAAGCCAGGAGTTAACCTCCTGCAAAGTTGGGATGTCATTTCCCATGAGTAGTATGTCATCCACATACAGTACCAAAAAGCTAACTATACTCCCACTAGCTCTGACATATACATAGGACTTATCTTCATTTCTCGAAAAGCCAAACTCTTTGACTTTCTCATCAAAACAAAGATTCCAGCTGCGAGATGCTTGTTTCAATCCATAAATGGATTTCTTAAGCTTGTACACTCTATCAAGGTACTTTGCACTGAAAAAACCCTCTAGCTGACTCATGTGAACATCCTCAGCCAACTTTCCATTAAGGAAATCGGTTTTGACATCCATTTGCCATATTTCATAATCATGAAATGCAGCAATGGCTAGCATAATCCTAATAGACTTAATCTTTGCTACTGGCGAGAAGGTTTCATCATACTCAACTCCCTGAGTTTGAGTGAAACCCTTCGCAACCAGTCGCGCCTTATAGGTGTGCACTTTTCCATCCATGTCGGTCTTCTTCTTGAAGATCCACTTGCACCCGACTGTCTTACGGCCCGGTACATTTTCAACCAAGTTCCAAACTTGATTGTCATACATGGACTGTATCTCGCTGTCCATAGCCTCTTTCCATTTAGCAGACTCGGGGCCTGCCATGGCTTCCCTATAGGTGTTAGGTTCATCAAAATTTACCAGTGTACTATCACTGATAAATGTATCACCTTCTTCAGTAATATGGAAACCATAATAATGGTCAGGTGCATTCCTAACTCAAGTGGAACGCCTCAGAGGTATGGGCTCGTCAGTTGACTTAACAGTAGTTTCCTCGTCAGGTTGATTGCTAGGGCTTGAGGTTCCTTCACCACTTGACTCTTGAAGCTCTTCAAGGTCATTTTTTCTTCCACTGTTTCCTTGTCTTATACATTCTCTCATGCGAAAGACCCCTCTACTTTCCACAAAGACCACATTCTCACTAGGTCTGTAGAAGAGGTAACCAAAAGATTTCTGTGGGTAGCCGATGAAAATACACCGTTCACTTCGAGGTTCGAGCTTGTCTTGAGTCTCACGTCTCACGAAAGCCTCGCAACCCCAAATCTTGATGTGGTCTAAATTGGGAACTTTCCCAGTCCACATATCGTGAGGTGTTTTGGCAACCTTCTTGGTAGGGACTAGATTAAGAATATGGGCGGCAGTCTCTAAGGCATACCCCCAAAATGAGATTGGTAATGAAGCTCGACTCATCATGGAACGAACCATGTCCAACAAGGTTCGATTACGCCTCTCAGCCACACCATTAAGTTGTGGTGTTCTGGGAGGTGTCAATTGTGAAACAATTCCACATTCCTTAAGATAGTCAAGGAACTTTGTACTAAGATACTCTCCTCCTCGATCGGATCGAAGCTGTTGGGTTTTGAGCATTCTAACACTCCTAAGTGTACATGCAACCCTAAATACCTTGGATCTTTGTTTTCTCTATTATACATGCAAATATGATTATTCCAAGGTATTACCCTATCTAGCATAAAATCTTTTGATACTTGGGTAATAAAACTAGTTAGAAGACATACCTTTTATGTAGCTTGAATCCTTGATGCTTAAGAGCCGAGTGCCCCAAGTGTGACACCTCAAATGGTTCACACAACATCAAATGCACTTGGAATAACTTAGAGAGAAATGAAAACTTCTTGAAATCGGCTAGCCCTCACCATTTCTTCATAGTCTCTGTCACACCCTGAAACCGATGGCGGAAACATTCCGAGGCGGTGGACGTCATGCGTAGTATCACAACAGTTGAATCATAGTAAGCGAAGTAAACACAACCATTACATTATAATAAGAATATTTACATTGTTTGAAAGCATGGATTATACATAACAGTATATAACAAAAGTAAAAGACGTGACTCCAAAATGCTCTGTCTTCTCCAAAAGTTGGCAATAGTACTTGTCTATTGTTGCCCTGAGAATACAAGCAGTTTTAAAATATCAGCATAAAGCTGGTGAGTTCATAAGCGTTTAGTTCTGGTGAGAGAAATGTTTCTTTGATCCTTTGAAAAGTGTTTCCCAAGAAAATCTTGTATTTCCTTATAAAAGATGTTTGATTATCCCTTCGTTATTCGTTTAACAGCCTGTTTATGTAAGGTTGAGTTATCCCAGGAAAATCCTATATTTTCCTTAAAAGTTGATAGTTGGTTAACTGTTCTGGAATGAGGTGTACAAGTATCTACCATACTTGTATCGTTAGATGTAGTTTCCTTGAAAAACCCTGTTTGCTCTCTGTGAGGTGTATTAGCCTTATTACATAAATAAAACTAATAAATAGGTAGTGAACTAGATCCTAAGGGTATTATCAATACCCTCTAGTAATCAAATCGGTTATTACTTTGAGGTTAGTTCACCTGTTTCATTATTACCAAAGTAAATCTATGTTATCTAGGTTGCGAGTTTTATAACCATACATTAAACTAGATATGGCACGAAACGGGGCTAGTATCCTTTTATGGCTTTGTCACCCGTAGACCTGATGATCCCACTGTAGCTAGCAGCGAGGTGCGGGATAGTCAGTCCCGTATAGATCTATACACAATAGTCACGCTCTCCCTACACTCTCGAATCCGGTGGAGTGTTACCAAGGACGTGTCTCCAACTTAAATTAACAAATTTACAAGTAATAATATAGAAAATCCTATTTATGGTTTGTATGATTCCTTTGTAAAATATCACATTTTATGACAAGATTCACAAGTTTCCTTGCTTTAGTTCTGAAAACTGTTTCTACGAGTTGATTTCTTAATCGTTTGGTAAAACTGTTTTCTGTGTTAAAAGCATACTGAACATGTAAGTATTTTATACGAAATAAGATACTTTGAGTACAAGTTTCATTGTACTTTTGCTTGTATTCTCCGCCTGAAAACATGAAAAACTCGGAAAAGGTGTAGGGGTATGAACTCACCGTTTGACGTATGATCTGGGTGTATGATCGGTTACGAATGCTGAGTGTCAACCGATGTTTCGTACGCAAGTGGATCCTATTAACATGTGATAACACATATGTGTGTTAGAATTAGGGTGTTTCATGACTAAACATGACGGGAAACCACCCTAAAGACTTGGAAATGCTTGTCGAGACCCTATATGATCAAACAAGGGAGGTGTACTGCCCAAAGAGTTTGTGTGCGGCCAGGGTGTGCAGTCAGCATGTGTGCGCAGTCGTACATGGGAGTGTGCGGCCGTACAGAGTGTGTGTGCGGCCGCACACAGGGGTGTGCGGCCGTACACTCTTCATTCATGCTCAAAATGTCGATTTTCGGGTGTTTCAAGGCCAAACTCTCACCTTAGAGAGTCTTTAAGGTGTGTACGGCCACCTTATGAAGGTGTGTGGCCGTACACCTTCAAAAGATGAAGAACACGAAGAACATGATGAGTTTTAAGCTTAGATCAAGGTGTCTTACCACTATAACAAGATGAATGATGGAGTAATTCACATTCTTGAGGCCTTTAGAGTGTTCTTGGATGAAGTTTTTAGAGAGAAAAAGTAGAGAGAGAAAGTAGACTGCAGTCAAATGAAAGGAATGAATGAAGAGGGTCACCATATATATAAGGGTGAGTGTGCGGCTGGAGGGTGGGTGTGCGGCCGCACACCCACGTGGACGACCGTACACTCCTCCTGAGAGGGTGTATGGCCCGGTTTTGTCTCTATATGACTTGTTGACTCATTTCTAATCTCATTCCCGTATGTACTCAAGCTTAGAACACTTAAACTATGTCACACCCCGCTAAAGCGGAAATACGGGGCGTGGCAGTACAAAGGGTCTCATAGCAAAAGTTAAAAGACAACACCAACCATAGTATTAAAAATCATTACAAATTTACAATGAGTTTGAACAACTTTTTAAAAGAGATTACAATGTATTTAAAAGTCAACACATGCAAATGCTCCTACAAGTGTTGTGTCTCTACGTGCCTCTTACTAGATGATTCCTGAAAAAGCATGTAAAACGAGCGTCAACTACAAAAATAGTTGGTGAGTACTCACATATTTAAAAATAATATTGGTTTCATAAATCGAAATAAAAATTTTGATAAAAGTTTCCACGAATAAAAATATATTGCCAAAATAAGTAAATAAGTTTGCATAAACAAAGTTCGTTGTCATCATGAGAGATAAAGTATGTTGCTCAAATGAGATGCAATGTTCATATTCTCATGGGAAATAAAGTTCGTTACTAAAACGAGTAAACAAGTTTCATTGCTAAAATGAGTATATAAGTTTCGTTGATAAAATGAGTATACAAGTTTCGTTACTAAAATACGATATAAGATTCGTATATGCATCAAGTTTCCATTCATGAGTTCACAACCCAAGCCTAATGACCGTTCCTGCCCCCATTCCATCATGTCCATGGTTCCCATGATGTCAGTTCATGGAATATGCACTCGCGGTTCCGGGCGAGTGGGGGCTGTCGACCCCAAATAGCGCTATCCATAAGACCATCGGCTCGAATATGAGTTAATAGGTTGTATCGGTTCTCCGGGGACTTAATCGTACAAGTTCATAACACCAAATTCATAGTACAAGTTCATAATACAAGGTTCATACAACAAAGTTCATATCATATAGTTCATAGCACAAGTTCATAAAATAATGTTCATAGAAATTGTAGCATGCTTTCCACCCCAAAACATTAAAAACGTAAAATATGGGCTATGAATACTCACAATATGCAAAATATAGCAACCAAGTTTATATGAGTCAAATAAATACAATGAACATAGATAGTTTAAGACATGCTTTCCCACCCCCAAAACATTTAAAAGAAACCGAAAATAGGGGAGTCGTGAATACTCACAATACATTGAGATGATGCTATTGGTGCCTTGAACTACGTTCTACGTGTACCACTCCCAATTCCTGCAATAATGGTATTCGCTAGTGAGTCTCTAATCGAAATCTAACACTAGTATACTTACTACTACAATAGAATTATGCCAATATTGTGTCAAAATTTAATAATGATAAGTTACAAAAAAAAATTTCTGTGAAAATTAAATTTCAATGAAACAATTGTTATATAACAATTTAAGTGGAAAATTATCATTATTGAAATGTTAATATTTAACATTTTAAGAAGTGTTCTAATGATTAAATATTCAAAAACTAAATCAATTTAGTTCTAAATTTCTCAAACTTTGTATTTCAGTTTTAATTGAAGTCAAAGCCCTTAAGAGAAATTTTCTTGAATTTTTGATTTGTCTAACTATTTTTCACCATTTAATTCCTTGAATAATCATAAAATCATGGAAAAATAGTAAGTTATCATGAAAAATTCTTATAATTTTTGTGTAACTGTTTTACAGTGTACATAATCTGGGAAAATTATTAATATGTGTTTTCAAAAAGTTTAACACAATTTTTATGATTTTTGTACATTTAAGTGTATTAAATCTTGGGAAAATAGAAGAAAAATAGCATACAGAAGATAAAAATCATCAAAATTTTTATTTATCATCCTAACATATTATAAGAGTTTTTGGTAAATTTTTATTAATTTTGGATGAGTAAAACTATTTTTCCTGTTTTTAATCCATTATAAACACAAAAATCATGGAAAAATAGATATACATTTTGAAAAATTCCCAAAATATTGTTCTGAGTCTTAGTTACAGGGTACAAGCTGCGAAAAATAAGAAATAATATTTTCACATTCCCTAAAGTAGTTTTATGATTTATTAGAGCTAAATAAAAAGAAAATTAAAAACCATACTAAACAGTAACAAAAGTCATTGAAACTTCATGGGGAATGTTTATTAACTTAAAGGATCATCCAAGAATTTTTCCAGAACTTATTTACTAGTGTAAGTATTTTATATGATTTAACACTCTATTTTCTTATTATTTTCATGTAAAATAAAGAAAATATATATTGAGCTGAAAATTTCCAGAATGCATCTTCATACAATTTAATAATAATGAAAAAATTGTTTTCTTATTTTTGATGTTGAAAATCATGCCTAAAGCTCAATAAATTATAGAGAAAACTTGGTTCTTGTGATTTATGTAAAGATTATTGATGTTACTATGACAATGTTTGCAACATTTTACAAAGACTTTTGAATCAAGATCTTTTTGTACCTATTAATACATGATATTAAGAGTTCAAAATAATTTTTGAATGACTTTTAGTGATGAATAAGTCCTTTGAACATGCAACACAAAACAAATCTTCATAAGGAAAGTGCTGTTTGAGCAACAGTTTTGTAAAAATTGGTAAAAATCGAAATATTGGAATTTTCCAGTGAGGTCAGATGGGTTTGAAAGCTAACTCAAAATATTATATTTCAGAAAACGAATCAAGAATGTTGGTTAAGAAATGAGTGAGATATGGCAGTTTAAAGTCAGGTAAAGAAATCTGGCAGATTGCATGCATGATGATTGGTTAGAAAAGTGAGTTTTCATCATTTCCTTGAGTAAATCTTTTGAAGTATTTTAAATATATCATGATAAACTCATATTTTAGTCATGTTTCCAGAGATCAAAAGATTAAAACTTATCAAAATGTATACATGCATTTATGAACAAAATTTTGTTTCTCAAAAACTCTTAACTTGAGTTTGATGTTTTAATCCTTAAAATCGATTTTTGCACTAAGATCATGAACATGCAACCTTGTTTATCATACATGCATGGTGTTAAAACACATCCATCATGTTCTAAAAACCATTTTAACAAAAATAAAACAAGTTTGAAGAAGATGAAGAAGGAGAAAGTGTAAGAAAAAGAGTAAACCTTGAAGGAAAAAGTGAAGTAGAAATCGATTTTACCTTCAAGAATACCACAAGATGATGAAGATTTCGAGTTTGAGGAGTGTTCTTGGGTTTGTTTTCTGGAAAATTTCATGGTTCTTAGAGGGAGGAAGAGAGAATGGAGTGGTGTTTGGAGAGAAAAATTAGAGAGAAGGTAGAGAGAGTTTTATAGAGAGAGAAAGAAGAGAGATGTGTGTGTGTTGGAGAATGAGAGTGTGAGAGAGAGATATGGGGAGAGAGGGATCCGAATTTTTTTAGTATAATACCCCTTTCTCATTCATTTTCTTTTATAAAATTTAAGTTCTTTTATAAAATATCTCAATTTTTATATAAAATGTGCACTAAAATCAAGTTTTTATTCATAAAACCTTGATTTTTGATTTATAAATTAAGGGTAAATGTTAATGAGTTAAATTTTATTTTCCTTGATTATATTTCCCTGAATTTAATTGTTTTAGGATAATATTATGAGTTTCATAACTATTTTTATAGAATTCTTGATGTCAAATTTTATAAAATTTAGGTTTTAGGGTTTTTAGGGTTTTGAGAATTAATAAATCTTTAGATATCAAAATCAATAGAATCTTTGATACTTCAATTTATCTTATGGTATTATAACTCTTTTATAGTTATAAATAATATTTGTAACTTATTTTATCGGTTTATTGGCATTCTATGTAGTGGTTTCGAGATTCAAACAAAATTCAGGAAATCAAGTATACTAGTCCTAGTTTTCAACTCTGACTTAAGTTTCTATGAGGCTCCAACCTAATTTCTACTGCTAGGTCAAGTGCATAATGTGTGTATATGATTCATGAAAAGGTGTTTGAGTCAAAGAGTGACCCAAATATGGATAGTCACTAGAGTTAAGTAGTAGTAGAATTCACATATCAATGTGAAATCTAAGTACACTATCATCCGATCCTACTTGTTTCCAAGTTTCTAGTAGGTTATAACTTAGCTTCTAGTTACTAAGTCTATTATGTGTCGTGCCTATATGTGCAACTAAGTTTATTCAAATCTAGAACCGACTCGAATTTTGACGGTTGTCACAAACTAACTCTTAAACGGCGTTAAAAGGTAACGGAAATCAAGTTCAATGTTGATAAAGTTGACCAAGCGTACAGAATAAAAGTTTCGGGTTGTCACGTCATCCCCCCGTTAGAGGGAATTTCGTCCCGAAATTTGAACATAGAATATAAATCATGGAATAGAAAAAAGATGCGGATACTTCTGTTTCATTTTATCTTCGCGCTCCCAAGTGAATTCGGGCCCCCGCCTGGCATTCCAGCGAACCTTCACTATCGGGATGCGACTTTGTTTCGTTCGTTTGATCTCTCTATCCATGATTTCGACTGGTTCTTCCACGAAGTTCAGGTTCTTGTTGATCTCAATCTCGTCAAGAGGAATCCTAAGGGTTTCGTCGGATACGCATTTCTTAAGATTCGAAACATGGAATACAGTATGAATGTTGCTAAGTTCTTGCGGTAAACGAAGTTTGTAGGCTACGGGACCGATCCTAGCGAGGATTTCGAAGGGTCCTATGTATCTTGGATTTAGCTTTCCACGCTTTCGAAAGTGTATCATGCCTTCCCAGGGTGAGAATTTTAGCAGGACACGGACTCCAAGCTGTACTTCCAAGGGTTTTCGTCGCTTATCTGCGTAGCTCTTTTGTCTATCTCGTGAGGCTTTGAGTCGTTCCCGGATTTGTACGATCTTTTCGGTGGTTTCGCGGATGATTTCTGGGCTAGTGAGAGTGCTGTCAGGGACTTGCCCCTTGGCTAGCTGAGTGTCGCCCACCTCAGCCCAACACAGAGGAGATTTGCACTTGCGACCATAGAGGGCTTCGAAAGGCGCAACCTTGATGCTGGTATGGTAGCTTTTGTTGTAAGAAAACTCGACCAAGGGCAAATGAGTGTCCCACGACACATGCTCTCAACATGTCTTCCAAGGTTTGGATGATTCTCTCACTCTGCCCATCTGTCTGAGGATGGTAAGCTGTGCTCATATCCAGCTTAGTTCCAAGAGCTTTCTGCAGTGACTGCCAGAACCTTGAAGAGAACCTGCTATCTCGATCGGAGATAATGGACACAGGTACACCATGCAGTCGAACTATCTCTCGGATGTAAATTCTCGTGAGTTTCTCCATTTTGAAGTTTTCCTTGATCGACAGGAAATGGGCGGATTTAGTCAAACGGTCGACAATTACCCAAATGGCGTCGTGCCCACTCGGAGACTTGGGTAATTTGGTGATAAAATCCATAGTAATTCTCTCCCACTTCCACTCAGGTATCTCCGACTGGTGGAGTAGACTTGAGGGCTTCTGATATTCGACCTTCACCTTGGCACAATTTAGGCACTTGCCCACGAAGGTAGCGATCTTTGCTTTCATGTTTGGCCACCAATATAGTTTCTTGAGATCGAGGTACATCTTGTCCGAGCCTGGATGAATGGAGTATCTAGTCTTGTGAGCTTCGTTCATTACAACCTCTCTGTAACCACCGAACTTTGGGGTCCAGATCCGGTCCATGAAATAATAGACTCCGTCTCCCTTGATCTCTAGGTTCTTTTCCATTCCTGTTAGGGCTTCACCTGGCATGTTCTCTGGTTTTAAGGCTTCCAACTGAGCTTCCTTGATTTGTGTGGATAAATAGGAATGGATAGTCATGGTCAGTGCCTTCACTCTACGACCTGAGTACTCCTTCCGGCTGAGGACATCTGCCACCACATTGGCCTTGTCGGGATGGTAGCGGATTTCGTACTCGTAATCGCTGAGTAGCTCAACCTATCGCCGTTGTCTCATGTTCAGTTCCTTCTGGTCGAAAATATGCTACAGACTTTTATGGTCAGTGAAGATATTGCATTTGGTTCCGTAGAGATAATGTCTCCATATCTTCAATGCGAAGACCATTGCTCCTAATTCCAGGTCGTGTGTTGTGTAGTTGACTTCGTGTGCTTTCAGCTGTCTTGAGGCATAAGCAATGACTTTTCCCCGTTGCATGAGCACACAGCCTAGGCCCTGACTGCATGCATCATAGTAGACAACGAAGTCCTCCGTCCCTTCGGGCAGGGACAAGATAGGTGCGCTGCATAGGGCCTGCTTCAACGTTTGGAACGCAGTGTCTTGCTTCTCACTCCAACAAAAGGGTACGCCTTTCTGAGTCAGCGTGGTTAAGGGTTTGGCAATTCTGGAGAAATTCTGGATAAATCTGTGATAGTAGCCAGCGAGACCCAAGAATTGACGGATTTCTGTGGGTGTCTTCGGTGCTGACCAGTTCTCTATCGCTTTGATTTTGGACGGGTCCACGTGTATGCCTTCCTCGCTTACCACATGACCTAGGAAGGTTACTTTTCGAATCCAGAATTCGCACTTGGAGAATTTCGCGTACAGCTTCTCCGTCCTTAAGGTTTCCAGCACCGATCTCAAGTGCTGTCGATGATCTTCTTCACTTATAGTATAGACAAGTATATCGTCGATGAACACGATTACGAACTTGTCCAGGAAAGAACGACACACCCGATTCATCAAGTCCATGAATACCGCCGGTGCGTTGGTTAGACTGAAGGGCATCACTACAAATTCTTAGTGACCATACCGAGTCTGAAAAGTTGTTTTAGGAACATCAGTCTCATGGACTCGCAGGTGATGGTACCCTGATCTTAGGTCTATTTTGGAAAAGTAGCTGGCTCCTTGAAGTTGATCGAAGAGGTCGTCGATTCGATGAAGAGGGTAACGGTTTTTGACTGTGAGTTTGTTCAGCTCTCGATAATCGGTGCACATCCGAAAGGATCCATCCTTCTTTTTCACGAACAAGATCGGGGCTCCCTAGGGTGAGGAACTCGGTCTGATGAATCCTTTAGTGAGCAGCTCATTGAGCTGACTGGATAACTCCTGCATTTCTGCCGGCGCTAGTCGGTATGGGGATTTAGCTACGGGGGTAGCTCCGGGGACTAAGTCGATGCGAAACTCGACTTGGCGTTTGGGAGGGATTCCCGGGAGATCGCTCTGGGGACTAAGTCGATGCGAAACTCGACTTGGCGTTCGGGAGGGATTCCCGGGAGATCTTCGGGAAAAACATCGGGAAAGTTGCAGACTTCAGGGATGCTCTCGAGGTCTCTAACTTCCTGCTTCTCGTTAATGACGTGGGCTAGGAATGCATACCACTCCTTTCGCAGGAGTTTCTGGGCCTTGATGCACGAAATGATACGAAAGTTTGAACTGATTTTATCGCCGTAAATGACAAGAGTTTCATCAGAGGAAAGATTGAGACGGATAGCTTTTTCGTAACAAAGGATATCAGCACGATTGGGGCTCAACCAATCCATGCCGATGATGACATTAAAGCTTTTTATGGAGACTGGCATAAGGTCGATAGGAAAAGAATGATCGTTCAGGGTAAGGGTACAGCCTACGTATATATCATTAGTGCTCTCTTTCTCACCGTTAGCCATCTCGACGGTAAATGTTTCAGTTAGTGGTTGAGGTTTATGTTTGAGAAGATGTTTGAATGCATGACTAACAAAACTCCTCTCCGCACCAGAATTGAAAAGAATGCATGCATAAGAGTTGTCGAGGAGGAACATACCCGAAACCACTGTGAGATTTGCAACTGTCTCTTCTTGACCCATCGTCAGTACTCTCCCTCTGCCACCTGTTGTTGTTGTCTTGGGGCAGTTTCTATTATAGTGCCCGACTTCTCCACAACCATAAAAGGCTTGACCGACGCCTGCTCCAGATGCCTGATTGGTTGGTTGGGCTGGTATTTTGCAAACTCGAGCTGTGTGCCCCTTTCTACCACTGCTGGTGCATGCCATTTCTCGACATGGGCCGGGATTATGATGATAGTTACACTTGTCGCACTGAGGAAGGGTAGCCGCATATTTACTGGTAGGTGCTTGAGTGGCAGGAGGAGCGGCAGGAGTATTAGCAGCGTAGACTGCCACCGTTTGCTGTTTCTTTGAGGGCTCCTGTGAAGACTGGCCCTTCCGCTGCTTCCAGAACTTTCTTTTCTCACCACTCCCTTTTGCTGGCTCAGGAGCGGCCGTCACATTATCAAGATCAACCCCGTGATCTATGAGAGTTTGCGCCAGGCACTTAGCGCTGTCAAAGGTGTTTGGACTAGCAGCC
Organism: Lactuca virosa; assembly: GCF_052849685.1. Lineage (NCBI taxonomy): Eukaryota > Viridiplantae > Streptophyta > Magnoliopsida > Asterales > Asteraceae > Lactuca > Lactuca virosa. The sequence continues at coordinate 162,074,437 of NC_136432.1, read as the reverse complement.
AAGACATTTCCTTTGGTGGGTTGTGTCATTCCCCATATGTATCTCTCAATCTTTTTGCTTTCCGGGGTGACCATTCTCGGACAAAGAAGTGCTAGGTCTTCAAACCTGGAAGTGTAGGCAGCAATGTCAGATTCCTTCATCCTTAGGTTCCAGAGTTCATGTTCTAGTTTCTGCATCTCGCCCCGTGGGCAGTACTCAGCTAGCATGAGTTCCTTTAAACTTTTCCAACCCATAGCATTTGCCACTAGCAGGGTTAGGGATTTGACCCGACCATTCCACCAGGTCAGTGCCCTGTTGGCGAATGTGCAAGCGGCGAATTTTACTTTGTTGGCTTCAGAACAGGAACAAATTTAGAAAATGGACTCGATTTTCTCGAACCATTGAGTCAGGGCAATAACACCTCCTTTGCAGTCGAAAGATGTGGGTTTTGCGTTCATGAAATCCTTATAAGAGCACTCCTTCTGGTGCCCCTGACCACCTTCCTGATTTTGGGGATGAGTACCACTTCCTTGCCCACCAGATCTGCCAGAATAAATTTGTGACATTGCGGCAGCCACAACAGCAGTAACAGCTGCCCGGAACATAGCGGGATCAAACTGAGGGGGCGGTGGTGGTGGTGGAGTGTCGTCGTTTCTTCTGATAGGTCTTTTTCGGGGAGACATATTGTTCTAGAAACAATCAGGAAGAAGAGGATGGTAAGTCCTCAAGATATATGAAACAAAATATATATCGTCCTGATAATAAAGTGTTCTACCAAGAGATAAGCAAAGAAAGGTTACTAATGCAACTAAGTTATCGCTAAGAAACGAATAGGTAGCAACACTAGGAACGAATTTATACAATGTATTCGGCTCTGGCTAAATTACTCCTATAGTATTTTAAGTTGCATGTTTTGTTCTTTTGATACCTTGTTGAATGGATACTGGGTAAGTTTTAGGCCTGTTGCAACACCAAAGTCACTCGCAAGCACATGTTGGGCATGTCTCGAATGAATATAGTTGATCAGGCTATATTGACCCTAGACATGATTACATAACTGCCCAGGTTTAACCGCAGTGTCCAACATCCAAAATACTTTTGTTTTGTTCTACTCATGATATTGTTTTTGGTATGTAGGTATACTTGTATACTTTTTGTAAAAATACTTATATTTTTAAAAGTATACTTTTAGTTCAGAGCACTTCAGCCCCTTAGTGTTTATAGTTGTATACCATGTAAGGTTCGGTATACTTAGTTCACTATAAACAATAGCTCTGATACCAATCTGTCACACCCCGAAACCGATGGCGGAAATGTTCCGGGGCGGAGGACGTCATGCGTAGTATCACAACAGTTGTATCATAGTAAGCGAAGTAAACACAACCATTACATTATAATAAGAATATTTACATTGTTTGAAAGCATGGTTTATACATAACAGTATATAACAAAAGTAAAAGACGTGACTCCAAAATGCTCCGTCGTCTCCAAAAGTTGGCAATAGTACCTGTCTATTGTTGCCCTGAGAATACAAACAGTTTTAAAATATCAGCATAAAGCTGGTAAGTTCATATGCGTTTAGTTCTGGTGGGAGAAATGTTTCTTTGATCCTTTGAAAAGTGTTTCCCAAGAAAATCCTGTATTTTCTTATAAAATATGTTTGATTATCCCTTCGTTATTCGTTTAACAGCCTGTTTATGTAAGGTTGAGTTATCCCAGGAAAATCCTATATTCTCCTTAAAAGTTGATAGTTGGTTAACTGTTCTGGAATGAGGTGTACAAGTATCTACCATACTTGTATCGTTAGATGTAGTTTCCTTGAAAAACCCTGTTTGCTCTCTGTGAGGTGTATTAGCCTTATTACATAAATAAAACTAATAAATAGGTAGTGAACAAGATCCTAAGGGTATTATCAATACCCTCTAGTAATCAAATCGGTTATTACTTTGAGGTTAGTTCACTTGTTTCGTTATTACCAAAAGTAAATCTCTGTTATCTAGGTTCCGAGTTTTATAACCATACATTAAACTAGATATGGCACGAAACGGGGCCAGTATCCTTTTATGACTTTGTCACCCGTAGACCTGACGGTCCCACTGTAGCTAGCAGTGAGGTGCGGGATAGTCAGTCCCGTATAGATCTATACACAATACTCACACTCTCCCTACAAGAGATTCTGGTTACAAGGGTTAGTCGCACACTCTCGAATCCGGTGGAGTGTTACCAAGGACGTGTCTCCAACTTAAAATAACAAATTTACAAGTAATAAAATAGAAAATCATGTTTATGGTTTGTATGAATCCTTTGTAAAATATCACATTTTATGACAAGATTCACAAGTTTCCTTGCTTTTGTTCTGAAAACTGTTTCTACGAGTGGATTTCTTAATCGTTTGGTAAAACTGTTTTCTGTGTTAAAAGCATACTGAACATGTAAGTATTTTATACGAAATAAGATACTTTGAGTACAAGTTTCCTTGTACTTTTGCTTGTATTCTCCGCCTGAAAACATGAAAAACTCGAAAAAGGTGTAGGGGTATGAACTCACCGTTTGACGTATGATCTGGGTGTATGATCGGTTACGAATGCTGAGTGTCAACCGATGTTTCGTACGCAAGTGGATCCTATTAACATGTGATAACACATATGTGTGTTAGAATAAGGGTGTTTCATGACTAAACATGACGGCAAACCACCCTAAAGACTTGGAAATGCTTGTCGGGACCCTATATGATCAAACAAGGGAGGTATACGGCCCAAAGAGTGTGTGTGCGGCCAGGGTGTGCGGTCAGCATGTGTGAGCGGTCGTACATGGGAGTGTGCGTCCGTACAGAGTGTGTGTGCGGCCGTACACAGGGGTGTGCGGCCGTACACTCTTCATTCATGCTCAAAATGTCGATTTTCGGGTGTTTCAAGGCCAAACTCTCACCTTGGAGAGTCTTTAAGGTGTATGGCCACCTTATGAAGGTGTGCGGTCGTACACCTTCAGGTGATGAAGAACACGAAGAACATGATGAGTTTTAAGCTTAGATCAAGGTGTCTTACCACTATAACAAGCTGAATGATGGAGTAATTCACGTTCTTGAGGCCTTTAGAGTGTTCTTGGATGAAGTTTTTAGAGAGAAAAAGTAGAGAGAGAAAGTAGAGTGCAGCCAAATGAAAGGAATGAATGAAGAGGGTCACCTTATATATATAAGGGTGAGTGTGCGGCTGGAGGGTTGGTGTGCGGCCGCACACCCAGGTGTACGGTCGTACACTCCTCCCGAGAGGGTGTATGGCCCGGTTTTGTCTCTATATGACTTGTTGACTCATTTCTAATCTCATTCCCGGCTGTACTCAAGCTTAGAACACTTAAACTAACTCTTAAACAGTGTTAAAAGGTAACGGAAATCAAGTTCAATGTTGATAAAGTTGACCAAGCGTACAGAATAAAAGTTTCGGGTTGTCACAGTCTCACATGGTTGCCTCATGGTCACCAATTTTGACAAGAATAAGATGCTTATATAGTTTGTCACAATTAGGATTACACCATGTAAACCCTAATTGTCATGGCCTTTCATTTCCATGATCCATGGGTACAAAAACACCATGGAGCATCCTATGGGTTTTAGCCCAACTTGATAGTCCATGGAGCATTAGCCCACTATATAAGTATGGATGATTTACACAATCAACCCATATATTTAAGTAGTCTCCTTTTGATCACTTACTTAATTCCAAATTAATTCATGATCAATACCAATTAAATAATCTTATTAATATATTATAACTTATAATATATTACCAAACCTTAAGTGTTATTTCTCTCATTTTAGTCTATCCAAATGCATGATGCCATGCAATTCAAATGGACCATGCCGGGTCGGGTCAAGTACATACGAAATATAGTTATGGACTTAGACACTAATCCAACAGTCTCCCACTTGGATAAGTCTAAAACTATTATTGAGTATGACTTCAAGAACCGACTGACAATCGTAGCTCTCGAAGCCGCTGTCGAACTTTGACGTTGTAACTGAACTCTGATCTCGTCAATGACTTGTCCATTAGATAAGGGATCATATATCCCTCCATTCTAGATATCATATGGACTGAGACATGGATTATAAATCATTCTCTCTGTCCATTTGTTGTTTCCCGATTTCCGATTTATGACGACTGACTAATTGAACAAATCAAATCAGTCCAGGCCCGACCGAGTACTTACATTTGTCATCACTAAATCATCGAGGGGCCCATAGATATCGCTTTTATCCCGAAGGTAAAAGGAATGGATAAACTTCGACTTATATGGCTTGTTCTACTACTTGTTGAATATACACAAAGGCACATTTTATAACATCGAGTTACCAATGCTTTTCGCGCAATGAATGTATAACCAACTCATAGTAACAACTCATATCTCTAGGTTTGAAGAATATAAGATATTATCGTCTCATGATCACTCGTGATAAAATCCATGAAGTGATTCAAATGAGCGTGGGTTGAATCCAATACTCATAACTTATGAGCACTCATGAGTGTTGTAGCACCTCTTTGCTATGTCCAACATCTTAGACATCTACAAGCCAACTCATGACAGTCTTGATTCATATCTACTTCCAACATATGACCGACTGTGGATGGTTTGAATAACTTAGTCATTCGGGAAGAATGACCTAGTTTATTCTGGAAGTCAAAACATGCAAAATGAAACACAAGAATAATTGAATCTAGTATGGTATCAAAACCTATGAATATAAATAGAACACTTTTTATTTATCACCATACTGATTACTCATTATTCATTGTTTCGGTTTTTTATCAACTTTATACTTGAATTAAAAACACTAGTTGTCCCATGCTCCAAGCATGTACACTATGTTCTTCTAAACAATAGTTTTGCCATACACCAAGTATGCACTCTATGTTTGTCTATGATCTTTACTTTGTGAACTAGATCGATTTGAACATAATTTCAATGATTCTCTTTTTCACACTCCCAAATCCTTATCGAAAATGTAAGAATTCCAAATTCCTATCATTTACCGAAATCTGTTTGATTTTAAATTTATATGCATTGATCCTCTTGCAATGATTATGCACAAAGTCACAAAGACTTGTCAACAGACATTACAGAGTATTCCAATGGAGATCAACTCCATGGAAACATCCTTCTTGCATTTAGTTTTTCTAATCTTACACAGATTGAATAACTTCAAACTATGAAACATTTCCATATTCCCATTTTGACTGTCACTTCTGAACAAGAGTTGCCTCCTTTTAGAGTATGTTAATATGGTCCTTCCAAAATTTAACACTATACTTCCAACTGTCCCTGAGCAACCAATCTTTGTTAAACCTTAGATTGTTCTCGACAATTGCTTAATAATTTTAGTCATATCCAATTCTAGGTTTTTCCCCCTTAATACCCAGAGCATTTGGAAAATTTAGAAAGGATGAATATTATAACACATGCAATCGATCCTATATCCAAAGCATATGGGACACGATTCATGATGATTCATGATGTCTCACATAAAGACATGATACTAGACCAGTCTTTTTGCTATAATATTTCTATGTCTATTTGTCAAGTTCTCAGAATTCAGATTATGAAAAGGGATGCCGTAATCATAATCGAATTTTAGAACGCAAATAATGGACCCATATATAGAATTTCCTTATGTTGAGCCATTCCAACACAAAATCCATATATATATCCTTGACTAAAGATGATTAAAACCTCAATCTAAGCTTTTAGAATTGAAATGAAGTACAATTTCCTCTCCCTTAATTATAGCAAAAGAACTTTTTCAACCCCATCAACTTCATGAATTGAAACTTTTGTTTTCTATAATTAACATTGTTAACTTGCAATACTTATCATAATTATCATGCTCCCACTAACATGAAAATTATTAGCATAATACTTATGCTACCACTAGCTTTGACATGTACTCAGAAATCAGCTGGACTTCTAGAAATCAATATTTTATTGACTTTCTTACCAAAGTTCTGATTTCTGATACAAGATTGCTTTGATAAGATTTATCAAAATCGTACACCTTATCTTAGATAGCTCACAGGTGTGTCTAAACAATTTTAGAACTGTGAAAAGGGATGCCGTAATCATAGTCTCGATTGTTTAGACTTTTGCCATTTCTCATAAGTCCATATTAGTGTGCTGGTTAACCACGCATGCTCCACTAACGACTTTGAGATTGCAAAGATCACAATTGCTATCTTACTTAAAAACTACTTGGTGGAAGTGTTTCCTCACCATCATTTTCATGAATCAGAGAGAAACCTTAGGACCCTTAGATTTTATGGTGTATGTGTTCTTATCCACGTGAATTTGTCAAAACCATAATCACAAGACTAGGTTAGTGACAAATCCAAACTCATATGGATTGAACTTATGCAATCTTAACTTCTCGCCACCTGGCAGTACATGGCCTGCCATTACTTCCAAGTAGTTATGCAAACAATTGAGAACATGTATAACTCAAATGTATAGCCAACTTTACTGGAATAGGCACAGAAATGTCAACACAATAGGTTATAAGCCTCTAGTCGGGTGCTAGTGATGAACTACATGTCTTTATTCTTGATTAGTTCTTGAAACTATTTCAGGATCTTTTTGACTCCCACTGTCTTCTTGACATATAAGACTTTCTTGTCAAATATTCAAGAGATAGTGCGGATTCTAATCAAGACAAACACTTCACAGAATTGGCCTTAGTTGGTCTTTGTTTTATCCAAAACATCACAACTTACCAATTTCAAATGTACAAGAGTAGGACACTTCTACTCTTACATTTGAAAAGTGTTTTAAACCTTTCTTTAAGATATGTCACTCAATTTACAGTCTTGGAGTATGACTCTAAGACTTGTTTTGGAACGAAGTATGACTCATCTTCTTGATTTAACCATTTCAGCAATTCTTGATTCCCCTTCTTGGCCATAGGAATGCACTAAGATTTCCTTAGAGGACTAATTGTGATATGATTTCTAAATCATTAAGATGATCACAAAACCCGATACTAAAGTACTCTCCTATCTTTTCAAATTTGAGAAACTTTTATCTTTCTGCCTAATTTGATTCTTCTCATTCGTTCTGCCATACATCGAAACTTTTTGAATGCTACAGAATTATACTTAAACTTGTAAGTATAACCATATTTACTAAACTTTAGTAAATAATGACGAATAGTCTTATCGATCTTTTGTGGTGGACTTGATCAGTACACCAGAATGTGTACTCGATCCCTTAGTCCTTCACTTGTCTCATATATACATGTGTACAAGGAATTAAGCTTGATTTTCCAAAGATGAAAATTCTCATTCATCGTACTATACAACTTGCACGATTTCCAAGTTTCTATCCAACTGAAACCTTGGGTGATGAGAATCATTCCTTGTTTGGTAAAATAGACATTACCACAAATGAAAGAAACAAATCCATTTTCCATTATTTCTATCAATGGAATCATATAAGCAACAATTTTTACACAAATGCCATTGTAAGGATACTTAGAATAAATAAAATAAAAAAATTTCCTTTAAATTTAAAACTTTGCGGAAAAACTTATCCTTACAGTGCAAAAGCATATGAAAAACTTGTTGTTATCTATTCCTAAGCAATATATCATAACTCCTAAGCAACAGCTCAAAATTCTTATCACTGAACCATGCGATCGAGATCCATCTGATGAGTTTTTGAGCATTCTAACACTTCCTAAGTGTACATGCAACCCTAATAACCTTGAATCTATGTTTTCTCTATATACATGCAAATTTCTTTTCAAGGATATTTCCTAACTAGCATGGCATGGGGATTACATAGAACATAAAACTAGTAGAAATACATACCTTGTTGTTGCTTGGATTCCTTCAAGACTTTGTGAGCCTAGCACCCCAAATGTTGTGCCTCAAATGCTTTACACAACACCACAAGACTTGGAATAACTTGAGAGAACACTTCTAGCACTCAAAATCGGTTATGCCCTCTCTAGTAACACTAAGTCACGATTTTGCTAGCCATAGGGTTCCTTTTATAGTGTTGTCACAATTAGGGTTTACACATGAATGCCCTTAATTGTCATGACTCTTGATTTCTCATGACCCATGGGTTTGTAACTCCCATGGACTATCCATGGAGCTCCATATGGTTATAACCAAAACCATAAACCATGGATCATTAATCCACCATAAAAGAATTGATGATTGTCATAATCAACCCTATATATTTAATTAGTCTCACTTTGATCACCAAATTAATACTAGATTAATACTTGATCAATACTAATTAAATAATACTATTATTAATATATTAGAACTTATAATATATTAATAATCATAAGTGCCTTATTCTCTTATTTAGTCTATCCAAGTATTGCAATGCCATGCAACCCAAATGGACCATGCCGGGTCGGGTCAAGTACATACCAAATAAAGTTATGGACTTAGACACTATATCCAACAGTCTCCCACTTGGATAAGTCTAATAACTATATTTGCAAATATGACTTCAGAATCCGACTAGCAATCGTAGCTCTTTCAAAGTCTCTCGGAACTAAGATGATGATGATACGCCATTTAAGATAAGTGATCATACAATCCTCTGTTCTCATGATATCAGCCGGACAAACACATGGAACATGGTCTTACTTATTGTCCAGCATTTGTTTCTCGATCTCTAATTTGTTTCGACATAGAACTAAATTGAACACATCAATTAGGTTCTGACCGGGCCCGGTACATAAGTCAAAACCAAATCATCGAGGGGCCCAGATATCGCTTCTATTTCTAGAAGGAACAGATAAACTTCGACTGATATGCTTGTACTAACTACTTGTTGAATTATTCACAAAGGCACGTTTTATAACATCGAGTTACCAATGCGTTTTCGTACAATCAATGAATAACCAACTCATAGTCAACAACTCATATCTCTAGGTTTGAAGATTTATATGATATTACCGTCTCACGATCACTCGAGATAAATTCCATGAAGTGATGCAAGTGAGCGTGGGTTGAATCCAATACTCAGTCCTTATGAGTACTCATGAATGTTGTAGCAACCATTGCATTGTCTAAAGCACTTTAGACAAATCATACAAGCCAAATTCATGACAGTCTTGATTCATATCTACTTCCAACATATGACTGACTGTGGATGGTTTGAATAATATGATATATACCATAACATAATTATTCTGGAAGTCAAAACATGCAAAGTGAAACATAAGAATAATACTAATCTTATATGGCCCCAACACTTTGAGTGTAAATAAAACACCTTTTATTTAAGCACCATATTGATTACTCATTATTTATGTTTCGATTAATCAACTTTATGCTTGAATTAAAACATTAGTTGTCCCATGCTCCAAGCATGTACACTATGTTTTTCCAAACAACAATTATGCCATACTCCAAGTATGCATACTATGTTTACATATGGTCCTCTCTTTGTGAAATAGATCAATTGACAATATTCCAATGATGCTAATTTCACAATTCCAATCCTCGTTGTAAATGAAAGAATACCAAACTCTTGCCATCTACTGTAATCTGTTAGATTCTAAACTTATATGCAATGATCCCCTTGTAATGACTATGCACAGAAGTCACAAAGACTTGGCAACATAAATTACAAAGTATTCCAATGGAAAACAATTCCATGGAAATGAAGTCTCAAATTCAAAGTACATTCCTTTGAACATCCTTCTTAGCATTAAGTTCTTTAATCTTACACAGATTCAAAGAATAACTTCCACCTATGGAGACAATTCCATATTACCATTTTGACCATCACTTCTGAACAAGAGTTGCCTCTTTTCAAAATATGTCAATATGGTCCTTACTCTATACTTCTAATTGTCCATGAGCAACCAATCTTTGGTAAACCTCAGATTGTCCTCGACAACTTTGCTTAATCATTTTAGTCATTTCCAGTTCTATTCCTTTTTCCATCTTAATGCCGTAGGCATTTGGAAAATTTAGAATGGATGAATATTATAGCACATGTAATCAAACCTATACCCAAAGCATATGGGACATGATTTATGCTATAAATTTTTTTATTTGCCATGTTTTCATAATTCGAACTATGAAGAGGGATGCCGTAATCATAATCGAATTTTGAGAACGTAACATATATAGAATTTCCTTATGTTAAACCATTCCAACATAACATTCATATATATTCTTGACTAAAGTAGATTAAATTCTCAATCTAAGCTTGTAGAATTGGAGTGAAGTATAAAATCCTCTCTCTTAATTATAGCAAAACAACTTTTTCAAGGCGAATTGAAACTTTTGTTTTCTATAATTAACATTGCTAACCTGTAATATTTAACATAATCGTCATGCTCCCACTAGCATAATGATTACCAGCATAACACTTTATGCTCCCACTAGCTTTGACATGTACTCAGAAATCTACTGGACTTCTAGAAATCAATACTTTATTGACTCTCTTACCAAAGTTCATATTTCTGATACTAGATTGCTTTGATAAGACTTTATCAAAAACATACACCTTTCCTTAGATAGCTCACATGTTTGTCTAGACCTTTTGCAATTCTCACTAGTTAGTGTGCCGGTTAACCACACACGCTCCACTAACTATATGAGAATGCAAATATCACAACCGCTATCTACTTAAAATCTTCTTAGTGGAAGCGTTTCCTCACCATCATTTTCATGAATCGAAGAGAAACCTTATGACACTTAGATTTTATGGTGTATGTGTTCCTATCCATGTGAATTTGTCATAACCATAATCACAGGACTAGGTTAGTGACACTTCCAAATTCATAGGGACTTAACTTGTGCAATCTTAATTTCTTGCCACCTGGTAGCACAATGCCCACCATTGCTTCCGGGTTGTTATGCAAACAATTGAGAACTCGTAGAACTCACAAGCATAATCAACTTTCAACTGGAACAGACACAGAAACAAGAATATGTCAACACGATAGGTTACAAACCTCAAGTCGTGGGCTAGTGATTAACAAAACTCTTGATTTAGTTCTTGAAACTATTTTAGAATCATTTAGACTCCCACTATCCTCTTGACATATAAGACTTCTCTTTGTCAAGAACCATTCCTTGACAAAACAAATATTCAAGATCTAGTGCGGATTCTTATCAAGTTAAACACTTCTCACTATTGGTCTTAGCTGGTCTTTGTTTTATCCAAAACATCACAACTTACCAATCTCAAATGTACAAGAATAGGAAACATCTTACTCTACATTTGACAAGTGTTATGAACTTTCTAAAGACTATGTCACTCAAGTTACAATCTTGGAGTATAACTCTAGGATTTGTTTTTGGCACGAAGTATGAATTATCTTTTGATTTAACCATTTCAACAATTCACGATTCCTCTCCTCAGGCAACAAACACACTAAGGTGTCCTTAGAGGATCAATTGTGATATGGTTCCATAATCACTAAGATAATCATAAAACAAAATACACAAGTACTCTCCCATCTCTTCAGATTGGAGAAAATTTTATCTTTCTGCCTTATTTGATTCTTCTTATTCATTCTGCCATACATTGAAACTTTTCCAATGTTTCAGAATTACACTTAAACTCGTAAGCATAACCATATTTACTAAACTTTAGTAAATCATAACGAATAATCTTATCTATCTTTGTGGTGGACCTGACCAGCACACAACCAAGTGTACCCAATCTTTTAGTCCTTCACTTGACTCACATGTACATGTGAACAAGGAATTAGTCTTAATTTCCCAAAGACGAAAACTTCTCATTCATCATACAATACAAGTTGCATGATTCCAAGTTTCTATCTAACTGAAACTTGGGCGATGAGAATCTTTCCTTATTTGGTAAATTATGATACTACCACAAATGAAAGAATCAAATCTATTTTCAAATATTGCCATTAATCGAAACATATAATCAACAATTTTTCACAAATGCCATTGTAAGGATACTTAAAATAAATAAAATCAAAACTTTTCTTTATTTTAAAACTTTGCGGAAAACTTATCCTTACAACCCATATGAAAACCTTGTTGTTATCTATTCCTAAGCAATATGTCTCAACTCTTAAGTAATAGCTCAAAATTCTGATCACCGAACCATGCGATCAAAATCCCTCTTCGCGATCAGAATCAGCATATACTTCCTTTAAGTTTCTTCACTTTTCTTTGATTCTTAAAACATCAACATGTGACCCAGTCACATCATGCAATAAGAATCTCAGAATAGAAACTTAATAGAGTTAGACAATGGACTTTACCTGAAGTAGAGTCAAACATTTGACTTTACTATCCTTATGGACTTTTAGGTAAATTTGGCAGCTTCGCAACCAATGCCCTTCCTTTGGCAACAGAAACATATGGACTCTTTGGAAACGGTACACGGGACTATCACAGACTTAGCCTTTCTCTTTACCATTTGGTCAACCGAGTTGACTATGGCCAATCCCTTTCAATTGGGAAGAGAAAGTTTTTCTGGACTTCCAATGTTACCATTGTCAATGTCCATGGAAGTTTGGGAAGTTGATCTTCCAATCAAATTTTGCTTTACCAATGCTCCAAATCATTGCTGATTCAGCATCATCAAGCAAATAGGTAAGATCATTAAGGGTCATGTCGTGATCTGTTATCAGGGAGTGACCAAGTCAACAACCAGCTACCTTGAGACTTCGACACCCTACTCTCCCGGCTTGTCAATATGTGACTTAATCTCCAAGACCTAAGCACATATAGACTTTGTTTGCCAATAGGGATTGAGTGACTTAGAACTTATCATGTCTTGAAACTTGTGGGATAAGGAGATTTATTGGAGGAGGTGGAGGAAGTGAAGTATGATTTCCAGTCCCACTAATGCACAACAAAGGGATTGATCTTTCACCTTGGTTGCCATTTGGGATATCATCTTCATTAGGAAGCTTGTTCCTAAAGATTTGGGAAGACCATAGCTGTCTAAACTAGACATCTATAATGGGAGAAATTCAAGTTAGTTGATTTAAAGTCCTTAATATAACACCCAATATGAAATAGTAAGGCTAGGACCCAACAACCTATTTATAACTGGAAGAGGGATGCCGTAATCCAAATTATAAAATAGTTGAAGGTAGGTAAATGACGATTTACCAATTTCCACCATAAAAACGAAATATAATTAAGTTTTTAATTGGATTTGAAACTCCTAGATCTTTTGAGATACATTGAACTTTCAATGGCATGTTTGAATCTCGATTGTGCCCTCTCAAGTTTGTGACTGGGATGCCGAGGATCACAAACAAGGTGTGAATAACCATACAAATTGACTTGGTACCCTCAACAATATTAGCTAATCGATGTGCCGGTTAACCACACATGCTCCACCGATCTATAATAAAGTCAAGTTACCCTTTGCCACTCTTACTAGTCCATGTTAGTGTGCCGGTTAACCACACACGCTCCACTAACGACTTGGTAAGGTACAAAGTGTAATTTTATGGGCTAGCACGAATTTCACATTTTCCTAAAGTAACTAAGATTGGGAATTTATAATGTATAGTTACTTTATAATTCATTATACTTTTAACGAGTATTTAAAGTCGTATCCTACCCGTTCGGCTAACGACCCTCCACCGATCAAGGAAGCGGTGGGTGAGAGTGGACACCCATTAAGTCACCATTTTATAGGCAACAACCTTATACCCCCCTTATAGACCGACTTCGTGAATGAGGCCTACTAACGGTAAGAATGACATATTCTTATACATATCTATATAATTAAAATTATAATAATAGTATAAGGGTGTATTTTAAACATTTAAAATACTTGGTGGTTTAAACTATACTTAATTTAATTAAACTTAAACCATGTCTTTATGGAATTATTAACTCTTTTAATTAAACACTTTAATTAATTTAATGAAGTCCATAAAGCTTGAATTTTACCTTTAAAAAATTCTAAGAGTTCAATTTGGAATTAAAGTGTAAGGCTTTTCAAATTCCAAAACTTGAGGGCAAGAATTGAAACTATTCCAAGTCTCTTCAATTTATAACTTATGAGTTTTAATGGTTCATAAAATGAAAACTCTTCATTTTATGAAACCTCTTTAGTTCTTTAATCATAATTAAAAGAAGTGACTTTTGGTTATCCATAACTTAAGGACAAGTTATGGACACCATCATTAGCATTAAGATCATGAATTAAACAAGCATGTAAGTTACACAAAATTCCTATGATCTTCTAAAAACTCATAAGAACAAATATTCATATCAAACAATTTCAAGAAAATCATATAAACATATACAATACTTGAAAATTGATAAAAGTCATGTAAAATGGGTTAACATAATCATTATCATTTTGAAAAACAGATTTTACAAGTCCAAAACAGATTGGGATAATGATCTTAATCCATTTCCAGCAATAAAACTCGAAAAAACTGCCCAGCACGCTCGTACTCGCCGAGTGCATTATTCTACTCGTCGAGTATGATGAATTTTTTCATGGACTCGGCGAGTCCTCCCCATGGACTCGGCGAGTCCAGTCGTCAGAGTGCAGAATTTTCGATTTTTAAGCAGTTTTGCATCAAGTATACAGAAAACAATCCTAGGCTCTGATACCACTGATGAGTTTTTGAGCATTCTAACACTTCCTAAGTGTACATGCAACCCTAATAACCTTGAATCTATGTTTTCTCTATATACATGCAAATTTCTTTTCAAGGATATTTCCTAACTAGCATGGCATGGGGATTACATAGAACATAAAACAAGTAGAAATACATACCTTGTTGTTGCTTGGATTCCTTCAAGACTTTGTGAGCCTAGCACCCCAAATGTTGTGCCTCAAATGCTTTACACAACACCACAAGACTTGGAATAACTTGAGAGAACACTTCTAGCACTCAAAATCGGTTATGCCCTCTCTAGTAACACTAAGTCACGATTTTGCTAGCCATAGGGTTCCTTTTATAGTGTTGTCACAATTAGGGTTTACACATGAATGCCCTTAATTGTCATGACTCTTGATTTCTCATGACCCATGGGTTTGTAACTCCCATGGACTATCCATGGAGCTCCATATGGTTATAACCAAAACCATAAACCATGGATCATTAATCCACCATAAAAGAATTGATGATTGTCATAATCAACCCTATATATTTAATTAGTCTCACTTTGATCACCAAATTAAAACTAGATTAATACTTGATCAATACTAATTAAATAATACTATTATTAATATATTAGAACTTATAATATATTAATAATCATAAGTGCCTTATTCTCTTATTTAGTCTATCCAAGTATTGCAATGCCATGCAACCCAAATGGACCATGCCGGGTCGGGTCAAGTACATACCAAATAAAGTTATGGACTTAGACACTATATCCAACACCATCTTCGCGATCAGAATCAGCATATACTTCCTTTAAGTTTCTTCACTTTTATTTGACTCTTAATACATCAACATGTGACCCAGTCACATCATGTAATAAGAATCTCAGAATAGAAACTTAACAGAGTTAGATAGTGGACTTTACCTGAAGTTGAGTCAAACTTCTTGACTTGATCAACCTTATGATCTTTCAGGTAAATAGGCAGCTTCACAATCAATGCCCCTTTCCTATGGCAATAGAAACATATGGACTCTTTGATAATGATACATGGGACTATCTCAGACTTAGCCTTTTCTTTACCATTTGGTCAACCGAGTTGACTATGGCCGATCCCTTTCCATTGGGAAGAGAAAGTTTTTACTGGGTATCCAATGTTACCATTGTCAATGTCCATTGAAGGTTTGGGAAGTTGATCTACTAATCAAATTTTCTCTATCAGTGCCCCAAGTCATTGCTGATACAGTAGCACAAAGCAAATAGATAAGATCATTAAGGGTCATGTCATAGTCTGTTTCATAGTAGACCCAAAGGAACTAACTATGTGACTTAGAAAGTGATTGAACATCTGACTTTCTTAAGACTTTGACATCCAACTCTCCCGGCTTGTCAATATGTGACTTCATCCCCAAGATGCGATCACACATAGACCTTGCTTGCCGATAGGGCTTGAGTGACCTTGAACTTGTGGGTTAGGGAGAATAACTGGAGGAGCCGTAGGAAGTAAAGTTCCAAGAGATTTGGGAAGATCATAGATGTCTGAGCTAGACATCTTTTGGGAGATATTCAAGATAGTTGATTTAAAGTCCTTAATATAACACCCAATATGAAATATTAAGGCTAGGACCCAACACAATATTTTATAACCTGGAAGAGGGATGTCGTAATCCAAGCTATAAAATATTTGAAGGTAGACGAATGACGATTCACCAATTTCCACCATGAAAGACGAAATAATTTATTAGGTTTTAACTGGATTTGAAACTCCTAGATCTTTTGAGATTCATTGAACTTTTCAATGGCATGTTTCAATCTCGAGTGTGACCTTCATGTTTAGTGACTGGGATGCCGAGGATCACAAAACAAGGTGTGAAGTAACCGTGTAAAGTACTTGGTACTGTTAAATGTTTATCACCCAACCGATGTGCCGGTTAACCATACATGCTCCACCGGCCTATGATAAACTTTAAGAAACCCTTTGCCTACCTTGTTAAATCAAGCTAGTGTGTCGGTTAACCACACGCGCTCTACTAACCGACTTAAGCAAAGTGCAAAGTGTAATTTCATGGGTTAGCACCTTATTCACATTTTCCTAAGTAACTAAGATTGGGTATTAAAAAGAGTTTAGTTACTTAGTATTTATCATTAATACTTTTAATGAAGGGAGAATTATAGTCCTTGTCCTACCCGTTCGACTAACGACTGTCACACCCCAAAACCGGAACGACGGAAATGTTCAGGGGCGGAGGATGTCATGCATAGTATCATAACAATGCATAATAGTAAACAAGCAACAACATCCATTGCATTAATAGAATAATTTTAATACAAGCGTGTTCTGTATAGTTCATAAGACACCAAAAATATGAATCAAAATAAGAGATGAGTCTTGAATGTGCTCCATCTTCTCAAAATCTTCGTCGGTACCTGTCTACTGATGACCTGAGAATACAAGTTATTTTGAAAGAGTTTATCAGCATTAAAGATGGTGAGTTCATAAGTATTTAGTGTCATTGTGTGTATGAAAATGCTTGTAAGTTTGAAGAAAATGGGTGTAGGTTCTCAATGTAAATGTTTGTAGTGAGTAATAGTATCTCCTAGAAAATCCTATATTTTCTACAAAAAGTGGCCTTCCACCAAGGCACCAATGTTCTGTATGTTTGTACCTCGTAAAAGTGTGTATTTTCCCAAGTATGTCTATCATTAACGTAATATAGTTTAAACATTTATGAATATGTGAGAAGATCACAAGGTAAATGTAATAGGGAAAATAATGTTTTTACCTCAGCAGTAACACTGCTGGCTATAAAGTAATAAAATATAGACTCTAGGTAGTATTAAATGTACAATACACCTCGGGGAGTCTTTTTTTGCCTTTAAGCCCTAGTCGGTTAATTAAAGATTTGAATTGAACTCGTATGTAACCATGCTGATAGACGAATGAATAAATGATGACCCTCTGGTGTCATATGTAGTGAGGTGACATTTTGTCACCCCTTGGCCTTATCGGCTGGGACTGTAGCTAGCAGTCGGGGTGTGGGAGTGTCTGTCCTGTATAGATCTATACACACAATGCCCGCTCTCCCTCCAGGAGACTCTGGTTACAAGGATGATACGACACGGTCTTGTTGTATCCGAAATAGTACGCCACATTCTAGTTATCGTATTCGTATGTTTGTGTAGTATATCATAGTGTAGTAATGTTCTCTCTGTACTACTGTATAGTATGCTCTCTTATATAGTGTATAGTATGTTCTCTTGTATAGTAACTAGTGTGTATTGTATTTCGTTATAGTATGTTTGTGATGACTTGTAATCGTACTGACTCTTGTATGCTTCGTTGTACTAGTAATAGTGAGTAGTAATCTCTTAAACTATACCTATTATAGTTTACTAGTAATGTTGTTTGTATGCCTTTGCTACCCAAAGGTGTTGAACTGAAATAAATGACTTTATATCTGAACACATATACATGATATATAACTAAGGTTTCAACGACATTCGGACAAATAACAGGATACTCTAAGTCCACAACCAAACAAGGAACATGAAATAAAGTGAGCTATCAGTCCTAAGCCCTTCAAATCTTACTTATATAAATATATATGTTATAGACATGAGTTTGACAATAATATAAGTTAAAAGAGTTTTATAAAGGATTTAGCATATAAAAGAGTTTAAAATGTTTTGAAGTGTTTGAAATCTATAAGTTTGATAACAATTTGAAAGTAATAGAAAATCTTTCTGTTTGTTCTAGTTATTAATCACATGTGATTAATATAATAACTAGAATGTTTCAACTTGTATTCCCCCCCCCCCCCCCCCCCCGATAAAAGCATTTAAAATCATTTCAAAGGTTGATTAAGGGGTATGAACTCACCTGTAGTGAGTGGTTTGGATGGAGGTGCCTGATAAGATGCTAAGTGTCAAGTGAGGACTTGAGCACACAGAGATCCTATTTAACATATTATTACACATATATGTATCTAATTAGTGTTTAAACAACTAATTAAGCAAGTAAGGACACCTTAGGACATGGAAAACACTTTGATTCAAGTGCTAGAAGTACAAAGGGTTGCACATAAGGTTTGTAGGGCCTCACATTGGAGTTTACGACCCAAGAGTAAACCCCCATGAGTTTACGGCCGATGGGTTTACGGCCCATGGTGTTTACTGGCCATGGGTTTACGGCCTATGGTGTTTACGGCCGTAAACTCATGGTGTCTTGTCCCATTTTGTGTGTTTTAAGTTCCTATAATCATCTTGGAAGTGTTCTAGGCTTTGTTTCTAGGCTTAGGAGGGTGTTGTGGCAACTTTGCACCACATAAATAGAGTTTACGGCCAAGGGAGATTGCCTTGGCCGTAAACACCCTTCTGGTCACGATTTCTAGATATTTAACAAGTGTTTCAAGTATACAACATGTTAGGGATAGTGTACTTACGTAGTGGAAGCTTGAAAGGGAGGTTAGAGCCCAAAAACACTAGTGTGTGTTCTTGGTGAAATGAAGAACACTTGAAGATCTACCCAAAAGAAGAGATTTCATGGATGAAATCAAGAGTGAATTAAGGAGAAGAGTGTTGGGTTTTGAGCATTCTAACACTTCCTAAGTGTACATGCAACCCTATTAAACCTTGGATCTATGTTTGTCTAAGATACATGCAAAATATTATTTTCCAAGGTTTATAACCTATCTAGCATGGCATGGGGTACTTTTAACCATAAAAGAACTAGATGAATTACATACCTTTTGTTGATTGTTGATTCCTTGGAGTTTGAGAGCCAAGGACCAATAATGTGAATGCCTCAAATGGAAATCACAAATCACCACAAACTTGGAAAAGATGTATGAGAGAGTATACTAACTCTTGATTTTGGCCACCACACTTACACACACATTAGTGTCTTTTTCATGCAACATAAGCTTGTTTATATAGTGTTCATGGTTAGGGTGAAACCCTAATAACCCATGTCTTTTCCTCTTCCAAGGATCCATGGGTAAAAGCTCCATGGATCATCCATGGACTTCCATATAAGCTTAGCCCATTCCCAAATGTGTGTTAGCCCACACCATATAAATATAATAGCCCATGATTTAATTAGTCTTCCTTTTAATCACTAAATTAATTCATAATTAATTCAAGATTAAAACTAATTAAGTAACATGACTTTATATTAATATATTATAACTTATAATATATTAATAAATCGTAAGTATACAACTCTCATAAAATTATCCATAACTAGTTTGGGTGAAGTGCAACCCAAATGGACCATGTTGGGTCGGGGTAAGTATATACCAAATAAGTTATGGACTTAGACATCTTATCCAACAGACTCCCACTTGGATAAGTCTAATAACTGTATTTGCCTATATTACTTCAGGAACCAACCGGCAATCGTAGCTCTCGAAAACTCTTGTGAACTATGAAGCGCCATTTTAGATAAGTGATCATATAATCCTCAGCTCTCATGATATCAGCCGGACAAATACATGGAACAATGTCTTACTTATTGTCTAGCAGTTGTTTCTCGATTTCCGATTTGTTTGACAAAGAACTTAACTGAACACATCAATTTAGTTCTGACCGGGCCCGATACATGGGTCAACACAAAATCATCGAGGGGCCCAGATATCGCTTCTATTTCTAGAAGGAACATACAAACTTCGACTCATATGCTTGTTCTACTACTTATTGAATTGCACACAAAGGCACGTTTTATAACATCAAGTTACCGATGCGTTTACGTGCAATCAATGCACAACCAAATCATAGGTAACAACTCATATCTCCAGGTTTGAAGACTTATATGATATTACCGTCTCACGATCACTCGAGATAAATTCCATGAAGTGATACAAGTGAGCGTGGGTTTATTCCAATACTCATAACTTATGAGTACTCATGAATGTTGTAGCAACCATTGCTATGGCTAAACACCTTTAGTCATCTACAATCCCAATTCATGACAGTCTTGATTCATACCTACTTCCGACATATGACCGACTGTGGAGAGTTTGAATAAATTAATTATTCTGGAAGTCAAAACATGCAAAACTGAAACAATAGTAAATAATTGACAATGATAGCAACACTTTACTCATAAATAAATCACAAATTTTATTCATCATCAAACGTCGATTACATTTTACAAGTTTCAGAAAAGGCTATCTAATCTGTAAAACTAATATCGTCCCTCAGCCCGATGCGCCTCGCATGCTGCAAATGCTTCACCCTCGTCAGTCCCTTCGTAAGGGGATCCGCAGGGTTCTCATCTGACGATACCCTCTTTGCCACGAGGAGTCCCTCTTCTATCATGTGTCTTATGAAGTGATATTTTCTGTCAATGTGTCGGGATCTGCCATGATCTCTTGGTTCCTTGGCTAAGGCAACCGCACTATTGCTGTCACAGAAAATCTCCATAGGCTCCTTAATAGCTGGTACAACTCCAAGGTCTCCGATGAAGTTCCTCAGCCATATCGCCTCCTTTGCCGCTTCACTCGCTGCTATGTACTCTGATTCACAAGTCGAGTCAGCTACAGTCTCATGTTTGGAACTCTTCCAAGTGATTGCCCCTCCATTTAAGGTAAAGACCCAGCCCGACTGAGAGCGGAAGTTATCCCTATCAGTCTGAAAGCTAGCATCACTATACCCTACTACTCTCAAGTCATCACTCCCACCAAGGGTAAGGATCCAATCCTTAGTCCTCCGTATGTACTTGAGAATATTCTTTACCGCAGTCCAATGAGCCTTGCCAGGGTTCCCCTGATATCTGCTGACCATGCTCAAAGCGAAGGCCACATCAGGACGGGTACAAGTCATAGCATACATGATCGAACCAACAACGGAAGCATAAGGTAATCGACTCATCTCAGCTATCTCATCTTCTGTACTCGGGTTCTGAGCCTTGCTCAGTTTGGCATTGCTTTTGATCGGTAATTCTCCTTTCTTGGAATTCTGCATGGTGAACCTTTTCAACACCTTATCCAAGTAGATACTCTGACTAAGTCCAATTAGTCTTTTACTCCTTTCTCTTAATATCCTTATCCCTAGGATATAGGTAGCTTCTCCAAGGTCCTTCATAGCAAAGCACTTCCCAAGCCAGGACTTAACCTCCTGCAAGGTTGGGATGTCATTTCCTATCAGTAGTATGTCATCCACATACAGTACCAAAAAGCTAACTATACTCCCACTAGCTCTGACATACACGCAGGACTCATCTTCACTTCTAGAGAAACCAAACTCTTTGACCTTCTCATCGAAACAAAGATTCCAACTTCGAGATGCTTGTTTCAATCCATAAATGGATTTCTCAAGCTTGCACACTCTATTGGGGTACTCTGCACTGACAAAACCTTCTGGCTGATTCATGTAAACATCCTCAGCCAACTTTCCGTTTAGGAAAGCGGTTTTGACATCCATTTGCCATATTTCATAATCATGGAATGCAGCAATGGCTAGCATAACCCTAATAGACTTAATCTTTGCTACTGGTGAAAAGGTTTCATCATAATCAATACCCTGAGTCTGAGTAAACCCCTTTGCAACCAGTCGAGCCTTATAAGTGTGCACCTTCCCATCCATGTCGGTCTTCTTCTTGAAGATCCATTTGCACCCGACTGTCTTTTGGCCTGGTACATTGTCAACCAAGTTCCAAACTTGATTGTCATACATGGACTGTATCTCGCTGTCCATAGCCTCCTTCCATTTAGCAGACTCTGGGCCTGCCATGGCTTCCTTAACACTGTTAGGTTCATCAAGATTTACCAGTGTACTGTCACTGATAAATGTATCACCTTCCGTAGTAATATGAAATCCATAATAAAACTCAGGTGTGTTCCTAACCCTTGTGGAACGCCTCGGAAGTATAGACTCGTCAGCTGGATCAACAGGAATTTCCTCCTCAAGTTGATTGCTAGTGTCTGACGTTCCTTAACCAATTGAGTCTTGAATTTCTTCAAGGTTAATTTGCCTCCCACTGTCTCCTTGGTTTATAAATTCTCTTTCTCGAAAGACCCCTCTCCTAGCCACAAAGACCACATTCTCACTGGGTCTGTAGAAGAGGTAACCAAAGGATTTTTGTGGGTAGCCGATGAAAATACACCTTTCACTTCGAGGTTCGAGCTTGTCATGAGTTTCGCGCCTCACGAAAGCCTCGCAACCCCAAATCTTGATATGGTCTAGATTGGGAACTTTCCCAGTCCACATTTCATGAGGTGTTTTGGCAACCTTCTTTGTAGGGACTAGATTAAGGATGTGGGCGGCAGTCTCTAAGGCATACCCCCAAAAAGAGATTGGTAGCGAAGCTCGACTCATCATAGAGCGAACCATGTCCAACAAAGTTCGATTGCGCCTCTCAGCTACACCATTCAGCTGTGGTGTCCTGGGAGGTGTCAATTGTGAGACAATCCCACACTCCTTAGGATAGTCGAGGAACTCAGTACTAAGATACTCACCACCTCGACCGGATCGAAGCATCTTAATGTTCCTGCCCAATTGATTTTCTACTTCCTGTTTAAACTCTTTAAACCTTTCAAAAGTTTCTGACTTATGTTTGATTAAGTAGACATAACCATATCTACTAAAATCATCAATAAAAGTCACATAATAGCGATTAGCATCCCTTGTGGCGGTTTTGAATGGTCCACATACATCAGTATGTATAAGGTCTAACAAACCCTCACCCCTTGCACAAGTACCAGTGAAGGGTGATTTTGTCATTTTTCCAAGTAGACAAGACTCACAACTATCATCCGACTTGAGATCGAACGACTCCAAGACTCCATCCTTTTGGAGCTGGCCTATGCGTTTCTTGCTTACATGTCCAAGACGACAATGCCACAAAGATGCTTTATCCAAGCTAGTAGAAGAATCAATACATAATACATTATTTCCTAAATTATCTACAACCGATATAGCTTCATACACACCATCACAAGGTAATGCTTTAAAATAAAGAACATTATTAAAGAAAGCATTAATACTACCAACTTCATTATCAAAAGAAAAGGTAAAACCTTGTTTGTACAAAGCATGAAAGGAAATAATATTCCTTGCCATTTCAGACGAGTACACACATTTATTCAAATCTAACTTTAACCCATTATCTAGCAACAAAGTATAAACTCCTATCTTGGTAACAGGTGCAACCTTCTTGTTCCCCATGATTAAGTTTATCTTTCCGTGCTCCACATCCTCACTTATTCTTAGGCCCTGCAAGTCACAACAGATGTGAATACCACAACCTGTATCAGGAACCCAAGAATTAGAATATGGTGAGTTATTAGACAATATAGTGTAAATACCTGCATGGGATGGTTTCACTTTCCCATCCTTGACATCCTGCAAGTACTTTGGGCAGTTTCGCTTCCAGTGCCCCTTATTTTGACAGTAGAAGCATTCAGCATCCTTGGGGATGGCAGAAGGAGTGATAGAACCACCTTTGGTTCCAGATGAGGAGCCTTCAAGGGACTTTCCCTTGGTACCCTTCGAAGGGTGCTTCCTCTTCTTCCCTTTGCCTTGCCCGATAGCCAAAACAGGGGTAGTAGTAGGAGTAGGAGTAGCAACCGACTTAGTCTTAAGACCACTTTCGGCAGTCTTCAGAAGTCCTTGAAGCTTACTGAGTGTGACTTCCTCCTTGTTCATGTGGTATGTCATACGAAATTGATCATAACACGATGGCAAAGAGTGCAAAATGATATCAATTGCCAACTCCTCAGGGAAGTTCACATTCAGTTTCATTAGACGGTCTACATACCTTTGCATTTTCTGCATGTGGCTCGTGATTGGTTCGCTATCCTTCATACGGGTAGTGATCATGGAGGAGATTATTTCATACCGCTCTTGACGAGCACTCTGATGGTACCTTTCCATCAGATCCTGACGCATCTCAAAAGGGTAATAATCCTCATAGGACTTTTGGAGTTCAGCTGTCATGGTGGCCATCATGATGCATGCCACCTTGGTGGCATCTCTTTCATGTGCCTGATACTCAGCGACCTCCTCAGGAGTAGCAGTGGACTCATCAAGCTCCTTTAGCTCCTTATCGAGGACATATTCCTTGTCCTCGTAACGAGTAACCATCCTGATGTTCCGGATCCAATCCATGAAGTTGGAACCATCAAAGATGACCCTCCCACAAAGGTTCATGAGGGAAAAGGAGCCAGTAGGGTTAGAGCCCGAAGCTTTGTTGTTGGAAGACATCTGAAAAGAAGAAAACAAGTTTAGATTAGATATATCGAATCCTTAATAATACACCCAAATGTAATATTAAGGCTAGGATCCAACACAATATATAATAACTTAGAAGAGGGATGCCGTAATCTAAGCTATAATATATTTGAAGGTAGGTGAATGACGATTCACCAATTTCCACCATGAAAACGAAATGAATTATTAGGTTTAATTGGTTTTTGAAATTCCTAGATTCTTTTGAGATTCATTGAACTTTTCAATGGCATGTTTCAATCTCGATTGTCCCCTTCAAGTTTTGTGACTGGGATGCCGAGGATCACAAAACAAGGTGTGAATAACCATGCAAATTCACTTGGTACCCTTAATATTATCACCTAATCAATGTGCCGGTTAACCACACACGCTCCACCGATCTATGATAAACATTGAGTCACCCTTCGTGATCCTTACTAGTCCAAGTTAGTGTGCCGGTTAACCACACACGCTCCACCAACGACTTGGTAAGGTACAAAGTGTGAATTTCATGGGTTAGCACCATATTCACATTTTCCTAAAGTAACTAAAATTGAGAATTTATAAAAGGTTTAGTTACTTTATAATATTCATCATACTTTTAATGAGAATTATAAGTCCTTGTCCTACCCGTTCGGCTAACGACCCTCCACCAGTCAAGCAAGCGGTGGGTGAGAGTGGACACCCATTAAGTTGCCATTTTATATGCAACAACCTTATACCCACCTTATAGACTGGCTTCGTGAATGAGGCGTACTAGCGGTAAGACGACTTTGATCTTATACATATATATAATAATTAACCATTAATGTTATAAATAGTATAAGGGTTGAATTTTAACTTTTAAAACTCTAAGGGTTTGGAATTAAAGTATATTAAAGTGTGTGTAACTTTACAAATTCCAAAACTTGAGGACAACTTTTGAAACTATTCAAAACCTTTCATTTCATAACTTATGAATTAAAGGTTCATAAAAATGAAGACTCTTCATTTCCATGTAACTTATGTGTTTTAAGTGTGTGTTAAAAAGAAGCGACCTTTGGATATCCATAACTTGAGGACAAATTATGGACTCCATTAAAACACATAAATGATCAAGAATTAATCCTAAACAATTCAACAAATAATTCCTATCATCTTCTAAATTCATAAGAACATGAACATGATCATCAAAGTTTCAAGAATTATATGAACACATACAAAGCATGAAATTTTGACATAAGCTATTGTAAATGGATTAGAACTACCATTACACCAACTAAAACAAGTTTTAAAACACCAAAACAGTTTAGGGTAATGTTTCTAGTCCATTTCCAGCAGCAAAAGTCGAAAATCTGCATTCTGAGGCTCCTACTCGCCGAGTGCACGAACCTACTCGCCGAGTAGGATGAGTTTACACATGAACACGGCGAGTCCCCCCATGGACTCGGCGAGTTCATCATTCAGACATCAAAAAATCGACTTTTTATCACTATTTTGCATCAAGTATCAAACAAACAAGCCTAGGCTCTGATACAACTATTGGGTTTTGAGCATTCTAACACTTCCTAAGTGTACATGCAACCCTATTAAACCTTGGATCTATGTTTGTCTAAGATACATGCAAAATATTATTTTCCAAGGTTTATAACCTATCTAGCATGGCATGGGGTACTTTTAACCATAAAAGAACTAGATGAATTACATACCTTTTGTTGATTGTTGATTCCTTGGAGTTTGAGAGCCAAGCACCAATAATGTGAATGCCTCAAATGGAAATCACAAATCACCACAAACTTGGAAAAGATGTATGAGAGAGTATACTAACTCTTGATTTTGGCCACCACACTTACACACGCATTAGTGTCTTTTTCATGCAACATAAGCTTGTTTATATAGTGTTCATGGTTAGGGTGAAACCCTAATAACCCATGTCTTTTCCTCTTCCAAGGATCCATGGGTAAAAGCTCCATGGATCATCCATGGGCTTCCATATAAGCTTAGCCCATTACCAAATGAGTGTTAGCCCACACCATATAAATATAATAGCCCATGATTTAATTAGTCTTCCTTTTAATCACTAAATTAATTCATAATTAATTCAAGATTAAAACTAATTAAGTAACATGACTTTATATTAATATATTATAACTTATAATATATTAATAAATCGTAAGTATACAACTCTCATAAAATTATCCATAACTAGTTTGGGTGAAGTGCAACCCAAATGGACCATGCCGGGTCGGGTCAAGTATATACCAAATAAGTTATGGACTTAGACATCTTATCCAACAAAGAGATGTATTAACTCATATATGGAAGAATTTACTTACATTTTTAAAGATTGGGGGCAAAAGCCTCAAGATCATTGGGAGAGAATTCGAGTTCTAGGCTTGGAAGAGTGAAAAGTGACTGAAAAATGACTAAGGGCCATATATATACCATGGAGTTTACGGCCACCATGTGTTTACGGCCGTAAACCCATGACCCTTGGCCGTAAACTCCTCTTCTTAGGGTTTATGGCATGTTTGATGGGTTACGACTTCAGTTGGCACTTCCATTCACTTATTCCTTGGATATACTAGGCTCGGAATGCTCAAATAGACTCAAAATGGTGCTAGAAGTTAGCAGGAACAAGTCTAACTTTCATTGGATTGAATGGTTTGTACAAGATAGAAATTACGGGTTGTCACATCATCCCCCTGTTAGAGGGAATTTCGTCCCGAAATTATAGTTTAAGCAACTAACTTATTACAAATAACTAAGTGAAAAGATGAGGGTATTTCAATCTCATTTGATCCTCGCGCTCCCAAGTGAATTCCGGTCCTCGCTTGGCGTTCCAGCGAACCTTCACTATTGGGATACGACTTTGCTTCGTTTGCTTGACCTCTCGGTCCATGATCTCTACAGGTTCTTCCACGAAATTGAGGCTCTCGTTGATCTCGATCTCGTCGAGTGGGATTACAAGAGTCTCGTCGGATAGGCACTTTTTCAAGTTCGAGACGTGGAAGATAGGAATTACGTTACTAATTTCGTGGGGTAGGTTGAGTTTGTAAGCTACAAGGCCGATTCTAGTGAGAATCTCGAAAGTCCCTATGTATCTTGGATTTAGCTTACATGCTTTCCGAAGCATATCAAGCCCTTACAGGGTGAGACTTTCAAAAGGACTCGGTCTCCCACTTGGAATTCCAAAGGTTTCCTTCGTTTGTCTGCGTAGCTTTTCTGTCGGTCTCTAGAGGCTTTCAGTCGTTCACGAATCTGAACGATCTTCTCTGTCGTTTCCTGAATGATCTCCGGACCTGTGAGAGTGCTGTCAGGAACTCGTCCTTTAGCTAACTGAGTGTCACCCACCTCAGCCCAGCACAGAGGGGATCTGCACTTCCGGCCATAGAGGGCTTCAAATGGAGCAGCCTTTATGCTTGTGTGATAACTGTTGTTGTAGGAAAACTCGAGAAGGGGTAAATGAGTATCCCATGCCTTCCCAAAGTCGATCACACAGGCTCGCAACATGTCCTCCAAGGTTTGGATAGTTCTCTCACTTTGTCCGTCGGTCTGTGGATGGTAGGCTGTACTCATGTCCAGCCTCGTTCCTAAGGAGCTTTGTAGCGACTGCCAGAACCTCGAACTGAATCTACTATCTCTATCGGAGATAATGGATATAGGGACACCATGCAGTCGTACTATCTCCCGAATGTATGTTCTTGTGAGCTTCTCCATCTTGTCGGTCTCTTTGATGGGTAGGAAGTACGCGGACTTGGTCAATCTGTCGACGATGACCCAAATGGTATCAAGTCCACCCGTTGTCTTGGGTAGCTTGGTTATGAAGTCCATTGTGATTCGCTCCCACTTCCACTCTGGTATCTCTGGTTATTGTAGTAGACCTGAGGGTTTCTGGTATTCAACCTTGACCTTGGCGCAAGTAAGGCATTTACTCACGAAGGTAGAAATCTCTGCTTTCATGTTGGGCCACCAATATAACTTTTTAAGATCCAGATACATCTTATCTGAACCCGGGTGGATGGAATATCGAGTGTTGTGCGCTTCCTTCATGACCAAGTCTCTGAAGTCACCGTGTTTCGGTGTCCAGATCCGGTCCATGAGATATAAAGCTCCGCCACCCTTGACTTCCAAGTTCTTATCCATCCCTCGCAGGGATTCACCCGCTACATTTTCAGGTTTCACAGCTTCGAGCTGAGCCTCCTTAATTTGTGTGGACAGATGCGAATGGATAGTCATAGTTAATGAGTTGAATCTTTGACCAGAATATTCTTTCCGACTTAGGGCGTCTGCTACTACGTTGGCTTTACCCGGATGATAACGAATTTCGCATTCGTAGTCATTGAGTAGTTCGACCCACCGTCGTTGTCTCATATTGAGCTCCTTCTGGTTGAATATATGTTGTAGGCTTTTGTGGTCTGTAAAGATAGTGCTTTTCGTACCATACAGGTAGTGTCTCCAGATCTTCAGGGCAAACACAACCGCTCCTAATTCGAGATCGTTTGTGGTGTAGTTGACCTCGTGTGTCTTCAGCTGCGTTGAGGCATAGGCGATGACCTTACCTCGTTGCATCAGAACACAGCCGAGCGCCTGGTTGGAGCCATCGCAATATACTATGAAGTCTTCTATCCCTTCGGGGAGGGATAGTATCGGTGCGGTGCATAAGGCTCGCTTCAGCGTTTGAAATGCCCTCTCTTGTTTCTCTTTCCAGTCAAAGGCCACACCTTTCTGGGTCAGTGTCGTAAGAGGTTTTGCAATTCGTGACAAGTTCTGTATGAATCTGAGATAGTAGCCAGCGAGGCCTAGAAATTGACGAATTTCTGTAGGCGTCTTCGGTGCTGACCAGTTCTCGATGGCTTTAATTTTGGAGGGGTCCACGTGGATTCCTTCTTCGCTAACCACGTGACCTAAGAATTCGACTCTGCGGATCCAAAATTCGCATTTAGAGAACTTCGCATAGAGCTTCTCCGATAGTAAGGTTCCTAGGACTTGTCGTAGATGATTGCTATGTTCCTCCTTACTTCGAGAGTAGATAAGTGTGTCATCGATGAAAACGATGACGAACTGATCCAAGTAAGGACGGCATACCCTATTCATTATGTCCATGAATACTGCGGGCGCATTAGTCAATCCGAATGGCATCACCACGAACTCGTAGTGTCCGTAACGAGTTCGGAAGGCTGTCTTCGGAACATCCTCCTCAAGCACTCGTAACTGGTGATACCCGGATCTCAGATCAATCTTGGAAAAGTAGCTCGCCCCTTGCAGCTAGTCGATTAAATCGTCTATGCGAGGAAGAGGGTAGCGATTTTTGACCGTAAGCTTGTTGAGTTCCCTGTAATCAATGCACATACGGAACGATCGGTCTTTCTTCTTTACGAATAAGACCAATGCTACCCAGGGTGAGAAGCTTGGTCTTATAAAGCCCTTGCTGAGCAGTTCGTTAAGTTGACCAGACAGTTCTTGCATCTCCGCAGGTGCTAGACGATAGGGCGATTTGGCTACTGGGGTAGCCCCTGGAACTAAGTCGATCCTGAATTTGACTTGACGTTGGGGAGGTAAACCCGGTAGTTCTTCTGGAAAGACGTCGGGGAAGTCGCGTACTACGGGGAGGTCTTTTAGGTCTTTTGTTTTCTGGCTCGTATCGACAACGTGCGCCAGGAATGCACGATATTCCTTACGCAAGTACTTCTGGGCTTGAATACTTGAGATGATACGGAGGCTCGTACTGGGTTTGTCTCCGTAGATCAACAAGGTTTCGTTATTCGGTAGGTTTAGACGGACTGCTTTGTCGAAACACAGAATATCGGTATGATGAAGACTCAACTAGTCCATGCCCACAATGACGTCGAAACTCTTGATTGCCACGGGTATGAGGTCGATTGGGAATGAATGATTGTCTACTGTGAGGGTACAACCTATGTAAATCTCGTTAGAACTCTCTGTCTTTCCGTTACCCATTTCTACGACGAAGGTTTCTTTTAGTGCTTGCGGTGCTTGATTAAGTAAGTGTTTAAATTTTTGGTTCACGAAGCTCCTTTCTGCCCCACAATCAAATAAGACACATGCATATGAGTTATTGAGGAGGAACGTACCCGTAACTACTGTGGGGTCTGCCACGACTTCCTTGTGGCCAATAGCAAGTAGTCTTCCTGCTCCTCCCGCATTCCTAGCTTTCAGACAGTTTCTTTTGAAGTGCCCTGTCTCGCCACAACCGTAGCAGGCCTGGCTCACTCCTGTACAAGGGACTTGGGTGATGGGTTTTGGTGGCGCCTTGCCAAACCGGACAGTATGGCCCTTCCGGTTGTAGTTGGTGCAGTGCAATTCCCGGCAGGGGCCGTTGTGATGGAAATTGCACTTAGTGCACTTGGGTAGGTTCCCTGCATATGGCTTTGCTGGTACCGGGGCAACAGGAGTTGTGGCAGCATGGACAGCCACAACCTGTTGGTTCTTGGAAGAGGGTTGAGCTGATTTGCCCTTCTTTCAGTCCCAATGCTTTCTCTTGTTGTCGGCTGCTTTGGTTTACGCGGAGGCAGCCGTTGTAGTTGTTGTTGGAGGAGAAGGAACCTCGTGATCGATAAGCCTTTGGGCCAATTCCTTGGCACTCTCAGAGGTCGCAGGGTTCGATGCAAGAACGTTCCCTCGATACGGGGGCACCACACCCCAGATGTATATCGACTTTCTTGCTTTTAGTGGGGACCATGTTGGGAGATAGAGTCACCAGGTCGATGAATCTGGCCGTATAAGCCACTATGTCGGAACCCTTTATCTTGAGATTCCACATTTCCTCTTCGAGTTATTGAATTTCGCCCCTCGGGCAGTACTCCTTCGCCATTAGGTCCTTCAATGTCTCCCCCATGGTGTTAGCTGCTACCAGTGAGAGTGATTTGACATGGCCATTCCACCATGTCAGGGCCCTTTCAGTGAAGGTGCATGCATCGAACTTTATCTTGCTTCCTTCAGGGCAAGAGCACATCTCAAAGATTGCTTCTGCTCTCTCGATCCATTGGGACAGCGCAATAATCCCTCCGGTTCCGTTGAAGTACATTGGTTTGCAGCTGATGAAGACTTTATAGGTACACTCCCGTGTTCGTGGTTGGATTTCACGATGGCTAGAATTGGTGCCCGTCCCAGCCCCACTAGCACCACCAGAATTTACTTGGGTCATGGCTATGGTCACCGCTGCGGTCACAGCTGCCTGAAACATCACCGCATCGAACTGCAGAGGGGGTGGTGGTGGTGGAGTTTGATTTACAGGCCTGCCTCTGGTCGGATGCTTGCGAGGCGGCATCTTCTACTGAACGTTGATAGAGATGATGATAGTAGTAAGAATCAATTGTAAGCATAATGAGAGTGATTTATGGACTAAATCGCCATAGTCCAAACATCAGATAGAGACATGACCATAGAGTAGAGAAACACAAGAGTAAGGATTTTCCAATGGATTAGATAACTGCCAATATCACTGGTATTAATGATGTAAATGAGTTCGGGAAAAATGACCTAACAGTAGGTCTTACATCAAACCATAAGGGAAAATGTTGACAGCTTAGAAATCTAGTTAAGGTACTTGAAAGATAGGAATATTTTACAGACAAGTGCTACATAGGCCCAGAAAAGAAAGGCTATTCCTTAACCCAAAAGAAAGGACGAGTCGACATCTTCTACCGACAACGGGTATCCCTCGGGCGAACCCTCAGATCTGTTAGTTGACGAACAACTTCCTGAAGGTGTCGCTCATGCGCCCTCTGACGCAGTCGGAGTTCCATGACTTCGGCTCGGGATGCAGCCAGTTGTTGCTAAAAGGCCTCGTTGGTTCTCCTAGTCCTTTCCATAGCCTCTTCGAGTTGGCGAATGCGGACCGTGTTAATGCGAGAGTTGGCATCAATTTCCATGACTCGGTCGATGGCTGCTCGACTTTGCTCTACATTCCGAGCAATCCTGTGGACCATAATGGGCAGGCAGCTGTGCTTCCCTCGCTTATGTTGTAAAAGCTTCGGTCTCCGAATAAGGGTAAGGGCTGACCCTACTCATCACTCCAACGGTTCAAAGTTGTCTCCCACAAGGGAGTGGGGCCTTGAAATGCTGGTCGGGGGTTGAGGTTTGGGACTGGAACCTCTTGGGGCAAGTTGTTGACTTCTGGCTCGGAGTCAGATCCATCCGAAAAACCTTCTGCGAGGTGATCATCCAAAGGGATTGGATGATCCTCTTCTGGCTCATCATCGAGCCACCCACCATTACCTTGGTGGGAAAATACGGATCGCCGGGGAGATGGATGCCAGCCATGCTATCTACGTGAGAGAAGGGGGTATAAGAATCTTATAATAATAGACGTACTAATCTAAGATAATTATAAGATGGTCCTTACTAGTTACTTCAACATTTGCGTAGTGCATACCAGTTATATGTAACCAAGGCAGGATAGACCTTCGAATAAGTGACCCTAACTCTAAGTCCACAACCAAACAAGGAACAGGAAGTAAAGCAAAGGTCACAGATTCTAATTCTATGTCGCCCTAGTCACATATAACCTTAGTGTATCCACTCAGCAACTGTTGCCATACTAATAAAGACCCTTTTAGTTCGCACATAAGTAATTATAGTAACACAAAATACTCCTATAGTATTTTAGGTTTATGTTCTGTTCTAAAGTTCTTGTTGTAGTAGTGTTGGTAAGTTTTTAGACTTGTTGCAACACCACAACTATTCTTAGGCACATGCTAGTCACTCCTCGGAAAATATAGTTGATCAGGCTATATCCTCCCAGGTTTGACTATATGTCTCTAAGCCTAATCGTGTTGTTAAACAATCGTAATACTTTTGTTTTGTCCTAAAGACACTGATTTTAGTATGAATGCAGGTATGTATACTTAGCTAAATATTTTATTATTTAAAAGTATAAACTCTTGGTCAGAGTATATTAATCCTGTTGCGTTTATAGTTTGTATATCTTTTATGGGTTGATATACTCGATTCACTATAAACAATGCTCTGATACCAATCTGTCACACCCCAAAACCGGAACGGCGGCAACGTTCAGGGGCGGAGGACGTCATGTACAGTATCATAACAATGCATAATAGTAAACAAGCAACAACATCCATTGCATTAATAGAATAATTTTAATACAAGCGTGTTTTGTATAGTTTATAAGACACCAAAAATATGAATCAAAATAAGAGATGAGTCTTGAATATGCTCCATCTTCTCAAAAGCTTCGTCGGTACCTGTCTACTGATGACCTGAGAATACAAGTTATTTTGAAAGAGTTTATCAGCATTAAAGCTGGTGAGTTCATAAGTATTTAGTGTCATTGTTTGTATGAAAACGCTTGTAAGTTTGAAGAAAATGGTTGTAAGTTCTCAATGTAAATGTTTGTAGTGAGTAATAGTATCTCCTAGAAAATCCTATATTTTCTACTAAAAGTGGCCTTCCACCAAGGCACCAATGTTCTGTATGTTTGTACCGCGTAAAAGTGTGTATTTTCCCAAGTATGTCTATCATTAACGTAATATAGTTTAAACATTTATGAATATGTGAGAAGATCACAAGGTAAATGTAATAGGGAAAATAATGTTTTTACCTCAGCAGTAACACTGGTGGCTATAAAGTAATAAAATACAGACTCCAGGTAGTATTAAATGTACAATACACCTCGGGGAGTCTTTTTTTGCCTTTAAGCCCTAGTCGGTTAATTAAAGGTTTGAATGTGAACTCGTATGTCACCATGCTGATCGACGACCGAATAAATGATGACCCTCCGGTGTCATATGTAGGGAGGTGACATTTTGTCACCCCTTGGCCTTATCGGCTAGGACTGTAGCTAGCAGTCGGGGTGTGGGAGCGTCTGTCCCCGTATAGATCTATACACACAATGCCTGCTCTCCCTCCAGGAGACTCTGGTTACAAGGATGATACGACACAGTCTTGTTGTATCCGAAATAGTATGCCACATTCTAGTTATCGTATTCGTATGTTTGTGTAGTATATCATAGTGTAGTAATGTTCTCTCTGTACTACTGTATAATATGCTCTCTTATATAGTCTATAGTATGTTCTCTTGTATAGTAACTAGTGTGTATTGTATTTCGTTATAGTATGTTTGTGATGACTTGTAAACGTACTGACTCTTGTATGCTTCGTTGTACTAGTAATAGTGAGTAGTAATCTCTTAAACTATACCTATTATAGTTTACTAGTAATGTTGTTTGTATGCCTTTGCTACCCAAAGGTACTGAACTGAAATAAATGCCTTTATATCTGAACACATATACATGATATATAACTAAGGTTTCAACGACATTCGGACAAATAACAGGATACTCTAAGTCCACAACCAAACAAGGAACAGGAAATAAAGTGAGCTATCAGTCCTAAGCCCTTCAAATCTTACTTATATAAATATATATATGTTATAGACATGAGTTTGACAATAATATAAGTTAAAAGAGTTTTATAAAGGATTTAGCATATAAAAGAGTTTAAAATGTTTTGAAGTGTTTGAAATCTATAAGTTTGATAACAATTTGAAAGTAATAGAAAATCTTTATGTTTGTTCTAGTTATTAATCACATGTGATTAATATAATAACTAGAATGTTTCAACTTGTATCCCCCCCCCATAAAAGTTTTTAAAATCATTTTAAAATTTGATTAAGGGGTATGAACTCACCTGTAGTGAGTGGTTTGGATGGAGGTGCCTGATAGGATGCTAAGTGTCAAGTGAGGACTTGAGCACACACGGATCCTATTTAACATATGATGACACATATATGTATCTAATTAGTGTTTAAACAACTAATTAAGCAAGTAAGGACACCTTAGGACATGGAAAACACTTTGATTCAAGTGCTAGAAGTACAAAGGGTTGCACCTAAGGGTTGTAGGGCCTCACATTGGAGTTTACGGCCCAAGAGTAAACCCCCATGAGTTTACGACCCATGGGTTTACGGCCCATGGTGTTTACTGCCCATGGGTTTACGGCCCATGGTGTTTACGGCCGTAAAATCATGGTGTCTTGTCCCATTTCGTGTGTTTTAAGGTCCTATAATCATCTCGGAAGTATTCTAGGCTTTGTTTCTAGGCTTAGGAGGGTGTTGTGGCAACTTTGCACCACTTAAATAGAGTTTACGGCCAAGGGATATTGCCTTGGCTGTAAACACCCTTCTGGTCACGATTTCTAGATGTTTATCAAGTGTTTCAAGTATACAACATGTTAGGGATAATGTACTTACGTAGTGGAAGCTTGAAAGGGAGGTTAGAGCCCAAAAACACTAGTGTGTGTTCTTGGTGTTCTTGGTGAAATGAAGAACACTTGAAGATCTACCCAAAAAAGAGATTTCATGGATGAAATCAATAGTGAATCAAGGAGAAGAGATGTATTAACTCATATATGGAAGGATTTACTTACATTTTTGAAAATTGGGAGCAAAAGCCTCAAGATCCTTGGGAGAGAATTCGAGTTCTAGGCTTGGAAGAATGAAAAGTGACTAAAAAATGACTAAGGGCCATATATATACCACGAAGTTTACGGCCACCATGTGTTTACGGCCGTAAACCCATGACCCTTGGTCGTAAACTCCTCTTTTAAGGGTTTATGGCATGTTTGATGGGTTACGACTTCAGTTGGCACTTCCATTCACTTATTCCTTGGATATACTAGGCTCGGAATGCTCAAATAGACTCAAAATGGTGCCAGAAGTTAGCAGGAACAAGTCTAACTTTGAATGGATTTAATGGTTTGTACAAGATTGAAATTTCGGGTTGTCACAACGACCCTCGACCAGTCAAGGAAGCGGTGGGTGATAGTGGACACCCATTAAGCTGCCATTTTATAGGCAGTAACCTTATACCCCCCTTATAGACCGGCTTCGTGAATAAGGCCTACTAATGGTAAGACGACTTGATCTTATACATATATATAAATATAATTAACTTATAGTATTATAAAGTTTAAGGGTTGAATTTTTAACTTTTAAAATTCTAAGGGCTTAACTTGGAATTAAAGTATTCATAAGGGAAAACTTTTCAAATTCCAAAACTTGAGGGCAAGTTTTGAAACTATTCAAAACTATTCAATTCCATAACTTATGTATTTAAAGTAGTTTTAATTCAAAAAACTCTTCAAGTTCCATAACTTGAGGACATGTTATGGAAGACTTTAAACCATAAAAGAATGTGACTCTTCCTTATTCATAACTTATGGACATCTTTATGAGTTTTATGAATCTTAAATGTGACTTTTCATATAACTTGAGGACAAGTTACAAAAACACATTTTAGAATCAACTCTTAGATTAATTTGGATTGAAAACACATTTTCACATGACTTTTCCTATTAATATAAGCAACTCATAAGAATAAGATAATACAAACCAATTTTTTTCATGTAATTAGCCTAATCCTTAAACTAATACAAAACATGAATCTATTGACAATTATCTTTGAAATTGGATTAGAATGAACATTACCACATCAAAAACAAGTTTATAGGTTCAAAAACAGCTTAGGGTAATGATTCTAGTCCAATTCCAGCCTTAAAAGTCGTAAATATCCTGTCAGGGGGTCCTACTCGTCGAGTGTATGAACCTACTCGACGAGTAGGATGAGTTTCCTCATGGACTCGCCGAGTCCATCAGTGGACTCGGCGAGTCCAGTGCCCAGACAGCCCGAAAATCGATTTTTTTCAGCATTTTTCAGCACTTTGCATCAAGTATAATTGAAAAACAAGCCTAGGCTCTGATACCACTGTTGGGTTTTGAGCATTCTAACACTCCTAAGTGTACATGCAATCCTAAATACCTTGGATCTATGTTTTCTCTATTATACATGCAAATATGATTATTCCAAGGTATTACCCTATCTAGCATACAAGCTTTTGATACTTGGGTAATAAAACTAGTTAGAAGACATACCTTTTATGTAGCTTGAATCTTTGATGCTTAAGAGTCGAGTGCCCCAAGTGTGACACCTCAAATGGTTCACATAACATCAAATGCACTTGGAATAACTTAGAGAGAATTGAACACTTCTTGAAATCGGCTAGCCCTCACCATTTCTTCATAGTCTCACATGGTTGCCTCATGGTCGCCAATTTTGACAAGAATAAGATGCTTATATAGTTTGTCATAATTAGGGTTACACCATCTAAATCCTAATTCTCATGGCCTTTTATTTCCATCATCCATGGGTACAAAAACACCATGGAGCATCCTATGGCTTTTAGCCCAACTTGATAGTCCATGGAGCATTAGCCTACTATATAAGTATGGATGATTTACACAATCAACCCATATATTTAATTAGTCTCCTTTTGATCACTTAATTAATTCCAAATTAATTCTTGATCAATACCAATTAAATAATCTTATTAATATATTAGAACTTATAATATATTACCAAACCTTAAGTGTTATTTCTCTAATTTTAGTCTATCCAAATGCATGATGCCATGCAACCCAAATGGACCATGCCGGGTCGGGTCAAGTACATACCAAATATAGTTATGGACTTAGACACTAATCCAACAGGAGCATCTTAATGTTCCTGCCCAACTGATTCTCCACTTCCTGTTTAAACTCTTTGAACTTTTCAAAGGTTTCTGACTTATGCTTGATTAAGTAGACATAACCATATCTACTGTAATCATCGGTAAAAGTCATATAGAAGCGGTTAACATCCCTTGTGGCGGTTCTGAAGGGTCCACACACATCTGTGTATATGAGGTCCAACAAACCTTCACCCCTAGCACAAGTAGCAGTTAAGGGTTACTTTGTCATTTTTCCAAGCAAACAAGACTAGCAACTATCATCTAACTTTAAGTCGAATGACTCCAAGACTCCAGCCTTTTGGAGTTGGCCTATGCGCTTCTTGTTGACATGTCCAAGACGACAATGCCACAAGGATGCCTTATCTAAGCTAGTGGAAGAATCGATCTATAACACATTATTTCCTAAATTGTCTACAACCGACACAGTTTCATATACACCATCAAAAGGTAATGCTTTAAAATAAAGAACATTATTAAAAAAAGCGTTAATACCACCACATTCATTATCAAATGAAAAAGTAAACCCTTGTTTGTACAAACCGTGAAAATAAATAATATTTCTCGCCATTTCAGACAAGTAACAAAACTTATTCAAATCTAACACTAACCCACTACTTATCAACAAAGAATAAACTCCAATCTTGGTGACATGTGTAACTTTCCTATTCCCCAGGATTAAGTTTATCTTTCCGTGCTCCACATCTTCACTTATTCTTAGGCCTTGCAAATCAGAACATATATGAATACCACAACCTGTATCAAAGACTCAAGAATTAGTATGCGGTGAGTTATTAGACAATATAGTGTAAATACCTACATGGGTAGGTTTGACCTTCCCATCCTTAACATCTTGCAGATACTTGGGGCAGTTTCGTTTCTAGTGCCCCTTATCATGACAATAGAAGCATTCAGTTTCTTTTGGGTTGGAAGAAGGAGTGAAAGAACCACCTTTGGTTCCACTTGAAGAGGAGCCATCAAGAGACTTTCCCTTGGTACCCTTCGAAGGGGTTTTCCTCTTTTTCCCTCTACTTTGGCTGATTGCCAAAAGAGGGGTGGCGGTAAGAGTAGGAGAAGTAACAACCGATTTGCCCTTAAGACCAGTTTCAGCGGTCTTTAAAAGCCCTTGAAGTTTCCTAAGTGTGACCTCCTCCTTGTTCATGTGATATGTCATTCGGAATTGATCATAGCAAGAAGGTAAGGAGTAAAGTACGATATCAATGGCCAACTACTCAGGGAAGTTCACATTCAACTTGAGCAAACGGTGCACATACCTTTGCATTTTCTGCATGTGGCCCGTGACGGATTCACCATCCTTCATTCGGATTGTTATCATGGAAGAGATGATTTCATACCTCTCTTGACTAGCACTTTGATGCTAGCGGTCCATCAAGTCCATGTTCATCTCAAAAGGGTAAAAGTCCTCATAGGACTTTTGGATTTCAGCTTTCATTGTAGCCAACATGATACATGCCACCTTGGTAGCATCTCTCTCTTGTGACCTAAAGTCAGCGATCTCCTCTGGAGTAGCAGTAGACTCATCAATTTCCTTCAGCTCCTTTTCAAGAACATATTCCTTGTCCTCGTAACGAGTGACCATCCTGATGTTCCTGATCCAATCATTAAAGTTTGAACCATCAAAGATGACTCTCCCACAATGATTCATGAGAGAGAAGGAGCCGGTAGGGTTTGAGCCAGAAGCAGCATTGTTGGAAGACATCTAAAAATAAGAAAGACAAGTTTAGATTAGATATAGAATCCTTAATAAGACACCCAAATGTAATATTAAGGCTAGGACCCAACACAATACTTCATAACTTGGAAGAGGGATGCCGTAATCCAAGCTATGAAATATTTGAAGGTAGGTGAATGACGATTCACCAATTTCCACCATGAAAAACGAAATGAATTATTAGGTTTTAATTGGATTGAAACTCCTAGATTCTTTTGAGATTCATTGAACTTTTCTATGGCATGTTTAAATCTTTATTGTGCCCTCTCAAGTTTGTGACTGGGATGCCGAGGATCACAAACAAGGTGTGAATAACCATGCAAATTAACTTGGTACCCTAAATCTTTATTACCTAATTGATGTGCCGGTTACCCACAGGCACTCCACCGATCTATGATAAATATTAATTCACCCTTTGCCACTCTTACTAGTCCATGTTAGTGTGTCGGTTACCCACACACGCTCCACCAATGACTTGGTAAGGTACAAAGTGTATTTTCATGGGTTAGCACCAATTTCACATTTTCCTAAAGTAACTAAGATTGAGAATTTATAAAAGGTTTAGTTACTTTATATATTTCATTATACTTTTACTGATAATTATAGTCCTTGTCCTACCCGTTCGGCTAACGACCCTCCACCAGTCAAAGGAGCGGTGGGTGAGAGTGGACACCCATTAAGCTGCCATTTTATAGGCAACAACCTTATACCCCCCTTATAGACCGGCTTCGTGAATGAGGCCTACTAACGGTAAGACTGACTTGATCTTATACATATATATATATATATATATATATATATATATATATATATATATATATATATATATACATATATATATATATATATATATATATATGTATATATATATATATATATATATATATATATTATTAACTTATAATACTATAATGTATAAGGGTTGAATATTAACTTTTAAAACTCTAGGGTTTGGAATTAAAGTGTGTGTGAGACTTTACAAATTCCAAGACTTGAGGGCAAGTTTTGTAACTATTCAAGACTCTTCAACTTCATAACTTATGAGTTTAATGGTCTATTAAAATGAAGACTCTTCATTTTATGTAACCTATGGTTCTTTAATGACTCTTTAAAGAAGTAACTTTTGGTAATCCATAACTTGACGACAAATTATGGACTCCATCAATAGGCATTAAGATCAAGAATTACACTAACAAACAATTTGCAAATAATTCCTTTGATCTACTAAAACTCATAATTATGAACATTCATATTAACAATTTCATTAATCATATAAACACATATAAAACTTGAAATTTTGATAATAACCATTGTAAATGGATTAGCATAATCATTACCACATCAAAAACAGGTTTTACAAGTCCAAAACTTTTTAGGGTAATGATTCTAGTCCATTTCCAGCAGCAAAACTCGAAATCATGCACACAGGGGCTCCTACTCACCGAGTGCAAGAACCTACTCGACTAGTAGGATGAATTTTCACTTAGACTCGTCGAGTCCCCCCATGGACTCGGCGAGTTCACTGAACTGTTTGCAGAAAAATCGATTTTTTAAGCAGTTTGCATCAAATATCAAGAAAGCAAGCCTAGGCTCTGATACCACTGATGGGTTTTGAGCATTCTAACTCTCCTATGGTGTACATGCAACCCTAGAAACCTTGTATCTATGTTTTTTTTCTAATATTCATGCAAATTTAATTTCCAAGGTTCTCAACCTAACTAGCATATTATGGGGTACTTGTATTATAAAAACTTTAGTAGAATAACATACCTTTCCTTGTGGTTGATTGCTTGGAGTCTTGAGAGCCTAGCACCAATAATGTGGATACCTCAAGTTGAATCACAAATCACCAAAACACCTTGGAAGACTTGAGAGAATAAT
Organism: Lactuca virosa; assembly: GCF_052849685.1. Taxonomy (NCBI): domain Eukaryota; kingdom Viridiplantae; phylum Streptophyta; class Magnoliopsida; order Asterales; family Asteraceae; genus Lactuca; species Lactuca virosa. Next base: position 162,032,524 of record NC_136432.1, on the reverse strand, counting down.
GTGCATCAAGTAGAAATCGGCCCACCCTTTGTACTCACACACTAGTGTCATTTCATGTGCCAAAGACCTCTTTATATAGTATGGAGGATTAGGGTTTCATACATGTAACCCCTAATACCCATGACCTTTCATTTCCATAGGATCCTAGGGTTAAAAACTCCATGGACTATCCATGCAAGCTTAGCCCAACCTAAATGAACTTGGCCCATTCTATATATATAAGAGTCCATATTTAATTAGTTCCTTTTGATCGCCAAATTAATTCTAAATTAATTCTTGATCAATACTAATTAAATAATATGATTTCATATTAATATATTATAACTTATAATATATTAATAAATCATAACTTATATTATTCTCAAAAGATTATCCATATAAATTGTTTCGGCGAAGTGCAACCCAAATGGACCATGCCGGGTCGGGTCAAGTACATACCGAACATAGTTACGGACTTAGACACCTTATCCAACATTTGATAGCCAGATATTTGACTCTTTTTGGCTTATATTGTGGGGCCTAAACTATGGTTAGTTGTAGGGGGCTTGGCGGGGTAGAGCAATATGGGGCAATACCACTCGTAGCCACAAAGTTATCTGCTACCTCAAGATTATTGAGTCCAATAGACTTGATAATGTACATAGGAAGACGTCTAATGAGACCGAAGAGAGATTGGTCTTTGGAAGGATTGTACCTTTTGAGATCTCTGCAGGAGAAGAGGTTGGTATAATTTTCGAGACTGAGCTTTGCGTTTTTGTGAAGATCGAACAAGCACAGTGACCAATACCTTGCATAGGTAAGTTCCAACATCCCTTCCTTCGGGGTCCCTTTGCTAACATATTGGAGGAAATCCTCCCATAGGATGTTCCCATAGTTCACACGGTTTCATGTAAATATACTCCAAACGATGTCGAGTAGTGACTTGCCCATGTTGTCAGTACCTGAGTTCCTCCCAAACAAACATCTGATCACGTAGAGGCAAACGTATTGCCAAACAACAAGTAATTTTCCTTTCTTGAATTCAGCCACCTCTTTCAGTTTAGCTTGATACCCCATCTGGTATAGAGTGAAGAAGATGTCGTTGGTCCTGGGAGAGTAGAACTCAATGGAGGGTAAAACACTTAAGTTGATGGCTTCCAGAAACTTTTCTTTGGTTAGAACCACCAAGTAATCGTCGATCAAACGAAGATGAATTTCTTGCAGTTTGTCCAAAGGCCTAAATGCAGAGAATGCACATTTGAACAAGATTTCTTGTGGTACTGCTTCTGTGAAAGAATCAAACGCGCCAAATAGTGGGTGAGCGGGAAGGAATTTGATCATGATCTTGATGGCTTCATTGTAGCTTTCATGTTCATCAAAGATTCCTCTGTAGTTGCTTGATGCGATGGAGGAAGTGATGTTCTTGATGGTTGATCTAGAGGCAGTAGGTTTAGCAGAATAGGAAGCCTTGGATTGCTTCTTTGATTCACCGGATTTCACCATTGTTAGGAAAAAGGGTTTGAAGAACTTGCACGAAAAAGGGTATTTTCAAGAAGATAAAGAAGAAGATCGTCATAAGAGTTCAGAAAGCGTAAACTTTCTTGGGGAAAAGAAAGGGGTTTTTATACTTTTGGATTTCAAAATTGATTAACATCAGTTGAATGACAGCTGGTGAAAAAACTTTTGGGTTTTTATCTTTATCGGTTAAAAATAAATGAAAATGTTTTCCGCGAAAAGATGGAGCATTAAATGTTGTTGCAGGTGCGTGATGATGCGTCGGACAATCGTGGGGTGAAAACGGTTTCATCCATTGAATAAAGTGGGGGAGTGGAATGGATGTGACCCCAACGGTTGCTGGATGGGATAGGTTCTTTAAAAAGAGATTTTCAAAAATGATTTCTTTTAAGGAAAATCAACATGTTTATCCTTTAACCAAAAATAGACCTGGTTAAGAAATGTCCTTTGAAAAGCAACTGTTATTCATGTGCGACAAATTAAATGAAGAATAATAAAAAAAAATTATTTGAAGGACATATGTTTCAGATTCATCAAATATCACATAATGAAATTTAATATGTATGCTGCAAGATGGCTTCGTGTCGAGGAATGAGTCTGTGGGAGATGATACTAAAGAGCAGCTTGATCACAAAGGTTACAAAATCAAATAATAAATACACTCGATGAGTATATAGATCATAAATGGTTTCGTTATTGCAGAGCCTACTGAGGAGAAACTTATGAGGTATACACTACATCAATTATTCTAGAAATAGATAAGGTAAGTAAAAGGCTTAAAGAGTTTTGATTAAAAGAAAAGAAGGAATTTCAATTACACCTGGAGATCATGAGATCTTCGGTCGTTATCCTTTCATGAAGAATTGAGGGTATGGGTTTATCATTCCTAACATTTACAAAAATCCATTAAGTTTTGTGGTGTCAAGTACTTTGGTGAAGAGATCAGCTATTTCCACGTGAGATGGAACAAAAACTAGTTCAATATTACCTTTAGTTATATGATCCTTGATGAAGTGATACCGTAGCTCTATTTGTTTCATCTTAGAGTGATGAATAGGATTGTGTGAAATGGATATTGTACTCTCCAAATCACAATAGATGGGTACCCGTAGCATCCTATACCCATAGTCCATAGGCTATGTTTTCATCCAGAGGACTTGAGAGCAGCAACTGGCTGTGGCAACGTATTCAGCCTCTGTGGTGGACAGTGAGACACAATTTTGTTTCCTTGAGGACCAACTCCTAATCTTCCACCTAAAAATTGACATCCTCCAGAGGTTCTATTTCTATCAAGTCTGCACTCTGCATGGTCTGCGTCAGTGAACACCTGCAGACTGAAGTCATTTCCTGCTAGATACCATAGACCTAAGGCCTAACTCCCTTTGAGATATTTGAATATCTGCTTGACTACGGTCAAGTGTGATACTTTGGGATCAGCCTGGTATCTAGCACATAAAACCGTGGTGAAGACTATATCTGGTATGCTTATAGTGAGGTACGTCAACAAACCAATATTCGTCAGTATATCTTTTGATCAACTGGCTCTCTGGTAGGGTCAGCTAAGATCTTATACCCGAAGGCCATGGGGACCTTTGCCGAGGAGCAATTGTCCATTGTGAATTTCTTTAATAGTTCAGTGGTATATTTCTCTTGATGGATGAAGATTCGTTGAGAGATCTGCTTGACCTGAAGACCTAGAAAGAAATTAATCTCTCTATTCATGCTCATTTGGAACTTGTTGGTCATGAGCTTAGAAAAAACATCCACCATTCCTTGATCAGTTGAACCGAAGATAATATCATCCACGTAGAATTGCACGCACATCAAGTGTTTACCATTTACTCGTCTGAAAAGAGTGGGATCAATAACACCTTGTTTGTACCCAAAGCAGACAAGAAACTTTGAAAGAGTTTCATACCAAGTTCTTGGTGCCTGTTTTAAACCGTAGACAGCCTTCTCCAGCATATAACAATAGTCGAGAAAATCTAAATTTTTGAAGCATGGAGGTTGCTGTAGATACACTTCTTCTTTCAATGCGCCATTGAGGAAAGCACTTTTCACGTCCATTTGCTGGACTTTGATGTTCTTATGTGCTGAATAAGCTAGAAAAATACATATAGCTTTCATCCTTGCAACTGGAGCATATATTTCATCATAATCAACCCCTTCTAGTTGACTATACCCTTTGGCAACCATACGAGCTTTGTTACGGATCACGATACCCGATTCATCTTGTTTGTTCTTGTGGACCCATCGGGTTCTAACTACAACATGGCCTTTAGGCTTCGGTACCAATTTCCAAACTATATTTCATTCAAACTCTGCCAGTTCCTCTTACATTACAATGATCCAATCAGGCTCTAGAAGCTCCTCTTTCGTAATTCTGGGTTCGATTGACGACATAAAAGAGGCATAGTGACAATGATTAGTTAAATTGGAAGTGGAATGAGTTTGTATACCTGCAGATGGATTTCTGATTTTTTGACCAGATGGGTGATCTTTCGTCCAGATATGTAGGCGAGATTGTTCATGATCAGCGGCTGCATTCGAGGGAATATCCTCTACTTCAGAGGAGTCTTCGGGTCTATCTGTTAAAAGTTGTTCCCCCTTCGTTTGTGAGCATCCCACAGATGAGTCTTGGACTGTTAGGATTGGTTCATCAGCTGAAGATGAAGGTTTCCCCTGGACCGGTGATGGTTCCCTCGGGACTGATGATGGTTCCCCCTGAACGATAATGGTTCCCCCTGAACCGAAGATTAAGTTACTATCCTTGGATCCTCTCCGGTATCAATATTTTCAAGTTCTCCGTCCTCTGAATCTTCAAAGATAGTTGATTGATTGGTCACTTTGTAGACAGATACCAGAGCAGCATCTTCAAGTAATGGAACCTCGATGGTTGTGATACTTAAGGATTTGAGTTTTCACCCTCAACCGGCAAGGTGGAAGTATTGAATGACGTTTCTTCAGAAATGGTTGGTCCAGATACTTCTAAATGTTGTTGTTGTGTTACCGGAGACACCAATATCTCTGACAGATGTTCAGTCTCTGTGGCATCAAAGAGGTCGTCATAGTTAACTTCAACTATGTTTAAGGGTCCCGATGACGGTGAAATGTCATTCTCCAAGATGAACTTTGTTTCTGTGATGGGAGCTGTGTTGCGGACATAATAGTCATTGAATTTGACATCAAAGCTTTCAACTATTAGTCTTGTTCTCCTGATGAGAAAACGATATGCAACCTTGTTTGTTGAGTAACCCAAGAAGATGTCTTCATCATATTTTGGTGAAATTTTTTTGAGATGATCCTTTTTGTTGAACACAGAACACCTGCAACCAAAAATATGAAAGAAACGTACATTGGGTTTTCTGTTGTTCAGACCTTTATATGGAGTTTTGTTGAGGCATTTGCAGATGATACTGCGATTTTGAATAAAACATGATGTCGCCACTGCTTCAGCCCAAAAATAGAGAGGTAAGTTGGAAAATTTGAGCATTGATCTAGAAGCTTCAACTAACGTTCTGTTCCTCCTCTCCACTACTCCATTTTATTGCGGTGTATATGATGCCGAGAAGTTGTGCCTGATTCCTTCTAATACTAAAAAGCTATTCAACAGCTGATTAGTGAACTAGGTACCATTGCCACTTCTTATTCTCCTGACATGTAACTTGATCTGTAACTCTATCTCTTTGATGACGTTGATTAAATTTAGCAGTGTGAAGATTGGCTACAGTTGAAGGACTGTAGAGGTCTATTTGAAGGAGCTCCAGATATTCAGCAATTGATGAGTCAATTATCATAGGATGACTTCCTTTGGTTTGTTTACCAAACTCACACATTGGAAAAAAAGTATCATTGTTGAATTTCAGGATCGGTAGTCCTCGAAGTAGCTCCCCAGTCACTAAATTGTTGATGTATCTAAAGTTGAGATGTGCAAGCTTTCGATGCCATAAGCAACTGAACTCGGATACTGCCTTCGACAAGAAACATAGTTGTGGTTTGCTGATGATTAGAGAAACATATATTGGGTACATTCTTCCTTCGGCTTTGGATTTGATTAAACACTTATCTCTGGCATTTGTCAAGATGTAGTAGTATTCGTTGTCGAATTCTACCCGATGACCTGCTTTACACAATTGACTGACACTGATCAAGTTGTGTTTTAAACCCTCTATGTAAGCTACTCGTTGAATCAGATGCTTCCCGTAGTTAACACACCATATCCCCTTATTATCCCGTTTTCATTATTCACGAAGGTGACGTGTCCGCCACCACTGATTGGTCTGAAGTCACTAAGGTAGTCTAACCTTCCCGTCATGTGCAAGGAGCAGGCACTATCAATCAACCATTCTTCTTCATGGTCTTCCTCGTACATGGCCTGCATAATCAGTTGATTAGTTTGGGCACGCAAACTAATTCGGGGCTCGTAGTAACATGGGAAATATTCCTAACAAATGTATACAAGCAGGAATGATGAATAGATTTTCCTTTCCATATTTGATTAATTCCATGATGTACTTTTAACCATAAAAGAACTAGATGAATTACATACCTTTTGTTGATTGTTGATTCCTTGGAGTTTGAGAGCCAAGCACCAATAATGTGAATGCCTCAAATGGAAATCACAAATCACCACAAACTTGGAAAAGATGTATGAGAGAGTATACTAACTCTTGATTTTGGCCACCACACTTACACACACATTAGTGTCTTTTTCACGCAACATAAGCTTGTTTATATAGTGTTCATGGTTAGGGTGAAACCCTAATAACCCATGTGTTTTCCTCTTCCAAGGATCCATGGGTAAAAGCTCCATGGATCATCCATGGGCTTCCATATAAGCTTAGCCCATTCCCAAATGAGTGTTAGCCCACACCATATAAATATAATAGCCCATGATTTAATTAGTCTTCCTTTTAATCACTAAATTAATTCATAATTAATTCAAGATTAAAACTAATTAAGTAACATGACTTTATATTAATATATTATAACTTATAATATATTAATAAATCGTAAGTATACAACTCTCATAAAATTATCCATAACTAGTTTGGGTGAAGTGCAACCCAAATGGACCATGCCGGGTCGGGTCAAGTATATACCAAATAAGTTATGGACTTAGACATCTTATCCAACAAAGAGATGTATTAACTCATATATAGAAGAAGTTACTTACATTTTTGAAGATTGGGGGCAAAAGCCTCAAGATCATTGGGAGAGAATTCGAGTTCTAGGCTTGGAAGAGTGAAAAGTAACTGAAAAATGACTAAGGCCCATATATATACCATGGAGTTTACGGCCACCATGTGTTTACGGCCGTAAACCCATGACCCTTGGCCATAAACTCCTCTTCTTAGGGTTTATGGCATGTTTGATGGGTTACGACTTCAGTTGGCACTTCCATTCACTTATTCCTTGGATATACTAGGCTCGGAATGCTCAAATAGACTCAAAATCGTGCTAGAAGTTAGCAGGAACAAGTCTAACTTTCATTGGATTGAATGGTTTGTACAAGTTAGAAATTTCGGGTTGTCACATCATCCCCCTGTTAGAGGGAATTTCCTCCCGAAATTATAGTTTAAGCAACTAACTTATTACAAATAACTAAGTGAAAAGATGAGGGTATTTCAATCTCATTTGATCCTCGCGCTCCCAAGTGAATTCCGGTCCTCGCTTGGCGTTCCAGCGAACCTTCACTATTGGGATACGGCTTTGCTTCGTTTGCTTGACCTCTCAGTCCATGATCTCTACAGGTTCTTCCACGAAATTGAGGCTCTCGTTGATCTCGATCTCGTCGAGTGGGATTACAAGAGTCTCGTCGGATAGGCACTTTTTCAAGTTCGAGACGTGGAAGATAGGAATTACGTTACTAAGTTCGTGGGGTAGGTTGAGTTTGTAAGCTACAGGGCCGATTCTAGCGAGAATCTCGAAAGTCCCTATGTATCTTGGATTTAGCTTACATGCTTTCCGAAGCGTATCAAGCCCTTACAGGGTGAGACTTTCAAAAGGACTCGGTCTCCCACTTGGAATTCCAAAGGTTTCCTTCGTTTGTCTGCGTAGCTTTTCTGTCGGTCTCTAGAGGCTTTCAGTCGTTCACGAATCTGAACGATCTTCTCTGTCGTTTCCCGAATGATCTCCGGACCTGTGAGAGTGCTGTCAGGAACTCGTCCTTTAGCTAACTGAGTGTCACCCACCTCAGCCCAGCACAGAGGGGATCTGCACTTCCGGCCATAGAGGGCTTCAAATGGAGCAGCCTTTATGCTCGTGTGATAACTGTTGTTGTAGGAAAACTCGAGAAGGGGTAAATGAGTATCCCATGCCTTCCCAAAGTCGATCACACAGGCTCGCAACATGTCCTCCAAGGTTTGGATAGTTCTCTCACTTTGTCCGTCGGTCTGTGGATGGTAGGCTGTACTCATGTCCAGCCTCGTTCCTAAGGAGCTTTGTAGCGACTGCCAGAACCTCGAACTGAATCTACTATCTCTATCGGAGATAATGGATATAGGGACACCATGCAGTCGTACTATCTCCCGAATGTATGTTCTTGTGAGCTTCTCCATCTTGTCGGTCTCTTTGATGGGTAGGAAGTAGGCGGACTTGGTCAATCTGTCGACGATGACCCAAATGGTATCAAGTCCACCCGTTGTCTTGGGTAGCTTGGTTATGAAGTCCATTGTGATTCGCTCCCACTTCCACTCTGGTATCTCTGGTTGCTGTAGTAGACCTGAGGGTTTCTGGTATTCAACCTTGACCTTGGCGCAAGTAAGGCATTTACTCACGAAGGTAGAAATCTCTGCTTTCATGTTGGGCCACCAATATAACTTTTTAAGATCCAGATACATCTTATCTGAACCCGGGTGGATGGAATATCGAGTGTTGTGCGCTTCCTTCATGACCAAGTCTCTGAAGTCACCGTGTTTCGGTGTCCAGATCCGGTCCATGAGATATAAAGCTCCGCCACCCTTGACTTCCAAGTTCTTATCCATCCCTCGCAGGGATTCACCCGCTACATTTTCAGGTTTCACAGCTTCGAGCTGAGCCTCCTTAATTTGTGTGGACAGATGCGAATGGATAGTCATAGTTAATGAGTTGAATCTTTGACCAGAATATTCTTTCCGACTTAGGGCGTCTGCTACTACGTTGGCTTTACCCGGATGATAACGAATTTCGCATTCGTAGTCATTGAGTAGTTCGACCCACCGTCGTTGTCTCATATTGAGCTCCTTCTGGTTGAATATATGTTGTAGGCTTTTGTGGTCTGTAAAGATAGTGCTTTTCGTACCATACAGGTAGTGTCTCCAGATCTTCAGGGCAAACACAACCGCTCCTAATTCGAGATCGTTTGTGGTGTTGTTGACCTCGTGTGTCTTCAGCTGCCTTGAGGCATAGGCGATGACCTTACCTCGTTGCATCAGAACACAGCCGAGCGCCTGGTTGGAGGCATCGCAATATACTATGAAGTCTTCTATCCCTTCGGGGAGGGATAGTATCGGTGCGGTGCATAAGGCTCGCTTCAGCGTTTGAAATGCCTTCTCTTGTTTCTCTTTCCAGTCAAAGGCCACACCTTTCTAGGTCAGTGTCGTAAGAGGTTTTGCAATTCGTGAGAAGTTCTGTATGAATCTAAGATAGTAGCCAGCGAGGCCTAGAAATTGACGAATTTCTGTAGGCGTCTTCGGTGCTGACCAGTTCTCGATGGCTTTAATTTTGGAGGGGTCCACATAGATTCCTTCTTCGCTAACCACGTGACCTAAGAATTCGACTCTGCGGATCCAAAATTCGCATTTAGAGAACTTCGCATAGAGCTTCTCCGATAGTAAGGTTCCTAGGACTTGTCGTAGATGATTGCTATGTTCCTCCTTACTTCGAGAGTAGATAAGTATGTCATCGATGAAAACGATGACGAACTGATCCAAGTAAGGACGGCATACCCTATTCATTATGTCCATGAATACTGCGGGCGTATTAGTCAATCCGAATGGCATCACCACGAACTCGTAGTGTCCGTAACGAGTTCGGAAGGCTGTCTTCGGAACATCCTCCTCAAGCACTCGTAACTGGTGATACCCGGATCTCAGATCAATCTTGGAAAAGTAGCTCGCCCCTTGCAGCTGGTCGATTAAATCGTCTATGCGAGGAAGAGGGTAGCGATTTTTGACCGTAAGCTTGTTGAGTTCCCTGTAATCAATGCACATATGGAACGATCGGTCTTTCTTCTTTACGAATAAGACCAATGCTACCCAGGGTGAGAAGCTTGGTCTTATAAAGCCCTTGCTGAGCAGTTCGTTAAGTTGACTAGACAGTTCTTGCATCTCCGCAGGTGCTAGACGATAGGGCGATTTGGCTACTGGGGTAGCCCCTGGAACTAAGTCGATCCTGAATTTGACTTGACGTTGGGGAGGTAAACCCGGTAGTTCTTCTGGAAAGACGTCGTGGAAGTCGCGTACTACGGGGAGGTCTTTTAGGTCTTTTGTTTTCTGGCTCGTATCGACAACGTGCGCTAGGAATGCACGATATTCCTTACGCAAGTACTTCTGGGCTTGAATACTTGAGATGATACGAAGGCTCGTACTGGGTTTGTCTCCATAGATCAACAAGGTTTCGTTATTCGGTAGGTTTAGACGGACTGCTTTGTCGAAACACAGAATATCGGTATGATGAAGACTCAACTAGTCCATGCCCACAATGACGTCGAAACTCTTGATTGCCACGGGTATGAGGTCGATTGGGAATGAATGATTGTCTACTGTGAGGGTACAACCTATGTAAATCTCGTTAGAACTCTCTGTCTTTCCGTTACCCATTTCTACGACGAAGGTTTCTTTTAGTGCTTGCGGTGCTTGATTAAGTAAGTGTTTAAATTTTTGGTTCACGAAGCTCCTTTCTGCCCCACAATCAAATAAGACACATGCATATGAGTTATTGAGGAGGAACGTACCCGTAACTACTGTGGGGTCTGCCACGACTTCCTTGTGGCCAATAGCAAGTAGTCTTCCTGCTCCTCCCGCATTCCTAGCTTTCGGACAGTTTCTTTTGAAGTGCCCTGTCTCGCCACAACCGTAGCAGGCCTGGCTCACTCCTGTACAAGGGACTTGGGTGATGGGTTTTGGTGGCGCCTTGCCAAACCGGACAGTATGGCCCTTCCGGTTGCAGTTGGTGCAGTGTAATTCCCGGCAGGGGCCGTTGTGATGGAAATTGCACTTAGTGCACTTGGGTAGGTTCCTTGCATATGGCTTTGCTGGTACCGGGGCAACAGGAGTTGTGGCAGCATGGACAGCCACAACCTGTTGGTTCTTGGAAGAGGGTTGAGCTGATTTGCCCTTCTTTCAGTCCCAATGCTTTCTCTTGTTGTCGGCTGCTTTGGTTTACGCGGAGGCAGCCGTTGTAGTTGTTGTTGGAGGAGAAGGAACCTCGTGATCGATAAGCCTTTGGGCCAATTCCTTGGCACTCTCAAAGGTCGCAGGGTTCGATGCAAGAACGTTCCCTCGATACGGGGGCACCAAACCCTAGATGTATATCGACTTTCTTGCTTTTAGTGGGGACCATGTTGGGAGATAGAGTCACCAGGTCGATGAATCTGGCCGTATAAGCCACTATGTTGGAACCCTTTATCTTGAGATTCCACAGTTCCTCTTCGAGTTATTGAATTTCGCCCCTCGGGCAGTACTCCTTCGCCATTAGGTCCTTCAATGTCTCCCCCATGGTGTTAGCTGCTACCAGTGAGAGTGATTTGACATGGCCATTCCACCATGTCAGGGCCCTTTCAGTGAAGGTGCATGCAGCGAACTTTATCTTGCTTCCTTCAGGGCAAGAGCACATCTCAAAGATTGCTTCTGTTCTCTCGATCCATTGGGACAGCGCAATAATCCCTCCGGTTCCTTTGAAGTACATTGGTTTGCAGCTGATGAAGACTTTATAGGTACACTCCCGTGTTCGTGGTTGGATTTCACGATGGCTAGAATTGGTGCCCGTCCCAGCCCCACTAGCACCACCAGAATTTACTTGGGTCATGGCTATGGTCACCGCTGCGGTCACAGCTGCCTGAAACATCACCGTATCGAACTGCAGAGGGGGTGGTGGTGGTGGAGTTTGATTTACAGGCCTGCCTCTGGTCGGATGCTTGCGAGGCGGCATCTTCTACTGAAAGTTGATAGAGATGATGATAGTAGTAAGAATCAGTTGTAAGCATAATGAGAGTGATTTATGGACTAAATCGCCATAGTCCAAACATCAGATAGAGACATGACCATAGAGTAGAGAAACACAAGAGTAAGGATTTTCCAATGGATTAGATAACTGCCAATATCACTGGTATTAATGATGTAAATGAGTTCGGGAAAAATGACCTAACAGTAGGTCTTACATCAAACCATAAGGGAAAATGTTGACAGCTTAGAAATCTAGTTAAGGTACTTGAAAGATAGGAATATTTTACAAACAAGTGCTACATAGGCCCAGAAAAGAAAGGCTATTCCTTAACCCAAAAGAAAGGACGAGTCGACATCTTCTACCGACGACGGGTATCCCTCGGGCGAACCCTCAGATCTGTTAGTTGACGAACAACTTCCTGAAGGTGTCGCTCATGCGCCCTCTGACGCAGTCGGAGTTCCATGACTTCGGCTCGGGATGCAGCCAGTTGTTGCTAAAAGGCCTCGTTGGTTCTCCTAGTCCTTTCCATAGCCTCTTCGAGTTGGCGAATGCGGACCGTGTTAATGCGAGAGTTGGCATCAATTTCCATGACTCGGTCGATGGCTGCTCGACTTTGCTCTACATTCCGAGCAATCCTGTGGACCATAATGGGCAGGCAGCTGTGCTTCCCTCGCTTATGTTGTAAAAGCTTCGGTCTCCGAATAAGGGTAAGGGTTGACCCTACTCATCACTCCAACGGTTCAAAGTTGTCTCCCACAAGGGAGTGGGGCCTTGAAATGCTGGTCGGGGGTTGAGGTTTGGGACTGGAACCTCTTGGGGCAAGTTGTTGACTTCTGGCTCGGAGTCAGATCCATCCGAAAAACCTTCTGCGAGGTGATCATCCAAAGGGATTGGATGATCCTCTTCTGGCTCATCATCGAGCCACCCACCATTACCTTGGTTGGAAAATACGGATCGCCGGGGAGATGGATGCCAGCCATGCTATCTACGTGAGAGAAGGGGGTATAAGAATCTTATAATAATAGACGTACTAATCTAAGATAATTATAAGATGGTCCTTACTAGTTACTTCAACATTTGCGTAGTGCATACCAGTTATATGTAACCAAGGCAGGATAGACCTTCGAATAAGTGACCCTAACTCTAAGTCCACAACCAAACAAGGAACAGGAAGTAAAGCAAAGGTCACAGATTCTAATTCTATGTCGCCCTAGTCACATATAACCTTAGTGTATCCACTCAGCAACTGTTGCCATACTAATAAAGACCCTTTTAGTTCGCACATAAGTAATTATAGTAACACAAAATACTCCAATAGTATTTTAGGTTTATGTTCTGTTCTAAAGTTCTTGTTGTAGTAGTGTTGGTAAGTTTTTAGACTTGTTGCAACACCACAACTATTCTTAGGCACATGCTAGTCACTCCTTGGAAAATATAGTTGATCAGGCTATATCCTCCCAGGTTTGACTATATGTCTCTAAGCCTAATCGTGTTGTTAAACAATCGTAATACTTTTGTTTTGTCCTAAAGACACTGATTTTAGTATGAATGCAGGTATGTATACTTAGCTAAATATTTTATTATTTAAAAGTATAAACTCTTGGTCAGAGTATATTAATCCTGTTGCGTTTATAGTTTGTATATCTTTTATGGGTTGATATACTCGATTCACTATAAACAATGCTCTGATACCAATCTGTCACACCCCAAAACCGGAACGGCGGCAACGTTCAGGGGCGGAGGACGTCATGTACAGTATCATAACAATGCATAATAGTAAACAAGCAACAACATCCATTGCATTAATAGAATAATTTTAATACAAGCGTGTTTTGTATAGTTTATAAGACACCAAAAATATGAATCAAAATAAGAGATGAGTCTTGAATATGCTCCATCTTCTCAAAAGCTTCGTCGGTACCTGTCTACTGATGACCTGAGAATACAAGTTATTTTGAAAGAGTTTATCAGCATTAAAGCTGGTGAGTTCATAAGTATTTAGTGTCATTGTTTGTATGAAAACGCTTGTAAGTTTGAAGAAAATGGTTGTAAGTTCTCAATGTAAATGTTTGTAGTGAGTAATAGTATCTCCTAGAAAATCCTATATTTTCTACTAAAAGTGGCCTTCCACCAAGGCACCAATGTTCTGTATGTTTGTACCGCGTAAAAGTATGTATTTTCCCAAGTATGTCTATCATTAACGTAATATAGTTTAAACATTTATGAATATGTGAGAAGATCACAAGGTAAATGTAATAGGGAAAATAATGTTTTTACCTCAGCAGTAACAATGGTGGCTATAAAGTAATAAAATACAGACTCCAGGTAGTATTAAATGTACAATACACCTCGGGGAGTCTTTTTTTGCCTTTAAGCCCTAGTCGGTTAATTAAAGGTTTGAATGTGAACTCGTATGTCACCATGCTGATCGACGACCGAATAAATGATGACCCTCCGGTGTCATATGTAGGGAGGTGACATTTTGTCACCCCTTGGCCTTATCGGCTGGGACTGTAGCTAGCAGTCGGGGTGTGGGAGTGTCTGTCCCCGTATAGATCTATACACACAATGCCCGCTCTCCCTCCAGGAGACTCTGGTTACAAGGATGATACGACACAGTCTTGTTGTATCCGAAATAGTATGCCACATTCTAGTTATCGTATTCGTATGTTTGTGTAGTATATCATAGTGTAGTAATGTTCTCTCTGTACTACTGTATAATATGCTCTCTTATATAGTCTATAGTATGTTCTCTTGTATAGTAACTAGTGTCTATTGTATTTCGTTATAGTATGTTTGTGATGACTTGTAAACGTACTGACTCTTGTATGCTTCGTTGTACTAGTAATAGTGAGTAGTAATCTCTTAAACTATACCTATTATAGTTTACTAGTAATGTTGTTTGTATGCCTTTGCTACCCAAAGGTACTGAACTGAAATAAATGCCTTTATATCTGAACACATATACATGATATATAACTAAGGTTTCAACGACATTCGGACAAATAACAGGATACTCAAAGTCCACAACCAAACAAGGAACATGAAATAAAGTGAGCTATCAGTCCTAAGCCCTTCAAATCTTACTTATATAAATATATATGTTATAGACATGAGTTTGACAATAATATAAGTTAAAAGAGTTTTATAAAGGATTTAGCATATAAAAGAGTTTAAAATGTTTTGAAGTGTTTGAAATCTATAAGTTTGATAACAATTTGAAAGTAATAGAAAATCTTTCTGTTTGTTCTAGTTATTAATCACATGTGATTAATATAATAACTAGAATGTTTCAACTTGTATCCCCCCCCCCATAAAAGTTTTTAAAATCATTTTAAAATTTGATTAAGGGGTATGAACTCACCTGTAGTGAGTGGTTTGGATGGAGGTGCCTGATAGGATGCTATGTGTCAAGTGAGGACTTGAGCACACACGGATCCTATTTAACATATGATGACACATATATGTATCTAATTAGTGTTTAAACAACTAATTAAGCAAGTAAGGACACCTTAGGACATGGAAAACACTTTGATTCAAGTGCTAGAAGTACAAAGGGTTGCACCTAAGGGTTGTAGGGCCTCACATTGGAGTTTACGGCCCAAGAGTAAACCCCCATGAGTTTACGACCCATGGGTTTACGGCCCATGGTGTTTACTGCCCATGGGTTTACGGCCCATGGTGTTTACGGCCGTAAAATCATGGTGTCTTGTCCCATTTCGTGTGTTTTAAGGTCCTATAATCATCTCGGAAGTATTCTAGGCTTTGTTTCTAGGCTTAGGAGGGTGTTGTGGCAACTTTGCACCACTTAAATAGAGTTTATAGCCAAGGGATATTGCCTAGGCCGTAAACACCCTTCTGGTCACGATTTCTAGATGTTTCTCAAGTGTTTCAAGTATACAACATGTTAGGGATAGTGTACTTACGTAATGGAAGCTTGAAAGGGAGGTTAGAGCCCAAAAACACTAGTGTGTGTTCTTGGTGTTCTTGGTGAAATGAAGAACACTTGAAGATCTACCCAAAAAAGAGATTTCATGGATGAAATCAATAGTGAATCAAGGAGAAGAGATGTATTAACTCATATATGGAAGGATTTACTTACATTTTTGAAAATTGGGAGCAAAAGCCTCAAGATCCTTGGGAGAGAATTCGAGTTCTAGGCTTGGAAGAATGAAAAGTGACTGAAAAATGACTAAGGGCCATATATATACCACGGAGTTTACGGCCACCATGTGTTTACGGCCGTAAACCCATGACCCTTGGTCGTAAACTCCTCTTTTGAGGGTTTATGGCATGTTTGATGGGTTACGACTTCAGTTGGCACTTCCATTCACTTATTCCTTGGATATACTAGGCTCGGAATGCTCAAATAGACTCAAAATGGTGCCAGAAGTTAGCAGGAACAAGTCTAACTTTGAATGGATTTAATGGTTTGTACATGATTGAAATTTCGGGTTGTCACAACGACCCTCCACCAGTCAAGGAAGCGGTGGGTGAGAGTGGACACCCATTAAGCTGCCATTTTATAGGCAGTAACCTTATACCCCCCTTATAGACCGGCTTCGTGAATAAGGCCTACTAATGGTAAGACGACTTGATCTTATACATATATATAAATATAATTAACTTATAATATTATAAAGTATAAGGGTTGAATTTTTAACTTTTAAAATTCTAAGGGCTTAACTTGGAATTAAAGTATTCATAAGGGAAAACTTTTCAAATTCCAAAACTTGAGGGCAAGTTTTGAAACTATTCAAAACTATTCAATTCCATAACTTATGTATTTAAAGTAGTTTTAATTCAAAAAACTCTTCAAGTTCCATAACTTGAGGACATGTTATGGAAGACTTTAAACCATAAAAGAATGTGACTCTTCCTTATTCATAACTTATGGACATCTTTATGAGTTTTATGAATCTTAAATGTGACTTTTCATATAACTTGAGGACAAGTTACAAAAACACATTTTAGAATCAACTCTTAGATTAATTTGGATTGAAAACACATTTTCACATGACTTTTCCTATTAATATAAGCAACTCATAAGAATAAGATAATACAAACCAATTTTTTTCATGTAATTAGCCTAATCCTTAAACTAATACAAAACATGAATCTATTGACAATTATCTTTGAAATTGGATTAGAATGAACATTACCACATCAAAAACAAGTTTATAGGTTCAAAAACAGCTTAGGGTAATGATTCTAGTCCAATTCCAGCCTTAAAAGTCGAAAATATGCTGTCAGGGGGTCCTACTCGTCGAGTGTATGAACCTACTCGACGAGTAGGATGAGTTTCCTCATGGACTCGCCGAGTCCATCAGTGGACTCGGCGAGTCCAGTGCCCAGACAGCCCGAAAATCGATTTTTTTCAGCATTTTTCAGCACTTTGCATCAAGTATAATTGAAAACAAGCCTAGGCTCTGATACCACTGTTGGTTTTTGAGCATTCTAACACTCCTAAGTGTACATGCAACCCTAAATACCTTGGATCTATGTTTTCTCTATTATACATGCAAATATGATTATTCCAAGGTATTACCCTATCTAGCATACAATCTTTTGATACTTGGGTAATAAAACTAGTTAGAAGACATACCTTTTATGTAGCTTGAATCTTTGATGCTTAAGAGCCGAGTGCCCCAAGTGTGACACCTCAAATGGTTCACATAACATCAAATGCACTTGGAATAACTTAGAGAGAATTGAACACTTCTTGAAATCGGCTAGCCCTCACCATTTCTTCATAGTCTCACATGGTTGCCTCATGGTCGCCAATTTTGACAAGAATAAGATGCTTATATAGTTTGTCATAATTAGGGTTACACCATGTAAATCCTAATTCTCATGGCCTTTTATTTCCATCATCCATGGGTACAAAAACACCATGGAGCATCCTATGGCTTTTAGCCCAACTTGATAGTCCATGCAGCATTAGCCTACTATATAAGTATGGATGATTTACACAATCAACCCATATATTTAATTAGTCTCCTTTTGATCACTTAATTAATTCCAAATTAATTCTTGATCAATACCAATTAAATAATCTTATTAATATATTAGAACTTATAATAATTTACCAACCCTTAAGTGTTATTTTTCTAATTTTAGTCTATCCAAATGCATGATGCCATGCAACTCAAATGGACCATGCCGGGTCGGGTCAAGTACATACCAAATATAGTTATGGACTTAGACACTAATCCAACAGGAGCATCTTAATGTTCCTGCCCAACTGATTCTCCACTTCCTGTTTAAACTCTTTGAACTTTTCAAAGGTTTCTGACTTATGCTTGATTAAGTAGACATAACCATATCTACTGTAATCATCGGTAAAAGTCATATAGAAGCGGTTAACATCCCTTGTGGCGGTTCTGAAGGGTCCACACACATCTGTGTATATGAGGTCCAACAAACCTTCACCCCTAGCACAAGTAGCAGTTAAGGGTTACTTTGTCATTTTTCCAAGCAAACAAGACTAGCAACTATCATCTAACTTTAAGTCGAATGACTCCAAGACTCCAGCCTTTTGGAGTTGGCCTATGCGCTTCTTGTTGACATGTCCAAGACGACAATGCCACAAGGATGCCTTATCTAAGCTAGTGGAAGAATCGATCTATAACACATTATTTCCTAAATTGTCTACAACCGATACAGTTTCATATACACCATCAAAAGGTAATGCTTTAAAATAAAGAACATTATTAAAAAAAGCGTTAATACCACCACATTCATTATCAAATGAAAAAGTAAACCCTTGTTTGTACAAACCATGAAAATAAATAATATTTCTCGCCATTTCAGACAAGTAACAAAACTTATTCAAATCTAACACTAACCCACTACTTATCAACAAAGAATAAACTCCAATCTTGGTGACATGTGTAACTTTCCTATTCCCCAGGATTAAGTTTATCTTTCCGTGCTCCACATCTTCACTTATTCTTAGGCCTTGCAAATCAGAACATATATGAATACCACAACCTGTATCAAAGACTCAAGAATTAGTATGCGGTGAGTTATTAGACAATATAGTGTAAATACCTGCATGGGTCGGTTTGACCTTCCCATCCTTAACATCTTGCAGATACTTGGGGCAGTTTCGTTTCTAGTGCCCCTTATCATGACAATAGAAGCATTCAGTTTCTTTTGGGTTGGAAGAAGGAGTGAAAGAACCACCTTTGGTTCCACTTGAAGAGGAGCCATCAAGAGACTTTCCCTTGGTACCCTTCGAAGGGGTTTTCCTCTTTTTCCCTCTACTTTGGCCGATTGCCAAAAGAGGGGTGGCGGTAAGAGTAGGAGAAGTAACAACGGATTTGCCCTTAAGACCAGTTTCAGCGGTCTTTAAAAGCCCTTGAAGTTTCCTAAGTGTGACCTCCTCCTTGTTCATGTGATATGTCATTCGGAATTGATCATAGCAAGAAGGTAAGGAGTAAAGTACGATATCAATGGCCAACTACTCAGGGAAGTTCACATTCAACTTGAGCAAACGGTGCACATACCTTTGCATTTTCTGCATGTGGCCCGTGACGGATTCACCATCCTTCATTCGGATTGTTATCATGGAAGAGATGATTTCATACCTCTCTTGACTAGCACTTTGATGCTAGCGGTCCATCAAGTCCATGTGCATCTCAAAAGGGTAAAAGTCCTCATAGGAATTTTGGATTTCAGCTTTCATTGTAGCCAACATGATACATGCCACCTTGGTAGCATCTCTCTCTTGTGACCTAAAGTCAGCGATCTCCTCTGGAGTAGCAGTAGACTCATCAATTTCCTTCAGCTCCTTTTCAAGGACATATTCCTTGTCCTCGTAACGAGTGACCATCCTGATGTTCCTGATCCAATCATTAAAGTTTGAACCATCAAAGATGACTCTCCCACAATGATTCATGAGAGAGAAGGAGCCGGTAGGGTTTGAGCCAGAAGCAACATTGTTGGAAGACATCTAAAAATAAGAAAGACAAGTTTAGATTAGATATAGAATCCTTAATAAGACACCCAAATGTAATATTAAGGCTAGGACCCAACACAATACTTCATAACTTGGAAGAGGGATGCCGTAATCCAAGCTATGAAATATTTGAAGGTAGGTGAATGACGATTCACCAATTTCCACCATGAAAAACGAAATGAATTATTAGGTTTTAATTGGATTGAAACTCCTAGATTCTTTTGAGATTCGTTGAACTTTTCTATGGCATGTTTAAATCTTTATTGTGCCCTCTCAAGTTTGTGACTGGGATGCCGAGGATCACAAACAAGGTGTGAATAACCATGCAAGTTAACTTGGTACCCTTAATCTTTATTACCTAATTGATGTGCCGGTTACCCACAGGCACTCCACCGATCTATGATAAATATTAATTCACCCTTTGCCACTCTTACTAGTCCATGTTAGTGTGTCGGTTACCCACACACGCTCCACCAATGACTTGGTAAGGTACAAAGTGTATTTTCATGGGTTAGCACCAATTTCACATTTTCCTAAAGTAACTAAGATTGAGAATTTATAAAAGGTTTAGTTACTTTATATATTTCATTATACTTTTAATGATAATTATAGTCCTTGTCCTACCCGTTCGGCTAACGACCCTCCACCAGTCAAAGGAGCGGTGGGTGAGAGTGGACACCCATTAAGCTGCCATTTTATAGGCAACAACCTTATACCCCCCTTATAGACCGGCTTCGTGAATGAGGCCTACTAACGGTAAGACTGACATGATCTTATACATATACATATATATATATATATATATATATATATATATATATATATATATATATATATATATATATATATATATATATATATATATATATATATATGTATATATATATATATATATATATATATATATATATATATATATATATATATTATTAACTTATAATACTATAATGTATAAGGGTTGAATATTAACTTTTAAAACTCTAGGGTTTGGAATTAAAGTGTCTGTGAGACTTTACAAATTCCAAGACTTGAGGGCAAGTTTTGTAACTATTCAAGACTCTTCAACTTCATAACTTATGAGTTTAATGGTCTATTAAAATGAAGACTCTTCATTTTATGTAACCTATGGTTCTTTAATGACTCTTTAAAGAAGTAACTTTTGGTAATCCATAACTTCACGACAAATTATGGACTCCATCAATAGGCATTAAGATCAAGAATTACACTAACAAACAATTTGCAAATAATTCCTTTGATCTACTAAAACTCATAATTATGAACATTCATATTAACAATTTCATTAATCATATAAACACATATAAAACTTGAAATTTTGATAATAACCATTGTAAATGGATTAGCATAATCATTACCACATCAAAAACAGGTTTTACAAGTCCAAAACTTTTTAGGGTAATGATTCTAGTCCATTTCCAGCAGCAAAACTCGAAATTATGCACACAGGGGCTCCTACTCACCGAGTGCAAGAACCTACTCGACGAGTAGGATGAATTTTTACTTAGACTCGTCGAGTCCCCCCATGGACTCGGCGAGTTCACTGAACTGTTTGCAGAAAAATCGATTTTTTAAGCAGTTTGCATCAAATATCAAGAAAGCAAGCCTAGGCTCTGATACCACTGATGGGTTTTGAGCATTCTAACTCTCCTATGGTGTACATGCAACCCTAGAAACCTTGTATCTATGTTTTTTTTCTAATATTCATGCAAATTTGATTTCCAAGGTTCTCAACCTAACTAGCATATTATGGGGTACTTGTATTATAAAAACTTTAGTAGAATAACATACCTTTCCTTGTGGTTGATTGCTTGGAGTCTTGAGAGCTTAGCACCAATAATGTGGATACCTCAAGTTGAATCACAAATCACCAAAACACCTTGGAAGACTTGAGAGAATAATGTGCATCAAGTAGAAATCGGCCCACCCTTTGTACTCACACACTAGTGTCATTTCATGTGCCAAAGACCTCCTTATATAGTATGGAGGATTAGGGTTTCATACATGTAACCCCTAATACCCATGACCTTTCATTTCCATAGGATCCTAGGGTTAAAAACTCCATGGACTATCCATGCAAGCTTAGCCCAACCTAAATGAACTTGGCCCATTCTATATATATAAGAGTCCATATTTAATTAGTTCCTTTTGATCGCCAAATTAATTCTAAATTAATTCTTGATCAATACTAATTAAATAATATGATTTCATATTAATATATTATAACTTATAATATATTAATAAATCATAACTTATATTATTCTCAAAAGATTATCCATATAAATTGTTTCGGTGAAGTGCAACCCAAATGAACCATGCCGGGTCGGGTCAAGTACATACCGAACATAGTTACGGACTTAGACACCTTATCCAACATTTGATAGCCAAATATTTGACCCTTTTTGGCTTAGATTGTGGGGCCTAAACTATGGTTAGTTGTAGGGGGCTTGGCGGGGTAGAGCAATATGGGGCAATACCACTCGTAGCCACAAAGTTATCTGCTACCTCAAGATTATTGAGTCCAATAGACTTGATAATGTACATAGGAAGACGTCTAATGAGACCGAAGAGAGATTGGTCTTTGGAAGGATTGTACCTTTTGAGATCTCTGCAGGAGAAGAGGTTGGTATAATTTTTGAGACTGAGCTTTGCGTTTTTGTGAAGATCGAATAAGCACAGTGACCAATACCTTGCATAGGTAAGTTCCAACATCCCTTCCTTCGGGGTCCCTTTGCTAACATATTGGAGGAAATCCTCCCATAGGATGTTCCTATAGTTCACACGGTTTCATGTAAATATACTCCAAACGATGTCGAGTAGTGGCTTGCCCATGTTGTTAGTACCTCAGTTCCTCCCAGACAAACATCTGATCACGTAGTGGCAAACGTATTGCCAAACAACAAGTAATTTTCCTTTCTTGAATTCAGCCACCTCTTTCGGTTTAGCTTGATACCCCATCTGGTATAGAGTGAAGAAGATGTCGTTGGTCCTGGGAGAGTAGAACTCAATGGATGGTAAAACACTTAAGTTGATGGCTTCCAGAAACTTTTCTTTGGTTAGAACCACCAAGTAATCGTCGATCAAACGAAGATGAATTTCTTGCAGTTTGTCCAAAGGCCTAAATGCAGAGAATGCACATTTGAACAAGATTTCTTGTGGTACTGCTTCTGTGAAAGAATCAAACGCGCCAAATAGTGGGTGAGCGGGAAGGAATTTGATCATGATCTTGATGGCTTCATTGTAGCATTCATGTTCATCAAAGATTCCTCTGTAGTTGCTTGATGCGATGGAGGAAGTGATGTTCTTGATGGTTGATCTAGAGGCAGTAGGTTTAGCAGAATAGGAAGCCTTGGATTGCTTCTTTGATTCACCGGATTTCACCATTGTTATGAAAAAGGGTTTGAAGAACTTGCACGAAAAAGGGTATTTTCAAGAAGATGAAGAAGAAGATCGTCATAAGAGTTCAGAAAGCGTAAACTTTCTTGGGGAAAAGAAAGGGGTTTTTATACTTTCGGATTTCAAAATTGATTAACATCAGTTGAATGACAGCTGGTGAAAAAACTTTTGGGTTTTTATCTTTATCGGTTAAAAATAAATGAAAATGTTTTCTGCGAAAAGATGGAGCGTTAAATGTTGTTGCAGGTGCGTGATGATGCGTCGGACAATCGTGGGGTGAAAACGGTTTCATCCATTGAATAAAGTGGGGGAGTGGAATGGATGTGACCCCAACGGTTGCTGGATGGGATAGGTTCTTTAAAAAGAGATTTTCAAAAATGATTTCTTTTAAGGAAAATCAACATGTTTATCCTTTAACCAAAAATAGACCTGGTTAAGAAATGTCCTTTGAAAAGCAACTGTTATTCATGTGCGACAAATTAAATGAAGAATAATAAAAAAAAATTATTTGAAGGACATATGTTTCAGATTCATCAAATATCACATAATGAAATTTAATATGTATGCTGCAAGATGGCTTCGTGTCGAGGAATGAGTCTGTGGGAGATGATACTAAAGAGCAGCTTGATCACAAAGGTTACAAAATCAAATAATAAATACACTTGATGAGTATATAGATCATAAATGGTTTCGTTATTACAGACCCTACTGAGGAGAAACTTATGAGGTATACACTACATCAATTATTCTAGAAATAGATAAGGTAAGTAAAAGGCTTAAAGAGTTTTGATTAAAAGAAAAGAAGGAATTTCAATTACACCTGGAGATCATGAGATCTTCGGTCGTTATCCTTTCATGAAGAATTGAGGGTATGGGTTTATCATTCCTAACATTTACAAAAATCCATTAAGTTTTGTGGAGTCAAGTACTTTGGTGAAGAGATCAGCTATTTGCTCGTGAGATGGAACAAAAACTGGTTCAATATTACCTTTAGTTATATGATCCTTGATGAAGTGATACCGTAGCTCTATTTGTTTCATCTTAGAGTGATGAATAGGATTGTGTGAAATGGATATTGTACTCTCCAAATCACAATAGATGGGTACCCGCAGCATCCTATACCCATAGTCCATAGGCTATGTTTTCATCCAGAGGACTTGAGAGCAGCAACTGGCTGCGGCAACGTATTCAGCCTCTGTGGTGGACAGTGAGACACAATTTTGTTTCCTTGAGGACCAACTCCTAATCTTCCACCTAAAAATTGACATCCTCCAGAGGTTCTATTTCTATCAAGTCTGCACTCTGCATGGTCTGCGTCAGTGAACACCTGCAGACTGAAGTCATTTCCTGCTAGATACCACAGACCTAAGGCCTAACTCCCTTTGAGATATTTGAATATCTGCTTGACTACGGTCAAGTGTGATACTTTGGGATCAGCCTGGTATCTAGCACATAAAACCGTGGTGAAGACTATATCTGGTCTGCTTATAGTGAGGTACGTCAACAAACCAATATTCGTTAGTATATCTTTTGATCAACTGGCTCTCTGGTAGGGTCAGCTAAGATCTTATACCCGAAGGCCATGGGGACCTTTGCCGAGGAGCAATTGTCCATTGTGAATTTCTTGAATAGTTCAGTGGTATATTTCTCTTGATGGATGAAGATTCGTTGAGAGATCTGCTTGACCTGAAGACCTAGAAAGAAATTAATCTCTCTATTCATGCTCATTTGGAACTTGTTGGTCATGAGCTTAGAAAAAACATCCACCATTCCTTGATCAGTTGAACCGAAGATAATATCATCCACGTAGAATTGCACGCACATCAAGTGTTTACCATTTACTCGTCTGAAAAGAGTGGGATCAATAACACCTTGTTTGTACCCAAAGCAGACAAGAAACTTTGAAAGAGTTTCATACCAAGTTCTTGGTGCCTGTTTTAAACCGAAGACAGCCTTCTCCAGCATATAACAATAGTCGAGAAAATCTAAATTTTTGAAGCATGGAGGTTGCTGTAGATACACTTCTTCTTTCAATGCGCCATTGAGGAAAGCACTTTTCACGTCCATTTGCTGGACTTTGATGTTCTTATGTGCTACATAAGCTAGAAAAATACATATGGCTTCCATCCTTGCAACTGGAGCATATATTTCATCATAATCAACTCCTTCTAGTTGACTATACCCTTTGGCAACCATACGAGCTTTGTTACGGATCACGATACCCGATTCATCTTGTTTGTTCTTGTGGACCCATCGGGTTCTAACTACAACATGGCCTTTAGGCTTCGGTACCAATTTCCAAACTATATTTCATTCAAACTCTGCCAGTTCCTCTTACATTACAATGATCCAATCAGACTCTAGAAGCTCCTCTTTCGTAATTTTGGGTTCGATTGACGACATAAAAGAGGCATAGTGGCAATGATTAGTTAAATTGGAAGTGGAATGAGTTTGTATACCTGCAGATGGATTTCCGATTTTTTGACCAGATGGGTGATCTTTCGTCCAGATATGTAGGCGAAATTGTTCATGATCAGCAGCTGCATTCGAGGGAATATCCTCTACTTCAGAGGAGTCTTCGGGTCTATCTGTTGAAGGTTGTTCCCCCTTCGTTTGTGAGCATCCCACAGATGAGTCTTGGACTGTTAGGATTGGTTCATCAGCTGAAGATGAAGGTTTCCCCTGGACCGGTGATGGTTCCCTCGGGACTGATGATGGTTCCCCCTGAACGATAATGGTTCCCCCTGAACCGAAGATTAAGTTACTATCCTTGGATCCTCTCCGGTATCAATATTTTCAAGTTCTCCGTCCTCTGAATCTTCAAAGATAGTTGATTGATTGGTCACTTTGTAGACAGATACCAGAGCAGCATCTTCAAGTAATGGAACCTCGATGGTTGTGATACTTAAGGATTTGAGTTTTCACCCTCAACCGGCAAGGTGGAAGTATTGAATGACGTTTCTTCAGAAATGGTTGGTCCAGATACTTCTAAATGTTGTTGTTGTGTTACCGGAGACACCAATATCTCTGACAGATGTTCAGTCTCTGTGGCATCAAAGAGGTCGTCATAGTTAACTTCAACTATGTTTAAGGGTCCCGATGACGGTGAAATGTCATTCTCCAAGATGAACTTTGTTTCTGTGATGGGAGCTGTGTTGCGGACATAATAGTCATTGAATTTGACATCAAAGCTTTCAACTATTAGTCTTGTTCTCCTGATGAGAAAACGATATGCAACCTTGTTTGTTGAGTAACCCAAGAAGATGTCTTCATCATATTTTGGTGAAATTTTTTTGAGATGATCCTTGTTGTTGAACACAGAACACCTGCAACCAAAAATATGAAAGAAACGTACATTGGGTTTTCGGTTGTTCAAACCTTTATATGGAGTTTTGTTGAGGCATTTGCAGATGATACTGCGATTTTGAATAAAACATGATGTCGCCACTGCTTCAGCCCAAAAATAGAGAGGTAAGTTGGAAAATTTGAGCATTGATCTAGAAGCTTCAACTAACGTTCTGTTTCTCCTCTCCACTACTCCATTTTATTGCGGTGTATATGTTGCTGAGAAGTTGTGCCTGATTCCTTCTAATACTAAAAAGCTATTCAACAGCTGATTAGTGAACTCGGTACCATTGCCACTTCTTATTCTCCTGACATGTAACTTGATCTGTAACTCTATCTCTTTGATGACGTTGATTAAATTTAGCAGTGTGAAGATTGGCTACAGTTGAAGGACTGTAGAGGTCTATTTGAAGGAGCTCCAGAGATTCAGCAATTGATGAGTCAATTATCATAGGATGACTTCCTTTGGTTTGTTTACCACACTCACACATTGGAAAAAAAGTATCATTGTTGAATTTCAGGATCGGTAGTCCTCGAAGTAGCTCCCCAGTCACTAAATTGTTGATGTATCTAAAGTTGAGATGTGCAAGCTTTCGATGCCATAAGCAACTGAACTCGGATACTGCCTTCGACAAGAAACATAGTTGTGGTTTGCTGATGATTAGAGAAACATATAGTGGGTACATTCTTCCTTCGGCTTTGGATTTGATTAAACACTTATCTCTGGCATTTGTCAAGATGTAGTAGTATTCGTTGTCGAATTCTACCCGATGGCCTGCTTTACACAATTGACTGACACTGATCAAGTTGTGTTTTAAACCCTCTACGTAAGCTACTCGTTGAATCAGATGCTTCCCGTAGTTAACACACCATATCCCCTTATTATCCCGTTTTCATATTCACGAAGGTGACGTGTCCGCCACCACTGATTGGTCTGAAGTCACTAAGGTAGTCTAACCTTCCCGTCATGTGCAAGGAGCAGGCACTATCAATCAACCATTCTTCTTCATGGTCTTCCTGGTACATGGCCTGCATAATCAGTTGATTAGTTTGGGCACGCAAACTAATTCGGGGCTCGTAGTAACATGGGAAATATTCCTAACAAATGTATACAAGCGGGAATGATGAATAGATTTTCCTTTCCATATTTGATTAATTCCATGATGTTTCAGGTTCTTTTGGATATCTTGAATTGGGATTGGACCTGTCAATTTTGACAGTGGGTAGAAGCAAAAAGTAAGGTTCTTTTCATTGATCCATAAACCTGTTGGATTAGTGTCTAACTCCATAACTATATTTGGTATGTACTTGACCCGATTGGCATGGTCCATTTGGGTTGCATGACATCATGCATTTGGATAGACTAAAATGAGAGAAATAACACTTAAGGTTTGGTAATATATTATAAGTCCTAATATATTAATAAGATTATTTAATTAGTATTGATCATGAATTACTTTGGAGACTAATTAAATATATTGGTTGATTGTGTAAATCATCCATACTTATATAGTGGGCTAATGCTCCATGGATTATCAAGTTGGGCTAAAACCCATAGGATGCTCCATGGATGCTCCATGGTGTTTTTGTACCCATGGATCACGGAAATGAAAGGCCATGACAATTAGGGTTTACATGGTGTAACCCTAATTGTGACAAACTATATAAGCATCTTATTCTTGTCAAAATCGGACACCACGAGGAACCATGTGAGACTATGAAGAAATAGTGAGGGCTAACCGATTTCATGAAGTGTTCATTTCTCTCTAAGTTATACCAAGTACATTTGATGTTGTGTGAACCATTTGAGGTGTCACACTTGGGGCACTCGACTCTTATGCATCAAGGAATCAAGCTACATAAAAAGGTATGTCTTCTAACTTGTTTTTATTACCCAAGTATCAAAGATTGTATGCTAGATAGGGTAATACCTTGGAATATTCATATTTGCATGTTTAATAGAGAAAACATAGATCCAAGGTATTTAGGGTTGCATGTACACTTAGGAGTGTTAGAATGCTCAAAACCCAACAGTGGTATCAGAGCCTAGGCTTGTTCTCTTATTATACTTGCAAAATTGGCTGAAAAATCGAAGTTTGTTGTTGTCTGAACAGCAAACTCGCTGAGTCCATGAAGGGACTCGACGAGTCCAAGGCAAAACTCATCCAACTCGCTGAGTTGGTTCATGCACTCGACGAGTTGGACCCCCAGACAGCATATATTCGACTGTTTTGGCTGGAATTGGACTACGAACATTACCCTAAGCTGTTTTTCAACTTATAAACCTGTTTTTGATGTGGTAATGTTCATGTTAATCCAATTTCAAAGATAATTATCAATAGATTCATGGTTTGTATTAGTTTAAGGATTAGGCTAATTACATGAAAAAAATTTGATTTGTATTATCTTGTTGTTATGAGTTGCTTAGATTAATAGAAAAAGTCATGTGAAAATGTGTTTTCAATCCAAATTAATCTACGAGTTGATTCTAAAATGTCTTTTTGTAACTTGTCCTCAAGTTATATGAAAAGTCACATTTAAGATTCATAAAACTCATAAAGATTTCCATAAGTTATGAATAAAGGAAAAGTTACATTCTTTTAATAGTTTAAAGTCTTCCATAACTTGTCCTCAAGTTATGGAACTTGAAGAGTTTTTTTGAATTAAAACTACTTTAAACACATAAGTTATGGAATTGAAAAGTTTTTGAATAGTTCAAAACTTGCCCTCAAGTTTTGGAATTTGAAAAGTTTTCTTTCATGAATACTTTAATTCCAAATTAAATTCTTAGGATTTTAAAAGTTAAAATTCAACCCTTATACTTTATAATATTATAAGTTAATAATATATATATGTATATATATATATATATGTATATATATATATATATATATATATATATATATATATATATATATATATATATGTATAAGAGCAAGTCGTCTTACCATTAGTAGGCCTCATTCACGAAGCCGGTCTATAAGGGGGGTAAAAGGTTACTGCCTATAAAATGGCAGTTTAATGGGTGTCCACTCTCACCCACCACTTCCTTGACTGGTGGAGGGTCGTTAGCCGAATAGGTAGGACAAGGACTATAATTATCCGTTCATTGAAAGTATTAATGAAAAATACTAAGTAACTAAACACTTATAAATTCTCAATCTTAGTTACTTAGGAAAATGTGAGTAAGGTGCTAACCCATGAAATTACACTTTACACTTCGCTTAAGTCGGTTAATGGAGCGTGTGTGGTTAACCGGCACACTAGCTTGATTTAACAAGGTAGGCAAAGGGTTTCTTAATGTTTATCATAGGCCGGTGGAGTGTGTGTGGTTAACCGGCACATCGGTTGGGTGATAAACATTTAAGAGTACCAAGTAATTTGCTTGGTTACTTCACACCTTGTTTTGTGATCCTCGACATCCCAGTCACAAAACCTGAAGGGCACATTCGAGATTGAAACATGCCATTGAAAAGTTCAATGAGTCTCAAAAGATCTTGGAGTTTCAAATCCAATTAAAACCTAATAAATTATTTCGTTTTTCATGGTGGAAATTGGTGAATCGTCATTCAACTACCTTCAAATATTCTATAGCTTGGATTACGGCATCCCTCTTCAAAGTTATAAAATATTGTGTTGGGTCCTAGCCTTAATATTTCATATTGGGTGTTATATTAAGGAATTTGAATCAACTATCTTGAATATCTCCCAAAATATGTCTAGTTCAGACATCTATGATCTTCCCAAATCTCTTGGAACTTTACTTCCTCCACCTCCTCCAATTATTCTCCCTAACCCACAAGTTCAAGGTCACTCAAGCCCTATTGGCAAGCAAGGTCTATGTGTGCTCACATCTTGGAGAGGAAGTCACATATTGACAAGCCGGGAGAGTTGGGTGTCAAAGTCTTAAGAAAGTCGGATGTTCAACCACTTTCTAAGTCACATAGTTAGTTCCTTTGGGACTACTATGTAAAAGACTATGACATGACCCTTAATGATCTTATCTATTTTCTTTGTTCTGCTTAATCAGCAATGATTTGGCGCACTGGCAGAGCAAATTTGATTAGAAGATCAACTCCCTGAACTTCTATGGACTTTGAAAATGGTAACATTGGATACCCAGTAAAAGCTTTCTCTTCCCAATGGAAAGGGATCGGCCATAGTCAACTCGGTTGACCAAGTGGTAAAGAGAATGGCTAAGTCTGAGATAGTCCTACCAAAGGGTCCATATGTGTCTCTTGCCAAAGGAAGGGGCATTGGTTGCGAAGCTGCCTATTTACCTGAAAGATCATAAAGTCCACTATCTAACTCTGTTAAGTTTCTATTATGAGATTCTTATTACATGATGTGACTGGGTCACATGTTGATGTTTTAAGAATCAAAGAAAAATGAAGAAACTTAAAGGAAGTATATGCTGATTCTGATCGCGAAGATGGATTTCGATCGCATGGTTCGGTGATCAGAATTTTGAACTGTTGCTTAGGAGCTATTATATATTGCTTAGGAATAGATTACAACAAAGGTTTTCCATATTCTTTTGCACTGTAAGGATAAGTTTTCCGCAAAAGTTTTTAAAATAAAAGAAAATTTTTGATTTCATTTATTGTAAGTATCCTTACAATGGCATTTGTGAAAAACTATTGCTTATATAATTCCATTAATAGAAATATTGGAAAATGGATTTGTTTCTTTCATTTGTGGTAATGTCTAATTTGCCAAATAAGGAAAGATTCTCATCACCCATGGTTTCAGTTGGATAGAAACTTGGAAATCATGCAAGGTGTATAGTATGATGAATGAGAATTTTCATCTTTGGAAAATTAAGATTAATTCCTTGTTCACATGTATATGTGAGTCAAGTGAAGGACTAAGGGATCGAGTACACATTCAGGTGCACTGGTCAAGTCCACCACAAAAGATCGATAAGACTATTCGTCATGATTTACTAAAGTTTAGTAAATATGATTATACTTACAAGTTTAAGTATAATTATGAAGCATTGGAAAAGTTTCGATGTATGACAGAACGAATGAGAAGAATCAAATTAGGTAGAAAGATAAAAGTTTCTCAAATCTGAAAAGATGGGAGAGTACTTTAGTATCATGTTTTGTGATCATCTTAATGATTTAGAAATCATATCACAATTAGTCCTCTAAGGAAATCTTAGTGCATTCATATGGCTAAGAAGCTGAGTCATGAATTGTTGAAATGGTTAAATCAAGAAGATGAGTCATACTTCGTTCCAAAACAAGTCTTAGAATCATACTCCAAGATTGTAACTTGAGTGACACATCTTAAAGAAGGTTTAAAACACTTCTCAAATGTAAGAGTAAAAGTTTTCTACTCTTGTCCATTTGATATTGGTAAGTTGTGATGTTTTGGATAAAACAAAGACCAACTAAGGCCAATTGTGTGAAGTTTTTGTCTTGTAAAGAATCCGCACTATCTCTTGAATATTTGGCAAGAGAATCTTATATGTCAAGAGGACAGTGGGAGTCTTAAAGATCTTGAATAGTTTCAAGAACTAATCAAGAGTAAACCTATTGTTAATCATTAGCACACAACATGAGGTTGATAACCTATTGTGTTGACATTTTTGTACCCATTCCAGTAAAGTTCACATTTGAGTCCTACATGTTCTCAATTGTTTGCATAACTACTTGGAAGCAATGGCAGGCCCGGTACTTCCAGGTGGTGAAAAGTTAAGATTGCACAAGTTCAATCCATATGAAAGCAATCTCGTATCAGAAATCTGAACTTTGGTAAGAAAGTCAATAAAGTATTGATTTCTAGAAGTCCAGCTAATTTCTGGATACATGTCAAAGCTAGTGGGAGCATAAGTATTATGCTAATAATTTTCATGTTAGTGGGAGCATGATAATTATGATAAGTATTGCAAGTTAGCAATATTAATTATAGAAACCAAAACTTTCAATTCGTGAAGTTTCAGGGGTTGAAAAGTTGTTTTGCTATAATTAAGGGAGAGGAAATTGTACTTCATTTGAATTCTAAAAGCTTAGATTGAGGTTTTAATCATCTTTAGTCAAGGATATATATATATATATATATATATATATATATATATATATATATATATATATATATATATATATATGTGTGTGTGTGTGTATTTTGTGTTGGAATGGTTCAACATAAGGAAATTATTTGCGTTCTAAAATTCGATTATGATTACGGCATCCTTTTTATAATCTGAATTATGAGAACTTGGAAAATAGACATAGAAATATTATAGCAAAAAGACTGGTCTAGTATCATGTCTTTATGTGAGACATCATGAATCGTGTCCCATATGCTTCGGATATATGATCGATTGCATGTGCTATAATATTCATCCTTTCTAAATTTTCCAAATGCTCTAGGCATTAAGGGGGAAAAATCTAGAATTGGATATGACTAAAATGATTAAGCAATTGTCGAGAACAATCTAAGGTTTACCAAAGATTGGTTGCTCAGGGACAGTTGGAAGTATAGTGTTACACTTTGGAAGGATCATATTGACATACTCTGAAAGGAGGCAACTGTTGTTAAGAAGTGACAGTAAAAATGGGAATATGGAAATGGTTCATAGTTGGAAGTTATTAAATCTGTGTAAGATTAGAAAAACTTAATGCAAGAATGATGTTGCCATGGAGTTGATCTCCATTGGAATACTCTATAATGTCTGTTGACAAGTCTTTGTGACTTTGTGCATAATTATTACAAGAGGATCATGCATATAAGTTTAAAATCTAACATATTTCGGTAAATGATAGGAATTTGGAATTCTTACATTTTCGATAAGGATTTGGGATTCTCAAAAGAGAATCATTGAAATTATGTTTAATTGATCTAGTTCACAAAGTAAAGATCATAGACAAACATAGAGTGCATACTTGGAGTATGGCAAAGCTATTGTTTAGAAGAACATAGTGTACATGCTTGGAGCATGGGACAACTAGTGTTTTTTAATTCAAGTATTAAGTTGATAAAACCGAAACAATGAATAATGAGTAATCAGTATGGTGATAAATAAAAAGTGTTCTATTTATATTCATAGGTTTTGATACCATACTAGATTCAATTATTCTTGTGTTTCATTTTGCATGTTTTGACTTCCAGAATAAACTAGGTCACTCTTCCCGAATGACTAAGTTATTCAAACCATCCATAGTCGGTCATATGTTGGAAGTAGATATGAATCAAGATTTTCATGAGTTGGCTTCTATATGTGTAAGATGTTGGACGTAGCAAAGAGGAGCTACAACACTCATGAGTGCTCATAAGTTCTGAGTATTGAATTCAACCCGCGCTCATTTGAATCACTTCATGGATTTTATCACGAGTGATCATGAGACGATAATATCTTATATTCTTCAAACCTAGAGATATGAGTTGTTACTATGAGTTGGTTGTACATTGATTGCACGAAAACGCATTGGTAACTCGATGTTATAAAATGTGCCTTTGTGTATGATTCAACAAGTAGTAGAACAAGCCATATGAGTTGAAGTTTTTCCATTCCTTTTACCTTTGGGATAAAAGCGATATCTGTGGGCCCCTCGATGATTTAGTGATGACAAATGTAAGTGCTCGGCCGGGCCTGGACTGATTTGATTTGTTCAATTAGTCAGTCTTCATAAATCGGAAATCGGGAAACAACAAATGGACAGAGAGAATAATTTATAATCCATGTCTCAGTCCATATGATATCCAGAATGGAGGAATATATGATCCCTTATCTAATGGACATGTCATTGATGAGATCAGAGTTCAGTTACAACGTCAGAGTTCGATAGTGGCTTAAAGAGCTACGATTGCCAGTCGGTTCTTGAAGTCATACTCAATAATAGTTTTAGACTTATCCAAGTGGGAGATTGTTGGATTAGTGTCTAATTCGATAACTATATTTGGTATGTACTTGACCCGATTGGCATGGTCCATTTCGGTTGAATGGCATCATGCATTTGGATAGACTAAAATGAGAGAAATAACACTTAAGGTTTGGTAATATATTATAAGTCCTAATATATTAATAAGATTATTTAATTAATATTGATCAAGAATTAATTTGGAATTAATTGAGTGATCAAAAGGAGACTAATTAAATATATGGG
The DNA here is from genome assembly GCF_052849685.1 of Lactuca virosa. Taxonomy (NCBI): domain Eukaryota; kingdom Viridiplantae; phylum Streptophyta; class Magnoliopsida; order Asterales; family Asteraceae; genus Lactuca; species Lactuca virosa. The sequence continues at coordinate 161,998,051 of NC_136432.1, read as the reverse complement.
TTGATTGTGTAAATCATCCATACTTATATAGTGGGCTAATGCTCCATGGATTATCAAGTTGGGCTAAAACCCATAGGATGCTCCATGGTATTTTGGTACCCATGAATCATGGAAATGAAAGGCCATGGCAATTAGGGTTTACATGGTGTAACCCTAATTGTGACAAACTATATAAGCATCTTATTCTTGTCAAAGTCGGACACCATGAGGAACCATGTGAGACTATGAAGAAATTATGAGGGCTAGCTGATTTCATGAAGTGTTCATTTCTCTCTAAGTTATTCCAAGTGCATTTGATGTTGTGTGAACCATTTGAGGTGTCACACTTGGAGCACTCGGCTCTTAAGCATCAAGGAATCAAGCTACATAAAAAGGTATGTCTTCTAACTTGTTTTTATTACCCAAGTATCAAAGATTGTATGCTAGATACGGTAATACCTTGGAATATTCATATTTGCATGTATAATAGAGAAAACATAGATCTAAGGTATTTAGGGTTGCATGTACACTTAGGAGTGTTAGAATGCTCAAAACCCAACAAAACCGTACTTGGTCAAAGGTTTGGAGGGTTGTGCCTTACTAAAGAGTCTGTTGTGTTTGCAGATGACTTGCTGAATGACCTAGACCCAGGTTTTGACTTCCTGATGGATTGATGGGATTTTGAAAAGTGTGGAGTGTTTAAAATACCCTTCATTTTTGGTTCTTCTAAGGAAGTTTGGGACAAGGACTCGACCTTGTTGTGAGTGGGTACAATGTTGTTGATTTTGAAAGATTTAGCCACTGTGCATGCGTTTTGACGAGATCCATCGAGTGCAGTGTCATTTTGAAAAGTTTTTGCAGTGGTGGATTTTTCTAAATTCCTTTCGTTTGAAAATTTGGCCTGAGTTTTGAAAGATTTGATTCTTGACTCAACTTCCCACCTTTCAAGTCGGGATCTGACTTCATTTTTCGGAGCCAATTTTGCCTCAACTTTTGGTGTGACAACATCTGAAGCATTTACTTGGGGTTTTTTGAGGTTCTTTGTTTTAGACATTGACCTAGTAGTTGGATCATCGGAACTATAGAGTTCATGATTTTGGGAGCAATGTCCAAACTCAAAGTTATTAATAGGAAGTTCATGTGTGAAAGGCTGGAGAATCGATGTGGACTGCAAAGTAGGTCAAAGGAAAATATTTGTTTGGACTTGTCTTGGTTTCAGGTTCTACCATAACAATTTCCTCGTCCACCACAGAACTAGACTGGGAATCAGGACGAATCATACCGATGACTCGCAAGAAACTTTCTAAGTTTCCCGAGGATTCTGGATGTATCTCCTCGATCACACAATTGTTACTGAGGTCTTGAAGTCTACCGAAGTGGCATCGAATGTCTTCGGGAAAAGTCTTGTCATTGATTGGATAATGAAAGGCCTAGTCTTGTGGGATATAAGGACATTCAGCAACAAACCGAGGAGGAAAGTTCTCTTCGGTAGAGTACCTATTGGACCATCCCCAATTATATGTGCTATCAACAGTTCCATTATTAACTAAGTTTCCAATGGCCTCAATTTCATTAAATAATTTTTCAATTAAACGATTCAAACATACAATTTCCTTGCGGGCTAAATCTTGTTGATTGAAAGAAATTTCTATCTGAATCTCACTAAGTAACCTAGCATCCTTTTCTAACAACAAATCCTTTTCTAACATTGTGACGTTAGGCTTCTTGTCTTCTATTCTTCCTCTTAGGTGATACGAATCTTAGGTCGCTATGTTCTTTTCATCTAAGGCTTTGTTGTAGTCTGTAAGGACGGCATCACACGTTTCATTAAGTCTTTCTATGTAAGATTCACAATCATGCATGCTATAATTATTAGATTGAATCTTAAGTTTTACCTGTTCAACGATGCTGAGAGTCCCTTCCCTTTCCATGTAGCAGTAGTTCATCTATAGTTTGGTTAATCCATCTTCTTCACTTGTTGCCACCATGCATATTTTTCCTCTCTTCTTTTTGTTGTCCTGCTCCTCGTCTTCATCACCCGAAGACCAAACCTGATGATCCCTACAAACTTGAGCTACACATGCTTTCAATTTTTCCTTCTCCTTATCTTCCATTTCCTGAGCCATTCTAAGATAGAATGCTTTGTCTTTCACCACATTTTCTTTACAGTATCTTGGAAAGTGATTTTCCTTGTGACATTTATGACAGAGAAGAACTCCATCTTTGTTGTCTTCGGTAGTAGTACCGAAGTCTAGTGATTTGTTAGTGTGCGGAATTTCCTTGAGATTGGAAATCATCCGAGGAGCATGCTAAGGCTGAGGTTGGTGAAGAGGGTTTCTAGGATATCGTTGATGATTCTTCTGTGGGTTGAATTTTCGGTTGAAAGATGGTTTAGTGAACTGCTGATTTTTGTGAAAAGTGGGTGGTGGGAGTCGATTGAACTGTTGACTGACGAGGCCTATGGCATTTTAGAACTCTTCCTCGTCATCTAGTTCTACATCTGCTTCATATGACTGCAGTGAGTTGTCATATGAATGTTGATATGATGACTCTTCGGGATAGGGATAATGAGGTACTTTGATGGATACTGAGGAGCTTGATCCGTTAAAGCAAGTGATCCACCCGTATCTGCACATTCTTTTAACAACATGGATTCTTAAGCCTGAAGTTCACCGTAGAGTTTCAACAGTGAAAGAGTTTGGATCTTCCTATCTCCTTGAACTATCATTTTTTGCAGTCGTCGAATGTCTTCCTAACCCATTCAGGAATTGCATGTTGGTTTCATGGTTGCTTCTGACGGTACCATTATTTGAGAGTTTGGTGATTATGAGGTTGAATCTCTTGAAGGAGTCATCAAGACTTTCACTAGGTAGAGCTTTGAAGTTTGTAACTCGTTGAGAGCAGTAGTGAACTTCTTGTCTTGGGCTTGTTCAGAACCTTGGTAGAGATTTTTAAGTACATCCCAAATCTCTTTGGCAGATACACAGTTGATGATGATCTGAAAGTTGTATGGATCAACGCCACATGAAATTTCGTAGAACGCAATAGCATCTTTCTCCATCTTTTCGAGATCATCATTGGTAGGTCTGTTCATGGCCGTTGGACCACCTCCAAGTCTTGCTTGAGCACCATCAGCTGCATTGGGAGTGAGAATAGGGACATGAGGTCCTTCTTCTATAGATCTCCAAACATCTCTTCTGAGTCTCTTTAAATATCTTTCCATTCTTTGGGGCCAATGATGATATTCACTTGCCACAAGTATTGGAGCTTTATTAAAACCTCCAACATTGTTTGAAATGTTTAAAGAATAAGCTTGTTCTATTTTTTCCTTGTTTTGATGAGCTTTAGTGGTATAGATAGCCTTTTAAATCAGAGTTTTTTTTTTAAGAAAAAACTTCGATTTTCTTAAAGGAGTTAAAAGGCAAGCACTTTGGCTCTAATACTAATTGTTGAGAGAAGAACTTAATAAAAGTTAGTAACGAGATAATATATTGTGGAATAATAAGTTAATCTCAATGGATCTTTGTTAGCTCAACAATAATAGTTAGATTACGGAAAAGTAAGAAATGTAAATAGCAGCAAGTTATATCAATAAACATTAAACAAGTAGACACTTAGTTGAATTGTAACATGGTTTGCATGCAAACACAATTTAGTAGATGATGAACAACATAAGTAAACAGGGACTCGAATAAAGTATCAATCATATAACTTTAGAAAATATTGAGATGAAGAAATCTTTCATTGCTAAGTTTTGAATCGGTAGATAAACATGAAGTGGAACCTCTCTATTTATAGAGGTCCAAAAGTTACATGGAAATAATAAATATCTACAAAGTGACTGACTTCGGTGACTCTGAAGAGTACACCGTATAATACTAAGTTCTACACACAAAGTCAGTAAAGATCACTTGTCACAATCTTCATGTTCACAGATGTCTTTGGGTCTTCATCTCCTCTTCGGGCTCCAAAAAATGACAAATAGTCTTCAACAATCTCCTCTTCGGTTCACAAAGGCATTGGGTCTTCGGGTCCATTATTAGCTGCAGGCGGTCACTTTCTTGTTTCAACAAGAACTCATCTGATTATAAGACAAGATGAAAATCTACCACACAAGCTAGAGGTGTCAAACATTACCCAAAACTATACAATACTTAGCCCTAATTTAATAATTTAGGTCAACACATAATCCACACTTCCTTAACAAGTATTGGTATAATAAAATCTTATCTGGGAGAAAAAGGCTATTTTACCCTTCCAAGACCTATATTTTTCACTCAAAGTGAACTTTGGTCAAAAAGTGAACTTGCCACATCATCCCGCGGCGACCACTACAGGAAATATGTTATTAATAGATAAAGTTTCCAACTTTATCCATTTTCATGCCCTTAATGCCATTAATCTAAGTCTAGGTCAAAATGGGATTAAAAAAATCTCATAACTTGATGGACAAACTTCCAAGATAAAATTCTCATCTTAACACCACAGTAGGTTCAGAAGACATAGAAACTCAACCTTTAAGGTTGGAGTTCTTCAATCAACAACCCCACATCCTTCAAACAACCAGTACAAGCATGAAAATATAGATCTAGACCTAATAATTCATAAACATCCAAGCTTTAAGACCTACAGAGGTCCACAAGATGCTCAAAGGTTTGGAACTAGGCTGCTTCTTAACTTATTGCTTCACTGGATGCACAATCCTTTCATTCAATATGCAAGAACAAGCACGATAAGCTCAAAAATCACAAAGAGATACTATGGTTTGAAGAAGATGCTCTGAGGGTGATGAAAGCTGACATAGGGTTGAGCAAACCATAGACATAACATCCTTTAAATATGGCTCAAAATTTGAGATATAGGGTTTTGGTCCCTGACAGCTTCACATTGCTACAAGCGGCGAACCCATCACAACATGACTTAAACCTAGTCTCGACGCGACATAACTGTTTTGGTCAAAAATTGACGAACTAATTTTGTAACAAAATTAGTAAGTCTGGTGTGATGTTTGAAATAAAGTAAGTGAAAGTAAAGTGCTTAAGATCTTGAAATGTGCCGAAGATCTTGGTTGTGCCTATGATCCTGGGTTGAACATAACTAAGTTCCAAGAACTGTTTGATAAAAGTGTGTTACTTCGTAATGAAATGAAGTGTATTTGGGACCAAAATAGTGAAGAGAGTCAGTGATTGATTAAGAACACGAATGAATTCATAAAAGATGTAAATGGACACACGATCTAAATAAAATCTGATTGGCTCTATGAACGTCTGAAGAGTACAAGAGAGTTTGAGTACAAATGCAAAAGATGCTAAGTTCATTCCTTCCTCTAATCTATGTACTTACCCTATTTATAGGGTACAACAGACTCACAAAAAGTAACAAGGATTAAACATTACAGTGTCGAAACCAGAATACTTTCGAAACATTACAGACACAAATTGCTTTCGATTCCTCACTGTATACATTTGACCCCAACAATCTCCCCCTTAGTGTGAGTAATCGAAAGTTAAGCAATCAGCTTTGCTGTCAACAAAAGCTCTCGTCTGATCTCCATGTATGACAAAACTATCTTCCTTATATCTGTCGTATCACCATCATCATTCTTCTTATAGTTGTTCATTCGAATCAAGATGTTGGTGGAATGGGAATTTGTGTATCTTTCGAGATTAGTGATTTGAAACAAAAACTTAGTCAAAATTCCGCTCCTTTCTTTCCTTGGAAAACAACAACATAAGGCTGATGAATGATTTCACCATCATCAAATTCATTGATGTTCAATTTCACCTTTGCCAAAGTTTATGGTACTTTCGCATTCTTCTTGACAGCCAAGGCAATATTATTGACTGTGATAGCCAGATAATCATAGTAGATATCTAGAAAAGCCTTAATATGACAAAATCTGATGATGAAGTCATTTCAATTCGCCTCAGGGATCTTCAATACATTCACATTGATCAAAATCTTAGTGATCGAAATAAGATCATTCAGATTCATCAGGGGAAAATCAGCAATTGTGAACTCGAATTCCGCATTTTTTGCTCTAACAATTGAGTAACGAAAGTTATGAAGAAAATCCTCAAACATAGTATCTTTTTCGGTTTTCATTACCTTCAGAATCTTCACCAAAGACCATACATCCTCTTCATTATTTCCCAATATAGTATAAAAAGAATCTTAGACTTTTTGTATGCATTTTTTGTTTGAAGTTATTAGCCAACTTGACCTGTGGTGATGTGAAGAGCATGTGATTGATTGGAAGTCAAGTTGATTGAAGTCCGAATTTTCAGTTTCAAAGCTCTTTTTTGGTCTTTTGAGAAATTCATCATTCTTACCCAAAATTGCAATTTCAATCATTTCATAACACAAGTGCTTGTTTGGGTCTCCTTTGTTCAAGCCTGGAGGATCATTCTCTCTTTGACAAAGAAAGTTGTTAATCTGCCTTTGTCTTTCTAACTCAGCTTTTTGTAATGTCTTCTTTTCCTCTTTCGACTGTTCAATGAGTATGACTTTACCTTTGTCTTTTGGATCGGTTGTTGAGGTTGTTTTAACAAGAGCTTTACTCGAACCCCCTTCTCCTTTTTTAATCGAAATGCCTATTATTGGCACTCTCGACTCATTTATTGTTGTACATGTTGTAGTCGAAGACACGATTATAGGCTTCATGGGAATAAAGGTTGGAATTTAGGTCAAAATAACTTTCCCAACAACTGCTCCTGTATCTCCATCAAAATCTTTTGATGATCCAGCTACTCCAACTCCTCTATCTCCCCTTGCGAGACTTGTGCAGCACGAGGAGTATTGGTTTGTAAACGAAGTACCAAATTAAGGATTGGAGCGAGCTCAGTTTAATGTTCGACTTGATATTCGATACCATTTGTGAAAGAGATTCTTGTGAGATGGTTGATTGGTTCGAAAGATTAACCTTTGATAAAGTTTCTTTGATCCCAGACAGGAATTCCTTCATTTTCTCAAACACCTTTTCGTCTTTCATAGACTTGGCTTCAAGTTGTTTTGTGTATTCATTGTTAAACTCAACCAAACGAGTGATGACACCAATAATGACATCAACTTTGCCATGCAAAAATTTATAGTTGTCCTCCATCTTCTTTACTTCTTCCGACAGCAAGGATTTGAGTTCAGCAACTTTGAGATCAAGAGATTCCTTTGTTGCATCCACTTTTTTGATGAAGAGTTCATGAAATTCCTTGGAAACATCATGAATCTTTTGAACTCTATAATCATAGCTCTTTGAATGAAAAGCTAATCTTTCTGCTCGTTTTTTCTCAATACCCTCTATCAGATCACACAATCGTGATTCTTGAGCTTTCATAAAGTAGTATAATTCGACCCCAGTCACATAAGCTTTTCCTCCAGTAGCTGCTAATATTTTAGGAAGAGAATTGAGCTTTGAGTTAAGGATTTTGAATTCCTTACCTGACATGATGAGTTCATCAGGAATATTCTCTTCTTCTAGGTTGAATTGAAGATCAGAAAATGAAACCATGATATCAACATCCTCAGCTTCAACTTATTGAAGTGACTAGTTTGTGGATTGTGATGATAGGTTCTTGGATAATACCAAACAATGTTGGTGAAACAGCCGAAACTGAAACTGAAGTAGGAATGGGTGATGAGGGTGGGGGTAAAACTATTGGAGTTTCGATTGAAGATGTGACAATAGATTCATTGTTGAGCATCCCTTCATCCATATTGACATTTGTGTCCTTTTTAGATAAGTCCATAGTGATTTTTGCAGTTCTGAACTCCTCCTGACCAGACTCGATATTCGAAACCCCGGATGGTTTGACTAATGCATTCTCATGGATAGTTGTTTGTTGTTGATCACCCGAATTGATCTTTGTATCCATATTAGATACGTTACAGTGACACCCGGAATACTTTTCTCCTCGAAAGTCGACTTTACAGGGTCATCCTTTCGCGGTGATCCAGTATAAGAATCCTCGATTCTAATATCTGACCTTTCTCTTTCACTACCATTCCCGATATCGTCATTCACATTCTCAATAGCAAGACAAACATGATCATGATTTCTCTTCTTGATTTATTGAGCAACATCCAAAGCTCGACGATCCTTTGAAGCTGGAGATCCAAGACACGAAACTTCACGGACAAGAACTTCCTTCCTGGAAAATTATAACTTTCGAACCTTCTTTGGACCATCCTTAGAAGAAGCAGGCTTTGAGGTTTCGACTTCAGTGGGTCAACGCTTTCGACTACATGCTCTTGAGTAAATGTCTTGATAGGAGAATCGGAGGTTTTCTTAGTTGGTTTCTTAGTTTGTTAAAGAACCCCAGTTTTTGTTGGAATGGTTTCTTTAACAATCTCCTCCTCCAAAACTTGCTGTTTTTCCACTTGTTTCTTCTTCTTTGGAGCCTTAGAGCCTTTTGATGTTCTTTCTACTCCCATTGGTGGAAGTACCACTGGGACCCCAATTGGAGTAAAAGAATCAATAGAAGCCAAGTATTGTACCAACAGTTGATTTTTGGGATCCACCAGTTTAAGTATCTAATCTGAAATTCGAGCAACAATAGGAAATACATCAACATCATCCACAAAAACCCTTGCAGTAGTCATCGTTGGGAATTCTGCAGTATCAACACCAGATGGGACCAAAATATTCTCCTAGTTATAAATCTCCTTTAGAATTAATCCCCAAAATCGAGTACTTGACGCACCAGTTTCTAGCTTCGTGTGAGAGATCGGAATACCAAATTCTTCCCACATAAGTGACGCATAGTCGACATTTAAGCCATACTACAATCCCGCCACGACAAAGTATACTTCAAGCTTGGCCTTGTCAAGACCATAACGTCTTCATTTCAGACACCTTAGTACAATCCCAAACAAAAAGTTCCAAACACAGGGAAGACTGGACTTCTTAAAGTGACTGATTGCAGTGAGGGTAGGTTAATGTCCCATTTCGTTGAACATATGAATCACCTGATCATTCGTAACTTCATAGAAAGTACCTGAAGTAGGTAGTCGCAGGATTTGGGCAAATTGTTTTCTGGTTAACTTCTTCGATTGTAAGTTGTTAAGCTAGAAGGTAACGACCTTGGTGGTTTTTTTGAACACAACAGTTGCAGCTGCAAGAGATAACCACAACATTGGGATTACAAACGCAACAGGAAGCGCATATGAAAGAACAGAGTTGTTCAAAGTTTGAACAAGCATCCTTAACTCCTCCAGATATTGATCAAGTGTGGGAACAATACGAAGATTAGTATGTTGAATCTTCATCATCGGTTGAGAAACATCTTCATCATTTGTTCTTGTTTTTTAAACATGACATTGGGTAGCATCCATTGTTGAGAATTTGAGAGAATTTGAAGAAGTGTTAGACGATGAACAGTTAGGGTTCTTGAGGTTTAATCAAAGAGTAGAAAGTTGAAAAGGAAATCATCATCTTCCTTTTTATAACGTATGTTATTTTTTAATTTGAATCGGTACCCAATAAGAAAATGCCACGTGGTGTGTTGGTTACTTAACTGGCACCGTAAAAATCACCAAGTAAGAAAAGTGATCATCACGTTGCTCCTTGATTTCCGTGAAAAGCTTGAACTGTCACTTCCATTCGATCTGTTGCTTTTCCCAAACGGATAAGAACCGTCACAAGTTTCGTTCCCAAACGAGTATGCCTTGAATTTCGTTATCAATGAAGAAGAAATTCGTCGACATGGAGGCATGGCTCATTCACTTATGGGATTGTGAAGAGAAAGCATATGTCAGACTTGGAAACATCTAAGTTTCGAGTTGGTAATACCCAAAACCTCAAGAATTTCAGTGCTTTAGTGTGCCAAAGAATGATATAGAAGCAAATAAAAAAATGTCAAATTGTGATATTAAATTGCATTTGATACGAAAGCAAATTGATCCCGGGCAAATATATCTTCATTCGACATCAAGAGAGATGAAGAATTGCCTGTGTAGTTTCCCGTGAAATACAATCGAAAACTCGTTAATGAGCATCGAAAGGCCTCTTTTTGTTTTGGTTTCGAAGGTGGGTTCAATTTCATACAAGGTCACAACGTAACATAATATGAGTCAGTAGTGCAAAATTACTTGGATGACCAGTGTAGTAAAGAAAAAGTATGGTTAGTAATGATTCTAAGTAACATTGGTGCAAAAAAGATATTCAAACGAAAATCTCATCTAAAAAAATTAAAAATCAGGATCTCTTAGGGCAAAATGTCTTGGTATTATAACATTTTATTAAGATCACGCATAACGAATTAGAATGAGATTTTGAATATCGAAATGGTACAAAGAAACAAATGTTTTGTGAAAATCTTGAACAAAACTGTCCACCGTCAATTCATTGTAGTTAAAGATTTTTAGGTTTCACCTTTATCACGGAAAAATGATCCGGGATCATAAACACGGAAGCTTGACATACCTATATCCAGGTAGGTTTCAAACAAAAATGTCTTGGTTTATGTGTCATAGTGTATGATCATGAAATAAATTTTGGCTGAAAAAGATTTGGTGAAAGAGCTCATTGTACCTCTGCGGTATATTTGGACCAAGCAGAAAACTCTTAACTCGTCATGAGAAGAGTGAAAGATATTGTATACCCAAGAGTCATTATATAATGATATTGCTAATAACATATGATCTATAGGGTCACACAAACAACAACTTGATAAAAATATATTATTTATAAGAATTTGATTCTTGATAAATAAATATATATCTTGTAATTAATTGGAAATTATTTATTTCATGGAAATATTAATTTTCAATGTTAAGTATCAAAATATATCATAATATATCATAAGGTATGGTTTATTATGTCATGTACATCTTTTCGGACCAAAAGGGGGTTTTTGTCTTATATGGATTTATATGTTTTATAAGTTATAAAAATTAGAAGAGTTTTTATAGAAAAAACTTGCTTCTTCTTTTTTTAAAATATTCTAGGAGACAATAAAGGGAAAAGAATACATGCTTGCATTTATTTAATCATAAAGCCATGTTCTTACACTTGTAGCCTTTTGTTGCTAGATTCATGGTGTATTAAAGCATCAAGACTGAATGGGTAAGGACTTGTATTAAGATGATTAAGAGGCTTGCATGCATTTCTTCTTTTACTAGCTGAAAGCCATTAAATTTTGTGCTTCCTATCTCCATATTCTCTCTAGTTTTTTGTTTCTTAAAGTGTTAAGAACATAAAGATGAAGATGATACTTGAATACTCTCTTTGAAGACAAACTAGTTTCTTTGTCTTAAGAGCTTAAGATATTATTTTATTATAAGAAGAAGACTAACATCTTATCAAGTTGATTTATTGTTGGTGGATATCTCTAGAGAACTTTACCTTGAAGTTTCATGTCATACTTCATCAACTTCTAATCTCTCATGAGAATCAAAGTCTTCAAAGGTTGAAACAATTTTCTTTCTATGATTGTTTTAATCTTTCTAACTCTTGCAAAATGATCCTTGGTGAGTAAAATAGTTTTAGTTTTATTTAACAATTTTAAAGCTTCCGTTGCCGTTTTTACCGTTTGTGAAACCGGATTTTTGAATAAAATACCTAACAATTGGTATCGGTGCCATTTTTGCAAGATTACTTAGATTATTTGTTAAGTTGATGAAATCTTTGTTTTTGAAAAACATTAATGGTTTTCTTTTTGAAAAAAAATTCATACCTATTTTCTATGACAACTTTAAAATGTTTATAATTGTTATTTTTGACCAAAAGTTTACATGCATCTTATTAGTCATAAAACTTGTCTTTGAAAAACAACTAGTTGTTTTATATAATTTTGAGTATATAAATGTGTATGATGTGCATAAACTTGTCATGGACCTTTCTATTGTTGCATGTGCTGATTTATTTAAAAATAGTTGTAATTATTTATTTATTCATATGGTACGTAATAATTAAATAGATAGTTTTCTTTTGTTAATTTTCGTAAGTAATAGATTAGTTTTAGAAATAGTTTAATTTTATAAAAATCTAACAAGAATGAAGATGGTGGCCATTTTAAAGATCAAAAGTTTATAAACTTGATTTTATTAAAGTTCCTCAAACTTTATAAAATTATTTTTATAAACTTGCTTCAATGTGTTGAAGCATGTGGGAGCACATGAAAACTTTACAAGATAAAGGTCCCTTATGTCCCTTTAGGAATGGAATTGATAATTTTGTGATGGCTCACAAAATTATTACTAGTTTATGGCTTGGTTTATGCACATATGTTATAATTGGTATGCATGCTTGTGTTGTTTTATGTTTATGTTATTATTATGTTATGGTTGATAAACTAGTTTTCAAATCATAAATAATATTTTGAACATAAATAAACATCACAAGTAGTTTGGTTTTAATGAAATTTACCTTTTAGCATAAGATGCTAAGAATAGTTTTAAAAATAAAACAAGCTTTATCGTTAAACTAGTAACCGGTTGAATCTCGGGATTAAAATTATATAAGTTTACAATTGAGATTTATAATCTTATCAAAATCCAAACCTTATTTTATAAAGGAAAGTTTTATTAAAAGGTTTCCAAATATTCTAAAGCGCTCAAACGATATCACTTAATACTAGTTATTAATTTAAAACTTTGATCGCGCCAATTATATAAAACCGGGTTTTATATATAAAACATTGTTAACAATGTGATTTTACATGAAATAAGATTTTTTTAAAGTATATCATGGTTTATTGAATGCATGTAATAACAATGATATCATATGTTGTTTAAATAGAATTATAAAAACATCAAAGACCCCTTACAAACCTCAAATCTATGCAATCCTTTTTAAAGAACACTCGCACGTCTCTTGTATGCACTAGTGGGATAAATGATACCTAACCGCTTAGTGTTATCTTTTGATGGCCGGGGTTTTTTCGCGATTTCTATAACCAAGTTATAGGCCGATTACACAAGTTTTTCAAATTGGATGATTTAATCGGAAATTTCTTGGGATAAAGGATACCTAAGCAAGAGAGTTATGAGGCACAGATGGGATAAAACATGTCTAATAAAATTTGTTATTAGCGATCCCATAAATATAGGAATTATATGGTAAGATATAATTGATAATCGATATCTACCGGGTTGAATTCAAATTGATGGGATAAAGGATACCTAACCATTTATTTGTTTTGCAACTTGGATCCTAGAATTTGATAATTAATGTTTTTAGAAACTAAAAGGGTATTAATTATTAAAGATTATATATTGAAAATACTAAATGAATTTTGTTAAAATTTTGTAGATATATAATCCACTTTCATAACCATGAATTGTTATTTTTTTTAAATGACTTAATGAAATAATAACATTGAATAGATACAACTTCAATGAATGGGTTCATGTCTTAAGAGACAATCTCATGAGAGATGTAAAATTGTGTACACTTAAAGGTTCTATTCGTAAACAAATTGCATTGAGCAATAGACCTGAATATGATACTTAGTAAATGCATCACAGTGATGCTCAAGATGCTTCTAACATCATACTAGGAACAATTATTCATGACTTCTAGGAATTTTTGGATAATGTAGGTATATATATCTGATAATATAACATGTTAAGCAATATTCCAATAAATACAATGATATTTTGTTAGAATATTTTGACTCGAATGTAATCTTGTGATTTGTGTCATGCCCGATCCACTCCTAATATCACCCAATGTATACCTGTTGTGTGTAATTAAGGTCCAATAGGTTGTTGAACTTAATGAGTCTACCCTAAGCCCACAACCAAACATTGAACAGGACCCAATGTATACCTGTTGTGTGTAATTACCATTTCTAAGCCGATCGTCTCTTAATTACAGATAACCCTGCGGTATACATTAATTAGTCTTAGAGTTACCATGAGCAAATCGTTTGTAATAACAGGTTATGAGATATGTGGTAAACTCCCAATGAAATAAAATGCATGCCAATTTTTATTGATATACTCTAGTTATACCCTTACCATTTATATACACACGTATAAATTTCGTACTTTACTGAACTATTCTCGGTGTTTCTGCTAACGTCCCTGAGACGGAGTTATGGTAGTGGGTAGAAGTAGGTTTTGTAAGGGCGTTAAGATTTACTCATCACGTTGCTCGTGCGAGAATAGGGGTAGGAGAGATAATTAATAGACGTCTAATCCTATAATTACTTATAGGGGGTGATCCTTATTAGTCACGTCTATAATCACATAGTGCATACCAGTTATACATAATCTGAGATAGAATAGACCTTCGAATAAATGACTCTACTCTAAGTCCACAACCAAACAAGGAACAGGAAGTAGAGCAATAGTCATAGATTCCGAGTCTATAATATCTTTAATTATGTATAACCTTAGTGTATGCACTCAATCATTATAGACCTACTAATAGGGGTCTTTAGTTTTCACATAAGTTGGTTATAGTAGCACAAAATACTCCTATAGTATTTTAAATGTTTGACTTATGTTTTTAATGTTTCTTGGTAGGTAGAACTGGTAAGTTTTTAGACTTGTTGCAACAACACAACCATTCCCGGGCATATGCTAATCACTTCTGGGATAGACATAGTTGATCAGGCTATGTCATTCCCAGACCTGATCATACATCCCCAATCCTACTTGTGCCATTCAACAATCACAACTTTTGTTTTGTCCTAGTATGATGTTGACCCTAGTATGCATGCATGCATGTATGCTTTTAACAAGAAACTATTTATTTCTAAAAGTATAGTCTTTCGAAAACGTTTAATCAGAGACTTTAGTCCCAATGCATTTATAGTTTGTATATCTTATGTGGTTCGATATACTTCGTTCACTATAAACAATGCTTGATACCAATCTGTCACACACCAAACCAAGGATGGCGGAAACGTCCGGGGGTGGAGGACTTCATCTAAAGTATCACAACAACGAGTATAATAGTGCTCAAAGTAAATACAACCATCATAAATATAATTGAAAAGGTTACACCATAGTATATGTTTACATGTTTCAAAATCAATTACATTATGATGACAAAATAAACTGTTTGACGATTTAACGTCCCATCCTCAAAGTGCTGATGTTTTCCTGTTTCACTGATATCCTGAGAATACAAGTAGTTTTGAAAAGTGTCAACAATTAAGTTGGTGAGTTCATAAGAGTTTTGTTTGAGAAAGAAAATCGTTTTCCTTGTAAAAGCGATAGAGTATGATTCCAGAAAATCCAATATTTTCTTTGTTAAGTGTAAAATGTATGCTCCTATGTTATGCGATAATGTACCCTAGAAGGACCCATAGATTCCTTCTATAATCGCCCAGCGTATATAAGTTATATAAAATTTAAGTTAAATAAACCGTTAAATATAATGGGTCTGCCCTAGGTCCACAACCAAACAAGGAACAGGAGATAAGGCGGGCCCACCAATTCTAAGTCGATTGTGACTAGATTCTTATATAACTCTAGCATATACACTTAGCAATTATAGTTGAAGTCTAAGAATTCTAGATGAAATGTAGTTTTAATATCATAAAAACCATTTTGTGTGAACCTGGTACTTTGTATTTGTACCCCTTTTTGTATAAACCCGGTACTTTGTAGTTGTACCCCTTTTTGTATGAACCCGGTACTTTGTATTTGTACCCCTTTTTGTATGAAACCGGTACTTTGTATTTGTACCCCTTTTGTATGAAAACCTGTCATTTTGTATTTGTACCCTTTTTGTATGAAAACCTGGCACTTTGTATTTGTACCCCTTTTTGTATAAACCCGGTACGTTGTATTTGTACCCCTTTTGTATGAATCCGGTACTTTGTATTTGTACCTCTTTTTATAAGAAAACCCGGTACTTTGTACTTGTACCCCTTTTTGTATAAATCCGGTACTTTGTATTTTTACCCCTTTTTGTAAGAAAACCCGGTACTTTGTATTTGTACCCCTTTTTGTATAAAAACCTTTTGTAATGAGTTCGTAATGTAAATGAACATAAACTATACCTATTATAGTTTATCAAAATGTTTGTAATGTATATGCAACCTAACTATACCTATTATAGTTTAGTATGTTTTTTTGTGGTGTATAAGAACCCTTTTCTATGTAAGTCGAATGTATAGTAAAATATAACTATGTTTATCATGCCTTGTTTTATACTATTGGTAATGGTGGAGGATTCTTACAATTCAGTGAGTATTTTCTGTTATGTAATTATACCACAACAAGAAACACATGTAAAATATGAAATCTTCAAATATTAACACTTTGCTCAACAAGTTACAAAGTGTGATGCAAGTTATAAGTTGTTATCTAGATTTTTACGTTTCTACACTGTTTTAGAAAAATCATAGAAAAATCATACGAAGTCAAAAACTGAATCCGTAAATTCTGAGAGTTCAGAAAATGTGTCTAGTTTATTCATAATGTTTATTTTTCTTTTTAGAAGTTTTAACTTGTGTCAAAATGTTCATATTCACAGACTGGTCCGAATTCATTTCTGAAATGATAGGCAGTTTTGTAAAAATCACCATAAATCGTAGAAAAATCGTATGGAGATGTGCAAGTAGTCATTTTAAAGTTATGAACCTAAACTATTTGCATATTAAACCGTTTTGAAATATATTAAGTTCAAGATAGTCAAAACAGTCCGTGAATAAGACTCAACTTTTCTGATGAAAGCTGTTGTTTGAGTTTAGTTAAGTTTTTGGTGTTTTAACTTGGATTCCCCCCCTAAAACTTGAAGAAAACATGAAAATGTAGGGTTATGAACTCACCTTGAGTGATTTCAGAAGATGGGTGATGAAGAAGAGAAGTGTTCAACTCAAGAACACTTTAGAAGATGCTTGAAGATTCGAGGATCTAACAACAAATATGACGATATTTGTGTAAGGAACTCATGATTTGAGTGAAGAAATGTAAGGAAATAAAGTATAGGATGAAGGTACTTACCAAAAGTGAAGGAAGAACTCAAGAACAACCCTTGAATCTCGAGTTTGTTGGGAGAGAGAAAGTGAGAGAAGTGTGTTTGTTCTCCTTTGAGAAAGAGTGAATAATGAGGGGAGTGAAGTGGAGATTTCCAGCCCTTTGATCTGATTATGGGCTGGTGAAATAGTGTGAAAGGACAAATAATTGACTAAGAATGGAGGAATAGTGACTAAGGGTTGTACTATGAAGGTATGGGGAGAAGTTGCTTGTGTCATACTCTAGATAAAGTCAACACTCCATCCATAAATCTTACCTATTAGATTTTATTCTTAGGCAAGGATTTTCCCCAAAATATAATTAAAATATGAATATTTAGGGTTTATTATGTTAAAATACGAGTTTGGGTGAAAATCCCGCGTTCAAATCACGAAAAACGAGCTTAAAACGAAGTTTGGGTCAAAAACCGACAATCTGGACCGAACCTGCGAGGTTCGGCTCTTAGGAGTATGAGAACCGAGAGGAAGGGAGAAGGAACCGAGAGAAGAAGGAGAAGACCGAAGGTGCCAGGGGGAGGGCCGAAGGTCAGGCCTCGGTCCGAAGTAGCTCGGGAACCGAAATAGACCGAACCCTCGGTCCATTTCGGCTGAGAGGGTTTCGGTTCTGATGCATGTTCGGTTCGAGAATGGGAGGTTCGCTTCTCACAGGTTCGCTTCTGACAAGTTTGGCTCCTAAGAGGCTTCGGCTCCTTAAGAGGGTTCGACTCCTTAAGGCTGTTTTTCGCTTAGACTTCCGTTTTCGAGCTGTTTTCGTCTAATTCGAGGGTCGGGATGCCCCGAGTGATTATAAGAAGTTGAGAGAGATTTTGAGAGAGATTTGGGAGAGATTTCACACACTTGGAGAGATTTGGGAGAGATTTCACATACTTACAGAGATTTCTCATTCAGAGAGAGATTTGGGAGAGATTTCACACACTTGGAGAGATTTCTCATTCAGAGAGAGATTTGGGAGAGATTTCACATACTTGGAGAGATTTCTCATTCAGAGAGAGATTTGGGAGAGATTTCTCTTACAGAGAGAGATTTGGGAGATATTTCACATACTTTGAGAGATTTGGGAGAGATTTCTTTTGTGACATTTTTGAGTGTTTGGCTTTGTAACGCAAGGTTTGTAAACCTCGTTGAGTCTCGTTATGATTGTTATATGCCCCCGAGGGTTAAGGAATAATGTTTTATCGAATAGTTTCATCACTTGCCCTAATTAGGGTTTAGAATTTCTGAACACGTGAAAACTCTAAGTGATACTTTATATTAAGATTGCGAGTAGTACAATATGAATCATATTGGAAACCCTAATATACAAGGGTTAGATGAGTTGACCGGTTTGACTTGATGAGTTTGATTGACTTTGACTTGACCAAAAATTGACGGTTGTCACAAGAAAGGCTAGAAGGAGTAAGCGATTCTTCTAGAAAGAATATATACATGGATATATATATATATATATATACACACACACACACACACATTTAGTAATACTTGTTATGTAAGGATTTTCTCATACTCATGTCATTCACTATGGCCCTTATCATACTCATGACATTGACTATGATCAAACCTTTTTAGAAGTAGCTATGATTAGATCAACAAGGATATTATTTACTATAACTTCATATTCTTAATATGAGATAGTAAATAGATTTTAAGAAAGACCGTTTTTCTTAATAGACATCCACTACAAGATATCTATATAGCTTAGCGTGGAGGTTTTCTTAATCCATCTTATCCTAACCAAATGTGTAAGGCTTAAGATCCACTTGTGGATATAAAGAAAACATCTCAAGGTTGGAATAGTCATTTTAATATAAAGATACAAGGTACACTTTTATATCAAAATGAAAAGAACATGTGTGTTTACTAAGAACTAGTCAGAGGATAGTGATATTCCTAATCTTGTATGAATGACTGATATTTAATCATTTGAAATAACATTCCGACTATGCAAGGTCATTTTCACCTTGACCCGACAAGTATTTCTAAAATGAAATACGTAGGAATGACAGGATACATTCTTGGAATGTAAAATCCATAGAAATAGACAAATATGAATGTTGAAAGTTTTAAACTCTTTTGCATGAATTAAAAATATTTTGAATGAGGTCAATATACAAGATTCCTTTGGATGATTCTTTGCATTGTTACCTGACACCTTTTTGAGTATGTCTCAATGGACATAGCACATAGGTTTGAGCTAGAAGAAATGATTTATATTTTGTTTGCTTGGCAAATGAATCCGTCATTTATGTCATATCATGAGATACAAAGTTGAATACATGGTTAAGTCACTAGATGACTGTGAGAACATTCCAGGAGTACTTACGAAGAGCGAAGAGAATGTATACGAGATAATTAGTTTAGAATAAAATCTTATTGTAAAGAGCTACATATGATTTTGATTTCTAAATAAATATAGATAATTATGAATTATAATTAGATTATGACTTCATTGTGGAATGAAGAGTAAGTTTAGGTTGAATGAAGTCCAAGCAAAACATAACGACACAATCTACTACAAAATAAGAATAAACAACTTTTAAAGTTGAAGTCAAATATGATTGGATGAATGAGTTCATTGAAAAACTATGTTGATTTCTGCCATTCAAGGATCAAATAGAAATCTTGTGACTTCGAGAGTTCATTTAATCAAGCTAAGAAACTCTATGTCACATCAGAGCACCAATCATATTCTCCATGATATTTAACTATACTTAGATTAAAGTCAAATATGGAGATGATAGTATTCGAAAAATTCACACAATTTAAATTTAGCCAGACCCATTAGTAAAGTCCTTTCTTTTAAGCCAAGTATGAATTATCACACTTCAGCTATAGGACTTCATTATTCTAGAAGTGGGATTTAATTTGAATTTAGTATTTGGATATTGGAACATTAAGATAACAAGTATTATTTTGTTTATGATATGTTGGGATATGATCATTACTTTAATACTTGTTGTGTTCTATATTAACATGCTTAATCCGTGAATAAAATTATATTTTAAAATTTCATAGTCCGTCATGATTGTGGGAGCAGTTATGAAGTAAGACTAATATGAATTGGATTGGTTGACTTTCACCAGATGAAAGTTGGCAAGTGGTTGTAACCAAGTTTCATAGGTACTTGTTAGAGAACTAGTATTGAACGGACCCACATCAAGATCAACTCACAAGGTATGGTTTATTATGTCATGTACATCTTTTTGGACCAAAAGGGGTTTTTGTCTTATATGGATTTATATGTTTTATAAATTATAAAAATTAGAAGAGTTTTTATAGAAAAACTAGCTTCTTCTTTTTATAAAATATTCAAGGAGACAATAAAGGGAAAAGAAGACATGCTTGCATTTATTTAATCATAAAGCCATGTTGTTACACTTTTAGCCTTTTGTTGCTAGATGCATGGTGTATTAAAGTATCAAGACTCAATGGGTAAGGATTTGGATTAAGATAATTAAAAGGCTTGCATGTATTTCTTCTTTTACTAGCTAAATGCCATGAAATTTTGTGCTTCCTATCTCCATATTCTCTCTAGTTTTTTTGTCTCTTAAAGTTTTAAGAACATAAAGATGAATATGATACTTGAATACTCTCTTTGAAGACAAACTAGTTGCTTTGTCTTAAGAGCTTAAGAGATTCTTTTATTACAAGATGAAGACTAGCATCTTATCAAGTTGATTTATTGTTGGTGGATATCTCTATAGAACTTCTACATTGAAGTTTCATGCCATACTTCATCAACTTCTAATTTTTCATGGGAATCAAAGTCTTCAAAGGTTGTAACACTTTTCTTTCTATGGTTGTTTTAATCTTTCTAACTCTTGCAAAATGATCCTTGGTGGGTAAAATAGTTCTAGTTTTATTCAACAATTTTAAAGCTTCCGTTGCCGTTTTTACCATTAGTGAAACCGGATTTTTGAATAAAATACCCAAAAAAGAGTAAGGTAGCTCGTTTGACTAATGTGAATACAGTCTGATTGGGATGAAACTTTATGTGAAAGGTTTCATTAACGCTTCGAACACAAAGAGTCTTTTGAGGCTTTAAGGACAAAATGATGCAGCATGCTTCTGGAGACACTTAACTAGTATATAGTTTCGAATAGTACTTGTTCCCTTGATGAATATTCTCATGTGGCATGCGAAATAGCATCATGTTGTTATAATGAGATTCCAATCAAAATATTTTAATTTTGTATTTATCAAAGAAAGGACAAATTTAAGAAAATCTTTTTGAATTTTTGATTTTTGGAAAAACAAAGACAAAAATAAGAAAATATTTTTAGATTTTGGGTTTTGAAAAAGCAAAAACCGAAATAAGAAAATCCTTTTGGATTTTTGCGTTTTGAACAAGCAAAAACAAAAATAATTGAAACATTACCTAGATACATTTGACCCATACGCTAACCGTCTTTAAGAGTAAGTTTTGCGTTGAAAGTCTTCCATCAGATATGAATTGAAATCCTATACTAAATGATTCAGAAGGAAGTCAAATAAGAAAATCCTTTTGGATTTTTGCATTTTGAACAAGCAAAAACAAAAATAATTGAAACATTACCTAGATACATTTGACCCATACGCTAACCGTCTTTAAGAGTAAGTTTTGCGTTGAAAGTCTTCCATCAGATATGAATTGAAATCCTATACTAAATGATTCAGAAGGAAGTCAAATGTGAAGCCAGTCGAACGCTTAACATGAACAGTAACGTCTAAACATAACACAAACTGTTGAAAGTGAACAAAACACACGAACATTAGACCCCCTAATCGAAAGTGTTAAAAACAATCAAAAGTAAGGTAAAGCATATGTTCAAATCAAGTTTAAGAAGATTGTGGAACAGAGATTGCGTCCATCATTCCCAGTCCATTCAAAATCCTTAAGAATTATTTTTCATCTAAAGGTTTTGTGAAAATGTCAACAAGTTGATCTGCTATTTTGACAAAATGGACTTCAGTGTTGCCATCTTCAATGTGGTCTTTGATAAAATAAGAATGAAGAGCAATACGTTTTGTTTTCGAATGTTCGACCAGATTATGACAAATGCAAATTGCGCTTTGAGAATCGCAATACAAAGGTATTTTCTTCATGTTGATAGCATAATCACGCAAATGGCTTTGGATCCAAATCACTTGTGATGTGCACGCAGTAGCAACGATATATTCTGCCTCAGTTGTCGAATAGAAACACAAGTTTGCTTTTTCGATTGCCAGCTCACAAGTTTGTCATCCATAAATTGACACCCTCCGGTTGTGCTCTTTCGATAAAGAATCATGTCTTTGAACGATACCACAACCTTAACGAAAACTGTTCCTTTGAGTTATCAAAAGATATTTTTGACTGTAGTAAGATGGGGTTCTTTGGGATTTGATTGATACCTTGCAGAATTACATACAACAACCCTAACATCAGGCCGACTTGCAGTTAAATACAAAAGTGAACCAATCATGCTACTATATGTCGTGAGATCCACAACATTCTCACCAACAAAGGACTTAAGTGCGTACCAACAGCCATAGGTACTTTGACTTCCGTGTTATTCGTCATGCCAAACTTTTCAAGAAAATTTCGTGTATATTTCTCTTGATTCATGAAAATTCCTTTCGTTCTTCGACGAATATTCAAGCCCAAAAAGTTATTAATTTTACCCATCATGCTCATTTTAAATTGATTTTTCATTAATTTTTCAAATTCCTTAGATAATGAAGGATCAGTCGAACCAAAGATAATGTTATCAACATGAATTTGAACGAGCACCGGATGATCCCCTACTTTCTTTCGAAATAAAGTAGGATCAACTAATTCTTGTTTGAATTTAGTGATTTTCAAAAAACATTTTAGGGTTGCGTACCAGGCACAAGGTGCTTGTTTAAACCCATAGACTGCCTTGTCTAAAATATAACAGTGATCAGGATACTTATCGTTAACAAAACCAGGTGGTTGTTCTACATACACCGTTTATTGAAGAACACCGTTAAGGAATGCGCTTTTGACATCTATTTGGTAGACATCAAAATCCTTGTGAGCTGCATAGGCAAGAAAAATTTATACCACCTCGAGTCTTGCAAAAGGGGCAAAGGTTTCCTCATAATCAATACTTTCTTGTTGAGAATAACCTTTTACAACTAGCCTTGCTTTGTTTCGAATAATATTGCCTTCTTTGTCTATTTAATTCATAAAAATCCATTTCAGACCAATAGTCGAAACATCTTTAGGTTTAGGACTCAATCTCCAAACCTTGTTTCGTTCAAACTTAGCAAGTTCAGATTGCATTGCAAGAACCCAATGAATATGTTCTAATGCAGTCTTTACTGTTTTTGGTTCTAATTTTGAAATGAAAACATTAAACATATAAAATTCTTAATGAACATTTAACACCTCATTTTTGGCTCGAATCTGGGCTGGTGTCAAGACTCCAGAATTTTGATCACCAAGAATATTTTCTTTTGGATGATCTCTTTTCCACTTGTCCATCGGTGGATATGCAAGATCAAAGTCTAAGGGTGCATCTTCAAAGATGTCATCAGCATCCGAAACTTCTCCTGCAATTAAGATATTATCCGTTACGTCATGAAAATCGTTATTTGGAACATTATCGTCATCATGATTCGATCCACATGGCTCCCCCTCAACCAATGGTTTGTAGTTTGATGCTCCCCATCGACATTATCATGGTTAGACAATTGCTTCCCCTCAACATTAACATTGTGAGGCATGTGCTCCCCCTTAACATGAAATTATTGTCTTTCATTTTGAGGCGATGAAATCAACTGCTCCCCCTCCATTTGATCATCAGTTGAAACATGTATACTTTCGAAATTTACTCTTGAAGTCGATGAAGAATGTGCTTCGTTTTCTTCATTTGTGACTGTTGAATCATAAGAGTGTTTCGATACCTCGGGAATTTAATTATCATCAACATTGATCTGTGCATCAATTTCCCTATCATGTATAACAAAAATTAAATCAATATCAATATTAAAAATATGCATTTGTTTAGTGTCAACATTTGGTTCATCAATAATTGCTTTTTGAATGAATAGGTGTTCAATTATGTTGACATAATGATCATCGAATTTGAGATTGAAAGTTTCTTTTAGCTTCCATGTTCGCTTGTTTAACACCCTATAGGCTATAGAATTTTGAGAATATCCCAAGAAAATTCCCTCATCAGCTTTCGACTGAAATTTGGAAAGATTATCCTTGAGATTCATGATGAAACATCTGCATCCAAAAACATGGAAAAATTTGACATTATGTTTCCTTTTGTTTATAATTTCATAAGGTGTTATGTTAAAACGGCGATGAATGAATGGACAATTCTGCGTAAAACAAGCAGTCAAACCGCCTCTGCCCAAAAGTATTGCAGCAAGTTTGTGTAAGTGAGCATCGTTCTCGCTCCTTCACACAAGGAACGATTCCTCCTTTCTACAACACCATTTTGTTACGGTGTGTATGGGGACGAAAAATTATGAGATATGCCCAATTCAGTAAAAAATGAATCTAAAATTTGATTTTTGAACTCGATTCCATTATCACTGTTTATCTTACGAACTTTCCTTTTTAAGCTCAATTCTATGTTCTTGATAAAATCAATCATCACTTGAGCAGTTTCAGACTTCTGTCGAAGAAATAAAACCCAAGTAAACATTGAAAAATCATCAACAATAACTATTATGTACTTATTCTTATTGAGAGTCTCAACAGTCGAACGTCCACACAAGTCAATGTGAAGAAGTTCCAAATGTTCAATGATTATTGAATCAGTTATGATCGGATGACCTTGATGATGTTGTTTTCCCTGTTCACATGCATCACACAAAGAATGATTGACAAATTTCAAAACAGGTAAACCACGAACAAGATCATTAAGAACAAGTTTGTTTAGATTTTTGAAGTTGAGATGAGAAAGACGTCGATGTCATAACCAGTTGAGATTGGAGGAAGCTTTTGACAACAAACATACTGAGGGAACGCCCACAATTGGTTTCAAGTCAAAAGTGAACATGTCTCCCTTTCGTTTCGAATTCAACAGAATCTCCTTCGTTTACTTGTTTGAGATTATACTACTTTCCTCATCAAAAAGAACTTGATTACCTGTTCCAACCACTAGTTGTGAAACACTAATCAAATTGTGCTTTAAACCTTCTACATAAGCAACTCGATTCACCGTGAATTTTCCATTCGTCTCTTTTCCGTAACCTTTTACTTTACATTTGTGGTTGTTTCCAAACTTGAAGACTCAAGCATTATCCAACTTTCGAAAATCTATTAAATTTACTTTCCTTCCAGTAATGTGACGCGAGCATCCACTATCGTTATACCAATTTTCGTCATCTTTCTCATCACATAGTACCTACTGCCAGTTAGAAAAATTTAGGTCCCCAAGACCTTTTAGGTCCTTAGACATTAGTTTGAAACACATTGTACGATGAAGAACCTAAGACCCAATTACAAACTTCCGATTTGAAACTGTCAATTAGGTCAATTTCATTAGCTTTAGGCATCGAAATATAATCATGCAATAGGGAAGGTTCACCTTCGATTTTCACTTTTTCATCCTTTTTCTGAGTAACATCAACTTTATTCTTTGGAATTTCTTTCCACTTTCCCACTGATGGTGTAGACTCTTGAGATGACGTACTTCCATTCATCGAATTCATTTACTTCTCGTAAGCATTTTGTATTTTCTCTTGAGAGTACTTTCATTATTGATATTTTTTTCCTTTTCCTTCAAACCAATGATTGATGTTTTTAACATCACTTTTACTTTTTGTGAATGAAGTTTTCATCTTTTGTTTCGAATCAGGATTTGGAAAATGTGGGTTTTTAGGTTTAAAAGGTTCACTCTTCCTTCCTTTAACCTCTAATTTTTCGAATGGTCTTTTTGGAATTGATCTTGTAGAATGATTTGGAAAACGATTTTGATATCGGTTATAATAACCAATATCATTTTGTTGAAAAACCTTTTCATTTTGACCAACACTTCTACGACCTTGACCAAAAATCATTTGTCTACGACCTTGACCAAAACTCCTTTGTTCATGATTTTGAGAAAAACTCCCATGTTCATGATTTTAAGAAAAACTCCTATGTTCATGAAAACTCCTTAGTAAACCATTTTTTCAAAAGTTATTTTGGACATAGTTTCGACTCCTTTGAAATTATTTTTCTTTTGAAATTGTATATTATGAAAATTCTCTGCATTTTGTGAAAACTTCTTTAATGTATCAGAAGATTTTTTAAAAAAAAACCTTTTATTTGTGAAGAGTTTTTTCATTTTTCCAATAGCCTTTATTTTGTGCTTTTGATTTCGAAAGTCCTTCATCAGAAGCCAATTTTTCTACTCCTCTTTTGAAAGTTTATGTTTTTACCTTTTGATATTTTGGATCATTAGGTAAAGAATCAAAACTTTGTTTTTATTATCAACAATCGATTTTTTTTGTTTTCACATCCCAAACACATTTTGGTTTAGTTAGTCGTTGAAAAGTTTTCGAATTTTTGTTCAGACTATTTTCGGTAGTGTTTGGATTCAAATAAAATCTTTCTTTCGTCACACTCTCATTGTCTCCCTTTACAAATCTATTCAATTCAGGAGCCGCATTATCACCATTTCCTTTGGTGACAACGACTTAATTTGGAAACACAACTTCTTCTAAATCCTTGAACTTAGGATAAACCACTACATTTAATTCAAGATAATGTTTTCCTTTGTCTTTCAACACTTTCGAGTACTCCTTTGAATCTTCGAACATTTGTTCTATTAAATCTCTTGGAATTGGTTTCTCATTCGAAACTTCATCCTCATCACTCACATAATCCTCGACCACAACATAATCACGAGGATCACAGGTTTTGGACGTCGATAGTTGATCGTTATTTGATTTCGACATTGAATCATTACATTCTTTGCCTTTAGCAATTGAATTGACATTAACGACAGACAATTGTTAGCAATCGACACATTCCTCTACCTCAATCTCACTGATATTGTTAGAATTATCTTCGATGTCAGCAAAATTTTATTAAGAACCAAGTGTCGACTTCTTAGTCATGTTCAGAATCTTGACTTGTTCGTTATTGGTTAAGTTTTCATTCACAATATTCACAAGATCATCAACATTTAAACATTCATTTATATTCACAATACCATATGCATAAAAATCATTTGGAATTTTATCATATTCAGCTATATTACTTTCACAGTCATATGATGTTTCATCTATTTGTTCTCTTTTAAATGAAAGAAAAAGAAGCAATTCCAATGACGTTCATCGCATATGTCAGCTTAATGATAAAATTCTAAGAATTTACCATACATATGTTTAACTGAATTACAATATATGTTCCTTTGTTTAACAAGCATCGAATTTTCCATTCTAAGTGAGTCTATATCTGTTAAAAGATTCGTTATTCGTAGATCAAGAGATTCCACTAATCCCATATTTTATTCGAGTCTATTTCTAGCTTCATATGATTAGGATTTGGAATTTTCTGCTTTACTACTCGTGGAGATTAACATGTTATTAAGATAAGCACACATATTATCAAACTCAGACAAAACAACATTATAAGAATTTAAAGAAATTTTGAATGAGTTAAGAAGATCACGTACCTTTTCATTCATTCGTGATTTAGTCGAGTCTGTCAATACGAAACACCTTCCAGTAATCTTATCTTCTTTATATTTCTTATCCAAAACACCTTTCTTCTCTTCATCCTCCCCCGTTTTCACATATATTGCTCCATGACTTGGATTTCGCATCTCCTAATCGTCTGATCCAGAAGACCAAATCTGATAAGTTCTATCTTCCTTATTATTTCCTTTAACAACTAACGAAAGGTTCTTTGTCTGTGAACGAATTTCTTCAGGCCTCTCCACATAATAGGCTTCGTCTTTGACTCTCTCCTTTTTCTCTTCTTTCTTCCCCAGCAAGCAATCCTTTGCCAAATAATTTGACCCATTTCAGTAGTTACAGTCGTAACCTACGTCTCCTTTTAGTTTTAACTCCTTCTTTTTCTCATACGACCCTTTAACATCCTTCTTTTCTTCTTTCGAATCATCCTCCACACCTTTTCCAGATGACATGCTTCCTTTAACTTCATTCTTATTCTTGAATTTTTTATTAAAATGCTTCTTAAAGAATTTATTCACTTTGTGATTCGAATAGTATGCGGCAACTTCATCATCGGAGTTAAACAAGAAACCTTCTTCGCCATTTTTGGCTTCTTCATCCGATTCGATTTCTGATTCCTTTACAGCAACTTTCGACACCAAAGCCAAAGGTCCTCCCAAACTCAATTTGCTTTCTTTAGCAATGTCATTAATCTCCCTTTCATGTGCTTTCAATTCATTCAATCGATCATAGTATGATTCGATTGATTCTTTTCCTTCTGCTTGAATTCTCTAAACTCTAGCAAATATTGTTTGACTGAACTCTTCTTTCTCTTCTCATTTCCTTGATATTTCTCCTTCAGTGTATCCCAAATTTGTTTTGCAGTTTTACATCCTCGAACGTAATTGTAGACTACTGGCGGAAGAGCACCACATAATTCACGCATACATTTCTTATCATTTTCCTTCATCTTGGATCATCTTGGATCATCTTGTGATCATGCTATCAGAACTTGCAAACGTACCAACATCGACTAAAATCACTTGACAATATTCTCCTCTTTTTACGGATCTCATCAAATCTTCATCAATCCCATCCAGTTAATCCTC
The DNA here is from genome assembly GCF_052849685.1 of Lactuca virosa. Taxonomy (NCBI): domain Eukaryota; kingdom Viridiplantae; phylum Streptophyta; class Magnoliopsida; order Asterales; family Asteraceae; genus Lactuca; species Lactuca virosa. Next base: position 161,969,424 of record NC_136432.1, on the reverse strand, counting down.
CATCCTGTCATCCCATTGATCATAATATTCCATAATCAACATCGGAATCTTTGTTAATGATCCGAGCATGTGAGAGAAATTAGACATCGTGTTCAGATTGAAATTCGCCATTGTTGTACGGATTTCAAAGAAAGAGAATTTTTTATTCAAAACGAGATCTAAGAAATAAATTAATCCGAGAATGACCAGAAATCAATCAATCTAACACATAGAGTGCAAAATATATTCAACACAATCGATTGACACCATTTGCTCGATTCAATTTGCGGAAGATTTTGAATCGGAAGGAGCGATTCAAAAACTAAAATCGATTGATAGAATCCTGCTCTGATACCAATTAAAGAGAGTCAGTGATTGATTAAGAACACGAATGAATTAATGAAAGTTGTAAATGGACAAACTATCTAAATAAAATATGTTTAGCTCTGTGAACGTCTGAAGAGTATAATAGAGTTTGATTACAAATGAAAAAGAGGTTAAGTTCGTTCCTTCCTCTACTCGCTGTAGTTACCCTATTTATAGGGTATAATAGACTCATAAAAAGTAACAAGGACTAAATGTTACAGTGTCGAAACTAAGATTCCTTGTAAATAGATAGAGTGTCGAAACCAGACCACTTTTGACACATTACATACATAAATTGCTTTCGACTCCTCACTATATACATTCGACCCCAACAAATAGTGTTAAAGTGATTCAACAAGTGAATTAGTGTAATAAAGCTTTAGATACTCAAAACGGTACTAAGATACGACAAAGTACCTTGACAATTTCAATAAAAATGGATTAAAAATCATATAAATAGTATAATAAGTTGATATCGATCAAACAACCTTAAGTAAATCAAACTAATTGCAAGAACAAAACGAATTACGAGGAAAGCCCTTAATCCTTTTGGATCTCTAACATAAAACCTCTGGAGGTGATGATACACCTGCCTTAGAATTTACAATAAACCAAAATAAAATTACAAGTGCTAGTTGATCTTAGAAATGAGGTAAATATGCTCAAGTGTCGAAAGAATTAGTGAGAAAGTGGTAGTCAAAGTGTGTGTATGAACAATGATCAACTACGATTTATATACATAACAATACTAACTAAAACTCTGACACTCATGGAATCTTCCTTGATCCATTCCTTTTTAGTCAAGCTATAAATTCCTATACAATATATCACAAGAAACACGATGGCATTAAATAAAATATATTGGGTTGCCCAGGATGTTAGTACAAGTAAAGATAAAATGGTAAGGCGGAAATTCTACCCATACCAATTTCCCCCAGAAATCTTCGATCTAGGATCTTAGATGATTGAAGATATCTCGGCGTGAAATCCATTCAGTAGATTGTGATGTGATGTGGATCTCTTCCCCAAGATTAATCCTATCCATCCGTTCTTGTAAAAAATTTGAATTTTTAGTTGGTCTAGATTATCGCAATAAACCCTCATATAAGTTTGATTTGTCGTTCACATTTAGCTATAATCTAAAGGGTTTTTTCTCTTCGTTTTCTCTTAGGTTCTCTATGGGGAAAAAGCTTACTTGATCTCGGGTCAAATCCAATGCTCCTATTATTGAAGATTTCATTGATTTGGGAATGTTTCCCCAAGATGATAGTGAGATTAAAACTATCTCTAATGCCAATATTGAATTACTTCATTCATCAAGTAAGTTCCATTCATGCACTTTTTAGGGTTCCTGAGTCTTTGCTAAGATCGGAGTATCTATCCCCAACCTGGATCTATTCTTATGAATTTTTGCTTGTTATTAGTTTATCGTTTGCTTTTCCTCCATTGATCTTAGAGTTCTTTGAAGCCATCAGTTTGCTTATGCTCAATTTATGTCGGTTGTATGGTGTATCATGTTTTGGATTCACCATGTAAATGAGTATAAAGGTACAAATCTTGGGCTGCTCGAGATTGCAAGTGTCTATAACATTCAAACTTCTAGGTATTCTCGTGTTGTTCTTAAGATCAATACTTCAAGGCCTTATTTAGTTTTGAAAAGTTCTCCAACAAACCATGATTAGAAGAAGCAACATTTATTTGTCAACGTTCCTTCTCTTGGTCAAGATCTTTCTCCATCCCAAGATTGGGTGACAGAGGGTAAGATCCAGTTTGCTTGTTTTTCCTTATTTCTTTCCAGACCTTTAACATTTTGATTTGTCTTGGACAGTTCCTAAATTGAATGAACTTTGCCCGGCTTGTGAAAATACTAAGAAGAGAATCCTGAGCTCTCTGAAGAAAAAAAAAGAAATCTTAAGGCCCTGGTTGACTGCATTTCATATGAAAATTTGACCAGCGCTTTGGTGGCCAAGAATCCGGAACCAATTGCCATATCTACAGGTAAATTACCTTATATATAAAATTGGTCGTCTTTGGTCGGGATAATAATCAAGTTATCTTTCTTATATCCTCGTCATACTCGATCAGGTGTTCATTTTGGTTCTTCTCTTAATGTCTAGGATTTCATGTCATTAACACCTATTGTAAAAACTAAGAAGCGTTTTGCTTTTGGTGTGAGAAAGTTGGAACTCAAGTCTAAAAGTCTAGAAAATTTCAAAGGTTTGAACCCTTTTGAAGTCAAATTAAAGATGATATCATTTAATCAATGAGTAATTTTTCATTTTCTTATATTTTCCTTCAAATGGTAATTCTGAACAAATGTCTTAGATGTAGGCTACAAACTTGATGTTGAGGTGTGATGAGGAATTAGAAAGGGAACTTGACACCGTGAAGAAGCAGGTAGAGCCTGATTTGAAAAATAAGGAGGCTGAAGAGTTGACTGCCAAGAGTGGCGAATTGTATCGTAAAAATGGTGAGTTGAATTACAATAAGGAGGAATTGGAAAAGTGATGGAAGAATAACATGGATTGAGAGATTTTCCATCCGAAATGGAGGAGGAATCGAAGAAATTTACTTCCATTTCGGTTTTGGAAGCCCGATTTAATATGGTAGATGACATTCAAGAAAGCAGGATGGATCTTTGGGCTAGGAAAAAATGGGTGAGAGATCTTGGGAATTTGAAAGGTGAAATGGGTAAGAGTGGAGCATATAATGAAGTGGGAGAAAATGTGAAGGGCGTTGGAGTAGAGGGGGAGAATCAAGATATTGAAAGTTCATCAAGAGAAGAATGATTTCGTAGTTTTAATTTTTAGTTTTGGATTTTGAGTATGTGGATCTTAAACGATGTTAGATTTAGGAACCGTCTAGTACGTGATAGTTTTATCTAGGTTCTACATGTTTAGAGGGCATGGTGTTTTAAATTTTTATGGATGGTTTTGAAAATAATTTCTCAGTTTCATCGTTTGGAAAGTATTTTTTTAACAAAAAATATTTTTAGGAGTAAAAGTGAATCAGAAAGATAAAAATACTTAGTTTTGAATAAAATAAGTAACATGGGGTAGGCTATTAATGGATTCATGATTGTGTGTTTGGAATATCTTAAGAAAGTTAATAATAAGCAATTAAAAATAAATCAAAAGATATTAAGAAAATGGTGTACCTTATGTTAGTGAGGATTATTTTGAGCGAAGCTTTTCTTAGACGATATCTTGGGCTAATATATTAGGATGATATTTTGGACAAAAGATACTTTGATTGATATTTTGGGATGCCCTACTGCTTTAGACTTTTGATTTTAATTCAATATCTTAGATTTGAGATACCTGGATTTATATTTCTTAGCTTAGTGAACGTGACCATGTCTAAACCAATAGATAACATAAAATTTTTAAATATCTTGGGATAACCTCATCCTATAATTGTTCCCTTGGGACATTCCACATCCTTGGGATATCCCTTTATGCTTTAGTTTAACATGTCAATGTAAATGTGTGGATATAAGTTCTCGGCTGTATGACAAGCCTGTATCATTCCATTGATTTTTCTCTTAAGTTCTAAAATATATTTAGTAATATGGAGGTTGTTGGTTACTAAGTCATAATTCTATCTCCACATCCTTTGTTATTGCTAGAATTCGTGCATCCAAGTCTGATCTTCTCCTGGCATCATAACTTTGATGTCGGCTTTGAGCGGTCCTGAGACGCTCTCTGATATGCTGAACACATTTGGTAGTCCTCTAAACAACCTCAGTGCTCCCAATCTCATGTTATCATACCTCCCCCTAACAAATCGAGGTTCGACATCGCCTCCCATATAACGCCTCATAAGGTGGTACTCTAATCCTGGCATTTTAACTATTACTATAGGAGAACTCAACTAGTGGCAAAATGGTTTCCCGACCATCTCTAAAATCAATCACACATGCCTGCAACAATTCCTCCAAGGTCTGAATGGTTCTCTCACTCTGGCCATTTTTCTAGGGGTGGAGCGTTGTATTGAACCTCAAATATGTACAAAGATGCTCATGGAATTGCTTTTAAAAATAAGACGTGAAACTGGTATCCCTTCCAGACACTATTGATACCGAAACTCCATGATGAGACACTACTTCCTTCACGTAGATGTCTACAAGCTACTCTGCATATGAAATCTCCCTGATAGTGATGAAGTGACCACTCTTCATCATGTGGTCGACTATCACCCAAATAGTATCAAAATTCCTCGGGGTCTTGGGTAGCGTCATAAGAAATCCATTGTGATATGCTCTCATTTCCAAATGGGAATCTCAAGAGGTTGTAACATGTCATGCGAAATTTGATGCTCCTCCTTGACCTTTTGGCAGGTCAAACACTTCTCCATATATTTAGAAACATCCCTCTTCATTACCGACCACCAATAATTATCTCTAAAGTCTTTGTACATCTTGGTGGCACCAAGATGTTTGGAAAACTTTTGTTGGAAATATGTGTCCAATGTAATAACTAAATGCTATAACTATGGGAATAAGAAAAAAATTCCTTTTTGGGTTGCCCTCAAGAGCTAAAACAGTTAGAAAAAGAATTTGAGAGAGGTAGATAAATAGTTTATTAATTTATTATAGCTTAGTAAATTAATTAGAAACTAGTTAAATTTAATTATAATTAATTTGGAATTAATTAGAATTCATCTGGATTTATATATACATGGACTGAATGTTAATTATTCAATAGTTTAGAAAGAGGAAGATTATGGATCCTCCAAGGGGTGGATGGTTTTAGGGAGCTTACACAATCTAGCCTAGTAACAGATAAGGTAAGGATTTGAATCTGGATTAAATCTAATTATTGAATTGATTCAAATCAACTTTATCTACAAATTATTATAACAACATAAAGACCCCTCTAGTCCTTCATAAATTTAGTTCTACCTCCTATAAGGCTAACATTTTCAGATCTCATAAGCCTCTCTCCTCTCTCATAAACTTTCTAGGATTTTAGTCTTTTGGGTGTGAACCATTAGAGGCATTCCTATTTTTGGGTGCTATTTCTTCCAAGAGCAACCAAGAGTTCGATATCTATAAAGGAATCATAAATATATACAATTATAATTGAAAGGTTAGTAATCCTCTCCCTTTTTATAGTTGAAATTCACAGTTTCGATAGTACGTTGCTATAACTATAAAACGTAGATCTAGGATGCATGTACACTTAGGGTTTTATTGAATGCTTCTGTTTTCTTAATTTCATGTATAGATGCCTAGAAAAACCTTCAGTGGTATTAGCGCCATTAGGTTTCCGTTATAGAGCATTACTTGAATAACTAAGAAAAATCAAAGAAATATGCTAATCGCAGGGTGCGCCCTGCGACACACCCACATTTGGACGTGGCGTGTCTGTCGCTGATTTTTAGGTTTCGGGATTTTTGCTATAATTTTGAATTTTAGGGTTTATCTGTAGTTTTAAATATTGTTTTAATCTGTTAAAATTAACTATTAAACCAACAAGATAAATATTCCTAAGTGATTTGAAATTGTAGATAATTGATTTAAAATTAATTATTTAAAAGATAATTAAAGATAATTGTTAAAATCATGTAATTTTAAATTGTTTAAAATTCACCTTACATATAATTATAAAAGTTTATAAATAGAATATGTAAAAATATTTATATATGTATTATGATTACTATATGTAAAAGAATAATACAACATGTGTCCTCACATGTTTAATTAATGGTCGTTAGTCGAATCAAGAGTAAACCTCATTCCTGAAACCATGCTATAAGAGAGGTATAAGAAAACGACCAATAAAATGACCGTTAAATGAGTGTCCTTTTCTCTCACTGCTTCTTTGTGTCGTGGATTGTCGTTAACCAAAAAAGTTTGATGGGACGATGTCTCGTTAAAAGTATAACATATAAAAGTACTAAAAACTCTCATTCTTAGTTATTTTAGGAAAATATGAATAATTACTAACCCATGAAAACACACATTACTCCTTACTGTCTATTTATCGAGCATGTGTGTTTAACCAGAAAATAAATTTGAGACGTAAAAAGAAAATGATGTGACACTTGTGGTTGTGGTATGTTGGTGGAGCGTTCTTGGTTAACTGGCACGTCAATTAGAGAACCATGACATTATCACGGGGTCACGTGTTTTTTGCATGGTGGGTTCACCATCTTATTTTTGAGACCTCGATATCGCAAGCACAAATAGAGGATGTGAAAATCCGAGATTAACATGTCATTGAATAGTTTCAATGAATCTCAATAGATCTTAGAATTTAATAGTGATTGAAACTGGTAAAGTGATTAGCTACCTAAAATATATTTGTGATATGATTACAGTATCCATCTTCATAAAATGAAATGAAAATATGGATATCCGACCTTAAAATAAATTGGTTAATTAGTTAAGGATTAAATGAACTAACTAAACGTTGTTTCTCCTTTTAGATGTCAAGTATTAATGATCATCTTCTCCCACCTCCGCCACCCACCAATCCAAACTTCTCCCTCATTTATGTTGTCCAAAGAAATAAGCTCACTGGTTATAATGCCCGCAAGTGACGGCTAGATGATTTGAGTAATTATATTATATAGTTATTCATTTATTGAATAATTAAAATCTCCGGATAGGTTAATTGTGAAACATCCCAAAAATATAGGCCAAAATTTATTTTTTTAAAATTATTAATAAAACCATACGTCAATCATCCTCATATCTAAAAACCATAATTCGTGTATCTCAAAACATCATATCGAAAACTGTATCAAAATCATATAAAAATATCAGAGTCTGAACATCCCATGCTAAATTGTGGTGTGAGCCATGCGATCATCCCGAGCCCTACCACTTGCTAATGGAAGTACCTTAAACCAAAACAGAAAACTGTAAGCACGAAGCTTAGTGAGTCTCCCCAACTACCACATACCATACACATATCACATAACATATCCTGGGCCCCACCCCTGCTACATCGAGTCAAGCTTGGCATCGGCTTTCCCGTCATCACCCCCCCCCCCCCCCCGACATCAAACCCTATTCGGCATCGGGCCCTGCCCGACATCAAGCAGATCTCGGTATACATATACATAACAACAGACATATAGCATAAGCACACAACCCTAGCATGTAAACATTCCTGGGCCCCGCCCGACATCGAACCTAGATCCGGAAACATACTAGCATTCCTCGGGAACCGCCCCGGCATCGGACCGGAATCCGGAACATGCTATCACAACCTATTAACTAGACTTTCCTCGGGCTTGCCCCGACATCGGACCTAAGTCCGGAACACATAACACATAACAAACACATGCAAGAATCACAAAGATATCAAGCATACAAGCATACGAGCATTCCTTGGTGCCGTAGCCCGGAAGCATACGAGCATACAACCTATTAACTAGACTTTCCTCGGGCTTGCCCCGACATCGGATTGGAATCCGAAAAACATATAGACCTACTCCGGGCCCCGCCTGGCATCGGACCGTAGCCCGGAAGTACTGCTATCTAAACGAGCCGGCCTTGGTGCCTTAGACCCGTTCCTACCGGAGAAAACTCACCTCGCAAAGCTGTCTGCAAAAACTCGCGGTGAGGAATATTTGATAGCTGCTCCAACAACTCCCCGACTATCAATATCACAATAATACTTAGTCAAAATCTGATAATCCTTCACAGGGTAAAATGACCATTTTACCCCTGGTCAAAGTCAACGTTCTGGTCAAAGTCAAAGTCAAGGTCAACTCCCAGTCAACCCCAACTCGTCGAGTCATCTCCCAACTCGGCGAGTTCATGAACAACTCAGACCCGTGGTCAACTAAGTCAACTCGTCGAGTCCCTTCCCAGACTCGTCGAGTTCTTCCTGTCATAACATCGGGACATATTGACTCTAACTCGTCGAGTCCCCTTGGACTTGTCAAGTTCTTCAGCTTTCGAGTCTTAATCTTGTCCAACTCACTGAGTCATCTCCTAAAATCAATGGTTCCACTCATAACCAGAAAAGGGGTGAGGGTTCACAACCCGACTCGCCGAGTCCAAGAACAACTTGTCGAGTCCTCCATGTGACATATCTATTCAGTCGATTCTAATCCATTCCAATGCTTCTAACTCATAGATCTGGACTCCTTAGACTAGCATTACACGTAAAGTTGCTAACTTTACATGTATGCATGGTGTTATGAAGCTAAAACACCCAATACAAGCCAAAATGAAGATCTAAGTTGTAGAATGGAGTCATGGCTGAATAAAGGTGGCAACTTTGAGCTTCTAAAGCTCAAGAGTGCCCAGATGTGAAGTCCTTTCATCCCCAAGAGTTCAAATCTCGAAATGACCTTGGAAATGGCCCAAAAATGACAACATACAAGCTAAGAAGGAGATCTAAGTGAATAGCAGCCAAGGTATAAGCTTTATACCTTTATGAAGACAGAATGAGTCCTTAGCTCTGGATTTTCAACCTTCCTTCTGCAATGACAAAAATGAGTCATTTGTTTCCTTCTTCTATCTTTAAATCACAACAATGGCAAAGAAAAGCTCAAGATCATTCAAGGTTGATTAGGGTTTCAAGATTAGGGTTTGGAGGTGATGGAGGATGGGATGGAGGCCAGATATGATGCTTAAATAGGGTGCAAGCCCTAAAGATTAGGGTTTCATCCAGCCTGACCTACTCTTCGAGTCAGGTCTTCGACTCGTCGAGTAGCTCACTTAAAATCCGTGCATATACCGCCTTCTACTCGACAAGTTAGGGTCACCAACTCGTCGAGTAGCCCTTCCAAAATGAATAAATAAATGAATTAAGTGCATATGAGTAACCAAGCGTTACAAATTGTCAGTTGTACACATTATAGACCTTTTATCACTAAGTGATAGAAATAAAATTTTTGATAAAAGCTTATTTAGGATAAATAATATTGATGAGAGTTGTATTTATGATTGTTCGAAGTTTTGGCTTCCAGCGCTATACAATTACGTGGGTATACTGAACGCTTAAATCTGACTTCGCAAGAAGTAGTTATGATTGTTCGAAGTTTTGGCTTCCAGCCCTATACCATAAAGTGTGTCGTAAAATATGAATTGTAGGTTACTTATTTGCCTAAGATGTCTAAATGAAAGTCGTAGTAACCATAATTCCAAGAGTGTGCATATAAAGAACACCTAAATATGACATCGTATGGCGAAGTTATGCATTCTCAAAGTTCCAGTACAGTAGTGTGCGACATAGAAATCGAAATTAAAATCGGTTAAGTGTTAGCCAAAACTATGTAAACGAGAGTTATAGATCTTGTAACTACGAATCTGTCGATATAAAGACAGTCGATAACGGAATTCGTATGGACTTATGATTTTTGAGCAGACTTTAACAGTGTAATCTCAATAAAAAAGATGAATTTAAAATAGATTGTGAATTAACTGTTGACATCTAAAGGAGAGTTGTAGAATTCGCAACTACTTACACATAGATATAAAGAACGTCGAAAACGGATCTCGTATGCGAAAGTTATGGCTTTTCGAATATTTCAGAAATTACGTGTATGTGATGATGTGGCAGCCCGAGAGCGCGACGTGGAAAGGGTGCGACTGAGTCTCCTGACCGACATGATGATGTGGCACCATAGGGAGAGTGACATGTGGCTCCACGATTTCGTGATCCATGACGTTGTGGGACGAATGATTCCTCCACCAAACCATGTGACGTGGCCAAACAATAAGATGGGACAGGGGATAACTGGGCGAATGACACATCATCAAGCCGTGGTGCACCTAATCCTTATGGCGAGGCGCACCCCCCATATAGGCTATAAATATGCGCGATTTTAGCTCATTTACTCACTCATTCAACCCCAAATCCTCTGAACCCTACATGAATCCCTAGCCCTGATACTCCCTAGTTCCCGACTACTTTAGCATAGCTCTTGAGCATCTGAGAGCCAAGAGAAATAGAGATTTTATTTTTGGATTTCTGCTCGCGTAATTCCCGACTTTTCGCTAGAAACTATGTAAGTTAAGATACACTTGTTTTGCTTTAAGTGTAACTTATGTTTAAGCTCATTATCGTTATTATGAAACTATAAACAAGATTTATCAGGGATTTCAAAACATAATACCGACTGATCTACTAATGGGAGTGATGTCTAGGGTAGATCTAGAGAGGTGTCTAAAGTGGATTTCCAAATAGTTTATATATTAATATATACCAAACGGATCCTAACTCTGATATGATCTTACCTGGTTATTCCTTAATTGGTAGATCTCGATGTGTTCATTGGATCGTTGAGGAATCAGGGGAATAGTTGTTCGATTAGGTGTTTAAGCCCATAACTATAATTGGTATGTACTTGACCCGAGAGTAGCATGGTCCATTTTAGGTTGCATTCACCAGAACAATCTGATAGGATGGATATATGAGAAAGAGGTTTATTATTTAATTAGTATTGATCAAGAATTAATTTGGAATTAATTTAGTGATCAAAAGAGACTAATTAAATATATAGGGGTTGATTGTGTAAATCAGTGATACATATAGGTTGTGCTAATAATCCATGGTGGATTAGTGATGGGCTAAGCTTATGTAAGGTTTCATATAGTGTTAGTCCATTACAAGCCCAAGTGTTAGAATTAGGGTTTACACATAACCCTTGGAATTCTACACTATATATATGTAACCCCTTGGCCTAAAATTGGTGACACAAGTAATCTTAGAGATACTATAGCCGATTTTGAGTGCCTCATATCCTCTCTCTCTCAAGCTCTCCAATTGTTGGTGGTGTTTTGTGAACCATTTGAGGCATCACACTTGAGGTGCTAAGTTCTTAAAGGCCAAATACAACAAGCTACATCAAGAGGTAATCTTCTAACTAGTTTTATGATTAATATACCAAATTTTTGTATGCTAGTTTAGGCTTCATGCTTTGGAAACAATATTGCATGTATAATTAGAGAAAACGTAGATCCAAAGCACTAGGGTTGCATGTGAACCATAAGGTTGTTATAGTGCTCAAAACTCATTAGTGGTATTAGAGCCTAGGATTGTTTTCTATTATATTGATGCTTGGTTATTTTTCAAAGCTGAAAAAATCGAATTTTTGGCCTCTGACTGCTGAACTTGACGAGTCCAATGATCTGACTCGATGAGTTCACTCACAAAAAGGGCAACTCGACGAGTCCAGTTCATGCACTCGTCGAGTAAAACCTTCTGTTCGCAGAATTTCGAGTTTTTGGCCAGAATTGGATTAGGATCGTTACCACAAACTGTTTTGTATCATAAAATTCGTGTTTTCTGATATGGTAATGATTATCTTCATCCAATTAAAGGACAATTGTCAAATTTTAAGATAATAAGATGATTATTTGTATTATTTGATATGAATTGCCTTGCAATATAAGTTAGACTAGATCAATGGTAAATTATATGATAATGTTATTAATTAAAAATTGATCTAAATGTTTTAATGAACTTTCCCTCAAGAGTCTAATTCATTAAAATATATTAAATGATAAGTTATGGAAACCCAAAAGTTTTGAAGAGTTTCAAAACTTTCCCTCAAGTTTTGGAATTTGTAAAGTCTCACTTATGAAACATTTAATTCTAAACCTTAGAATTTTAAAAGTTTAAAATTCAACCCTTATACTATTATAATATTATAAGTTTGATAATTATATATATATATATATATATATATATATATATATATATATATATATATATATATATATATATATATATATATATATAAGACAAGTCAGTCTTACCGTTAGTAGGCCTCATTCACGAAGCCATTCTATAAGGGGGGTATAAGGTTACTGCCTATAAAATGGTGGTTTAATGGGTGTCCACTCTCACTCACCGCTTCCTTTACTGGTGGAGGGTCGTTAGTCGAACGGGTAGCATAGGACATTAATTATCGTTATAAGTATAATGATAATTATAAAGTAACTAAATGTTTTATTAAATTCTCAATCTTAGTTACTTTAGGAAAAATATGAAAATGATGATATTCAATGAAATTGCACTTTGCACCTTGCCAAGTCGTTAGTGGAGCGTGTGTGGTTAGCCGACACACTAACTTGGACTAACAAGGGTGGCAAAGGGTAGCTTGATGTTTGTCATAGATCAATGGAGCGTGTGTGGTTAACTGGCACATTGATTAGGTGATAAAACACATCGAGTGTACAAAGTATATTTGCATGGTTATTCACACCTTGTTTGTGATCCTCGGTTACCCAGTCACAAACTTGAAGGGTATAATCGAGATTTAAACTTGCCATTGAAAAGTTCAATGAATCTCAAAAGAATCTAGGAATTTCAATCCAATTTAAAACTTAATAATTAATGTAACATCCCGAGTCCAAGTATACTTCGAGAACCTTGATCTATTGAGCTATTGTTATTTTTGGTCCTTATTATAAAAGACTGAATCACGAGTACGCGGGGCCTACATGAGGTGTACGCTTAGTGTAATCGTCAGCGTGCTTGTGACGCGGAGGCCACCTAGTATGTTGGGCGTGCCCGTGAGTACGCTGGGCGTACTAGGCCCAGAGTGCAACCCTAATTTGAGGTAAGTCCCCTATATAAGGAATATGATGGCCTCATTTCTGGCCACCATTCCCAGAGAGAAAACCCTAAGACTGCCCTAACCTCCATTCTAGAGCTTGTGTGTGTGTGTGTGTGAGTGTGTTTGAGCCTTGAGAGTGTTTGTGTGGTTTTGAAGAGAAGAGAAGGTCTTGAAGAAGGAGGAGTTAGAGTCAAAGCTTTTGGATCTGAGCAAATATGAGTGGGAAGCTTCTTATTGAGGTATAAAGCTTCAGACTTTCCCTTTCCTTTGTTATGAGCATGTTACTTGAGCATTTTAGGTTTTTGTCCCATAAAGGTGGAGTCTTGAGGAGATCTTGAACTCTAGAGTCTAGGACCAACCCCTTTTGAGTGTATGAGTAGTGTTATGTCATAAAAATTCAATCTTGGTTGGTGAAATCACTCCATGCATGAGTTATGAGATCCTTGAGACAAAAGAGTGTATATTTTGGAGGATGGTGACTATTCAGCCATGCAAAGGCTTAAAGTCGATGACTTTATGGATTAAGAGACATTAGAGAGTCCAAATCTGAGATATGAGCCTATGTCTTAACTGATTAAGACCAAAAATGTGAGAAGAGTGAAACTGGGGCGTACGCTGGGCGTAACCCCAGTACGTGCAGCGTAGGGGTCGAGCACCCCCGATTCTGTATAGCAGCCAAGTACGCCCAGCGTAGGGAGGAGGAACACGCAACGTACTCCGTGCTGTTGAGTTTTGTTGACTTTTAGGGTTTGGTCAAGATTGAGAACTATTAAGCCATGGAGGGGTAAAATGGTCTTTTATCCTTCTGTAAGTTGTAGAAGGGTTAGTCTAGCTTCTTGATGGCCAATATTAATTAAGGATAATTATTATGTGTTAGGCGGAGGCTAGACCGGTGGGTAGAGTTCGCGATCCCGAGTACGAGATTTTCATTCACTAGTTTACGAGGTGAGTCTTTTCACTATACTTACCTTGAGTGGTAATTTTATGTGTGACCAGAGGGTCTTATGTGAATGAGTTGTGTATTGAGTTATCCTGCTATTTGTTATGTGTTATGCTTACTGTGTGTTATATTGAGCTGCTCAGTTGAGGGACCGGAGGGTCCATCTGAGTTGTGGGACCGGAGGGTCCCACTGAGACGCATTGACCGGAGGGTCTTATTGAGTTATAGCCTCGAGTGGCTAATGAGTTGTGTGTGGTATTTTGGGGAACTCACTAAGCTTTATGCTTACTGTGTTATGTGTTACATGTTTCAGGTAGTTCCGAGGATCGCGGCAAGGCACCGACATGATTGTACACACTGGCGAGAGATTGTTTTACGATACTGGGATTTATGTTTTATTGTTGACATTTGAGACATATGTGATTTTGAGAATTATGAAATGAGTTACATTGTGTTTCTAAAATGAGAAAAATTGTTTGAAATTTTACGTCGTTACAAGTTGGTATCAGAGCCTTGGTTTGAGGGATTCGGATGCACCCTCGGGTGTGTTTGGACTCAAACTAAGGATTTGAGAAAGATTTTCAAAAGAGATAAATTTTTCTAAAAATAAGAAAGAGTTTAAGAGAAGACGAGTCGGAGCAGTGTGTACAATCAGCCAGAGTCGAGCAATGATTTCCCAAAATACCCTTATTTTATGTTACGAGATATTTTATGTGATATAATGCATGTCAGAGAATAGGCTAGGTGATTCATATATTAGGACTAGGGTGGCCTGATTTGTGATGCCTTAGCCTAGGGATTTATGATGTCATTGATTTGCTTTGAGTATGAGTATCTAGCAGGAGCGAGGCAATGAGAGGACTAATTTGAGAGTAGCTTGTAAGGCATAGAGTACTTGTAATTGGGATCCGAGGAGGAGGACTTGGGGTGAACACTGATGCGGTGTGGAAGGTAGTATTCGGCCCGTACTATTGAAAGCACCGGATCAGTGAGCGGTCCAAGTAAGAATCCTTAGGATGCTAAGGAACAAGTAGGGGCAGGTGATCGAGTTTGAGTATGCTCGAGCGAGTCTCTGATGATTTTGTGTTGTGTTTCAAAGACATCATGGTGGGTACACGCCACAACCCTAGTAGCAGTGGGAGTAGTGATGAGGAGATACGGAGGATGATCCACGAGGAGGTGGCTGCAGCTATCCGATCAGAGATTCCAGAGATGTTTGGGTCTATCAAGACCACCTAGATACAGAAGTTCGATGACCGATACGCTGCTATCACTGAGGCTGCTACTGTCGCGGCCACTGCAGCCTTCACCGCTGCTAGGCCGCAGGGAGGTGACTCGTTGCTGTTCCGAGAGTTCAGCAACACAAAGCCACCAGAGTTTGATGGGACGCAGGATCCAATTGCTGCAATGAGGTGGATATCTGATATCGAGGGGTGTTTTTACACGTGTTCATGCCCCGGCCACTTGAGAGTTTGGTTTGCGCTGAACCAGCTTCGCTTGGGGACTGGTGGAAGTTTGTGACAGCTGGTTTTACCCCTGCAGATCATGCTGCAGTGACATGGGAGAGATTTGTTCAGATGTTCCGAGACGAGTATGTTCCCCCGGTGGAAAGGGAACGTTTGGCACAAGAGTTTCTGTCTCTCAAGCAGAAGACAGAATCAGTGACTGCGATTTCGAGGATGTTCCATGAGAGGGCGATGTTTTGCCCTGAACAATTGTCCACTGAGCAGGCACGTGTGAGCCGATATCTGATCATACTGAGGAGGGACATACGAGAGTTCGTGGCGACCTCGTCGTATAAGACATTGGCCGAGCTTCAGGCCAATGCCAGGAGGAGGGAGATTGAGCTTGAGTTGCAAACCAGGGAGGAAGAGGAGGAGTCTCGGGGGAGGGACCGGAGACCAGTGCAGTCACAGCCGGCGACGAAGCGGGCCAAGCCCGCTGATTCCAGAGTTCGGGGACAGAAGGTCCGCACTTGTGGCAAGTGCGGCAAGAGCCACGAGGGTTCTTGCCGTTCGGGGATTTGCTACAAATGCGGCAAGGAGGGGCACATGGCAAAGGATTTCCCTAAAGGATTCTCGGTTTGCTTTCATTGCAACCAGACCGGCCACCAGAAGGCCGAGTGGCCTCAGCTCATGCAGGGATCAGCCTAGGGATCTACACCTACTTCTGTGCGTGCTACTGAGATTTGGCCAGCGAAGGTCCGGACACCGAGGGTTCGTGGGAGAGCCTTTCAGCTGACAGCGGAGGAGGTCCGTGCAGCACCTGATGTTGTGGCTGGTACGTGTTCTTATTACATTCTTTTGAGATATTTTGTTCTTTCATTGTAATTGTGTGTAGGTACTTTCCTTGTGAGTTTTGTGCCTGCCTTGGTGTTATTTGACTCGGGGGCGAGTCGATCCTTTGTATCTTTAGCATTTAGTCATCATATCAGCATCTGACGAGAGGCGTTGAATCGACCTCTGAGAGTCTCCATAGCCGATGAGCATGTTGTATTTGCGACTGATGTGATGCGTGGATGTGTGCTTGAGTTTTTCGGAGTTGAGTTTCCGATAGATCTGATACCGATCGCAATGAGGGATGTCTGTGTCATCGTGGGCATGGACTGGTTAAGTCGATTTGGAGCTATGATCGACTGTGAGCGTCAGCTGGTAACCCTACGAGACCCTAGTGGGGGAGTGCTTACAGTATATGGTGAGGGTACCCGATCTGGGTCGGCATTTTGTTCGGCCGCCAGAGCGAGACAGAGTCTACAGCAGGGATGTGTGGGATTTTTGGCATATGCAATGGATACGCGGGCTACCGCAGAGAGATCGAGTTCTATCTCCGAGGTTCCGATAGTACGCGAGTTTTCATATGTTTTTCCCGAGGAGTTGCCGGGAGTGCCTCCCGAGAGGCAGGTAGAGTTTCGGATCGATTTAGTGCCGGGAGCGGCGCCCATTGCCAAGGCACCTTATCATCTTGCGCCTCCAGAGATGCAGGAGTTATCCTCACAGCTGCAGGAGCTGTTGGTAAAGGGGTTTATCAGGCCGAGTAGCTCGCCGTTGGGAGCCCCGATCCTTTTTGTAGAGAAAAAGGATGGTTCACACCGGATGTGCATTGATTACCGGGAGTTGAACAAGTTGACGGTCAAAAACTGTTACCCACTACCGAGGATTGACGATTTGTTCGATCAACTGCAGGGGGCGTCTTGGTTTTCCAAGATCGATTTGAGGTCTGGGTATCATCAGATGAGAGTTCGCGAGGAGAACGTTCTGAAGACGACCTTCAGGACACGTTATGGGCACTATGAGTTCGTGGTGATGCCCTTCGGGCTCACCAACGCACCGGCATCGTTCATGGATCTCATGAACCGGGTGTGCAGGCCCATGTTGGATCGTTCGGTGATTGTGTTCATCGACGATATTTTGGTGTATTCGAGATCCAGAGAGCAACATGAGGAGCACCTGAGAGAGGTTTTGGGTATACTGAGATCGGAGAGGCTCTATGCCAAGTTCTCCAAGTGTGATTTCTGGTTACGAGAGGTCCAGTTCCTGGGACACCTCGTTAACCAGAATGGTATTTTGGTCGATCCGGCCAAGATTGAGGCAGTTATGAGATGGGAGGTGTCGAGATCCCCCACAGAGATCAGGAGTTTTCTGGGACTGGCCGGGTACTATCGAAGCTTTATCAGAGATTTCTCCAAGATTGCCGTCCCACTCACCAGTTTGACCCAGAAGGGCGTTGCGTTTACTTGGGGTCCCGAGCAGCAGACCTCATTTGAGACCCTTCGTCAAAGATTGTGCGAGGCTCCCGTTTTGGCCCTTCCGGAGGGGATGGAGCATTTTGTGGTTTATTGCGACGCATCTATTACGGGTATGGGTGCGGTACTGATGCAGAGAGGGCATGTGATAGCGTACGCATCGAGGTAGTTGAAGCCTCATGAGACGAGATACCCCACCCATGATCTGGAGCTAGGGGCAGTGGTGTTTGCCATCAAGATCTGCCATCACTATCTGTACGGGGTTCGGTGTACCATATACACGGACCACAAGAGTTTGAAGTATCTTATGGATCAGCCCAACCTTAACATGAGAGAGAGGAGATGTTTGGATGTGGTGAAAGATTATGACTGCGATATCCTGTACCATCCGGGCAAGGCTAATGTGGTAGCCGACGCCCTGAGCCGTAGAGCAGAGAGTACTCCGATCCGAGACGTGTGTATGAGGATGACAGTGATGAGTCTAGTTTTAGATATCATTCGAGAGGCACAGGCAGAGGCCATGAGACCAGAGAATCGCAAGAGAGAGCGGGTGATTGGGCAGGTGTCCGAGTTTGTGACGGATAGCAGAGGACTTATGACCTTTCAGGGGAGGATTTGGGTGCCCTATACGGGCGGAGCTCGACGTACACTGATGGAGGAGGCGCATAGATCGAGATTCTCGATCCATCCTGGGGCCACGAAGATGTATTTGGACCTGAAGAGAGATTATTGGTGGCCCTGTATGAAGAGGGACGTTGTGTGGGTAGTCGAGAGGTGCTTGACCTGTCGGCGGGTTAAGGCCGAGCACCAGCGTCCTCATGGCATGTTGCAGCCACTGGAGGTTCCCCAGTTGAAGTGGGAGCAACTTTCTATGGATTTTTTCACCAAGTTGCCAAGGATCGCGCGGGCTGTCGACCCGATTTGAGTGATTGTGGACCGATTGACGAAGAGCGCTCACTTTCTTGCTATTAGTGAGAGCTCTTCTGCAGAGAAGTTGGCAGAGATATATGTGAGAGAGGTGGTAGCTCGGCATGGGGTGCCGATATCTATAGTGTCAGATCGGGATGTGCGATTTACTTCCAGATTCTGAAAGAAGTTCCATGAGGAGTTGGGTACGTGATTGCATTTTAGCACAGCCTACCACCCACAGACAGACGAGCAGAGTGAGCGGACGATTCAGACGCTCGAGGACATGCTTCGAGCATGTGTTATGGACTTTGGTGGAAGTTGGGATACATACCTACCCCTAGCTAAGTTTTCTTACAACAACAGCCACCATTCCAGTATCGGCATGCCTCCTTTTGAGCTTCTTTATGGTAGGAGGTGTTAAACCCCCATCTGTTGGGGAGAGGTTGGGCAGCGAGAGATGGGTAGCACTGAGATAGTGCTAAAGACGACTGAGCAGATTCAGCAGGTCAGACAGAGGTTACTGACGGCTCAGAGTCGCCAGAAGAGTTATGCGGACAGGCGACGATCCGAGCTTGAGTTTCAGGTTGGAGATTTCGTTCTCCTGAGGGTATCCCTGTGGAAAGGGGTGATACGGTTCAGGAAGAGGGTCAAGCTGGGGCCCCGATACATCGGCCTTTCAGGGTGACTGCTAGAGTGGGTAAGGTAGCATACCGTTTGGAGCTACCTGCAGAGTTGGGCCAGATCCATAACACCTTCCACGTGTCTCAGCTGAGGAAGTGTGTGGCCGATGAGACGGCAGTGATACCACTAGAGGATATTCAGGTGGATGCGAGCCTGAATTATATCGAAAGACCGATCGCGATTATGGATCGAAAGGTGAAAGTTCTGAGGAACAAAGAGGTGCCTCTGGTTCAGGTTCAGTGGCAACATCGGAAGGGGTCCGAGTTGCGGGAACAGCATTCGGAACTATTTGAGGAGCATGACTTCGAGGGCGAAGTCTAATTCTAGTGGGGGAGAATTGTAACATCCCGAGTCCAGGTATACTTCGAGAACCTTGATCTGTTGAGCTATTGTTATTTTTGGTCTTTATTATAAAAGAGTGAATCACGAGTACGTGGGGCGTACATGAGGTGTACGCTTAGCGTAATCGTCAGCGTGCTTGTGACGCGGAGGCCACCTAGTACGCTGGGCGTACCCGTGAGTATGTTGGGCGTACTAGGCCCAGAGTGTAACCCTAATTTGGGGTGAGTCCCCTATATAAGGAATATGATGGCCTCATTTATGGCCACCATTCCCAGAGAGAAAACCCTAAGAGTGCCCTAACCTCCATTCTAGAGCTTGTGTGTGTGTGTTTGAGCATCGAGAGTGTTTGTGTGGTTTTGAAGAGAAGAGAAGGTGTTGAAGAACGAGGAGTTAGAGTCCAAGCTTTTAGATCTGAGCAAATCTAAGTGGGAAGCTTCTTATTGAGGTATAAAGCTTCAGACTTTCCCTTTCCTTTGTTATGAGCATGTTACTTGAGAATTTTTGGCTTTTGTCCCATAAAGGTGGAGTCTTGATGAGATCTTGAACTCCAGAGTCTAGGACCAACCCCTTTTGAGTGTATGAGTAGTGTTATGTCATAAAAATCCAATCTTCGTTGGTGAAATCACTCCATGCATGAGTTATAAGATCCTTGAGACAAAAGAGTGTATATTTTGGAGGATGGTGACTATTCAGCCATGCAAAGGCTTAAAGTCGATGACTTTATGGATTAAGAGACATTAAAGAGTCCAGATCTGAGATATGAGCCTATGTCTTAACTGATTAAGACCAAAAATGTGAGGAGAGTGAAACTGGGCTGTACGTTGGGCGTAACCCCAGTACGCGCAGCGTAGGGGTCGAGCACCCCCGATTCTGTATAGCAGCCGAGTACGCCCAGCGTTGGGAGGAGGAACGCGCAGCGTACTCCCTGCTGTTGACTTTTAGGGTTTGGTCAAGATTGAGGACGATTAAGCCATGGAGGGGTAAAATGGTCCTTTACCCTTCTGTGAGTTGTAGAAGGGTTAGTATAGCTTCTTGAGGGCCAATATTAATTAGAGATAATTATTATATGTTAGGCGGAGGCTAGACCGGTGGGTAGAGTTCGAGATCCCGAGTACGAGATTTTCATTCACTAGTTTACGAGGTGAGTGTTCTCACTATACTTACCTTGAGTGGTAATTTTATGTGTGACCATAGGGTCTTATGTGAATGAGCTGTGTGTTGAGATATCCTGCTATTTTTTTGTGTTATGCTTACTGTGTGTTATATAGAGTTGCTGAGTTGAGGGACCGGAGGGTCCATCTGAGTTGTGGGACCGGAGGGTCCCACTGAGACACATTGACCGGAGGGTCTTATTGAGTTATAGCCTCGAGTGGCTAATGAGTTGTGTGTGGTATTTTGGGGAACTCACTAAGCTTTATGCTTACTGTGTTATGTGTTATGTGTTTAAGGTAGTTCCGAGGATCGCGGCAAGGCACCGACATGATTGTACACACTGGCAAAAGATTGTTTTACGATACTGGGATTTATGTTTTATTGTTTACATTTGAGACATATGTTATTTTGAGAATTATGAAATGAGTTACATTGTGTTTCTAAAATGAGAAAAATTGTTTGAAATTTTACATCGTTACAATTAAATTCGTTTTTCATTGTGGAAATTGGTAAATCGTGATTTACCTACCTTCAAATATTTTGCAATTGGATTAC
This sequence comes from Lactuca virosa, assembly GCF_052849685.1. Classification (NCBI taxonomy): domain Eukaryota; kingdom Viridiplantae; phylum Streptophyta; class Magnoliopsida; order Asterales; family Asteraceae; genus Lactuca; species Lactuca virosa. Next base: position 161,948,227 of record NC_136432.1, on the reverse strand, counting down.
GGCATCCCTCTTCCGAATTGAAAAATATTGTGTTGGGTCCTAGCCTTAATATTATATTTTAGTGTTATATCAAGGATTCTTATCTAATCTAAACTTTGTCTTTCTTTTTCAGATGTCTTCCAACACCGCTTCTGGCTCAAACCCTTCGGGCTCTTTCTCCCTCGTGAACTTGTGTGGGAGGGTCATCTTTGATGGTTCGAACTTCAATGATTGGATTCGGATTATTAGGATGGTCACTCGTTACGAGGACAAGGAATATGTCCTCGATAAAGATCTTAAGGAAATTGATGAAGCCATTGCTACTCCTGAAAAAGTTGTTGAATTTAGGACTCATGAGAAGGACGCCACAATGGTGTCTTGTATCATGTTGGCCACTATGACAGCTGAACTTCAAAAGTCCTATGAGGACTACTACCCTTTCGAGATACACCAATACTTGATGGAAAGATACCATCATAGTGCTCGTCAGGAAAGGTATGAAATCATTGACTCCATGATTACAACAAAGATGAAGTGTTAGAACAAAGTTCAATTAGGATCGTTAGATTCTATGCAGACAAAGTAATTATGAACACGAGAATGGCTTTGAATGTGTCGTATGATTAAAACTTCAACACCTCAGAAGAGCTCGATTAAGAACTTCGACTGTAGAGGTGTTTAGGGTTACAAAAACAATAAATGTAATAATCAACAACGTTGACCTCCTAACGCATACATGCATGCATATTTATAGTATAACCCTACTAGATAATCACGGATGGACAGGCCCAATCCGGATACAAAACATAAGCCCAAGACGCAACACAATTAGACTCAATAATCTCCCCTTTGCGTCAATGGGATAGAAAGCTCACTTCGGCTGAGCTGCAGAAGACTTCTTTATTGTTTTGAACACCTTCGGAATGATAGCCAGCAAATGATGACGCAACGTTATGTACCGCCGAAGCATGTCTGTGAAGTTCTTTTTGTCTGCTTCTGAGTTCTGCTTGCACCGATGAATAATGTTGATGATGTGCTCCAAGCAGTCAGTTGAAAACAAATGTTTATCAACAAGAGCAAATAAAAATTTGTGAGCTTCGCCTTTTGTAAACATCACAGTAAGATTTGTTGAATCTATTTGCCCCATCTTCATCTTACTCACATCACCTGGTTTCGGTGTTGGCTTGATGGTCGGTTTCTTATTCATCACTTTCGCTATCTCTTGATCCATAGCTGCAACCTCACGGATGTATGAAGCCAACATCCTCTTCAAGTGCTCCAATAGCAGCTCATATTCCCTCGGATTTGTGAGCAGAATATTAAACAAAAGAATCCAGTCATGAGGATTTAGATTGGGAAGGTCTGCTAGGGAAATAATCGACACCGAGTTTGAAGACCCTCGAGTGATTTTAAAATTGACATTTACAAACCTCCCAGCAGACGTAGGTTTCAGTACCTTGACAGTGATTATCTTTTGTGCGCTCCATGTCAAGTACTGAGGTTGTCCATACTTCAGATATAAATCAATAAGCTCTCGGTCAACCTTTGGATGTGGAAAAGGAACCTCAGCAGTTGAATCAAAGCAGTGAAACGTGAATGCCTTTCGTGTTATCGGCATGTCGAACTGCGAGTCCTTAGAATTATCACAGTCAAACGAAGCAACAGGTTCCAACCAATAAACACTTGGAAACTCTATAGCTTGATTGATAAGTGCCTCTTTTGTCCATAAGGTAAACAAGGCCTTCTTGCAGTTCAAGGCTTCTTCTTCTTCCTTGTTTCTCCTTTCCCTCTCCTCTGCTTCCCTTGCAACCTTCAAGGTTTCATCAAGCTCTTTATCCCTCTTCTTTTGCTTAAGAGCCTCATCAATAGTTTCCCCAGATTCGTCATCGCTATCATCATCAATCTCCTTTTTCTTGGCTTGTGAACCAGAACCTGAAGCTACATTATCCTTCAGTTCGGTTGTAACTTTGACCTTCGGTTGAGCAGAATCGGTTTCAGTTTTAACCTTCGGTTGATCACTCTCTCCCCCTTGTTTTGGAGCAACGAATTTCTCCGAAACACCCTTCATCTCGTGTAACAATGCAAGGGCAGGAAGAAGTTTGGTAGTGAGATGATTCCTAATGGTCAAAGTGAGGATAGGATCATGAGCACCAAGAATGTTGGTGAGCATATCCTTCACATCCCCTGCACAGCTGCGAAAAACAGCTCTCTCTGTCTTCAACAAAGCAATTTCTTTTTCAGCTTGAGCTAGCTGAACCTTCTGAACTTCAATCGAGGATGCTTGTCAAGCAAGTTCTTCCTTCATAGCACTTTCTGTTGCCAAATCAGCGTGAAGAGATTCAAGTCAAGAATTCACCGAACTGATAAGTGAAGTGTTCTCGGCTTGGATGGAGGAACGTACAACCTCAAACTTTGTTTGCTCTTCTTGAAGAGACTTGGAGAAAGATTCCACAGAAGCATTCACCTTTGCTGCATTCGTATCAGCATGCCCTTTAAGTGACTCAAGAAAGAACTGAGTACTATGAACAATTTCATTAATATCAGTGGTGGCCTTTTGGCAAGAGGAGGTAGACTCATTAACAGCTTTGGTGGATTTTTCAATGGCATCAGTGTATTGTTCAAGAGCAGTGTCCAAAAAGGCTTTAAGCACAACACCACTATAGGACTTGCTGTCATCAAGTAATTTATCCAATTTCTCATGAACGCGCTGCAAGTGTTGGCTGGTGATAGGAGCATCATCATCCTCATCAGTAGGAAGCCTATAGGGACTAAAGTATGTAGAATCATACTCATCATTAGCACCACCAAGAGTGGCACCGGAGTCGGTTGAAGGCGAGGGAAGCGGACTCTTACTGTCGGTTCAGGAATAGTAGTGGTAGTGGATTGGGAAATTATAGGAGGGGGTAAGGGAGTTGTAGAAATAGGAACAGAAGAAACTGGTGGTGGTGGTGGAAAATAAGTTGTTGTTTGAGATGTGGTAGGTGGGGGAATAGGAGCAACCAAAACTGGAACTGTCTGTTTCGGTGATGGAGGAGGTATTGGAATTTTGTTATGAGGAGATTCGGTTGGAGTAGGAGAACAGGGAGGAGTGTTACCTCTCGGTGAGTCATGATGAATTTCTTCCTCTTCATCTTCCTCATCATGTTCTGAACTGGGAGGAGTAGGACTCTTGGATCTTCTCCCCATCTTTTTAACCTTCTTCGGTTTAGAAGAATCCCCTTTGTCAGATTTTCGCTTCTTGGACTTGGCAGTCTTCGACTTATCATCCTCTGTGGGCTCTTTCTTGGTAGTAGTCCGCTTCCCTCGGTTACTAGGCTTGTCCACAGCATCTAGGGCAGCCTGCTGTTCAGGAGATATGACTCTCGGTGCCGTTGGAGGAAGCTTGCGATAATCCGCCATAACTTTACTCTCAGTTGTGACACACCGGTACATTGTCTCTGGGATAGAGCCAATGTGAGGGAACTTCTGAGGATCAGAAATGATGATTTTCTTGGTGTGAAACGTAGCAATAGACGCAACTAGGACATCCTTCATCACTGGAATTTACAAAGAATTAATTGCCCTACGTGTAATGAGAGTCCAGAATCGGGCACACGAGATTTCAGAATGCCTCGTTGAAGTGTTGAGGCTTTGAACCACTTGAGACCAGATAATCGTCCCGTAATCGAGATTGATACCATTGTAAAGACCGTATAGAAGGGTCAGAAAACCCTTGATGGTGCCATCAGATCCAGCACTTCTCTCCGCCAAACTCTTGATGAGAAGAGTGAGCATTTCATTCCATGGGGACGGTAAGCAGGACTTCTTAACCTTCGTGATTATGGTAAGCACATCAGTGTATCCCATTTTGTAAAGCATAGAGAAGAGTTGAGTAGTGGTGATGAAGTCTGGTGAAATAACAGATGAATCCACAGCCAGGTGCAATAGGGAACAAAATCTCCCTTTTGAAATTGAAGTCTTATGAGAGTGGATTTGGAAGTAGATTCGTTCCTTGTTCTTGTCATAAGTAGCAGTAGAGTAAACATGTGATAAAAGTGACATCGGAACGGCTTCTACCTGTGTTAGGGCTAGAACCAGTGGAGAATACTTCAAACACTTAACCACCTACAGCATATACGAATCGTACAGAAACGGATTGAGTTCAATAATCATGTTCTGATTTGGCTTGATCGAAAGCAATGAGGACGAAGCAGTTTGATCGTGAACGGATGAAGAAGTCGCCATTGTTGATCGATGAAAGAAGATGAACAGTTTTAACTTGCCTTGTAAGTTGAGAGAATTTGTTGCTGGTAAAAGACAAATAAAATTAGAAACCCTTTATATACCGTTGCCAGGAGAGAGAAAAATCATTATGATAATGACGTGATCACTAAAACGTTGCCTGAAAAAGCGCGATGTGACAGGTTGGTTACTCCCAGGTATACGTCCACACGCGTGGGTATAGAGACCGTTCAAATTCACGCGCCCAAATTCTCATCCTCAATCGACGTTTGAAATTCAGTTTCGCTCCAAGATTTAGGATTACCCCTGTTTCGTCAAAAGATAAACAAAAATCGAACTAACAGCAACCAGAATGTTCGAAAATTAAAATTTTCGTGCAATAGAGTGACAAAAGATAAATAAATAAAGCAAAATGTGTATTAGATGTGAGTGATGTCTATTATAAGACATAAAGCAGGTGATTCTGGGCAAGAATCGCTTCCTTCAAAGTCAAGAGAGACCTGAAGTGATTGTGTGGGTTCTCGTGAAATAACGATCAAATGTTTGTAGAGAAACATTGAAAGGCTTCTTTTTAAGTCATTAGCTTAAGGAGGATTATCTTCAACCGAACGTCGATTCTTAACATAAGACCGAACATTGGAAAAAGTACTTGTGAGACCGATGTGGTCTGTTGAACAAGTAGGTAGGATATAGTTTATAGTGACTAAAGAAGTTATAGAAATCTCAAAAACAAAAATAAACTGGATCTTTATGGGAAGAAAAGCCTTGGTGTTAGACAAATTCATAAAAGATCACTTAAAACTAAAAATGATATTTCATTAGGTAACCAGTAAGATCTTGAATATTACAATTCACCATCAATTCGTCGTGGGTGTTGGATTGTGGGTTTCACTCAGAACGTGGTATACGTATCTAAGATCACAAACACAGATTTTGTGCAACCATAAACCTTAGTGGTAAAGACTGAGAGTCTCAAGGGTTATAGTGATGAACCGAAAGTTGATGAAGAATGTAAGGAGGGTGGCTAAAGAACCGAAAGTACCTTCTGCTATAAAAACGTGACTAAACAGAAAAACTCTTAACTCATATGAGAAGAGTAAGGTAGCTCTAGACTGAGTTGATTTTATTAGCCTGATTGGGAAGAAACGATAGGTAGAGATCGAATCATTAAGGCCTTGCTCTAAGTCGTAGAGGCGTTTGTCAACATGCAGCAGCATGCTTCTAGGGACCCTTAACTAGTTCTTATGGAAATCATTATACCTGCCTTAGCTCCAAATTTTGTTGTACTGGTACACTTGTGACCTAATTAAAAGAACAAAACAAACAAACACACCACAAAAAAAAAATTGAAGTTTTGAGATTTTCTGGAAAATAATAAAAACAGAAAAAGAAAATATTTTTGGATTTTTGAAGTTTTCTGAAAAATAAACAAAACAGAAAAAGAAAATATTTTTGGATTTTTGAAGTTTTCTGAAAAATAATAAAAACAGAAAAAGAAAATATTTTTGGATTTTTGAAGTTTTCTGAAAAATAATAAAAACAGAAAAAGAAAATATTTTTGGATTTTTTGAAGTGAACAAAGTGTACAACCGAAACCTTATCTTAAAAGAGTGAAGCGAAATAGACCGAGCGTTCGGTTCATTTCGGTTCCTTAAAATTCCAGAGCCGAAATAGACCGAGCGTTCGGTTCATTTCGGTTCTCGAAAATTATGGAGCCGAAATAGACCGAGCGGTCGGTTCATTTCGGTTCCTTAAAATTCCAGAGCCGAAATGGACCGAGCGGTCGGTTCATTTCGGTTCTCGAAAATTATGGAGCCGAAATAGACCGAGCATTCGCTCCATTTCGCTTGTTTAATTTTTAGTGAGAGATTTGAGGATTCGGTACAGACTCTGCTTCCATCATTCCCAGGCCTTGTAAAATTTTATTAAAACTCGCTTCAGGCAAGGCTTTAGTGAATATGTCAGCCAGTTGATCAGAGGACCGAACGAAATGAACTTCCACGCTCCCATCTTCTACGTGGTCCTTGATAAAATGATATCTAAGTGCAATATGCTTGGTCTTAGAGTGTTGCACAGGATTGTGACAAATCCTTATTGCACTTTCTGAGTCACAATAGAGAGGAATCTTCTTCATACTCAGCCCATAATCTCTTAGTTGACTTTGAATCCATATGACTTGAGAGGTACAAGATGTTGCTGCTATATACTCAGCTTCGGCTGTTGAAAGTGACACACAGGTTTGTTTCTTGGACTGCCAGCTAACCAGTTTTCCGTCAAGAAATTGGCATCCACCTGTAGTGCTCTTTCGGTCCAGACCACATCCTCCAAGATCAGCATCAGAAAAGGCTTGAATGAAGAATCCAGATCTAGCAGGATACCAGAGACCGAGAGATGAGGTTCGCTTCAGGTAACGGAAAATATTTTTCACCGCCACCATGTGAGGTTCTCTTGGATTAGCTTGAAACCTGGCACAATAACAAACAGAAAACATAATGTCCGGTCTACTAGCTGTTAGATACATTAGGGACCCTATCATTTGTCGATATAGTGTTATGTCAACAGCAGGTTTTTCCAGAGAGGGTGTTAACTTAGTGCCAAAAGCCATAGGAACCTTCACTTTTGAGTCTCCTGTCATGCCAAATTTTGTTAGCAGGGTCTTTGTGTACGCCTCCTGGTTGATAAAGATACCTTCTGGTCCCTGCCTAATATTCAAACCAAGGAAAAATTTAATCGGACCCATTGCGCTCATTTCAAACTTAGTCTCCATCAACTTCCTGAATTCAGCCGTTAAGCTAGGATTCGTGGAGCCGAAGATGATGTCATCGACATAAATTTGAACTATCATTAGATGTTCGCCTTCTTTCTTTCGGAAGAAGGTTGGGTCAACCGAACCTTGCTTAAATTTCGACATTTTCAAAAAGCGAGTTAAAGTTTCATACCAGGCTCTCGGTGCTTGCTTCAAACCATATACCGCTTTATCCAGCACATAGCAATGATCAAGGAATTTCTCCTTCACGAACCCGAGAGGTTGCTCAACATACACTGTTTCTTCTAGTTCTCCATTCAAGAAAGCGCATTTGACATCCATTTAGAAAACTTCGAAGTTTTTATGAGCAGCATATGCCAGGAAGATTCTAACTGATTCCAACCTAGCTACTGTAGCGAAGGTTTCCTCATAATCTATCCCTTCCTCTTGGCAATATCATTTCACCACTAACCGAGCCTTGTTGCGAATGACATTCCCCTCCTTATCTAATTTATTTCTGAAGACCCATTTTAAGCCGACCACTGAAGCATCCTTTGGTGTGGGAATCAGCCTCCAAACTCGGTTGCGTTCAAACTCATGGAGCTCATCTTGCATTGCTTGAACCCAATCAGAATGATCAAGTGCAGCATTAACTGTTTTCGGCTCGACCTTGGAGATAAACAAATTAAACATACAGAATTCAACTTTAGAGAATAATGCAGTTTGTTTCGCTTTCAACTGTGAACGAGTGAGTACTTTCTCAGATGATTCTCCAATAATTTGAGCTTTGGGGTGGTCCTTGGTCCATTTGACTAACGGAGGATAATTTGGGTCATATGCTGGATCCAATTCAGCATTCACTTCCTCCTCAAATTCTAATTGATGACCCTCGCCTTCGTCAGTTGCATTCTCTTTCTCCCCCTCGACTGGCGAAGTGTAATCTGTGGCAGCATCAGAGTTTGCATCCTCTGTGGGAGTTGGATTCTCCCCCTCGATTGAACTACTATTGGGTTGGTTTGGAGCAGTATGTTCCCCCTCGCCTGGACCTTTATGAGTTGGGGACGGAATTGGATTCTCCCCCTCGAAAGATACTTTGGTTGTCCTTGTTGCAGATGAACTCTCCCCCTTGAACGATGAGCCTCTGTTTGGAGAGTTAGTGGAGGGTTGACCACCTGTCGGTTTAGGAGGTTCATTTTCTATTTCTTTGGCAGCTTCATCTATGATCGTTTTGAGATTATCGATTTTGTTATCTTCCACTTTCGCTTCTGAGTGTACTGCTTTCTCTGGTTCATCAAATAACCGAATGTACTCCTCGAACAAGTTGGATATGGGAACCGAGACTTGTCCTGATGCATGAAAATTTTCCCCTAAATCACTTTCGCTCCTTTGAACTTTCTTCATGTAATTATCGTCAAAGGTTACATAATATGTTTCTTCAATTCGTTTGGAGCGTTTGTTCAACACTCTATATGCTTTTGATGTTAGCGAATAACCCATAAAGATTCCCTCATCGGCTTTGACGTCAAACTTATTTCGGTTCTCTTTAGAATTGAAAATAAAGCACCTTGAACCGAATATGTGGAAAAATTTGACATTTGGCTTTCGATTGTTTAAGATCTCATATGGAGTGATTGAAAATCTTTTGTTGAGCAAGGACCGATTCTGAGTATAGCACGCGGTTGCAACTGCATCAGCCCAGAAGTATAATGGAAGTGAAGCGAAACTGAGCATGGTTCTGGCTGCCTCACATAAAGAACGATTTCGTCTTTCAACAATCCCATTCTGTTGTGGTGTATAAGGGGCCGAAAAATTGTGAGTTATCCCCTTGTCAGCCAGAAAGTCCTCAAAATCGTTATTCTTGAATTCCAGACCGTTGTCACTTCTGATATTCCTCACCGTCTTTCTCAGCTGCACTTCCACTTGCTTGATAAATGTCTTTAACTTGGGAGTTGCATCTGATTTCTGCTTAAGAAAGAAAACCCAGGTGAAGCGTGAAAAATCATCTACAATAACAAGAATGTACTTACTCCCACCGATGCTCTCGATAGCCGAAGGTCCACATAAGTCAATGTGCAATAGTTCAAGAGCTTCAACAATCTTTGTATTGATTCGTATAGGGTGGCTCTTTCTGCTTTGTTTGCCCATCTCACACGCTGCACACAGATGTTCCTTGTCAAACTTGAGAAGAGGGAGTCCTCGAACGTGATCACCAAGAACCAACTTATTAATGTCTTTGAAGTTTAGGTGCGATAGACGTCGATGCCATAACCAGCTTTCATCAGTGTTCGCCTTTGACAGCAGACATATTGCTGGTTTTCCTCGTATTGGGTTGAGATTTAAAGGATACATCTCTCCCTTGCGTTTAGACTTTAGCAGAACCTTTTTCGATTGCTTTTCAACTATTTTAGAGACCTCATCATCAAATGATACTTTCAGGCCTGTTCCCACAACTAATTGTGACACACTGATGAGGTTATGCTGCAATCCTTCCACATACGCCACTTTTCAAATCGAGAAATCTCCATTGGTTATCATACCATATCCCTTGATTGCTCCATAGGAGTTATTTCCATACTTTACACACCCACCATCTTTTAGGGACCGAAACTCCCTCAGTTCTTCCTTTCTTCCTGTCATGTGACGCGAGCAGCCACTGTCTATATACCATTCATCATCGAACTACTCGTCACTAATTACCTGCAAATTCAAGCAGATTTAGGAACCCAAAGTTTCTTGGGTCCTGGTGAGTTTTTCACAGAAAAAGGAATTACAGTGGAAATATCAACCAAATATGTTCTTTTTACTAGAGTGGTTTGATCTTTTCTTTTAATGGTATACACCTTGATTTTAGTTTTATCTTGTTTAAATTTTGGTGTATAAGTTGGTGTGTTGTTAGATGGTTTAGGAATTTTCTTTTGAATTCGGGGGTTAGCTGACTTTTTCTTATTTTGGAACTCATATTTTGATTTGAGCTTTCCCTTTCCTTTGATGTCCTTCACTGAATTTGTTTTGCTATGGGAGTTAGAAGGACCGAAACTAGACTTGGGACCGAAACTTGACTTTCGGTTCTGAGAGCCCATGTGGGGACCGAAACTTGTCTTTCGGTTCGGTACGCTAGTTTGGGAACCGAAAGTAGATGTTCAGTTCTGAGATTTGGAATAGTAAGAATTTGGGCTGAAGTTTTCTTTTCCTTTCACTTTTTCCTTTCCTTTATTCGTTGATTCTTTCTTAGGAAGTACGTAGTTGGGATTTTGAGATTCCCAGTGACGTTTTCGCTCATGCAGATTCTTTGCGTATCTTTGATTTCTTAAGCGTTTATGTTCAGCTAACTCCTTCTGTGATTTGTGGATATTGAAGCTAGCCTTTGGCTTCTCCTTTTTACTTTCGGTTGTATTTGTTGGAACAGTTGGTTCTGTCATCGGTTCTTCAGGGATTTCTTTAGTTCCACTTGTGCTTGGTTTGTCGAAACTTGAGGGTTTGTTGATGGGTTCAGCAACATATCTTCCTTTAACCCTCCATGAAGTCTGCTCAGATAAGCCTATGGTTTCGTCTGCGTTGTCAATAGGAGCAGACCAGAAGTAATCGTCGCATCCATCAGCATTGTCTTGTCTACCAAGACTTTTAATTCTGCCGTTTGTTTAGCAGTGACCCCTGTAACTGCATATACCTGATTCGGCACAGTTTGAACTTTTTGATAGACCATAGCTTTTTCCTTGAGTTTATGTGTCTTGTCTTTTGACAAGCGAGCGAACTCAACCGAATTTTCTGATATGAGGGGTTTCTCATTCTCGGTTTCACTCTTCATGAACTCAGAGCAATCAACTTCGTCTTCTACTGAGATTTCACTCATCTCACTTTCCTCATCAAATTCAGACGTTTTTTCTAAGTTCATTTTATTTTCTGAAGTTAATTTGGCATTAGACAAGTCAAATGATTGAATAGTGTCTGACTTAATTTTTAACCTATCATTTTCATCTAAAATATTTTTGAGCATGCATTTGTGTTCCTTAGAATCAATGAAGGTTTCTATATTGTCCAGTCCAATTTTGTAAGACATGGATGTCTCTTCTGATGATACTACTGATTCACATTCTGCTATGACCTCATCCTCCTTAAATTCAAGGAAGGGTAAAATCATCTTATGAATTTTCTTTCCTATCTCACAACTTAAATGCAATTGAGGAATATTAGAGTATAGACGCTTAGCAATTAAACAAAAAACATTCCTTTGTTCTAAAAACTTTAAGTTGTCTCTTTGCAAATAAATACTTTCATCCCTAGCTCTATTTAATTCCGCCTCCTTCAGCTCAATCCACATCCTTCTCTCCTCACTTTTTGAAGACACCCTGCTGAGTTGGTCAGTTAGGTTAGAATTCGCTAAGCGAGTTTGCATGAGACTACCACTTAATTTAGAAAATTTAAATTTTAATTCTTTTAATTCTTCTTCATAATCTGTTGTTGGAACTTTAAGTGATTCAAGGAAGGATTGTACCTTTTTGATCAGCTGATCGCAGTCGTTGATCTCCTCACTCACAGGCTTGGCCACAAAACACTTGTCCTCAGTCAGGTTCGGTTCCTCACTTGCACTTTCGGTTGATGAACCAGCTGTGACAATTAAACACCTTCCAGCCGAACCTACTTCCTTTGCCACATAAGCCTTTCCATGAGTGGGCTTTCTCACCTCTTCATCTTCATAATCGGTTGACCAAACTTCAACGCCACCGAACTCATCTTTATCTGCATTCTCCTGGACAATTAAGGCATTCATAGAACTATTATTCGCCTTCTTTTTCTTGATCTCTTCCAACTTGCGCATATAGTACGCCTCATCATCTTCACCATCTCTTTTCTCAGCCATTTTCCTTAGCATGCAATCTTTGGCAAAGTGGTTCTTGCCGTGACAGTAATTGCAGTCGAACCCAGAGTCTCCTGCAAGCTTGCTCTCCTTCTTGTCTTCGTCCTTTTGAGAAGAGATTTTCGCTTCATCCTTCACCTTCTCAGAACTGTAACTTCCTTGCCAGTTTCGGTTCTTGTTGACAGGAAATTTTCTTCGTGCAAACTTCTTTGGATTGGTGACCATCATTGCATACTCTTCGCTTGTAAGATCACACTCAGACATATCAGACTCTTCTTCTTCTTCTGCAATGCTTTTTCCTTTTGAGACAAGGGCTAGCGATCCCACACCAGAAACTACCTTCGCTTCTTTGGTTACAACACTCTCATGGGACTTAAGTATTCCCACAAGTTTCGCTAGCGAGTAGGATTTAAACTGTTCATGCGCTTTCACGGTTGAAACCACAGTCATCCATTCTGGTCTCAGACCGTTCATAAAGGTCACCTTCTGCTCGATCAACTTTCTTTCTATTCCATGCTTGATCATCTTACTTAGGAGATGATTGAACCGATCGAAAGTTTGTATGAGTTTTTCTTCTGGTTTCTGTTCGAAAACTCCAAATTCTGACAGCAGCAAGGTTTGAATGGAGTGTTCCAAATCTTCATCAGTCGAATAATGTTCTTTCAACCTATCCCAGATTTCTTTGGCCGTCGTGCATGAACCAACCAACCGAAAAGTGTCAGATTGCAAGGCGAATTCGATCATTCTCATGGCCTTCACGTTACACAGCAACTTGTCTTTCTCATCCTGTGGCATCTTCTCTACATCCGCCACCAGCTTGTTATATTCCTTTTGGGACTTAACTGTCGTGTTTGTTCCTGAATGAACAAACGGCCCAAGTGTGATAGCTTCCCAGATGAGATAGCCATTATCTTCAGATCCAACCACGTAGTCTTCAAAGTGATGCGCCCATACTTCATAGTCTTGAGTGTAGAGAATGGGTATCCTGGTTGTAGATCCAATGTTGTTTGAGATGTTGATGGGATTTGTTTGCGAATCTTCGTGAGACATGGTGAGCTGCTAGAATCAAACCTGGAAACTTGAGATTAGGGTTTTATCTGAAACAGAGTTGCCGTCGATATGAAGAAGATGGCTTCTATTTATACGATAAAAGCGGAAACCCTAAAGAATTCTGAATACAGAAGGAATGTGTATTGATCACACAGTCTCCTGCTCTGATACCAATTGTTAGAACAAAGTTCAATTAGGATCGTTAGATTCTATGCAGACAAAGTAATTATGAACACGAGAATGGCTTTGAATGTGTCGTATGATTAAAACTTCAACACCTCAGAAGAGTTCGATTAAGAACTTCGACTGTAGAGGTGTTTAGGGTTACAAAAACAATAAACGTAATAATCAACAACGTTGACCTCCTAACGCATACATGCATGCATATTTATAGTATAACCCTACTAGATAATCACGGATGGACAGGCCCAATCCGGATACAAAACATAAGCCCAAGACGCAACACAATTAGACTCAACATGAAGGATGGGGAGTCCATCACGGCTCACTTGCAGAAAATGCAAAGGTTTGTGGACCGCTTGCTGAAGTTGAATGTGAACTTCGATGAAGAGTTGGCCATTGATATTATCCTACACTATTTTCCTCCCTGTTATGATCAGTTTCGTATGACTTATCATATAAACAAGGAGGAGGTCACTCTTAGCAAGCTTCAAGGCCTTTTGAGAACTGTTGAAAGTGATCTAAAAGGAAAATCTGTTGTATCTACTCCTACTCCTACTGCTGCTACCCCAGTCCTGGCAATTGGACATGGGAGAGAGAAGAAGAGGAAGGCTCCATCTAAGAGCCGAAAGGGAAAGTCTCATGATGGATCCTCTTCTAGTGGGACCAAAGTTGGTTCTGCTAATCCCTCTACCAATCCAAAAGAAGCAGAGTCCTTCTACTGTCATGATAAAAGGCACTGGAAGCGAAGCTGCCCCAAATACTTGCAGGATGTCAAGGATGGGAAGATAAAGCCCACCCATGCAGGTATTTACACTATTCTGTCTAGTAACTCATCACATTCTAATTCTTGGGTCCTTGATACAGGTTGTGGTATTCACATTTGTTCTGATATGCAGGGACTAAAAAGAAGTAGGGATGTGGAGCACGGGAAGATGAACTTGGTCATGAGGAATAGGAAAATGTCGCCTGTCACCAAGATTGGAGTTTATTCTTTATTGCTTAGTAATTGCTTAGAATTAGATTTGAATAATTGTTGCTACTCGTCCGATATGGCGAGAAACATCATTTCCTTTCATAGTTTTTACAAACAAGGTTTTAGATTTTCATTTGATAATGAAATTAGTTCTATTAATGCTTTTTATAATGGTGTATTTTATTTTAAAGCATTGCCTTGTAATGGTGTATATGAAACTGTGATGGTTGTAGACAACTTAGGAAATAATGTATTGCATATTGATTCGTCCAATAACTTGGACAAGGCATGCTTGTGGCATTGTCTTCTTGGACATGTCAACAAGAAGCGCATAGGCAAATTCCAAAAGGTTGGTGTGTTGGAGTCATTCGACTTAACATCAGATGACACTTGCGAATCTTGTTTGCTTGGAAAGATGACCAAGTCACCCTTCACTGGTACTTGTGAAAGGGGTGAGGGTCTGTTGGATCTCATACACACCGATGTGTGTGGACCCTTCAGATCCACCACAAGGGATGCTAACCGCTTCTATGTGACTTTTACTGATGATTACAGCGATATGGCTATATATACTTAATAAAGCATAAGTCAGAAACCTTTGAAAATTTTAAAGATTTAAACAAGAAGTGGAGAATCAGCTGGGTAGGAAGATAAAGATTCTTCGATCCGATCGAGGTGGTGAGTATCTTTGTATCGAGTTCCTAGACTATCTTATGGAATGTGGAATTATATCACAATTGACGCCACCCATGACACCACAACTTAATGGTGTGTCTGAGAGGCGCAATCGAACCTTGTTGGACATGGTTCGTTCCATGATGAGTCGAGCTTCCTTACCTATCTCATTCTGGGGGTATGCCTTAGAGACTGCCGCCCATATCCTTAATCTAGTCCCTACTAAGAAGGTTTCCAAAACACCTCATGATATGTGGACAGGGAAGGTTCCCTCGTTAGCACACATCAAGGTTTGGGGTTGAGAGGCTTTCGTGAAGCGTGAGACTCACGACAAGCTCGAACCTCGTAGTGAGCGTTGTATTTTCATCGGCTACCCACATAAGTCTTTTGGATGTCTCTTCTACAGACCGAGTGACAATGTTGTCTTCGTTTTGAGGAGAAGGGTTTTCCGAGAGAGAGAATTCATATGCCAAGAAGACAGTGGGAGGGAAATTGACCTTGAAGAGCTTCAAGAGTTAAGTGATGAAGGAACCTCAAACACTAGCGCTCAACCTGAGGAGGAAACTCCTGTTGAACCAGTTGATGAGTCCTTACCTCGGAGGCGTTCCAGTAGAGTTAGTGTTCCCCCTGTGTTTTATGGTTTCCATATTACTATAGATGGTGATACATTTATCAGTGATAACACACTGATAAATTTGGATAAACCTAACAACTACAAGGAAGCCATGGCAGGCCCCGAGTCTGCAAAATGGAAAGAGGTTATGGACAACGAGATTCAGTTCATGTGTGACAATCAAGTTTGGAACTTTGTTGACAATGTACCAGGTCGTAAGACAGTTGGGTGCAAATGGATCTTCAAGAAGAAGACCGACATGGATGGGAAAGTACACAAATATAAGGTGTGATTGGTTGCGAAGGGCTTTACTCAAACTCCTGGAGTTGACTATGATGAGACCTTCTTACCAGTAGCAAATATTAAATCTATAAGGGTTATGCTTGCCATAGATGCATTTCATGATTATGAAATATGGCAAATGGATGTCAAAACCGCTTTCCTTAATGGGAAGTTGGCTGAAGATGTTTACATGAGTCAGCCAGAGGGTTTTGTCAGTGCTAAGTACCCTAAGAGAGTGTGTAAGCTTGAGAAATCCATTTATGGATTGCAGCAAGCATCTCGTAGATGAAATCTTTGTTTCGATGAGAAAGTTAAAGAGTTTGGATTTTCGAGAAGCGAGGATGAGTCTTGTGTATATGTCAAGGCTAGTGGGAGAATAGTTAGCTTTCTGGTGTTGTATGTGGATGACATACTTCTCATAGGAAATAACATCCCAACCTTGCAGGAGGTTAAGTCCTGGCTTGGGAAGTGTTTCGCTATGAAGGACCTTGGAGAAGCTGCCTATATTCTTGGGATAAGGATATCTAGAAACAGGAGTAAAAGACTAATTGGACTTAGTCAAAGTACCTACTTGGACAAGGTGTTGAAGCGATTCAACATGGAGAATTCCAAGAAAGGTGAATTACCTATCCAAAGCAATACCAAACTGAGTAAGACTCAGAGTCCGAGTATAGAGGCTGAGATAGCAGAGATGAGTCGAGTACCATACGCTTCCATAGTTGGCTCGATCATGTATGCTATGACTTGTACTCGCCCTGATAGCAGTCTTGATAGACCCAAACATCTATGACATAGGCCTCCGGACAACAGCAGCAACCTCAGTGACGATGATCTCCCGCATCTAATCATCAGTCAATCCTGTCCTATCCTGGTCACCCGCTCTTGATCCTGATCCACTCGTCTCCACCATTCTGAAATTAAACAAAGACACATCAGAAAAGCCACAATACACATTTCTACAATCATAAGACAAGACTAAACCCTTGGGGTTTGTGACTTCCTTTCTACGCGTACGGGTCGTATGCTTTCAGTAGTACGGGCCCATACTACCTTCCACACCTACCCGTATTTGTCTCAAGGATCATCACAACCACCCAAAACAATTACAACAACTAGGATACGCATACATCCTATCCTCACTCCCTAGAGAATGGCTAATCATGCCTCATCTGGCCGGCTGCTCACACACCTACTGACCTATGAAACTTCCACCAACCCTGCAACCACTCATGCATGCTAATCATACATAACATTGGATCCTATAGACATTTGAATACTTGATTCTACCCTAAACCCACAACTAGACAAGGAACAAGAAATAAGGCTAAACCAAACATTCTCAGGCTATAAAATCTTAGTTGTGTAAAACTATGATGCATACACTAAGCAACTATAGTAATGATGTCAAATTCATACAAGAAGTCCTCCTAGGATATCAGGCATCATACATCAGGCAATTATATCATGCAATTCCTGAAGATCCCTAGCATATCACTAACATGTAGTGCTATCATATCATAACAATTAACAGTGTGGTAACTTGGGTTATACTTTCTTGCTCCGGGTGATCATAAACATCGCATCCTTCCTTGGTTACTTTTGAAAACATTTTTTTAAACCATTTTGAAAATCTTTTTCCAGTTCCTGAGTTTGAGTCTTGATTCACACGAATGTTCATCCAATTATCTCAAACCAAGGCTCTGATACCAACTTGTAACATCCCGAAAATCATAGTAAATTTTAATTTTTCAAAAACAACCCAATAACCATATTTGTTTACAAAACCATTGTTTCAAAAGTGTTATTCAATAATCAGAGTACCCCAAAATCCAAATAACATAAAATTGAAGGATTTGCACGATCACACATCCATCTTGCCACGGTTATTTGAAGTACCTGAAACCATAAATAGAAATTGTAAGGCAAAGCTTAGTGAGTTCCCCCAAAGTACCACCACACAACAGAACATGGTATATACAAACAAGCATGTTGGGTCCAATCAATCATCAGACTGGAATACCCCCGGTCAAATCAGTTATCGGACTGGAATGCCAATATACAACGGATCCGCTCAGTCATCGGACTTGAATACCCTCGGGTCCACAACAATCGGGCTGGATTACCCCCGGTCTGTTGGCCCACACACATACCAGTAAAGCCTCAACCCAAACCATAACATGTCGACATATACATAACATATAATGTATAACATATAACTAGATAACAGATAAACAGGCAGATCCACAGATCACTACTGCATAGCAACATCCTCTAAACCAGGACACTGATCTAACATATCACCACAACATAGCAACATCCTTTATACCAGGATACATAAACTAATGGGTCGGCATTGGTGCCTTCGACTGACAAGAACAGTGATGAAACTCACCTCTCAGTCTGAATAAATAGTTGAATATGTCTCTGCTCCAAATCTCAGCTCTACCCGTCACCTATTCATCAAATAGTCACCAATCTCAAATACAGCTCTAAATCCCCAAAATACCATTATGTCAAAACAGGTCAAAGTCAAAAGTGAAACTTGGTCAACACAGCTGAGTACGCCCAGCGTACTCATCTTGTACGCCCGGCATACCTGGGTTACGCCCAGCGTACGATGCCTTCCTTAAATCCCTCTATTAAGAGCTTATTCCTTACGTTCTTTTGTCCAAATTCCAAATCCAACCCTAACTAACGTCCTTAACCATAATGTTTCTAACTTTATGGCCTTGCATGGCTAATAAGTGCGCAACAATAAAAACCCTAACTTCTTAACTAATTAAGACTCTCTAACTCATGCATGGAAGAGAACTAATAATCAAGATTACATTTTTATGACCTTACACACTCCAAAACATCTGAAAGGACTGCTTGTATGGATCTAGACCATGCCATACTCAAGAACAACATTAATTACGGACAAAAGCACATAATATTATAATATAAGCAAGATCTAACCAAATGAGCATCAAGGTATGAACTTTATACCTTCCAGAGATGTAGGAGAGTGCAAAGCTTCCATATCCAAGGTTGTTCCAAACTTCTAAGTTGTTCTCTCTTCCTTCTTCTTCCTCTATGAACACCAAAACACTCACAAATGACTCAAGAATGCTCAAAAACAAATTAGGGTTTGCAAGGGTCGAAGTTGGGGCGGGAGGCTGATGAAAGAAATAGGACTTTGGACTTCAGGTTACTTAAATAGGGTCCAAACCCTAAATATTAGGGTTTGGGATTTTATCACGTATGCCCAACGTACCTGGGATTAAGCCCAGCGTACATGGGGACGCCCCAAAAATTTTAATTTTTCCATTTTGGTCCAATTTTCCACAATTCTCATATCAAGGGCTAAAATGCAATTAATTCTCATACCTAGGGTTAAAAATAGAAATACCTCAATATCAAGATGTTACACAACATTCGATATATCTATATAGTTTATATGGGTCGGTTGTCTGATTGTAGGAACAGATGCTCCGATAATAGGACAAGTGGTCGGACACATAATATGGGTAAATTAGATCCGTGTATAAGTAGTACCAAGGGCGGAGCCACCGTAGGACCAGGGTAGGCCCAAGCCCACGCTCAAATTTACAATTTTGTTTGTTTTTAATAAGATATCATTTAGGTATTTCTCATGTTAACTTATGGTATTCTTCTTCATTTTGTTAGCTTTTAATTAGTTTTTATCTAATGTAGATTAAAGTATATGAATGGTCCCTATAGTTTGGGGTTATTTGCATGTTTCATCTGTAACTTATTTTTTTAACTTGGAGGGTCCCGGTATAGGTTTTTGTTATCTCGTTGGTCCCTGACATAAGTAAAAAGACAATATTACCCTTAATAGTTTTTTTATTTAATTAATTAATTATTTATTATTCATAGTTTATTAAAATTATTATTTATCATTCATTTTGTTATATTCATTGTCTTTCCATCCCCACTGCACATCTCAGGCCATATCACCTGCTATCATCTCCGGCCAATATAACCGGTTGTCATCTCCGGCCACCAGAAAATACACCGTCTTATCATAAAAAATGAAAAGAATCATGTAGTGATCTGATAACAATGAACCTGATAAAATGAACTCGATAAAACAACCGGAAAAACAATTAGAGAGATCATTACTCAACTTTGGAATCCCACAAGCAAACCTGAAACAAATCCCAAAATCAACCCCCCACTGAAAACGAATCCAGGAATAACACTAGTTGGTGGATGAAATCGGAGTTTTAGAGACAAATATGAAATAATATTTTACACGGATAGAAGATCGAGGTTAGAAAAGGGAGAATAGAGCCATAGAGCCATAGAGGCTAGGGTTCAAATTTCCGTCGAGGTTTCCGGTTATTTTCATAGGGTGTTTTTGTTGGATTAGGTGTCTAAGCCCATAACTAAAATTGGTATATACTTGAGTTGATAGTATCACAATCCTTTTGGGTTGCCCTCAAATCTAGCAATTAGACATGATTATTATAGATAGAGAGATTAATATATTATGTGAATAATAAATTAAATAAGTGATTTATTAATGTGTTATGAAAATAATATATTAATTAGAAATCATATTATTTAATTAATAATTAATCAGAAATTAATTAGAATTAATTTCGGGATTAATTAGATTAACTAAAAGTACAGGGACTGTTTTGTTGTTTATTAATAGTTGGGAAATGAAGGCTCTAGAACCCCTTGGAAGAGATGGACGAAAATCTCTAGGGAAACCCTAGGAGATTTCGTCCAAGGCCCTCTTCAAGAAGGAGCTTGGGCTACTTGGTCGCCAAGCAAATGATCTAGGGCATATCCCTTTAACCTTATCTTTGGCACCAAGTTTCCTCAACTATATAAGGAGGTCCCTAGCCCTTAATTTCGTCCATCCCTTCCCTCTACAATCCTTGGACGAAATCTTGGATCTCTTCTCATCTCTCTATAGTTTTCCTCTTGCTAGTTTGGGTGTGATTCCATTAGAGGCACGACACTTGTGGTGCTTCTTCCATTAGATTAACAAAGGAGAATTATGGTTGTTTGTTATAACAACTAAAAGGTATGTAACCCTAAACCTTTTCTTTAGTAATTTCAAAAATTACCTATGGTTCTTAGGGTTTCTTTTGATGTTCTTAGTTATAGGTTCAATAGAGAAAACATAGATCCTTATTAGGGTTGCATGCACACTTAAGAGTTTAAGTTTATTTTTTTTTGCATAAAACTCATCAATGGTATCAGAGGTTAGGGTAGGGATGTCAAACACTTCTGTGGGACCCCGCTCCCATGGGACCCCGATTCCGTGCGGGATTAATTTTTTAAAAAAATTCAGGAGCGGGGGTGGGGGCGGGAGTGGGATTAAACCCCGTTTTATTTTCGGGACTGGGGGCGGGAGTGGGTATTTCCGTCTCATACTCCCGTGGGGGCCCCGTTTGTATATTTATATAAAATATATATATTTAATATAAAAGCATATATATATATATATATATATATATATATATATATATAGAGAGAGAGAGAGAGAGAGAGAATATATGATCTAATTTTAGGTTTTCTTGACTTTTTTCCACTTCATATCGTACGACGATACGATAGTGAATTGGTCATATATTTTTAGACATGTCATACTTTTTTTTGTAATGTTGGATTTTTAATTTTTTAGTTATCAAAAATACTCGATTTTAAGCTTTTAAAGTTATAAAAAATAGTTTTTTAGCCGAAAATATAATAAAAAAAATTTAGCAAAAAAAAATCAATTTTATACCTATAAAACGGGGGAACGGGGGCGGGGGCGGGATTGGGGGTAATGAAGGTATTCGGGGGCGGGGCGGGGGCAATAACTGATTTCGGGGACGGGGGCGGGGGCAGCTATTTTCGCTCCCGTTTGGTCCCGTTGACATCCCTAGCTTAGGGTTTGTTTTCTGTTTAATAGCTATAATTGAAGAATAGATCAATTAGGGTTTATAGAAATTAAACCCTAAATGGCATAAATTTCGACTAGGCTGAGGGTTTGTCAAAACCCTAGCCTCCTTCCTTTGGAATTTCAGAATTTTGGCTAGGGTTTGGAAACCTTAGCCTTCATCCCCAAGATTTCGAAAATATGGCTAGATTTTAGGGTTTCCAATTTTTGGTAAATGTTATTTCACTTGCCTAAAATAAAATAATTAAAATTTGAATAAATCTTATACCCTATTTTTGAAAATTAGAGGGTAAGGATTAGGATTAAATTATTTGATAAATTTAATTAGATAATCCTTAACTTATTTAATTAATTTAATTAATTGATAATTAAAATATAATAATTAAATCGTTATTGATTTATTTTAAATTTAATTAATTAGATATTAATTTC
Source organism: Lactuca virosa (assembly GCF_052849685.1). Taxonomy (NCBI): domain Eukaryota; kingdom Viridiplantae; phylum Streptophyta; class Magnoliopsida; order Asterales; family Asteraceae; genus Lactuca; species Lactuca virosa. Next base: position 161,926,313 of record NC_136432.1, on the reverse strand, counting down.
GAAATTTAAAATATAAAACCTAGTATTTTGAAAAGGTATTAAAATACACCTTATACTATATGTATAATTAAAAGCTTAATAATTACTATATGTATAAGACTGAGTCATTCGAACCGCTAGTACGCCTCATTCATGAAGCTAGTCTATAAGGGGGTATAAGAAAATTGCCTATAAAATGGTAGTTGAATGGTTGTACACTCTCACCCACTGTTTCCTTGATTAGTGGAGGGTCGTTAGCTGAACGGGTTTGATAGGACAAATATTTCTCATTAAAAGTATAATGATATTAAAAAGTACTAGAACTTTCTTTTATTAAAATCCCAAATCTAGTTACTTTATGAAAAATGTGAAAAGTATGCTAATCCATGAAAACGCACATCATGCTTTATATGTCGTTAGTGGAGAGTGTGTGGTTAACCGGCATACTACTATGGACTATAAAGAGATATGATGGACATCTTTAAAATTATCATTGTTGATGGAGCATGTGTGGTTAACCGACACATCAATGTGAGATGGTAAAAGACATCAAGGTTGTCAAGCAGGTTTGCATGCTTATTCACATCTCGTTTGTGATCCTCGGCATCCCAGTTAGAAAAGTGAGAGTGTAATCTAAGATTAAACATGTCATTGATAAGATTCAATGAATCTCAAAAGATCTAGGAGTTTCATAAGATTGAAATTGGTAAAAGCCTTACCTACCTAAAATAGATTCGATTTTATTTATGGCATCCCTCTTCAAAGTTCGAATCGAAAATATGGATCCTAGCCTTATCTTAAATTTATGGGTTAATAATTAACGATTAAAATCAACTAACTTGAATTCTCTTTTCTCCCATTATAGATGTCATGTCAAGACAATAATGGTCTTAATCGTTCCTTTGGAAAAAGTTTTCCTCTTCCTTCTTAAGATGATCTTCCACTTTCTAATCAAGGAGAAAATGTTTTCTCTTCTTCGGGAAATGGTGGAACTGGAAATCATGCTTCTTCAACTCTTCCACCTCCCCCTCTAGTGACTCTCCCAACATCGCATTTTCTTTGAGTTGAAAGATACGAAACTACTCAAGCCCTATTGGTATGTACACATCAAGATGGAAATTATGTGTGTGCGCATGTTTTGGAAATGAAATCTTACATTGACAAATTAGATATAATGGGTGTCGTTTTCCTAATGGGGCAATCCATTGATTTGGTTCGTCTCTCGCTTCTTAAAATATATGATCAATTCATTAAGAACTTTTATATGAGGAATATCGACATGACCCTAATAGATCTAACCTAAATGTTGATAGTTGTTGAAGCCAAAATGCTTAAGAGCACATATGAAGAAAAGTTTCTTATAGGGTCTAATTACAAAGTCTCCATGGACATTAGCAATTATGACATTGGTGGTGTCACACCCCCAAACCAGAACGGCAGAAACGTCTAGGGGTGGATGACTTCATGTACAGTATCATAACAAATGAATAATAGTGATCAAAGCCATACAACTGTCATACTGATAATTAATAAATTTACATTGTATCCAAATCTTTGTTTGCTAGATACCAAGTACATATGACAAAATAAATGACGTGACGCTACGACGCCTCATCCTCAAAACCTTTTTTTGTTACTTGTCTACTGATATCCTGATAATACAAGTGGTTTTGAAAATAGTGTCAACAATTAAGTTGGTGAGTTCATAAGAGTTTTGTATGAGGAAAATCAGTAGCTTTTCCTTGTAAAATGATAGAGTGTGTTTTCAGAAAATCCAATATTTTATTTAAAAATGAGCTGTAAGTCTTAAATCCAAAGACTGAAAATGTAAGTACTGCTGTACTGGAAAATAGTATTATGTAGTTCTATTCTTATATAAAATTAATTGAATGTATGTTAGCCCCGTAAACCAAATGTATTGTTAATACCCATGTGAGTTATCATATCCATGTTAGCGAATCGTGGCCTGCTACGACGTTCTTCAGGCGTCGGAATGTTAGACATTTGTCACCCTAGACCTTCCGGTATAACTGTAGCTAATAGCTTGGGTGCGGAGTTGTCAGTCTCGTATAGATCTATACACAAGTGTCACGCTCTGTTACCGAGATTCTGGTTACAATTCAGGACTTTAGTGTGTACTCTGGTAGGTACGGTGAAGCCAAATGTCTCACAAAATTGTATCAACCGGTTTACGTATAGTGTAATGAAACTCTTTTTGTAAGTGAAAGTATTACTCTTCCATAGTGGTTACATAGTGCAAAAATAATTGTATGTTTCGTCCAGGATGATAAAGTAGTATTTATGACCCACAAACTATACCAATTATAGTTTATTATAAATGTTTTGTTAAGTCCATTTATATAATCATATATATAAATACGTATGAGTTAACATGTTTAGATGTTTTAAAAGATTAAATCATATAAATTCACATCTAACATAAGTATAAGAACATTTAGTATGATAAAGCCGATTCTAGTTTTTGCCCCTTTGTAACGACATTTACCGGTACTAGTAAAATATAACTTTGTAAAACATATTTTTACCCCCCCCCCCCTTTTTAAAACTAACTCCTTGATATTTTGTCTAGTTTCAAAATGCATGACCAAAACAACATATTTTGGGTTTTATCCCACAAAAATGATATAATAACTAGGTTATAACCATTTTTGCTAGAAATGCAATATTTTGTCCAAAGAAAATCTTAGTCTTCGTAGTTTGTAATTATAACTTTTTCTTATGAATATATAACATAGTTTATGTTTGTTTTTCTTAGTTTTGTATCATTAAACAACATGACACAAATAAATGTTCTATAAACAAATAATAACCACATTTCATGAAGAAAAATGCCTTAAATCCAACATAGATTTGAAGCATTGAAAACATTTGTGTTATAATCAAACTTTTCTTGTATTCCCCCCCCCCCTAAAACATGAAAAACTAGAAAATGTGGGGGTATGAACTCACCTTGAGTGTGTTTGTGGTTGGTTAAAGAGATGACGGTGAAGATCTTCAAGCCTAGAACACTTGAAGGTGGTTGAAGAACTCTTTGGAGATGGTATTATCCTATGAGTTTTAACACATGATAATGTGTATAAATAAGATGAAACTAGAATGAAAGTGTGTAGAAACACTAGATTAATAAGGAATACTTGCCCAAAAATCCTAAGAAGCAACTTGAAGAATAAATCCTTGGAAGGTTTGATCTTGTTTCTTGAGAGAAAAGTGAAGAAGTTTGAAGTTGGTCGGAGTTGGGGTGTTCTCGGTTGTAGTTAAAGAAGGAAGGGTGAAGTGATGTTTGCATTGTTATTTGTTGGGTAAAGGCATTCTAATTTGATGGGTAATATTTCTTATTGGGAAAATATGTATCTATCACGTCACAAGTCAACTCCTCTTTCTTTTCTTTCCCACCGAAAACTCCACTAGCCCACTGAAATCACATGGTGATATCGGTCCAGTGTAACCGAGATCATAGAGTTTTCGGTCCCCAACCGAGAACTCTAAAATCGAGATCATAGAGCTTTCGGTCCTAAACCGAAAACTCTAAAAACAAAGTATCAACCAAAAATTCATGTTCAAATCAGTTGACTCTCGTTGACTTGTTTGACTTTTGCTGACTTGTTGACTTTGATTGACCTAGAACTGCCAGTTGTCTCATTATCCCCCCATTAGAGGGAATTTCATCCCGAAATTAGTTCTAGAGTGGGCACTCATGAGCTAAGGAAAAGATGTGGGTACTTCTGTTTCATTTTTTCTTCTCATTCCAAGGTGAATTCAAGCCCTCGCTTGGCGTTCCAACGGATCTTCACTATGGGTATGCGAATTTGTTTCGCCCTTTTGACCTCCCTGTCCATGATTTCCACAGGTTCCTCTACGAAGGGTAGACTATTGTTTACTACGATTTCATCAAGTGGGATAACAAGAGTCTCGTCAGACAGGCACTACTTCAGGTTAGATACGTGGAAGGTGGGGTGTACGTTACTGAGTTCCTGTGGTAGTCGAAGTTTGTAAGCTATCGGGCCGTTTCTGGAAAGGAACTTGAATGGCCCGATATATCTTGGATTCAGCTTCCCACGTTTTCCAAAACGTATCATTCCCTTCCAGGGTGAGGCCTTCAACAGAACGCGATCACCAACCTAGAATTCCAAGGGTTTGCGTCGCTTATCTGCATAGCTCTTTTGCCGACCCCGGGATGCCTTTAATCGTTCACAGATCTGAACAATCTTCTCCATAGTTTCTCGTATGATCTCAGGTCCGTTGAGTGTGCTATTAGGCACTTGTCCTCTCGAGAGCTGCGTGTCACCCACCTCAGCTCAACACAGAGGTGATCTGCACTTGCGCCCATAGAGGGCTTCGAATGGAGCAACCTTAATGCTAGTGTGATAACTGTTATTGTATGAGAATTTGATGAGCGGTAAGTGTGTATCCCAGGCTTTACCAAAGTCTAGCACACAAGCTCTTAACATGTCTTCCAGTGTCTGAATGGTTCTCTCGCTTTGCCCATCGGTTTGAGGGTGATAAGTTGTACTCATGTCGAGTTTGGTTCCCAAGGACTTTTGTAGTGATTTCCAAAACCGTGAGGTAATTGTACTATCTCTGTCGGAGATAATGGATGTTGGCACACCATGTAATCGTACAATGTCCTTGATGCACGTCCTTGTTAGTTTCTCCATTTTGTCTGTCTCTTTTATTGGCAGGAAATGCGCGGATTTGGTTAACCCGTCGACGATCACCCTTATGGTGTCGAGTCCACCCGTCGTCGTTGTCTCATAATGATTTCTTTTTTATTGAGAGTGTGCTGGAGTTTCTTATGGTTAGTAAAGACTGTGCACTTTGTGCCATAAAGGTAGTGTCTAGATTTTTAAAGTAAACACTATTTCCCTATATCAAGGTCATGCGTGGTGTAGTCGACCTTAGGTGTCTTAAGTTGTCATCGGGAGTATCTTCCTCCGGAACTTTGAGCTGAATGTATCCCGATCTTAGATCCACTTTCTGAGAAGTAGCTCGTTCCTTGAAGTTGGTTGAACAGATCGTCGATTCGGGGTAGGGGATAAAGGTCCTTGATGGTGATTTTGTTCAACTCTTGACATCCAACGCACATACGAAATGATCTGCCCTTCTTCTTTACGAACAAGACTGGCGCTCCCCAAGGTGAGAAGTTTGGTCTGATGAATCCTTTGCTCAACAGTTCGTTCAGTTGACTAGACAGTTCTTGTATTTCCTCCGGTGCTAGTCGATATGGGGATTTGGCTATGGAAGTGGCTCCAGAGGATCAAGTTAATTCTGAACGCGACTTGGCGCATAGGTGGTATTCCCGGAAGGTCTTCTGGGAATACATCGGGAAAGTTGCAGATTTATGGAATATTCTAGATGTCTTTCACTTGCTGGTTTTCATTCCTATTGTGGGCTAAGAAAAAGCATGGTACCTCTCTCATAGGTACTTCTGAGCCTTGATGCAAGGGTCGATTCAGAGGTTTGTGTCAGGTTTGTCATCATATCTGACAAGGGTTTCGTTATTTGGTAAGTTAAGTTGAACAATCTTTTAGTAACACATGATATTGGTATGGTGAGGACTTAACCAAAACTTGCAAATGATCACGTCGAAGTTTCCTATTGTCACCGTTATTAAGTCGATTTAGAAGGAATGTTTGCTTAGAGTTAGAGTTCATCCTGGGTATGTGTTGTTGGTGGTTTCAGTCCTTCTCCTAGCCATCTCTATCGAGAATATTTTTGTGAATGTTTGAGGTTTTTGTTTGAGTATGTATTTATACTTAATGACTCACGAGCCTCCTCTCCGCACCCCTATTGTACAGTATGCATGCATATGAGTTATTTGAGGAGGAAACGTGCCGGTAATCACAACGGGGTTCCTCGTCGCTCCCTCATGTCCCGTTACTGGAAATCCCCTGACGCCTCTGACATTTTTGTTTCTAGTCTTTGGGCACTTACTTTTGAAATGCCCCGCCTCCCCACATCTGTAGCAGGCCTGACCCACCCTGGCATTCGCGGCTTGGGTGGTTTGTTTTCCTGGCGCCTTACAGAAATGGGCGGTATGCCCCTTTCTGTTGCAATTTTTGCAGTGCATCTCTCGGCATAATCCAAAGTGATGGAAGTTACACCTGCTGCACTAAGGCAGGTTCCCAGCATATGGTTTCGTCGGTACTAAGTCAGTAGGGACAGTGGTGGTATGGGCTGCCACAGTTTGTTGTCTTTTGGCAGGCTCCTGAGTCGAACGAACCCTTTTCTTATTCCAGGACCTTCATTTCTTGGGCAGTACTCCTCCATTGTCGTGGGAGTTCTTAGGTTAGTAATTTGGGGTGTCTTTGCAGGAACACACTCGTTGGTGTCCTCGGTTGTCACCTTGATTGGAACTGTTGGCACCGTCCCCGTTCCCATTTGCATTGTTAGCGCTAAGTTGTGCCATGACGGCTGTCACGATGGCTGCTACGGCGGCTTGGAATGTAGCGGGTTCCATTTGTAGAACTGGTGTTGCGCCGGTACGCTGACTACTTCCGCGCGGTGGAATGATTATGTTGTATGGTATGAAACGAGTTCGTAAGTAGCTATGGTCGTTGCTAGTTGTATCCCGTCTACATTTAGGTTTATATACACACATATAAAGAGTCTAGGTGTAAGGTTTTATAGTATTATAAAATACTCCTATAGTATTTTAAACTTTATGTTTGGTTCTAGAGTTTCTTGGTATATAGGGTTGGTAAGTTTTAGACTCGTTGTTCACCACAACCATTCCCAAACACATGTTAGTCATATGTCGCATAAATATGGTTGATCAGGTCATATTTATCCTAGATATGATTTCACACTATCTAGGTCTAATCGTAGCGTCCAACTTATCTTAATACTTTTTATATGGTTCTCATTATGACACTGTTCTAGTATGTATGTATGTATGTACGTATACTTTTATAAAATATTGTTATTTTTTAAAAGTATACTTCTTAGTCAGAGTGTTTTAGCCCCATTGTATTTATATTTGTATATCTTACATGGTTTGATATACTTAGTTCACTATAAACAATGCTCTGATACCAATCTATCACACCCCCAAACCTGAACGGCGGAAACGTCTTGGGGTGGATGACTTCATGTACAGTATCATAACAAATGAATAATACTGATCAAAGCCATACAACCATCATATTGATAATTAATAAATTTACATTGTATCCAAATCTTTGTTTGCTTGATACCAAGTACATATGACAAAAGTAAATGACGTGACGTTGCGACGCCCCATCCTCAAAACCTTTTTTGTTACCTGTCTACTGATATCCTGAGAATACAAGTGGTTTCGAAAAGAGTGTCAGCAATTAAGTTTGTGAGTTCATAAGAGTTTTGTATGAAGAAAATCGGTAGCTTTTCCTTATTAAATGATAGAGTGCGTTTTCAGAAAATCCAATATTTTCTTTAAAAATGAGTTGTAAGTCTTAAATCCAAAGACTAAAAATATATGTAGTGTTGTACTGGAAAATAGTATTATGTAGTTCTATTCTGATATAAAACTAATCGAATGTACGTTAGCCTCGTAAACCAAATGTATTGTTAATACCCCATGTGAGTTATCATAACCATGCTAGCGACTAGTGGCCTGCTACGACGTTCTTCAGGCGTCAGAATGTTAGACATTTGTCACCCTAGACCTGCCGGTCTAACTGTAGCTAACAGATTGGGCGTGGGGTTGTCAGTCCTGTATAGATCGATAAACAAGTGTCATGCTCTCTTACCGAGATCCTGGTTACCATTCAGGACTTTAGTGTGTACTCCGGTAGGTACGGTGAAGCCAAATGTCTCACAAAATTGTATCAACCGGTTTACGTCTAATGTAATGAAAACCCTTTTTGTAAGTGAAAGTATTACTCTTCCATAGTGGTTACATAGTGTAAAAATAATTATACCTTTACATAATTATATGTTTCGTCCAAAATGATAAAGTAGTATTTATGACCCACAAACTATACCAATTATAGTTTATTATAAATGTTTCGTTAAGTCCATTTATATAATCATATATATAAACACGTATAAGTTAACATGTCTAGATGTTTTAAAATATTAAATCATATAAATTCACATCTAACACAAGTATAAGAACATTTAGTACGATAAAGCGAATTCTAGTTTTTGCCCCTTTTTAACGACATTTACCGGTAGTAGTAAAATATAACTTTGTAAAACTCATTTTTACCCCCTTTTTTTAGTAAAACTAACTCCTTGATATTTTGTCTAGTTTCGAAATGCATGACCAAAACAACATATTTTGGGTTTTATCCCATAAAAATGATATAATAACTAGGTTATAACCATTTTTGCTAGAAATGTCATATTTTTTCCAAAGAAAATCTTAGTCTTTGTAGTTTGTAATTATAACTTTTTCTTATGAATATATAACATAGTTTATGTTTTTTTCTTAGTTTTGTATCATTAAACAACATGAAACAAATAAATGTTCTATAAACAAATAATAACCACATTTCATGGAGAAAAATGCCTTAAATCCAACATAGATTTGAAGCATTGAAAACATTTGTGTTATAATCAAACTTTTCTTGTATTCCCCCCCCCCCCCTAAAACATGAAAAACTCGAAAATATGGGGGTATGAACTCACCATGAGTGTGTTTGTGGTTGGTTAAAGAGATGATGGTGAAGATCTTCAAGCCTAGAACACTTGAAGGTGGTTGAAGAACTCTTTGGAGATGGTATTATCCTATGAGTTTTAACACATGATAATGTGTATAAATGAGATGAAACTAGCATGAAAGTGTGTAGAAACAATAGATTAATAAGGAATACTTACCCAAAAATCCTAAGAAGCAACGGGAAGAATAAATCCTTGGAAGGTTTTATCTTGTTTCTTGAGAGAAAAGTGAAGAAGTTTGAAGATGGTGGGGGTTGGGGTGTTCTCGGCCGTAGTTAATGAGGGAAGGGTGAAGTGATGTTTGCATTGTTATTTGTTGGGTAAAGGCATTGTTATTTTCTGGGTAATATTTCTTATTGGTCAAAGATGTATCTATCACGTCACAAGTCAACTCCTCTTTCTTTTCTTTCCCACCGAAAACTCCAGTAGCCCACCGAAATCACATGGTGATTTCGGTCCAGTGTAACCGAGATCATAGAGTTTTCGGTCCCCAACCGAGAACTCTAAAAGTGGGATCATAGAGCTTTCGGTCCTAAACCGAAAACTCTAAAAACAAAGTATAAACCCAAAATTCATGTTCAAATCAATTGACTCTCGTTCACTTGTTTGACTTTTGCTGAGTTGTTGACTTTGATTGACCGAGAACTGCCAGTTGTCTCAGGTGGTCCAGAAAAGATTTCTCTTCCCAATGGAAAGGGGTCGGCCAAAGTCAAACAATTTAATCATATGGTAAAGAGAAAAGCTAATTCTGAGATAGTTCTGTGTGTTAACCCCAAAGAGTCCATATGTTTCTATTTCCAATTGAAGGGACATTGGTTGCGAAGCTGCCCAAAGTACTTGAAAGGTCTCAGAGATAGTGAGGTCAAGTTGTGTGACTCTACTTTAGGTACATACATTATCTAACTCCATTATTTTTCCAAGTCCATATGGTTCTATTTCCAATTGAAGGGACATTGGTTGCGAAGCTGCCCAAAGTACTTGAAAGATCTCAGAGATAGTGAGGTCAAGTTGTATGACTCTACTTTAGGTACATACATTATCTAACTCCATTATTTTTCCAAGTTCCTATTCATAAATTCTTAATACATTATGTGATGATCACATTTGATATTATTGCAGGATCTAAGAGAAAGAAGGAAGCTTAAGCAGAGTAAGTTGAATCTGATTGTGGGAAATGGACTTCGGTCACATCGTTCAATATTCGAAATTTGGAGCTACTACTTAGGAGTTAGGATAATTTAACATATTGCTATTACTCTTAGGAGATGTATAGAAACATAGTGTTTTCATTTTATGCATTGTAAGGACAAAGTTCCAAATTTTTGTTTATTTTCAATAAAAGTGAAAATTTGTTTTATATGGTTCCATTATTTATATTTCCTTGCAATGGAATTTATGGAAGTATTGGTTGCATTTCTAATATTAGCAATATTAATTGTGATTTTTGTTCTTATGATATCGCTTGTTGTATTGTCATAATTGACCAAGTGAGAAGAAATCTCATCACCAACTACACAGATACTCGGTATTGTACAAGTCGCATTGTAAAGTATATGAGAATCTTGTTCATTGGAAAATTGTGACTAATCCATTGACCACATGTTTATGTGAGTCAAGTGAATAACTAATGGATCAAGGACATGTTGAGATGGACTATTAATATCCAACACAAAGGACGATAACTCTGTTCGTCATGATTTTCCAATGGTTCGGTAAATATGGTTATGTTTATAATATTAAACATAATTCTGATACTTCGAAAAGATTCAAAGAATAGCAAAACAAATAGAAGAATCTATTAGGCAGAAAATATAAAAGTTTCTCCAATTTCAAAGGAAAAGAGAGTACTTTAGTATCACTTTTTATGATCATCTTAATAATTCTAGAACTATATCACAATTGATCCCCGAATAACATCTTAGCATAATTGTATGACTAACAAGAGGAACTGGATGTTGTTCGAATGGTTCACTTAAGAGATGAGTCATACTTCGTTTCCAATCGAGTTTTAGAGCCATGCTCTAGTTACTAAAAATCGTATCTTGAAAATAATTTCAAACTAAGAAGGTTGAAAAAACCTCAAAATATGTGGACTTAAAATGTTTCTTACTCTAGCATCTATAGAATTGGAGTCGTGATGTTTTCGTTAATCGAGAAACAAAGGATAAACTGAGACCTATTCTACGAAGTGTGTTTTTTGTCGGGAATCAACACGAACTTTTGAATATTTCTTTTAGCTCGTCAAGGAATGTTCCTTGAGAGAAAAACTTATATGTCAAGAAGTTAGTAGGAGTCTTATTGATCTTGAGAGTTTTAGGAGTCAATCGAGAATAAACCTTTTAGTTATCACTAGCACACGAATTGAGGTTGATAACCATTCATGTTTGATTGACACATTATCATTTCTTTGCACCTTCCAGTTAAGTTGGAAATGCTTATGAGTTCTATGTTTTTCATTTAACTACAAAAGCAAAGCACGTTGGTCAGTGAAAGTACATTGATCAACATGGGTGAGCTGCTAACAACACGGAAGCACTGGTAGGCCTTTGTGCTACCATAGGGCAAGAAATTTAAAATAAGCGAAGCTCAGTCCATGAAAGAAAAGCTAAATTTTAATTTGGTTTTGTCCTATACCTTGTCTTATGGTTATAGGTTGGAAATTATAGATTCACATGTATGGGAACATATGCACCATAAAATCTAGGTTGCAAAGTTTTCACTCTAATTCATGAGAATGATTGTGAGGAAATACTTTCTCCAATAGACTATAAGATCTAATAAAGATCAATATGGATATTGGCTATGTTAATTGCATTCTCAAGTTCATAATATGATTACGGCATCCCTTTCATATTTCGAATTGTGAGGAATGGTAATGAGTTGTTTAAACTTTCATGACATATATCTACAAGTTTTAAAAGGGTATAAACACACACATACACTATCCAATGAAGGTGTATAAGCTTAAGAAGTCTAGTTGGAGACTTATCGAAGTGTCGCGTAACAGAAATCTATACTTCACTAAGAAAGTCAACGGTATTGATTTCTAGAAGTCCAGTTGATTTATGGGTACATGTCAAAGCTAGAAGGAGCATAACTGTTATGCTAGTATTGCATGTTGACAACACTATTTGCAGGGAACAATGTTTCCAATTTACAAACTGCACAGTTTGGGAATTGTTTCGCTATAAGTAGACTTAAAGGAGAGGGCACTCATACTTAGTTTCGAATCTAAATGATTAGATCGTATAGTTTAATAGAACTAAGTCATAGACATATGTGAATATCATGTTGAAATGGTTCAACAATGGAAATTCCATATATGAAAATATTATAGCAAGAGATTGAACAGATATCGGATATAATGAATCGTGTCCCATATGTTTCAGATATTTGATCGATTACATATGCTATAATATTAACGTATTCTGATTTCTCCAAATGCCTTGAGAATTGAGAGGAAAAGGATTAAATTTTTTTGTGACTAGAGTTGTTAAACAACTGTCAAGAACATTATGAGGTTTACTGAAGATTGGTTGCTTGTGGACAGTTGGACATATGGTATTAATTTTGATGGACCATAGTGACATGATTCTAGATTAAGATGATCTTGATTAGAATTGATGGTCATATGGGAAATATGGAAATGTGTCCATAATGGGGGTTGATTATTAAATCTACATGTGAGTTGGAAACATTAATGCAAGAGAAGTGTTCAAGGAGTGTACCTTGAACTTGAACCTTCATTATCATGGAATTGTTTCTAGTAACAAAGTTTCAATGGGACATTCTGTAATATCGTTGGCTTGGTTTCTGTGACTTTGAAGCCTCGACATCACAGAAGGACAATGCATGTAAGGTTGTAATTCGAATACATTTTAGACAGTGACAAGAATTTGGAATTGTGAAATGAGCATCTTTGGAATAGTGTTCAGTCGATCTGTTCGCAAAAGAAGGACCATAGAGAGACACAGTATGCATGTTTATAACATGGCATGACTGATGTTATTTAATTCAAGTTGTTAGTTGATTAATCAAAACATTATACAATGAATAAAGTCTTAATTATTTTGGTGATTAAATAATAAGAGTTTTATTTACATTCAATAAGTTTTGAGACCATTAGTTAATTAGTTTGTTATTGTGTTTCACTTTGCATGGTTTACTTTCTGAATGATTCGATTATTCAAAATTCCACAGTCAGCTCATACTTTTGGAAGTAAGTGGTGAATTAAGACTGTCATGAATTAAATTGTAGATTGTCTATGGAGATTATCCATTGCAATAAGATTGCTACAATGTTCATGAGTACTTAAAAAATGGAGATTTAAGTACTGGATAAACTCAAGCTCAGAGAATTACTTCATGGAATTTATCACGAGTAATTCTGAGACGGTAATATCTTATGATCTTGAAATGGAGGTAAATGAGTTGTAATTTACAAGTCGGTTGTACATTGGTAATGTGTAAACGTATCAGTAACTTGATGTTATAAGACGTATTTTCATGCATGATTTGATAAGTAAAGGATGCAATCATATGAGTCAAAGTTTATTCGTTCCTTTTTCCCTAACGGGAAAAGCGATATCTTTGGGCCCCTCGGTGATTTGGTGTTGACTTATAGTGTTGGGCCCAACCAGGACTAAATTGATGTGTTCAATTAGAAGTCCTATATCATCACAAATCAGAAATCGGGAAACAAAGTCTTGGACAATGATATTGATTCTATTCCATGTCACATGTCCGAATGATATCTTTAAGAACGAAGGGTTATATGATCACTTATCTTAGGACATGTAACTGACTGGGTCATAGTTCGACATCGGCTTTTGGAAGCTGCAATTTGCTGATCGATTCAGAAGTTATATTGTAAATTATAGTTAGAGACTTATCCAAGTGCGAGACTGTTGGATTAGAAGTCTAAGCCTATAACTAAAATTGGTATATACTTGAATTGATAGTAACACAGTCCTTTTGGGTTTTCCTCAAACCTAGCAATTGGACAGGATAATTAGTAAGAGAGAGAGAGATTAATTTATTATGTGAATAATAAATTAAATAAATTATTTATTAATGTGTTATGAAAATAATATATTAATTAGAAACAATATTATTTAATTAATAGTTAATCAGAAATTAATTGGAATTAATTTTGGGATTAATTTGATTAATTAAAAGTACATGCATTGTTTTGTTATTTATTAATAGTTGGGAAAGAAAGGTTCTAGAACCCCTTGGAAGAGGTGGACGAAAATCTCTAGGGAAACCCTAGCAGATTTCGTCCAAGACCCTATTGGACAAGGAGTTTGGGCTGCTTGGTCGCCAAGCAAAGGATCTAGGGCATATCCCTTTAACCCTAGTTTTGGCACCAAGTTTCCTCAACTATATAAGGAGGTTCCTAGCCCTTAATTTCGTCCATCCCTTCCCTCTACAAGCCTTGGACGAAATCTTGGTTCTCTGCTCCTCTGTCTATAGTTTTTCTCTTGCTAGTTTGTGTGTGATTCCATTTGAGGCACGATAGTTGTGATGCTTGTTTCTAAAAGATCAATGAAGGAGAATTCTAGTTGTTTAACAACTAAAAGTAATGTAACCCTAAACCTTTTCTTTAGTAATTTCAAAAATTACCTAGGGCTTTTAGGGTTTCTTTTGATGTTCTTAGTTATATGTTCAATAGAGAAAACATAGATCCTTATTAGGGTTGCATGCACAATTAAGAGTTTACGTTTATTTGTTTTACATAAAACCCATCAGTTTTTCCATAGACCGGCGGCGATGGTGCAGATCGATGATGATATAGCAGATAGACAGCAATGGAGCATATCCACTGAGATGGTACAGGTCGGCGGTTGACGAAGCAGGTCAACGGAGTAGACCGACGACATTAGAGTACATATATGTGGTTGTAAAATATCACATGTAGAGGTTTCAGATAGTTGTGGACCGGCGGCGTCTGATGGTTTACATTGGATGTTCTTATTTTTTGTTTAGAGCTTTAAAGAATAGATATGGTGAGAGGGTAACATATTTTATGAGTCGTTGGGATGAGAATTGAGGGTGACCCGGTGAATTTGGGGTTGAGATTTATTGAATTCATTTTACTTTTTGAAATAAATAATAAACAAATCTATAATAAGAATTTAATTTAGAAAAAATAAATGAGGTTAAAACAGTCTTTTTTATGTATAGCAGGGACCAAGAACGTAACAAAAATATAAAGTAAAGACCGTCCGGATTAAAAAAATAAATTAGAGATCATACGTGCAAATTACCTCAAACCATATAGACCATTCGTATATATATATATATATATATATATATATATATATATATATATATATATATATATATATATATATTCTAACTAATTTACGAGTAACATCCTCAAATTTTTTTTCTTCGCCACTAGGCAATACGATAGTCATTTTTGCAACAACAAAAATTCTTCCAATACCTTCTCACAACTCTCTTTGGATGATAACATAAACCAATGATATGCAGAGACCTACTATATGACTGAGAAGTAAGTGGACAAGGTCCTATGAAGTACTAGAATTATCACTTGAAGGAGGCCAAGGTAGACAAAAAGTAGAACAATAGAACATCCACCTATATCATTGGCTGTATATTTCCTAGCCGATTGAAATGTATGCATCATTTTTAATCAATAATAACTCGTTGTTTATCATCACGATTCTCTTAAATAGAGGATAGTTATTCCAATCCCCGGGAATAATAAAAAGTTCAACTCACGAGTTTCATAAATTTGAAATTCGTAATTGTTGCACGATAAAGCTTTGATGGTGATGTTACTTCGTCGTGAATACGCTCATGAGGATACATCTATGGTTCTTAACGATGGGAAGTTGGTAGTATTTAACATCTTCCGAAGAAATAAGATAAATTTGAAAAATTATCGATATGTTTTTGTGCGGAAAATCAGTCCCGTGAATATGTGAGCCAAAATTCGCACCGACTCATATGATCAGTTTTAAAGTAATGGAAAATAATGGTCTTATGTTGATACACCACTCTAATTATTTCCGCGAGTAACTAAAAAAACATAAGAACTATTGTAATAATTCGCTACACAATAATAATATCAACACATTTTTAGGGTAAGTATAACATCCGAAGGGCCCATTGGCTAATTTGCCCATCTGGAATATGACGTGGCGTCAGATACAGCAGAAATATCCTAGTTTTGAAACCAACGGTGTATGACCATTAATTCTGTACGGGTCACCATATATTAATACCGTGGTCCTACACCTATGTAAAAGATCAGCTCTCTCTCTCTCTCTCTCTCTCTCTCTCTCTCTCTGATCGAAATCTAAATTAAGAAAAATCGAAGTAATTTTGTTGATATGGAGAGTACAGATTCGTCGACGGGTTCTCAATTAGTTCAGCTTCCGCCGGGGTTCCGCTTCCACCCCACCGACGAAGAGTTGGTGATTCACTACCTCAAGAAAAGAGCTGCCTCTACACCTCTTCCGGTGGCGATCATCGCAGAAATAGACCTCTACAAGTTCGATCCATGGGAGCTTCCAGGTGACTGTTATGATCACTCCCTGCATCCATCTTTTCGTCTCTGTTTGTTTTCTGGTTTTAATGGCGTATATTACAGCTAAGGCGACGTTTGGGGAGCAAGAATGGTACTTCTTTAGCCCGAGGGATCGGAAGTACCCGAACGGAGCTAGACCTAACCGGGCGGCGAATTCTGGGTACTGGAAAGCTACCGGAACTGATAAGCCGGTGATGACGTCCGGTGGGACGCAGAAAGTTGGTGTGAAGAAGGCACTGGTTTTTTATGGAGGGAAGCCACCGAAAGGGGTTAAGACAAATTGGATCATGCATGAATATCGATTAACTGATGGTAAAACAATCTCGAAACCCCATGGATGTGATCCCACCAAACAAAAAGGTTCCTTAAGGGTAATAATTTTATTAATTCAAAAGCTTGAAAGTTTTATATTTTTTTATGGAGTTCTGGATGATTTTGATTGGGGTATA
Source organism: Lactuca virosa (assembly GCF_052849685.1). Lineage (NCBI taxonomy): Eukaryota > Viridiplantae > Streptophyta > Magnoliopsida > Asterales > Asteraceae > Lactuca > Lactuca virosa. The sequence goes on along the minus strand of NC_136432.1, from coordinate 161,909,663 downwards.
AGTTTTAAATATTCGTTTAATAAAATTTTAGTTAGATGATTGGGTTCTGTGTCGAATCTACAAGAAGAACAATCTACAGAGACCGATGGATAGCGATGGTGGTGATCATCTTCACACCATGAACGGGATGTTGTCGTCTATACCTCCGTCAATCTCGCTTGCCGGCGGCCACCAAGGAACAATCGTGAAGCCGACTGCAGGTGTGGGGTATAATGCAATGATGGAGAATCATGAACATAACCTCATGTTTGATGCTAGATTAAACTCAAATGATACCGACACCAACACCTCCAATCTCCTTCCGATGAAGAGATCCATGCCGGGTCTTTTCTGGAACGAAGACGCCGGCGCCGGCGCCGGCAACACAGGTAATTCATCATCCATGTACACGAAAAGGTTTCTCACTGAAAGTAATAGTGATGTTAGTGTCATGGCTACACGAAACAACGAGGAAAACAGTGGTTCCATTGCAAGTTTATTAAGCCAGCTACCACAAACACAACAAATGCAACAGCAAGCAATGTTAGGGTCTCTTGAAGACGGCGTTTTCCGGCAACCATATCAGTTACCGGGCATAAATTGGTACTCTTAGATGAGTAATTGTCGACAGTGGGTACGATTCCAAAAAGGAAAAAAACGATAAAAGTGAGAGACGCCCCCATCTTCTTTTCCCTGAGCCACTACATAAACCCTAAAAGGTAAGAACGATTTTTAAACTTTTCTACAGCTGGTTATATATAAACATGCATATTTCTGTAATATATACAACATGCACAATTTGTGTAATATGTCAATAGAAATTTAGTGTATGTATCGTGTCACACAATAGGTTAAAAATCATGATAATGGACATCACAATATTAAAATGTGAATATTGTAATATGGTTTTTATATTAAACTATGAATATCTAATATCTTTTTTTAATAGTAATTCTTTAATAAATAAATGTTTTTTTTGTCACATGTCTTTTTTTTTTGATACATGTTTTTTTTTTTTTTTTTTTTCATTTTCTTATTTACTACTTATCATTTTTTGAGTTTTTTCATTCTTACATTAAATTTCAAAAATTTACGGTTATGTATATGGAATGTTCTTGTTCTATTTATATAAGGTTATCATTTTATTAATTTGAAAATAAGTTCACATAAATGTTACAAACTCATTGATTTATTTTTTTTTTTCAATTACTTTATAAAATGTTTAATGTTTATATATTGATATTAAACTTTTTACTTTTAATAAACTCGTGTAGTATATATATATAGATCCCACACCTAATTAATTTAATATAAAAACCATATTAAGTATTCATAGTTTAAGACAGTGAATGAGTATAACTTTATTTTTGTAACTTTGGTTAAAAAAAACTCATTTTGTTGTAATTTTGATAATCATTTGAGGTTCTTAATTGTAATATATAATTATATTGTGTTATTGTTCCAAGTAAAACAATTCTATTGGTCCATGGTTAAGATTTAGCTGATTTTTCTAATTTTATTTAAGAAAATAAATTTTTTTTGGAAATATAACCAAAAGCGTTACGAAACCATAAATAATAACCAAAACAATATACATTTTAGGATCATAATTGCAAAAATCAACTATATTAATTCAAATATATAATTTAGCATATTAATATTTTTGTTGCTACTCTAAATTAACCACTATTTCCTTCCGAATGCAACATAAACTTTTCAAGAAATGTGGGCATGAAAAAAGAGATCTATAACCCAAACATTGAAAAATGTATACGATGGTAAATTTTGACGTTATCAATATCATTCACACTTACTTAACAGTGTATATATGGTATTGATATAAAATATTTACCGAAAATTGAGGGTGTAAGTGTTGTTGGACACAAAATATATCTATTTAGGAGTAAAATAAGGTGTGTCTTATTTAGTTGTTTAAGAGAATATAATATATTATGTAAACATATAATAGATAAATCTTTCATATGTGGGGTTGTACTTTAATATGATCTAACTCGTATATATATTTGGATAGATTCATAAGATTCAGGTTTTCTGTGTTTAAAATTAATATATGAACATATATATTATATATGTTATATATCGTTGAGTGCTATATAAAACGTCAACTAGAGCTGTGGCTACATTTCTATTATTATAAAAACTAATATGCTTGTCGACAAAGTAAAAGAAAACATATTATTGAGGAAACACAACCCTACAAACCTCGCCGGAATCTTGGCTCATCAGGAATTAGCTTTTGATCTTTACATCAAGATAACAAAATGGCATACCTCGTCAAAATAGGTGTTAGAAAGATCGAACCCTTTAAACCTTTTATGTGATTGCCTTTTACACCGTTCCATGAGTTGCAAGCTTAAAAAGATTTTTTGGACAAAAGCGAAAACCAAATCTGAAATGCCACTAACAATGTGCATGCACTGTATAATTACTCGATCACTCTCAATTCCTATTAAGAAAAAGACATAGCGCGTTCATTAGAATAGAAAAATGCAAAGAAGTGCGTCTTTTAATATCAACCACATAATCTAATGTCCAGTATACACCCTTATAGAAAAAAGTTAGAACGAAAACAAAATTGTGATCATCACCCCGGTCCGCCCCTGGTTACCTCCATCGCCCCCGGTCCCGCCCCCGTTCCCCCGGTACTCCCGGTTTATAGGTTTAAAAATGGATTTTTTTTGCTAAAAAATTGCTTTGTTGTAGGCTAAAAATATTATTTTTAATAACTTTTGTATATAAACAAACATGTAAGCCCTTAATAAATCAAAAATTGATCAAACATAAAACATCACTAAAGTTATATATATATATATATATATATATATATATATATATATATATATATATATATATATATATATATATATATATATATAAACGGGGTCCCCGCGGGAGTACGGGACAGAAATACTCACTCCCGCCCCCGGTCCCGAAAATAAACGGGAGTTAATATCGCCCCGCCCCCGCTCCCGCTCCCAAATTTTTTAAAAAATTAGTCTCGTACGGTATCGGTGTCCCACGGGAACGGGGTCCCGCGGGGGTTTTTGACATCCCTATTATATTGTGATGTTATCTTTTACATATGAAACCTTTGACTTAACATAACAGAGATGTGATCTTTAATTTGATATTATCTCTAACTTAATCTATCTAAATAATTTATATTTTATGTGACAAATGTCATTATCCACGGATTAGACACTTATTTGACCCTTACAATGGCTCACTAGTTGATTAACTACACCTCACAAGGTCCTTTTGCTTTCTTGATCTTTGATTTTTTGCTCACTTGTTAATTAGCTATACATCACAAAGTCCTTTTGCTCTCTTCAATTTTGATTATTTTTGGCGGTGGGACCATTACGTTGTCATCAAAAGGAACCATAATCTTAAAACCACACAAATTAAATCACATTAGTTGCAGTTCTTTCCTTTTTAAGTAAAGTGTACAAACCAACTTTAATACATTTTGCATCACTAGTGGCTTTATTTGGATACCTTAATGGGACAATCTTGATATGGACAATCTTTTTTATCATATCTCTTTTTCATGGAGGAGTTGAAGTCATTTAATTACATAAATAACCCTAATCCACCTCATATATCTACCCACCCTTTTGACATTACCATTTACCAACCAAGTTCTAACGCTTAGCATGGTAAAATTACCAGGGTTCAAACAAGGATAACTCTTTTTCTTTTCTTTTTTCCTTTTTATATTTAAAGAGGCATGTCCATGTCCCAAAAAGCATCATTCATACTTTGTTGGAGAATAGTGTTTTCTTTTGAACCAGTGGCTTATCCGAATGTTGATCCATACCACATTTAAAAAATCATCGAAGAAGTTAATTGTGTATATGTCGCTAATAACTGATGTCATCAAAACAATATCGTTTAAGATAATTACTTATCTTTTATTATAGTCATTTGATATTTTTAACAATAGAGCTTGCACTAGCGGGTACCTAATACTACAAGAATAACCGGTAATAGCAGCGACACCTTTAGCGACGACAGACACTTTTAGCAGCGACAACAAATAAACGCGTTTTTGTCGCCGCTAAAATGTCCGTTACCGCTAAAGGCTTATGTTGGCGATCCGCGTCATTTCAATCATATCCTTCGATTTAAGCAATGATCCAACGACTAGGAGGCCGTAGGAAACCCCGTGTTGTTTTCCCTTCGACGTGTCGCCACAAAAGAGTGCATGTCGCTGCTAAAGGTTTATGTTGACGATCCGCGTCATTTCAACCCCATTCATCGATTTAAGCAGTGATCCAACGATGTTGGAAACCCCGTGTTGTTTTCCCTCCAACGTGTTGCCGCTAATGAGTATCTGTCGCAGCTAAAGGTGTCGCTGCAAAAGAGCGTCGACAATAAAACCTTCTTCGTCCTCACTTTCTTTTCCGATCTTCTGTGTTTTCTTTATTCTCTTTGCTCACCACTGTCGACCTCATCGGAATGTCACCGAAATCTTCGCAATTTCACCCCTCTTCTTCTCCATTTTTTCTCCTTTTCTTTTCCTTTTCTCTTCCCCCTTATAAATTTCCATCATTTCTGTTGGTTGCTGGAATTTTGAGATGTCCCACCGTTCTCGCTGGAGTATACCGCCACCACCAGTGTTCTCTCCGGAATTTTGATTTTGTATATGTGTATTTTGTGTTTGTAGATTTGGCTGTGTATTTGTATGTATATATCTATTTGGAATGTATTTTGTGTATTTGTATGTGTTTTTGTATGTACATTTGTATGTATATGTGTATTTTGTATGTGTATTTTGTATGTGTATTATGTATGTGTATGTGTTTTATATGTATATGTGTATTTTGTATGTGTATTATGTATTTATAGATATACATATAAATAGCGGCGACACCTTTTGTGGCGACGGAGAGCATTAGCGGCGACGGAAAGGCAATAGCGACGAACCAACAGCGGCGACCCTTTAGCGGCGACATGTCGTCGCTAATACCTTTAGTGGCGACATTTTGGACCTTTAGCGGCAACGCCCGTCGCCACTAATGATCGATATTCTTGTAGTGTAACCAGATTTCATGAAACCAGACACGAAACTAAAACTGTCATTTTTTAAACTATTGAAACTATGACAGTCAAAGAAATGATCATAACGGTTCTTTCAATTTTAGAACTTATCGTAGAATAGATGATAATATGTTCTAATAGCTGTTAAATATTTTTCAAAATTTTGAAATAACTTTTAGTCAAACATTGAGAAGAAGGCCAAGAAATTATTTTTAGTATAATATTTTTCAAAATTTTGAAATAACTTTTAGTCAAACATTGACAAGAAGGCCAAGAAATTATTTTTAGTATGCTTAGAAAGTCCTCTTGAATTTATAGAGAAAAGTTAATTGAGTTTGTTTGCTTCATGAAATAATGTGGGATGTGATGTTTTATTTTGGAACATCAAAATATATTTAAAAAACAACTCACAATGAGCTAACAAGAAATTACAGAGTCATAGAAGTAATAATCGGGTTTTAAAAATACAAATAAAAACTAGAATTGATTTTTTTTGGAAACGGAAAATATCATTAAAAAGGCACTCGCAAGCAAGAAGCTAAAACGAGGCAGAATACAAGTACAAGAGAAAGAAATTTAAACAAAAGGACAAAGTTATGAAGAAAGATGAGAGAATGGTGAAATACACCAATCGTTTCATGCTCCACAGCCAAGATTGCTTCTATGTTTGCACCAGAGATAGGAAGTAGAGATGATTTTGTTAGCGATTCTCATTGGGGGTGCACCGATTTTGTTAAAATACTTGTCATTCATGGCCAATCAAATGTTCCACATAAGGCAATAAAACACCAAGCTTAGGATCCCTTTCTTCCTAGGACAATTTCCCCAAATAGCCTCATAATCAATGAACTCCCTGACGTTGAGAATCTTCTGTTTTGAACCCCACACCATTTAAGAATCCAATCTTGAACCTCCTTAATATAATCACAAGTAATTAGGAGATGATTTGATGATTCATTATCCTTGTTGCATAGAGGACATGTGATACTTGGAGTATTAATACCCTGATCACCAAAGCATCCACCATAGGGATTCTACCCAAAGATGCTCTCCAAATAAAGCATCGAACTTTTAAGGGGATCAATTTTGACCAGTAGACGGGTTGCCCTTTATATAGAATCAATTTTGACTCTGTAAGCCTCCTCATGGAATTGACATTGTATTCCCCGTTAGAGTTTAGAGTGAATCAGAATCCAAACTTGGAAGGTCCCATGTTACTTAACTCTCTGATAGCGTTATATAGTTGTAGAAGTTCATTTAGTTCATTTGCACCCATCGGCTCATACTTCCACATCCATGAGAATCCGTTGTTGGAAAATATATCCTCCGGGACACAACATTTTACTGTTTCTAATGAATATAATTAAGGGAATTTGCATTGAAAGGAGTATCACCACACCAAACATCCTTCCAAAACATAATTATTGACACCAGCACCTGGAATATGCTTGAATAATTCGTTAGCCTCAATATTTGGGTTTGAGATGGATTTCACTGCTTTGGAGATGTTACACCAAACACCATTTGTGATTTTCCTAGTGATATAAGATGTTGATTTGTTGTGAAGATTGTGGATGCTCACAATAACCGTTTTCCACAAACTATCTTTTTCATTCATCAATCTCCACTACCATTTAATCAAGAGAGATGTGTTTTGAGCGAGTAGTGTTATGATACCAAGACCACCATCAGATATTAGTGCAATGACTTTCGACTAATCAACCCAGTGAATTTTCCTTTTGAGTTCTCCATCACTCCCCTATAATAAATTGTGCCCCATCTTTTCGAGGTTATCAATAATTCCTTGAGGAGCTTTGAATGGAGACATGTAGTAAGTCGGAAGTGATTCAAGAACAGATTTGATGAGGGTAAGATGACCGCCAAACAAAAGTGATTTGGCTTTTCAAGATGATAATTTGGATCTAAATTTGTCAAGAATCGGCTTCCAAATTTTTTTTCAGCACCATATTAGCCCCAATAGGAACCCATAGATAACTGAAAGGAAAAGTACCCTCCAAACACCAAAGAATACGGGCAGTTTTGTGTAGCTCTGCATAGGAGACTCCGACACCAAAAAGATGGTATTTAAAAAAATTCACTTTTAAGCTAGATGACATATGGAAGTATTTGAGGATACGGGACAAATTTCTGATGTTCAAGCGATCCTAATCTCCAACAAAGATCGCATCATTAGCATAGAATAAATGTCATGTGGAAGGACCGCCTCTCGCTAATTCTACCCCATGGACTAAATACTTCTACCAGGCATTTTGAATAGCAATCTTCAAACCTTCCATAGATAAAATGAAAAGAAATAGCCATAGCAGATCTCTTTTTCATACTCCTTTGCATATAGAATATTCCTTAGTAGGCGATCCATTTACCAAGACTTAAGCCCTTAAAGAGGATAAGCAACACATGATCCATTGTCTCCATTTGCGTCCGAATCGCATTTGATCCATTACATAATCCAGATACCCCCAATTTATCAAATCAAACGCCTTTTCAAAATCGACCTTGAATAGGAAAATCTTTTCTTTTGTTGCTTGGCCTACGAAAAAATTTCATACATTACCAATGGACCATCTAAGATGTTCCTATCTTGAACGTATGTTTATTGAGCCTCGTCCACCACCAATCTAATCACAAGCTTCAATCTGATTGCTAACAGCTTGGCCACCACATTAAACATACACCCGATGAGGCAGATGGAACGATAATCACTTAATGTAAGCGGGTCTAACACTTTCATAATGAGAGTGATGAAATATGAGTTGCAGCGATCTGCAAGAGATCTGGTTGATTCGAAGTGTTTGAAAATTTTAATGATATAACCTTTTATTATATCCCACTTCTCTTTTATAAGCTTGAAAGTAAACCCATCAGGTCCGGGTGCTTTTTATCCACCACAACTCCAGATTGCTGCTTTAATGTGAGAACTGGGAAAACTTTGTCACTAACCACCATTAGAAATTAGCTTAGATAAATAAATGTAATAGAGTATCAAGGTAATATTTCATTTTATAAATAAATATGATTGAGTATACTCTTACATTTAAGGATAAAAATCAACTCATAAGCTCAAAAATGAGTATCCAAAAAGTCATTCCGTTTTCTAAGATGGTTAATATATTTGGAAAGTAAACAACGATGTGATTCCAGTGATATAAGCTTCGTAAAAATCTACTTCGATTGGAAGAGTTATGATTTTAGCAAAAAGTAAAATCAACCACATAATTAAAGTTATTAAAGTCAAAATAGGATTAAGAAATCGGTCGACTTTTGGCTAGTGTTACCAAAAGGAAAGTATCACCACACCAAACATCCTTCCAAAACAAAATTTTTGACACCAGAGCCTAGAACAAGCTTGAATAATTCATTAGCCTAAATATTTGGGTTTGAGATGGCTTTCACTGCTTTGGAGATGTTACACCAAACACCATTTGTGGTTTTCGTAGCGATATAAGATGTTGATTTGTTGTGAAGATTGTGGATGCTCACAATAACCGTTTTCCACAAACTAACTTTTTCATTCATCAATCTCCACCACCATTTAATCAAGAGATGTATTTTGAGCGAGTAATGCTCTGATACCAAGACCACCATCAGATATCAGTGCAATGACTTTCGACTAATCAACCCAATGAATTTTCCTTTTGAGTTCTCCATCACTCCCTTATAAGAAATTGTGCTCGATCTTTTCGAGGTTATCAATAATTCCATGAGGAGCTTTGAATAGAGACATGTAGTAAGTCTGAAGTGATCTAAGAACATATTTGATGAGGGTAAGATGACCGCCAAATGAAAGTGATTTGGCTTTCCAAGATGATAATTTGGATCTAAATTTGTCAACAATCAGCATCCAATTTTTTTTCAGCACCATATTAGCCCCAATAGGAACCCCTAGATAACTGAAAGGAAAAGTACCCTCCAAACAACCAAGAATACGGGCAGTTTTGTGTAGCTCTGCATCGGAGACTCCGACACCAAAAAGATGGGATTTAAGAAAATTCACTTTTAAGCTAGATGATATACGGAAGTATTTGAGGATACGAGACAAATTTCTGATGTTCAAACGATCCTAATCTCCAACAATGATCACATCATTAGCATAGAATAAATGCCACGTGGAAGGACCACCTCTCGCTAATTGTACCCCATGGACTAAATACTTCTACCAGGCATTCTGAATAACAATTTTCAAACCTTCCATTGCTAAAATGAAGAGAAATAGCAATAGCAGATCTCCTTTTCATACTCCTTTGCATATAGAATATTCCTCAATAGGCGATCCATTGACCAAGACATAAGCCCTTGTAGAGGATAAGCAACACATGATCCAACGTCTCGATTTGCGTCCGAAATGCATTTGATCCATGACATAATCCAGATACCCCCAGTTTATCAAATCAAACGCCTTTTCAAAATCGATCTTGAATAGGAAAATCTTTTTCTTTTGTTGCTTGGCCTACGAAAAAATTTCATACATTACCAATGGACCATTTAAGATGTTCCTATCTTGAACGTATGTTTGTTGAGCCTCGTCCACCACCAATCTAAGCACAAGCTTCAATCTGATTGCTAACAGCTTGGCCAGCACTTTATACATACACCCGATGAGGTAGATGGAACGATAATCACTTAATGTGAGCGGGTCTGACACTTTCAGAATGACAGTGATGAAAGATGAGTTGCAGCGATCTGCAAGAGATATGGTTGATTCGAAGTGTTTGAAAATTTTAATGATATAGCCTTTTATTATATTCCACTTCTCTTTTATGAGCTTGAAAGTAAACCCATCAGGTCCGGGTGCTTTTTATCCACCACAACTCCAGATTGCAGCTTTAATGTGAGAACTGGGAAAACTTTGTCACTAACCACCATTAAAATTAGCTTAGATAAATAAATGTAATAGAGTATCAATGTAATATTTCATTTTATAAATAAATATGATTGAGTATACTCTTACATTTAAGGATAAAAATCGACTCATTAGCTCAAAAATGAGTATCCAAAAAGTCGTTCCATTTTCTAAGATGGTTAATATATTTGGAAAGTAAACGACGATGTGATTCCAGTGATATAAGCTTCGTAAAAATCTAACTTCGATTGGAAGAGTTATGATTTTAGCAAAAAGTAAAATCAACTGTGTAATTAAAGTTATTAAAGTCGAAATAGGATTAAGAAATCGGTCAAGTTTTGGCTAGTGTCACCAAAAGGAAAGTCGTAGTATTTCTCGAGGTGAGAACAGTAAGACAAAGAACACCGAAAACAGAGTTCGTATGAAAAAGATATGATTTTTACACAATCATTAAAATTATACCCCTATTAGGCCAAAATGTGAAATTCAAAACTAGCCAAAGCAATCTAAAGGAAAGTTGTAATATTAGATGAGACCATCACATAGATATAAAGAGGGTAAAGATTGGAGCTTGTACGTAGGGGATATGATTTTTTAAAAATCATTTTTAAGCGCACGAGGTGCGCGCCTTGCCCAGCGTGCATTCTGACTCCAAATTCGCGAAGATTGCAAGTGACGTGGCCCAGCGAGAGAGTAACACGTGGCGACTCCCGGATGGAGCCACGAAGCTCAAGCCTGAAGCGCACACCTCAAAACTTTGCTATAAATAGGAGTGTCCGCAAACCCCATCTGCACACCATTCCTGGGCAGCCTTCTCTCTCTCTCTCTCTCTGGGCGAAGTCATCCCATCCCGAGGCGATCTCCGAAGTCCCGAGCCCAGATCTACCCTACATCAAAGGATCATGATACTAGGGTGAGTTTCACAGCCCCACTTTTACTGTTTTCAAATATTTTATGGGGGATACATGCTATAAAACTACATCAATGATTTTACAAAAAGATTATTCCTTTTAATATTTCAATAGTTTTGAAACTACATGCGAAAGTTAGGATAATATTATGTCTGATAGTTATGTTTTCTAAACTTTAAGAATGATATTATGCCTACTCATTATAATGCCTAAGATTATACTAAAGGATTATACTTAGTTGGTATGGTGGCCTATTCAATAGAATAACCTAGATTCTTGTGATTATGCTTGCCAAAATTTAGAATAAGTGTTGTACGTAGTTGTTACTCTGCCCCTATTATCCTATAAATATCAAGAATCTAATAATTATTTTATAAATATGGTATAATATATATATATATATATATATATATATATATATATATATATATATATATATATATATATATATATATATATATATATATACATATCAGAATAATAATAAAATAAATCAAAAGAAAACTTAAGTGTAGGCAATGTACTTAACTGTACGATGCCCTAATCCTATCAAAGATATCAAAGTAAAAATAATTTTATATATATATATATATATATATATATATATATATATATATATATATATATCTATATATATATATATATATATATATATATATATATATATATAAGAATAATTATGTAAGGAAAAGTATATTAAAGGAAAAACTAAAGAAAGAATAACAAATATAAATAATCATACTTAAAAGGCTTCTCAAAGTAAGTATTAAATGAGACGTATTATTCATCCATAGCCGATTAATATTCAGCTACCCCGGACCTATAATCGTTAATCTTAAGTGAGTGTTAAAGGTATGTATAGATATATACAGGATTGACACTCCCACCTACGGTTGCTAGCTACAACCTCGGCAGGCATAACTTGATAGTCTTTTCCATGATGTCTGATGAAGCGTCGTGGCGGGGAAATCTCAAGTCATATAGCTCGGTTATAGGAACTCATTGTCACATTACTCGCCAACCTTAATAAATTAAACTACCTAGAGGACAATTCCTAGGAAGTAATTAAAGTATGAAAAGATAATAAAAAGGAATATAAATCTATAAAAGGAAAAGTTATATGATAAAGTACTAAAATAGTAGCTTATCCTAGGAAAACAAAATACAATGAATAGAAACCCTTTTAAAGAGTTGAAAAACTATTCTAAAAAAATATAAAACCATAAAAACCTGTGAACTCACCAACATTACGTTGACATTTTCAAAACTCATGTATTCTCAGGAAATGAGTTGCAGTGGAAGTAGAGTGTCGAAGGAAGTCGTCATCTGGCCGATGGAAGTTTTATTTTGTTTTCTTGTTGTCTAGTTTATGTTTAGGGAGTGTTTAAAAATCGAACCATGTAGCCCCTTATTAATAATGAATAAAAGAAGTATTTGGGTTATATTTCCATGTATTGTTCAATATACTTGTCTTCAGTTCCAACATCCCTAGAAGTCAAACAACTCGGCGCTTCCGCCGGTGGCCGGGGGTGTGACATTTAGTTTCTTCTTCAGTGAAATCCGACTCCAAGAAGATGGATTGATTCAGTGAAAGTTGTTTGAACTTGGAACTAATGAACTTTGGTATGCAGAACCAAAGTTCTTGACTTGGCTGCATAGAATTTATAAACTTCAAGCTTTATAACAATGGGGTCAGAGCACCAAACGCCATCAATGGCAAGCTCGTGGATTTTTTTTTTCAGATTCTTATGTTTCAAGGTGCCATGAAAGAACCGGGTATTCTTGTCACCATCTGAAACCCATTTGATTTTGGCCTTTTGTTGTAAATCAAGTTTTGCAAACTGCTAAATTTTGATGATTTTAAGTTTATCGTCCCACCAAGCTCTTTGTTCTGATTCATTAAGCACTCAAGTTTCAGCATTCAATTCCATTTTTTGCCTGATTTGTAATAGAGCAACAAGTTCCTTGTTTGAGTCCGATTTCCTCCATTCACGAATAATGTTTTTAACGAATTTAATTTTTTGCTGCTAACTGCCTGTCTAGTGCACCAAATCCCCTAAAGGACTCCCAAGCATTGATAAATGTCTCGTTGAGTTAATCTCTTAATATCCAAGAACTAAAGAATCAGAATGGAGTGGGGCCAAAATTAGCATTTTATGGTTTTAACATTAAGGGGGAGTGGTCCGAGTGTTCTCTACGAAGTGTTATGGTGGAGGAAAAATTTTGAGTGTTAATAAAGTTAGAACGAACAAGGAAACGATCAATTTTGCTCAATTTAAGACCATCATCTCTAAGACACGTGAATTTCATTCCACCCATATTAACTTCTTGCAAGCCAGCTTCTGTAATGAAATGATTGAAGTCTTCAGCAGTGGTCTTGCAGAACGAAGAGTTGAACCTGCTATGCTTGAATCTAAATGCATTTAAATCACCAAGAAAAACCCAATTCCCGGTCGTCCCATTTTTTATATCAACAAGTTCTGACCACAGGGTTCTTTTGTCCATGACCGATTGAGGACCATATACATTCACCAAATTTTTCACACCTAAGAAACTGTAACACCTCGAATTTCAAACCAATTTTTCATTTTTAAATTACCCAAAAATATTGTTCATAAGCCAAGTCATCAAAAACATAAGTGTCAAATAAAAATCATCATCACAAAATATTAGAGTATCCCAGAATGCCCCAGTAACAAATCTCCCAGAGAGTGTGTACAATCAGAGCTTCGCCTTCCTGTGATCCTCAGATTTACCTGAAACACATATAATTAACAACAGTAAGCACGAAGCTTAGTGAGTTCCCCAAGATACCACATACAGCACAACATAAATAAATAGCTATGGGTTATCATCAACCCTGGGGACTATTAGTAGTCTCAGTGGGCAACATCACACCCTATGGGTTATTAGCAACCCTGGAGACTATTCGCAGTCTCAGTCGCACATAAACAGCATAATACAAAATAATAGTTAGACCTAGCTGGTCATCACAAATACAGCTATACAACCACACAGGTAAGAATAAGTGAGGAGACTCACCTGATACTGATGACAGATAAATCTCACACCCGAATTGTTGGAACTAGACTCCGCCTAATAACACAATAATTAACCCTAATTAATAATCAAGGTCCACAATTCAACTCGCGAGTCCAAATCCCACAACTAAGGGCCTTAAGGGTGAAAATATATTTTTGCCCCTCTCATGGTCCAAAACCCTAAATCTTGACCAAAGGTCGAAAGTCAACATAAAGTCAACTTCCCAGCACGTACGATGGGCGTACTCCTTCTTACGATGGGTGTACAACTCAATTAGCGACCAATTGGGAACAGACCTGGCTACGCGGGGTGTAGCCAGGAGTACGCCCGACGTACTCTGTCTGATCCATATTTACAAACTTTTATGTCTTACTCCGTTAAGACATCAATCCCAACTTCAAATATGACCATAATAGAATGTCTTAACCCATAAAGTCACCGACTTTAAGCCTTTTCATGGCTAGAAAGGACCCAATACAAAAAACTTTAACTTCCATCACACTCTAAGTCACTTAACCCATGCATGGCCAAGGGAAATGATCAAGCAACTATTTTTATGAATCTACAAGACCTAGAACACATGAAAGGACAATAAATATGCTCTGGAGTAATCCATACTCATAAAGGTCCAAGCTTTGGGACAAAAAGCTCACAAAAACCCATATATGGAGATCTAGAAGGAAACACATCAAGGTATAAACTTTATACCTTCAGAAGATGCACAAGGTGAAGTAGTTTCTGGATCTACAACGCCTCCAAGCAACGCCTCCTTCTTCAATAGCCTTCTTCTTCAACAAATGAGCATCAAAATCACTAATAAGCTCCAAACTCTCACACACAAAGCTTAGACTCGAGATTAGGGTTTTCGAGGGAAGGGTGGCTGATAAGAAATGTCCAATAGAGGCATAAGGTGGATGAAATAAGGAGCAAACCCTTAAAATTAGGGTTTGGAGAATGAGCTAGTACGCCCCACGAACCACAGGTACATCATGACTTCCGCGATCCAGGTTTCTCACAAGTACGTTGTGCGTACCTCTCGTACACCCAACGTATAGGTTGAAATGCAAGCCTTTTAACAACAAGGTACAAAATATGCAAACTTTAAATAGGCTAAGCGCTAAAATGAAAATACCTGAAAATCGGATGTTACGATTCTCCCCCACTAGGATCAGACTTCGCCCTCAAAGTCAACCTCATAAAACAAATAAAGGGCAGTGCTCGCACATCTCAGACTCGGGCTGCTAAGTCCACTCTGAGCCTTTCTGGTGTTGCTACTGAACTTTGACCAATTCCACTACTTTGTTCCTCAAAGTCTTCACTCTCCGATCCAGAATCACCATTGGGCTCTCGATGTAATTCCAGCGATCATCGACCTAAATGTCCTCCAAAGGAACCACAACTATCTCGTCAGCTATACACTTCCTCAATTGGGAAACATCGAAGGTATCTTGAATCTGCCTCAACTCCTCTGGAAGCTCCAACCGGTAAGCCACTTTGCCCACACAGGCCAATACTCTGAAAGGGCCAATAAACCTAGGGACCAGCTTGCCCCTCTTCCTAAAGCGAATAACACCCTTCCAGGGTGATACCTTCAGAAGCAGTACATCTTCCACCTGGAACTCTAGCTCAGAGCGTAGCCGATCCACATAACTTTTCTGGCGGCTGAGGGCCGTCACCAATCTCTGTCTAACTTGGTGGATAACCTCGGTCTTCTTGAGCACTATCTTCGTGCTCCCCCATCACTCTCTGTCTGACCTCGCTCTAACATATAGGAGTCTGACACCTCCGCCCACACAGAAGCTCAAATGGAGGCATACCAATATTGGCATGATGGCTGTTGTTATAAGAAAATTCAGCCAATGGGAGATAGGAGTCCCAGCTCCCTCCAAAGTCAATGATACAGGCACGTAACATATCCTTAAGCGTCTGAATAATCCGTTTGTTTTACCCGTCCGTCTGTGGATGATATGCGGTAATGAAATGTAACCCGGTCCGACACAATCGAAGTCAGCACCCCATGTCTAGCCACTACCTATCAGACATACATATCAGCCAGCTTCATTGCAGAAGAACCCTCGTTAATGGCTAGGAAGAGAGCACTTTTCGTCAGACGGTCCACTATCACCTAGATAGCATCAAAACCCATCGCAGTCTTCGGCAATTTTGTAATAAAATCCATGGTGATCTGATCCTACTTCCATTGTGGAACCTCTAAGGGTTGCAACTTGGCATGAGGACGCTAGTGCTCAGCTTGACCGGCCGGCAGGTCAGACACCACTCTACAAACCAGGCCACATCCCTCTTCATTTACGACCACCAGTATCTATGCTTCAGATCAAGATACATCTTGGTAGCCCCTGGATGAATGGAAAATCTCGACTTGTGGGCCTCCTCCATCATTATCCGTCGAGCCCCACCCTTATAAGGTACCCAAACCCGCCCGTGAAGAGTCAAAAGCCCCCTACTATCGATATCAAAACCTGAAATTTGACCGATCACCCCCTCACTTTTCCGATTTTCTTCCTTTATGGCCTCCAACTCCACATCTTTGATAATTTCCAAAACCGGGGTCATCACAGTCATCCGCATACACACATCCCAAATCGGGGCACTAACCACCCCCCGGCTCAAGGCGTCGGCCACCACATTGGCCTTGCCTAGATGATACATAATCTCGCAATCGTAATCTTTCACTACATTCAACCTCCTGCTCTGCCTCATGTTCAAGTTAGGTTGGTCGATAATATATCTCAGGCTCTTATGGTCCGTGTAGATGGTACATCGAACTGATGGGTTTTGAGCAAAACATACAATCCTATATGTGCATGCAACCCTAATTGAAAATCTACGTTTTCTCTAATTGAACATACAATAATGAACAACAACATGCAAACCCCAAATCCCTAGTGTATAATCAAAATTCACATAGTAAGGGTTATAATACATACCTTTAAGATTGTTGTTGTAAACAATCTTGAATCCTTGCTTGATAGACCTTTGGTAGCAAGCGCCACAAGTGTCGCACCTATAATGGTTCAAAAACAAACTCAAGCAACCAAGGAAAACTATATATATATATATATATATATATATATATATATATATATATATATATATATAGAGAGAGAGAGAGAGAGAGTAATAGAAGATAAATATCGGCCCATAGGCTCTTATAGGAGTCATAACCGAAATTTAACCCTAAGTAGGGTTTGTATAGGTGTTAGGAAGGTATTAGATAAGGCAGGTATATCCAAGATAACCCTAATCCCTTAACTTCCTCCCTAAGGCATCCAAGGCACCCTTAGAGCCCAAAGAAACCCTAGGAGAATCTAGAATTCATTCCCCCTACTATAGGGAGGTTCTAGAATTGCACAATGTTCAACTATCGAATATTGTCACCTTTAGTCCCTGCAGTTTCAATTAATTCCTTAAATCCCAAAATTAATTCCAAATTAATTTATGATTAAATATTAATTAAACAACATGATTTATAATTAATATATTATCTCCATAATACATTAATAAATTATTTACTTTGATTTCTAATTAATTTATTAACCAAGTAATAAATTAATAAATCATTCTTCTCTCACCAACAGGTATCCTATTCAATTGCCAGGTTTGAAGGCAACCCAAAAGGACTGTGCTACTATCAATTCAAGTATATATCAATTATAGTTATGAGCTTAGACACCTAATCCAACAGTCTCCCACTTGGATAAGTCTAATAAATTTAACTACCCGTATAACTACCAAATTGATCACCAAATTGTAGCTACCAAAAGCCGCTGTCGAACTCTGACCTAGTCAGTAACGTGTCCTTAGATAAGTGATCAAATATTCCTCTGTTCTACAAGATATCATATGAACATGAGACATGGATTATAGTCATTCTCTTTGTCAAAGATTTGTTTCCTGATTTCTGATTTATGACGACTGATATCATACTACTAATTGAACACATCAATTTAGTCCAGGTTTGGCCAAGCGCTTTAGATGTCATCATCAAATCATCGAGGGGCCCATAAATATCGCTTTTCCCGTTAGGGAAAAAGGAACGGATAAACTTTGACTCATATGCTTGCACTATTCACTCATCAAATCAAGCACAACAATACGTTATATAACATCAAGTTACTGATGCGTTTACGCATTATCAATGCACGACTGACTCGTAAACAACAACTCATATATCTCTATTTCAAGAATATAAGATATTATCGTTTCAAAATTACTCGTGATAAAATCCATCAAGTAATTCTTTGAGCGTGGGTTATTCCAATACTTAAATCCCTATTTCAAAAGTACTCATGAACACTGCAGCAAACCATTGCTATGTCTAACTCCTTAGACAATCTACAGTTCGATTCATGACAGTCTTAATTCACTACTTACTTCCAAAAGTATGATCGACTGTGGATATTTGAATAATCCAATTATTCGGGAAGTAAAACATGCGAAGTGAAACACAATAATAACCTAATTAACTATGGTCTCAAAACCATTGAATATAAATAAAACACTTATTAATTAATCACCATATTAGTTAGACTTTATTAATTGTATAATGTTTTGATTAATAAACTAAACACTTGAATTAAACATAAGTCATGCCATGTTATAAACATGCATACTATGTATCTCTATCG
This sequence comes from Lactuca virosa, assembly GCF_052849685.1. NCBI lineage: Eukaryota > Viridiplantae > Streptophyta > Magnoliopsida > Asterales > Asteraceae > Lactuca > Lactuca virosa. The sequence goes on along the minus strand of NC_136432.1, from coordinate 161,891,157 downwards.
TCATTCCTTTGTGAACAGATCAATTGGACATAATTCCAACGATGCTTATTTCACACTTCCAAATCCTTATTACAAGTGTAAGAATTCCAAATTCTTGTCATCACTAAATGTGTTAGAGTCTAACCTTGCATGCAATATCCTTTTGTGATGACGTGGCGTCAAAGTCACCGAGACTTAGCCAACGATCTCACAAAATTCTTCATTGAAACTTTGTTATTAAAACAATTTCATGGTGATGAAGTATCAAATTCAAGATACACTCCTTGAACACCTTCCTTGCATTAAGGTTTCTAACTCATATATAGATTTCAACAACTCCCATTATGGAAACCTTTCCATATTCTCATATTACCGTTAATTCTGAACAAGAATCACCTTAATCCAAAACATGTCAATATGGTCCGTCCAATTAATACTATACTTCCAACTGTCCAAAAGCAACCAATATTTTGGTAAACCCCCGACTGTTCTTGATAATTGTTTAACAACTTTAGTCACATCTTGTTCTAGTCCTTTTTCCCTCTCGGTGCCCTAGGCATTTGGAAAAATCAAGCGAATATTATAGCATATGTAATCAATCCTATATCTGAAGCATGGGACTTGATTCATAATGTCTTATACAAAGACTTGATATCTATTCATGTAACATCCGGACTTTCAGATGCATTAATGTGTGTTTATCTTTGACATGTATGGAGTGACTCGACGAGTTGTGAGTCCGACTCGTCGAGTAGGGTCGGGTTGGCCATGTGGATTTAATGAGTGGACTCGACGAGTCAGAGAGATGACTCGCCGAGTAGGTGATGGGTAGAGAAATCCTAATATTCAGGGGTTGGGCCTATTTAAAGGAACTTATAGCCTCATTTACGGCTACATTTCCCTGAGAACAAACCCTAGAGGACCTTTGAGCTTTGAGAAAGAGTGCTTGGCTAATTGTGAGTGTTTTGTGCATCTTGTGAAGAGGAGAGAAGAATTCCAAGCCAAGGGACAAGAAGGTGCTGCTAGATCTGAGATTGTTCCTCTTCAGAGCTTCTGGGAAAGGTATAAAGCTTGCACCTTTCTCATTATTTTGTATAGATCTCATGATTTTATGAATCTAGGGTTTTTCCACCCAAATATGAGGACCTTGAGTTTTTTATGTTCATTGAGAGGGATTGAACTTCAGATCTGGACCATGTGAGGTCCCTAGAGTCCAAAAGTCCCTGCTTTATCCAACCATAATAGTGATCTTAAGAGAAAAACCCTTTTTGAGGTGTATTTTGGCATTTTAAGCTCAAAATGCCATGTATGAACGTAAAGATTGTGACTTTACGTGATTGATGAGCCTTAGGAGTGCAGATCTAGAATTTAGGAAGGTTCTCTACCTTGAAAACGACTGGATAAGATATGAGTCCGAATGGACTCGCCGAGTCAAGGAGCCGACTCGACGAGTCGGTGAGGGTTTGTCCCGATGGGTTTGATTGTGCGATAACTCGGCCAGTTGGGGGTCAACTCGACTAGTTGAGCTGGACTTTCTTGAGACTTCTGAGGAAATGAGGGGACTCGACGAGTCGCAAGAGTGCACTCGACGAGTCGGGTCAAACATGGACTGTTGACTTGAGGTTGACTTCTGTTGACTTTAGGGTTTGGTCAACATGAGTAATGGAGACCATGGACGGGTAAAATGGTCTTTTTACCCAATTCGAGTGTTAGAGAGAGAAGAATAACATGTGGTTACTTAGAGTCGAGAATCGAGTATTAGTTAGAGATATTTACCCTATGTGTTAGATGGTGGCTAGTTCGAGATTCGAGTTCGAGGATATTTGCTTTCTTGCTCGCAAGGTGAGTCTTCTCACTATATTTTACCTAGATTGGTGCTTATGTGTAACCGGAGGGTCTTATGTGCTTACATTAAGTATTATGTTATCCTGCCTTATGCTTTATGTTGTACAATATGTCTTTGTGATTTACGCTATGCGGAGCTTTACAGACCGGACCAGAGGGTCCAACGAACCATGGGAGTGGAGGGTCCCACTGAGACACATTGACCGTAGGGTCTCACAGTGATATAGCCTCGAGTGGCTAATGAGTTGTGTGTGTGGTATTTTGGGGAACTCACTAAGCTTCGTGCTTACCGTGTTATGTGTTATGTGTTTCAGGTTTCTCGAGATCGCGGGAAGGCGCCGGCTTGATTGTACACATCAGTGAAGGAGTTATGTTTTGAGGATCCTGGATTTGAATCAAACAATTATGGAGTTGCGATTTGTAAATTAAATAAATGAGATTTTCGTAAAATGTGTTATGAGAATTATGCGATTTTAAATGAAAATTTTATTTGAAATTTTACGGTGTTACAAGTTGGTATCAGAGCCTTGGTTTGAGGGATTCGGATGCACCTTCGGGTAAGTGTGGACTCAAACTGAGGATTTGAGAAAAGTTTTAAAAAAGAAAAGATTTTTCTATAACGAGTAAGAGTTTCTAAGAGAAAACGAGATGGAGCGGTGTGTACAATCAGCCAGAGCCCGAACGGTGATTTCCCAGAGTACCCTTACTTACTTGTGTTATGAGTTATTATTGAGATATTAGTGAATGCATGCTAGATGATAGGCTAGGTATTCCATATAATAGGGCTAGATTTTCCTGATTTGTGATGCCTTATCCTAGGAATTGCTGTTATCTGTGATGTGCTTTGAGTATGTGCGAAGTAAGAGTATCCAGCAGGAATATTTCAGGGATAGAGCTTTGAGTAGAGGAGTAATCTAGGAGAGATACCTAGATGAGCATTCGTGGAGCCTACTGAGAGAGTAGTTAGATACCCGCATGGGGTAGAGTTGTTTGAGTTCGGTGACACCTTTTGAGTGTGAGTAGAGTAGATAGAGTTGTAACCTAGAGGGTTTTTGCGTGCGGGTGGAGATTATTCGATGCCCGAATGCTGCTTGCTTTGTGCTTTGTGGAACTCTCGATGATGGGAGTCAACTACTAAGTGAATATGATGATATTCAGGAGGTAGATGATTGGCATCATAAGGAGTTCTTCAGCAGTTGATGCCATAGAAGTGTGAGAACCTAGGAAGAGCCTAGGGAGTAACCTTAGTCAGATGAGTACGCTGATAGATTAGAGTATTCGCTGGGGAACGTCCAGGTTTAACGGGATTGGTGATAGAGAAGATTGAGCAGCTACTTAGGAAATCTGGAACGATCCGTGTGGAAAGTATGGGTAGATGTGGCAGGCAGTATAGGACCGTACTACTGAAAGCAGAGGACCCGTACTCGAAACAGGGAGAGTTCCAGAGGTTCTAAGTAGCAGATTGAGAGGAGATAACATGGTTCGGGTACCATGATTTATAGTAGATTGAAAGGAGATAACATGGTTCGAGTACCATGAATCGTGGTAGGTAAGTGCTTCTGGTTTTACCAGTTATCCCGTTGTGATTGATTAGACTGAGATCAGATGTGATAGAGTGTGGGGCCAGAGGACCATGTTGAACGAGTTTCAAGGGAGCATACCGTGAGAGGGAAATTGAGATAGTTTCCGGGAGATTTTTGGTGAGATACCAGTTGGAGTCGCAAGACTCAGGGATGAGTAGAGATGGTGCTTTATGGAGGATTACGGTCTGAGTTGAGCAATCGGCCGATAGTGGAGACGTCACTTTCGATGACCAGAGTCGTGCTATTTCCTTTTCCTGTGAGAAGCAGAAGAGCCATTGAGTTTTCAGTTTTTGAGTTCGAAGGTAAACCCTGTGGGGTAGCATTGATTGCGATCTTTCGTCGGAGTATATGGGCAGTTGTCTACCGCAAGGTAGTATTATAGTATGAAAGGATCATCAGTGGAGACTGAGATGCTCAAGGACAAGGATATATCCTATTTGAGTATAGTAGGGCATATGTTAGCAGCAGTGTCGGGTGATGAAGAGGTGTATGTTGGGCGGTGGCTCTCATCGTCTATGATGGATATCGAGTGTGGGAGTAAGGTCTCTGCTATCATGATAATTCTCATGATGGGAAATTGGTTGGGGAGTCAAAGATAAGGAGTGTGACAGTTCATTAATTTTCAGACTAAGAGTTATGACTACTACGTGACAATTGAGATGTCTGGTAGTGTGTCGGTATGAGATTTGAATGACGTTGGGAGACTGGTCGAGGAATCAGAAACGAGGTGCCTAATGGTGCATTAATTCCAGATTGAGAGTCAGGACTGTGTCGGGACAGTCGGAGTATCCGGCGGTGTGTCGGTCTGATGTATTCAACATGACTAGCGGCAGTCACGTTGGGAAGTTTTCGAGGATTTTTTCTGAGATTTGGGATGTTTGGAGTTGCTTTGTCCCTATCGGGAAGATCATCGAGTGTTCTGTGGTACTTTCCAAGAGTAAGTGTGATGTACCTGGTGAAACAGTCTGTAGAATAGATGGTTGGAGTGCCAAATGGTGATGGTTCGAGCCCTGAGTGGGGGAGAACCGGGTATTTTATTGAGGATATCAAAGATTTTTTCAACAGCGGTTAGAGGACTGGATATGGTGACCTACGGTACGGTTACATGAGACCATGGTTATTGGTGGTCGAGGCGAGCTGCAGAGCGAGATAGTGCATGTTGTACGTGTTCAGGAAGGGATGAGTTTCTCCACGGCAGGTGGCCGTTGGTCAGAGACCTTGTGGTGGATATGAATTCTTCGAGGCTGTAATGGTAATTCGAGGTGGTTGGCTCGTAAGGATAGTTTCGGCGGTTGAGAATTCCTGGTTCAATGTATGGGTTGTTATATGTACCTTGGGAAGGATAGAAGTTGATTGGGCAACCAACTTCAGGATCGATATGAGTATTCCTACATGGGTTTTGAGCATTAGAGGAGGGAGTTTCGGATTGTCGTCAACGTGTTCTGAGTCATTGACGATTCCTCCGTGTTTCGATTGAGATTTGAAATATTCCGAAGTTACGAGTTGTTTAAGGGGAAGATCAATTGTGAGATTCTGAAAGGATGCATTGCGGTATCTGGTTATGATGTCGTAAGTAGGAGATCAGTGGTAGAGGCAAGACATCATGAGGTTCTGTGATGGTGTACCGAGATATCCGAGTAGAATGCCCTGAATTTCGGATTACTTTGAGACTTAAGTTATGAGATGGCAAGTGGAGTATCAAGTGACTACGGTTCCAGTTGGAGCCCTTCAGCTAATGGTCATCAAATGGGAGATCCAAGAATGTGAATAGCAGTGAGAAAAAGTGTTGGACACGACGGTTGTCGTTAGGAGTGGAGATGCATAACTTGGGTGGGTGTGTGTACCCATCTATGTTGAGCCGTGGAGTATTCGATAGTGAACTCGGTGGGGTGATGACTCGAGGAGGAGATTATAGGGTGATAAGCGGGTGAGTGGATCTAAGTGGGAGTAATCACTTCGGATTATCAAGGGAAAACCATGGAGCGAGTCCATGGCGAGTCAGTGAGAGAGAGTGTTGTGATACTGCGGGGAGCCGTAGTATTCGCCAGTCAGCGAGAGAGTGTTGTGATACTACGGGGAGCCGTATTATTCGCTAGTCAGATCATAACGCAGAAGAGCTTTTGGCTTGGGTAGCCTTATTCTTTGAGTTCCGGAAACCTGGTGGTCGGACCAGGTGCGAGACTGGGGTCTCCATAATTGTCGGGAATGGTTATATTCCGAATTAAGTTGTGGTTATCGCAATCAAAAGGAATTGGGGAAGTGATGCACGCGTGGGTTGCGGGTCATGGGTCATGAGTTGAGCACTTCATTGGGACGAGTGGTTCCAATTCTGTGTCGGACCAAACTCTCGAGTTTGAGTTTAGCTTTGGTGGTGAATTGGGTAGGCGAATGAGATTCCGAATTCAGAGATGGGTTCCATTTTGAGGGGTATTGTGTGTCATCTGATGTCTTAGACCTGAGTGGGTCAGATCGTTTGTAGGTGAAGGAGCGCGAGACGCATGGAACTAATGGGTAGTAGGCGGTAGAGGTCGAGGGTGAGACAATTTCAGTTGGGATTGTAGTATTCGCTTGGGGGTAAAGCGAACTTCGTGACTTGTGTGTCACAATGGGACGAGATAGTTGTTGTGAAAAGGAAGTAAGTGAGACGTTTTGGGGTATGCAACGGGTAACCTTTGGAGGTTCAAAAGTTGGGTCGGGAGTTGACCTGGTGCTCAGTGTTGAAGGGGATATCCGAGAGGGAGCTGGGGCTTATGATTATTAGATGTCAGAGGATGCTTCTGAGCAAGCATGATTATTTTTCTTGTGTTTGAGGGCAGGGTATTGAGAGTTCTTTTTTCATATGGGATTTCGATTGCAGTATATTGGATGGGTCTCTGGTGTAATGTGACCCTTTCATTCCTTGGAGTATGATATGGATTGTTAGTATGTCTGGTATGAGTGAACGGTGGTAAATTTTTGGGCTTTGACTTGTTTCTATCAGTCGCTACGAGAGAATATGAGGGGCAATTATTTTGTAGGGTCCGATATTCGGGGAGCGAATAACATGATGATAGCTTGAGAGGGCGGTCGGGCAGTGAGGCATGCCACTAGAGTTTTCAAATTCTGGTGAGTCAAAATGGGTATCGTAGCGGCAGAAGGGTATGTCCTCTTACGGGTTTGGGAGTTCCTATTTGGTTTCAGGTGTCTATTGAGGAAGTTAGTTGTGTGGTATGAGATCCTTTCGATGGTACTTTTCGGGTTTTTGGGTTTGATCTATGTGACGTCGAGAAGCGATTTCGAGGGCGAAATCTAATTCAAGTGGGGAAGAATTGTAACATCCGAACTTTCAGATGCATTAATGTGTGTTTATCTTTGAGATGTATGGAGTGACTCGACGAGTTGTGAGTCCGACTCGCCGAGTAGGGTCGGGTTGGCCACATGGATTTAATGAGTGGACTCGACGAGTCAGAGAGATGACTCGCCGAGTAGGTGCTGGGCAGAGAAACCCTAATTTCCAGGGGTTGGGGCCTATTTAAAGGCACTTATAGCCTCATTTGCGGCTACATTTCCCTGAGAACAAACCCTAGAGGACCTTTGAGCTTTGAGAAAGAGAGCTTGGCTAATTGTGAGTGTTTGGTGCATCTTGTGAAGAGGAGAGAAGAATTCCAAGCCAAGGGACAAGAAGGTGGTGCTAGATCTGAGATTGTTCCTCTTCAGAGCTTCTGGGAAAGGTATAAAGCTTGCACCTTTCTCATTATTTATTATAGATCTCATAATTTTATGAATCTAGGGTTTTTCCACCCAAATATGAGGACCTTGAGTGTTTTATGTTTATTGAGAGGGATTGAACTTCAGATCTGGACGATGTGAGGTCCCTAGAGTCCAAAAGTCCCTGCTTTATCCAACCATAATAGTGATCTTAAGTGAAAACCCCTTTTTGAGGTGTGTTTTGGCATTTTAAGCTCAAAATTCCATGTATGAACGTAAAGCCTGTGACTTTACGTGATTGATGAGCCTTAGGAGTGCAGATCTAGAATTTAGGAAGGTTCTCTACCTTGAAAACGACTGTATAAGATATGAGTCTGAATGGACTCGCCCGAGTCAAGGAACCGACTCGACGAGTCGGTGAGGGTTTGTCCCGATGGGTTTGATTGTGCGATAACTCGGCGAGTTGGGGGTCAACGCGACGAGTTGAGCTGGACTTTTTGAGACTTCTAAGGAAACGAGGGGGACTCGACGAGTCGCAAGAGTGCACTCGACGAGTCGGGTCAAACATGGACTGTTGACTCAAGTTTGACTTCTGTTGACTTTAGGGTTTGGTCAACATGAGTAATGGAGACCATGGAGGGGTAAAATGGTCTTTTTACCCAATTCGAGAGTTAGAGAGAGAAGAATAACATGCGGTTACTTAGAGTCGAGAATCGAGTATTAATTAGAGATATTTACCCTATGTGTTAGGCGGTGGCTAGTTCGAGATTCGAGTTCGAGGATATTTGCTTTCTTGCTCGCAAGGTGAGTCTTCTCACTATACTTTACCTAGAGTGGTGCTTATGTGTAACCGGAGGGTCTTATGTGCTTACATTGAGTATTATGTTATCCTGCCTTATGTTTTATGCTGTGCATTATGTCTTTGTGATTTACGCTATGCGGAGCTTTACAGACCGGACCAGAGGGTCCAACGAACCATGGGACTGGAGGGTCCCACTGAGACACATTGACCGGAGGTGCTCACAGTGATATAGCCTCGAGTGGCTAATGAGCTGTGTGTGTGGTATTTTGGGGAACTCACTAAGCTTCGTGCTTACCGTGTTATGTGTTATGTGTTTCAGGTTTCTCGGGATCGCGGGAAGGCACCGGCTTGATTGTACACATCAGTGAAGGAGTTATCTTTTGAGGATCCTGGATTTGAATCAAAAAATTATGGAGTTGCGATTTGTAAATTAAATAAATGAGATTTTCGTAAAATTTGTTATGAGAATTATGCGATTTTAAATGAAAATTTTATTTGAAAATTTACGGTGTTACAATTCAATCTCTTGCTATAATATTTCCATATATCGAATCTCCTATGTTGAAACATTTCAACACGATATTCATATATGTCCAAGACTAAGTTTTATTAATTCTTTCAATCCAAACTTTTAGATTTGAAATGAAGTATAAGTGTCCTCTCCCCTAACTCCTTTTGTAGTGAAACAATTCCTAAACTTTGCAACTTGCAAATTTGAAATCTTTGTTTCCTACAATTAGTATTGTTGATCTTGCAACACTCATCATAATAACTATGCTCCGACTTGCATGACAATTATGCTCCCACTAGCTTTGACATGTATCCAAAAATTAACTGGACTTCTAGAAATCAATGCTCTTGACTTCCTTACTAAAATTCAGATTTATGATACGTGGTGCTTCGATAAGTCTTCATCTAGACTTCTCAAGCTCATACACCTTCTTCAAATAGCATATGTGTGTGTTTAAACCCTTTTAGAACTTATAGCTATAAGTCCTGAACGTTCAAACCATTTCTTGCCATTTCTCACAATTCGAACTATGAAAAGGGGTGCCGTAATCATATGAAAATTTGAGAACGCAATCATCACAACTGCTAACCATAATGATATTTATCAAATATTTAAAATCTTCTAGCAAAAGTATTTCCTCATAATCTTTGTCATGAATTAGAGCGAAACCTTTTGCCACCTATATTTTATGGTGTATTCATTCCTATCCATGTGAATTTATCAATTCCAACCTACAATCAGAAGATAAGGTTGAGTACAAAACCAAAATCAATTTTAGGTTTTTTTTTTCTTTTTTTTTTCTTCCATGTACTGAACTTGCTTGTTCTTAATTTCTTGCCTTCTAGTAGCATAAGAGCCTACCAATGCTTCCATGTTATTAAGCAGCTCACTTCCATTGACCAATGTACCATCACTGACCAACGTTCTCTGCCTTTTGTAGTCAAATGAGAACCATAGAACTCATAAGCATTGCTAACTCAACTGGAAGATGCACAGAAACAAGAATGTGTCACCTTAACACGATAGGTTATTAACCTTAGGTCGTGTGCTAGTGATAACTAAAAGGTTTATTCTTGATTGACTCCTGAAACTCTTCAAGATCAATAACACTCCCACTGGCTTCTTGACATATAAGTTTCTCTTTCAAGGAGCATTCCTTGACGAGCAAAAACAAATATTCAAAAGTTAGTAAGGATTCTTGACAAGAGAACACTTCATATAAATGGTCTTAGTTTATCCTTTGTTTTAACCAAAACATCACAACTACTAATTTCAAATGTGCTAGAGTAAGAAAACATTTCTACTCCACATTTCATGAGGTGTTATAAACCTACTTAGTTTGGAATAAGCTTCAAGATAAGATTTGTAGTTACTAGAGTATAACACTAAAACTTGATTGGAAACGAAGTATGACTCATCTCTTGATTAAACCATTTCACCAATATCCGATTCCTCTTCTTAGTCATACAAATGCACTAAGATGTTCTTTGAGGATCAATTTTGACATACTTCCAAAATCATTAAGATGATCATAAAACATGATACCAAAGTACTCCCCTTTCCTTTCATATTGGAGAAATATTTTGTTGGATTAATGTCTAAGTCCATAACTATATTTGGTATGTACTTGACCCGACCCGGCATGGTCCATTTGGGTTGCACTTCACCGGCACAATTTATATGGATAGTCTTTTGAGAATAGTATATTTATGATTTATATTAATATATTATAAGTTCTAATATATTAATATGGAATCATATTATTTAATTAGTATTGATCAAGAATTAATTTAGAATTAATTAAGTGATCAAAAAGAACTAATTAAATATGGACTCTTATATATATGGAATGGGCCAAGTTCATTTAGGTTGGGCTAAGCTTTCATGGATGGTCCATGGAGCTTTTAACCCATGGATCCTATGTAAATGAAAGGTCATGGGTATTAGGGTTTACATGGATGTAACCCTAATCCTCCATAATATATAAAGGGGTCCTTGGCTTACAAAATTGGCACAAGTGTGTGAAAATAAGAGTGGACCGATTTTAGTGTGCATACATATTCTCTCAAGTTCTTCCAAGGTGTTTTGGTGATTTGTGATTCCATTTGAGGCTTCCAGACTATTGGGGCTAAGCTCTTAAAGCTTGAAGACATCAAGCTACATCAAAAGGTATGTCATCTAACTAGAACTTTGTAGTATAGGTGCTTCATAATATGCTAGTTAGGATGAAACCTTGGAATAGTTAATATTTGCATGTATAATAGAGAAAACATAGATCCAAGGTTTATAGGGTTGCATATACACCATAGGAGTGTTAGAATGCTCAATACCCAACAGTGGTATCAGAGCCTGGTTGTTTTCTGTTATATTGATGCAAATGTTTTATTTTCAAGTTGAAAAAAAAGGAAAAAAAAAACATGACGTTTGTCAAATTTTAAGATAATTACTTGTTTTGTGAAAAACGAATTATTTGTAAAATTTGAATCATTTGTTATATGAGTTGAATTAGGTCAAATTTAGTAAAAGATAAAATGATATGATTATTTTATTAGTTTTAAAAGTTTGATCTAAATGTTTTAAGGAGTTACATATTTTGTCATAAAATTTTGGAGCTCAAAAGTTTTTTTTAAAGTTGTGATCTTAAGGGTTTTTGAAACTTCCATAAGTTATGGATATGAAAGTTTTTTTTTTTAAAAAAAAATTGATTCAAAGTTTTTATGGAGTGACAAATTTTGGTGTTAATGTTTTAAAGAATTCCATAACTTGTTCTTAAGTTATGGAACATGGAAAGTTTCATCATAAAACACCATTAATTCCATAAGTTATGGAATCCAAAGGTTTTCAAGAATTACAAAACTTGTCCTCAAGTTTTGGAATTTGAGAAAAGTTGTTTATGAAAAAAAGAATTGAATTCTAAAACTCTTGGGTTCATAACTTAAACAATTAATTAAATGGTTTTAATTTTGAGTTTAATAATTGGAATTATGATGTTTTGATTAGTTCAAATTAACTCTTATGGACTTTATTAATAGTTAATTAAAGCGTTTAATTAAAAGAGTATTATTAATCCATAAATATATGGTTTGAGTTTAATTAAATTAAAAGTCTAGTTTAATTAATAGATTAAACCACCAAGTATTTTAAATGTCTAAAATACACCCTTATACTATTATAATATTAAAAGTTTAATATATTATATGTATAAGAGCAAGTCGTCTTACCATTAGTAGGCCTCATTCACGAAGCCGGTCTATAAGGGGGGTATAAGGTTACTGCCTATAAAATGGCAGTTTAATGGGTGTCCACTCTCACTCACCACTTCCTTGACCGGTGGAGGGTCGTTAGCCGAACAGGTAGGACAAGGACTATAATTCTCCCTTCATTATAAGTATAATGATAAATACTAAGTAACTAAACACTTATAAATTCCCAATCTTAGTTACTTAAGAAAATGTGAATAAGGTGCTAATCCATGAAATTACACTTTGCACTTTGTTTAAGCTGTTAGTGGAGCGTGTGTGGTTAACCGGCACACTAACCTGGACTTAACAAGGTAGGCAAAGGGTAAGTTAATGTTTATCATAGTATCATTGGAGCGTGTGTGGTTAACCAGCACATCGATTGAGGGGTAAATATTAAGGGTACCAAGTATATTTGCATGGTTACTTCACACCTTTTTTTGTGATCCTCGGCATCCCAGTCACAAAACCTGAAGGGCACACTCGAGATTGAAACATGCCATTGAAAAGTTCAATGAATCTCAAAAGAATCTAGGAGTTTCAAAACCAATTAAAACCTAATAATACATTTCGTTTATCTTGGTGGAAATTGGTGAATCGTCATTCACCTACCTTCAAATATTTTATAGCTTGGATTACGGCATCCCTCTTCCAAGTTATAAAATAGTTTGTTGGGTCCTAGCCTTAATATATCATATTGGGTGTTATATTAAGGACTTAAATCAACTTTACGTGAATTTCTCCCATTGTTGATGTCTGGTTTAGACAACAATGATCTTCCCAAACCAAGCTTTCCTAATGAATATGACTTCCCGAGTTTGGCTCATGGAAGTCATACTTCTCTTCCTCTACCTCCTCCAATTATTCTCCTTAACCCACAAGTTCAAGGTCACTCAAGCCCTAATGGCAAGCAAGGTCTATGTGTGATCACATCTTAGAGCTGAAGTCACATATTGACAAGCCGGGAGAGTTGGGTGTCAAAGTCTTGAGAAAGTTGGATGTTCAATCACTTTCTAAGTCACATAGTGAGTTCCTTTGGGACTACTATGAAACAGACTATGACATGAACCTTAATGATCATATATATTTGCTTGGTGCTGCTGAATCAGCAATGATTTGGAACGATAGTAAAGCAAATTTGATTAGAAGATCAACTTCCAAAAAAAATTTATGGACAGTGACAATGGTGACACTGGAAATCCAGAAAAAGCATTATCTTCCCAATGGAAAGGGATTGGCCATAGTCAACCCGGTTGACCAAATGGTAAAGAGAAAGGCTAAGTCTGAGATAGTCCTATTACCAAAGGGTCTATATGTTTATTTTGCCAAAAGGAAGGGGCGTTGATTGCAAAGCTGCCAAATTTACCTAAGGATGTTAAAGTCAATAAGTTTGACTCTACATCAGGTAGAGCCCATTATCTAACTCTGTTAAGTTCTATTCTGAGATCCTCATTACATGATGTGACTGGGTCACATGTTGATGTTTTAAGAATCAAAGAATAGAGAGAAATCTTAAAGGAAGTATATGCTGATTCTGATCGCGAAGGTGGATTTCGATCGCATCAGAATTTTGAGCAGTTGCTTAAGAAGTTATGATATATTGCTAAGGAATAGATAACAACAATTTTCCATGTGGATTGTAAGGATAAGTTTTTCCGCAAAGTTTTAAAATAAAAGAAAACTGTTTAATTTTATTTATTTGAAGTATCCTTACAATGGCATTTGTGGAAAATTGTTGCTTATATGATTCCACTGACAGCAATATTGGAAAATGGATTTGATTCTTTCATTTGTGGTAGTGTCTAAATTTACCAAATTAGGAAAGTTCCTCATCACCCAAGTTTCAATTGGACCGAAACTTGGAATCATGCAAGTTGAATAGTATGATGAATGAGAACTTTCAAGCATTGGAAAATCAAGACTAATTACTTGTTCACATGGATGTGTGAGTCAAGTGAAGGACTAAAGGGATCGAGTACACATTCTTGTGCACTGGTCATGTCCACCACAAAGCTCGTTAAGACTATTTGATTTACTAAAGTTTAGTAAATATGGTTATACTTACAAGTTTAAGTATAATTTTGAAACATTGGAAAAGTCTCAATGTATGGCAGAACGAATGGGAAGAATCAAATTAGGCAGAAAGATAAAAGTTTCTCAAATCTGAAAAGATGGGAGAGTACTTTAGTATCATGTTTGTGATCATCTTAATGATTTAGAAATCATATCACAATTAGTCCTCTAAAGGTCATCTTAGTGCATTCTTATGACTAAGAAGAGGAGTCATGAATTGTTGAAATGGTTAGATCAGGAAGATGAGTCATACTTCGTTCCAAAACAATTCTTAGAGTCATACTCTAAGATTGTAACTTGAGTGACATATCTTAAAGAAAGGTTTAAAACACTTGTCAAATGTAAGAGTAAAAGTGTCCTACTCTTGTACATTTGAAATTGGTAAGTTGTGATGTTTTGGATAAAACAAAGACCAACTAAGGCCAATTGTGTGAAGTGTTTGTCTTGATAAAGAATCCGCACTATCTCTTGAATATTTGGAAAGATAGTCTTATATGTCAAGAGGATAGTGGGAGTCGTAAAGATCCTAAAAAGAATTTCAAGAACTAATCAAGAATAAAACCTGAGGTTCTTCACTAGCACACGACTTGAGGTTTATAACCTATCGTGTTGACATATTCTGTGCCCATTCCAGTTAAAGTTAGCTTTGCATAGGAGTTCTGAAAGTTCTCAATTGGTTGCATAACAACTTGGAAGCAATGGCAGGCCCTGTACTGCCAGGTGGCAAGAAGTTAAGATTGCATAAGTTCAGTCCATATGAGTTTGGATTTGTCATTATCCTTGTCTTGTGACTATGGTTTTGACGATTCACATGGATAAGAACACATACACCATAAAATCTAAGGGTCATAAGGTTTCTCTCCGATTCATGAAAATGATGGTGAGGAAACACTTCCACCAAGTAGATTTAAAGCAGATGACAAAAGGTCTAAACAATTGAGACTATGATTACGGCATCCCTTTTCATAGTTCTGAAATTGTTTAGACACACATGCATGCTATCTAAGGAAAGGTGTATGATTTTGATAAAGTTTTATCAAAGCATCTCGTATCAGAAATCTAAACTTTGGTAAGAAAGTCAATAAAGTATTGATGTCTAGAAGTCCAGCTGTTTTCTGAGTACATGTCAAAGCTAGTGGGAGCATAAGTGTTATGCTAATAATCATCATGTTAGTGGGAGCATGATAATTATTGTTAGTGTTGTAAGTTAGCAATGTTAATTATAGAAAACAAAAGTTTCAATTCGTGAGGCTGCAGGGATTGAAAAAGTTGTTTTGCTATAATTAAGGGAGAGAATATACTTCATTTCAGTTCTAAAGGCTTAGATTGAGACCTTAATCATCTTTAGTCAAGAATATATATATGAATTTCATGTTGGATTGGTTCAACTTAAGGAAATTCTATATATTGCGTTCTCAAAATTCGATTATGATTACGGCATCCCTCTTCATAGTCAAATTTTGAAAACATGGCACATAAAAATCTTGTAGCAAAAGACTGGTCTAGAATCATGTCTTTATGTGAGACATCATGAATCGTGTACCATTTGCTTTGGGTACAGGATCGATTACATGTGCTATAATATTTTTCATTTCTAAATTTTTCCAAATGCCCAGAGGCATTAAGAAGGGAAAAGGTCTAGAATTGGATATGACTAAAATGATTAAGCAATTGTCGAGGACAATCTGAGGTTTACCAAAGATTGGTTGCTCAGGGACAGTTGGAAGTATAGTGCTAATTTTGGAAGGACCATATTGACATATTCTGAAAAGAGGCATCTCTTATTCAGAAGTGATAGTCAAAATGAGAATATGGAGTTGTCTCCATAGGTGGAAGTTATCTGTGTAAGATTAGAAAACTTAATGCAAGAAGCATGTCCAAAGCAATGTAGTTTGAATATGAGACTTAGTTTCCATGGAGTTGATCTCCATTGGAATACCTTATAATGACTGTTGACAAGTCTTTGTGACTTTATACATATTCATTACAGGAGGGTCAGTGCATATAAGTTTAAAATCTAAACAGATTTCGATAAATGATAGGAATTTGAAATTCTCACATTTTTCAATAAGGATTTGGGAGTGTGAAATTAGAATCATTGAAATTATGTTCAATTGGTTTATTTCACAAAGTAAGGATCATAGACAAACATAGAGTGCATACTTGGTGTATGGCAAAGCTATTGTTTAAGAAAAACATAGTGTACATGCTTGGAGCATGGGACAACTAGTGTTTTTAATTCAAGTATAAAGTTGATAAAACCGAAACAATGAATAATGAGTACTCAGTATGGTGATAAATAAAAGTGTTTATTTATATTCATAGGGTTTGATACCATATTTGATTCATTTATTCTTGTGTTTCACTTTGCATGTTTTGACTTCCAGAATAACTAAGTCGCTCTTCCTGAATGATTAAGTTATTCAAACCATCCACAGTCGGTCATATGTTGGAAGTAGATATGAATCAAGACTGTCATGGGTTGGTTTGTAGATGTCCAAGTTGGTGGACAAAGTGGTGCTACAACACTCATGAGTGCTCATAAGCTCTGAGTATTGGATTCAACCCGCGCTCATTTGAATCACTTCATGGATTTTATCACGAGTGATCATGAGACGATAATATTTTATATTCTTCAAACCTAGAGATATGAGTTGTTACTATGAGTTGGTTGTACATTGATTGCACGAAAACGCATTTGGTAACTCGATGTTATAAAACGTGCCTTTGTGTATGATTCAACAAGTAGTAGAACAAGCCATATGAGTCGAAGTTTATCCATTCCTTTTACCTTCGGGATAAAAGCGATATCTGTGGGCCCCTCGATATCTAGAATGGAGGAATATATGATATCTAGAATGGACAGAGAGAATGATTATAATCCATGTCTCAGTCCATATGATATCTAGAATGGAGGAATATATGATCCCTTATCTAATGGACAAGTCATTGACAAGGTCAGAGTTCGACAGCGGCTTTAAGAGCTACGATTGCCAGTTAGGTTTTGAAGTCATACTCAATAATAGTTTTAGACTTATCCAAGTGGGAGGCTGTTGGATTAATGTCTAAGTCCATAACTATATTTGGTATGTACTTGACCCGACCCGGCATGGTCCATTTGGGTTGCACTTCACCGGCACAATTTATATGGATAGTCTTTTGAGAATAGTATATTTATGATTTATATTAATATATTATAAGTTCTAATATATTAATATGGAATCATATTATTTAATTAGTATTGATCAAGAATTAATTTAGAATTAATTAAGTGATCAAAAAGAACTAATTAAATATGGACTCTTATATATATGGAATGGGCCAAGTTCATTTAGGTTGGGCTAAGCTTTCATGGATGGTCCATGGAGCTTTTAACCCATGGATCCTATGTAAATGAAAGGTCATGGGTATTAGGGTTTACATGGATGTAACCCTAATCCTCCATAATATATAAAGGGGTCCTTGGCTCACAAAATTGGCACAAGTGTGTGAAAATAAGAGTGGGCCGATTTTAGTGTGCATACATATTCTCTCAAGTTCTTCCAAGGTGTTTTGGTGATTTGTGATTCCATTTGAGGCTTCCACACTATTAGGGCTAAGCTCTTAAAGCTTGAAGACATCAAGCTACATCAAAAGGTATGTCATCTAACTAGAACTTTGTAGTATAGGTGCTTCATAATATGCTAGTTAGGATGAAACCTTGGAATAGTTAATATTTGCATGTATAATAGAGAAAACATAGATCCAAGGTTTATAGGGTTGCATGTACACCATAGGAGTGTTAGAATGCTCAAAACCCAACATATTTATCTTTTTGCCTAATAGATTCTTCATATTCGTTCTATTACACTTTGAAAACTTTTCCAAGTGTTAGAATTATGCTTAATCTTATAAATACAACCATGTTTACTGACCATCAGTAAATCATGACGAATATACTTATTGTCCTTTGTGGTGGATCTAAGTAGTTCGCATCAATGTGTACTATATATTTTAATCCTTCGCTTGACTCATACATCACACAATTCGAACTGTATGACTCCAAGTTTCTATCCAACTGAAATTTGGGTGATGAGAATTCCTTTTCACTTGGTTAATCATGACATTACCACAAACGATATAATTAAGAATCAATCCATTTTTAACATTGCTAATAATAGAAATGTGACCACCAATTTTCATAAATTCCATTGTAAGGAAACATAAAGTTAACCAGATAAAAACAAAAATTCACTTTATTGATCATGAGCGGAAAACGCTTGTCCTTACAATACACATATATGAAAACTATGTTTCTAGACATTTCCTAAGCAATCTATTAATCTATCATAACTCCTAAGAGCAGCTTCCAAAATCTGATCATCGAACCATGCGACCGAAATCCATCTCTCACGATCAGATTTAGCTCACTCTTCTTAACCTTCCTTCTTTCTCTACAAAACATCAAAATGTGACTATCACATCATGTATTAAGAATCTATGAATAGGAACTGAATAAAATAATGGATTTATATAGTGGATGTACCTAAAGTAGAGTCACACAACTTGACTGTACTATCTCTAAGACCTTTCAGGTAGTTTGGGCAACTTCGCATCCAATGCCCCTTCAATTGGCAATAGAAACACATGGACCTTTTGGGATTAGCACATGGAACTATCTCTATTTTAGCCTTTCTCTTTACCATATGGTCAAATGGTTTGACCTTGGCCGATCCCTTTCCATTGGGAAGAGAAACCTTTTCTGGACTATCAATATTGCCATTGTCAGTGCCCATGGAAATTTTGGAGACATATCCTTCAAACATATTTGCTTGACTTGTGCTCTTAAACATTTCTGCTTTAGCAGCAATCAACATATATGTTACATCAATTAGGGTCACGGCGTGGTCCCTCATATAGTAGTCTTTAATGAACTGACTATATGATTCAGGAAGCGAAACTAGAACCAAGTCAATGGCCAAATCCCTTGGGAAAATGACACCCAACATCCCCAATCTATCAATGTGCGATTTCATTTTCTGAACATGCGCACATACAAACTTTCCACGCCAATAGGGATTAAGTAGTTTCGTACTTTTCAACTTGAAGAAGACATGAATTACGGAGAGTCACTGGAGGAGGTGCAGGAAGAGTTAGAGAAGCATGATTTCTAGTTCCACAATTGCTTGAAGAAGGGAACATTCTTTCACCTTGATCAACATGTGGAAGATCATCTTCAGAAGGAAAAACATTTCCAGAAGGACGAGGAGAACCATTGTTGTCTTAGCTCAACATTTATAAAGGGAGAAAAGAGAATTCAAGTTAGTTGATTTTAATCCTTAATTATTAACCCAAAAATTTAAATTAAGGCTAGGATCCATACTTTCGATTTGAATTCTGAAGAGGGATGTCGTAATCAAATTCGAATCTATTTTAGGTAAGTAAGCATTTACCAGTTTTAATCTTATGAAACTCCTAGATCTTTTGAGATTCATTGAACTATTCAGTGGCATGTTTAATCTCGATTATGCTCTCACTTTGTGATTGGGATGCCGAGAATCACAAACGAGATGTGAATAACCATGCAAATTACCTTGGTACTCTCGATGTCATTTACCATCTGAAATTAACATGCCAGTTAACCACACGCGCTCCATTAACTCAACGAAAATTTACGAGACACCCATTGCCAACAATATTAGTTCCATATTAGTGTGTCGGTTAACCACACACACTCCACTAACGACTAATAAGGTGCAATGTGTAATTTCACAGGTTAGCATCAAATTCATATTTTTCCTAAAGTAACTAAGAGTGGGATTTTTAGGAAATAGTTTAGTTACTTTATCATTATATTTTTAATGAGGATTAATTGTCCTATCGAACCCGTTCGGCTAACGACCCTCCACCATACAAGAGAGCGGTGGGTAAGAACGGATACCCAATGGCGGTCATATTATAGGTCGCTTCCTTAACCTCCCCTTATAGTATGGATTCGTGAATGAGGCGTACTAGCAATTCGACTGATGTTTCGTATATGTATAATACATATTAGACTATTAATTACATAATTATATAGTATAAGGTGAATTTTTAAACATTTTAAAAGTTCAAGGGTTTAATCTTTTAATAAATTAAAATTTTAATTTAGTTAAATTTAAAACATATACGGATTTATTAAATATGATTTAATTAATCATTTAATTAAATTACCCACAAAATCCATAAGAATGTAATTTAGAGTTTACATTTTAAATTTCAAAATTAAACCTTTTAATTTAAATCTCAACCAACCCTAAAATTAACATTAATTAATAATCAAATTAATTATATAGTAACCAATTATGGATATATTAATTATCCTTTATTTAAAAAATTAATTAAATTATTAATCATATCCATAAGGATAATTATAATCGAACAAAATCAATATTATCCAATTCATAATTATCTCCTAGCATTTAGGTCATATTTAATTATCTAATATAACCAAAAATTGGATTATGGCAGATTTAATAAAAGATAATTACCAAATATTAACCAAATAAATCAAGTTACACAGGAAAATCCGAAATCAGGAACTGACGCATTAACTCGCCGAGTTGGAGGACCAACTCGCCGAGTTGCAGTCCCACACATCGAGTTTGAAGAACAAACTCGACAAGTTCAAAGAACAGAATGTCGATTTTGTTCCCTTTTCTTTGTTCAAGTTCATATTAGCATCAATTCAATAGAAAACTAAACCTAGGCTATGATACCACTGATGAGTTTTGAGCAGAACAAACAATCCAATGTGTGCATGTTACCCTAATTGAAAATCTACGATTTCTCTAATTGAACATACAATAATGAACAACAACATGCAACCCATAGATCCCTAGTGTATAATCAAAACTCACATAGTAAGGGTTATAATACATACCTTTTTGATTGTTATTGTAAAAAATCTTGAATCCTTGCTTGATAGATCGTTGGTAGCAAGCGCCACAAGTGTCGCACCTCTAATGGTTCACAAAAAAACTCAAGCAACCAAGGAAAACTATAGAGAGAGAGAGAGTAATAGAAGATAAATTTCGGCCCTTAGGCTCTTAGAGGAGTCATAACTGAAATTTAACCCTAAGTAGGGTTTATATAGATGTTAGGAAGGTATTAGATAAGGCTGGTGTATCCAAGATAACCCTAATCCCTTAACTTCCTCCCTAAGGAATCCAAGGCACCCTTAGAGCTCAAGGAAACCCTAGGAGCATCTAGAATTTGTCCCCCTACTATAGGGAGGTTCTAGAATTGCCCAATGTTCAACTATCGAACATTGTCACCTTTAGTCCTTGTAGTTTCAATTAAGTCCTTTAATCCCAAAATTAATTTCAAATTAATTTCTGATTAAATATTAATTAAACAACATAATTTCTAATTAATATATTATTTCCATAATATATTAATAAATCATTTATTTTGATTTCTAATTAATTTATTAACCAAGTAATAAATTAGTAAATCATTATTCTCTCTCCAACAGTTGTCCTATTCAATTGCCAGGTTTGAAGGCAGCCCAAAAGGATTGTGCTACTATCAATTCAAGTATAAACCAAGTATAGTTATGGGCTTAGACACCTAATCCAACACGAACACCATAAATATAGTGGCGCCAAATATTGAGGGCAAAAACTACCGCCCCCAACTCCAAATCATTAGTTGGATACTTCGCTTCATGAGGCTTCATCTGCCTCGAAGCGTATGGAATCAAATTGCACCTCTTCAACAACACATAACCTAACTCTGCGATGGATGCCTCACAGTAGACCACAAAATCCTCAACTCCCTCAAGAAGGGAAAGTACTGGTGCCTCACATAGTCTCTGGCAAATAGTTTCAAATGATGCCTGCTGCTCAGGCCCCCAACTGAACACAACATCCTTCCTCGTCAACTTAGTGAGAGGAACAACAATCTTGGAGAAGTCTTGAATGAATCTCTGATAATACCATGCCAATCCGAGGAAGCTCCGAATCTTAGATGGAGACATCGGCACTTCCCACTTGGCTGGGTCGACCAACATATTGTTCTGGTTAATGAGGTGTACCAGAAACTGAACCTCTGTGTCAACCGGCTGTTCTAGATCAACAAAAGTCAAACAAGTCAAACAAGTGACCAAAACTCAACCGGCTAGGACATAAATCAAAATTTATACCTTGCTTTTAAGGTTCTCGGTTAGAGCCAAAAACCTTGATATTTCTGTGGTTAGGACCGAAGATCTTGAAGAATTCGGTGGTCAAGACTGAAATCCTTGGAATCTCGGTTTCACCTAGACCAAAATCACATGTGATTTCGGTGGTGTTCTCGGTTGGGGCTTGGACCGAAATCATGGAGAGTTCGGTGGTTGCTTGGTCATGATTGGTGAATCCTTTTTCCAACGTGATAAATTACACAAACCAAGGCAAATGTAACTTTACCCCACCCCACCCTCAACCCCCCCTCGTATATGTATATATAGGCTGAGAACTCCTCAAAAATCCTCATTTTTACATCTCCAAACTTTCCCACTATCCTCTCAAGAAAACGAGTTCATACGTTTTCAAGCCCTTACCTTTTCCCTCCATAAACAAGATCAAGGCATTCCCAGGAAGCTATTCTTAAAGTTGATTCTTATGAGTTATTGTAAGTTTCCTTATTTATCTAGTGTTTTTACAACACATTCAGGATAGTTCATCTCGTTCACACACATTATTATGTGTTAAAAACTCATAGGATACGACTACCTTCAAGTGTTCCAAGCTTGAAGATCATTGGCATCACATTTTATCCAACCACGAGCACACTCAAGGTGAGTTCATACCCCTACATTTTTCAAGATTTTTCTATGTTTTAGGGGGGGGGGGGAATACAAGTAAAACACAAGAGAACTTGTGTTAAAATACAAAATACTATATACATTTTACTACCTTTTTGAACAAAAGTGTTAAACTCATGAAACAGTTTTACCTCCAAACTTGTGAACTTTCCATACAAAGTTTTTCTAAAAACACAAAGTTAGGAAAAACGAGATCAAATACGATATGTTATTCTTATATATATATATATATATATATATATATATATATATATATATATATATATATATATATATATATATATATAATGGGTACAAATCTGATTACGTTAATAAACTGTATAAGTATAGTTTGTAAGACTTAAATACTTTTGTAATATGTTGAGCAAAAGTGTATAATTATATAAAATGCGTATATAATTGTTTCATTCCATTTTATTATCTATCATGATAAAATGATAATGGTACATACAAGGGATTCTTCATTTAAACGAAACATATTTTTATAAACTATAATAGATATAGTTTATGGGACATTCACACTATTTTACTCCTTCGGAACAAAGAAATAATTATTTAAAAGTATAATTATTTTTACACTATATAACCACTATGGAAGAGTAATGCATTCATTTACAAGAAAAGGGGTTTTCAGTACACGTAAACCGATTGATACAATTTTGTGAGACATTTGACTTCACCGTACGTACTAGAGTAAACACTAAGTCCTGCATTATAACCAGAGTCTCTTGTAGGGAGAGCGTGACACTTGTGTATAGATTTATATGGGATTGACAACCCCGCACCAAAGCTGTTAGCTACAGTTAGACCGGCCAGTCTAGGGTGACAAATGTCTAACAGTTCTAACGTCTGAAGAACGTCGTAGCAGGCCAACTAGTCATTAGCATGGTTATGATAACTCACATGGGCTATTAACAATACATTTGGTTTACGGGGTTAACACACATTCAAGTAGTTTTATATAAAGATAAAACTTCATAATACTATTTTCCAGTACAACACTACTTATATTTTTAGTCTTTGTAGTTAAGACTTACAACTCATTTTAAAGAAAATATTGGATTTTCTGAAAGTACACTCTACCATTTTTCTAGGAAAAGCTACCGATTTCTCTCATACAAATCACTTATTAACTAACCAACTTAATTGTTGACACTCTTTTCAAAACTGTTTCTATTCTCAGGAAATCAGTAAACAGGTAATCAAAACGGTTTTTGAGGATGGAGCGCTACAGCATCACGTCATATATTTTTGTTATATGTATTTGATGTCAAACAAAAAATGATTTGAATACAATGTAAACTTATAAATTATCAATATGCTGGTTGTAATGCTTTGATCACTACTATTCATTTGTTATGATACTGTACATGAAAGTCATCTACCCCCGGACGTTTCCACCATTCTGGTTTGGGGGTGTGACAGATTGGTATCAGAGCATTGTTTATAGTGATCTAAGTATATCAAACCATGTAAGATATACAATTATAAATACAATGGGGCTAAAACACTCTGACTAAGAAGTATACTTTTAAAATATAATAGTATTTTTATAAAAAAGCATACATACATGCATACATACTAGAAACTGTGTCATAATAAGAACCTTATAAAAAGTATTATGATCAGTTGAACACTAAGATTAAGCCTAGATAGTTATGTAATCATATCTGGGATAAATATAGTTTGGTCAACTATATTTATACGAGATATGACTAACATGTGTTTAGGAATGGTTGTGGTGGGCAAAAAATCTAAAACTTACCAACCCCACACAAAGAAACTCTAAGAACCAAACATAAAGCTTAAAAAACTATAGGAGTATTTCAGAATACTACAGAGTCATACACTTAAAACCTTCTAATATTTCTTATATCCCTATTCTTGCACAGACGTCATGGCAGGATTCCACATGCCTGGAGACCCCTATTTCCCTAACCAGGACAATGGTGGCTGGATCGTAAAGGATCCCGAGGAGGATCCTGAGGAGGTAATGGAGGAAGATTCCGAAGAGGATCCAGATGAGGAAGAAGACGAGGAAGAGATAGATGAGGACTAGGACGAAGAGTCCGGGGTCATTAATCCTCCCTATGTCGCCCGAGTTCCCACACATCGTCTAGGCTACCAGGGACCCACGCGCCGTTGGGCGGAGGACTTGGAGAGGTGGAGCAGACAGCAACATCAGCGTTCCCCATACGACATGGAGCGAGGTTTCTATAACGTCAGTCATAGAGGTCCGGCAGACAGGGCCCTCCCAGTCATGGTTTAGTAGATCACACGACTAGGGGATTAGGTCAGGGCATCGACTAGTCAAATCCTGGAAGTGGGGGCTACTGCGGAGATCGCTGACGCGCGAGATCGACGACTGGAGAGGGACTACCCCCGGACATGTAGTATTTTTGACAACCTCCATGAGGACCTCACCACCACCCGAGCGGAAACGAGGGAGTACCAGGAGAGACACTCGACTCTCAAGGATAGGGTGATCACGGCTAAGCGTCGGATAGCGGAGATGCAGTCCTCCACAACTTCATCCCGTGGCCCACAGGACACCACCCGCCGCGAGTAGGGCTCATACTACTCGCATTTTGTTATAGATTAGGTGTACGAGTAAGTGATTACACTATTCAAGGGGTCGTTAAGTTGTCAAAATTTTCCTTCTTCTTATCTATTGATGTATTGTAGACCTTCTTAAAGGTCAATTTTCACAAAACTATGTACTAATAGTATATTATCAATGAAATGGGCAGGCATTTTATTTCATTAGGTGTTGTTATTTATTATGAAATTGTTTACTTCTTATAGTAAACTCCATTTATGAATTGCTTACAAACTTCAATTTCAACGAGAGTTGATACATATATAACCAAGATATTCCATTATGGTAAAGCACGACTCATAACCCGTATTAAATACTTAACATCATTCCACCTTTAACTTTATGGCAGAAAGATGCCACCACGAAGAGTCAACAGGCGCGTTGTCAACACCTCAGCATCTCCACCACCGCCACCTCTACAAATGGACTCCACCGTGTTCCAGGCGGCTGTAACAGCCGTCGTGGCTGTCGCCATGGCCCAAATCAGCAGTAACGGCACAAATAGGAACGGGAATGGAAACGGCAATGGAAGCGGAAACGGGACTAACAGTTCCAATCTGGGCAAAAACCAAGGGCAACAATGGATGTGCTCCTACAAATAATTCATGAACTGCAAGCCCAGGACCTACCATGGCGACGGCGGGGTCGTTACTTTGACAAGATGGTTTGAGAAAACCGAGTCCATATTCGAAATTTGTGCATGCCCGGACGAATTCAAAGTCAAATATGCAGCGTGTACATTCGTGGACTCGGCCTTGTCGTGGTGGAACGGCCACCTTAAAACTCTGACTCTAGCTGTGGCCAACGCCATGAGTTGAGAGGATCTGAAAGTTATGATGCTAGAGGAATACTGTCCAAGGAGCGAGATGCAGAAACTGGAACAAGAAATGTGGGAACACACCATGAAGGACTCTGATATTGCCACCTACACTGCCTGATTTAATGAACTAGCAACCATGAGCCCGGGAATGGTTACCTCAGAGGCCAAGAAAGTAGAACGTTACATTTGGGGGCTATCCCCTCAGATACATGGAATGGTCATATCCGCCAACCCGAGCACCTTCGACAGTGCAAAGCGATTGGCACAAGCTCTTGTCGACCAGGGAATTCGTCAAGGCATTATAACCCCCGCGCCCGAACAACCAAAGAGGCCAGACAACAAGCGGAAGTTCGGGAATAAGAAAAAGGGCCAACCCACTCAAGAACCGATCAAGAAACAACAAACGGTGGTCGTCCATGCAATCAACGCCCCTGCACCAGCCAAGCAATATGTTGGGACTCTTCCAAAATGAAACAAGTGGAACTACCATCACCACGGGGCCTGTTGAGAGATGCAATGTAACAATTGCAACAAGAAGGGGCATGCCGCCCGTTTCTGTAAAGCACCAGCATAACAAACCACCCAAGCTACTAATGCTGGGGTGAGTCGAGCATGCTACGGATGCTGCGAGACGGGACATTTCAAGAGGGAGTGCCCGAAGGCACAAAACAGAAATGGTGGAGGCATGGGAAGGGTTTTAGCAATGGGGCATGAGGAGGCCATGAGGGATCCCACCATGGTTACTGGTACATTCCTCCTCAATAACTCATATGCATGCATACTATTCGATAGTGGTGCGGAGAAAAGTTTCATGAGCCACCAGTTTAAACACTTACTCAAACAGAAACCCCAATCGTTAAATGAAACGTTCACCATAGAAATGGCCAATGGAAAAACACAAAGCACTAAAGATATATATATATATATATATATATATATATATATATATATATATATATATATATATATATATATATATATATATATATATATATATATATATATATATATATATAGGATGCACACTAACTCTAAACAATCATTCCTTCCAAATCGACCTAATGCCGGTCACAATAAGATGTTTTGACGTTATCATTGGCATGGATTGGTTAAGTCATCACCATGCCGATATTTTGTGTTACGAAAAGGCTGTTCGTCTTAACCTATCGAGTAGCGAAACCCTCGTCATTTATGGAGACAAACCCGACGGGAATCTACAAATCATCTCCTGCATCAAGGCTTAAAAGTACCAACGCAAAGAATACCACGCCTTATTAGCCCACGTTGTGGATGGGAAACCAGAAGTGAAAGACATCAAACATATTCCTGAAGTCTGTAACTTTCCCGATGTATTCCCAGAAGACCTTTCGGGAATACCCCCCCCCCCCCGGTGCGCCAAGTCGAGTTCAGAATCGACTTGATTCCTGGAGCCACCCCTATAGCCAAATCCCCATACCGCTTAGCACGAGCAGAAATGCAGGAATTCTCTAGTCAACTGAACGAACTGTTGAGGAAGGGATTCATCAGACCGAACTTCTCACCTTGGGGAGCACTGGTCTTGTTCGTGAAAAAGAAGGACGGATCTTTCGGCATGTGCATAGACTATCGAGAACAGAACAAACTCACTATCTAGAACCGTTATCCCCTACCTCGAATCGACGCCTTATTTGATCAACTGCAGGGATCAAGCTATTTCTCAAAGATTAATCTAAGGTCGGGGTACCATCAGCTGCGAATCCAGGAGGAAGATATTCCTAAGTCGACATTTAGAACTCGCTACGGCCACTACGCGTTTGTGGTAACGCCCTTTGGTTTGACTAATGTGCCGGCAGTGTTCATGGACCTAATGAACCGTGTATGCCGACCTTACCTGGATAAATTCATGATAGTATTCATCGACGACATATTAATCTATTCACTAAATAAGGAAGAACATAGTCATCACCTACGACAAGTCTTGTAAACGTTAAGAGCAGAGAAACTGTATGTGAATTTCTCAAAATGCGAATTCTAGATTCGAAGAGTAGAATTCTTGGAACATGTAGTCAGCGAGGAAGGGATACACGTGTACCATTCCAAAGTCAAGGTAATTGAAAACTGGGCAACACCAAGAACACCGATAGAGATACGCCAATTTTTGGGCCTAGCTGGCTACTACCGAAGGTTTATACAAAATTTTTCCAAAATCGCAAAGCCACTCACTACCTTGACTCAAAAGGGAGTGACTTTCAGCTGGGAGGATAAACAAGAGACTGCCTTCCAAATGCTTAAACAAGCCCTATGCAGTGCTCCAATCTTGTCTCTCCCAGAAGGGACCGAAGACTTTGTGGTCTACTGCGATGCGTCCAAGCAGGGCCTAGGATGCGTGCTCATGCAACGAGGGAAGGTCATTGCCTATGCCTCAAGGCAACTCAAGACTCATGAGGTCAATTACACCACACATGACCTTGAACTAGGAGCAGTGGTGTTTTTCCTGAAGATCTGGAGACACTACCTTTACGGTACAAAATGCACCATCTTCACAGATCATAAGAGTCTTCAACACATTCTCAATCAAAAGGAGCTCAACATGAGACAACGACGATGGGTAGAGCTACTAAATGACTACGAATGCGAAATTCATTATCATCCAGGCAAGGAAAACGTAGTAGCAGACGCCCTAAGTCGAAAAGAATATTCGGGCCGTAGAGTAAAATCATTAACCATGACCATCCATTCACACCTGTCCACGCAGATCAAAGAGGCTCAACTGGAAGCCTTGAAACCCGAGAACATCCTAAATGAAGCTTTGCGAGGAATAGATAAGAACTTTACAGTCAAGGACGACAGAGCTTATTATCTCATGAACCGAATCTGGACACCGAAATTTGGAGGTTACAGAGACGTTGTCATAAACGAGGCTCACAAGACCAGATACTCCGTTCATCCCGGTTCGGACAAGATGTACCTGGACCTCAAGAAACTTTATTGGTGGCCAAATATGAAGGCAGAAATTGCTACCTATGTGGGCAAGTGCCTGACTTGCGCCAAGGTCAAGGCAGAATATCAGAAGCCCTCGGGTTTACTACAACAACTGGATATACCCGAGTAGAAGTGGATAACCATGGATTTCATAACCAAATTACCCAAGACGACAGGTGGACTTGACACCATCTGGGTGATCGTCGACAGGTTAACCAAATCCGCACACTTTCTACCAATAAAAGAGACCGTCAAGATGGATAAGTTAACAAGGACATACATCAAATAGATTGTATGATTGCATGGCATGCCAATATCCATCATCTCCGACAGGGATAGTAGATTCACCTCACGGTTCTGGAAGTCACTACAGAAGTCTTTGGGGACCAAACTCGACATAAGTATAGCTTATCACCCTCAAACTGATGGGCAAAGCGAGAGAACCATTCAGACACTGGAAGACATGTTAAGAGCTAGTGTGATAGACTTTAGTAAAGCCTGGGATACCCATTTACCACTCATCGAAGTCTCATACAATAACAGCTATCACACTAGCATCAAAGTCGCGTCATTCGAAGCTCTATATGGACGCAAGCTCTATATGGACGCAAGTGCATATCACCTCTGTGTTGGGTTGAAGTGGGTTGAAGGGCCTGAATACACCTGGGAACAAGAAGATCAAATGAAACAGAAGTACCCACATCTTTTCCCTAGCTCGTGAGTACCCACTCTAGAACTAATTTTGGGACGAAATTCCCTCTAACGGGGGGATAATATGACAACCGGTTGTTCTAGGTCAACAAAAGTCAAACACAAGTCAAACAAGTCAACGAAAGTCAACAGGCTTAGATATAAATCAAAGTTTATACCTTGCTTTTAAGGTTCTCGGTTAGGACCGAAAACCTTGATATTTTTGTGGTTAGGACCGAAGATCTTGAAGAAT
This sequence comes from Lactuca virosa, assembly GCF_052849685.1. Lineage (NCBI taxonomy): Eukaryota > Viridiplantae > Streptophyta > Magnoliopsida > Asterales > Asteraceae > Lactuca > Lactuca virosa. Next base: position 161,861,291 of record NC_136432.1, on the reverse strand, counting down.
TCGGTGGTCAAGACCGAAATCCTTGGAATCTCGGTTTCACCTAGACCAAAATCACATGTGATTTCGGTGGTGTTCTCGGTTGGGGCTTGGACCGAAATCAAGGAGAGTTCGGTGGTTGCTTGGTCATGATTGGTGAATCTTTTTTCCAACGTGATAAATTACACAAACCAAGGCAAATGTCACTTTACCCCACCCCACCCTCACCCCCCCCCTCGTATATGTATATATAGGCCGAGAACTCCTCAAAAATCCTCATTTTTACATCTCCAAACTTTCCCACTTTCCTCTCAAGAAAACGAGTTCATACATTTTCAAGCCCTTACGTTTTCCCTCCAGAAACAAGATCAAGGCATTCCCAGGAAGCTATTCTTAGAGTTGATTCTTAAGAGTTATTGTAAGTTTCCTTATTTATCTAGTGTTTTTACAACACATTCCGGATAGTTCATCTCGTTCACACACATTATTATGTGTTAACAACTCATAGGATACGACTACCTTCAAGCGTTCCAAGCTTGCAGATCATCGCCATCACATTTTATCCAACCACGAGCACACACAAGGTGAGTTCATACCCCTACACTTTTCATGATTTTTCTACGTTTTAAGGGGGGAATACAAGTAGAACACAAGAGAACTAGTGTTAAAATACAAAATACTAAATACATTTTACTACCTTTTTGAACAAAAGTGCTAAACTCATGAACAAATTTTACCTCTAAACTTGTGAACTTTCCATACAAGTTTTGCTAATAAAAACAAAGTTAGGAAAAACGAGCACAAATACGATATGTTATTCTTACAATATATATATATATATATATATATATATATATATATATATATATATATATATATATATATAATGGTTACAAATCTGATTACGTTAATAAATTGTATAAGTATAGTTTATAAGACTTAAATACTTTTGTAATATAATAAGCAAAAGTGTATAATTATATAAAATACATATATAATTATTTCATTCCATTTTATTATCTATCATGGTAAAATGATAATGGTACATACAAGGGATTCTTCATTTCAACGAAACATTTTTTTATAAACTATAATAGGTATAGTTTATGGGGCATTCACACTATTTTACTCCTTCGGGACAAAGAAATAATTATTTAAAAGTATAATTACTTTTACACTATGTAACCACTATGGCAGAGTAATGCATTCATTTACAAGAAAAAGGGGGTTGACACAATTTTGTGAGACATTTGGCTTCACCGTACCTACCAGAGTACACACTAAGTCCTGCATTATAACCAGAGTCTCTTGTAGGGAGAGCGTGGCACTTATGTATAGATCTATATGGGATTGACAACCCTGCACCTAATATGTTAGCTACAGTTAGACCGGCCAGTCTGGGGTGACAAATATCTAACAGTTCCGATGCCTGAAGAACGTCGTAGCAGGCCAACTAGTCATTAGCATGGTTATGATAACTCACATGGGGTATTATCAATACATTTGGTTTACGGGGTTAACATACATTCAAGTAGTTTTATATAAAGATAAAACTTCATAATACTATTTTCCAGTACAACACTACTTACATTTTTAGTCTTTGGAGTTGAGACTTACAACTCATTTTAAAGAAAATATTGGATTTTCTGAAAATACACTCTACCGTTTTTCAAGGAAAAGCTACCGATTTCTCTCATACAAAACACTTATGAACTCACCAACTTAATTGTTGACACTCTTTTCAAAACTGCTTGTATTCTCAGGAAATCAGTAAACAGGTAATCAAAACGGTTTTTGAGGATGGAGCGCTACAACATCACGTCATATATTTTTGTTATATGTATTTGATGTCAAACAAACAATGATTTGAATACAATGTAAGATTGTAAATTATCAATATGATGGTTATAATGCTTTGATCACTACTATTCATTTATTATGATACTGTACATGAAAGTCATCCACCCCCAGACGTTTCGCCGTTCTAGTTTAGGGGTGTGACAACCTCGCGGAACCAGAAGTTACACTTGGAGAACTTGGCATAGAGCCTCTCCATCCTCAAAACTCTGAGAATATCTCGAAAATGCTACTCATGTTGTTCTCTAGTCTTTGAATATACTAGAATGTCATCGATGAAGAAGATCACCGATCGATCCAACGTGCGTCTACACACCCAGTTCATGATGTCCATGAACACCGCTGGTGCGTTGGTGAGCCCAAAAGGCATCACCACGAACTCATTATGCCTGTAACGAGTTTGGAAGCCCGTCTTCTGAATATCCTCCTCTCGCACCCTCATCTGATGGTAGCCAGACCTCAAATTGATCTTGGAAAACCAAGATGCCCCCTATAACTATCGAAAAGATCATCAATCCATGGCAATGGATAACGGTTATTCATCATCAACTTGTTCAACTCTCGGTAAACAATGCACATCCGGTGTGAACCATCCTTTTTCTTGACGAAAAGGATCGGTGCTCCACAAGGAGAACTGTTCGACCAAATAAACCCTTTCCTCAACAGCTCCTGAAGCTGAGAGGATAACTCTTGCATCTAAGGAGGTGCAAGACAGTACGGTTCCTTGGCAATCGACACTGCACCCGGGATCAGATCGATCCGAAACTCCACTTGCCTCGCAGGAGGTACACCCAGTAACTCCTCGGGAAAAACATTATGAAAATCGCGTAACACAAGAACATTAGAAATGGAAATTGATCCCTTCTCCTCACCTCGAGTATCCACTACATATTCCAAATAACCCATACACCCATGCTGCAAACACAGCCTCGCCCTAGCGGCAGAACAGAAGGTTGATCCTAACCTAGTACCCTCACCGTAGATGGTCAGCACTCCCCCACTAGGGTCTCGAATCGTCACCATCTGATGCTCACAGTCAATCAAATCCCCAAACCGGCTCAACCAATCCATACCCACGATCACACAGAGATCTCCCATCGCTATAGGGATAAGATCTATCGGATAGCTGACACCAAAAATCTCTAATACACAACCACCGTAGATATTAGTAGCGGAGACCGGACGCTCATCCGGTATATAGACTCTCAAGGGCCTGCTCAAGGCCTCCCGCATAATACTAAAACCGTGACAAAAATACAATGACATAAAAGACCGAATCGCACCCGAGTCAAATAGCACAAGCACAGGTACAAAATTCACAAGAAAAGTACCTACACGAACAATAACATAAGCACCATAATAAATAAGCAGAACAAAAAAGAACACATACCAGCCATGACGTCTGGAGCTGCACAGGCCTCCTCTTCTGTCAATAGAAATGCTCTCCCTCAAACCCTCGGTGCATCGGCCTTCCCCTGCCGGCCATCAGTAATACGCAGGGTCGCGGGGGTCGGATTCTGAACCGCCCTAGATGCAAGCTGAGGACACTCGGCCCTCATATGTCCCGTCTGGTTGCAATTGAAGCAAACCCGAAATCCCTTAGGGAAATCCGTAGCCAAATGTCCCTCTTTGCCACACAGCTAGCAAGTCGTCCCTGATCGACAAGGTCCCTCATGCCCCTTGTCGCACTTACCGCAAGTGTGGCCCTTCCGACCTCCAGCTCTTGAGTCAGTGGGCTTGGGCCGCTTAGTCGCTGGATGTGAATGTACTGACCTCCTATATCTCACATGGGTCTCCCTCTCCTCTCTAGGCTGGGTCTCCAGCTCAATCTCCCTCCTCCTGGCATTGGTCTACAGCTCAGCCAATGTCCGATATGAAGTGTTCTCTACGAACTCACAGATATCCCTCCTCATAATACTTAGATACCGACTAACACATTCCTGCTCAAATGACACATGCTCAGGACAAAACAAGGCCCTCTCATGAAACATCCTGGTGATCTCAGTCACCGTCTCTGTCTTGTGCTTGAGAGACAGGAACTCCTAGGCCAACCTCTCTCTCTCTCTCAACCACTGGAACAAACTCATCTCTGAATATCTCAGTAAATCTCTCTCTCTCTCTCTCCACCAATCTTTCGCTCCCAAGCGAAGCAGGTTCAACGTGAAACGAACCCCCTTAGATTATCCGGGCGGAAGCAAGTGTAAAGACATCCATCAACATCAGAAATCCATCTCATAGCAGCAATCGGATCCTGGGTCCCATCAAACTCGGGGGGCTTCGTGTTGTTGAACTCCCGGTACCACAACGAATCACGACCCCTGCGGTCTCGCAGTAGCAACAACTGCAGTGGCTGCAGCAGCAGCAACCTCAATGACGACGACATAGTGCTCTTCAAAAGTCTCAATCAGCGTGGTCTTGATAGGCCCAAACATCTCTGGAATATCCCCTCTGATTGTTGCGACCATCTCAACGGCAACAATCCTGCGAATCTCATCATCACTGGCATTCGGCATCTCGGGGTCGCTGCAGCCTGAACCTTGGGTAACCACCATACTGAAACACACAAGAAAACCATCAGAATCAGGATAATGTGCATACACAAACACCCACACTCTAATATAAGTTCCTTAGTTCCTTAAGATTCCTTCTTGATCCGCGTACAGATCCGATGCTTTCAGTAGTACGGGCCCAATACTACCTTCCATACCAACCCGTATTTATCTCAAGTCGCCCTTTCAAGATCCTAAGCCACCAGGACTCTATTTCCCCATATCAGTTATACACTCGCCCTACTAGTTCCTTAGAACCACGACTAAGCTTCTAGACACTAACTCTAGACCGCTCCCCAGCACTGCTCCGCCTCACAAGATCTCCGCTGTCCTCGCCATTTGCTTCGCGCATGCCAATCGTACACAATATGAGACTCGATAGACATTCGAATAAATGATTCTACCTCAAATCCACAACCAAACGAGGAACGGGAAGAAAGGCTAAATCAGGCATTCTAAGGCTATAAAATCCTAACTATGTACAATTGTACAACATACACCAAGCAAATAGTAATGACATATTTAATCTCATACGAACGAACTCCTATGCTAAAGGCATCATAAATCAGGAAACACTATCACACCATTCCTGCAGGATCCTTAGCCCACCACTAACTAGCATTCAATTCTATCAGCTCATAAAACATCAGCTCTACACTACTCATAATAAAAATTGAGGTATTTTGGGAAATTACTGCTCGAGCTCTGGTTGATTGTACACACTTCTTCACTGGGTTTGAGTTTGGAATTACCCTAGAGTTCATCCAAATCCCTCAAACCAGGGCTCTGATACAAAATTATAACACCTCAAATTTCAAACCAATTTTTTTATTTTTAAATTACCCAAAATAATTGTTCATAAGCCAAGTTATCAAAAACATAAGTGTCAAATACAAATCATCATCACAAAATACCAGAGTATCCCATAATGCCCCAGTAACAAATCTCCTAGCGAGCGTGTATAATCATACATTCGCCTTCCCGCGATCCTCAGAAGTACCTGAAACACATATATAATCAACAACTGTAAGCACGGAGCTTAGTGAGTTCCCAAAGATACCACATATAGCACAACATAAATAAACAACTATGGGTTATCAACAACCCTAGGGACTATCAGCAGTCCCAGTGGGCAACAACACGCCCTATAGTCATAAAAATGCAGTTATTCTACCACATAGGTAAGAATAAGTGAGGAGACTCACCTGATACTGATGATAGATAAATCTCAAACCCGAACTGTCGGAACTAGACTCCACCTAATAACACAATAATTAATCCTAGTTAATAATCAAGGTCCACAATTCAACTCGCGAGTCCAAATCCCACAACTAAGCCCTTTATGGTCAAAAAGATCATTTTTCCCCTCCCATGGTCCAAAACCCTAAATCTTGACTAGATGTCAAAAGTCAGCAAAAAGTCAACTACCTAGCGCATACGTTGGGCGTACTCTTTCTTATGCGAGGCATACAACTCAATCAGCGACCAATCGGGAACGGGCCTACCTATGCGGGGCTTAGCCAGATCCATATTTACTAACTTTTATGGCTTAATTTGTTAAGATACCTATCCCGACTTCAGATCCAACCATAATAGAATGTCTTAACCGATAAAGTCATCGACTATAAGCCTTTGCATGGCTAGAAAGGACCCAATACATAAAAATCTAACTCCCATCACACTCTAAGTCACTTAAATCATGCATGGGCCAAGGTAAATGACCAAGCAACCATTTTAATGAATCTACAAGACCTAGAACACATCAAAAGGACAACTAATATGCTCTGGATTAATCCATACTCACAAAGGTCCAAGCTTTGGGACAAAAGGAAACACATCAAGGTATAAGCTTTATACCTTCATAAGATGCACAAGATGAAGTAGTTTCTGGATCTACAAGCTTGCAAGCAACACATCCTTCTTCAATAGCCTTCTTCTTCAACAAATTAGCACCAAAATCACTAATAAGCTCCAAACTCTCACGCACAAAGCTTAGACTCGAAATTAGGGTTTTTTGAGGGATAAGGTGGATTAAATCGGGAGCAAACCCTTAAAATTAGGGTTTGGAGACTGATCTAGTACGCCCCACGAGCCACAAATACGCCCAACGTACTAGCATGGCGTCCGCGATCCAGGTTTTTCACAAGTACGCTACGCGTGCCTCTCATACGCCCAACGTACGGGTTGAAATGCAAGCCTTTTGACAACAAGGGACCAAATATGAAAACTTTAAATAGGCTAAGGGATAAAATGAAAATACCTGAAACTTGGATGTTACAACCTTTCTAATCCCCATTGATTACAATATAATGTCTAGTAGAAGTGATATTTGTCGTCGAGAATATGCATGGGTCCCAAATGTACATTAGTCCACCAAATCTACTAGTGGGATTTACAGTAGTAAAACTAAATTTTGATGAGCCCCAACATCCAACAACATGAATACGATTGAAGTCTAAAACTCTAGTCTCCTGAATTCCAATGAAAACGATTTTGTGTACATGTTTCAGCCTCCTGATCTAATCAACTTTGTGGGATTCACCCACCCGCTGATGTTTAGTCTTAGAGCATTCATTGAGTCCCGTATATATTTCCATCACCAACGACGACATCGGATCTAACTTCATCCCATGTCTTTCCTAATTTTTATGAGGCTATCAACTTCATTCGAGGAAGAACAATCTCCAAAATCAAGAGAGCTAGAATTATGTGCATAGATGTTTAAATCGAAGTTTGGATTTTGAGAACTAACCGGAATCGACTTATGGGCAGGAGAAGATAGTGAAGCTGGTATGAAGGGGTCATAGAACTCGTTTAATAATCTTCGGGGAGTGAGAGAGTATGTGAGGCCCGACTTCCAACGACAACATTGGATCTAACTTCATCCAAAAATAGTAGTAATAATGATCAAATTTTTGTTAAACTTCCAAACACCCAAATATTAGTGATAACAACCGCATCAAAAACCTTTTGTTGATAATTGTTTAAACGTATCAAATTCGCCCATTTTATTCAATTTCCAATCGACACAAATGATGGATAATCAATGTTCTACCACATACTAATAAGCAGCCAAACATCCATAATCAATTAGCATGAGAAAAACAAATGATTAACATGTTCCACATCAAATATAGCAAATAATGGAAGACATGTCCAACCCTTTAATTAAGAGATTAATATGAGTAGGGATGTGATTTAATTCACCATCTAAAATAAAGTATCACTAATAATGAGGGTACCATTATCAAGGAATGATCTATAGGAAGACATCAAAACGTTCACCGATGAATCTGTAGCCCACGAAAACTAGTCCTTAGACTTGATGAAAAACATTTTCTGCATAAGCAGGTTTAAATAAACCATTGCTGGTCCTCAACCCTCCTCTCGATTTTTAGTGCAAAACCTGAGATACATCTAAGTGTATGATCGAATATAACCAATTTATGACCCATAGAAAGTCATCTAAGTTTTATGAAATATAATTGAACTTTATTAAGAAAATAAAGAAAATAATATTACGCTCTCTTAAAATAATAGGAAAGACAGAGAAAAGGGTATTGGGCTTTAAGGGTATATAACCACAAATTGATTAGCCTAAAATTTATTTTGAGCCCACTTATTCACATAAAGGACCTAAGCTTATTTATTAAACAGGAAAATAACATAAAAACTATATATCTTCCAAGTATTTCCCTTATAAATGAATTTACATATCTTCTGTTTTTCTTAAAATCCTATAACTAAGTGTGTATATATATATATATATATATATATATATATATATATATATATATATATATATATATATATATATATATATATATATATATATACACTTAGTTATAGGATTTTAAGAAAAACAGAAGATATGGAAATTCATTTATAAGGGAAATACTTGGAAGTTAGCTATAGTGTCTATGGGCCTTCGTATTTGTATGCTTGTGTGATCGATATGACGATATCCACCAAAAAGAAAACAGTGACGAGAAGAGATCAGAAGAAAACATGTTTAATCAGTATGAAGTGTGTTCACCAGGATAGAAAATAAAAAAAAAAATACCATTAAGGCATCTCTATGCGGATGTACATGACATTCGAATCAAAAAAGAAAGAGAGATAAAGTGATAAAGATTGAGAGGTTACAGGAAAGAGAAACAAAATTGGAAACAAGAAATCGCGAGGAAGAAACGGTGATGTTATATGCAATGTGGTTTCTAGCGGCATAAGTGGTGGTCCACGTTGGTCCTAATATCGACTTGGTGACTGAAATCCACCCTAACCAATTCTAATCTTTGTTGTTTTATCTAACTTTAATGTAATTTCTTAACCATAACAAAAAAAAAAAAAGATGAACTTAGTTGCAATTGTTTTGATGCATGTTGAAACTAGAACTGGATTATTGAATTACATCCTATAAGTATTAGAATACATATCTTGTAAGTATTGTTACACCTATCAGTAAGACAAAAATCAAGGTAATTTTAACCTTAAAAATGGTTCATGAATGAAATTTAGAGTTGGATTCTAAATTGGAACTAGAAAGTGTTATTTGCAAGCTATTAATTGAAACTATCAAGTAATCAAACATTTTGTAGTATTGAGTTAAATAAATCTACTTGATTAATGATATTAAGGGTATGAAATCCATATATATTTATATTAATAGTGTGAAATCCCTACAGTTTGACAATAAGGGTATAAAATCCCTATAGCTTGATATTAAGGGTATGACATTCTTATAACTTCATATTAAGGGTATGAAATCCTTATAACTTCATATTAAGGGTATGAAATCCATATAACTTGATATTAAGAGTATGAAAACCATATAGTTTTGCATTAACGATATAAATTCACTACAATTTGATATTAAGGGTATGAAATCCCCATATATTGGCATTAGTTGTAGGAAGTACATGTATGTTGATATTAGGGGTATGAAATCCTCATTTGTATGTTTTGGCTTTGAAATTATTATGCAGTTGGTATTTACCTATTGAAAAATTATGATGATAATTTGAAATACTATTATGTGTCTTAAAACCCATGTATTCACGATACAATGTTGTCTCATGTATCACCTTTTATTGAACATGTGTTCCATATGTGGAGTTGATGTAGACATATATGATCATTATATATAATACTCGGAGAACTTAGATGAACTAGGGATTAGCAAATAGTGAAGTACTAGTTTATTTAGTCGGTTTTAGTTTACCTTTTTTGTGCTTCACTAAGGCTTTTGATTTTTTATAACCCCCGTTTGGACAATTATGATATATGTTTCATTACTTTAAGATTTTTTCTTGTGTTAGACATGATATTAGTCCAACTAATGTCTACGTTTACGTTGAAGCTTTATGATAAATGATGGGGTGCTACAAATATGAAACTCAACTATATGAAAACCATTAACAAGAATAGACCCCATCAATGATACGAGGGGTTACTTTTATCCATTTTCACCATGTATAACCAAACCCTAAGATAATCATAACATCTATCAAAAAGTCTCATGATAATGAGGCATAGGATTTTTCAAAATCTACCTTAAAAATCATCATTTGTTTCTTCTTTGCTTTATTCACATCACAATCTCATTCGGCATTAAGGACCGTCAAGAATTTGACAACCTTTAACAAAGGTTAATTTATCCACACCAATAAGATCACTAATGACATCCGCCAATATATTAGCTAAAAGTTTACAAATTTTTTTCGTATTGAAAACCAATTACATAAATAGGATGGAAAAATCCTTCATGAGTTTTGGATGACTAACCTTGAAAGTTAAGGTTATAGAATAGGAATTGCAACCATTTATGATAGTACTAAACTCCTAGAAATGCACCACCAAATTGACAGCATCTTCTTGAACGATATCCCAATACCTTCACTAGAACAAAAATTACTTTAGTCACACATTTTGGAAAACAGGATTATCACTATTTTGGTTAATTGCATCACGAAAGGTCGTTAATGAAATTCGAGAAATGTTTTAGTCACATATTAGATAAAAATTGTTACCATTATAAACCATGTTCACACATTTTATGACACTTGTTTTCATGACAAGTACTATTACAGGATATGTAATCATTAATGGGACAAGTGAGACACTATGCAACACATTGTTAATGCGAATAATATAAGTAAGCTGCTGAAAATATTCTAAGAAAACGAGGTTATTATACTTTGGGTTCGCGACGCGGTGAAGAATGGACTCGCGACACGTTTTAAAAGTATGTTGTTATACTTAACGTGTAAACAAGGAATGTAATGAGATTATTCGGTCTATTTGCGATGTGTCGAGGTTTATGGACAATGGACACATGTAATAGAAATGTGACACACGAAAAATCAAAATTGTAGCTACTATGCTTGGACACGGAGTGGCTCAAGAGATTATGCGGCACAGTGACGTATTAGAAGGATAGACGCATGTCATCGGTAAGAGATAAATGGCAAGCGAGTAGGCCAGGTGGCAGGATCTCGGAGAGGCACCTGGACATGGCGCATCCAAAGGAATGCGGCGCAATTCTTGGTCAGTATATATATATATATATATATATATATATATATATATATATATATATATATATATATATATATATATATATATATATATATATATATATATATATATATATATATATATATATATATATATATATATATATTATTTTTTTAGATTATGTTATTATTTCATTTTTTGGGAAAGTTGAGAGATGTTTTCAGAGAAGAGTCGGCGAGGATATTTTTTGGGACTCTTGATGAGAAGATTGATGCTAGTATACGAGGCTATGATTACCGAACGAATTAAGGTATCATATTGTCTTGTTATTACGTAATAATGTTTGTGTAGCATGATTACGAAATGGTTGTTAGATCTCGATATAGATATTAGTGTTTATAACACAAAGCTATTATGAACACAGTGGTAGGATTAATGAATTTAGCTACGTAATTGAGTATTATGTATGAAATGGAATTCTAAAGTCGAACGCATAAAAGGATTTTACCATGGGTTCTGATTGTTGGAAAGAGTGTCCAGTGTTATTAATTATTGGTAATATTCTTAATAATAGCAAGGTCCTCTTGGTTTTCCCTCAAGGGTCAATTTGAGGAGAATAAGTAAAGGAGAAACTAGTTTATTAATTATTATGGTTTAATAAATAATTAGAAACTTATTAGAAAACATTTTGGGAATTAATTAAACAAATTAATTAAATAAAAGGGTTGAACATTAATTAACCAATAGTTGGTTGATTAGAATATGTCAAAACCCTTATGAAATTAGGGTTTGGATGAAATCACCTCATCCCACATGGGACGAGGAGTGATTTTTAAATTGGACTCCCATCCTACATGGGATGGAGGATAAATTCAAAGAAAATATTCAAGTCCATAAATATGGCCTTAGGGATCTCATCATTCCTGGAACCTTGGCCTGACAAATTCGTCATCTTTCTTCGTCCCACTATAACGGACAAATTCAATGTGAGTTTGTCCCTCCTCTTAGATGTTTTCATTTTTCTATTTTAAGTTCAGTGGGTGTGAACCAAGAGAGAGATTATGGTTTGGATCCTTTCATCCAAATAAGGTAGCACGTACAAGATCTCAATCTCGAAGGTCACAAGTTGCAAGAGAGGTATGTGGTTCTTCCTTATTTATGTTTTCATATGTAGCAACAATAACATGAAACTTAGATCCTAAAGTTTGCATGAACATATAAGAATTTGTTATGTGATCGAGCTTCTGTCACGCCATGTTAGTCTCAAGACAAAACAGTCGCGGAGACTACCTTTTCTCACATCGTGAAGGCAAATAATTCACGTCATGAGCACTGTTCTGACATCCTTAATGCATTAAGTTCTTAATCGTTAAGACCACTCATCCATACTTTCCAAGAGGCTTTCCCACTCCCAATGAAACATAAAATCAGTGCTTTATGGACATGCATGTACAATGCATGTCTCTTCCATTCTAGGTCCAAAAACATGGAAGAAATGAACTTAAACTTGCATGAGACCAAATACACCATAGAAACATAGATCTAGAACATATAGGCTCAAAAGGACCCCAAAGGTCCATAAATTTGCCAACTTTATGGGACCTAACCATTCAAACTCTCATAATTATGGAGAAAAGGGACAAGAAACCTAGATCTAGAAAGCACTGATCATAAAGCTTGGATCTTGAGGACTTACAAAGGTCCAAAATATGAGCAAGGATGAGGAGAGGAAGTTAGCTTGCTAGATCTTTGAACCAAGAGCTAATTCTTTTTCTTCAAAACACCAAATCACCACCAAAAACTCCAAAAATGCATGAGAGAAGAGAGGGGAGGCTCAAAGTGGTGAAAGGGAGACTACGGTTTCTCTCAAGAGGCTTTAGATATGATGGAGGATAGAAAAATGCCCTAAAAACATGGAACCACCCTTTAAATACATAGAAAACCCTAAAAAAATTCATGGGATTGGGCTGCCTAGCACTCACCTCATGACAGTCAGCTTGTTACCTTGTGATGACTCAGCACGTCGTGAGAGTTTGCTCCTCACCTCGTGACAACGGGTTTTCTCCCAATTCCACTCCAACTTCAAACAAGCATAACTTCTTCGTTTTAACTGCGTTGTCGGCAATTTTTATATGCACAAAAATGTATTAACGAGCCCCGCAACCTTGTATAAGTACTTTTGACTTAATACACGTCGAGCTAAAACCGTAATTCGTCCAAGAATCCTGAAATATTATTTTTCCCATTTTACCCTTTTGATTCAATGCACAAATCGAGGGATTTAATCACTTTATCCAACATTATCAACATCTAAAAGGATCTAGAATCTATTCCCGTGAAGCCCAAGACCTTTATTCGATCCATTTACGACCCACTATCCCGGTATTATAAACATCCTAAAACTAGGTGTTATAATTCTCCCCCGCTTAAACTGGATTTCGTGCTTGAAATCTAACTCGACATGGAATCTTTGGGAACTATACTAACATAATCCATATACTCCCTCCAACTACTCCATATATATAGTGCATCCACATCGAACTCGAGAGACCATTCAGAACTCATCTAATGCCAACAAACAACCCAATCATTGAATCATTTATCTGCAACAATTTCTATTCTCTCCAAACTCTAAGACCCCACACATAGCAAACCCCAATCAAACGGGAACTCCCAAAACTGGATCTACTAACCATTTCCATCAATGTACTTCACAAAATCGGAAACCCAACAGTCTAAACTCTAGAGGCATACATGATGATTGACGATCATCCATTTGTCATACTTATCCCAGGTCTCTGACCAGGAACACCACAAAATTGTGCATAACAATGCTCAAACATTACAATCAAGAATTTCAACCCATCCTAATTTCAGAAATCGCCTATGATTTATCAAATACACACTTAACTTACTAACAAGTCATCACTATCACATCGATCCAACGAGCATAAGAGTGTCAATCTAGAAGAAAATATTGGGCGGCATCCACACTCCAATATGCTTAGGGATACAACCACTTAACAAATCATCCAAGATTCCTACAACGAGCTTCATCACTGGAAAATCAACTCACTCGGAACTTTTCTTGCAACCATACATACAGATCCACTATGAAAACTCCATGACGAACTACCAATAACAACTATGACTTTCCAACAATTCAAAATCCTACCAAAGTCCGACCCAAAGCCGTCGGCTACTGTTCCATCAGTAGTATTTCCATACTTCTCAAAATACCCAAATACGCCGAAGACCAACGAATCACACATACGGATCTGCACAACACAATTGTTGGCCCAACACATAAGTGAAATCCATGATGGTTCACGACACTTTGTGAAACCATCCAACCATTGGAATGAGAAGCTTACAGTTCCTCATCGTTCTTGTCATCACGCAATTACAGACATGAAGACTCCCGCCCAGCACTCGGTAGGCCTATGGGCACACAACCATCATCCCACCGACCTGCATGAACCCAGGCAACAGCTCACCTTACACTTACCAAAAACCACAGGAGCCATACCACTATATAACATGTAACCCTTCCACGGTCTAAACTTCTACGGACACATCATCGAACAAAACATGCTCTCATGTAACTAGGAAATGAGATAAACTGTTGATTGCTTGTCCCAACTCGAAAGCAACAAATTGAGTAAGGACTATTCCATAAGGACAGATTGTGTATACTCAGGATATCACACTCAATCCCCTACAATCCACAACACCGTATCTGCTATACTGTCAACAATTCACACTTTCCTACACAATGCTCCTCAGGACGACTGTGTTCCTTCTTTATCATATCCTTACCCACAGGGTGAAGTACCAGCAGATCGGGCGAAACGACGAACCTCAACCACTAACAGAAACATTCTCCTAATAACCAAAGCAATATCCCACATAATAACTGAAACTGAATAGATCCTACCAATGCCCAACGAACTTGTTAATACTTCCAAATTCAGATAAAGTTCCAAAATTATCTAGAAATGTTGTCAGGAACCTGATCGGATCAACCCGAATACCAACCCTACCAACGTGATATTCTTAAATCGAACTCATCGTAGTTCCATGGTCACACCCGAAAAACTAAACAACGCCGCTTTGACTTCCAAACTTCCAATAACCAAGGACATTTTCAAACTCGAGCCTACCAAAGACAATGATTCCACAACCAAACAATAAAGAGTACACATACACAAAGACCAAGATATACGTCTTATAAAACTTGACGAAAGGTTGACAAATCAATTTCACCTTCCACTAGTACTCCTTGGAGACCCTCGTACGACTCCCAGATGCTGATGAGGAATGAACTGAACAATCGATTTGAAATGGATCGAAAACTAAACCCAATGATCCACACATACTGAAAAACTTCCATGAGAAAATACTTTTATCGGACTCTAAGGCCAACCGATAGGTCAACAATTATCCATCTCAACCAAAGATAACCAACCCACACCGTGAGTTAACTGCGTTCTCTATATATGATACCTAACCTGAACAGCTCAAATGCTCCTCTCTAAAGATTCCTGGCACTTCCAGGAGGGACTACGGACCACAACGAGGTTCCTACCCATCAGCTTCCTATTGAGATAACAACATGTTCATTCTGGAAGACATAAGCCTGACGGAAACTTGCTCTACACTTACAATCTGACAAATCTTTAAATTCTTCGCAACCATGGAGAATTTCGATGGACCCTTGATAAATTCCACAAGAAAACCTCCTAACCACGAGTACTAAAATGGTATCCCAAATCCGTCCTTTTAATAAACAATAACCCTGCACCAAAACCTCACACACTTGAATCATACATTCCCTTGTCCCACTACACTGAACCCAAAATTATCGAGCAGACTGATAATCTTCCAAGCAGAATACCTAGTTCTCCCTCACTTATGGTTCGAACTACCAAGCCTCACACCAGCTCAGCCAGGTACCCACCAACAATGAATCTCAATATGCAAAATGGCATATGAAGATCATTCGAATAGTAACCAAACAATCATAAAGAAACCATGAATCTCAGATGGAGACCTCAGAAACTCTTCCCACCATCGTCGCCTCAATCTTAGCGAAATCGATCATAACACCATTGGATTGACGAGGCACCTTACGAACAGCACTTCATGCAACCAAAACTTTCATTAGAAGAATTTATCCACATCCTTATCCTCCTCTGGAGCTTCAATAATCCCTTATAAACGCTCAATTAATAGCTCCGAAAAAACTTAGCATATCATAAGAACTATCCTTTCCGAATTAGAACATCTTGATCCTCCTTGGATATGCTTGATCTTCTCAAAACTGTGCCACATATCCGACTCGCGACATGGTCTTCACCTAGGCCAGCAAACCAAAAGAACAATTAAGTCTCGAACATTCCCTTGCTTAAAGACGGAAACGTATCACCATGAATCAAACGATACCCCCTTGTAATAGAACCTGATGCAGAGAACACCCTCCCTTTCTTATAAAACTTTTTGCTTTGGTAAAACCTAAACCTACTAAAAAAATTACCAGTAACTGATTTATCTCATGGGTCCTTTCTGTCACAACAAAGCAAGTTAATTTTCCAAGTTTATCTGTTTACTTTTCTGTATTCTTGAGTCTAGTTATTATATAAAATAAAGTAACAGTACAGGAGTGGAGTCAATCTGTGACCTTTGGAACTTGGCCAGTAAACCCTGCGGGATATTTTATATTTGTCCACCTGCAGTACATTAACACGGATCGGAACAGGTAGAATACCGCTACGCAGGTTTCATCGAAAGTCATGGGCTCCATTAGTGGCCTAAGGGATTCCGAGTACTCCAATGAATCTCTTAGAAAGTCACGAACTATAGTATTAGTAAAGTTGAAACTAAGTTAAAGTTTAAGTTATTTATTTGCTTATTTGTGATAATTGGAAGTTGAATCATTAAGAAAAGATTAAAAGAAAACTGAAATTTTGAAAAGTAAAAAAAAAAATAAAAAATAAAAAAAATAAAAAAATAAAAAGAGCTCCACAAAAAGATAAAGTTGCATCAATCAAAAAAATATAGTTATATTTTTAAGATAATTATTTTTATATAGTATTTTCCTTTTTGTTGAGTCACTTGGATTTTGACAATAACTTTTGAGACAAAAAGGGTAAATAAAAAGGTATAGGATGTAATAATGCCAAAAATGAACGTTGTTGAAATTGAGTGGGAAATATTTATGAGGATTGTGAGTGTTTAGGATTGGGGAAGTTCATAGAAATATTAGACACAAATATATGCATTGCGGTCTTGATGTAATAGATGATATCAAAATGGATTGCCTTGTGCGATGATGGTGACTAGGGTTTTGTTGTAATAGTATGATAATAATAAAATCACTTTTGCTTGGGGCAAGCAAAAGTCAAATATGGGGTATTTTGATATGTGCATATTTAATCATATAATTTGTGCATTTTCTTAATATTTTTAGCTACAATTGTGCTCATTTTAGGAAAGAAAAAAGGTACTTAATTTGTTTAATTTCTATTTTGTAGCAGCGAAGCATTGCTCGGGATGAAAAGGAAGTAAATGTGGAGCTGTAAGTTGGAATTTTAGACCAAGTCAATCGAAGTCAAGGGAATCTAGGATTCTGAAGCCCACGACGTCACTACTAGAAAAACAGCCTTTTACGACGCGCAATGCGTGTCGTAAAACGCTTAGACGACGGGAAAATGTGTGTCAAGGAAACGACACGCTTTTGCGCGTCGTCTATTTACAACGCGCATTTACGACGCACATTTACGACGCGCATTTACGACGCGCAGTTACGACACACAATGCCTATCAAGGAAGGTCCTGTCATAAAGGAAGACGACACGCATTTGCGTGTCGTAACCTTACGACGCGCGTTTAGGACATGCATTGTGTATCATTAAAGCCCCTGTCATAAATGAAGATGACACGTATTTGCGTGTCATAATTTTAAATGTTTTAAAAATATATATATTTTTGATAGAATTACTAATTTTCATATTAAACAACAGATTGAAATTATCATAATACAAAATAAAATACCATACACAAGAACAATAATTCATTTCAAAAAAATATCACATGTCAAACAAGTTACCTAACATT
Organism: Lactuca virosa; assembly: GCF_052849685.1. Classification (NCBI taxonomy): domain Eukaryota; kingdom Viridiplantae; phylum Streptophyta; class Magnoliopsida; order Asterales; family Asteraceae; genus Lactuca; species Lactuca virosa. Next base: position 161,843,277 of record NC_136432.1, on the reverse strand, counting down.
ACATGTCAAACAACACTACATGTCAACAGTCATAACACTTAAAAACATGCTTTTTCCTGCATTTGGAGCACCTACTATTCCTATATCAGCAACCAACTTTAGGTCCAATTCCAACCACCTGTAAAAGAACAACATTAGAAGATCAACATTTGCTTGATTTGATGATTCAACATTAGTTGCCCTTGGACCTATTCTTGTTAAAAATATACATATGAGAAAGTTAAATGAGGGCAAATTTGTTCTTTTTGTATAAAATGAAAAGAAACACTTTAATGTATATAGCTGAATAGGACATCTTATAAAACTAAGAAGCTTTAAAGTTGTAAGATATGGCAAAATTATTGTATCTGATTGAGTAAGATAAAACAAAGTATCCAAAAGAGAACCAAAACTCACCAATGCCTCAAACTTATTTTCAGTTGTTACAAATGGTAAGTTCGTTTCATCAGCTACTGCTGCAACAATCTTCACATCAAATCGGTATAGAGATCATGTCATTATATTAATAAGTTGAAAAAATATATGTATATAAATAAACAGCATGAGTACCCTTTCTTTGTGTTCAATCCTATCCCTACAGCAGTGCCACCTTGTGCAAGCTAAAAAAGATGAAAACCTATGCCTCAAAATTAAAAAATGGAGATCACTAAAATGGTCAAAACAAACAGCATGAGTACCCTTTCTTTGTGTTCAATTCTTGACCATGGGTCAAGGGTGTTGCATCTTGAGTGTGGGTATGCCCGATTTTAACAATAATAACAGAATTAAAAAATGGAAATCACCAAAATGGTTTAATCACCTTTGCTTGTAGGGAAGTATGTAACTGCATAAGTTTTGGAATAAGTGTTGAGTTGATTTCTGTAGCAGCTGCAATATGCATTACCTAGGAACAAAAAAGAATTAAAAAAAAATCAGAACCTGGAAAGACAAGAAGAAAAAAAAACAAAAGCTAAATTGCCATGAATAGTGTTAGGAAAGAAACTCTTTGTTGAGTGCTCAACATAGAAGCTTCACACACTATCTTCATCAAGGTGTATTGTAGCTTCTCTTTGGATGATGAAGCCAAAATCCATAATAATCTTCCTTATTGAGCTTATTTTGAAGAGGTGACCCTGTTAATGCTATTCGATTTCACTTGCTTTAAGGCCTGAGCTTAATTTCCAGAGGTGACCTTGTTAATACTACACATGTTCAAACAAACAAACTCAACTCAAATGATCCTAAAACAAACTCAACCAAAGGCACCCAGAAGAAGGAACCCTCCTCAGATTTAGAGTTGTTGCATAGAAAGCTGAAACTTACAGTGGAATGAATGTTTGGCGAGCTAAAACAACAACCTGGATAGCATGCTTTTTGAGAGGCCACTACTTGATCACGCTTATGAACCATTTCCAAAAGTCTCTAACTTAGTAATCATAATAAATTGAAGTCATCAAACTCGATTCAGTCTCTAACCTAGTAATCATAATAACTTCTAGCTGGTTTCAATTACAAACTAATGCCTTACAGAATCATGATTTGAATCTAATATAACAAACAGAATCATCGAAATTAATTGATTCGACAATAAGTAATTTCAATGTATAGGTGATAGAGATCTAATAACCGTGAGAGCGTCTCGAAAGATCAGAATTACCTTAGGAAAGCATTTACCACAGTTAGAGCAGCGAATGAACTTAACGTGACCATGGTTGTGCTTGTTGCGTCCACCATTCCTTCTCTTAAAGGTCAGCGAGGACAAAAGATTGAGTTAAACGGAATGCATACGACAGAATGAGAAGTAGGATTAATTTCGTGTAATAATAGAACAAGAGTAATTTCATGTAACAATAGAACAAGAGTAATTTCGTGTAACAATATAATAGGAGTGACTATGAGTTCGGGAAATTAAACCTTTGGATTCGATTAGGAAAGAAGGCGACTCCGAAAATGAGAAGTGGGATTAGATAAATCGGAGAAGAGACCATGAGGCTATCGTCGATTACAAACTCGATAAAAATTATAAAACTCAATACAATCGGCTTTGGAAGAGGAAGGTCGATGGCGAGGGGAGTAGTTGGCGGTCGATGTGGGGAGGGGAAAGAAGTATCGTCGATTAGGGTAAAGAGGGAAGTGAAAGCGGGATTTTCTAATTTTGGGGTTTTTCTTTCCCGCTTGTAACTAAAGAGCGTGTTTCATTCAGAATTATAAAACGACATGTCTAGATGACGCACATTTTATAATAAGCGCCCTCCGTGTTTTTTTTTTCTAACACTAATTTTAGGGCGCGCAAAAATGCGCTTCCTAAATCCTTAAAATTTCTACGTATCATACATCGATGTGTATCATAAATTGTGTGTCATTAAAGGTCTACTTTCTAGTAGTGCGTGGAGATCCCTAGCCACACCGTGGCAAGTTGGTTTTTCGCGATCTGGTTATGCCTTGATGAATACGCGTTTTAAGTGGTCGCCACACTAGAGCCTATTTTCCACGACGTGGGAGGTGATATTTGGCAACTATATAATTATCATTTTGGCTCTCAATCCTAACTTATGTTGGAAGTTTTTGACGCCTTTCGGAGACCAGAAACATCCCTTGGTGGTTTTGGAGTGTAGAAATCATTTGAATCTTGATTATGAAGATATCTAAAGGCAACATTACTTCTAATTACTCTATTGCTTTGTTTTGACCATGTTTATCAAAGTGATTTTGTTTTTATTAGTTTTTTCCAATATTTATGGCTAAACACCCTAACTTTCATTTATAATAGATGATCTTACATACTATGTGTTGATTGAGTGGATTTGGATCATAGCTAATTGCTTATTTATTATGGTTGCTTGTTAAAAGAACCTTTTATGTTAATGACAACTTCTTTTTTGTTTATTGTTGATTTTAATTGAGATTTGATGAACTATCTTTCTTAGTTGGCTTGAATCTTATGATTTTGTGAGTAACAAGGTTATAGGACTAGTGTTTTGACCAAAAACCTAGGGTTAAATAGAAAAGTTGGTAAATTGATATTAAAGTTAATATATGAAGAACAATCATATATTGTATTGATGTTTATAAACCATTTATATCAATCAAATTACAAGTCTTCTATAATTCAAACTTCACACTAGTTTTCTTGTTTATTTGTTCACTTGATCACTGAATTAATGAATTTGGTTAGCTAAAGTATTAGTATTTTGATCATATTTCTAATAAATATAGGAATCGGTAAACGACAAAACTATAATCCATTGCACTTTCCATGAAATCAACCATAGGAGCAAGTGAATCGCATCTAAACAAAAGTCTCTTTAATATCTTGAATTAAAAACAATTTTAGTGTTTGTTCTTTAGTTTAAAGTATTTCCTTGCTAATTGTTTTTAAGTTGATAGACTTGAAAAACTAGAACAACCCTTTTTATTTTCTTAATTTATTTTGATAACTTTAGTAGGTAATTTTATCTGTTATTTTCGTTCCCTATGTTCGATACCGGACTTACCTGAACTATTATATTAATCGATTAGGTATACTGCATATTGTGTACTAGTTACTCTAGATTAGTTGGTTTTAAAACTAGTACTTATAATACACATCAAGTTTTTTGGCGCCGTTGCCGGGGAACGGCTTAATTTTAGTTAATTTTATCTGCTATTAGTTCTCGATCCTTTGTATGGAATTTATTTCACATAAAGTTACATTTCTTTCGTTTTACATTTTTTCTATTTTTAATTTTCTGTCCCTACAGTGACCACACCGTGGAAATTCTTGCCCACCTCGTGGCCCGAGCATCTACTACAGTACCAGGCTTGAAAGATCCCGAGTCTATTTTTCGTAAAAGCAATAAAGAAAGGAGAAAAGAAAAAGAGGACCCAAAAGAAAAAGTAAAACCAAACGAAGTAGAGAGTGAGTACGTGACCGATCCAGAATCTGAAAAGGAAAATAAACCAGAAGATGAGATTGCTCACATTGCGGAAATGACCATGGAGGAATACAAGAAAAGGATGTGAGATAACAGTCGGGTCTTGTGCAACCCGAAATTCCGAACACCACCAGCTTCGAGCTAAATGGGCACATACATGCTATGTTGAAAGACATCCAGTTCTACGGGAAGGATCACGAAGATGCCTACAAGCATCTCGATGAAGTAAACGACATTGCGAACTACTTCAATGTTCCCAATGTTACTCGTGAAACGGTGTTATTACGAATGCTTTCAGTCACTTTTAGAGGGGCGGAGAAAGATTGGCTCAAACCACTTCCACCTGGAGCTATCAAACATGGGCACAACTTCATGAAAAGTTCATCCAACAATTCAGCCCACCATCAAAAGTTGCAAAATTGAAGAAAAACATTACTAACTTCGAACAACAATGCGGAGAATCTTTTTATGAAGCATGGGAAAGGTACAAGGGGTTAGTTAGAAAATGCCCACAACATGACCTCAGTGTGAAACAAGAGGTCTCAATCTTCTATGACGGGGTGAACGTGACAACCAAACAACTCCTTGACTCGCAAGGACCGCTAGCGAAAAAGGCTCCAGCAACAATCAAGGAGCTAGTTGAAGAGTTTTCCAAACACTCAAGGGAATACCACAACCCTCGAGAAGACAATAAAAGAGAATACAAGGATGGAAGTGGAGGTTCTGAAGATTTTTTTGCGGTAATGGCAAAGTTAGAATCAATTGACCGAAGGATGACAAAGATGGATCAATCCATCCATGCAATTCGTGTTGGGTGTGATAATTGTGGCGGCCCACATTTAACCAAAGAATGTGACCTCGATGAAAACGAAAATCAGAAGGTTCAAGCTTGCTATTCAAGTGGAGATAGGTACCATGAAGATTGGAAGAAACCAAAGAAGGAGTGATTGTTGTATCATAAGTACAAAAAGGCAAAAGAGGAAAAGTATAGGCAACAAGGTCGCGGGTTTTATCAAAAGGAGCAACTGGCTCCCAAAAATTAGAACGACTTTAAAGCTATGTTAGTCCGATTTGCAGTTGCATCTGAAAAGAGAAACGATCACACTGATGTTGGCTTTTGGAATCAGCAAGCTTCGATCCATAATATTGTGCAACAAATTGGTCAACTCTCGAGGCAATTCAAAGGACGGTTATCGGGATCACTTCCAAGCAACACGGAGCAAAATCCAAAAGCACACATCAAGGCCATGACAACCAAGAGTGGTAAAATCATCACCCCATTAGTTCCTTTATCTAACGATAAACCAGATGAAGTGCAGGAAATGGAAGAAGAAAACTGAAGCAAGGTCGCAGATCAGCGGCCATGGTGTGGCGAGGATGCCACAACGTGCCCATCTGCTGAAAAGAAAAATGCTCCACCCGTGAAGGCTTATCAACCACTGATGCCATTTCCAAGCCGAGGGCAGCTAGATAAACAAGCAGAAGATTACAAGAAGTTCCTAGAGCATATTAAAGCCCTTCAAATCAATATTCATTTTATTGAAGCATTGGCCCAAATGCCAAAATATGCCAAGTTCTTGAAGAATTTGCTCACAAACCGAAAGAAGATGGAGGAGGCCTCGAATGTGGTTCTAAATGAAAATTGCTCAGCCGCCATACTAAACAAGTTACTAAAGAAGATGTGGGATCCGAGGAGCTTGACACTTCCCTGCCAATTCAGGAATTTAGACATAAGTCACGCCCTTGCTGATTCGAGAGCTAGCGAGAATCTCATGCCCTATTCCTTCTTCAAGAAAATGAATTTTTTGGAGCCAAGACCAATCTGCATGGCAATTCACCTAGCCAACAATATGGTGACTTTCCCAAGAGGTATATGTGAGTATTTATTGGTTAAATTTGATAAGTTTGTTTTTCCAAAAGATTTTTTCGTGTTAGACATGGAAGAAGACAACCAAGTTCAAAGCATTCTTGGGAGGCCTTTCCTTAGCATCGCACGGGCCTTGGTGGATATTAGAGAGTCCAATCTTACTCTTCGTGTTGGAGAAGACGCCATTACCTTTGGAGTTGATAGAGCAATGAAGCATTCGAAGATAAATGATTATTCGGTTTTCTTGGTGAACATTTTCGATGCATTGTTGGAGAAAGAATTCGAAGGATGGAAGGATAATCCTTCGGAAGGATACATAACTTTAAAAGAGAGTGAGTTTGATGTCAAACACGACTAAGCAGAACTGGAGAGGCTTTTGTAGGAGAGCAAGTTTAAAGAAGTTCGAAAATAAGTTGAAGACTCACCATGGCATGGCCAAACAAAAAATTATGACCAGAAAAGAAGGTTGGAGTCACCATGGCGTGGCGTTTAGATGCCCACGTCGTGGCGATTGAACAGAGACCAAAAATTAAATTGAAAGCCTTGCCTGATCATTTGGAATACGTGTTCCTAGAAGAAAACGAGCAGAAACTTATCATAATTGCAGTTGATCTAGAACCCAAGGAGAAAGAGAGTTTGGTCAAGGTCTTGAAAAAATGAAAAACTGCCATTGCATGGAAAATCATCGACATTAAGGGTATTAGTCCCTCGTATTTCTCGCACAAGATTAATCTGGAAGAAGGAGCCAAACCATTGGTGCAACCTCAAAGAAGATTAAATCCCAACATGCAAGAGGTAGTCAAAAAGGAGATAGTAAAGTTGATGGATGCGGGAATGATATATTCAATTTCGGATAGTCCATGGGTGAGTCCGATTCAAGTGGTTCCAAAGAAAGAAGGAATGACGGTGGTGCTGAACGAGAAAGATGAGCTCATCCCAACTAGAACGGTAACTGGTTGGCGAGTGTGAATCGATTATCGCAAGTTAAACGATGACACTTGAAAAAACCATTTTCCTTTAAACTTTATTGATCAAATGCTTAAACGTCTATCCGGTCACCTCTATTATTGTTTCCAAGATTGCTTTTCAAGATATTTTCAAATCCTGATAGATCCACGAGACCAAGAAAATACAACATTCACATGTCCTAGCAGAACCTTTGCTTACAGAAGAATGCCTTTCGGATTGTGCAACACACCAGCTATATTTCAGAGATGCATGACTTCCATTTTTCACGATATGGTGGAAAAGTTCATGGAAGTTTTCATGGACGATTTTTCTCTTTTTCGTTCTTCTTTTGACGATTGTTTGGCTAACCTTGATTTTGATGCTTGCCAGGTGTGAAAAGACCAATTTTGTCTTGAATTAGGAGAAGTGCCACTTTTTGGTCAAAGAGGGAATTGTGTTAGGTCACAAGGTTTCCAAGGTAGGGATTGAAGTGGATCATGCAAAGATTGACACCATTGCCAAATTACCACCCCCAACAAAAATGAAAGGGGTGTGAAGCTTTTTAGGTCACGCGGGATTTTACCGCTGATTCATTAAAGATTTCTCAAAAATAACAAGACCTTTGACCCAATTGCTTTTAAAAGATGTGGAATTTAATTTTTCTAATGAGTGCTTAGAAGCTTTTGACACTTTAAAAGAGAAATTGACAAATTCCCCCATCATGGTTTCCCCAAATTGGAACCTCCCTTTTGAGCTCATGTGTGACGCAAGTGATTTTGCAGTTGGAGCAGTTTTAGATCAAAGGATTGAAAACCATTTTCAACCAATATATTATGCAAACAAAACACTTAACCCAACCCAAGAAAATGCCGTCCCTATTTGATTTTGTCCAAAACAATTGTTTTTACTGACCATTCTTCTCTTAAATATTTGTTTAGTAAGCAGGATGCAAAGCCTAGGTTGATTCGATGGGTGCTCTTACTACAAGAATTTGACATTGAGATCAAGGACAAGAAAGGAATGGAGAATATGGTTGTTGACCATCTCTCGCGATTAGAAAATACGAAACTTGAAGAATTGAAAGAAGACGAGATCGATGATAATTTCCCCAAATAGTACTTGTTGGTGATAGCGGGTGAAGAGTCATGGTATGAAGATATAGTCAATTATCTGGCAAGTAGTTATCTTCCAAAGGGCTTATCTCATCAACAAAAGAAGAAGTTCTTCTCCTAAATCAAATACTATTTATGGGATGAGTCGTATCTATTCAGAAGTTGTCATGATGGGATCATAAGGTGGTATGTGTTTGGGAGAGAGGCCAGTGACATTTTGCAACATTGTCATAGTGGGTCGATCGGAGGACTCCATGGGGCCCACTACACGGCTAAGAAGGTTTTTGACATGGGATTTTATTGGCCATCAATTTTCAAGGATGCTACTACATTTGTAAAGGAGTGTGATTCATGACAAAGATAGGGTAATATTTCATCTCGAAATGAGATGCCCCAAAATAGCATCCAAGTTTGTAAAGTCTTTGATATTTGGGGTATAGATTTCATGGATCCATTTCCGTCATCTCGAGGTAACAAGTATATTTTAGTTGCAGTAGATTACATGTCAAAGTGGGCTGAAGCGCAAGGTTTACCCACTAATGACACAGGTGTCGTCGTCAAATTCCATAAAAACTTGTTTTCTCATTTTGGCATGCCTAGAGCTTTAATAAGTGATTGGTGTACACCATAGATTTGCGACACCTTATCACCCTCAAACACATGGTCAAACTGAAGTCACTAATAGGGCCTTAAAAAGAATATTAGAAAGATCGGTTAGAACTAACAAAAATGAAATGGTCCGAATAGTGTACTACGCCTTATAGGCTAGTTTTTGGGGGGGAAATTATCATTTACCAGTCGAAATTGAACACAAGGCTTATTGGGATTTGAGGACTTGTAACTTTGAATTAGCCGAATAGTGTTCTAATCTTTTGATGCAACCTAATGCCTTGGAAGAGTTGAGAAACAAATTCTACACAAAATCACTGATTTACAATGATAACACAAAGAAGTGGCATGATGCTAGGCTAAGAGGGAGCAAAGAATTTGAAGTGGTTCAAAAGGTCCTACTTTTTATTTCATGAATGAAGCTCTTTCCCGGGAAATTGTAGACAAGGTGGTACGAACCCTTTGCAGTGAAAGAACTATCCCCACATGGAACCATAGAGCTGATTAAGGATGATGGAACGACTTTCAAAGTAAAGGGGCATCATGTCAATCATTATGAAGAAGGAATGTCGAAGGAGGAGAAGGAAGGTGAAAATGTGATCTTGGGGACAGCCGCTATAACGTAGAGCGGGAAGGAGTCCAACTCATGACTCCACAAAAAGAAGCACTTACATTGGGGCAACCTATGGTTTGCGTTTTCGTTTCCTTTTAATTTTTTTCTTTAGTTTTTGTGCTATTTTGTTCTTTTTAGTTTGTTTTAGTTAGGATTTTCTCTCTTTTATCATTATCTATTGATTATTGTTGTGAGGGCAAGCAACACATAAGTGTGGGGTGTGGAAATTTTAAGGAAAATTTTTTAAAAAAAAATTATGTGCCTAGTTGCCACGGCGTGGATGAGCTGTTCCCATGCCGTCGGCATTTGGAAAATCCCATAATTTTGAAGCAACATTGGATTCGATAATTTTTGAAACGCAACGGCGTAGCCTTATTCTCCACGGCGTGGGGATGTTTTTACTAAGTAAATCGTGTGTAACCTTAAAAGGCAAAATCTGAATCAATTTCTTTTTACCAAAAAAACACACACCCCCACGTCATCGCTCGAACCCTCACAACGAACCCCTCTCCAATTCGTTGATTTTTAGTGATTTCTACAACTCAAGGTATGTTCATTTTACTCAAAATTAGTTGAATTGTCTTGGATTACTGCGTATTGAACACCAATCTGATATTTGGGTCGATTTTTAGATGTTTCTCCAATTTAGGGTTTGCAAATTTTGAACGAATTTAAGGACAATCTGAGTTATTATGGTATGAATAAAGTGTCTATAGTGATGAATGATACCCTGAAAAAAAACCCTTGTGTTTGATTTGGATTAAATTAGCAAAAACTTCCCGATTGAATGATGAACTTTTGCACATGTTCATACGCCACGGCATGGGGGCCTTACAGTGAGCGAAAAAAATTCTTTTATTTCGGATTCGTGATTGGTGGTTTGCTTTTACTATATGATTTTGTAGGGATATGCCCTACGAGAGCGAATGAACAGCAAGGAAACCCAAGAAACCCATCAGAATTCACTTAGTATCGATTTCCCGAAGTAGTGTGTAACACTCCAAATCAGGTATTTCCTTGAAACCCTTGAAGAAATCTATATTTAGCATAATAGCCCCTTAAGTATGTTGGGCGTACTTATGAGTACGCTTAGCGTACTATGCAAGGATGATCGCGGAGGGGCAGCACGTACGCTGGGTGTACCATAAGTACGCTAGGCGTACGTGTCGGATGTTCAAACCCTAAATTCCGGACTTGATGCCTATTTAAATGTCCTTAAGCCCCTTGGACTTAACCCTAGAGAGCCTCCATAGCCTAAGTTCATTCTTCTACTCCAGAGAGAGCTTGTGAGACCATTTTGAGCTTAGAAAGGGTGTTGGTGGCCATTTTTAGTGTCATTCAAGAAGGAGACGTTGTCAAGGAAGCTTGGAGTGACATTGGGCTTCAAGAATCTGCATTTAGTTCACCTTGAGGAGCTTATGGAGGTATAAAGCTTGGACCTTTCTGATGGATTTTGAGCACTACATCATTCCTATGGTGTAGATGCAAACCCTAAAGCTTTGGATCTAGTTTGTCTAATGAACATGCAATAATCATCCAAAGCTCATAAACCCTAGATCTAGCATATGTATATCGAAATTAACACGTAAGAATAGATCTAGATGAATACCTCTTATAGAATGGCTTGAATCTCGTTTCCTTGGAGCTTAGAGTCACAAATGTCACTCCTCTAATGGTTTACAAACACCAAGACCAAGAGGATGACTTATGAGAAGGATGACGAGCACTAAAAACGTCCTAGGGTTCTTCCAAAAGAGTTAGACACGTTTTTGGGGCAATAGAGGTCTTTATATAGTGAGGCTATTAGGGTTATCAAACAAGGAAACCCTAATTTGACTGCTTAGGCTCCAAGCAGCCCATGGACTCCTTTAGAACATCCCTTGGACGAATTCCTTATGGGCTTCCCATAGAATTCGTCCAACCTATGTTCCAAGGTGATCCATAGCCCAATTGCAATTATCTTATAATTACAATTCCAGTTCCCTAAGTTTAATTAATGTATTTTAGTCACAAAACTAATTCTTAATTAATTATTGACTAATATTAATTAAACAATATGATTTTCTCCTTTTAATATATTATTCATATAATATATTAATAAATCATAATTAATCCTCTTTCTCCATAAATCATCCTATCAAGTTGCTTTGGTGAAGGCAACCCAAAAGGACCATGCACAACCAGGTCAAATACTTACCAAATATAGTTACGGGCTTAGACACTAATCCAATAGTCTCCCACTTGGATAAGTCTAGTAACCATAAATGTTATTCGATTAGGAATCGTAGCTCTCAAAGACACTGTCGAACTCTGATCTTATCAGTAACCTGTCCTTTAGATAAGGGATCATATATTCCTCCATTCTAAATATCGTATGAACTGAGACATGGATTTTAATCATACTCTCTGTTCACGTGTTGTTTCCCGATTTCCGATTTATGACGACTGACAACAGACTACAATTGAACACGTCAACTCAGTCCTGGCTTGGCCAAGCGCTTAGGGTGTCATCACAAAATCATCGAGGGGCCCACAGATATCGCTTTTATCCCACTTTGGGTAAAAGTAACGGATAAACTTCGACTCGAATGCTCGCTTGTACCTACTCACCGAATCACACACAACAATATGTTTTATAACACCAAGTTACTGGTGCGTTTACATATTATCAATGTGTAACCGACTCGCAAGATACAACTCACACATCTCGGTTTCAAGAATATAAGATATTATCGTATCACCAATCACTCGTGATAAAATCCATGAAGCGATCCAAGTGAGCATGGGTTTAATCCAATACTCCAATCTTATAGCAGCACTCATGAACTCTGCAACAAACTTGTGCTATTTCTAAACTCTTTAATCAATCTACAGACGGATTCATGACAGTCTTCTTTCATACCTACTTCCAAAGTATGAGCGACTGTGGAGGATTTGAATAATCTTATTATTCGGGAAGTCAAAACATGCAAAGTGAAACACAAGAATAATACTAATCCTATATGGCCTCAAACTTTTGAGTATAAATAAAACACTTTTATTTAATCACCATATTGATTACTCATTATTTGTTATTTTGGGTAATCAACTTATTACTTGAATTATTACTTATGGTCCTTACTTTGTGAAATAGATCAATTGAACACATTTCCAATGATACTCATTTAACAATTCCTAATCATTAGTGTAAGAATACAAAATTCTTGCCACTACTAGAACATGTTAGATTCTAACATTTTATGCAATGGTCCTTTCGTAATATGACAGCGCCAAAGTCACCAAGACTTTACCAATGAAATTACAAAGTGCTCTATTGGAGATTGTTAAACGACAATTTCATAGTCATAAATTCTCACATTCAAAGTATATTCCTTTGAACATCCTTCTTGCATAGAAGTTTCTAATCTAGACATAAATTCTTAACATCCAACTCCCAATATGGAAACATTTCCATATTTGCCATATAACAACTCATTGTGAAAAGAGTCTTATCTATTCATAATAATGTCGATATGGTCCATTCATTACTATACTTCCAACTGCTCACAAGCGACCAATCTTTAGCGAACCTTAGATTGTCGTTGACAGTTGTTCAATTTATTTTAGTCAAACCGGTTCTAGTCCCTTTTCCCTCTTAATGCCCTAGGCATTTGGAAAATTTTAGAACGGTCAAATATTACCACATTATGCAATCGATCCTATACCCGAAGCGTATGGGATACGATTCATAATGAAAAACGTGATACTTTACTAGTTTCTTGCTATAATATTGCCATAATATTTCTATTTGCCGTGTTCTCAAAATTCGAATTATGAAGAGGGATGCCGTAATCATAATCGAACTTTGAGAATGCAATTAATAAATATATCCTTGACTAAATTCAATTAAAATTTCTCGATCTAAGCTTTTAGATTGGAAAGGAAGTATAACATTCTCTCCCTTAATTATAGCAAAAACAACTATTCAACCCCTGCAACTTTGCAAAGTGAAACTTTTGTTTTTCTATAATTAATATTGACAACTTGCAACACTTAAAATAATAATCATGCTCCCACTAACATGATGATTATATCCATTCAAGCATAACATTATGCTCCCACTAGCTTTGACACGTATCGGAAAATAGTATTGGACAATACTTATTGACTTCCAAAGTTCATATTTCCAGTACGATGTGCTTCAAATAAGCTTTTATCTAAGCTTCTCAAACTCACACACCTTTCCTTAGACAACTCACATGTGTGTCTAAACTAATTCAGAACTTGTATTACTAAGTCCCAAATGTTCAGACTAATTGCCAAATCTCACAATTCGAACTATGAAGAGGGATGTCGTAATCATAATCGAATTTGAGAATGCAATTTACATAATCGATATCTCCTTAAAATCTCTCTTAGTGAAAGCGTTTCCTCACAATCATTTTCTTGAAGAAGAGAAACCTTACGACACTTAGATCTTATGGTGCATGTGTTCCTATCCATGCGAATTTGTCATGACCATAATCATAAGATAATGTTCGTGACAAATCCAAACTCTTATGGATAGAACTTGTTCATACTTAATTTCTTGTCATCAAGGGTCCCACCATTGCTTCCAAATTATTTAGCAGCTCACTTATGCCATTCAATGTACTTTCATTGAACAAGGTGTTTGCCCTTATGCAGTCAATTGAGAACTCGTAGAACTCATATGCATAAGTAACTTTACTGGAATGGCATAGAAATAAAATTTTGTCAACACGATAGGTTACAAACCTCAAGTCGTGTGCTAGTGTTTAATAGATTTACTCTTGATTAGTTCTTGAAACTTTTCAAGATCTTTAGACTCCCACTGACCTCTTGACATATTAGATTCTCTTACCAAGAAACATTTCTTGATAAAACAAATATCCAAGAATTAGTGTGTGTCTTTATCAAGACAAACCACTACACACAATTGGTCTTAGTTGGTCTTTGTCTTATCCAAGACATCACATTTTACCAATTGAGTTGAAATCCATTTCTTCGAATCCATACGATCGAAATCCATTTCTTTACGATCAGATTTAGCACGCTTCTTCCATTAAGCTTCCTCTCTTTTCTTCAATTCTACAAAACATCAAAAAAATGTGATCTTATCACATAATGTATCAAGAATCAAAAAATAGGAACTTATAGAGTTAGTTAATGGATTTTACCTGAAGTAGAGCTATACGTCTTGACTCTCCCATCTTTTAGATCTCTCAGGTAGATAGGGAAGCTTCGTCTCCAATGCCCCTTCTCTTGGCAATAAAAGCAAATTAACTCTTTTGGAACAGCACACGGAACTACCTCAGACTTTGCCTTTCTCTTATGATCAAACTTTTCGACCATGGCATGCCTTTCGTTGCCCTTTCCTATGTCCGTGGAGGTTTGGAAGGCAGATCCACCAATCAACTTTGCTTCTCCAGTGCGCCAAATCACTGTTGATTCAGCAGCAACAAGCAAATAGGTGAGATTGATGAGGGTCACGTCATGGGCTATCATATAGTACTCTCTTACGAACTCACTATATAAGTCAGGAAGCGATTGAAGAACCCAGTCAACAGCCAGCTTCTCACAGACAACGACTCCCAACATTCTTAACCTATCAATGTGTGACTTCATCTCTAAGACGTGTGCACACATTGACTTTCCTTCTTCATGTTTACTTGCCAACAGGGCTTGAGTGAGCTTGAAATTTTCAAGCCTTTGAACTTGTGGGTTAGGGAGAACAACAGGAGGATGTGGAGGAAGTGAAGCATGATCTCTTGTTCCTCGATCGAATCGTGAAATATCATCTTCATGTGGAATGCTTGTTCCAAGGGATTTGGGAAGACCATAGTTGTCATACTTTGACCTCTACAAAACGGGAGAAAATTCATGTTAGTTGATTGATTGAGTCCTTAATAAAACACCCAAATGAGATATTAAGGCTAGGACCCAACACAACATTCTACAACTTGGAAGAGGGATGCCGTAATCTAATTTGCATAACATTTGAAGGTAAGTGAATGACGATTCACTAATTTTCCACCATGAAAAAGGAAAAAGAGATTAAGTTTTAAATGTATTGAAAACTCCTAGATCCTTTGAGATTCATTGAACTTTTCAATGGCATGTTTAAATCTCGATATGCCCCTCGTTTTGTGACTGGGATGCCGAGGATCACAAAACAGGGTGTGAATAACCATGCAAATATACATGGTGCCCCCAATGTTACAGTCACCTAATCGACGTGCCGGTTAACCACATACGCTCCATCGATATACGACAAACATCGAGTCACCCTTTGCCACCTTTGCTTAGAGCCCATTTAGTGTTCCGGTTAACCACACACGCTCCACTAACGTCTTAGCAAGGGTACAAAGTATAATTTCATGGAATTACATCAAATTCACTTTTGCCTAAAGTAACTAAGATTGAGAATTTTGTAAAAACATTTAGTTACTTTATAATTCATTATACTTTTAATGGAAAGGGTTTGCCCTATCCTACCCGTTCGGCTAACGACCCTCCACCAATCAAGGAAGCGGTGGGTGAGAGTGGACACCCATTAAACGGCCATTTTATAGGCCATAACCTTATACCCCCTTATAGATCGGCTTCGTGAATGAGGTCTACTAACGGTAAGACTAGCATTTAAGTTATATATATATAATATTAGACTTTTAATTTTATATATAGCATAAGGGTGTATTTTACACTTTTAAAACACTATGTGGTCTAATTTAATAAATTACACTCTTTTAATTTAATTAAATGTAAACCATATCACTATGGATTTATTAACTCTCTTTTAATTATACATTTAATTAATCTAATAAAACCATAAGGGTGCAATTTGAACTTTTTCAAACATTAGGGTTTTAGAATTTAACATTTTAAAATTAAACTTTTAATCAAAATTTAAATTCCAAAACTTGAGGGCAAGTTTTGAAACCTTTCAAAACAATTAGGTTTAACTATTTAAATTTCAAAACTAAAACTATGAAGTTCAAATTTAAACTATAAAACTTAAGGGTGTAAATTGAAACTTTTCAATGTAACTAGGTTAAATATTTGACTTATAATAATCCTATATTATCCATATTTAACCAAATCCATCAATTTTGATGAAGATAATCATTCCAAACTTAAAAAATCGGATTTAGGCAAGAAAAATGAGTTTTGGCAATTATCCTCAACAAAATTTGGCAGAAAAATCGAAAATCCCAGCAACAGAACAGGAAACTCGTCGAGTTGGGCTCTGCACTCGTCGAGTTCACCCAACTCGTCGAGTTCATGCTCCAGACAGCAAAAAAAAAAATTGATTTCCTGATCTTTTACAGTTCACAATTGCATCAATTCATTATACAAATAGCCTAGGCTTTGATACCACTGATGGGTTTTGAACACTACATCATTCGTATGGTGTACATGCAAACCCTAAAGCTGTGGATCTAGTTTGTCTAATGAACATGCAATAATCATCCAAATCTCATAAAGCCTACATCTAGCATATGTATATCGAAATTAACATGTAAGAACAGATCTAGATGAATACCTCTTATAGAATGGCTTGAATCCCGTTTCCTTGGAGCTTAGAGTCACAAATGTCACTCCTCTAATGGTTTACAAACACCAAGAGCAAGAGGATGACTTATGAGAAGGATGAGGAGCACCAAAAACGTCCTAGGGTTCTTCCAAAAGAGTTAGCCACGTTTTTGGGGCCATAGGGGTCTTTATATAGTGAGGCTATTAGGGTTATCAAACAAGGAAACCCTAATTTGATTGCTTAGGCTCCAAGCAGCCCATGGACTCCTTTAGCACACCCCTTGGACGAATTCCTTATGGGCTTCCCATAGAATTCTTCCAACCTATGTTCCAAGGTGATCCATAGCCCAATTGCAATTATCTTATAATTACAATTCTAGTTCCCTAAGTTTAATTAATGTCTTTTAGTCACAAAACTAATTCCTAATTAATTCTTGACTAATATTAATTAAACAATATGATTTTCTCCTTTTAATATATTATTCATATTATATATTAATAAATCATAATTAATCCTCTTTCTCCATAAATCATCCTATCAAGTTGCTTTGGTGAAGGCAACCCAAAAGGACCATGCACAACCGGGTCAAATACTTACCAAATATAGTTACGGGCTTAGACACTAATCCAACACTTTCCACCTTAATCATTAGATCTAGCTAGGGTTTTCTAGTTTTGTTCCCTTTGTTGGTTTTGGATCTCTTCTTGTGAGTTGGGCAACTCCAGAGGATGGAAATGTTAGATTTGAGGTCCCTTGGTCCATTTGTAGCATAAAAATGAAGTCTTGGTGGGTACTTTGACCTCATGCATGGGTTAAGACCCTTAAAAAGGTCTTAATGGGGGTGTTGGGAACATATGAGACATGCAAAGGCATAAAGTTGCCAACTTTATGCCCGAAGTTGTCTTAATAAGCCTACATCTGACTTTTGGACGTGAGAGAATCGAGTATTAAGCACTTCATGGAGAAAGTGCTTAAATTGTTAGTACGTCGGGCATCACCTGGCGTACGCAGCGCGTAAGGCCCAGAGACTCAGTACGCTGCGCGTACCAGGGTGGTACGCTAAGCGTACGCACAACAGATGGGCTTGGAGTTCGTTTTGGGCCTTTGAACTGTTGGGCCTCAATTGGTTATTGGGCCTGGACGTATTTTGGGATGGTGGGCCAGTTCATCTCTTTTGGGCCATGGATGTTATGATTGGGCCTTATTGGGCCATCAGGCCCATTAATGACTTTTGGACATAGACTTTGGGCCCATTAACAAAGGAAGTATATTTGGGCCTTTATGGAAGGACTTGAGGTTTGGGTTTCCCTTTGATCTAGTGAAGTCCTAACATTGGTTAATGTTATTATTCAGTACGGGTGGTTGCGGACAGTTAGGAAAGCAGCTTTCGGATTCTTCGGACATAGGTGAGTCTTCTCACCATACGAATGGGCTAAGGCACCAAGGTCGGCCCATTTTATGTGATGCGGATTGTTGATTGAATATGAGATATGATAGTATGACATTTGCATGGAAGACCACGTGGGGGTTCCCGTGGCATTTGGTATAAGACCTTGGAGGGTTTCCTTGGCATCCTAGTATATCTGCTTGTATAGTTTGCATCATGTCTTGTTTGGTAGGAAGACTTGTGGGGGTTCCCAAGGCAGGAAGACCTTGTAGGGGTTACCAAGGTAGGAAGACCATGTGGGGGTTCCCATGGCAGATAAGACCACGTGGGGGTTCCCGTGGCATTAGGTGTAAGACCCTGGAGGGTTTTCAGGGCTTCCTTATATGTTGTATGCATGGCTTATGTGATATGTGTAGCTTTATAGCTAATCTGATATGTGTTACGTGGTTTGTGTGTGAGGTATGCTCTGGGGGACTAACTAAGCATTAGCTTACAGTTTGTGGATTTGTTTCAGGTACATCTGAGCCCAAGATCAAGGGCAAGCCGTGATGGCGCGGCGCGCACTCTCTCACAGACATTTTATGGGACACTCTGATGTTTTATTAAATAAAGCTGTAATGGATGTGGATTTGAAAACAATTGTTTTGGGAATTCATGGTTTATGGAAATGGTTTGATTAATTAAAATCCAAAATTTTCTTTTGAAAATTTGGGCCGTTACAAGTTTGTATCAAAGCCTTGGTTTGAGGGATTCGGGCACACTCTCGGGTGTGTCAGGACTCAAACTAAGGAAATGGTAAAAAAAATTTCAAAAATAAAATGAGAAAGCGTTTAAAGAAAGGAAAAGATGAGAGTGCAACGTGTGTGATCAGCCGATCCAAGTAAGTAGTTCCCCAATGTGTTAGCCATGTTATAATGATATTTGAACTTTGATGATCGTATGGAACTTGCTATGTGTATGCTTTTAAAATTGTATACGGTTTGGAGCTTATAGCCCTAGAATGATTGATTTGGCCTTATTTCCTGTTCCTTGTTTGGTTGTGGTCCTAGGGTAGAATCTTTTATTCGAAAGTCTATTTGATCATTTTCTGTGTATAATTTGCATGCATAAAGGCAACCTGTTATGATTGGTCTGTTTGATATGGGTAGAGCAAATCTTAGGACAACCTGGGATTTGGGTTATGCGGTGGTTTGCGGTATATGATTTATTTTGGGACGAATTGGAGTTATCAGGTAGAGCCTTGGGGAAAGGTACAGATAGGTGTGGAAGGTAGTATTGGGCCCGTACTACTGAAAGCACAGGACTTGTACCCGAACCAATGTTAGATCTGACAGCTCTAAGGAGGACCGGTGTGGGAAGATCCCCTATATATATGTACTGATTATTATGGTTTATGACATTCAGTTCAGCATGGTGGTGACACGATTTAGGACAGGGGGATCAGGATCTGGATCCGGATCGGGCGGCGTTACAGAGCCCATTGATGAGAGGCTGCGCGAGATCATTGCAGCAGAGGTTACGAAGGGCATCCTTGACGCTACCCAGTGATCTTTGGGATGGTCAAGGAGGGTATTATGGAGATTATGGAGGAGAGGCTCAGGTCATTCAGAGCCGAGATTGTTGCGGGCCAGATCGGGGCCCGAACTCCCTCGTTTCGGGAGTTCAAAGCGTGTGGAGCGCCAGAGTTTTTCGGGGTCAAGGACCCCATTATTAGCTGACGCTGGGTGGCGGACATAGAGAACGCCCAGCGGACGAGTTCTTGCCTAGACGCGGAAAAGGTGGTATTTGCTTCCTGTATGTTGAGGGACAGAGCTAGGGATTGGTGGGGAGAGGTGACCAGTCAGGTGGGAGCAGCCGGTGTGGCTGAGATGACATGGGCCGAGTTTGTTCGGCGATTTGACTTGGAGTTTGCACCGGCTATTGAGGTGCAACGGATGGTGAGGGAGTTCCAGGAGCTCCAACAGACCACCGAGACTGTGGTGGAGATCACCGCCAAGTTTCGGGAGCGAGCATTGTTGATTCCGCAGTATGCTACTGATCAGGACATGTGGAGGACGAGGTATCATTCCATGCTGAGGGATGATATACAGGAGTTTGTGAGATTTACAGGGAGCAAAACCCTGAATGAAATGGAGGAGAAGGCGCGAGAGAGGGAGATGGAGTTGGACTTCCGCACCAAGCAAAAGCCTGAGCAGGCACAGGCAGCAGTAGGTCAGGCTAAAAGGCCTAAGACCTCGGATTCATCTAGTAGGGGGCAGCAGGGCTGTGGACAGTGTGCCAAGTGTGGGATATCTCATGGGGGAGCTTGTTGGGGGTCGAACTCAGTGTGTTATACGTGTGGTCAGCCCGGCCACGTGAGCAGGGACTGCCCCATGAAGGGCTTGATATGTTTCCACTGCAACCAGACTGGCCATAAAAAGGCCAATTGTCCGAGGCTGCAGGGAGGGGGAGGAGCAGTGGCGGCGCCTGCGCCCGCCACGATGAGGATTACGGATGGCCGCCCTGCTAAGGCGGATGCTCCAGCGGTGAAGAGCCACGCATTTCAGCTGACTACCGAGGAGGTTCGGGCAGAGCCAGACGTTGTGGCTGGTACGTGTTTATTCTTCTCTGATCTCTATTTATTTGTATTGCTTATATGTGCATGGTGTTTATGTATAGGGACCTTTTTGGTCAATGATGTGTCAGCTCATGTTTTGTTTGATTCGGGAGCTACCCGGTCATTCGTGTCTCTTGCGCTTAGCAAGAAGTTTCGGGATGTGCCGGGAACCTTGGATTCCCCGCTTGAGGTAGAGATTGCTCACGACCACACTGTGAGTGCTGCGAGGGTGTATCAGGATTGTGTCCTGAATGTGCTTGGAGAGAGGTTTCGCGTTGACTTGGTTTTGATACCGTTTCGAGGGCTGAAGGTCATTGTCGGGATGGATTGGTTGGGGGACAATGGGGTCATGATCAATTGCGAGCGTCAGTTAGTGAGGGTTCGAACCCCAAGTGGGGGAGAACTCGTTATACATGGTGAGAGGGCCTCGCAGGGGCCGACCCTCTGTTCGACTGCGAGGGCAAGGAGATTCCTGCAGCAGGGATGTATCGGATTTCTGGCTTATATCTTGGATACGAGGATTGAGACCACGACAGATGTGGGCAGTGTGTCGGTTGTACAGGAATTTCGGGATGTTTTTCCCGAAGAGTTACCAGGAGTGCCTCCAGAGAGGCAGGTTGAGTTTCGCATTGATTTGGTGCCGGGTGTCGCCCCGATAGCGAAGGCACCATACCGACTAACACCACCCGAGATGCAGGAACTATCTACGCAGCTTCAAGGGCTGCTAGACCGAGGGTTCATCCGTTCGAGCAGTTCCCCGTGGGGAGCTCTGATCCTGTTTGTGAAAAAGAAGGATGGATCGCACAGGATGTGCATTGATTATCGAGAACTGAACAAACTGACGGTGAAGAACCGTTATCCGTTACCGAGGATTGATGATTTGTTTGATCAGTTGCAGGGTGCGTCTTGGTTTTCAAATATTGATCTTCGGTCGGGATACCATCAGATGAGGATTCGGGATGAGGACATACCGAAGACAGCTTTTAGGACTCGGTATTGGCATTACGAGTTTGTGGTGATGCCGTTTGGGCTCACCAATGCCCCAGCGGCATTCATGGATCTCATGAACAGGGTGTGTAGACCGATGCTGGATCGGTCGGTAATCTTTTTTATTGATGATATCCTGCTCTACTCTAAGACTAAGGAGCAGCATGAGCAGCATTTGAGGGAGGTATTGGAGACCCTGAGGGCGGAGAGGATGTATGCCAAGTTCTCCAAGTCTGATTTTTGGCTGCAGGAGGTGCAGTTTTTGGGGTACATCATCAATCAGGAGGGTATTTCGGTTGATCCAGCTAAGGTTGAGGCAGTGATGCAGTGGGAAGCACCAAAGATTGTTGTGCCTAGCAGGCTATTATCAGAGATTCATCCAGGATTTCTCCAAGATTGTTGTGCCCTTGACCCGCTTGACCAAGAAGAATGTGACATTTCGATGGGGTGCGGATCAGTAGTTGGCTTTTGAGACCCTGAGACGGAGGTTATGCGAGGCTCCGATTCTAGTACTACCCGAGGGGTTAGATGATTTGGTGGTGTACTGCGACGCGTCGATTTCAGGGTTAAGTGTGGTACTGATGCAGAGGGGTCATGTGATATCTTACACCTCGAGGCAGTTGAAGCCTCATGAGGAGAATTACCCCACTCACGACCTGGAATTGGGGGCAGTGGTGTTTTCCCTCAAGATTTGGAGGCATTACTTGTATGGAGTGATGTGTACCATCTACACTGATCACAAGAGTCTGAAGTATTTGATGGATCAGCAGAACTTCAACATGAGACAGAGGAGGTGGTTGGATGTACTGAAGGACTATGAATGTGAGATATTATACCATCCTGCGAAGGCCAACGTGGTGGCCGATGTGTTGAGTCGCAAGGCGGCAGGTTTCCCGATTGGGAACGTTTGTTTGAGGATGATCGTGATCTCTCCATTATTGGATATGATCAAGGAAGCTCAGGTCGAGGGGGTGAAGAAGGAGTATTGGAAGATAGAGCGGATTCGGGGACAGTGTCCTTTGTTTACTAAGGATAGTCGTGGCCTTTTGACACAGTGTGGTCGGGTATGGGTACCGGTGACTGGAGGGGTGAGGCAGAATGCTTTTGGAGGAGGCGCACAAGTCCAAGTTCTCTATACATCCTGGGGCTACAAAAATGTATAAAGATTTGAGACTGAGTTACTGGTGGCCCTGCATGAAGCGGGAGATCGCCTGGTTTGTGGAGCGGTGCTTGACCTGCAGGAAGGTCAAGACCGATAATCAACGGCCTCATGGTAAGGTTCAGCCGCTACCCATTCCAATGTGGAAGCGGGAAGATATCACTATGGACTTCATCACGAAGTTGCCGAGGACGGCGAGGGGTGTAGACGCCATATGGATGATCGTGGACAGATTGACGAAGAGTGCCCACTTCATTCCGATTTCTAAGAGTACATTCCGATTTATGTACGAGAGGTGGTGGCCAGACACGGGGTGCCAGTGTCGGTAGTCTCTGACAGGGATGTTCGTTTTACATCCAGGTTCTGGAAGAAGTTCCACGAGGAATTGGGCACTCAACTACATTCTAGCACGGCGTACCACCCTCAGACCAATGGCCAGAGCGAGAGGACGATTCAGACACTAGAGGACATGCTTCGAGCATGTGTGTTGGAGTTTGGAGGGAGTTGGGATACGTACCTCCCATTGGCAGAGTTCTTGTACAATAACAGTTATCATGCCAGTATCGACCGAGCTCCATTCGAGATGTTATATGGTCGGAGGTGCAGGACCCCGGTTTGTTGGGACGAGGTTGGGCACCGGGTCATGGGGAGCACTGAAGTAGTGCTCAAGACTATCGGGCTGATTCAGCAGGTGTGCGACTAGCTGCGGGTCGCGCAGAGCTGTCAGAAAAGTTATGCTGACCAACGGCGATCGGACCTTGAGTTTCAGGTGGGGGATTTTGTGTTGCTGCAAGTGTCGCCCTGGAAGGGGATTATCAGATTTCGGAAGAGGGGCAAGTTGGGGCCTCGGTTCATAGGCCCGTTCAGGATCAAGGCCCGGGTGGGCAAGGTGGCATATCGCTTGGATCTACAGGAGGAACTTAGCCATATTCACAACACCTTCCATGTGTCTCAGCTTCGGAAGTGTCTCACTAACGATTCCGCAATCATTTCACTGGACGATATTCAGGTAGATGGGAGCCTGAACTACATCGAGAGGCTGGTTTCCATCTTAGACAGGAAGACAAAGGGTCTTCGGAACAAGGAAGTGAAGCTTGTAATGGTGCAATGGAAGCACCGAAGAGGCTCCGAATGGACATGGGAGCCGGAGGAGGAGATGCGGGAGAATTATCCCGATCTATTTACAGTTACGGACTTCGAGGACGAAGTCTAGCTCAAGTGATGGAGAGTTGTAACACTCCAAATCAGGTATTGCCTTGAAACCCTTGAAGAAATCTTTTTTTAGCATAATAGCCCCTTAAGTACGCTGGGTGTACTTATGAGTACGCTTAGCGTACTATGCAAGGATGATCGCAGAGGGGCAGCACGTACGCTAGGCGTACCATAAGTACGTTGGGCGTACGTGCCAGATGTTCAAACCCTAAATTCCGAACTTGAGGCCTATTTAAATATCCATAATCCCCTTGGACTTAACCCTAGAGAGCCTCCATAGCCTTAGTTCGTTCTTCTACTCCAGAGAGAGCTTGTGAGACCATTTTGAGCTTAGAAAGGGTGTTGGTGGCCATTTTTAGTGTCATTCAAGAAGGAGAAGTTGTCAAGGAAGCTTGTAGTGACATTAGGCTTCAAGAATCTGCATCTAGTTCACCTTGAGGAGCTTTTGGAGGTATAAAGCTTGGACCTTTCCACCTTAATCATTAGATCTAGCTAGGGTTTTCTAGTTTTGTTCCCTTTGTTGGTTTTGGATCTCCTCTTGTGAGTTGGGCAACTCCAGAGGATGGAAATGTTAGATCTGAGGTCCCTTGGTCCATTTATAGCATAAAAATGAAGTCTTGGTGGGTGCTTTGACCTCATGCATGGGTTAAGACCCTTAAAAAGGTCTTAATGGGGGTGTTGGGAACATATGAGACATGTAAAGGCATAACTTGCCAACTTTATGCCCTAAGTCGTCTTAATAAGCCTAGATCTGACTTTTGGACGTGAGAGAATCGAGTATTAAGCACTTAATGGAGAAAGTGCTTAATTTGTTAGTACGTTGGGCGTAACCTGGCGTACGCAGCGCGTAAGGCCCAGAGACTCAGTACATTGCGCATACCAGGGTGGTACGCTAAGAGTACGCACAACAGATGGGCTTGGAGTTCGTTTTGGGCCTTTGAACTATTGGGCCTCAATTGGTTATTGGGCATGGACGTATTTTGGGATGGTGGGCCAGTTCATCTCTTTTGGGCCATGGATGTTATTATTGGGCCTTATTGGGCCATGAGGCCCATTAATGACTTTTGGACATGGACTTTGGCCCCATTAACAAAGGAAGAGTATTTGGGCCTTTATGGAAGGACTTGGGGTTTGGGTTTCCCTTTGATCTAGTGAAGTCCTAACATTGGTTAATGTTATTATTCAGTGCGGATGGTTACAGACAGTTAGGAAATCAGCTTTCGGATTCTTCGGACAAAGGTAAGTCTTCTCACCATACCAATGGGTCTAAGGCACCAAGGCCGGCCCATTTTATGTGATGCGGATTGTTGATTAAATATGTGATATGATAGTATGACATTTGTATGGAAGACCACGTTGTTGGGTCAAAAATATGGTTTATACTTTGCTTTTCTAGGAAAATGTATTTTTATGTCTAGGACCGTAAACAGCTCAGTGTTTACGGCCATATATATGTTTACGGTCAGTATTTACGGCCGTAAACAGGTTTACGGCCGTAAACCCATTCACGGCCCATGTCTACTATATATAGGGTGATGAGTGCATAATTACAATAGAATAGAGGAGCTTAAGTGTGTGCATTTGAAGGTGTTCTACAGAGAGAGAAAAGAGAGTGTGTGTTAGTGTGTGTGAATCTTGTATCCGGATCTTCATTCATATCAATACATACAAGATTCATCATCTTCTTCTTCTCCTTCTCTTCTATTTGATCTGACATCATCCGTTTGATTGGGATTCCGCACCATCAAACGGATCTGATTGATACACAAGCATATTTGGGGACTTACAATTGGTATCAGAGCTTGGATTGTATCAGTCAATTTTGTCAGATCTGGAGCTTACTTGATCTTATTTTTGAAGGATTCCTGCGTTTTTGGATAGATCTCTGAAAATTAGGGGGGGGTTTGTTCTTCGTGTTTTTGATAAAAAAACGAGTTTTTGATCGAGTTTTGGAGCAAAAAGAGGTGAAAAACGCTGTTTTTCACGTAATCTGCGAAGAGTTTACGGCCTTTGAAGGGTTTACGGCCGGAAACAGTTTACGGTCGCCAGAGTTTACGGTCGGCGGCGGCGGAGTTTACGGCTAGGGTTTCCCGGAGTTTACGGTAGCCGGAGTTTACGGCCGGAGTTTGCGGTCCTCGGTTTGCAGCCCGCACCTCGCACCTCGCACTCCTTCTCGTTCAGCAACAGCCTCGCAGCAGCGTCCTCGCCTCGCAACAGCATCCTCGCATCGCAGCAGTTTCCTCGCCTCGCATCGCATCTAAGAAATAGGAATCGATTTTGGGGGTGTCGGGGATCGAACCCGGGTCTCCTCCCAACACAACAACGCGTCTTACCACTTGGGAAAAGCTACCTGTTGGTTTAATCCTTCCGATTTTTATTCATAACCACTTCCTGTCGCACCAAGTTTCGCATTTTTTACACTTTTAACCCCAAAATTCAGAATCTTTTATTTTAAAATTCCATTTTCAACCAAAAATTTTAGTTTTTAAATTTTGACTTCAAATTTTGACTTTTTACTTAAAATTTTGACTTTGACTTTTAAAGTTTGACCTTTGACTTTAAACTTTAACTTTCTCGTTTAACTTTTAAATTTTCAAATTTAGCTTTTCGGTTTGACTTTTAAGTTTGACTTTTCAAGTTTGACTTTAGAGTTTGACTTTTTAAATTTGACTTTTAAGGTTGACTTTTCAGGTTTATAGTCAAAGGGTTTGACTTTTAAGTTTGATTTTGGCTTCTAGTTGTGTTTTTAATGGCTTTTGAGGTCAACAAGGGAAATGAAGACATGAAAGAGAGTCAGGATATGTTAAGACAAAAATTCAACATGTTCAATTATATCCCTGGAGAAACCCTGGAAGCTCAGTTGCAGCGATTTACTACACTTACTACTGAGATGAGTATAGCTGGGATTTTCTTGACTAAATCTGAGATAAATAAAAAGCTGTTGAATGCACTTCCAAAGTCGTAGGATATGAACGTGGATGTCATCAAGAAGACAAAAGATCTCAATCGTCTTAGTCTTGCTGCTGTAATTGAAGAACTTGACACTTTGAAGTGTGGAAAAACAATGAGTTCCGCAAACCTTCCGGTCAATGAAGTTTTATGTACTCCAGCTTGTGAAACTACGATTAAATTTCTTCGGGAACAAATTGATTTATTAAAAAGAGAAGTTGAGGACCTGAGATATGAAGGATATCAACTCAGAAAATGACAGAAACCCCTAAAGGCCCAGTTAGAAACAAAAATAAAGGACTTTAAGAGAATTCGGCAAGACTACAGTGAAAAATGTGAAAATTATGATTATATCAAGAGACATAATGATGAGTTAATTACTGAGCTTGATACATTAAAGAGACAATTTGAAACTGCAAATTTTGATTTTAAAAGGTTTGATGTATCAAGCGAGGTAGTTGCCAACATGATTGACCATTGCCTGCAGTTCAAACGAAACCAGCAAAAGGGTTTAGGATACGATAATGTACCTCCTCCTTTTAATCATACATATCAGTATCAACCTTTGTCTAAAGAGGAGATTGCCAACGAACCATTCATGGTTTATGGCAAGCCAGCTGGTTTTGTTTCAGGAGGATTTATTAATGTTGAAAGTACTAACGTTTCTACTTCCCCTGCAGATCAATCCTTAGACCATTCAAAGCACGAAGTTGAAGGATCTGTTTCTAATAACAAAACTGAGTCTAAACCTGATGTTTTTGTTTCAAATGATAACTCTTTTGTTTCCGATGTTAAAATTAATGATACATCTTGTGATGCTTTTGCTCCGAATCATGTTGAGTTAAATGTTTTTGACATATTTGATGATTTGTTTGAAAATACTGATGTTCCTGTTTCTAGCATATCTACTTCATATGTATGTAAAGTAGCAGAGGATGAGAACAAGGAGAAAACCATTGAACAAACCAACATCTCCTTGAACTCTGAATATGTTGCTTCGAACTCAGCTGCTTCTGATCAACCTGCTGTTGAGAAATACAGGCCACCAATTCCAATGAAATAGAGTGCCTGTTGTAATTGTGCTTGTGGGAAAAATAAGAGACAAGGCAAGTACACGTCACCAGGGGCAGGAAGAAACAATTTCCCAGTGAAGAAAAAGACTTGTTTTCACTGTGGAACACCTGGTCACATTGCCCGAAACTGTCCAAATCGCGCATACGTTCCCTACTATGCACAAGGCTGGCAGAACGCGCCAAGAGGGAGATACTTCAAAAGAAACCCCTCAAGGTCACGTTCAGACTATGATGACTGGAACGCGCAGAAGGCCAGGAATCCAACTCCCAAAAACAAGAAGGGAATGCCAGCCAAGAAGTCAAATCCAAGAGATGCTCCCGTGAAGCCAAAATCAAAGTCATATCAACGGTCGACATCAAGATCAAAAGCAAGTACTGAGCCACCCATCAGATTGAAAAAGAAATGGGTTAAACCCAACTACAAATGGGTTCCAAAGGCTCACTCTCCTAAATCTTCTAATGATTCTAATATTTCTTCATTTTCTGTTTGTGATAAACAGGATATGTCATGGGAGAGAGTATCGTGCAAGGATGAAAAAGGTCGACCCAGTTTCAAAATGGATTGGGTTCCAAAGACCAACTAATCCCGCTCTGTGTCGGAGCAGCTATGGAGGCATATCATCAGACTTCGGTTTGTTGGTAGTGGTTGTTCCAGGCACATGATAGGGGACATCTCTCAATTGTACAACATTCATAACCTTGTTTGGGAGTATGTGTCCTTTGCGGGAAAGGAAGAAAAGAAGGGATCACACATGGGGTTAGTGCTTAACGATGTGAAGAATTTTTGGATCTGTTCTGAGATTATGCGTGCTGTTCTCAGACCTTCTGGATGCAAATTCAATCGGTGACTTACGGTCTGAGTTTTCTTCTCTATACTCCTGAGTTTTTCTTAAGCTGATTCGCTTTAAAGACTAATTTTTGTTTTAGGATAGTTTAAATTTGCGCTTTTACTTTCGTTTCTCTCCTATGCACAAATTTAGGGGGAGAAACAAAAACAAAACAAAAATTAGAATATTAATATATATATATATATATATATATATATATATATATATATATATATATATATATATATATATATATATATATATGGTGTTAATGAAATGTGCTTGAGGGAGATGTTTTGGGAAGTGATATAATCATGTGATAACAGGCAATCTGAATCTGTGTAAGGGACTGAATCTGAATTGTCTAGGCTCTGTGTTCGATGCGCTGGTAGGCACGAGAGATTAAAATGGACTTGACTAGGCATTAATGAACTTAAGGAATCTAGAGACTTGAAAAATCTTGACCTAGATAGATCCATTTAGCCTGACAATACGACGCTAAGATAGGTTGAGTAGGGGGATATACATGATAATCCACCGGTCACATTAAATTAATCTGTATCTAGAACTGTGGTTTAACTCTTACTCGATGTACGAACTTTGTCCTTAATTCCGGTATTGATGGGGCGACTGGGGATTTCCGATAAAGTAGGTCTGTAGGAAATTATCTTCTTGCTTTCTTTCTGTTAGTCATATGTTGCCTCCTCTGCGTGATTGAAATACATCCGACCTGGACTGCAACATATGCAATTCTATTTCTCTGCATCTTCTATCTATGCAATTCTTCCTGTCTGTTAGTCATATGTTGTCTCCTTTGCGTGATTGAAATACATCCGACCTGGTACACAGCATATGCACCATTCTACTTCTCAATCCCTCTAAATCTGGTTAGTCATATGTTTCACCCTCTGCGAGATTGGAAGAGATCCGACCTGGGTGTATAGCATATGCATTCTAAATCTGACTTCTCTCATAATAATTGTCTGGTCACCTAAAGTAAGGAGTACTTTGGAAGTTCCTGATTATTGGGGTATGTCAGGAAGCGGGAAACATGTTCTAGTACATTTAAAATTGAACAATCACTAGGTTGTCTGTAGATCTCGCTGCTCAATTTAGGTGGACAACAATATCTTTGGTCGTTGTCAGCTGAATGGTCCTTAAGGAATATTATCTAGGAACTTAGGATCATATTGTCTTGTCACTTATAGTATGTCCTAATTTTGTCACAATCTCTCGTGTTTAAGTGGACCACAATATCGGCGATTGACCAGATCTATTCATGAAGGGAGAGGTACTGATAAACGGATTAAGGCTGTTTAAAAACTTTGATCCCAAATCACTCTTAAAGTTAGATATCATTTTTATTTTTGTTAAATTTGTTCATAGTTTTCTTCTAATTTAAATATCAAGGGAGAATTAAAAATTTTAAAAACCAAACAAAAATCAGAAAATTAAAAAATCCAAAAATAGTGTTATTTCTATTTTATTTCTTTTCCAGAAAATATGAAAAATCCAAAAATATTGTGTGCTAAGTTTTCTTTTAGTTTTGTTTTGTCTTGAAAAGTGAATTCAGGTGTAGATGAGACTCATGGAGACTGTATCAAGATTTCTGAGCCAAAGTTTCATCCGTGATCATCGAAGAATTATCATTCGAAGGAACAAGAAATGAAGATTATTCTTTCAACTTTCAATCTTTCAACCCCAGAAGCAAGGTGAAGCTGACTTGAAGACTATGTGACGGATTGCATTGAAGCCTCCTCAATCAGTTTGCTGCTATCTTAAACCTGCTGAAGTGATCCATAAAATTTGTTCTCTCTGAAGATTCTCAAGCTGAAAGCGCTATCTTTCAAGAATCTTTTCATCAAGCCTCCTCACCCAATGTGCATTCAATGCCAAAATTTTGAAGAAAATGCCCAAGCTGCTCAAGATGAAGTCATTCATGGAAGATTCATATGTTCATCCTGATGTTGTGAAGAAATCGAAGATAAACGCTGAAGCCAATCTCCAACTGAATATTAACAAGAAAAGCCAGCTACTTTTTAGGGGGAGCTTGTTGGGTCAATTAAGAAAAGAAAGCTATAAACCAAGGGGGAGATTGTTGGGTCAAAAATATGGTTTATACTTTGCTTTTCTAGGAAAATGTATTTTTATGTCTAGGACCACAAACAGCTCAGTGTTTACGGCCATGTATGTGTTTACGGTCAGTGTTTACGGCCGTAAACACATTCACGGCCCATGTCTACTATATATAGGGTGAGGAGTGCATAATTACAATAAAATAGAGGAGCTTAAGTGTGTGCATTTGAAGGTGTTCTACAGAGAGAGAGAAAAGAGAGTGTGTGTTAGTGTGTGTGAATCTTGTATCCGGATCTTCATTCATATACAAGATTCATCATCTTCTTCTTCTCCTTCTCTTCTATTTGATCTAACATCATCCGTTTGATTGGGATTCTGCACCATCAAACGGATCTGATTGATACACAAGCATATTTGGGGACTTACACACGTGGGGGTTCCCGTGGCATTTGGTATAAGACCTTGGAGGGTTTCCATGGCATCCTAGTATATTTGCTTGTATAGTTTGCATTATGTCTTGTTTGGTAGGAAGACCTTGTGGGGGCTCCCAAGGCAGGAAGACCTTGTGGGGGTTCCCAAGGCAGGAAGACCATGTGAGGGTTCCCATGGCAGATAAGACCACGTGGGGGTTCCCGTGGCATTAGGTGTAAGACCCTAGAGGGTTTCCAGGGCTTCCTTATATGTTGTATGCATGGCTTATGTGATATGTGTAGCTTTATAGCTAATCTGATATGTGTTATGCAGTTTGTGTGTCGAGTATGCTCTGGGGGACTCACTAAGCATTAGCTTACAGTTTGTGGATTTGTTTCAGGTACATCTGAGCCCAAGGGCAAGGGCAAGGCGTGATGGAACGGCGTGCACTCTCTCACCGACATTTTATGGGACACTCTGATGTTTTTTTAAATAAAGTTGTAATGGATGTGGATTTGAAAACAATTGTTTTGGGAATTCATGGTTTATGGAAATGGTTTGATTAATTAAAATTCTAAAATTTCTTTTGAAAATTTGGGTCGTTACATAGTGGAGCCTGGGTGTTAGTAGAATGAAGAAAAAAATTGGCTTGGTTATTGGTGAAAGAAATTCACGTGCCACCGGTAATTGAATGGGAATAGATTAGGTAAGTAAAGCTTGAAGAAGGAGTGGCACCCTATCTTACCAAAGTGTTTGAACAAGGTGGAGTTCGAATGACATGCACGGGTTGGAGGAGATTGTTTTATTTTCAAGAGTCTGTCTATAAGGAGTTATGCGTTGAGTTCTTTGCTACAACTAAGTTTAGGAAGAGAAATGAAGATGATGACACTGGGAATTTAACATTCTATCTTGGGGGAAGGAAGTGAGAATGTAGTATGGTGGAGCTTTCCTGGAGGTTGGACCTTTACAACCAATCTGAGGCAATGAGTGAGGGGTTTCCAATTTTTCTTGATCATTTCCACAAAACATTTACCACCATTGCAATTGGAAGTTATACTCCAGGTTCTACTTCTAAAGGTCGCATCCGTTCACCAATCCATAGGTCCATCCACCGATTCATCACATTATCCATCAATAAGAAGAAGGAGGTAGACCATATTCTGAGGCTCGATGTATTCTTTTTATGGTGTATCATCACACCCAATATGTTTTTCCACTTACCTTACCTTGTGGCAGATTTCTTTACAGACCGAGCTGGTAACAACAGGACGGTGCTCCTATTTATGGGTGGTGTTAGTGACCAAGTTGGTCGGTTCTTAAGGAATCTTTCATGCACCCGAAGCGAATTTTCTCACAGATGTGCATAGCCACCCGTTGCAGCCATGATTATTCAAGACTGCACGCATTGTGATGGATTTGGGGGGTGGAAACTACACGATGCTAGATGATGATCTAGTTGAAGCACCACAAGGGAGTCTGAATGTGAGGCCAAGGTGGAGGGAGATGAGCCCATGAGAGAAAAGCTACCTATGGATCCATATCATGTCATTGATGGGTTTTGAGCATTCTAACACTCCTATGGTGTACATGCAACCCTAGATGGTTTGGATCTATGTTTTCTCTAATATACATGCAAACTTTTATTTTTCCAAAGCATCATCCTAACTATCATACAATGGAGTATCTTTACTACAAAATTCTAGTTAGATGACATACCTTTTGTTGTAGTTGGAAGCCTTGGACCTTTAAAAACTTAGTGCCCCAAGTGTTGCACCTCAAATGAAATCACACAACACCACCAACAATGGAGGAACTTGAGAGGAGGTTACTTGCACTCATAAAATCGGCTTGCCCTCTTGTAAGCTTACTTAAGTTCCATTTCATGAGCTAGAGGGGTTCTTATATAGTGTGGGCAACTAGGGTTACACACCATGTAAACCCTAATGACTTTCCATATCCTTCATGCTCCATGGGTTAAAACCTCCATGGAGTATCCATGGGTTACCACATGGGTTTAGCCCAACATGAAGAACTATGGATCATAAGCCCACTTTATAAGAATGAATGATTTACCAAATCAACCCCTTATATTTAATTAGTCTCTTTTGATCACAAAATTAATTCCAAATTAATTGTTGATCAATACTAATTAAATAATATGATTTCATATTAATATATTAGAACTTATAATATATTAATAAACCATAAATAACCTCTTCTCAATTATCCATCCTTTAGATTGTTTCGGTGCCATGCAACCCAAATGGACCATGCTACTCTCGGTTCAAGTACATACCAATAATAGTTATGGGCTTAGACACTAATCCAACAGTCTCCCACTTAGATAAGTCTAATAACTATCATTACAAACATGACTCCAACCCGACTAGCAATCGTAGCTCTTAAAAGCCGTTGTCGAACTCTGACCTAGTCAATGACGTGTCCATTAGATAAGGGATCATATATTCCTCCATTCTAGATATCATATGGACTGAGACATGGATTATAATCATTCTCTTTGCCCATCTGTTGTTTCCCGATTTCTGATTTATGAAGACTGGCTAATTGAACAAATCAAATCAGTCCAGGCCTGGTGTCATCACTAAATCATCGAGGGGCCCACATATATCGCTTTTATCCACATGGGGTAAAAGGAACGGATAAACTTCGACCCAAATGCTCGCTTGTACTTACTCATCAAATATCACACAACGATATGTTTTATAACACCAAGTTACTGGTGCGTTTACATATGTCAATGTGCAACAGACTTGCAACTACAACTCACACGTCTTGGTTTCAAGAATATAAGATATTATCGTCTCACAATCACTCGTGATAAAATTCATGAAGTGATTCAAATGAGTGTGGGTTGAATCCAATACTTGAATCCAACACTGCAGACACCTTGTCCTAGACAAACTACAGACCCATTCATGACAGTCTTGCCTCAATACCTACTTCGAAAGTATGATTGACTGTGGATGGTTTGAATAACCTAGTTATTTGGGAAGTCAAAACATGCAAAGTGAAACACAAGAATAATACTAATCCTATATGGCCCAAAAACTTTTGATTCATAATGATTACTCATTATTCATTGTATAATGTTTCTAATAATCAACTTAATACTTGAATTAAAACAATATCTATGCCATGCTCCAAGCATGCACACTATGTTTGTCTAAACAATAGTTATGCCATGCACCAAGCATGCACACTATGTTTGTCTATGGTCCTTACTTTATGAAATAGATCAATTGATAAACATTTCAATAATGCTCAATTCAAAATTCCAAATCCTTATTGCTAGTGTAAGAATTCCAAATTCTTGTCACTGCTAGAAAGTGTTAGATTCTAAACTATCATGCAATGATTCTTTTGTAATGTCTAGGTGCCAAAAGTCACAGAGACTTGACCAATGATATTACAAAATATTCCTTTGGAGATTGTTACAAGACAATTCCATGGAAATGAAGTTTCAAATTCAAAGTACATTCCTTTGAACATCCTTCTTGCATAAAAGTTTCTAACTTTTCCATCTATTCTTCAACTCCCAATATGGAAACATTCCATATTTGCCATACGACAACTCATTATTAATAGACTCCTATCTATTCATAATAATGTCAATATGGTTCATTCATTACTATACTTCCAGCTGTCCTTAAGCGACCAATCTTTGGCGAGCCTTAGATTGTCCTTAACATTTGTTTAACCACTTTAGTCATATCCGGTTCTATTCCTTTTTCCCCCTAAATGCCCTAGGCATTCCGAAAATTAGAACGCGAGAATATTATAGCATATGTAATCGATCCTATACCCGAAGCATATGGGATACGATTCATAATGTCTAACATAAAGACATGATACTTAATCAGTCTTCTGCTATAATATTTCTATTTGCCATGTTCTCATAATTTTGATTATGAAGAGGGATGCCGTAATCGTAATCAAATTTTGAGAATGCATTTAACATTTCCATATATATAATTTCCTTATGTTGAACCATTCCAACATAACATTCATATATATTTGACTAAATTTGATTAAAATCTCAATCTAAGCTTTTAGAATTGAAATGAAGTATAAATTTCTCTCCCTTAATTATAGCAAAACAACTTTTCAAACCCTGCAACGTTGCGAATTGAAACCTTTGTTTTCTATAATTAACATTGCTAAGTTGCAACACTTACCATAATAATTATGCTCCCACTAGAATAATAATTATTATCTTACTAGCATAACATTTATGCTCCCACTAGTTTTGACATGTATTCAGAAATCAGCTGGACTTTTAGAAATCAATACTTATTGACTCTCATTACCAAAGTTCAGATTTCTAATATGCGATGCATCGATAAGGCTTTATCTAGGCTTCTCATACTCATACAGCTTTCCTTAGATAGCTCACATGTGTGTGTTAACAATTTTAGAACTTACAACCATAAGTCTAAAATGTTTAGACCTTTGCCATTTCTCACAATTCAAATCATGAAGAGGGATGTCGTAATCATAATTGAATTTGAGAATGCAAATATCACAATTCTATCTCCTTAAAATCTACTTAGTGAAAGCGTTTCCTCACAATCATTTTCATGAATCGGAGAGAAACCTTATGACACTTAGATTTTATGGTATATGTGTTCCTATCCATGTGAATTTGTCATGACCATAATCACAAGACATGGTTAGTGACAATTCCAAACTCATATGGACTAAACTTATTGAATCTTAATTTCTTGTCACCTGGCATCACAAGGGCCTACCATTGCTTCCAAGTAGTTATGCAAACAACTGAGAACTTATAAAACTCACATGCATAGTCAACTTTAACTGGAATGGGCACAGAAATAAGAATATGTCAACACGATAGGTTATAAACCTCAAGTCGTGTGCTAGTGATAAACAACAGGTTTTATTCTTGATTAGTTCTTGAAGCTTTTCCAAGATATTTAAGACTCCCACTGCCCTCTTGACATATAAGATTCTCTTGTCATGAATCATTCCTTGACAAAACAAATATTCAAGAGTTAGTGCAGATTCTTATCAAGACAAACACTTCACACAATTGGCCTAAGTTGGTCTTTGTTTTATCCAAAACATCACAACTTACCAATTTCAATATGTACAAGAGTAGAAAACTTTTACTCTACATTTGATAAGTGTTTTAAACCTTTCTTAAGATCATGTCACTCAAGGTTACAATCGTGGAGTATTACTCTAAGATTCAATTTCGGAACGAAGTATGACTCATCTTCTTGATTTAACCATTTCAACAATTCACGATCTCTCTTCTTAGCCATACGAATGCACTAAGATATCTTTAGAGGATCAATTGTGATATGGTTTTTCCATAAACTTTAAGATGATCATAAAACACGATACTAAAGTACTCTCCCATCTTTTCATATTTGGAAAAACTTTTATCTTTCTGCCTAATTTGATTCTTCTCATTCGTTCTGCCATACATTGAACCTTTTCCAATGTTTCAAAATTATACTTAAACTTGTAAGCATAACCATGTTTACTAAACTTTAGTAAATCATGATGAATAGTCTTATTGATCTTTGTGGTAGATCTTGACCAACGCACACCCAGTGTACCCGATCCCTAGTCCTTTACTTGACTCACATATACATGTGAACAAGGAATTAGTCTTAATTTACCAAAGATGAAAATTCTCATTCATCATACAATACAACTTGCATGATTCCAAGTTTCTATCCAATTGAAACTTGGGTGATGAGAATCTTTCCTTATTTGGCAAATACTCGACACTACCACAAATGAAAGAATCAAATTCATATTGCTAACATAGAAACATACAAACATCAATTTTCCACACATGCCATTAAAAGGAGATATAATAAAATAAAATAAAAACAAATTTTTATTTATTTATAAAATGAGGAAAAAATTTCCTTACAATGCAATTACAAATGAAAACTATTTTATTACATATTTCCTAGCAATCTATTATAACTCCTAAGCAGCAGCTCAAAAATCCAATCTTCAAACCATGCGATTGAAATCCATCTTCGCGATCAGATTCAACATACTCTTCCTTTAAGCTTCCTTCCCTTTGCATGATCCTACAAAACATCAAAATGCAACCTTGTCACATCATGTATTAAGAATTAACAATTAGGAACTTAATAGAGTTAGACGGTAGACTTACCTGAAGCAGATTCAAACTTTTCGATTCTACCTTTTCTCAGATCTTTCAGGTAGTCAGGGCAGCTTCGCAACCAATGCCCATTCTCTTGGGAATGGAAACATATAGACTCTTTGGGAATGGTACACGGGACAATCTCATACTTAGCCTTTCTCTTTCCCTTGAAAAGAGAAATCTTTTATGGACTTCCAATGTTTCCATTGTCAATGTCCATGGAAATTTGGGGAGTAGATCTTCCAATCAAATTTTCTTTTCCAGTGCGCCAAATCATTGTTGATTCAGCAGCAACAAGCAAATAGGTAAGATCAATAAGGGTCATGTCGTGGTCTGTCACATAGTAGCCCTTAATGAACTCACTATATGACTCGGGAAGTGATTGAAGAACCCAGTCAACCGCCAACTTCCTCGAGACAACGACACCCAATACTCTCGGCCTGTCAATATGTGACTTCATCTCCAAGACGTAAGTACAAACAGGCCTTCGATCTTGATGTTTCATTGCAATTAGGGCTTGAGTGGCCTTGAATTTTTCAAGTCTTTGAACTTGTGGGTTAGGGAGAATTATTGGAGGAGATGGAGGAAGTGAAGTATGACTTCCACGATCAAACCACAGGACATCATCTTCAAGAGGAAAGCTTGTTCCAAAAGATTTGGGAAGACCATAGTTGTCTAAACTAAACATCTACAATGGGAGAAATTCACGTTAGTTGATTTAAGTCCTTAATATAACACCCAAATGAAATATTAAGGCTAGGACCCAACACAATATTTTACAATTTTGAAGAGAGATGTCGTAATCCAATTGCAAAATATTTGAAGGTAGGTAAATGACGATTTACCAATTTCCATCACGAAAAACGAAAAAGAATTTTAGGTTTAAGTGAATTGAAATTCCTAGATCCTTTGAGATTCATTGAAAATTTCAATGGCATGTTTAAATCTCGATTGTGCCCTTCAAGTTTATGACTGGGATGCCGAGGATCACAAACAAGGTGTGAATAACCATGCAAATTAGCTTGGTACACCCAATGTTACAACCACCTACTCAATGTGTCGGTTAACCACACACGCTCCATTAATCTATGATTAACATAAAGCTACCCTTTACCACGCATTTTCAGTCCATATTAGTGTGTCGGTTAACCACACACGCTCCACTAACAACTTAACAAGGTGCAAAGTGCAATTTCATGGGTTAGCACCATATTCACATTTTCCTAAGTAACTAAGATTTAGGAATTTATAATTGTTTAGTTACTTTATATTTATCATTATACTTTTAATGAAAGGAGAATTAGAGTCCTATCCTACCCGTTCGGCTAACGACCCTCCACCAGTCAAGGAAGCGGTGGATGAGAGTGGACACCCATTAAACTACCATTTTATAGGTGGTAACCTTATACCCCCTCTTATAGACCGGCTTCGTGAATGAGACCTACTAACGATAAGACTGACTTGGTTCTTATACATATATATATAAATATTAAACCTATAATATTATAATAGTATAAGAGTAGAATTTTAAACTTTAAAATTCTAGGGTTTGGAATTAAATGTTTCAAAAGTTAGACTTTTACATTTACAATTTCCAAAACTTGAGGGCAAGTTTTGAACTATTCAAAATCTTTTTGAATCCATAACTTATGAGTTTAATATAGGTTTTAAGAAAAGACTTTTGACATTCCATAACTTGAGGACAAGTTATGGAGTTCATAAAACCATTTATGGGAAAAAGACTCTTCAAGTTCATAACTTATGATTTTAATGATCTTTTTAAAGTAAAACTTTTCATTTTCCATAACTTGAGGACAAGTTATGGAATTCATCAAAACCATTTAGATCAAAATTTGTAACTTACAAAAACAATCAATTTGTCTATGAACTAAATTAAACTCATAAGAACAAGACAATTCATATCAAACAAATTTCATGTAATTAGCCTAACCATATAAACTAATACAAAACATGAAACTTTGACAATTATCTTTTAAATTAGATAAGCATGATCATTACCACATCAAAAACAGGTTTATAAGTTCAAAACCAGCTTAGGGTAATGATCCTAGTCCAATTCTAGCCAAAAAAACATCGAAAATATGCATCCAGAAGCACCAACTCGTCGTGTACATGAACTAACTCGGCGAGTTGGTTGCATTTTAAGGGTGACTCGGTGAGTCCCCCAGTGGACTCGGCGAGTCCACTGTCCAGAAGGCAAAAATTCGATTTTTAAAGCATTTTAAAGCATGTAGCATCAAGTATATAAGAATGCAACCATGCGCTCTGGTACCACTGATGGGTTTTGAGCATTCTAACACTCCTATGGTATACATGCAACCCTAGATGCTTTGGATCTATGTTTTCTCTAATATACATGCAAACTTTTATTTTTCCAAAGCATCATCCTAACTAGCATACAATGGAGTATCTTTACTATAAAATTCTAGTTAGATGACATACCTTTTGTTGTAGTTGGAAACCTTGGACCTTGTAAGAACTTAGTGCCCCAAGTGTTGCACCTCAAATGGAATCACACAACACCACCAACAATAGAGGAACTTGAGAGGAGGTTACTTGCACTCATAAAATCGGCTTGCCCTCTTGTAAGCTTACTTAAGTGCCATTTCATGAGCTAGAGGGGTTCTTATATAGTGTGGCCAACTAGGGTTACACCATGTAAACCCTAATGACTTTCCATATCCCTCATGCTCCATGGGTTAAAACCTCCATGGAGTGTCCATGGGTTACCACATGCGTCACACCCCCAAACAAAGGATGGCGGAAACGTCCGGGAGTAGCGGACTTCATGTATAGTATCATAACAACGAGTATAATAGTAACCAAATAAAACACAACCATCATAATATCAGTGAAAAAGTTACACCATAGTATGAGTTTACATATTTCAAAATCAATTACACTATGATGACAAAATGAACTGTTTGACGCCTTAGCGTCCCATCCTCAAAAGTTGCGGTTTACATGGTTTACTGATTTCCTGATAATACAAGTAGTTTTGAAAAAGTGTCAACAATTAAGTTGGTGAGTTCATAAGCTTTTGGATGTAGAGTTTGAAAACCTTTGTTTGTAAATGTAATGTATACTTCAAGAAAATCCAGTGTTTTCCTTATAAAATGTTTGTAGCCTTAAATCCCAAGACCGAATGTATGTGTGTGTTTTGTACTTGTAACGTGTTTGTAATTGTAATGTATACCCAAGAAAATCCAATATTTTCCTTATAAAAAGTTATGTAGTCTTACATCCCAAGACCGAATGTATGTGTGTTTTGTACTTATAACATGTTTGTAATTGTTATGTATACCCAAGAAAAATCCAATATTTTCCTTGTAAAAAGTTATGCAGTCTTAAATCCCAAGACTGAATGTATGTGCGTTTTGTACTTGTAACGTGTTTGTAAGCAGTTTCAAAATAGGTAAAACCCTTTTTTAAAGTAGAAATTCTTGTAAACTATATGTGTCGTTATCTCCCTATGTGAGTTGCTATAACCATACTATAACAGAGATGCCTCCTGCGACGTTCTTCAGGCGTCAGAATCGAAATGACATTTGTCACCCCCGATCGGACGATCGGACTTTTGCAAGCAGCATGGGTGTGGGTTGTCAATGCCAATATAGATCTATACACAATTATCACGCTCTCCATCCAAGAGACTCTGGTTATAACAACTGTTCATGAAATTTTAACCGTACTCTAAGAGTACAATGAAGACTAGTCTCACAAATTATGATAACGAGTTTACGTGTAGTATGCGTGTAAAACCCTTTTCTGTGGTGGAATTGAAATCCCCTTTCGTGTAGTATGTTTGTAATGTGAAATCCATAAACTATACCTATTATAGTCTATCATGTGGTAAATGAAAACCCGTTTGTATTGAGAGTAAAACCCTTTTCGATGGTAGAATAAAATTCCCTTTCTACGTAGTATGTTTGTATTGTAAAAATCCATAAACTATACCTATTATAGTCTATCATGTGGTAAATGAAAACCCGTTTGTATTGAGAGTAAAACCCTTTTCGATGGTAGAATTGAATTCCCTTTCTACGTAGTATGTTTGTATTGTAAAAATCCATAAACTATACTTATTATAGTTTATTGTACTTATTTGAAGTGTATGAAAACCCTTATCATGAATGACTAATTTCTGTTTATGATGTTAGATAACAAGAAATGCATTCAAAATTTAGAGACTTATTGTTATACATTTTGCTCAACATGCTACAAAGTGTTGTTAATATTGTAAGCTATGTAACTAGTTTTTAACTTTTCTGCACTGTTTTAGAAAAATCACAGAAAAATCATACGAAGTCGAAAACTGAATCCGTAAACTCTGAGAGTTTCGAAAATGTGTCTGGTTTATTCATTATTTTTATTATGATTTTTAGAAGTCTCTAACGTGTGTGAAAATGTTCATAGTCACAGACTGGTCCGAATTCGTTTCTGAAATGATAGGCAGTTTTGTAAAAATCACCATAAATTGTAGA
Source organism: Lactuca virosa (assembly GCF_052849685.1). Taxonomy (NCBI): domain Eukaryota; kingdom Viridiplantae; phylum Streptophyta; class Magnoliopsida; order Asterales; family Asteraceae; genus Lactuca; species Lactuca virosa. Next base: position 161,801,347 of record NC_136432.1, on the reverse strand, counting down.
AATATTGTATGGAGATGTGCAAGTAGTCATCAGAAAGGTATAAACCTGAACTACTTTCATATTAAATAGTTGTGAAAGATATTAAGTTTAAGATGGTCAAAACATTCTGTGAATAGGACTCAACTTTTCTGATGAAAGCTGATGTTTGAGTCTACTTAAGTTTTTTGGTGTATTAACTTGTATTCCCCCCCCCCCTCCCCCTAAAACTTGAAGAAAGAATGAAAATGTAGGGGTATGAACTCACCTTGAGTGATTTCCTGAAATGAATGTGAAGAAGAGAGGTTTCCATGTCAATAACACTTGGGAGGTGCTTGAAGATTTGAAGATCCTAGGCACAAATATGATGATATTTGTGTAAGATATTCATGATTTGAGTGAAGGAGTGTAGAGTATTCAAGTGTAGGATGAAGATACTTACCAAGACTGGAGGATAATGCTCAAGAACAACCTTGAAATCTCGAGTTTAGAGAGAGAAAGTGAGAGAGAGAAACGGGTTTGCTTTTGATGAAAGAGAGAATATCTTGGAGGGCAGATAAGGGTTTTTCCCAACCCTTGATTAATGTATCTTGCTGGAGAAGGGTGGTGAAAATCCCACACGAAAATCATGAAAAACAAGCTTAAAACGCGAAACTACTCGAAAACCGGGATCAAGAGGTGAAGTTCCGAGACCAGGACTGAAGGTTCGGTCCCATGGGGTGAGAACTGAAAGGAGTTTTGGTCAAAAGGGCTAGAACCGAAGGTAGGTTCGGTCCTAAAGACTTGCACGTGAACTTGGTCAAGGAGGGAACCAAAAGTAGGATGGAACCGAGAGCCGAGGGTTCGGTCCAATAAGGCTAGTTTCGGTCCTTTAAGCAGCTTCGGTCCCATGCAGATTCGGTCCTAGAGGCAGGTTCGGTTCCAATGGTAGGTTTTGGTCCTTATAGCAGGTTTCGGTCCTTATAGGGAGGCTTCGGTTCTAAGAGTGGTTTCGGCCCTACATGGCTGATTTTCAAATAAACTTCTCGATTGAAGTTGTTTTTGACTAAATTAAGGGTCGGGATGCCCCGAGTGATTATAAAAAGTTGAAAGAGATTTTGAGAGAGATTTGGGAGAGATTTAGATAGAGTGAGAGAGATTGTGAGAGACTTTGTTTGTGACCTTTGCGAGTGTTTAACTTCGAAATATAAAGTTTGTAAACCCCGTTTTGCCTTGTTATGAGTGTTATTCGCCCCCGAAGGGTATGTATTAATGTTTTATCGAGTAGTTCCATCACTTACCCTGATTAGGGTTTAGATTTTCTGAACACGTGAAAACTCTAAGTGATACCTTGCATTAGGATGGTGTGTTGACAATAGTAAACATAATGTAAACCCTAATATACAAGGGTTAATTGAGTTGGCCGGTTTGACTTGTTGACTTTCTTTGACTTTGACTTGACTAGAAAGTGACGGTTGTCACATCATCCCCCCGTTAGAAGGAATTTCATCCTGAAATTAGGACTTTGACCGGGACTTCAAGAGTCGGGGAAGAGATGTCGGTATTTTTGTTTCATTTGGTTTTCGCGTTTCCGGGTGAACTCGGGTCCTTGTTTAACGTTCCCACGGACCTTCACACTAGGGATGCGACTTTGTTTTGTTCTTTTGATCTCTCGATACACGATTTCTACCGGTTCTTCCACGAAGTGGAGACTCTCGTTGATTTCAATCTCGTCAAGAGGAATAACAAGAGTCTCGTCTGACAAGCACTTCTTTAAGTAAAACACGTGGAAGGTCGGATGTACATTATTAGGCTCTCGTGGTAGTTGAAGCTTGTATGATACTGGGCCAATCCTGGTAAGGATTTCAAATGGACCGATGTACCTTGGATTTAGTTTCCCACGTTTACCGAAACATATTATTCCTTTCAATGGTGAGACCTTTAGTAGAACTCGGTCACCAGCCCGTAATTCCGAGGGTTTGTGTCGCTTATCTGTGCACCTCTTTTGTCGCTCTCGAGATGCTTTCAGCCTTTTTCAAATTTATACGATCTTTTCCGTAGTCTTTCTTATGATTTCAGGGCCAATGAGGGTGTTGTTAGGGACTCGCCCCTTTCAGCCCAGTGCAGCGGTGATCTGCACTTGCGGCTATAGAGAGCTTCAAATGGTGCAACCTTGATGCTAGTGTGATAACTGTTATTGTACGAGAATTCGACAAATGGTAAATGGGTATCCCAAGCTTTACCAAAGTCAATTACACAAGCTCTTAGCATATCTTCCAAGGTTTGAACAGTTCCTTTTGCTCTGACTGTCAGTTTGTAGGTGGTAGGCCGTACTCATATCCGGCCTAGTTCCCAGAGACTTTTGGAGTGATTGCCAAATTTACGAAATGAATCTACTGTCTCTATCGGAGGTAATGGATATTGACACATCATGCAGTCGTACAATCTCTTTGATGTACGTTCTAGTCAATTTCTCCATCTTGCCAGTTTCTTTGATTGGTAGGAAGTGCGTGGTAACTTGGTTATGAAATCCATGGTTATCCGCTTCCACTTCCTTTCGGGTATCACTGGTTGTTGTAGGAAACTCGAAGGCTTCTGTGATTCTACCCTGACCTTGGCACAAGTCAGATACTCGCCCACATATGTAGTGAGGTCAGCTTTCCTATTCGGCCACCGATCTCTCTTTTTGAGGTCCATATTTATCTTGTCTGAGCCTGGATGAACGGAGTAGCGAGTTTTGTGTGCTTCGTTTGTGACGACGTCTCTGAATCCACTAACTTCGGTGTCCAGATCCGGTTCATGGGATAACGTGCCCTGCCGCTCTTGCCTTCTAGGTTCTTATGATCGGTGAAGATTGTAAATTTCGTGTCGTAGAGATAGTGCCTCCAGATCTCTAGGGCGAATACTACTGCTCCTAGTTCGAGGTCATGCGTGACCTAGCCGACCCCGTACGTCTTTAGCCGTCTTGAGGCATAAGTAATGACTTCTCCTCGGAGCATTGCATAGGGCCTGCTTTAGTGTTTGAAGGGCGGTTTCTTGCTTCTCTCTCTAATTGGTTTTTGATTCTCGTTTTCCGTTTAGATCGGTAAGGAGCATATGGGTTCGGTTTACGCGAATAGACTCATTCGAATATTAGAACGTCCACTCGTACTCTTGGGTAGCCTTGTCCCGAAGTTCATGGTAGGACTCATACCTAGTCCATCTGTCGTCACTTCGTGCATACATGTCGTATATAATTAAGATTGGTAAGACAGTTGGATGGGAGACTCTGCCCCAAGTCTACAACCAGACAAGGAACAGGAAATAGGGCGGAAACACACATCCAATGTCCGTAGAATCTTAATTATATATTGTCCTCGCTTATACACTTAGTAGTGATAGGTTGACTGCATTCGTCCCAAGCCTCTGTGCTTGAACTTGACCTGCTATACGAGTGATATTCTCGAAGGGTTTACTAGGAATACTTTGAAAAGGTTTCGGAAGGTATAATGCTCCTCCAGTGAGTGCTTCGGGGTTTCGCAACGAGGGATGACCCGGAGGTCCGTGTCGGATTTGTGTTTATGAGAGACGAGGGTTTCGATATTCAGCGGGTTAGGTGAAGGGTCTTTTCGTAGCCATTCAATTGGGAAGGTGAGAACTAAACCAATCCAAATTGAATGTCGACTTCAGATATCCCTAGTAAAACATATGTTAAGTTGTATTCGTACGAAATATTTGTTAGGGAGATAGAGCATCATGTGCTTCTCGTTAGTACGTTCTGTGATGGTCGGTGTTATTATTACTGCAGATGATTTGCATTGCTGCTACTAGTACTGATAGTAAGAGTGTTTTGTTAACTAGCGATGATACTTCATATTATGATCCCTAACAGGTCTCTCTAAGATCGTTCGATGAAAATAAGTGTTTTGATTCGATTGAACGAGAGTGTATTTTAACTGCTTTTTGAAAGACGGAAATCTTAGCAAACATACCACATACATTACAAACATATGGTACTTAAACGTTCTTGTTTTTGGAAACATTCCAAAAAGTCCTAATAAGGTTCCTTGTTGCTCCTACTGGTTCGGTTGTCACACTCCTCCTGCTCCTCTGTCATTCCTCTTAGTTGGACAGTCTCTCTTGAAGTGTCCTATTTCACCGCATAGGTGGCATACTAGACTTACACCGGTATTGGTGATTGAAGCGATGTTTTGGGCCTGAGTCCTGCAGAAGCGGGCAGTATGCCCGTACCTGTTGCAGTTTTTACAGTGCAATACCCGACAAACCCCTTTGTGATGGTAGTTACACTTGTTACACTTTGGAAGTGTTCCCATATATCGTCTGACCGGTGCTTGAGTGACAGACGTCGTGGCTAATGTCGAGGCATGTTTCGTGACTGCTGTTGTAATTGCAGGGGCAGCCACGAATTGTTGTCTTTTAGCGAGTTTTTGAGATAGATTGTGCTTCTTTTTGTCCCAAAACTTTCGTTTCTTGCTCTTGGGTTTGTGGTCTGAGGCGTCTTCGTTGGCGTTGTTAGCATTGAGTTGCGTCATGACGGCTGTCACGGCTGCCGTGACCGCAGCTTGAAAGGTAGCAGAGTCTATCTGCAGGATTTGTGCCTTGCTAGTTGGCTAGTTACCTCCGTGTGAAGACATCACTCTTTTGCATGTGGAGAAACGATTTCGTGAGTGGGGATGATCATCCCTAGTTATATCCTTACCATTTATATACACATATATATAAATTTCGCACTTTACTGAACTATTCTCGATGTTTCTGCTAACATTCCTGAGATGGAGTTATGGTAGTGGGTAGAAGTAGGTTTTGTACGAATGTTAAGTTTTACCCATCCTGGGATTATCTTTGCCCAAACACACTTAGCTGAGGAATTCTGATGGGATCCGGTGCATTAGTGCTGGTATGATCACACCCTATAGGTCCACGGAAAAAGGCACCTTTCAACCATGATGATTAAAAAGGCGAGAAAGTAATGAGTCTTTAATAAGGGCTTATACGTCGTGAGTTATCTAACTAAGTTTATCTTAGTTCTAAGCGTATCGTGTTCCGATTTTTATGGTGTTCTGAAAACAATTCACAATGAGAGTTTATATATACTAAACTTATGAATTTTTAGTAGTATTGTTCCCAATGAAATAATACGCATGCCCACTTCATTAATATGATTCTAGTATATTTAGTTTTTAGAGAAAATTTTGTGCCTGACGCAGGTCTACACCACATCATTGCAAGGAAAAGTTCGGACCGCAAATAAATCCCTCGACTGGTGTAATCACTAAATCGCAGGGTCAAGCTTACACATGGAGGAGAGTACCATCAACGCATACTCATAACCCAATCTACAAGGTCTTGTGAGTAGTATGAACTCTACTCATGACGATCTGTCCCTTGTGGTGCTTTAAACGAAGTCGATGCGTCCTGTAGTTCTGCCAACCTATGCTCGGCTGCGACCACTCTCTCTTCGAGTGTCGAGTGTCTATCCTGATACTCCTTTGCCTTCGCCCGAGCGACGATAAGGTCCTTAATGAGTTGGTCTCTGAAATAGCAGTCTCTTTCCAAGTCTCGAGTTTGTGAGATGGTAGAGTCTGTAGCAGCGCGCAGCTCCCTAACTTGATGTTCGTGATCTGATGGGTCATCACCGGGAGGGCTCTGTCAACCGGTCCCCCATGGTTGAGGTCATTGCAACCTCGTTGGTCTCCAAATGGAGATCATTGTAGATGATGGTGACTGCACCCCTCGATCAATGTTGCCCAACGGGGCACAGGTCCGATGTAGTCGATATGGTTCGCGAGAACCCTGGCTATGTACGGAGAGTTGACAACCTCTAACTCCACTTCCGACTCGTCTTCTTCGGGCTCTTTCCTCGAATACCTCTTTGGGGTCCTCTTCCGGTTCTGAAAGTAGGGGTCTCCTGGTAAGTAGAATCTTGCTATGATGTCCGTGCGAGAATAGGGGTGGGGTAAGAGGCATATAATAATCATATTCCTAGAAATACTTATAGGGGTTTGATCCTCCTTAGTTACTTCTATAATGACATGGTGCATACCAGTTACATATAACAAAAGATATGATAGACCTTCGAATAAGTGATCATACTCTAAAACCACAACCAAACAAGGAACAGGAAGTAAAGCAATAATCACAGATTCTAAGTCTATGATATCTAAGTTATATATAACTTTAGCGTATCAACTTAGTGATTGTAGACCTACTAGCAAGGATCTGTTTAGTTTTCACATAAGTTATTGTATCACAAAATACTCCTATAGTATTTTAAATGTTATGTTTGGTTCTTAGCGATTTTCTTGTATGGGGAGTTTTTAGGCTTGTTGCTCACTACGACCATTCCCCGGCATACATTAGTCACACCTCGGATAAATATAGTTGATCAGGCTATATTCATCCCAAGTCTGGTTACATATCCCAAGGTCTACTCGTAGTGTCCAACTCCTCATTTTATTTTTGTATCGACCTAGATATGACACTATACTCGCATGTGTGCATGTACTCATACTTTTAACAAGAAACTATTTATTTCTAAAATTATAGCTATTTGAAAATGTTTAATCAGATACTTTAGTCCCAATGCATTTATAGTTTGTATATCTTATGTGGTTTGATATACTTAGTTCACTATAAACAATGCTCTGATACCAATCTGTCACACCCCCAAACCAAGGATGACGGAAACGTCCGGGGGTGGCGGACATCATGTATAGTATCATAACAACGAGTATACTAGTGACCAAAGCAAATACAACCATCATAATATAAGTGAAAATTTTACACCATAGTATGAGTTTACATATTTCAAAATCAATTACACTATGATGACAAAATGAACTGTTTGACGCCTTAGCGTCCCATCCTCAAAAGCTGCGGTTTACCTGGTTTCCTGATTTCCTGAGAATACAAGTAGTTTTGAAAAAGTATCAACAATTAAGTTGGTGAGTTCATAAGCTTTTGGATGTAGAGTTTGAAAACCTTTGTTTGTAAATGTAATGTATACTTCAATAAAATCCAATGTTTTCCTTATAAAATGTTTGTAGCCTTAAATCCCAAGACTGAATGTATGTGTGTGTTTTGTACTTGTAACGTGTGTGTAATTGTAATGTATACCCAAGAAAATCCAATATTTTCCTTATAAAAAGTTATGTAGTCTTAAATCCCAAGACCGAATGTATGTGTGTTTTGTACTTGTAACGTGTTTGTAATTGTTATGTATACCCAAGAAAAATCCAATATTTTCCTTATAAAAAGTTATGTAGTCTTAAATCCCAAGACTGAATGTATGTGTGTTTTGTACTTGTAACGTGTTTGTAAGCCGTTTAAAAATAGGTAAAACCCCTTTTTAAAGTAGAAATTCTTGTAAACTATATGTGTCGTTATCTCCCTATGTGAGTCGCTATAACTATACCATAACAGGGATGCCTCCTACGACGTTCTTCAGGCGTCGGAATCGAAATGACATTTGTCACCCGCGATCGGCCGATCGGACTTTTGCAAGCAGCATGGGTGTGGGTTGTCAATCCCAATATAGATCTATACACAATTATCACGCTTTCCATCCAAGAGACTCTGGTTATAACAATTGTTCATGAAATTTTAACCCGTACTCTAAGAGTACAATGAAGACTAGTCTCATAAATTATGATAACGAGTTTACGTGTAGTATGCGTGTAAAACCCTTTTCTGTGGTGGAATTGAAATCCCCTTTCGTGTAGTATGTTTGTAATGTGAAATCCATAAACTATACCTAGTATAGTCTATCATGTGGTAAATGAAAACCCGTTTGTATTGAGAGTAAAACCCTTTTCGATGGTAGAATTGAATTCCCTTTCTTCGTAGTATGTTTGTATTGTAAAAATCCATAAACTATACCTATTATAGTCTATCATATGGTAAATGAAAACCTGTTTTTATTGAGAGTAAAACCCTTTTCGATGGTAGAATTGAATTCCCTTTCTACGTAGTATGTTCGTATTGTAAAAATCCATAAACTATACTTATTATAGTTTATTGTACTTATTTGAAGTGTATGAAAACCCTTATCATGAATGACTAATTTCTGTTTATGATGTTAGATTAACAAGAAATGCATTCAAAATTTAGAAACTTATTGTTATACACTTTGCTCAACATGCTACAAAGTGTTGTTAATATTGTAAGCTATGTAACTAGTTTTTAACTTTTCTGCAGGGTTTTTGAAAAATCACAGAAAAATCATACGAAGTCGAAAACTGAATCCGTAAATTCTGAGAGTTTAGAAAATGTGTCTGGTTTATTCATTATTTTTATTATGATTTTTCGAAGTCTCTAACTTGTGTGAAAATGTTCATAGTCACAGACTGGTCCGAATTCGTTTCTGAAATGATAGGCAGTTTTGTAAAAATCACCGTAAATTGTAGAAAAATCGTATGGAGATGTGCAAGTAGTCATCAGAAAGGTATAAACCTGAACTACATGCATATTAAATAGTTTTGAAAGATATTAAGGTTAAGATGGTCAAAACAGTCTGTGAATATAACTCAACTTTTCTGATGAAAGCTGATGTTTGAGTTTACTTAAGTTTTTGGTGTATTAACTCTTATTCCCCCCCCCCCCTAAAACTTGAAGAAAGCATGAAAATGTAGGGGTATGAACTCACCTTGAGTGATTTCCTGAGATGAATGTGGAAGAAGAGAGGTTTCCTTGTCAAGAACACTTGGCAGGTGCTTGAAGATTTGAAGATCCTAGGCACAAATATGACGACATTTGTGTAAGAGATTCATGATTTGAGTGAAGGAGTGTAGAGTATTCAAGTGTAGGATGAAGATAATTACCAAGACTGGAGGAGAATGCTCAAGAACAACCTTGAAATCTCGAGTTTAGAGAGAGAGAAAGTGAGAGAGAGAAACGGGTTTGCTTTTGATGAAAGAGAGAATATCTTGGAGGAGAGATAAGGGTTTTTCCCAACCCTTGATTAATGTATCTTTCTGGAGAAGGGTGGTGAAAGTACAAATAGTTGACTAGCTATAGGTGAATAGTGACAAGAAGATGTCATGGAGTGGGTATGGGAGATAGCTTGTGTCATTACTTTATGGGGAAGTCAACACTCAAAGCCAATATCTTGCACAAAAGATATTATTCTTAGATAAAGGTTTCCCTCCAAATGTGATTAAAATATGAATATACAGGGTCTTATATGTCGAAATATAAGTTTGAGTGAAAATCCCACGCGAAAATCATGAAAAACGAGCTTAAACGCGAAACTACTCGAAAATTGGGATCAAGAGGCGAAGTTCCGAGACCAGGATTGAATGTTCGGTCCCATGGGGTGAGAACTGAAAGGGGTTTTGGTCAAAAGGGCTAGAACCGAAGGTAGGTTCGGTCCTAAAGACTTGCACGCGAACTTGGTCACGGAGGGAAACGAAAGTAGGATGGAACCGAGAGCCGAGGGTTCGGTCCAATAAGGCTAGTTTCGGTCCTTTAAGCAGCTTCGGTCCCATGCAGATTCGGTCCTAGAGGCAGGTTCGGTTCCAATGCTAGGTTTCGGTCCTTATAGCAGGTTTCGGTCCTTATAGGGAGGCTTCGGTTCTAAGAGTGGTTTCGGCCCTACATGGCTGATTTTCAAATAAACTTCTCGCTTCAAGTTGTTTTTGACTAAATTAAGGTTCGGGATACCCCAAGTGATTATAAAAAGTTGAAAGAGATTTTGAGTGAGATGTAGGAGAGATTTAGATAGAGTGAGAGAGATTGTGAGAGACTTTGTTTGTGACCTTTGCGAGTGTTTAACTTCGAAATGCAAGGTTTGTAAACCCCATTTTGCCTTGTTATGAGTGTTATTCGCCCCCGAAGGGTATGTATTAATGTTTTATCGAGTAGTTCCATCACTTACCCTGATTAGGGTTTAGATTTTCTGAACACGTGAAAACTCTAAGTGATACCGTGCATTAGGATGGTGTGTTGTACAATAGTAAACATAATGTAAACCCTAATATACAAGGGTTAATTGAGTTGGCCGGTTTGACTTGTTGATTTTCTTTGACTTTGACTTGATTAGAAAGTGACGGTTGTCACAACATGGGTTTAGCCCAACATGAATAACTATGGATCATAAGCCCACTTAATAAGAATGAATGATTTACCAAATCAACCCCTTATATTTAATTAGTCTCTTTTGATCACAAAATTAATTCCAAATTAATTCTTGATCAATACTAATTAAATAATATGATTTCATATTAATATATTAGAACTTATAATATATTAATAAACTATGAATAACCTCTTCTCAATTATCCATCCTTTAGATTGTTCCGATGCCATGCAACCCAAATGGATCATTCTACTCTCGGGTCAAGTACATACCAATAATAGTTATGGGCTTAGACACTAATCCAACAGTCATGGCTAGGCAATATGATATTGATGCGGACAGGGGGCTGAATTATATGGGATGTAGCTTGGAGGCGTTTATGTATCATCTCACGATCACTCCTTCGGCTGGAGCACCTCCTCATTACACTTACATACCATCTTGGGAGGAAATATGGGTCAATATAAGAGGTGGTGCATGTACCAGCGGAGCTGGCGATGGAGATGATAATGGGAAGGAATGATTATCCTTGCTTTTCTTTTTATTTGTTGGTATTTCAAAATTATTTATTTTGTGTGTTTGATTTGTAGGATTTAAGTAATTAGGATTCGCATGATTTTAAAATTTGTAATTGTTTTTCCTTTCTATTACTCTTTTGTTTGTTTGTTTTTAGATCGTACAGAACTTTGGTTTATGAGAGAATACGTTAGAAATTCCCAAGAATGTGACTAGAAGAATATGTACGGGGTGAGATTTGCGACTTGAAGCGAGATTTTGAGCAAAAGATATGCTTATTAAGTCATATTAACTGGAATATATGATTTTACATCATAATAGAGGGGTATACTACCTTGGTATCACCTTTTCTCACCATATTCGTAATTAGACATAAGACATTTTTTTTTCTGAAGATACAGTAGCCACAGCGTGGCCACTCTATGCCATTGGTGTGGTGAAGGTAGAATTCTCGATGATCCTCCTGTATCATAGAAGACCACAACGTTTCATTACCTAGCAACGGTGTGGAGTATGTCCAAATTGATTTTTGAGTTGTTGTTTCATCACCAAATTGGGAGTCATTTTTTTTGACAAGTCAGAGAGCAATCCTGTAGTGGTCCAGAGTCTTGTTTTCCAGCTATTTCAAGAGATGTCAACCATACAACATTCGAGTTCAACCTCGCCACTTCTACCCCAGGGGAGTCTATTCCATTTTCTCCTTCTTTACTTATATGTTATTTAATTGTCTATGCATGCAATGGGCACATTATATGAATTAAGTGTGGGGTAGGGGGTCGAATGTAGGAATGCAAGGATACTGAATAAAACAATTTATAAAAATTGACTAGGATTAAAAAAATAGACTATAAAGACTTGAAAATGGTCTAATTTTGAAATCTAGTTAATTAATTGTTATATTGTTGTGTTGGGACCTAGGTTGTCAGTGTTATGTGGGACGATCCGATGTGAGCTTCGATGTTTATTTGACCTAACATATGTTCTAGTGTATTTGTGGCTTCCCTGCCCTAGTTAAATAATGAGACAAAAATACAACATTTCCCAGTTTGAGGGATGTAAAAAAGTTTTGCTTTGGGAAAACCTAGACCTAAAAACAAACTTACCAATGACTGATTTATCTCCTGGGTCCTTTCTGTAAAAAAAAACGAGTCAATTTTCCAAGTTTATCTATTTAGTTTTCTGCATTCTTTAGTCGATTGATTATATAAAATAAAATAACAATTTAGGATTGGAGTCAATCCGTGACCTTTCGAACTTGGCCAGTAAACCATGCGAGATATTTTATATCTGTCCACCTGCAGTATATTAAGGAGGATCGGAACAGGTAGAATGTTGCAACACAGGTTTCATCGAAAGTCATGGGATCCATTAGTGGCCTAATGGATTCCAAGTACTCCAATGAATCTCTTAGAAAGTCACGAACTATAGTATAGTGAAGTTGCAACTAAATTAAAGTTTAAGTTATTTATTTTCTTATGTGTGATACTTGGAAGTGGAATCATTTGGAAAAAGATAAAAAAAATTGAAAAATGAAAATTTGAAAAGAAAAAAAAAAGAGCTCCAAAAAAAAGATAAAGTTGCAACAATAAAAAAATATAGTTATATTTTTAGGATAATTATTTTATATAGTATTTTCCTATTTTTTTAGTCACTCGGAATTTGACACTAACTTTTGAGACGAAAGGGGGTAAATAAAAAGGTATAGGATGTAAGAATGCCAAAAATGAACGTTGTTCAAACTGAGTGGAAAGTGTTTATGAGGATTGTGAGTATTTAGGATTGGAGAAGTTCTTAGGAATATTAGACATAAATATACGCATTGCGGTCTTATTGTAATGGATGAGATCAAAATGGATTGTCTTGTGCGACGTTGGTGACTAGGGTTTTGATGTAATGATATGATAATAATAAAATCAGTTTTGCTTGGGGGCAAGTAAAAGTCAAGTATATGGTATTTTGATATGTGCATATTTAATCATATATTTTGTGCATTTTCTTAATATTTTTAGCTACAATTGTGCTCATTTTAGGACAAAAACGACTTAATTTGTTTAATTTATGTATTGTAGAAGCAAAGATATGCTCGAGATGAAAAGGAAGCAAATGCGGAGCTAGAAGCTGGAATTTTGGACAAAGTCAATCGAAGTCAAGGGAATCTAGAATTCTGACGCCCATGGCTTGGACATCCCTAGCCACGCCATGGGAAGTTGGTTTTTCGTGATCTGGTTATGCCTTGATGTGTACGCGTTTTAAGTGGTCGCCACACCATGGAGCCTATTTGTCATGGCGTGGGAGGTGATTTTTGGCAACTATATAATTATCGTTTTAGCTCTCAACCCTAACTTATGGTGGAAGTTTTTGACGAATTTCGGAGAATCATCCTATCATGTGCTTCCAGTAGTACGGGCCCAATACTACCTTCCACACCTATCTGTACTTTCCTCAAGAATCATCCTAGATCCTCTAAGTCACTTCCCAATGACCACTCCAATAGATCCTTGCGCTAAACAGAATACTAAGGCACTTTCTAAGCTCTCCCAGGATTCCACATCCCATATAAGCATGCTCTAACACTATTCCTAATCCATCAGCAACCCTACCTCACCCTTCTCTCATCCGTATAGGAAACTTCTACAAATGTCAGTTAGCCATCTTACGAATACATTTACATGCAACAAAGATTAAACAATCTTTCGACTGAAAGATCCTACCCTACAACGGTTGGACTCAAACAAGAGCTGAATCAAGCAATCTGTAATTATTTAATCTTTGTGGCATGCAACCTAACGTATTTGCTTAATAGTTAATTAGTATCAATATCGGTATCACATTGCACAAAGCAAGAAGAATTTGAGCAGCGAAACCGACTGGCAATAAGGCATCATAAAGATCAGGCAATCCTCACACGTAATTCCTGAAGATCCTTAGCCTACTCACTATCAGGCATCCCTACCGGTTCACAAATCAGGCATAAAAAGGCATTTATCCTAGGTAGGCATTCTAGCCTGCAACCCTGAGCAGATCCTTATTCTAATTTCTAGCATGCATTTCTAACATATCACCAATACACATAAAACAAGTGTGGGTATCTTGGGGAATAAATTTTCTTAAGCTCAGGTTGATTGTACACATCGCATCCTCTCCTTTAGTTATTTAAAAATTATTTATGAAAAATCTTTTTGTAGATCCATAATCTGAGTTTGGAATCACACAAGTGTTCATTCAATTCTCTCAAACCAGGGATCTGATACCAACTTGTAACATCCCAAAAACCATGACAAATTTATTCACTTTTAAAAGGCATTTTCATAAAATCCATAAATGATTAAACATTGTTTTCGAAACAAAACAATAGAAATCAAAGTATCAAAATCATCTCTCAAACATAAATCAGCAAGAGGATGTGTACGATCACGCATTCGCCTTGCCCCTATCATTTGAAGTACCTGAAAACATTTAAATCCACAATTGTAAGACAAAGCTTAGTGAGTTCCCCCAAAATACCCCACACAAAAATACATATACAATGCATACACACCTGGCCCACAACATAAGACTGGATTACCCCCAGGCCCACAAAACAAAATTTGGATTGCCCCCGGGCCCACAGCACGAAGACTAGATTGCCCTCGGGCCCATGGTCACAAAGATTGGATTGCCCCCGAGTCCACAACTTAAGAATGGATTGCACTTAGGCCCACGACTTAAGACTGGATTGCTCCCGGGTATGTTTGCCTACAGCACAAAGCAGTGCCGCCTCAACCCAACCACACTATATCGACATACGCACAAAACAATATTAAGCAAGCACAGGTAATCATAACATATCTACCAGTCTAACAGATCACTACAGCATAAAAACATCCTACACACAAGGACACATACTGCAATACAAATTATAGTGAGAAAACTCACCCTGCAGTCCAACAAACAACAACACTGCTCACAGATCCAATAACCGACACTACAGGTCACCTATACAACAATCGGGGACCAATTCTTAAACTACAACCCAAAATCCTTAAATTTACCTAAAGTCAAACTTGGTCAAAAGTCAATGGTCAAAGTCAAAGTCAACTATCAAAAAGTCTCTCAGATGGCCGTCATGTTGTGACCGAGCTTTTGTGACCTCGTGGTGGTCTCAAGACAAAACAGTCGCGGAGACTGCCTTTTCTCACGTCGTTAAGGCCAATCCTTCACGTCGTGAGCACTGTTCTGACCTCCTAAATGCATTAAGTTCTTAATCGTTAATGTTAAGACAAGAACTTAAGAGAATGCTCGGCTTAAAGAGGAAGCTTCGGAACTACACAAAATGGTCAACAAGTTGCATCTTAATGGCACTTAGCCTATTTTGATAGACCTAGATTCTATCAATAGCAACGCATTTTACTAAAAACTGAATCTTCGAATCCTTTTATCTCAAGTTCCTCTGAGAGAGGTGGATAGGATAAGAAAGAACAAGATGGCTGATAAAAATTGCCTCTAAATAGAAGAACATGTGAAAAGGTCCACCAAACATGCATTGCACTTCCAGTTTTATTATTGCTATTAAGAAAAAAAACCTGAAAGTATGTTTGCTTTAATAGAAAAAAATGTCAAAAGATGTTATAATAGCATTGCACTTCCATTTTTTCATTTAAAGCTTTGTAATTTAGTATTTATCTTATTTAGGAACTATGCTCTAAAAATAAACCAAATCATAGCATCCTATTTTATTTTCTTCTATTAATGGTTACAGAACTAATGATTTTTTTTTTGTAAATTGGGTTCTTGATAGTTTACACATATGTGAGTCATGTTTACTACTTTCAAAGTGGTTGATAGGGTCTTATCTTTACTTTGAAACATTTAAATGAAGTTCATGCACGGTCTTTCAGGTGGAGGAAAACATTTTTTATTTTTTGAAATGATGAATTTGTTTAGGAAAATATTTACATGAAAAAATATGTATGAGTTTTATTTTATTATTAATAAAAAAATTCTGTTACGTTTTATTATATATCTCCTTTTTTGCAACATGAGACTAAAATTAGGTGGCTAATATGTGTATTTATACCCATTGCTAGATTCTAAAAAACACAATAGAAAAAAAAATATAACTAAAACGATATAACATGCGACTAAATGTTGTTTATGGTCACAGTTTAATTTGTTAGATGTGACTAAAAGTAAACTGGACATTTGATAACACAAAACACTTGTGACTATAAGTATATTTACAGTCAAAATTTAATTTATTATGTGTGACTAAAAGTAAAAGTAGTCACGAGAAACGGATTAAATGGCTAAAAGTAAGTTATGGTAATGGTTTAATTTTTTTTTATGTGATTGAAAGTGACCGGAAGTCATGATAAAAAAACAAAACTTGTGACTATAATTCTTTTATGGTCATAGTTTAAATTATTATGTGTGTCTAAAAGTAACAATAGTTATTATAAACGACAAAACGTGTGATTCGACGCGTTTTATTGTCACAATTTAATCTATTATGAGTCTCTAAAAGTCAACAAATATTCATGACAAACAAACAAATGTGACTAAAAGTCAATAGTAGTAATGACAAATGAAAAAAATGTGTTACTAAAAGTCAACAATAGTCATGATAAACAAATTAACATGTGACGAAAAGTAGTTTATCAAAAAACTGATTGAATACCTACAAAATTTGATACCATATAGTGTCGGTTTCCACCTATAATAATAGTTCTTAACGGGTTATAATCATTACAATTAAACGTTAACATAACTTATCATCAATCATGCGACATTTCGCCAGGCTATGTGAAACATCCCAAAAAAACAGACCAAAAATTTCTTTTTAAAATTCATTTAGTAAAAACCATAATCCATAATATCATAATAAATCACAAATCATATCTCTCTCAAACATCATGTCAAATATTGTTTCACAAACACGTGAGAAAAATATCAGAGTCTAAACAATCCCAGGCTAAAGTTGTGGTGTGTGTCATGCGATCATCCCGAGCCCTTCCCCTTGCTAGTGGAAGTATCTGAAACCAAAACTGTAAACTGTAAGCACGAAGCTTAGTGAGTCTCCCCAACTACCACATACCATACACATATCACATAACATATCTTGGTCCCCACCCCTGCTACATCGAGTCAAGCTCGGCATCGGCTTTCCCGGCATCGAGCCCCTCCCGGCATTAGGCCCCTCTCGGCATCTGGCCCCGCCCGGCATCGAACCCTATTCAGCATCGGGCCCCGCCCGACATCGATCAGATTTCGGCATACATATACATATCAACAAACTTATAACATAAGCACCTAAACCTAGCATGTAGACATCTCTCGGGCCCCACCCGGCATCGGACCTAGATCCGGAAACATACTAACATTCCTCAGGAACCGCCCCGACATCGGACCGGAGTCCGGAACATACTATCATAACATATTAACTAGACATTCTTCGGGCTTGCCCCGGCATCGGACCTAATCCCGGAACACCTAACACATAACAAACACATGCCAGAATCACAAAGACATCAAGCATACAAGCATACAAGCATTCCTCGGGACCACCCCGGCATCGGATCGTAATCCGGAAATCGTACAACCTACATCAAGCCATGCCCGGCATTGGGCCGTATCCCGGAACTACTAACATCTAAACGGGTCGGCATTGTGGCCTTATACCCGTTCCTATTGGAGAAAACTCACCTCGCAAAGTTGTCTGCAAAATCTCGCGATGAGGAATATCTGATAGCTGATCCAACGACTCCCCGGCTATCAATATCACAATAATACTTAGTCAAAATCTGATAATCCTTCTCAGGGTAAAATGACCATTTTACCCTGGTCAAAGTCAACAACCTGGTCAAAGTCAAAGTCAAGGTCAACTCCCAGTCAATCCCAACTCGTCGAGTCATCTCCCAACTCGGCGAGTTCATGTACTACTCAGACCCGTGGTCAACTAAGTCAACTCGTCGAGTCCCTTCCCAGACTCGTCGAGTTCTTCCTGTCATAACATCGGGACATATCGACTCTAACTCGTTGAGTCCCTCCTTGGACTCGTCAAGTTCTTCAGCTTCCGAGTCCTAATCTTGTCCAACTCACTGGGTCATCTCCTAGACTCAATGGTTTCACTCACAACCAGAAAAGGGGTTAGGGTTCATGACCCGATGTCACACCCTGAAACCGTGATGGCGGAATCGTTCCAGGGCGGAGGACGTCATGTATAGCATCACAACCAATGTAAAATAGCAACCATAGCAACGCAACCATCACAGTGTATACATATATGAAGATGTTTAAATCAATTTGAAACTTGTTTGAATAACATCAGAGAGTATATATAAAATATAAACATAAGACTCTTATTGCTCCAGCTTCTCAAAAATCCAGCAAGTACCTGTCTACTGATTTCCTGAGAATACAAGCAGTTTGAAAAATATCAGCATAAAGCTGGTGAGTTCATAAGCGGTAGTTTGTAATGAAAACTTGTTGATGAGCTCGTAAAAAGTATTTTGTATAGCGTCAAGAAAATCCGATATTTTCTTTAAGTGAAAAATGTAGCGTTATCCGTTCCAAATAAACCATGAATGTTCGTTACTGAAAACTGTAGTGATATATGAAAATACTACTTCATGTGACTAGCTAAGGCTAATCATGAAGTAAAAGTATATTGTATATGAAATCCTTGCATAAACGATTTTGGTTGAAAACCCTGGCTTCAGCCTTTATACGTAGTGTGTTAGTTCTATTTAGTATAAATAAAACTGTTGAAGGGTGACAGGTTGTAAACTAAAGGGTGAATTATACATAATGTGAGTCGTATAACCATACTTGATATGACTAGAGACCTTTCCAACGTTCTTCAGGCGTCGAGTTAAATAACATTTGTCACCCTAGGCATGCCTGCCTCACTGTAGCTAGCAGTTCGGGTGTGGGATTGTCAGTCCCGAATAGATCTATTCACAAATCTCATGCTCTCCCTCCAGGAGGCTCTGGTTATACTATGATAGGATTTATCCCTGTACACCTAAGGGTACAGTAGTGAAGTAGCGCCTCACAGTATCGTACAATCTAGTTTACATGTAGTGTAGTAGCGTTCTACCGTAGTGAAAATCCGAATGTATACTGTTTGTAGTGATAATTACAGTTATGAAAACGCGATAAAGTAGTGATGAAAACTGTAAACTATTTCTGTCTTAGTGCATACGTTTAATAGTGAAAGTTTCTATACTTGTTATGTTTAGAAAAATCCCAAACTATACCGATTATAGTTTGCATGTAAAACGTAGTGATTAGCGAGTCCGGAAAAAACCATGCAAGTTTAGTGAAAACGTCCCTTATGCTCAACGCAGTACAAAAGGGTTAAAGTATGAGAATTTCATGAGTTTTGAAAACATTTATGTTTAGCTTGTATCCCCCCCCCCCCTGAAAACATTAAAAATACGAAAAATGTAGGGGTATGAACTCACCTTGAGCGAGTGGTTTGATTGAAGGATCGATACGGAAAGCTGGGTGTTCAAGTGAAGCTTTGAACACAATTTGATCCTAATCAACAAGTAATGACACAAAAAGGAGTCAAATGATGGTATTTCACCACTATATGTGATGAAGAACCACTCTAAGAACTTGGGACTACTTGCACTAAGTGTTAGGACCTTAAAGGTGTGTACGGCCATGGGTGTGCGGCCCAATGGGTGTGCGGCCGTACACTCATGATGGAAGGTGCCTTCGAGGTGTTTTCAAGGTCCATACTTGCATCCATGAAGTGTCCTAGGCCTATACTTGGTTGTAGTACAAGTTTAGGGTCTTAGAAATGGGTTTGTGGTCATATGGTGTGTGTGTGTGTATGGTCGCACAAATGTGTGTGCTGCTGCACAAGGGAGTGTGCTGCCGCACACAGGAGTGTGTGGCTGTACATAGGAGTGTGCTACCTCACACAGGAGTGTGCTGCCGCACACAGGAGTGTGTGGTTGTATACAGGAGTGTGCTACCACACACAGGAGTGTGCTGCCGCACACATGAGTGTGTGGCCGTACACAGGAGTGTGCTGCCGCACACATGAGTGTGTGGTCGCACTCTTTCAAAGAAATGAAGAACATGACGGGACTTTCATGATTCAAGGCCTAGATCAAGAGGTTCTTCATGCACAACAAGTTAAGGGATGGATTACTCACGTTTTTGAAGCCTTGGGAGGGTTTATGGTTGAAGAAGCTTGAGAGAAATGGTGTTGTGTGCTGCCAAAGTGTTAAAGGAATGAAAGGGAAGGGGTCTACCCTTTATATAGGAGTGTGAGCGCTATCAAAAGTGAGTGTGCTGCCAGGAGGTGTGTGTGCGGCCGCACACCCATGTGTACAGCCGTACACTCCCTCCAAAGGTGTGTATGGCCTTGTTTTGACAGTATACGACTTGCTGACTCATTCCTAGACTCAACCTTGGTCATGCTCAAGCTTAGAATCACTTAAACGAACCCTTGAATAGTACTAGAAATCGACAAAACAAGTTGAATATTCATTGAATTGATTAATTGTACAAGATTGAAGTTCCGGGTTGTCACATCATCCCCCCGTTAGAGGGAATTTCGTCCCGAAATTCAAGGATAAAGTACAATCATGAACTTGGAAAGAGATGGGGGTACTTCTGCTTCATTGAATCCTCACGCTCCCAAGTGAATTCAGGACCCCGCTTGGCATTCCAGCGGACCTTCACTATCGGGATGCGACTTTGCTTGGTACGTTTGACTTCACGGTCCATGATTTCAACAGGTTCTTCCACAAAACGTAGACTTTCGTCCAGATCGATCTCGTAGAGAGGAATCACAAGTGTCTCGTCGGACAGACACTTCTTTAGGTTCGACACGGGAAGACAGGATGGATGTTGCTGAGCTCTCGTGGTAACTGGAGTTTGTATGCTACGGGACCGATCCTAGCAAGGATCTCGAATGGTCCAACGTACCTTGGGTTTAGCTTTCCACGTTTTCCGAAACGTATCATTCCTTTCCAGGGCGAGACCTTCAGAAGGACGCGGTCACCGACCTGGAATTCTAAGGGTTTTCGTCGTTTATCGGCGTAGCTCTTTTGTCTATCTCGTGAGGCTTTCAGTCGTTCTCGGATTTGCACGATCTTTTCAGTGGTCTCTCGGATAATCTCGGGACCAGTGAGAGTGTTGTCGGGGACTTGACCCTTGACTAGCTGTGTGTCACCCACTTCAGCCCAGCACAGAGGGGATCTGCACTTGCGGCCATAGAGGGCTTCAAACGGCGCAGCCTTGATGCTGGTATGGTAGCTGTTGTTGTAGGAAAAATCTACCAAAGGAAGATGAGTGTCCCATGACGCGCCGAAGTCGATGACGCAGGCTCTCAACATATCTTCCAATGTCTGAATTATTCTCTCACTCTGTCCATCAGTCTGCGGATGATAAGCCGTGCTCATATCCAATTTAGTTCCAAGAGCCTTCTGTAGTGATTACCAGAATCTCGAGGTAAACCTGCTATCTCGGTCGGAGATAATAGATACAGGTACCCCATGAAGGCGAACTATCTCTTGAATGTAGATTCGTGTGAGTCTCTCCATCTTGAAGTTTTCTTTGATTGGCAGGAAGTGGGCGGACTTCGTCAACTGATCGACGATTACCCAGATGGCATCGTGCCCATTTGGAGATCTGGGTAATTTGGTGATAAAATCAATGGTTATCCTTTCCCACTTCCACTCAGGTATTTCTGGCTGCTGAAGTAAACCTGAGGGCCTCTGATATTCCACCTTCACCTTGGTGCAAGTCAAGCACTTGCCCACGAAGGTTGCAATCTCTGCTTTCATGTTTGGCCACCAATAGAGCTGTTTGAGATCCAGATACATCTTATCTGAACCGGGGTGAACGGAGTATTTCGTCTTGTGAGCCTCATTCATGACAACCTCTCTGTACCCGCCGAACTTTGGGGTCCAGATCCGGTTCATGAAATAGTACACTCCGTCTCCCTTAACCTCTAAGTTCTTGTCCATTCCCCGCAATGCTTCATCCGCCACTTTCTCTGGTTTCAAGGCTTCCAGCTGAGCCTCCCTGATTTGCGCGGATAAATGGGAATGAATAGTCATGGTCAGTGCCTTCACTCTACGACCTGAGTACTCTTTTCGGCTGAGGGCATCGGCCACCACATTGGCCTTGCCAGGATGGTAGCGGATTTCGCACTCGTAATCACTGAGTAGCTCAACCCATCGCCGTTGCCTCATGTTTAGCTCCTTCTGGTCGAAGATATGCTGCAAACTTTTATTGTCAGTGAAGATAGTGCACTTGGTTCCATAGAGATAATGTCTCTAGATCTTTAACGCGAAGACCACTGCTCCCAACTCTAAATCGTGAGTTGTGTAATTGACCTCGTGCGTTTTCAACTGTCTCGAGGCGTAGGCGATGACCTTTCCTCGCTGCATGAGCACACAGCCTAGGCCCTGATTGGACGCATCACAATAGACCACGAAGTCTTCCGTCCCTTCGGGTAGAGACAAGATAGGTGCGCTGCACAGGGCCTGCTTTAATGTTTGAAATGCAGTGTCTTGTTGGACTCCCCAACTAAAGGTTACACCTTTCTGTGTTAGGGTAGTTAGAGGCTTAGCGATTCTGGAGAAGTTTTGGATGAACCTGCGATAATAGCCTGCGAGACCCAAGAATTGTCGAAATCTGTGGGTGTCTTTGGTGCAGACCAATTCTCTATCGCTTTGATCTTGGAAGGGTCCACGTGTATGCCTTCTTTGCTAATCACGTGACCAAGGAAATTCACCTTCCTGATCCAGAACTCACACTTTGAAAATTTTGCATATAGCTTCTCCGCCCTTAATGTTTCCAGCACCTGCCTCAAGTGTTGTTTATGATCGTTCTCACTCTGTGAATAGACAAGTATATCGTCGATGAACACGATCACGAACTTGTCCAGGAAAGGGCGGCACGATCGATTCATCAGGTCCATGAATACTGCCGGTGCGTTAGTCAGACCAAAGGGCATTACTACAAACTCGTAGTGTCCATAGCGAGTTCGAAATGCTGTTTTGGGCACATCACTCTCGTGAACTCGCAGCTGATGGTACCCTGATCTTAGATCTATCTTTGAAAAGTAACTGGCTCCTTGCAGCTGATCGAAAAGGTCGTCGATTCTGGGTAAATGATAGCGGTTCTTGATTGTCAGCTTGTTCAGTTCTCGGTAGTCAATGCACATCCTGAAAGATCCATCTTTCTTTTTCACAAATAAAATCGGAGCTCCCCAGGGTGAGGAACTCGGTCTTATGAATCCCTTGCTGATCAGCTCATTGAGCTGGCTGGATAACCCTTGCATTTCTGCCGGCGCTAAACGATAAAGAGATTTAGCTACAGGAGTAGCTCCAGGGATTAAGTCGATACGAAACTCGACTTGACGCTCGGGAGGAATTCCTGGGAGGTCTTCAGGGAAGTTGCAGACTTCGGGAAGATTTTTGAGGTCTTTAACTTTTTGCGTCTCATTAACTACGTGAGCTAGAAACGCATGGCATTCCTTCCGCAGGTACTTCTGAGCTTTGATGCACGAGATGATACGAAGGTTCGAACTGAGTTTGTCACCGTAAATCATGAGGGCTTCGCCAGAGGGAAGGTTGAGGCGAATAGCTTTTTCGAAACAAAGGATATCAGCACGATTGGGGCTCAACCAATCCATACTGATAATGACATCAAAACTCTTGATAGATATCGGCATAAGATCGATGGGAAAGGAGTGATTGTCTAGGGTAAGAGTACAGCCTATGAATATGTCGTTCGTGCTCTCTTTCTCTCCATTAGCCATCTCGACGGTGAACGTTTCGGTTAAAGGTTTGGATTGACATTTGATTAGATGTTTGAATGCATGACTAACAAAACTCCTCTCCGCACCATAATCGAAAAGAATGCATGCATAAAAGTTGTCAAGGAGGAACGTACCCGTAACAACAGTAGGATCAGCGACCGCTTCATTCTGGACCATCGCCAAAACTCTCCCTGTATTGCCACCAGTCGTTGCCTTGGGGCAGTTTCTCCTGAAATGCCCAACCTCTCCACATCCATAACAAGCTTGACCAGCACCTGCTCCCGTAGTCTAGTTGGTTGGTTGGGCTGGCACCTTGCAGTATCGAGTTGTGTGACCCTTCTTCCCAAAGCTGTTGCAACTCAACTCACGCCAGGGTCCGTGATGATGGAAGTTACACTTGTTGCACAAAGGTAGTTTCCCAGCATAAACACCGGTAGGAGTTTGGGTGGTTGGAACAGTAGCTGGAGCAGCAGCATGAGCAGTAACAACATGAACTGCCACTGTTTGTTGTTTCTTGGAGGGCTCCTGCAAAGACTGACCCTTGCGTTTGTTCCATGATTTCTTCTTCTTCCCACCACTTTCCTTCTGTGGCTCAGAAACAGCTCCCACTTCGTCTAGATCAACCCCATTATCGATCAGAATTTGTGCCAGATCCTTGGCGCTCTCAAATGTAGTCGGTCTAGCAGCCAAGACATTTCCCTTGGTGGGTTGTGTCAGCCCCCAGATGTACCTCTCGATTTTCTTGCTTTCTGGGGTGACCATTCCCGGACAGAGAAGTGCCAGATCACAGAATCTAGCAGTGTAAGCAGCAATGTCAGAACCCTTCATCTTCAAGTTCCAAAGTTCGTGCTCCAACTTTTGCACCTCGCCCCTCGGGCAGTATTCAGCCAGCATGAGTTCCTTCAATCTTTCCCAACCCATGGCATTAGCCACTGGCAGGGTTAGGGTTTTGACTCGACCATTCCACCAGGTCAAAGCTCTGTCAGTGAAGGTGCAGGCGGCGAACTTCACCTTGTTGTCTTTGGAACAGGCGCAAATTTCAAAGATGGATTCGATCTTCTCGAACCATCGAGTCAGAGCGATGACTCCTCCGTTTTCGTCGAAGGACTTGGGTTTCGCGGTCATGAAGTCCTTGTAGGAACATTCCTTTTGTTGTCCCTGACTTCCGTCTTGTCTTTGTGGGTCGGTTCCACCTCCAGCCCCACCAGAGTTCACTTGTGCCATTGTTGCAGTTACAGCGGTGGTAACTGCTGCCTGGAACATGACGGGGTCGAACTGGGGTGGTGGTGGTGGCGGAGTGTCGTTCCTTCGGTTGGGTCTTGGTCGAGGAGGCATCTTCTTCTAAAAACAATCAGGAAGAAGAGGATGGTAAGTCCTCAAGATATATGAAACAAAATATATCTCATCCTGATAAACAAGTGTTCTACCAAGCGATAAGCAAGAAAGGTTACTAATGTAACTAAGTTATCGCTACGAAATAGATAGGTAGGAACACTAAGAATGAATCTCCTCACTGAATTTGGCTATAGCGAAATACTCCTATAGTATTTTCTAGTGAATGTTTTTGGTATGTTTTAGGCCTGCTGTAACACCACCGTCACTCCCAAGCACATGTTGGTCATGTTTTGACTGAATATAGTTGATCAGGCTATATTCACCCGAAACATGATTACATAACTGCCCAGGTTTGACCGCAGTGTCCCAACATCCAAAATACTTTTTGTGTTGTTCCACTAATGTCACGAATTCTGTTAGGTATGCATGCTCGTATACTTTTATAAAAATACTTATATTTTTTAAAGTATACTTTTAGTGTAGAGCACTTAGGCCCCTTTAGTGTTTATAGTTGTATACCATGTAAGGTTCGGTATACTAGTTCGCTATAAACAAGGGCTCTGATACCAATCTGTCACACCTCGAAACCATGATGGCGGAATCGTTCCGGGGCGGAGGACGTCATGTATAGCATCACAACCAATGTAAAATAGCAACCATAGCAACGCAACCATAACAGTGTATACATATATGAAGATGTTTACATCAATTTGAAACTTGTTTGAATTACATCAGAGAGTATATAAAAAATATAAACATAAGACTCTTATTGCTCCAGCTTCTCAAAAATCCAGCAGGTACCTGTCTACTGATTTCCTGAGAATACAAGCAGTTTGAAAAATATCAGCATAAAGCTGGTGAATTCATAAGCGGTAGTTTGTAATGAAAACTTGTTGATGAGCTCGTAAAAAGTATTTTGTATAGCGTCAAGAAAATCCGATATTTTCTTTAAGTGAAAAATGTAGCGTTATCCGTTCCAAATAAACCATGAATGTTCGTTACTGAAAATTGTAGTGATATATGAAAATACTACTTCATGTGACTAGCTAAGGCTAATCATGAAGTAAAAGTATATTGTATATGAAATCCTTGCATAAACGATTTTGGTTGAAAACCCTGGCTTCAGCCTTTATACGTAGTGTGTTAGTTCTATTTAGTATAAATAAAACTGTTGAAGGGTGACAGGTTGTAAACTAAAGGGTGAATTATACATAATGTGAGTCGTATAACCATACTTGATATGACTAGAGACCTTTCCAACGTTCTTCAAGCGTCGAGTTAAATGACATTTGTCACCCTAGGCATGCCTGCCTAACTGTAGCTAGCAGTTCGGGTGTGGGATTGTCAGTCCCGAATAGATCTATTCACAAATCTCACGCTCTCCCTCCAGGAGACTCTGGTTGTACTATGATAGGATTTATCCCTGTACACCTAAGGGTACAGTAGTGAAGTAGCGCCTCACAGTATCGTACAATCTAGTTTACATGTAGTGTAGTAGCGTTCTACCGTAGTGAAAATCCGAATGTATACTGTTTGTAGTGATAATTACAGTTATGAAAATGCGATAAAGTAGTGATGCAAACTGTAAACTATTTCTGTCTTAGTGCATACGTTTAATAGTGAAAGTTTCTATACTTGTTATGTTTAGAAAAATCCCAAACTATACCGATTATAGTTTGCATGTAAAACGTAGTGATTAGCGAGTCCGGAAAAAACCATGCAAGTTTAGTGAAAACGTCCCTTATGCTCAACGCAGTACAAAAGGGTTAAATTATGAGAATTTCATGAGTTTTGAAAACATTTATGTTTAGCTTGTATTCCCCCCCTGAAAACATTAAAAATACGGAAAATGTAGGGGTATGAACTCACCTTGAGCGAGTGGTTTGATTGAAGGATCGATACGGAAAGCTGGGTATTCAACTGAAGCTTTGAACACGATTTGATCCTAATCAACAAGTAATGACACAAAAAGGAGTCAAATGATGGTATTTCACCACTAGATGTGATGAAGAACCACTCTAAGAACTTGGGACTACTTGCACTAAGTGTTAGGACCTTAAAGGTGTGTACGGCCATGGGTGTGCGGCCGTACACTCATGATGGAAGGTGCCTTCGAGGTGTTTTCAAGGTCCATACTTGCATCCATGAAGTGTCCTAGGCCCATACTTGGTTGTAGTACAAGTCTATGGTCTTAGAAATGGGTTTGTGGTCCTATGGTGTGTGTGTATGGTCGCACAAATGTGTGTGCTGCTGCACAAGGGAGTGTGCTACCTCACGCAAGAGTGTGCTGCCGCACACAGGAGTGTGTGGCTGTACACAGGAGTGTGCTACCTCACACAGGAGTGTGCTGCCGCACATAGGAGTGTGGGGCTGTACACAGGAGTGTGCTGCCGCACACATGAGTGTGTGGTCGCACTCCTTCAAAGAGATGAAGAACATGACGGGACTTTCATGATTCAAGGCCTAGATCAAGAGGTTCTTCATGCACAACAAGTTAAGGGATGGATTACTCACGTTTTTGAAGCCTTGGGAGGGTTTGTGGTTGAAGAAGCTTGAGAGAAATGGTGTTGTGTGCTGCCAAGGTGTTAAAGGAATGAAAGGGAAGGGGTCTACCCTTTATATAGGAGTGTGAGCGCTGTCAAAAGTGAGTATGCTGCCAGGAGGTGTGTGTGCGGCCGCACACCCATGTGTACGGCCGTACACTCCCTCCAAAGGTGTGTATGGCCTTGTTTTGACAGTATACGACTTGCTGACTCATTCCTAGACTCAACCTTGGTCATGCTCAAGCTTAGAATCACTTAAACGAACCCTTGAATAGTACTAGAAATCGACAAAACAAGTTGAATATTCATTGAATTGATTAATTGTACAAGATTGAAGTTCCAGGTTGTCACACCCGACTCGCCGAGTCCAAGAACAACTCGTCGAGTCCTTCATGTGACATATCCATTCATTCGATTCTAATCCATTCCAATGCTTCTAACTCATAGATCTTGACTCCTTAGACTAGCATTACACGTAAAGTTGCTAACTTTACGTACATGCATGGTGTTATGAAGCTAAAACACCCAACACAAGCCAAAATGAAGGTCTAAGTCATAGAATGGAGCCATGGCTGAATAAAGGTGGAAACTTTGAGCTTCTAAAGCTCAAGAGTGCCTAGATCTGAAGTCCTTTCATCCCCAAGAGTTCAAATCTCTGAATGACCTTGGAAATGGCCCAAAAATGACAACATACAAGCTAAGAAGGAGATCTAAGTGAATAGCAGCCAATGTATAAGCTTTATACCTCTATGAAGATAGAAATGAGTCCTTAGCTCTGGATCTTCGACCTTCCTTCTGCAACTCCAAGCCTTTGCTTCCTTCTTCTAGCTTTAATCACAAAAATGGCAAGAAATAGCTCAAGATCACTCAAGGTTGATTAGGGTTTCGAGATTAGGGTTTGGAGGTGATGGAGGCTGGGATGGAGGCCAGATATGATGCTTAAATAGGATGCAAGCCCTAAAGATTAGTGTTTCATCCAGCCTGTCCTACTCGTCGAGTCAGGTCTTCGACTCGTCGAGTAGCTCACTTAAAACCCGCGCATATACTGCCTTCTACTCGACGAGTTAGGGCCACCAACTCGTCGAGTAGCCCTTCCAAAATGAATAAATAAATGAATTAAGTGCATACCAGAAACCAGGCGTTACAATTATCCCCCACTTGTCTTAGACTTCGTCCTCGAAGTCTGCTGCATCTGAAAACAACTCTGGGTAGTGCTCCCTCATCTCCTCATCGGGCTCCCAAGTCCACTCTGAACCCTTGCGGTGCTGCCATTACACCTTTACCAACTCCACCCTCTTATTCCTCAAATCCTTCGACTTCCTGTCAAGGATAGCTACATGAATCCATAAAAATCATTTGAAAATCCTTCTAGAAATTGATGATCTTCGATTTCAAATTTTGTCTTTTTTTATCTAAATCTAAATTTTCGACACACAGTGCAACATTTGATTTCTTTTTTCTAAGTTAGGATGTGTGTTTATTATCGTGTGTTTAAGTTCATGATTGTATTTATGTATGCACCATGGTTGTTAAAATCGCAATCCTGATCGTAGGATCGTACGATCCTACGATCCACCTAGGTAAATCGATCTCAATCTTACTTGGATCATTTTTCGGTAAGATCGCGATAGGATCGTAAGATTGTAGGATCGATCGTAGGATCGTTAATATATATATATTTTTTGAAAAATTCAAATATTTTTTGGACTAAATACGTAGAATACCATTTTTAATTGTTTATCGTTAAATAATGTGTTATAAATGTATTTTTTATGTATTAAAATATTTATTGTTAACCTTGGTTAACTAATGGATTAATATTTATTTTTAAAATATTTTTAGTAGGATATTACGATCCGATTCGATCTTACGATCACGATCTTGCAAAGCAGAAAACGGTCATATATAAGACTCTGATCTTAACAACCTTGGTATGCACACCTTATATCGACAGGTTTGGAGTATATGTATGTTCATGAGTGTTTGACAAAATCATGTCAAGATGTGTTTGGCCATAAAATTTCAGATTATTCGCCGGAGAATTATAAATCATAATACTTGTTGAAAGTTTATTTGTTGCCGGAAATTTATTTTTTCTGGCTAAGCCTATAATAACCGGTTATAATTAGATTTTTTTAAACAATGTAACAAACCAATGATAATATTGATCATGTATATAAACTCTTATATGCAAAATACATAATGTAACAAAACCAATGATAAAATGTATCATGAATATAAACTCTTTTATGCAAAATACATAGCGAACCTTCCATATGTCCATATCTATTTTCTAAAAAGTCCAAAAACGCGTTTGGCTGTTAGTTGTTACCGATCCAGAAGCTGCCATTAACGGTATGAGATTCATATTATTGTTTTTTAAGAATAAGCTGCCGTTAACGGTCTAAAAGCAACGACACAACGTTCCAATTGTCAAAAATCAACGGCTTAATTTCGTCAAAGTCAAAATAAAAATCAACACGTCAAAAGTCAATACATCTTCAAGATGCCACCCACCCATATAAATCGGTTTCAATTCAAGCAAAGATCATCGACACACTTTGCTTCATCGTTAATTCATGATTATCAGGAAGGATAATAACACCGCCATGGCCAGCCTTCAACACCCTTCTCCGGTAAAAAGATCCTCGATTTCCGGTGAAAAGTACAGGGATTTGCTCAACGACTTGCCGTCACCGTCACCGAGGATTCGCCGGTTGAATTCGTCGCTTCGGAGGAATAGTAGTCGAGAGATGGTGGTGCCCAGACGGCGGCGTGCCAGTAAAGAGATTGTGAGGAGGGCGTTGACGCCTCCTGCTCGGAAGGTCATCAGACGGTGGTTCGATTTTAGGCCGACACCTAGCCGGCTTTCAGTTATGTCCATGGCTGCTTAGAAATTTTTTGTAATCGTTGATGAAATTAGATCCGTGTTTTTAATCGGTTTCAGATCTTTTTTTCTCTGATTGTTTATGTTATAGAAATTTATTCATTCCTTTATCTATCTGTCCAATTTGCTTGAATTTCACCTCTGATTTCCTGCGAATTTTGATTTTTTTTTCTTTGACTATATCGCCGCCAAAAGAAACATGACGTCGCCGATGATAGCCCACTTTCAAAAAACACTCTCCCCCGACTACCACCAGACCCACCATCGAATTCGGCGGTGGCAAGCGAAAACGGTCAACGTGATTCTTCATCTTCCGGTGAAAACTTTAACCGACTACTGTTTAAGAGTCGATCTTAAATTCTTAACTCGCCGGTTCAATTGATTGATTTACGTTTAACATTTAACCGAATAGTATATCAATGTTCTTAAGGAAAGTTTCACAAAATAATAAATTAAAAGAAGATTTTAAGTTTAATATTGCATAGTATTCTTATTGAATTTATAGATAAGTGGTCCGTATACAATAAATTTTTTCCATACACAACAATTTATGTTTTACAGAGTTGTACAATACGACATTTTAAAAAATAAATAGTTGTGTATGGAGAAAAACTATTGTGTACGAATCAACAAACAACAATTTATGTTTTATAGAGTGACATTTTAAAAAATAAATAGTTGTGTATAGAGAAAAATTATTGTGTACGAATTATCAAACAATAATTTAAGTTTTATAGAGTTGTACAATACGACATTTTAAAAAATAAATAGTTGTGTATGGAAAAAAAACTATTGTGTACGAATCAACAAATTAATCACTGACCGTAAAAGTTAAAACGTTCAAAAAATATCCATTGTTGCATTTATCTTAGCATTTTAATTTCAATGATTTTATTATATGTTAAATAAAAAATATATTCTTATCTAAGAGTTTTTCATTAAATTGCTTAAATTTTGACCTCGTTTTTAAAAGAAAAAATTAAATTGTCTCCTACTTTTTATACTTATAAATATTCATACCCACTAACATTATGACATGTGTCATCATTTCACTATTCAATTTAATTTGATTTGATATATTCCTAATATACTCTTAATTATATAGTTAAAAAAATATGGAATTGTGACACTTGTAATAATATTAATGGATATGAATATTTATAAGCATAAAAGATAGAAAGCAATTTAATTTATCTTTCTAAATAGTCCTTACTCTTTTTTATTATAAAAGCCTAGATTTCTTACAATTGTATTCAATTTTAGAAAATGCACTTTGTTGCCAACCGGTCATACTCCTTTTGTGGCATCATATTAAGTGAAAGCGTCACTAAATTTCTTATATTTTAACCTTATTTATAAGAAAACAATGATTTTTGTAAAAAATAAACCAAAAGTAATTGCAATTGTAATCAGTTTTAGGAAATGTCATGGCTATCGACTGTTTGTCGGTGGCATTGTTGTGGTAAAATACAAATGGATAAATGAGTTGAATTTTTATTTTTTTATTTTTTTTTGAAAAATAAACCAAAAATACTTGCAATTTTAATCAATTTTAGGATATAACATGTTGGTTACCCGGTGGCATGTTGGGGTGAAGTCAAAGTGGATAAACGAGTTGTTGATTTTTTTTTTGTGGAAAAACAAACCAAAGATACTTACGACTGTAATCAATTTTAGGAAATGTCCTTGTTACCCGATTGCTTGTCTTGCTTGTCTTGTCTGTCGTATTGCTTGTGGTATTTTTGGGTGGAGTCTGGGTGATAAGTGAGTTGTTGAGTTGGCATTTAGAGACTTAAAATAGAATCGAGTTTCAACTACTACCTTATTTACAAACTCGCAAATAGATAAGGCTTCTTCAATTACATCGTCTTTTTCGAGTCACCTAAGCATATGCAATCTCAATCAATCAGCTTCACAAGGTGTAAGGGTTAATGTGATTATAAAGATCAGTGTAGCATGAGGATTTCTTAGACTTCAAAGAATCTAGAGAGCATATTCATAGGTAGAGCATCCTATAAATATGCACCCTAGGTTCTTTGAAGTCCAAGAAGTCCACATGTTACATTGATCTTTACAGTCACACCTAACCATAACATCTTGCGGAGCTGATTCATTGAGTTCGTGTACATTTAGGCTACTTGAAGAAGACAATGCCATTAAAGAAACCTTAGATATTTGAGGGTTTGGAAGTAAGGTATCAATTGAAACTCAATTCTATTTAGCTTTCTAAATGTCAACTCAACAACTCACTTATTCACTACACCTCAACAATGCTACCGAAAAGTAAGTATTTTGGTCGGTTAGCAATAAGGTAATCAGAAAATTTTTCAAAAGCAACTATCATGGGTAACTGAAACATTTCCTAAAAACTGGTTATAATTGCAAGTATTTTACGTTTTATTGTTCAAAAAAATATCATCGCTTAATTGTAAATAAGGTGAAAATATAAGGACTTAACATAAAGAGGATGACCAATTGGCAATAAGGTAAGTGAGAAATTTTCCAAAATCAAATACAATTGCACATAACTAGGGGTGTGTAAAAAAACCGCAAAACCGAAAAACAAGCCGATCCGGTCAATCCGAAACCGAAAAAACCGAAACCGAATTAAACCAAAATAGAAAAAAAAACCGAAACCGAAAAACCGTCTATCTACGGGTCGGTTTCGGTTTGAACATTTAGGTATCCGCGGATACCCGAACCGAACCGTTATATATATATATATATATATATATATATATATATATATATATATATATATATATATATATATATATATATATATATATATATATATATAGCATTATTTCCATTGATCATTAAACATTATTTTCAATACAGAGAGTGAACCATCCCCAAGCAATAAATAAATAAATAACAAAGGTAAATATTATTAATATAGAAATAAAACATAAAAAAAATATTTCCTGTCTCCAGTTTGCACTTCACCGTATGTAATCTTTTTGCATGGCTAGATTAGTTGACAAATTTTTTTTATCAAGAAACATGATACGTCCGGCCATGGGAAATTTCCAGTTTGTACTTCTATATTCATCATGTTTCTTGTTATTTTCATTATTATAGTTATTATATAGATTATAATTAATGTTATTTGAACGTCATCATCTTTTT
Organism: Lactuca virosa; assembly: GCF_052849685.1. Taxonomy (NCBI): domain Eukaryota; kingdom Viridiplantae; phylum Streptophyta; class Magnoliopsida; order Asterales; family Asteraceae; genus Lactuca; species Lactuca virosa. Next base: position 161,768,132 of record NC_136432.1, on the reverse strand, counting down.
TGAATCACTTGCTTACTTATTTTCATAAAGAAATTATCGAAATAAAGTTTGTAGTTAAGATTAAATTTGACGTGTATATTTAGCGGGTATCCGTGAACCGAACCGTGGTTACCCGTCTTCATAAGGTTCGGTTCGGTTCGGTTTTTTTGCCAATTCGGTTCGGTTTCGGGTAGTACACATGAGGTACCCGCCCCGTTGTCACAGTTCACAATTTTATTAATATCCGAGCCGAACCGTCCCGTGAACACCCCTACACATAATCTAAGCTTTTTTTATTAATAAAAATTAATACTAAATCTGAAATGAGGTATATAAAACATCTAATGCGCAAAGTAAACTAGGTTATTTTTCTTTTGAAGTTCATGGGTGTGCAAAACATAAAAAACACAATGTTCAATAAAAAAAAATCAACATTGTGTACGTACGGTTGGATTGTCGAGATTAGCTTCGTAGGCTCTAGAAACTATGCTTCTGTTTGTTGGATAACAACATTTTCTAAGTTTGGTTTTGGCATCATGAAAGATAAGAGTTGTTATCTTTTATTTTATTTTGGGGTAATTCTACATTAAAGGAGTTTTGGTTTGGACTCTTCAATCATCCAAAATACTTCAATCATCCAAAATAAAGCAAGGAATCGTTTCATTAAGAAAGGTATATATATATATATATATATATATATATATATATATATATATATATATATATATATATATATATATATATATATATATATATATATATATATATATATATATATAATGCATAAAAAAAATACCTAGACATTACAAAACTTTTTTTTTGAATTTTTTTATCAAAAAATCGCAGCCTTTTTGACAATTTCGCTGAAAAAAAAATAAAAAATCAATTTTTTTTTTTTATTGTAAAAAAAAAATTTCAAAAAAATTTTCAACGATTTTATGTTAAAAGCTGCGATTTTTTGATTTAGGGTTTTTTTTTCCATAAAACCTAAACCTATATATATATATATATATATATATATATATATATATATATATATATATATATATATATATATATATATATATAGGGAGAGAATCAAATGAGAACACCTAAAAGGTTGAGAACGCGAGAACAGTTCTGGATCAATCATTTTATAAGGGTATATTAGTAACTTTATATAAATATTAATTAATGATTTCCTAAAATCTAGGGATAATGATTTTAATTACCTAACAAAATTAATATTCCTTTTAGTTAATGAAATATGTATAAATATTTTTTTTATGATTTTTCCCAAAAATTATTTATGACCATTTCAAAAAAATTACCTAAAAAAATTAATATTTTCTTTTATTTTAAATCTGAAAAAAAATATTAAAAAATATATTATTTTCTACTATTTCACGTTTTTGTTTTTCAAAAAAAATGAATAGAAATCCAATCCCAAATCAATACACTTCCAATGATAAATGAAAACACATCAAATTACAAATAATTCAATGCATTTTTCATAAATTGAAAATAAAAAATAGTGTAAAAATTATCATTTTTTCATAAAATGAATACCTCTAATCATAAATAAATACACACATTCACATGAATACACTACTATTCATAAATAAATACAATCATTCACACACGAATACATTGCAATTCACAAATGAATACACTGTTATTTATAAATTAATACACATTCTATCATAAATGAATACACGTGCTATTCATAAATGAATACAACCATTCACACATAACTACAATGTTATACATAAATGAATACACGTGTTATTCATAAATAAATACAACCATTCATGCACCCCCTTCAAGAAATTATTACCAAAAAATTCGAAAATTAGGATTGTGTTTCTTTCTTTGCCTCTGTTCTTCAGAAATTTTTCCAGTTGGTCCTCCCATTGCAACCATTCTACCTCCTGAACACTCAAGCAAAAATTAATACAAAGAAATCCAATTATATATCATCCAGTAAACCAAATCACTAAATATACACACCAATTGGCTAACACAACCTTGCACTCTTTCTTATGCTTGGACTATTTCTTCACCCAATTTTACACACAAGCACCATTTCAATTCACAATCAATTTGGTACAACAATCAAAATCACGTCCTTCACATCTAAAAATTGATATGGCCAGATTTTCTTTGATCTTCAAGAACAAATAAAAGTACATCGAAAAATAAACTGAATTCGTTTAACTCTTCCCTTGGCTTCTTCCTTCATTGTCCAAACAAATCAACCAAACACCCCACTGAATGTTGTAACAGTAGCCGGTAACCCAGTTGCCTTCCTCTTTCTTCTCCCCTCGACAGCAAGAGCACAAATGGTGCTTCTTTCCACCCATTAATCAACCAAGAATCGGATCCAACCACTTGTTTGGACCATTTAAACAAATCAGCCTCAACCCAAACATTCATCAATTTTCAATCAAAACATTCAAAAGAAAACATCCCAGTTCATCATCGATACAAGTCGACACAAACAAAAAAAAATGAAACAAGAAGGTTACCTGTTAGCCGGCTGCTTCCGTTCATCTTCGTCCCTTCGATCAGGCAAGAAACCGAAGACCCATCCGCTCATCTTCTATCGATTGGAGCAAAGCACCCACCAAGACCGACGACTCACACCTCACAGCTGGAAGAGATGAGCAAAACTTCGCTGCTTCTTCACGCCCAGCGGCGGCTGGAATGAGAGGAGGCCCTAGGGTTGTGAAAAATGCAGAATCAGGGATATAGAGGGAGAGATACGAGAGATAGATAGAGAGAGAGAGAGAGAGAGAGATATTGTAGGAATTGCTAAACATAGGTAAACAATCAATTATCATTTTACCCTTATGACAGTTTTAAAGTTACACTTTAATTCCTGTAATTTTAAGAATTTACATAAATGGCCCATTCGATAATAGCCTTAGATTTAGTTTTTTAAATGGTTCAGATGTGTTTTCGCATTCTCAACCTTTTAGGTGTTCTCATTTGATCCTACTCCTATATATATATATATATATATATATATATATATATATATATATATATATATATATATATATATATATATATATATATATATATATATATATATATATATACTTAGGTTATTTTGTTAACACTATTTATTGTGTTATTGTATTACGAATTGTGGGCCAATGAAATATTTAATTTTTAAATGAAAATGATTATCATTAAATTGATATCCAATAAATGAAAAAGTCTTCACATTTAAAGAAAAGGGATCAGGAAGGGTATATGTGTACATTTGTCCTCTCCATTAAAATAGGAAACTGCTCTATTTTCATAACTTCCCGCATAATCCCTACAACTTCGCATAAATCCGGATTCCACTACCTTCTGTATCGGAACACGAAATCAATGTATATCTTCTATAATCAACCAAAAATAGCGGTAGATTCTGTTGTTTTCTTAGTATAAAGTGTTATATTCTTGAAGATTGTTCAAAGAAATTGCACTGTGATCGTTCGAAAAAAAAGAAATTGCAGTACAATGAGGAATACAAGGACGAGTTCTTTCAAATCGAAATTTAAGAACACACAAGCAAAGGTTTTGAATCTAGATGAAGACGATGATGATATCGTTACTCCGCCTAGAGGTAATTTTTTTAGTTTTTTTTAAGGTAATCGTTTGATTACAGAACATTCTTTTGGAATTTTTGAACAATGAAGTAGATGCATGTGGTTGTTAAGTTCGTTTAAGTTACACAGAACAAAAGTCTGTAAAAATGGAGTATTTTTTTCATTAGGGTTTTCTGAAATTGGGGATTTACAAACTAATTAAAAATTTTTACTTTACAGATATGGTAATGTCATTCTTCAAGAACAGGGTCTGTGATTGTGTATTTTATTGTGTCTTGTAACCGCCAAAAACGATGTTGTTTCTGTCCATTTTTTTCTCTAGAAATATGTTGTTGTATTTGTGATATAAGTCAGTCATGAGGATATTCTGTAAGAACTAAAAGGTTGTTTGTTGATTTTATGTGAAATGCATTCTTCCAGAATACTAAATATGTAAAAAAAGTCAATGTAGTTGTTGTTGTGGTAATTTAGGGTGTGAAGGTTTTGTTTTTTTTTTTAGTATTTTGAGATATTTTTTAAAAAAAATGCATAAATCTTTCAATGTCTTTATGTTATGATAGAATTTTGTAATATAATGTTGTATTGTTTTATTTTATTTGGTTTTTTTGTTTTTATAATTTGTAGTTTTATTCCTATTTGTTTGATACTGCAGTTTAGTTGTTTAATTAAATGTGTTAAATTCGTATGGTTAAATAAATCTAATTCTCACACAATCTTTAAAAATTAATGTTCATATGGGGATTAATATTGAGTATTTGTATATGTGTTTGTTTCTCTGTGTTTGTTACTGTGATTTTTGATGATTTAGTTTTTTTGTAGCAAAGCTTTGGCTTTAATTGTAATATAAACATTATACTTATGTGTGTTGCATTCTTACAGAATGAAAAGAAGTAAAATTCTAATAGAATCATTGTAACAGAAGTGTATGTGTGTACATTATACTTATTAGCATTCTGGTAGAATTTGATCTCAAGAATTAAAATTCTAATAGAATCATTGTAAGGGTATGTGTTTGCATGCTTACTGAATTGGATTGTGACTGGTTAATTTGGAGATTGCTATTAAGTAAATGTATATGTTTTTATTACTGTGATGTTTGATGAATTAATTTATTTTTATTTACTATTTGGTTTTTATTCTGGTAGAAACAGGTTTTGGGTTTGTGTCTCATTCTTACAGAATGAAAACTTATATAATACTTTTAGTTTTTATAGGTAATGAAGTATGGCTGGTTACTTTGAAAACTATTATTAATCGACTTTAATAATTCATTTCATTAGTTGTTGCAGAAGCTGAGTCAGTCCCAATTAATGTTGATACTACAAGCCAAACAAATGTGAGAAGGAACTACCGTACCATATCAACACCCGTTAAAGAGAATATCAGTACTCAACCTACAGGTAGATTTATTTTTTTTGGTTGATGAAGGAAAATAAAAAAAATGTTAGAAAATTTTGATAGCCAATATGTATTTCTTGTTAATTAATGAAGCAGAAGGTGTCGGAAGTGGACCAAATGATATGAATATTGTTGGATCAAGCAAAACAAAGAAACAGAGGAAAACAACTCCAAGATCAGAACATGGAAAGAACAATGTAGAATCTGGGAAGTCAGGTTAGATCATAAGTGCTTGTAATTAATGAGTTTAACTATATGATTATGATATGGCTAATATAGAGTTTATTATTCTATTGAAGTTGTATTAGACGATTAGTAATTGTGTTTGTGTGATACAACAGATGCTAACAAAGATAAAAAAGACACAATACAAATTGACAGCACAAGTGTAGGAAGGCTGAAAAGGAAAGGTTCTGCTAGAAATATACCTGTTAAGGACAATAAGAAATCGTCGGAGGCAAGTGGTGAAAGGAAAAAACCAAGAGGTTTAAATGAGATTTTTATGGAGAGTATTAGTGGGGCAAAGAAAGACAATGAAAAGGCTAAAATTGGTGTGGATATGGAAGATAAGGAAAATGTTGTAAAAAGGAAAAAGGTAGTGCAAGATGCACATTCAAAGAAAAGTCCAAAGAGAAAGAAAGGAAAAGTAGAACATGAAAATGATAAAATCAAAACAATGGAGGAGAAGGTCAGAAAAATAAGCAAGGACCATCCAGAAGGTTATAGAAGACTTGCAACTAGGATGACTCCTGGAAGGATAAGTTCAGCTGTGCAAGTAATGTCACCCGCACAGAAAAATGGGATTGTGTCAATGGGATTTGGTTCACTTCTTCATATTGACATAGACACTACTCCGGGTTTACTTAACTACTATCTGTTAGATCACTATGATCCAGATAGTAGCCGTCTAGTTCTGGAAAATATGGTCATAACAATTACGAAAGACACAGTGCATGACATATTGGGTTTACCAAATGTGGGGGAAGACTTTCTGAGCATGAGTAGTTGTGATAAAGATAATGAAATTCTGCAAGAATGGAAAGGGCAATATGATAAAAAAAAAGGGTTCAATGGTGAAGAATACCTGAAAAGGATCAAAAACACAAAGCAAGACAGCCTTATGTTTAGGCTGAATTTTTTGACCCTTTTCATTAACACATTTGCTGAATCAACTTTGAGTGGTACCAATCAAATTAATGTTGTGAATAAGTTGGTCTTGGTAAAAGACTTCTCTAAAATTGATTGGTGCAAGTATATTCTAGATTGTTTGGTAAGCAGAAAACAACTGTGGAGAAGAGATGATAAGACATGTTATTACAGTGGACCTATACTCGTTTTGACGGTAATATTGTTGTCTATATTAAATATTTACTTTACTTTACAACAGGCATATGTATAATGAATTAATTAATGAATTTTAATTTTTTTGATGTAGCTGGTGTATGTATATAGTATGAAGTTCACCGGTTTGAAGATAGTGAAAATGTTACCGTTTGTTAGAAATGTTACGGGTGCTTTACTTGAAAAAATAGAGAAGTTGGAGATTAGTGCTGGGGGGGTTTGGTAGGCAGTTACCGGAAAACTTTGAAGATATTGGTGATGATGATGGAATGGTTGATGAAGATGAGATGTTGGACGGGATGATGAGGGATTATGGTGACGAGGAGGTAAGCTATGAATTCTGTTAGAATATGGAACATTATTTCTTTCAGAATTGTAAAAAATGATAAGTTAATATGAAACATAAACGTATACGTGGCTGATTTAAATTGTATGATTTGATTTATAGTTATTGAGTTATTTGGAAAGTGGAACATTAATGGTTTTAGAATATTAATAATGATATGTTAATATAAAACTTATAGGCATACGTGGCTGTTATCGAGCATAACTATGGAGTAATATTGTCCGAAAAGAAGAATATTGAAAAAGCTCTAAAACATGGAATTGAGAAATTCCCAGACAGCTTGATCTTGAAGGAGTGGTGTGAAAAAAATGAAAAATTGTTCAAAGAAGTGAATACTGCAGAGACTGGAGGAATGGAAGATAATGAAGCTAGTTTTGATGGTCATAGTAACAAAGGAGAGGCAGATGGTGGTAAAGAAGCAGTATTCTCTCCAGTTAGAAGATTGGTAGTTCACGGGGAAAAGAAGGATGATGGTGGAGGTTTCAGTACACCTAATATGGATAAGGTAGATAATACAGATAATCTAACATGTTCACAATTCTTGGAGCATCCTGAAGTGTTGGCAAAAGCAATTAAAATGACAGATGAGGCTGTGTTGGAAAGTTATAAAAAAGAAAAAAAAAAGAGGAAAGAAAATCTTGGAAACAGTTGAGGTATGTGAGGAAGATGATGACAATGGAAAAAGGGGAAAAAGAGATCAAAAGGTACCTGTATATGGGAAATCACCTTTTGTTGAAAGGATTGTTAGAATGAGTGACAAGGTGAAGAAGGATGAAATGTCGTTATACAATTCAGTTTTTGCATCAAAAAGAGATTATGGGTAAGTTAAATAATACAATTTAGTGGTTTGATTTTAAAATGTGGTGTTATAAAATTGATCATTTTATAATTGTCGAGCAGGGAAGAGATATGGAACATTGGTAGCGGGCATGTGTTGCATCAAGGATTCGCATATCATTTTAAAAGCAACACGTTTATTCATACGATAATCATTAACTGTTGGTCATCATTACTCAACAGAATGGAGGAACTCAGGGATGTAGGATCGGTTTCTAGAGTTTTCTTTGACACAAATTTTTTGGTAAGTATTTAAATTAAATTTAGTTCCAGTCCAATAATATGTGTTTTATTGATTGGTTTATTAATCTGTACAGGCAGAAGAGATACTGGGTGGATCATTGTAACCTGAAAGAACTCAAAAATTATTGGATTCGATGTTGAAACTCCGCCTTAAAAGTCTACCAAAACAGGAAAAGCTGAAGGATATTGGACTGGTGATTTAATTAAACATTGTTTTTTTATCAATTACAACCCTAACATACAAAACTAGCTTATTGGACTACTATGTGTTTTGTAACAGGTTTTCTTCCCAATAGTTGATAAAAGCAAATGTTATCTGATATGCTTTGATCTAAGGGTTCCAACATACTACATTATAGACCATGTGACCCGAAATGGTTCTGTTGAGGAAATATATGGAATAAAACCCGTTCATGTGGTATGTTGAAGCTTTATTTTTTGAAAGATTTAAAAAACATGAGTTTAGTATTGAATTGTAAAATGATTGTATTGTATCGCAGAAAAAGTTGCTTGGGAACTATTTAAAAACAGAGAATTACCAAAAGTCAACAGCTTTCAACAAGATTAAAGCTCGTGTAATGAAAATGACATGGAAAGTAGAGAAAGAAGGATCAGACTGTGGAGTATATCTTATGAGGCATATGGAGTCATATATGGGGGAAAATGAAGGGCGTTGGGATTGCGGTTTTACAGGAAAAAAACAGAGTGATTTACTTGCATTAAATAATCTACGAATCAAATACATGGCAAAGCTTATGAAATCGGAGTACAACATACATAAAAGTATGTTGGAGAAAGATGCAGAAGCGTATGAGAGGCTCGATCCATTGGAGATATTGGCTATGATGAATGAAGTGAAGGAAATCAGGGAGAAGCAGAAACGTGGAAGGCGTCGATTTTAAGATGGGCATTTTATGATGTTAGGATGGTTGGTGTTGAAAGACTTTTGGTAGTATGTTTGGTTTAAGTATATGTTATTTATTTAGGGAACTTGTTATGTTGTTTTATTTTGGTCTAGTATTGTGTGTTTTGGGGTAACAGTTAATCATGGTAGGATGGTTTATGTTGTAAGACTTTTGGTAACATGGTTTGTTTTGGTCTAAGTATTTTGCTTGGGGAACAATGTTGATGTGTTTTATTATGTTCTAGAATTGTTTGTTTTTGAGAAAAAAATTGAATGTGAATGGTGTTTGTTCTAGTAGTTTTTTTTTTTGGTAATCGTTAGTATTTGATTGATGTTGGAATGTGTATATGGATATGAAAGTTATGAAAATATGCAATGTGTTGAAAGATGGTTTGTAATGTACAGGTAAGTTTTGTTTTTAAAGAATGTAATTATGATATGCATTTGTTGTGGTAGTTTAATACAAGTTACTGTAGACATTAATGGTGTATGTAAATTGTTGTAAGTATATGTACATGATATTCTGATAGAATATATCTGCTTGATTACAAGTGGTAGAATGTATGAAGATTATGATTTTCCATGTTTGTTTCAATGTTATATGTCAGATAGGATACAAAATAATCATGTGTAAGAATTGTTAGAATTGTCTGTACATGATGTTCTGGAAGAATATAAGAACTTATGTTACAATACGTAAAGTGTAACAAAATAAGTTGTTGAAAGATGGTTTGTAATGTACATGTAAGTTTTGTTTTTCAAGAATATTATGTGTACAAGATATTCTGATAGAATATATGTGCTGTTTTACAAGTGGTAGAATGTATGAACATTATGATTTTCCATGTTTGTTTCAATGTTATATTTCAGATAGGATACACATTAATCGTGGTAGAATGTATGAAGATTATGTTGTTACAAGTTAGGATAGTCATTAATGGTAGATAAGAATTGTTACAAATTATGCAAAAGTCTATAACACTATATGACAATTATATTAAAGACTATGAAATTTGTAAGCATTAAAAGAAATAAAGATGAAACAAAAAAGTTTTACTGTAATATAATATTAAAAGAAAAACTACATATAAAGCATATTACTTAGACACGTTTTTTAAGAGGACAATTTCGTTTATCATGGTTAGCCATCTGTTTACATAAAGCACACTTTCGCTTAGGCTTCGAACAAACTTTTTCCAGCATTTCTTTTTTTGATTTTAATCTCTTACCACGACTGACAGTTCCCTTATTACGAATATCGGATGGATTGTCAATGTCGGGAGCATCATTAGTTAATTCTACGCCTATAATCTGGTTGTAGAATGATTCTCTTGATGGCATCTCAGGGGCTGGACAATCATCTACAAATTTTTTCTTCAGCTTATTCAACTCTTCAAGGTATGACTTTAACTTCGATGCATCATGGCTTAAAAATGAAACACAACGATCTACGTTTGAAAAAATTTCAATAGTCGTCATGTCAGAGTTAGAGTCTAGTAAAGAATTAGAAAAACGCCTTTTAAGCAATTTTGTTGGAACAACATCCCGACGCCACCGTCTCATAATGTATTCTTCAGGAATCTGTTCAATACTATAGTACTTAAAAACACAAAATATGTGCCTACACAAAATACCGACATGTTCAAAATGCATGCAAGTACATTTGTATGAACCATCTATTGTTGAGTGTGTAACCTGGAATATGTATGATAAAATATGAGTTTCAGTAATAAAGTATTGTTGTGTGATTAAAAAAAATAATTATGCAGTGTTAAAGTAATAACGTACGATGTATTGGATATCCTCAGTAAGACGATCGTAATGGTATTCCTCAAGTTTGTCATCAACAACAGGACTTGATGGTTGCCTTGTTGTTATGTTCTTTTGCTTCTCCAAAACAATAATAGTGTCAACACCATTATTAGAAGTAACACTCATTTGGAAACAAGTGTTATCAGAATTTGATATCTCTTTCTACACCTGATAAAAAAAATTTACGAGTGTAAACCTTTGAAGCATGTGGTTCAATTGGACTAGATGTGATGAATCTAGGAAGTGTTGTAGCAGTGTTAAAGTCGTTGACAACTTGATTACGCCTTTGTCGTTCCATAACACCCTCAAATGTCATCATAAACATTAAAAGATAAGAACCAGTAAGGGTATTGTTCTGAAACGACCAATTTTGGCCTTCCGACAATGATGTAGTTCTCATAAGACCAGACATCGGTATGTCCTTGAAAAATGCAGGTACCCAACGTCTACGCAACCCATACATCTCTTGCAACCACTTGTTATTTGAAATGTTAAACTCATTTAAACAAGATTTCCATTCCTTTTTAAAATCATGTGGTTCCAGCTTAGAATTCCAAATTATAGAGTGAAAACGCTTTCGAAAGGCTGAGTTTGTGGCTAGTTGCGATGTTATCTGAAATATATATATATATATATATATATATATATATATATATATATATATATATATATATATATATATATATATATATATATATATATATATATATATATGGTAGTATAAAATATATAATTGTGCTGCACAACGAATGAAGGTATGAATGGTGTAAACTATAAATTCTAACAGAATTTCGCTTAAAATTCTAACAGAATGTATCTTAAATTCTAGCAGAAGCCGGTTTTGAAATGTAGTTGTGGCATAGATTTTGTTCTGAAATAGTTAATTTCTGATTGAACAATATGTGCTAAGAAGGTAAACATAGTGAGTTTGTGTTGAATATAAAAAAAATATTCACCTTGTTTGGAAGTTTTTTTGTAATATGCCACATACAAAACCTATGTGCTGACATTGGAAATACTTCATTAACAGCCTTGTTTAAAGTTGGATCTTGATCTGTAAGAACAAGCGTAGGTTGTTTTTTGAATGCTTTCAAAAATGCTCTAAGCAGCCAAGAGTAAGAACTAGCATCTTCTCTACTCAAAAGTCCAGCACCAAAAGTCACACATTTCTTATGATTATCTATCCCAGTGAAAGGTACGAAAACCATATCATATCTGTTTGAAAAGATAAAAGTTGGTAAGCGTTATCGGAATCAAGAAAAATTAAGTGAAAACATTGCAAAATTTAAAAATACTTATTCATACTGAATGTGGCATCCAGAGAAACAACGTCACCAAAAGCATTGTAGTTGTACTTTGCAGTTTCGTCAGCCCAAAAAATCGAATTCAATTTTTTCTCAACAACTTTAAAATCGAAAGAAAAACTTGGGATATTTTTTTTCCTTTCCAGCATCTTCACTACAAGGAATTTTGCATCCCTGGCACCTATGTAAGAATTGAGATTTCTCGTACTGTTCTTGAAATCAGAAACCAACCCACCTCGAATGTCATAACCACCCTGAAGTCCGGAATACAATCTATGTGCTCTTGAGGCACCAATATTTTGCTTTGACAAGTTATGAATAAAGATCTCCTGTGAATAATCAAGTTTCCTCTTTGTACGAGACAAAAACATATTGTCCTTACCAAACAACTTATGATTATGTTGTTCGACAAATTCAGCAACATTATATTTATTAGTACCATGTACTAGAATAAAAACAATTTTTGCTTTGCATTCGCACCTAAATGAGTCTTTCCTTCTCTGAATCTTATTATGTTGAGGGTCCAAAGTATCCACTTTAGCGGTTTTTGGTTTACCTTCCCGATTGCATAGCAAATGTCGTTGTGTGGTAATGTCGGATTCGGTTGTTCTAAATGGTCCAAGCCTGACATCAAAGCCTGCTAATGATGCATAATTGTAATACATTGATAATGTTGCTGTATATGAATCAAAAATTGAATTGATTTTAGGTTTGATGTTGTCTGAAACAACAAGAATCCAATACGATGATCACTAGGAGAATCATAATCATGTGTAACATGAGATTGTTCTGCATAAAAGAAAAATTAAAAAAGTGGCAAAGAATTAATCTAGTTTATTAAACTTTTTTTTTCATATACTAACCTTTCTGAAAATCAATGTTATCATCTTCTATAGTATAATCTGCCTCATTATCATTGAACTCAAATTCGTTTTCTGCATCTTTTAATTAGAGTATGTGTAATGGATACGTAAATATATATAAAAACGAAAAAAATACTTAAAATACATCACCTGGGTTATGATTACTAGAATCACCGAAATGATATTTGGAATTGTCATATATGTGATCTTGAATGTGTTCTAATGGATCCTCATCTTTGCAAGTGCAAGTTACGCCATATCACAAAAAACAATATAAAATTTCAACATTATTATTATACAAATTAACAAATATAAAAAACTTATAAAGTAAATTTACCTAAATTTAGATTGCTACTCTCAGATATTTGAAACTCGACATTATGTAGAGAATCATGATCCCGTAACCCGAAATCTTCATACTCCTTAGGATATTCATGTTGATCATGAATATGATCGTCACCAGCTGATACTGTATCATCCATAAGATAAGTAACAGCACGATTGAACACCAGTTGATTGGGGAAAGCAAAATAAATTCAATATTACAAACTTTGAGCCAATTCAGTATATATTAAAAAACGAGAAACTGTGTAATTGATATGTAACTAAAAATGCGTGATATCTGTATTCATTGTTATCAAATATTTGGTTTTTTAAAATTTTTAGAAAGATTGTAGGGATAATAATCAACACAAAATCGTATTATTCATCATGATATTTTAAATATTTGACATATTCAAATTCCAAATATAATAAATTGCATAGATATAACTTCAACACATCCTGCGTTTTAAATTAGACTTTTAATAAATTAGACGTTTAATAATAAATTTTTTTATTGAATTAACAAATGATTTCTGGTTTGTTATGGCATAAACGCGTATACTAAGAAATCAATTAATATCACAAAAGTGTTACTTTGTGAGAAATTTTGAAATAAGATCTACAATTAATTTATTTTTCACACATTTGTTCTGTATATTCTCGTACAACTTAACATAGACATACTTATACCACGGTATCATGATACCACAATCTTATTCTGTAAAAATATATGTAATAATAATAACGGGTAAATTTATTTTGCTCATGTTTGATCTGTATATTGTAATACAGATTAGCATTCTGGTAGAATTTGATCCCAAGAATTCTAACGGAATCTTTGATTAATCAATAGGTAAAACGAATTTAGAAACACTTATTCTTTAAGAATAATAAGCATTGTGTTTTTGTTTTTTATGTATATTGTAGTCAACAGTTACATTCTACTACTTTTGATAATAAGAACTGTGTTTTTGTTTGTTCTGTACGAATAATAAGAATTGTATTTTATATCAAATATTCTAACAAAATGTGTACATATAACATTAGGTATTACACAATTTACGAAGAACTGTTTTATACAGAAATATGAGAACAAAAATACATTTACAACATCTCTGTAGTCATATGATAAATAAGAAAATGTATGGAATTTTAATTAAACTCAAAATGAAAATTATTAATATTAATTGAATGAAAACATAAACTTACAAGGAGAAACCCCTATAATTCATGAATCCATATCATTATTATACTGAAATGAAACTCCATAAAATCCGATAAGACTAAATTGAAAACATTATTCAATTCCTAAAATATGTTGACGAAGTAAACATCTACTCTCTGTTGACCCTTGCTTGAGGACAGTTCCTCCTATCATGACCAACACCAAAACAAATCCCACATCTTCTTATTTTCTTCCGATCTTTGTGCACTTGACATTGATTGACATTCCGATCATTGTTATCAGAAAAGTCCTTCTTATTGTTATCAACATTATCTTTGTTCTGAAAAACACAACAATAAAATTCAAAAAATGAATTTCATCACTGAAATATCGTAAAGAACAAATATGAGATGAATCTGATAAATGATTATTCTAAACTATGAATATAAAAAAATTTATATGCATATGATAAACGATACTTCAACACTATAAAAAGAAAACTTCCATGAACAACATACCTCCATTAACGAAATATCAGAATAAGAAAATTGCTCTGAAGATGATGAACTATGAATCTGCAATGGAATAAAACGTATACGATGGATATATATATATATATATATATATATATATATATATATATATATATATATATATATATATATGTTATATTCGTTGATAAAATGCATATTTAATAGCCTGATATTTAGGAATTTGATTGATATCAATCAAAGTTTAATTAACTGGGAAAATATAAATTATATTGCAAGATTACATTAATACCCTTTAAGAATAATTGGTCCACATTTGTCCATACAATAACACAATAACTAGATTAAACACTTGAACCTATATATATATATATATATATATATATATATATATATATATATATATATATATATATATATATATATATATATATATAGTAGTTTATAACCCGTGGGAACCACATTTATAAAATTAATAAAACTTTTATAATAAAATTTTATAATTATTAACCAATTATTTTAAATAAGTTATTTTAAATAAATTATTAATTAAGAGATATATCAAAATTTTAAAGTTATTATAACTTCAAATTTAACATATAATTAAAAAATATAAATTTGAATTTTGAAATGAATTGTCTAATATATCTAATGACAAATGTCATAATATTAATGAGGGGTTGTATTAGAGTGACATTTGGCAAAAAGAGATTAAAAATATATATATATATATATATATATATATATATATATATATAGTATTAGGATTTGTTGCATTTAATGATAACTTGTGATCCTTAGTGCAATATAATGGTAAAAGTTTTGATTTTGTTTCCGGTGCATTTTTTTTTTGTGAA
Organism: Lactuca virosa; assembly: GCF_052849685.1. Classification (NCBI taxonomy): domain Eukaryota; kingdom Viridiplantae; phylum Streptophyta; class Magnoliopsida; order Asterales; family Asteraceae; genus Lactuca; species Lactuca virosa. The sequence goes on along the minus strand of NC_136432.1, from coordinate 161,752,684 downwards.
AACCTTCATATTCTGTCTAAAACTGGAGGGCAGTTTGAGATGATCTTTGGTTTGGGGAAGTCACCTGTCAACTCCTTATTATCCCTAAGAGTTTCTCTCTTCAACATCAACTTTTTTTTCATTCTCTTCTAATTTCATCCCTAAAGCAAGTTTCTTGAATGAAATGTCATCTTTCTAATCCCTTTTGTTGCACAACTTTTGTTTTAAATAAAATATTTAAAATAAACGAGGACTATTAAAACATTTAAAAAGTTACAATACTAAACAAATGCATTTCGTTAATAAAAAAATAAAATGACTAAAACATTAAACTAAAACTAAAGCATAACTAAATTTCTCAATCATATCGTTGTCGAATTTCATCCTTTCAATATAGTACCGCTTTTGGTTACACTTCGGTAAAATGTTCATACGGCTGAAGAAAAAGCTACAAATCTTTTTTTTTTTTGTTTTCTTTGCAAGTGCTCATCCATGGTGCATACCTTCTCTAACTTTATCTCCTATAGTTTTGCTCAATGTTGTTATTTGTCTTCAAGATCTGTTTTATTAAGATAATTAATTTTAGTAGATTCATAATTTATCTTTTCCAGTTGTTCTTCCCCACCTTGTTGTTAAGAAGATGATGATGTCACTTTCATTCGTCTTTGTTAGGGTCTTTGCGGCTCTTCAACATTTAACCCATCTTCCTTTTCGTTGAATTCCTTTAGAAATTTTACATCCAATGAGGTTGTGTAATTGTTTGATTCAGATGTCTTCAATCTTTTTGATGATATGATTAGATCATGTCACACCCCCAGCCGGCGGCGGAAACGCCGGGTTGTGCGATGTTAGGTCGTTGGATCACAGATTATTGAACATACATTGAACAATACAAAACAATATATATAACATAAATATCACTCCCACTATGGATAAAAATATTACATCAAAATACGTTTCTGAAATACTATAAAATACAATACAAAAGGTGGCTTAGCAGTTAGGCATAATTATAACGATAATAAGTCTTCAGTAGCTTCATCGATTAATCACTGCTTTCAGGAGTGCAATATTTCATCTCTTGGTTTCCTAGGAATACATGTGATTTTGAAAACTCAACATAATGTTGATGAGTTCACAAGTTTTTATATTTTGAAAATACTCTTGATACATAACTTTGTTAAGTTGTAGAAGTATTTTGTTTTCTTGATTGAAAATAGTGTGCTTACTATTCATGGGTACAAGGGTTTTCGTAATTCTTATTCATCCTATATATTATTGGTGTGTCCATACCTTAGAAGTATATTTCAGGAAAGGAATGCTTTTAAGAGCAGGCTATCCAAGAGTGAACTCAATGTAGGTTGTGGATGCAGTCAAATCTCACCTATATAACGGATATACTTATGACGTAACTAGAGTTTCGATGTTTCATTGTATAATTATAACTTAATATATATTTATTTTAAATAGATATCCTTAGCAAAGCCAAACTAGCGGAGTGTCGATATAGCCATTATTAGAGTTGAGTGATGGCATAATATAATACTATTATCCGTCTGGATCGAGTGTAGAGACGGCATAATATACTACTATTGTAGCACCTGGTTCTTGGTATGTATTCTTTTTATTAATTCTTTAAATATTTTGCATTTTGGCCTTGGACTCGGCGAGTTGAAGGACCAACTCGCCGAGTAGAAGCGAGAAGGGACGCGGGACTTAAGTGACGAACTCGGCGAGTCGGGTCCCGGACTCGGCGAGTAGGTGCTGTTCGGACCAAAAACCCTAATCCGAGGGTTTGCACCCTATTTAAGCAATGATATGACGGCCATATTGTCCCTTATGCTCCCAAAACACTTCTCATTGAAACCCTAGCCGTTTGTGCATTGTTGAGGCCATTTTTGGTGTTCTTGTGTGGTTGTAAAGCTTGGAAGGAAGAAAGGAGCTTGGAACCTGAGTTGGGGACAGTAGATCCAGAGATTTTACTTCATTTTTAGCAGCTTCCAGGTATAATGCCCCTGTCTTGACTCATCTATGTGTTATTCATCTTTAACTTGGGATTTCTTTGGATTGCTAAGTCATGTTTTGGTATTGGAAGTGTGGAGTGGGTTTTGACTTCAGATCTGGGCCTTAAGAGGGGTTTCATGGCATAAAGGTGCCAACTTTAGGGCCATGAGAGCCCCATGCTCATTGTAGGACACTTTATGTGGATTTTTGAGCTAAAAACCCCATGCATGTGCATCAAGTTTGGAACTTTACGTATAAAGTGGACATTAGGAGGCCAGATCTATGGTTTTGGTGTGCTAGATCCCATTTAAATCAACTGTATGGAATTGGTCAAGACTGGACTCGGCGAGTCCGTTCTAGGACTCGGCGAGTCCAAGGCAATCTTCTTAGAACTCGACGAGTTGTTCATCAACTCGGCGAGTCGAGGACAAATCTTGTTCATCAGATGAAGGTGGACTCGACGAGTTGTTCATCAACTCGGCGAGTCGGATGAGTTTTCATGTGACGTTCATATGAGAGAAGAACTCGTCGAGTTGACGGCCCAACTCGACGAGTAGAGTCGTGGATAAGGACAAATGGAAGGTTAGGGACTCGGCGAGTTGGCTAGCCAACTCGGCGAGTCAGGTCAACTGGAAGTTGACTTTGACTTTGACTTGACTTGATCAGGGGTAAAATGGTCATTTTACCCAAAGAGTAGATATCAGACTCTGATTGTGTGTTTTGTGGGATTTATAGCCGGAGGATTTCTGGAGCAGCAACAACAGATAGAGAGTTCCCGCACAGATCAGCAGCTACTACGAGGTGAGTTACCTTCCAGTAGCGGTGGGTCTACGGCCACAATGCCGGCCCACCAGTAGGGATCGTATGATAGATGTTTGTCTTTCTAATATTCATCTGTGTTGCTACTACCTGATATGTTATATGCTAGCGTGATATGATATGTGATAGTGATAGAGATTCGGTTGTTAGGACCGAAGGGTAGGTTAGGCACCCCAGATATGCCTAACAGTATGTTATGATATGTTTAGCTGCTAGCATGATATGTTATACGAGATAGAGGTAGTAGAGGGGGGATGGTCCCCGAGATTCGGTTGATAGGACCGAAGGGTAGGTCGGCACCCCAGATATGCCTGACAGTAGATATTGCTATGATATATGTGACAGTTGTAGTAGGGGGTGAAATAGTCCCCGAGGTTCGGTTGTAGGACCGAAGGGTAGTCAGCACCCCAGAATGGCTCGACATGGGTAGGTCAGCACCCCAGAATGGCTTGACACGGGTAGGACGGCACCCCAGAATAGCCGCACGGGTAGTTCGGCAACCCAGAATGGCCGTACGGGCAGGTCGGCACCCCAGAATGGCCGTACCGGGTAGGTCGGGCACCCCAGAAATGCCTGGCAGTATGTATGCTATATGATTGTATGGTATGTGGACGATGGGGGGAACTCACTAAGCTTCGTGCTTACAGTTACAGTTTTGTTTCAGGTACCTCTTCAGCGAAGGGGAAGGAGCTGGCGCGGTAGCGACACATCATACACACACGCATTGGTGTTTCCGCATTATGAGATGTCCTGGGATTGTACTCTGACATTATTATTATTTTTATGATTTGGTTTTTCAGACACGAGATATAATTTATGAAATGATATGATCGGATGATGTTTTACTACAAATGTTTTACAAATCACTTATTTTAAATGAAATTTTTGGACGAGAAAATTGGGTCGTTACAAGTTGGTATCAGAGCCCTGGTTTGAGGGATTCGGACACACCTTCGGGGGTGTCTGGACTCAAATCGAGGGATTAAAAGATTTTTATAAAGAAATGATTTTCTAAAGGCTAAGTAAAAGAGTTTTGAGAAAGAACAAGGTGTGTGATGTGCGCGACCGGCCGAGCTCAAGTAAGTTTTCCCCAGAGTACCCATACAAGTTCATGTTATGATTTACCAGTTTCAGTAGAACTGCATGCTAGAATAGGACTAAGGATCTAGGAATGATGCCTTATGTGCCTGCTTTATGTGCTTCAGCTTTATGAGAATTGCATGCTAGTATTGAGTAGACAGCAGTAGGATAGCCTGTTTAGGTTATGCCTGATAGTATGAGCTTAGCATTGTATGCTAGTACAGTTTCTTGTTATGAAATAGATTTGCTTGAGTAGTTTCCTTTGTCTGAATGCTGCTTGCTTTGTGCTTTTAGGAGTTCTAGCTGTCTTTCACTAACTAGTAAACGAATACGTTAAGTTACATATTGCAAGGACTAAATAATTCCAGAAGGTTGGGTCTAGCCCTATTTCGCAGCTCTTGTTTGAGTCCAACCGTTGTAGGGTAGGATCTCTCATTCGAAGAATTATCTAGTCTGAGTAATATGTAATAGTATTCGCGAGCTAGTTAAGGGAAGAAAGCAGGGACTTCTTATGCAGCTGATGACGGAGAGTGGGTTGGTGGTTACCTAGGGCAAGCCTAGGATAAGAGTAGCATGAGATCAGCAGTAGTAGTAGAAGGGACTTGGTGGAGTCAAGGCAGTTCTTGAGGAAAGTACGGATATATGTGGAAGGTAGTATGGGCCCGTACTACTGGAAGCAGAGGATCCGTACTTGAATTGAGGAAGGATGAGGCGAGACCAGGAACCTTGCAGTAGATGTGATCCCTCTAAGATGTATCAGTACCACTGACAGTTGTCGTTATGTATTGCAGAATGGTGGTACTACGTTCGAGGCCAGCAGTTGGCAGTTCTGGAGAGGGATCGGGTTCGGGTTCAGGTTCCGAACCAGTGGATGAGAGGCTACGCGAGTTCATCGCGTCAGAGATCACCAGAGGCATCCTTGAGTCGACCCCCATCATTTTCGGGTCGATCAAGGAAGGGATAGTTGAGCTGATGGAGGACCGCCTCAGGGCGTTCAGGAGTGACATGGCATCTGGCCAGTCAGGATCTCGCACACTGTCCTTTAAGGACTTCAGGAGCAGTGGTGCGACGGATTTCCACGGGGCGAAGGACCCCATTGTGGCCAGACGATGGATTGCAGACATTGAGTCTGCACAGCTGACCAGCTTCTGCCACGAGGGGTCGAAGGTGAGATATGCAGCAGGGTGTTTGAGAGACAGAGCTAGAGATTGGTGGGAGTCTGTTGGCGACTCATTGGGAGCCTCGGCTGTTGAGGCTATGACATGGCCGGACTTTGTGACTCGGTTCAGAGCAGAGTTTGCGCCAGCTGTAGAGCTTCAACAGCTGGCCAGGGAGTTTTTGGATATGAGGCAGACGACGGAGACTGTGGCGGAGATCACCGCCAAGTTCCGGGAGAGGGCGTTACTGGTGCCCCAGTATGCGGGTGATGAGGATATGAGGAGGACCCGCTACCATGACATGTTGCGAGCCGACATTCGGGAGCATGTCAGTTTTTCAGCTTGCCCTACCCTGGATTCTATGATTGCCAGGGCAAGGGAGAGAGAGATAGATCTGGAGCACATCCGGAAGAGGAAGGCAGAGGAGGGACAGACGATAGGGGCTTCGGGAAAGAAGCCCAAGGGATCAGATGGTAGGCCGAAAGGCCAGTCAGGACCAGGCCGCTGCAGGAAATGCGGCAGGCCACATGAGGGGGCATGTAGATTGGGGTCGTCGGGCTGCTATAAGTGCGGCAAGACGGGGCACTTCAGCAAGGATTGTACCGCCCCTGCACCTGTTATTCAGACGTCTGAGTTGTTGTGTTTCCACTGCAACCAGAGGGGCCACAAGAAGGCCAACTGCCCCCAGTTGACAGCAGCAGCAACGCCAGTGAAGGCGCCAGCTCCAGCGACCCTGGGGATTACAGATGGCCGGCAGGGCAAGGCAGAGGCTCCGGTGGTGAGGAGTCGGGCATTTCAGCTGACTACCGAGGAGGCACGCGCCGCACCCGATGTGGTGACGGGTATGATTCTTTCCCTCTGATTTATTTATATGATGTTTATGATATTGATATGTGCTCTGTTTAGGATCGTTCCATGTAAACGGTATCCCAGTTCAGGTATTGTTTGATTCGGGTGCTACCCGATCGTTTGTTTCTCTTGCGCTTAGCAAGAAGTTTTATGAGTCTTCGGGCATGTTGGATTGCCCTCTAGAGGTCGAGATTGCGGACGATCGATCAGTGCGAGCATCTGAGGTCTTCTGAGATTGTGTACTGAGATTATTTGAGGAGCGCTGCCTGGTGGATCTGGTTCCCATACCTTTACGGGGGAACAAGGTGATTATCGGTATGGATTGGCTAAGCCCCAACGGGGCGGTGATAAATTGCGCACAGCAGCTAGTGCGAGTCAGGACCCCAGGTGGGGGAGAGTTAGTGATTCAGGGCGAAAGGCCACAACGAGGACCAGCTTTGTGTTCAGCAGCGAGAGCTAGGCGTTACCTTCAGTAGGGTTCCGCAGGTTATGTCGCATATGTTATGGATACCCGGGAGGCGGGTAGGGCGACGGTGGGCGATGTGCCCGTAGTACGAGAGTTCGTGGATGTATTCCCCGAGGAGTTGCCAGGGATACCTCCGGAGCGACAGGTAGAGTTCAGGATCGACCTAGTTCCTGGTGCGGCTCCGATAGCCAAGGCACCATATCGGTTGGCACCTCCCGAGATGCAGGAGTTGTCTACGCAGCTGCAGGAGCTGCTAGACAAGGGATTCATCAGGCCGAGTAGTTCGTCTTGGGGAGCCCCGATTCTGTTTGTGAAGAAGAAGGACGGGTCGCATCGTATGTGTATAGACTATAGGGAGCTGAATAAGGTAACGGTGAAGAACCGTTACCCACTCCCGAGGATTGACGACCTCTTTGACCAGCTACAGGGGGCATCTTGGTTCTCCAAGATTGATTTGCGTTCAGGGTATCATCAGATGAGGGTCAGAGAGGAGGATATACAGAAGACGGCGTTTCGGACGCGTTATGGCCACTATGAGTTCGTGGTGATGCCTTTCGGGCTCACCAATGCTCCTGCCACGTTCATGGACCTCATGAACCGCGTGTGTAGACCGATGTTAGACCGGTCTGTGATAGTGTTTATTGATGATATCTTGGTTTACTCCAAGACGCAGGAGGAGCACGAGGAGCATCTGCGAGAGGTTCTAGAGACTTTGAGGAGGGAGAACTTGTATGCCAAGTTCTCCAAGTGTGAGTTCTGGTTGCGCGAGGTGCAGTTTCTTGGGCACCTTGTCAACCAGAATGGGATTTCGGTAGATCCGGCCAAGGTGGAGGCCGTAATGAGATGGGAGGTTCCGAAGTCTCCATCTGAGATTCGGAGTTTCCTGGGATTAGCTGGCTACTATCGGAGATTCATCCAGGATTTCTCCAAGATAGCCTTACCCCTGACCAGGCTAACGAGGAAGGTCGTGGTCTTTCGTTGGGGGCCTGAGCAGCAGGCTGCATTCGAGACACTGAGACAGAGATTGTGCGAGGCGCCAATCTTAGCCCTGCCAGAGGGCATGGAGGATCTCGTCGTGTACTGTGATGCGTCCATCGCAGGCTTGGGCGCAGTATTGATGCGGAGAGGGCATGTTATCGCTTACGCTTCGAGGCAGCTGAAGCCTCACGAGGCGAACTACCCGACGCATGATTTGGAGCTGGGGGCTGTTGTGTTCGCCCTCAAGATTTGGCGTCATTACCTCTATGGGGTTCGTTGTATGATTTACACGGACCACAAGAGCTTGAGGTACCTCATGGATCAGCCGAATCTAAACATGAGGCAGCGTCGGTGGTTGGACGTGGTGAAGGATTACGATTGTGAGATCCTTTACCATCCGGGGAAGGCCAATGTGGTGGCCGATGCGCTTAGCCGCAAGGCGGCACCGATCAGAGATATCTGCATGCGGATGACAGTAGTGACCCCGTTATTGGAGCAGATCCGAGAGGCCCAGCAGGAGGCTATGAAGGAGGAACATCGGAAGAGTGAGCGTATAGTGGGTCAGGTTTCCTCCTTCGACTATGACAGCAGGGGATTATTGACGCTACACCGCAGGGTGTGGGTTCCATACCACGGAGGCGTGCGCCAGGTTTTGATGGAGGAGGCGCACAAATCCCGATTCTCCATTCATCCCGGGGCGACGAAGATGTATAGGGATCTTCGTCTTGACTATTGGTGGCCCTACATGAAGCGGGATGTGGCATGGTATGTGGAGCGGTGCTTGACCTGCAGGAAGGTCAAGGCCGAGCATCAGAGACCACACGGCAAGATGCAGCCGTTGGATATTCCGCTGTGGAAATGGGAGGATATTACGATGGATTTTATCACCAAGCTTCCCAGGACCGCGCGGGGAGTGGATTCGATTTGGGTCATCGTCGATCGATTGACCAAGAGCGCCCACTTTATCCCGATTCAGGAGAGCATCTCGGCCGAGAAATTGGCCGATATCTATATCAGAGAGGTGGTGGTGTGGCATGGAGTGCCAGTTTCGGTGATTTCGGATAGGGATGTGCGGTTCACTTCCAGGTTTTGGAAGAAATTCCACGACGAGTTGGGTACTCGTCTGCATTTCAGCACCGCCTTTCACCCGCAGACGGATGGCCAGAGCGAGCGGACCATCCAGACTCTGGAGGATATGCTGTGGGCATGTGTCTTAGACTTCGGAGGTAGTTGGGATACCTACCTTCCATTGGCAGAGTTCTCCTACAACAATAGTTGCCACATGAGCATCGACCGTCCTCCCTTCGAGATGTTGTATGGGAGGAGGTGCAGGACCCCGATATGTTGGGGCGAGGTTGGCCAGAGAGTCATGGGGAGCACCGAAGTGGTGCTCAAGATGACGGAGAGGATTCAGCAGGTCCGGAGCAGGCTTCAGACTGCTCAGAGTCGGCAGAAAAGTTATGCCGACAAGCGTCGTTCGGACCTGGAGTTCCAGGTCGGGGATATGGTTCTCCTGAAGGTGTCGCCTTGGAAAGGCGTCATCCGATTCAGGAAGCGGGGCAAGTTGGGCCCAAGGTTCATTGGACCATTCAGGGTTGTAGCCCGGGTGGGCAAGGTGGCATACAGGCTGGATCTGCCAGCCGAACTCAGTCAGATCGACAGCACTTTCCACGTCTCCCAGCTGCGGAAGTGCCTGGTGGACGACTCAGCAGTGGTGCCCCTAGAGGATATTCAGGTTGATGACAGCATGAACTACATTGAGCGGCCTGTGGCGATTCTCGACCGGAAGTCGAAGGATTTGAGGAACAAGAGAGTGGAACTCGTGAAGGTGCAATGGAAGCACCGGAAGGGGTCGGAGTGGACTTGGGAGCCGGTGGACGAGATGATGGAGCATTACCCCGAGCTGTTTCAGGAACGAGCAGCAGACTTCGAGGACGAAGTCTAAAATAAGTGGGGGAGATTTGTAGCACCTGGTTCTTGGTATGTATTCTTTTTATTAATTCTTTAAATATTTTGCATTTTGGCCTTGGACTCGGCGAGTTGAAGGACCAACTCGCCGAGTAGAAGCGAGAAGGGACGCGGGACTTAAGTGATGAACTCGGCGAGTAGGTGCTGTTCGGACCAAAAACCCTAATCCGAGGGTTTGCACCCTATTTAAGCAATGATATGACGGCCATATTGTCCCTTATGCTCCCAAAACACTTCTCATTGAAACCCTAGCCGTTTGTGCATTGTTGAGGCCATTTTTGGTGTTCTTGTGTGGTTGTAAAGCTTGGAAGGAAGAAAGGAGCTTGGAACCTGAGTTGGGGACAGTAGATCCAGAGATTTTACTTCATTTTCAGCAGCTTCAAGGTATAATGCCCCTGTCTTGACTCATCTATGTGTTATTCATCTTTAACTTGGGATTTCTTTGGATTGCTAAGTCATGTTTTGGTATTGGAAGTGTGGAGTGGGTTTTGACTTCAGATCTGGGCCTTAAGAGGGGTTTCATGGCATAAAGGTGCCAACTTTAGGGCCATGAGAGCCCCATGCTCATTGTAGGACACTTTATGTGGATTTTTGAGCTAAAAACCCCATGCATGTGCATCAAGTTTGGAACTTTACGTATAAAGTGGACATTAGGAGGCCAGATCTATGGTTTTGGTGTGCTAGATCCCATTTAAATCAACTGTATGGAATTGGTCAAGACTGGACTCGGCGAGTCCGTTCTTGGACTCGGCGAGTCCAAGGCAATCTTCTTAGAACTCGACAAGTTGTTCATCAACTCGGCGAGTCGAGGACAGATCTTGTTCATCAGATGAAGGTGGACTCGACGAGTTGTTCATCAACTCGGCGAGTCGGATGAGTTTTCATGTGACATTCATATGAGAGAAGAACTCGTCGAGTTGACGGCCCAACTCGACGAGTAGAGTCGTGGATAAGGACAAATGGAAGGTTAGGGACTCGGCGAGTTGGCTAGCCAACTCGGCGAGTCAGGTCAACTGGAAGTTGACTTTGACTTTGACTTGACTTGATCAGGGGTAAAATGGTCATTTTACCCAAAGAGTAGATATCAGACTCTGATTGTGTGTTTTGTGGGATTTATAGCCGGAGGATTTCCGGAGCAGCAGCAGCAGATAGAGAGTTCCCGCACAGATCAGCAGCTACTACGAGGTGAGTTACCTTCCAGTAGCGGTGGGTCTACGGCCACAATGCCGGCCCACCAGTAGGGATCGTATGATAGATGTTTGTCTTTCTAATATTCATCTGTGTTGCTACTACCTGATATGTTATATGCTAGCGTGATATGATATGTGATAGTGATAGAGATTCGGTTGTTAGGACCGAAGGGTAGGTTAGGCACTCCAGATATGCCTAACAGTATGTTATGATATGTTTAGCTGCTAGCATGATATGTTATACGAGATAGAGGTAGTAGAGGGGGGGATGGTCCCCGAGATTCGGTTGATAGGACCGAAGGGTAGGTCGGCACCCCAGATATGCCTGACAGTAGATATTGCTATGATATATGTGACAGTAGTAGTAGGGGGTGAAATAGTCCCCGAGGTTCGGTTGTAGGACCGAAGGGTAGTCAGCACCCCAGAATGGCTCGACATGGGTAGGTCAGCACCCCAGAATGGCTTGACACGGGTAGGACGGCACCCCAGAATAGCCGCACGGGTAGGTCGGCACCCCAGAATGGCCGTACGGGCAGGTCGGCACCCCAGAATGGCCGTACCGGGTAGGTCGGGCACTCCAGAAATGTCTGGCAATATGTATGCTATATGATTGTATGGTATGTGGACGATGGGGGGAACTCACTAAGCTTTGTGCTTACAGTTTACAGTTTTGTTTCAGGTACCTCTTCAGCGAAGGGGAAGGAGCTGGCGCGGTAGCGGCACATCATACACACACGCATTGGTTTTTCCGCATTATGAGATGTCCTGGGATTGTACTCTGACATTATTATTATTTTTATGATTTGGTTTTTCAGACACGAGATATAATTTATGAAATGATATGATCGGATGATGTTTTACTACAAATGTTTTACAAATCACTTATTTTAAATGAAATTTTTGGATGAGAAAATTGGGTCGTTACAACTATTATCGAGCGTAGTGACAGCATAATACACTACTATTATGTGTTTGAGTCGAGCGTAGTGACGACATAATATATCACTATTATCCGTTTGAATCAAGCGTAGTGATGACATAATATATTACTATTATCCGTTTGAGTCGAGCTTAGTGACGGCATAATATAATACTATTATCCGTTTGAGTCGAGCATAGTGACGACATAATATACTACTATTATCAGCTTGATTCGAGTGTAGTGACAATGGGGAATGATATTATTCCTATGAGTTGGGCAGAGTAACGACTAGGTATAATGTTTTCCTAAAAAGTTGGCCAAAGTGAAGAATATGTATAATGTTTTCCTAGAGAGTTGACCAGAGTAACGACTAAGTATAATATTATCTATTGGGCATAGTATCTACCATGCATAATATTATATCATAAGAATTTAGCAGAGTAACGATAAATTATAATTTTTATTATTTTATTTGGGCAGAGTAACGATAAAATATATTGTATACAAATGACAATATTTATATCGCAACTATAATAATGATATATAGTGATTTGTAATAAATTAACATGTGTAATCCCCCCCCCCCTCCCCTTAATTTTGATAAAAAAAATTGGAAAAAATGTCGTGAAACTCACTCTTGTAGCGTGCTTTAGTAGACCCTAGGACTGCGTCTAGTGGCGTAGGGGGCTCGAGATCGACTGGGCTCGAGGGTATAGCTTAATGATAGCTAAAATATATGAATATAGAAATTTCTTAAGGTTTTATAAGAAATTTGGAAGGAAAACGAGAGAAAGAAGCAAATTTTTTGGTGTGGTAAATGAATGGGGTTGAAGCTCCTTTTATGGGGCAAAAATGGGAAAAGCGTCTCGTGCAAGATTCTACGCGTGGGTGCTGGCTTTAGTATTGGTCTGTCACGTGTCAAAATTTTGTGGTGCCACGTATCCCCTTCTATAAGCTTGTGCGCACCGCGCACTACGCTGTGCGAACGTCGAAACCGTCGGTTCTTGTAAAATCCATAACTTCTTCATACGAGCTCTGCTTCCGACATTTTTTATATCCACGCGTAGTTATTGACGAGTAATACAACTTTTTTTTTAGGTTGCATTGGCTAATTCTGACTTAATTTTTAGCCCTATTTTTATAAGATCAAATGATTTTGCAAAAATCATATCTCTCTCGTACGGATTCTGTTTTTGGCATTATTTGTCTCAAAATTCTATCTCAATGAGTACTACAATTCTCTTTTTGGTTACTTTAGCTAAAAGTCAACCGATCTATTCATAGATTTTGATATTGTAACTTCGTGTGCGCGATTGATTTTTATATTTTATAAAAATTATAACTAATTTATACGGAGTCGGATTTCTACGAAATTTATATTTTCAGGATCGGGATGACATATACTTTCAGAATATGTTGTAAATAACATAAATTTGTACGCACTAATTTTTACGAATTACAGACAACTTGACTGGTTTTTCTTATTTATCTTAATACGAAAGTTTGTATTTCCACGATATATATATATATATATATATATATATATATATATATATATATATATATATATATATATATATATATATATATATATATATTAAGTCTATTATACTTATTATTTTGTCACTTTCCGGTCGGTGACAAATTTCTCAATTGTTACGGATCATCCATTAGAAATATGATTTTTCATTTTAAGTGATCTTTAATAATTAGTTATGCCGCCTTAGGAGGAAACAATTTATTTTTATAAAATTTTCTATATTCAATGTGTTCCGACTGAATTATATCATCTGATAGACCACTACGATGGTGTTGTTTAATTATATCATCTGATAGACCACTACGATGGTGTTGTTTTTTGTATATCATGCACAAGCTTGGTACTTATTAATTTCATGTCCTTGGGATTCATTTAATGAACAGTACGACCACTACAACGTTGATTTTTTAATTTTTTTTTAATAAAAACTAGTCGTAGGAGACCAAGCCTCTTTCCTTCTAAGTGTGACCATGCCGCTATGGTGTCAAAATAGTCAGTGTCACGAGCATGAGGTGGTGTTATCGTTCGCACATGATGGTAAGCTCAGCCAACCTGCCCGTATCCATGGCCTTATTTCTCCAAAGACGTTAAATATGTCAATAATTCTAAGTGAATCTTTTAAAAAAAATAGTTTCTTATATATAAATAACATAAACTCAATTAAAATTATTGAATTATTTCCACTACCCATAATGAAATATCATTTTTATAATCCAATGTTGAAATAACATGAAATTATAGAATTATCATTCATGTCTAAAATTTAACAAAACAGACCATTTATTTGTCATGTAAATTTTAAAAGTAAACATAAGAGCAAATTACATTTGGTTCATGTGGTTTGGTTATAACTCCCTTTTGGTTCGACCTCTAAAATTTTGATAGTTCGTATCAATGTCGTTTTAACAAATTATAACGCTCCTCTTTGGTCTTATATAAAATGACTATATTACTTTTATTAATATATTTTCTCTTCTTTTTTTTTCACATTTATAAATTTAAGTAATATAAAAATAAAAGAGCCTCATATTATAGTAATATTATTACCCTACCTCGCCACACACCCACATCCAACATATCTTCTACATCTCTTATTCCTCGTGTGTTGTCTCCTTACATTTTCTTCCTCACAACTGCGGTCCCGACCTTATAATCGGAGATGAAAAAACAACATGGGTTTCTCACGGCGGCAGTCTCCCTAGAAGATTCGATCCGGCCGATGATATTTTTACAAAAAAATCGATGATATGTGGAGGACTTGATCTAGTCGCTGAAAGTTTAAACCCCACCCATCAACCTTTGTTACGTTCGTCCTACATCCCAAATAATCATCAATAGAACTCTTAGAGGGGTTGTCAGTGATTTATTAACCTACTCTGACCCCAAACCTTGAATCTTACGAGGCTGTTAACGATTTCTTAACCCTTCGCCACTCTAAATGTGACATTTTTTATGAATTAACTTCCTGAAAATAATAACATTAATATCTTGGACACTTCATAACCAAGCATAATATGATTTCAAGTTTACTTTGGGTTGTTTTTGGGTTTGTATCTTAGAACTGTTAAGAAATTATTCATCATGTTTTTCCTGGGATATTTGGATGTCCATTAGATTCGAGAAGCAGGCGTACATGAACTAAATCAAATATGTGTGGATTGATGATCTTGCCACCAAAAGTTATCGGAGACATGGGCTAGTCAACTTGGAGAGAAGGTGGTCACATGACCCACCCAAATTTTAAATTTGTACAATAAGTTATATATATATATATATATATATATATATATATATATATATATATATATATATATATATATATATATATATCTACGACGTTCATATGTGGATGCTCAATTATTGTGCTGGCTTAGGAGCCAATCAGATTTTAGAAAAAAATAATTTATTAATAAATTATGTTAGGATAATGTGGTAACTTTATATATAATCATTTTATAAACCAAAAATAAATTCAACTATATATGTAAATTCCCTAAAATAATGGATCCATTCTCCTGAAAACCGGTCATTCTACATCTCAAAAACCCTACACCACTATTAGAGATATCGTCATCTCCATCACCAAAGTCGGATCGTTACACACAAACACAGTCATCTCATTCCAGAAAATTGGCCGCCGCTATCATCATTAACGAAGGGCACCTTCGGCAGCCTCGTCCCATTACAGCGCCACCGCCGCATAACCCTCCAACCCCACAAGGACGGATCTTCATGGGGGCCAGGAAGGGTTGTGCCCCCCCCCCCCCCCCCTGTTTTTTTTTGTCACAACTTGTGACATCCCCTAATTTCTCGGCCAGAAAAGACCGATTTATTTTATGCTTTTTAAAATAAAATCAGAGTAATCCTTTTAAAAGATGTTGCGGAATTTGTTCCCAAAACAAAACATGATAAAAATTTATCAAAACCTTTCTTTAAGAAATATATATTTTCATTTCATATCAAAACTTCGGGATGTCATGTTTCGATACAGATCAAAAGCATAAACAAGACATTATAAGCCTTACAACAGTTATTTACAACTACTGGCCTATAATCCAAAAATCACTCATCATCATCATCCGACTATGCTCGGGGTCCACTACCTATAATATAAAAAGCTGAGTGGGTCAGGCTTGGAAGCCTGGTGAGCATATAGGGTTTTCAACCCACAATAAATAAATTTATTATACTTAAACATCAATCAATCAACCAAATTACCCCAACCCCATTATCTTATTTATTTCTTAAGGATTTACCCTAAGATTCAACTATCACTCATTCCTAAGGATTCATCCTAAGGAATAGGCACGAAGTCACATCGTCGCCAGGGTTTATACAATAGGCACTAAGTCCATAGCTGCCAGGGTTTATACAACATGTCCTAAGTCCATAGCTCTTATTTATTGACAATATTATTCACGGGAATCCCCCCCTGCAATACATGTCAATGGGTTTTTAGAGTACAGCTGATGAACATATAATTCACACACTTACAGGTTGCGAGCCTGCTAGTGTTCCACAGATCATCTAGAATAGTCTATGGTTGTCATTCATACTCTGCTGAATGACGGGGGCCAACGTTTAGGTAAGTGATTCTCTCATAATTCCCCACTCACCCTCAACTCATGATCTATATCACTGATCATCTCATTTATCCAACTCACCTTTCATCACACACCCACTATTTCATCTACCCATGTTTTACCCAACATTTTTGTAGATAAAAATACATATACGGTTTAAATTATTTAAAAATTTGTATAAATCATTCCTTCAACATCCATCTCAAATAAACAAACAATATATATTCACACAGCACGTATTTTATATAAAATACTTCATATCTATGTGTAAGGTGAAAGTAACTACACACTCACATGATTTAATGATAATCGGGCAGCACTTCGTTTCCTAAAACGATGGTTTCTAATATAACCGGAAGTTTTATTGAGAAACTGGGCTCTGCGAGGGTCGGGCTTCGAAACCGAAAAGATAAATTTCTCGGGCTTCTCGGGCACTTCGGGGCGTATTTCGGGTGTTTGGTATAATACCGGGGCTTTGGGGGAAGTTGGAATGAAAGAAATATGGGTTTAGGGGTGTAAAATGTCACTTTTCCAAAATATACCCGGGAGGTCTCGCACCCTTCTATTTATAGGTGCGAGGCTTTTGATCGGACGGCTAAGAGGAATCCACGCGGCAGCAGATGCGAAGAGAAGGCAGGTGCCTCGCACGTGCGTGGGTCCAGGTGTGGCCTTCTGATTGGACCGAGGTCTAGGTCCGAGGGGTGGGAGGTAGCGCCTGCGAAGCTCGGACAGCTGGTGCGACACGCGTCGGTGCGAGGTAAGGCGGCTTCGGATGCGAGGAGTCACCAGGGCACGCGTCGGACCGCGGATGGACCTGCACTTCGGATGCGAGGGTTGCGACACGCCTCGCCAGCTGGCCTCGGTGAGTCAGCAGTTTTGGACACGTGGCGCGCATGCAGCGAAGGTGACGTGGCCGAAGTCCCCCCATGCGAAATTTCTCGGATTTGGCATTTTTTCTCGATTTTTGTGGAAAAATTCTAAAATCCATAACTTTCGCATACGGGCTCCGTTTTTTACGTTCTTTATATGCACGCGTAGGTAAAATTACGCTCAACAACTTCCGTTTAGACTTCGTCGGCTAATTTTGACTTTAATTTTTATATTATTATTTTTAACAGACCGGGACAGGAGATCCGTTAAAAATTCATAACTTCTTCATCCGACGTCCGTTTTCGTCTGTCTTTTTACCGTTGTACTACTATTGACGAGACCATCGATTCTCGTTTAGGTTGTGCTGGCTAAAAATCACTCGATCTAAAATTCGAGTTTTTAGCTGTCTACTGCTAAGCTGAAACTTAGAAAAATCATAACTTCCTCATACGAAGTCAGATTTGGGCGTTCTTTTTATACATACTCTCAGTTTAACGAACACTATGACTTTCGTTTAGATCACTAAGGCTAAAAAGTAGTTTATCAAAAACTCACTTTTTACGTCATTCGGCACCGTGCCGGTTTTGTCGCGAAACTTCGACAGGTCATAACTTCTTCGTTATAACTCGGATTTCGGTATTCTTTATATATCTGTAATCCTTGTCACGACCACTACAACTTTCTTAATAGATATCGGTTTTATCTAATATTTATTTTCGACGCTCATTTTTATTCTTCTTTAATTAAACTCTAATAATTAAGCATAAAACACATAATATTCACATAATTCCTTTTCATTTCTTCAAAATGAGTTACAAAGGTTAACCTAGACTATCACGTCAATATTAATGCCTAGCCTAGAAACACGGGCGTTACAATTCTCTCCCCCTTAGGATGATTTCGTCCCCGGAAGCACACATCAACAAACAACTGCGGGTAGCGACTCATCATGTCACTCTCCGTTTCCCATGTGAGATTTGGCCCATTCGTATGTTTCCAACGCACAAGCACTAAATCGACCATCTTGCGTCACAACTTCTTAGTCTTACGGGCAACGATTGCCTCAGGTTCTTCAATTAACCGCTTGTTTTCATCCAACCTTAATTCAGAAATGGGAATTATGTCGGGCACATCTCCCGTGAACTTTCTCAAATAACACACATGAAAGGTATTATGAATACCCTCCTGTTCTTCCGGTATTTCTAGCTTTTAAGCTTGATTCCCGATCCTCTGAAGAACTTTAAACGGTCCAATAAACCTTGGACTCAACTTTCCCCTCTTACCAAATCTTATAAGTCCCTTTCACGACGAGACTTTAAGTAAAACCGAATCTCCAACTTCGAATGATATCGGTTGTCTTTTCTTGTCAGCATAGCTCTTTTAACGATCTTGAGCAGCTAACATCCTTTCCCTAATCACTTTCAACTTTTCAGCAGTCTGATGGACTATTTCAGGTCCCATAAACTGCTTTTCCCCAACTTCCAGCCAACATGACGGCGTTCGACACTTTTCTCCATACAAAGCGTGATAAGGTACCATCTTGATGCTCGAATGGAAACTATTATTATAGGAAAATTCTACCAGAGGTAAATGTTCATCCTAGTTACCTTGGAATTCTAGGGTACATGCTCTCAGCATATCCTCCAACGTTTGAATTGTTCGTTCGCTCTGACCATCGGTTTGCGGATGGTAAGCTGTACTCAAACACAACTTAGTACCCAATTCCTCTTGTAGACTCCTCCAAAACCTTGAGGTAAAACGGTTGTCACGATCTGATACAATCGTTAACGGGACACCATGAAGCCTCATAATTTCCTTCACGTAAGAATTCGCAAGTTTATCCATAGACCATTTCTCGTTGGCTGCTATGAAATGTGCACTCTTAGTGAAGCGATCAACGACCACCCAAATCATGTCGTGACCGTTCCTTGTCTTGGGCAGTTTAGTCACAAAATCCATGGTGATGTCTTCCCATTTACCCATGGGTACAGGTAAAGGTTCTAAACTCCCATACAGTTTCTGATGTTGTGCCTTAACCCTAGCACATGTTACACACTCGGCCACATACTTAGCAACATCGAGCTTCATCGTCGGCCACCAGTAATAGGGTTTTAGATCCCTATACATTTTTGTACTGCCGGGATGAATCGAGTACATGGACTTGTGAGCTTCTTCCATCAGAAGATCTCTTACTCCTCCCGTCTTAGGTACCCAAATCCTGTCTTTGAATACCTTCAGTCCTTGACCGTTTGTATCAAACACCAACGTTTTACCCAAACGTTCTTCCTTTCGGTCATTTTTCTCTAAAGCTTCCTCTTGAGCTTTCCTTATACCTTCCACAATTGTCGAGACAACCTCAATTCTCAACGCTCTTGGCCTTTTCTTTTCAAGATTTACCTTCCGACTGAGAGCATCAGCAACAACATTTGCTTTACCAGGGTGGTAAAGTATCTCACAATCGTAGTCCTTGAGTAACTCTAGCCAGCGTCGTTGCCTCATGTTCAATTCCTTCTGATTAAAGAGATATTGAAGACTCTTATGATCAGTGAAAAGTTTGCATTTAGTACCATAAAGATAGTGCCTCCATATCTTTAAGGCGAATACTACCGTTGCCAAATCCAGATCATGAGTGGGTTAGTTCTTTTCATGCTCTTTCAATTGCCTCGATGCATACGCTATCACTTTACCCCTTTGGGTCAGAACACAACCTAACCCAACTCCAGAGGCATCACTATAAACTGTGAAGTCATCAACTCCTTCAGGTAACGAAAGAATCGGTGCTTCACACAACTTCTTCTTTAGCTTCTCAAAAGATTCCTTATGCTTCTCATCCCAAGTATAAATAGCTCCTTTGTGGGTCAAAGCTGTTAATGGAGTCGCGATCGAAGAAAAGCCTTGGATAAACCTTCGGTAATATCCAGCTAATCCTAAAAAGCTTCAGATCTCCGTAGGACTTTCAATTGTAACCTTCGAGTTACAAAATAAATCCTTATTGAGGACTCCTTCTTCTTCTTCTTCTTAGAATAAGTACTTTCCTTCATTCATTATAACAGACCGATGGGTCATGTTCTAATGATCTCTCATCGTATAATGCACTGCTTAGACTCAGGTCTCTTAGAGACAAATTTCGGAACAAACTATACCTTCCTTCATGTTCTAATGTGATCAATCAAGATTCATCATGTATCATTTCTAACTACTAGCTTCTTTAACAATGAGCGCGATACTTCTATTGATCGCTTTGATCATCTTTCACTTCAATCTTCTGGCTTAAGTCAAATGCTACATCGAACTTGGTTCTATGAACCACGTGACATACTTATCTTAGTCGGACTCGATTCGATATGACCTCTAAGGTCGGAATAACAATTATCTTTTTAGTCATTACCGAAACGATGGTAACGACAAACTAGAACAAGACGGAATCAATTACTAGCTCCTTGGTAACCTTGTGGCTTTCCTTGATCCAAGTACGAGTCCTGTGCTTCCGGTAGTATAGGCCTCTACTACCATTCATACCTACTCATACTCGTCCCAAGTATTGTCTCGTAGTTCTCCAAATCACCATACAAGAATTTCACATAGTCATTCAATTCATCAGATGACAAAACCAGGGTTTATATTATTTCCTTGAAACGATTACACAGAGGTTCAAGTTTACCCTATAATATGCCTCTAATAGGCTAAACCACTTGTTACTATTCAAATTACTACTTCATAACTTGATCTTCGGGTATCAATTCTTTACTTCTAATTCTTGGCGTTGTTATTTGCTTCGTCAAGGTTATTCTGAAATTCTCTTGGCGTTGGCGGTGCGCTTAGCCTTGTTACTTCATTTTTCTTCGGACAGTCCTTAGAAATATGGCCTTCTTCCTTACATCCGTAACACACCTCCTTGGGAATCGTACACTCATTGGCGTAATGCCCAATTTCTCCACACCTAAAGCAATTCACCTTCCTGCCATAATTCCCAGAGTGTTTATTTTTGCACTTCCCGCACCATTTTCCTTTACCTCCTCTTTTGCCAGACTTTGAGAATATGTTGCTCTTGTTGGGCCTTGAAGACCCCTCAAATTTACTCTTCTTGCCAACTTCAACCTTGTTGGCGGTCCTGTCATTGATCATTTCTTTAATAGACTTAGCAACCCAGATAGTTGCCTCAAGAGCAGATGCCTGACGTACTGGCACAGTAAGTTCATCCTTACTTTGTTGAAGTAAACGTTTTGTCTCTTCCATCTGTTGATCCAACATCGTACACACCATTGCCTGCACCCCAGCCATCGTGATTGGCTCAGGCTGCGGATTATCGTTTCCGAATCCACTTTGAGTACTCGCCATTTCGATCTATACACCAATCGTAGGTGAATTTAGATCTTTCGATAAACGTTAAATCTTTGTTATTACTCCGAAACGTTTATATGTTAGTTCTAATATCGTACTCATACGTTTAGAATCCTACACACATAAGGTTTCCAGATCCGGTCGGCAACAGACCATAAATCCGAACAAATAATGGCATATATGACAAACATATAGCATTTAGCACCTAAAAGCATTTTAGGCATCTTTCCTAAAATAAACTAGTGCTCGTGTCTAAAATATGGTAGACACTCATCTCACAATCATCACTTAGCATTCTAAGTTTAAGTCTAGAAATCCTACAATTTCTTAGTTCGCTTAAACTAATGCTCTGATACCAACTGTGATATCCCCTAATTTCTCGGCCAGAAAAGACCGATTTATTTTATGCTTTTTAAAATAAAATCAGAGTAATCCTTTTAAAAGATGTTGCGGAATTTGTTCCCAAAACAAAACATGATAAAAATTTATCAAAACCTTTCTTTAAGAAATATATATTTTCATTTCATATCAAAACTTCGGGATGTCATGTTTCGATACAGATCAAAAGCATAAACAAGACATTATAAGCCTTACAACAGTTATTTACAACTACTGGCCTATAATCCAAAAATCACTCATCATCATCATCCGACTATGCTCGGGGTCCACTACCTATAATATAAAAAGCTGAGTGGGTCAGGCTTGGAAGCCTGGTGAGCATATAGGGTTTTCAACCCACAATAAATAAATTTATTATACTTGAACATCAATCAATCAACCAAATTACCCCAACCCCATTATCTTATTTATTTCTTAAGGATTTACCCTAAGATTCAACTATCACTCATTCCTAAGGATTCATCCTAAGGAATAGGCACGAAGTCACATCGTCGCCAGGGTGTATACAACAGGCACTAAGTCCATAGCTGCCAGGGTTTATACAACATGTGCTAAGTCCATAGCTCTTATTTATTGACAGTATTATTCATGGGAATCCCCCCCTGCAATACATGTCAATGGGTTTTTAGAGTACAGCTGATGAACATATAGTTCACACACTTACAGGTTGCGAGCCTGCTAGTGTTCCACATATCATCTAGAATAGTCCATGGTTGTCATTCATACTCTGCTGAATGACGGGGGCCAACGTTTGGGTAAGTGATTCTCTCATAATTCACCACTCACCCTCAACTCATGATCTATCACTGATCATCTCATTTATCCAACTCACCTTTCATCACACACCCACTATTTCATCTACCCATGTTTTACCCAACATTTTTGTAGATAAAAATACATATACGGTTTAAATTATTTAAAAACCTGTATAAATCATTCCTTTAACATCCATCTCAAATAAACAAACAATATATATTCACACAGCACGTATTTTATATAAAATACTTCATATCTATGTGTAAGGTGAAAGTAACTACACACTCACATGATTTAATGATAATCGGGTAGCACTTCGTTTCCTAAAACGATCGTTTCTAATATAACCGGGAGTTTTATTGAGAAACTGGGCTCTGCGAGGGTCGGGCTTCGAAACCGAAAAGATAAATTTCTCGGGCTTCTCGGGCACTTGGGGGCGTATGTCGGGTGTTTGGTATATTACCGGGGCTTTGGGGGAAGTTGGAATGAAAGAAATATGGGTTTAGGGGTGTAAAATGTCACTTTTCCAAAATATACCCGGGAGGTCTCGCACCCTTCTATTTATAGGTGCGAGGCTTTTGATCGGACGGCTAAGAGGAATCCACGCGGCAGCAGATGCGAAGAGAAGGCAGGTGCCTCGCACGTGCGTGGGTCCAGGTGTGGCCTTCTGATTGGACCGAGGTCTAGGTCCGAGGGGTGGGAGGTGGCGCCTGCGAAGCTCGGACAGCTGGTGCGACACGCGTCGGTGCGAGGTAAGGCGGCTTCGGATGCGAGGAGTCACCTGGGCACGCGTCGGACCGCGGATGGACCTGCACTTCGGATGCGAGGGTTGCGACACGCCTCGCCAGCTGGCCTCGGTGACTCAGCAGTTTCGGACACGTGTCGCGCATGCAGCGAAGGTGACGTGGTCGAAGTCCCCCCATGCGAAATTTCTCGGATTTGGCATTTTTTCTCGATTTTTGTGCAAAAACTTCCAAAATCCATAACTTTCGCATACGGGCTCCGTTTTTTACGTTCTTTATATGCACACGTAGGTAAAATTACGCTCTACAACTTCCGTTTAGACTTCGTCGGCTAATTTTGATTTTAATTTTTATATTATTATTTTTAACAGACCGGGACAGGAAATTCGTTAAAAATTCATAACTTCTTCATTCGACGTCCGTTTTCGTCTGTCTTTTTACCGTTGTACTACTATTGACGAGACCATCGATTCTCGTTTAGGTTGTGTCGGCTAAAAATCACTCGATCTAAAATTCGAGTTTTTAGCTGTCTACTGTTAAGCTGAAACTTAGAAAAATCATAACTTTCTCATACGAAGTCAGATTTGGGCGTTCTTTTTATACATACTCTCGGTTTAACGAACACTACTACTTTCATTTAGATCACTAAGGTTAAAAAGTAGTTTATCAAAAACTCACTTTTTACGTCATTCGACACCGTGCCAGTTTTGTCGCGAAACTTCGACAGGTCATAACTTCTTCGTTATAACTCGGATTTCGGTATGCTTTATCTAATATTTATTTTCGACGCTCATTTTTATTCTTAATTAATTAAACCCTAATAATTAAGCATAAAACACATAATTTTCACATAATATTCACATAATTCCTTTTCATTTCTTCAAAGTGAGTTAGAAAGGTTAACCTAGACTATCACGTCAATATTAATGCTTAACCTAGAAACACGGGCGTTACACAACTAGTCCTTAAGTATTAAAATTTTTACATATTAGGCCCAAAAGCTATAAAATTTGGCTTTGCCCCCCCCCCCCCCCCCCCATGTTCTCCGATTTTGATACATATATATATATATATATATATATATATATATATATATATATATATATATATACATTTGAACCATTTATAGTTTGTTTTCCGGAAATCTTCAGAAAAGTCCCAATATTTACGGAAAAGTTACACTTTAGTCCCAAGATTTTTTTTTTGAACTAAAAAGTCCTGAATGTAACATCCTGGTTCCGGGGTATAACATTTCTATTGTAATAATGAGTTTCATGGGCGACTCGACGAGTTAGTGCCTCAACTCGTCGAGTAGAGTCGCGTTGGGTGACGAGGATTAATGAATTAACTCGACGAGTCTGTGTTTCGACTCGCCGAGTCAGTGCTGGTGAAGAAAACCCTAAACTTTGGGCCTGTGACCTATTTAAAGGCACTTATAGCCTCATTTTCAGCTCATCTTCTGATCAACTCTCCTGTGTGAAACCCTAGGCAACCATGGAAGCTAAGAGAGAGTCCTTGAGCTTGAATCAAGTGTTTTGATGGACCTTTTTGGAAGAAGATGAGTGAGCTTCAAGCAAGGAGTGGGATGAGGCTGTGGGATCTAGCATTTCTTCTCAAAGAGCTTCTCTGGAAGGTAAAAAGCCCACACCTTTCTCATCTATTTAGTTGGATCTCATATCTATGAAAATTTAGGGCTTTTGTCATTTTGGTTGGGTTTTTGAGTAGCATGTGTTATCCAGAAGTCTAGACCTCAGATCTGGACCTTGTGAGGTCCTTAGAGTTTAGATGACCCAGCTTTATTCATCCATATGAGGGTTTTGGGGCTTAATCATTCATGAAAGGCATGTATTAGCATTTTGGAGCAATAACCTCATGTATGAACGTAAAGATCGAAGCTTTACGTGATTATTGAGCCTTGAGATGATAGATCTAGTGTTTGGAGTGATAGATCTGATTGAAATCGTCTGATTGAACATTTGGTCTGAATGAACTCGCCGAGTCAATGAGCCGACTCGGCGAGTTGGTTAGGGTTTGTCCCGAAGAGCTAAATCATGCGATAGATCGACGATTTAGGGGTCAACTCGACGAGCTGAGCTGGACTTTCACGAGACTTCTGAGGAAATAAGTGGACTCGACGAGTCACAAGGATGCACTCGGCGAGTCTGGTCAAAATTGGACCATTGACTGGAGTTGACTTCAGTTGACCTTAGGGTTTGGTCAAACTGATTAAGAGGGGTCAGGGTGGGGTAGAATGGTCTTCTACCCATTCTCTAGAGATGAGGATGTAAAGAGAGTATTAATTAGAATTATTATCATTGTGCTAGCCGGAGGCTAGATCGAGGATATCGAGCACGAGAGTTTACTAGACATCTTACGAGGTGAGTCTTCTCACTATACATTACCTAGAGTGGTATTTATGTGCAGACCGGAGGGTCTTATGTGTTATGTGTATAAGATTATGTGCATTGTGTTAAATGTATGTTATGTGTTATATAGACCGGACCAGAGGGTCCAATGACTTACGAGGCCAGAGGGTCCTCGATTAGACCGGACCGGAGGGTCCAACGATTTAGACCGGGCCGAAGGGTCCAACGATTTAGACCGGGCCGAAGGGTCCAACGAGCTAGACCGGACCGGAGGGTCCAACGAGCTACGGGGCTGGAGGGGCCCGCCGAGACACATCGACCGGAGGGTCGTACCGAGTTATAGCCTCGAGTGGCGTATGTGCTGTATGTGGTATTTTGGGGAACTCACTAAGCATTTATGCTTACCGTGTTATGTGATATGTGTTTCAGGTACTACCGAGGATCGCGGGAAGGCGCCGACATGATTTGTACACACTGGCAGAGGATTATGTTTTTGAGATTCTGGGATATGTTTTAGTGTGATGACATTTGATACACATGAGATTTTGAGAATATTAATGAGTTTTATTGTGTTTGAAAAATGAAAAATTGTTTTAAAATTTACGTCGTTACAAGTTGGTATCAAAGCCTTGGTTTGAGGGATTCGGATGCACCTTCGGGTAAATCTGGACTCAAACTGGCGATTTGAGAAAAAAGTTTCAGAGAAATGATTTTTCTAAAGCGAGAAAGAGTTTCTAAGAGAAAACGAGGAAGAGCAGTGTGTACAATCAGCCAGAGCCCGAACGGTGATTTCCCAAAATACCCTTACTTTTGTATTATGAGATATTTATGAGATATGTTATGAGATATTATGCATGCTAGAGGCAGGCTAGGTATTTCTTATTTTAGGACTAGAGTGGCCTGATTTGTGATGCCTTAGCCTAGGAATTGTTGTTATCTGTGATGTGCTTCCGAGTAT
This sequence comes from Lactuca virosa, assembly GCF_052849685.1. Lineage (NCBI taxonomy): Eukaryota > Viridiplantae > Streptophyta > Magnoliopsida > Asterales > Asteraceae > Lactuca > Lactuca virosa. Next base: position 161,726,216 of record NC_136432.1, on the reverse strand, counting down.
GTGCTGAGTAAGAGTATCTAGCAGGAATCCTTTTAGAGAAGGATTTGAGTAGAGGAGTAATCTAGGAGAGATACCTAGATGAGCATTTGTGGAGCCTATTGAGAGAATAGTTAGATACCCGCTGTGACATCCCCATTTTCACGACCAGAAAAGACCGATTTTTTTTTTGTTTATGCTTTATAAAAATCAGAGTACCTCTTTTAATAAAAATGTTGCGGAATTTGTTCCCAGTAAAACATGATAAATACGTTATCAAAGCATTTCCGAAGAAAAGTATTTTTATTCATTTTAAAACATTTGGGATGTCATCGTCAATACAGAAACATAAGCATAAACAGAACTTACATTCATTATCACTAGTAATTTATATCTCCTTAATCTCTCAGTGTAATGTGACTTCATATCAACACCTGTGATATAAATAAACTGAGTGGGTCAGGTTGGGAAACCTAGTGAGTACATAGGGTTTTCAACCCACAATAATTTAATTATTATGTTTAAACATCAAACAATCAACCCAATTACCCATCCCTATTATCTTCCTTACTCTTAAGGATCTACCCTAAGAATCATCTATCATGCATTCGTTCATTTCGAAGCCCATTGCTTCCAGGGTTTATATGATAGGCACTAAGTCCATAGTTGCCAATGCTTGTTCGTAAAGCACTAATTCCATAGCTGCTAAAGTTCATTCATCGGGTACTAAATCCATAGCTACCGGTGTTCATCTAATAGGTACTAAATCCATAGATACCAACATTTATTTAACATGTACTAAGTCCATAGCTACCAATGTTTATTCTATAGGCACTAAGTCCATAGCTGCCGATGTTATTTGTTAGGCACTAAGTCTATAGCTGCCAATGTTCACTCATATCATCTTTCATCTCTCATCATTCATCTACCCATGTTTTACCCAACATATTCGTAGATATAAAATACATATACATTTTAAATTATTTAAAACATGTATAAAATCGTTCATCCAGCATAGAAAGCAAGTATTCAAATAATATGCACACATACCACGTAATTTATATAAAATACTTCATATCTATGTGTAAGATGAAAGTAACTATGCACTCACTTGAAAAGGTGGTGATTCCGAACTCAGACAGCGCTTCGCTTCTTAAAAATAATTTCCTTCGACGAAACCTAGTATTATTACCACTAGAGTTTAGTCTATTATTTGCCGAGACTAATTAATAGTCTAGCTATTATTACTATTATATAAGCGTTAAACAATACTTATATAACCCATAATAATAGCCCAAGTACTTATTATAAGTTCATAATAATGTTACTATAATTAAATAAAAGCTATATTAAAAATAGTGTAGGCGTAGCTCACTTACAGCGGGTTTTATAGAAAACCGGACTTTGCTTGGAGCAGCGTTCCCGAGCAGAAAAGCTCTTCTTCTCGGAGCCGTCGAGCACTCCGGGGCTTCCGCCTCGTGCTAGGGAGGTTCCCTAGGCTTTTCGGGGGGTTTCGGGGCTAGAGAGAGGTTCTAGAGAGAGGGTAAAGAGAAGAAAGAATGGGAAAGGTGTGAAGAAAAAGGAGGGTGGGAGAGGTTCTATTTATAGGGTGAAAAATGGATGAACTTGGTGCCACATGTCACCATCTAGTGGCAAGACTTGGGGAGAAAGCAATGGCCAAGATTGTGCCACATCACCCATTTTCGCACAGCACACTTCCGACTTCTAAAATCCGTAACTTTCACATACGACCTCCGTTTTTGACGTTCTTTATATCCACGCGTAGGTAAAAATAAGATCTACAACTTTCATTTTGACTCCGTCGGATAATTCTCGACTGATCTTAAATTTAACAGTATGAGGAGATTATACTGTTAAATGTCCGCGTAAAATTCATAACTTCTACATACGGACTTTGTTTTCGTCTGTCTTTTTACTGTTGAGTTCCTATTAATGAGATCTTCAATTCTCATTTAGGTCGCATAGGCCAAAAACCGCTCGATCTAAAATTCGAGTTTCGGGCTGTGCACTGCTAAGCCAAATCTTAGAAAATTCATAACTTCCTCATACGAAGTCAGATTTGGGCGTTCTTTTTTTTTGTATGTTCTCGGTTTAACGTATACTAAAACTTTTGTTTAGATTTCTCTAAAAAGTTCTCCATCGTAAATTCACTATTTACGTCTCCCGGTGTCGTGCCGGTTTTGCCGTAAAACTTCGACGGGTCATAACTTCTTCGTTATCACTCGGATTTCGGCGTTATTTATATGTACAGAAACCTTGAGACATATTCTACAACTTGGGTAAGATTATTTATTCTAAATAATCTTTTGTCAAAAAGTCGTTTTCGACCCCTATTATCTCTAAATTGACTAGCCCGGATCTACAGGCGTTACACCCGCAAGGGTTAGAGTTGCTGAGTTCGGTGATATCTTTTGAGTATGAGTAGAACAATTGGAGTTATCACCTAGAGTGGGTTTTACGTGTTTATTCGATGCCCGAATGATGCTTGCTTCGTGCTTTGCGGAACTTTCAATGATGGGAGTCAGCTACCAAGTGAATATGATGATATTCAGGAGGTAGATGGTTGGCATCATTAGGAGTTCTTCAGCAGCTGATGGCGGAGAAGTGTGAGGACCTAGGAAGTGACATTAGTCAGATGAGTACGCTGACAGAGTAGAGCATTTTGCTGGGAAGCGAGCACGTGTGACGGGATTAGTGATTGAGAAGGTTGAGCAGCTACTTAGGGACTCTGGGATGGTCCGTGTAGAGAGTATGGGTAGATGTGGCAGGTAGTATGGGCCCATACTACTGAAGGCAGAGGACCCATACTCGATGCAGAGAGTATTCCGGAGGATCTAGATAGTAGATCGAGAGGTGATGTCATGGTTCGAGTACCATGATTTGAGGCGGATTGAGAAGAGAGAACATGGTTCGAGTACCATGATTCGTAGCAGATTAAGAGGAGGTAACATGGTTCGGGTACCATGATTCATAGTAGATCGAGAGGTGGTCACATGGTTTGAGTACCATGACACGTGGCGGTTAGTGCTTCTGGTTTTACCGGTTATTCCGTGGTAATTGTCTAGACTGAGATCAGATGTGAAAGAGTATGGGGCCAGAGGGCCATGATGAACGAGTTTTAGTGGAGCATCCCTAGGGAGGGAAATCGAGTTAGCTCCGAGGGATTGTTGGTGAGATGCCAGTTGGAGTCGCAAGACTCAGGGATGAGTAAGGATGGTGCGTTATGGGAGAATACGGTCTGGGCTGAGCGACTGGCCGATAGTGGAGATGTCACTTTCTGTGACCGGAGTGGTGCTACTTCAGCTTTCTACGGGAAGCAGGAGAGATACTGAGTTTTTGGTTCAGAGTTGAAGGTAAACCCTGTGGGGTAGCAAGCATGGTGAACTTTTCACCAGAATGTTTGGGCAGTATGTTGGCTGCGAGGTATTCTTATACCAGGAAAGAGTCATTAGTGGGACTAAGACGGATGAGAACAAAGAGGTGCCTTGTTGGGGAAAAGGTGCGGTTATTAGTAGTTTCTGGTGGTTAAAAAGGAGTATATCGGGGCAGTGGCCCTCGTGGTCTACATTGTGTATCAACAGTGAGAATGAGGTCTGTGCTTTTATGATTATTCACGATTTGGGAGGCGGGTCGAGGAGATAGAGTCGAAGTGCGCGATAGGGCACTATTTCCGGATTAGAGACAGATTGGATTCGGAACAGTGGGGTTTCTGGCGGTATGTCAGTCTGAGCCTTCAAGGTGACTAGATGCAGTCATGTGGGGAGGATTCCAAGATTTTGTCAGGGACGGAAATTGGAGAGTGTTTGGTTTCCTTTGGGAAGGCCCTGGGATGATTGCGTAATACTTTTAAGAGTCAAGTGTGTCATGACTGGTGAGACAATCTTCTGAGTAGGTTGTGGATGTTCCAATTGGTGATTGTTCAAACCCTGAGTGGGGGAGAACTGGTTTTCCAGTTAGGGGACCAGTAACCCATTCATGTGCGGTCAGAGAAATGGTTATGGGAATTTGCGGTGCGGACGCATGAGCCCGAGGAGGAGGCAAGGTGCCAGATGGGAAGATGTATGAGTTTGTGTTTAAGAAAAGATGAGTGGATCCACGGCAGGTGGCCGTGGATTGGAAAATTCATTGTGGCCTGTGATTTTTGGGGTTAACATATGTCGAGTTCGAGTGCGACTGGGTCGCTGGATTGCGGATGCAATAGCTGAGATTTGCAAGTGAGGGTATAGATTGTAATCTATACCACTGGAAGGGCAGCAGTTGATTCGTCAACCAATTTCAGGGTCGATATGAGTAGTTCCGTAAGGGTAGTGACCAGTAGAGGGGGAATTTCGGGTTTTCGACAACATGTTATGTGCCATTGACGATGCCTCGGTATTTCAAATTGGGAGATGGAATACTCTAAGGTTACAAGTGGTGCGAGAGGAAGATCGGGTGAGAGATTCTGAAAGAGCAATGCGGTATCCAAGCATGGTGTCGTGAGTATGAGATCAGTGGATTGGGCAAAACATCGTGAGATTCTGTGTTGGTGTACCGAGGTATCCGGGTATGATGTCCTTATTTCTAGATTATTCTGAGTTCTGAGTTGAGAGCTGGCAAGTGGTGTAGCAAGTATCTATGGTTCCAGTAGGAGCACTTCGACTAATTGATGTTAAACGAAACTAATTAAGAATGAGGATTTCAGTGAGAAAAGGAGTTTGTCATGACGGTTGCCGGCAGGAGTAATGACGCTTATTTTTGGATGGGTATGTATGCATCTATCTATGTGGGCCGTGGAACGTGGGTTAATGGATGCAGTGTCTGGTGTCGACTTGAGGATGAGACCGTGAGTGGTAAGAGAAGGTACTGTAAGGCTGCAGGGAGCTGCAACATCCATGAGTTAGCAAAGGTGTGTGGTGATACTACGGGGAGCCATAGTATTCACCAGTCAGCGAGAGGTTGTTGTGATGCTGCAGGGAGCCGTGATACTCACTAGTTAGTGAAAGGTTGTTGTGATGTTGTGGGGAGTCGTAGTACTCACTAGCCAGCGAGAGGGTGTTGTGATGAGTACTCTCTGTTCAGAGCAAGACGCAGAAGAGTTTTAGGCTTGGGTAGCCCTAATATTTGAGTTCTTGAGAGCCTGGTGGTCGAACTAGGGGCGAGACTGGGGTCTCCATATTTTTCGGGAATCGTTATACTCTGAATTGAGTGGTAGTTGTCGCAACCCAAGGGAATTGGAGAAGTGGTATACGTGCGGGTTGCGGGTCATGAGCCATGAGTTGAGTGCTTCATTGGGTCGAGCGGTTCTAACTCTGGGTCAGACCAAACTCTCAAGTTTGAGTTTGGTTTTGGTGGTGCGTTGGGTAGGCGAGATGAGATTCTGGATTCTGAGATGGGTTCCATGTTGAGGGGTATTGTTTATCATCTGATGTCTTAGACCTGTGTAGGTCAGTACTCGGGTACGGGAGGTGCCGCGAGATGCATGGAACTATGAGCAGTAGACGACAGAGGTCGAGGTTGCGTCGATCATCAGTTGGGAGTGTAGCATTCGCTTGGGGTAAGGCGAACTTCGTGACTTGTGTGTCACAATGGGCTGATGTAGTTATTGTGAGAAGGAAACCATTGAGACGGTTGGGATAATGCAATGGATAACCTTGGAGGTTCAACTGTTGGGTCAAGATCAGACCTGGTACTCAGTGTTAAAAAGGGATATGAGAAATGGAGCTGAGGCTTATGATTTTTAGATGTCTGAGGACACTTCTGAGCGAGCATGATTATTCTCTTGTGTCTGAGGGCAGGGTGTTGAGAATTAATTTTCCGGATGGGTTCTGTTAGCTTTTCAGTGGATGAGCCCTGGTGGGATGTGAACCCTTCCGTTTCTTGGGGCGTGATTCGGATCGTTACTATGTTTGGTATGAGTGATCGGTAGCCGATTGTTGGATTTTGTCTGGAGAGAATTAGAGGGGCAGTGAGTTATCAGGGTTTGTTATTCGAGGAGCGAATAACGTAGTGGTATCTTGAGTGGGGGGTCTGGCGGCGGGCCAGGCCACTAGAGCTTCCAGATTTTTGGAAGGTCAGAAAGGGGGGTATCTTAGCGGCAGAGGGGTCGGTTTTGTTCCGGATTTGGGAGTTCCTGTTTGGATTCAGGTGTCCATAGAAAAGATATCGGTGGGGTATGAGGCCCTTTTCAGTGGTGCTTTCCGAGTTATAGGTTCGAGCTATGTGTGAATGAAGAGCGATTTCGAGGGCGAAATCAAATTAAGTGGGGGAGAATTGTAACATCCTGGTTCCGGGGTATAACATTTCTATTGTAATAATGAGTTTCATGGGCGACTCGACGAGTTAGTGCCTCAACTCGTCGAGTAGAGTCACGTTGGGTGACGAGGATTAATGAATTGACTCGACGAGTCTGTGTTTCGACTCGCCGAGTCAGTGCTGGTGAAGAAAACCCTAAACTTTGGGCCTGTGACCTATTTAAAGGCACTTATAGCCTCATTTGCGGCTCATCTTCTGATCAACTCTCCTGTGTGAAACCCTAGGCAACCATGGAAGCTAAGAGAGAGTCCTTGAGCTTGAATCAAGTGTTTTGATGGACCTTTTTGGAAGAAGATGAGTGAGCTTCAAGCAAGGAGTGGGATGAGGCTGTGGGATCTAGCATTTCTTCTCAAAGAGCTTCTCTAGAAGGTAAAAAGCCCACACCTTTCTCATCTATTTAGTTGGATCTCATATCTATGAAAATTTAGGGCTTTTGTCATTTTGGTTGGGTTTTTGAGTAGCATGTGTTATCCAGAAGTCTAGACCTCAGATCTAGACCTTGTGAGGTCCTTAGAGTTTAGATGACCCAGCTTTATTCATCCATATGAGGGTTTTTGGGCTTAATCATTCATGAAAGGCATGTATTAGCATTTTGGGGCAATAACCTCATGTATGAACGTAAAGATCGAAGCTTTACGTGATTATTGAGCCTTGAGATGATAGATCTAGTGTTTGGAGTGATAGATCTGATTGAAATCGTCTGATTGAACATTTGGTCTGAATGAACTCGCCGGGTCAATGAGCCGACTCGACGAGTTGGTTAGGGTTTTTCCCGAAGAGCTGAATCATGCGATAGATCGACGAGTTAGGGGTCAACTCGACGAGCTGAGCTGGACTTTCACGAGACTTCTGAGGAAATAAGTGGAGTCGACGAGTCACAAGGATGCACTCGGTGAGTCTGGTCAAAATTGGACCGTTGACTGAAGTTGACTTCAGTTGACCTTAGGGTTTTGTCAAACTGATTAAGAGGGGTCAAGGAGGGGTAGAATGGTCTTCTACCCATTCTCTAGAGATGAGGATGTAAAGAGAGTATTGATTAGAATTATTATCATTGTGCTAGGCAGAGGCTAGATCGAGGATATCGAGAATGAGAGTTTACTAGACATCTTACGAGGTGAGTCTTCTCACTATACATTACCTAGAGTGGTATTTATGTGCAGACCGGAGGGTATTATGTGTTATGTGTATAAGATTATGTGCATTGTGTTAAATGTATGTTATGTGTTATATAGACCGGACCAGAGGGTCCAATGACTTACGAGGCCAAAGGGTCCTCGATTAGACCAGACCGGAGGGTCCAACGATTTAGACTGGGCCGAAGGGTCCAACGATTTAGACCGGGCCGAAGGGTCCAACAAGCTAGATCGGACCGGAGGGTCCAACGAGCTACGGGGCTGGAGGGTCCCGCCGAGACACATCGACCGGAGGGTCGTACTGAGTTATAGCCTTGAGTGGCGTATGTGCTGTATGTGGTATTTTGGGGAACTCACTAAGCATTTATGCTTACCGTGTTATGTGATATGTGTTTCAGGTACTACTGAGGATCGCGGGAAGGCGTCGGCATGATTTGTACACACTGGCAGAGGATTATGTTTTTGAGATTCTGGGATATGTTTTATTGTGATGACATTTGATACACATGAGATTTTGAGAATATTATATGAGTTTTATTGTGTTTGAAAAATGAAAAATTGTTTTAAAATTTACGTCGTTACACTGAAAACCGGCAAAAATTTGCAGTTTGACCCTTTTTGACCGGTTGAAACATGTACCAAATTAATTTGGGACTATTTCGTAAACTAACCCAAAATATTTGGACTTTTCTTTAAACAAAAAATATTAGGACTTTTCTGTAAACAAAAATATTAGGACTTTTCTACAAACAAAATCCTTATTATTATTATTATTATTATTATTATTATTATTATTATTATTAAAAATATAAATAAGAATACTATTTTTTGAACTTGTTATTATTAATATTGTTACTAATACATATAAATGCATTTAAATGAATAAATAATATTAATGACATTGTTTAAGGGTGGAGGTGGAGGAGATGGTGATGCTTTTAGCATTGAAATCATGAATGTCTGCTTGTATATTTTTACTTTATATATAGTCATTTCACATTTGTTATTATTGTTTTCAATTCATAATATTAATACTTAACAATTTAAAAGAAGTTGCATATATGTAAAATTGTTTATAAATAGTTTAAGGTAGAAGACTTTCTCACTTTGTATATAAAATTGTTTAAGGTAGAAGAATTACTTTCCAAATCCAACAAATCCACTATAAACATCTACATAGGTAACTCATATCAAAATTCAAAAGTATTAATTACAATATCTTGTTTAATAAAAAGTAATAGGAATAATTCAAAAGTATTAATCCAAAAAACATGTCCTATTACTTTTTATTAAACAAGATAATGTAATTAATACTTTTTAATTTTGATATGGGCTACGTATGTAGATGTTTGTAGTGGATCTGTTGGATTTGAAAAGTAATCCTTCTACAAAGTAAAAAATATACAAGCAAATATTCATGATTTCAAAGCTAAAAGCATCACCATCTCCTCCACCTCCACCCTTAAATAATGTCATTAATATTATTTTTTTCATTTAAATGCATTTATATGTATTAGTAACAATATTAATAATAACAAGTTTAAAAAATAGTTTTCTTATTTATATTTTTAATAATAATAATAATAATAATAATAATAATAATAATAATAATAATAAAGGTTTTATTTGTAGAAAAGTCTAAATATTTTTGTTTACAGAAAAGTCATAATATTTTTTGTTTACAGAAAAGTCGCAATATTTTGGGTTAGTTTACGAAATAGTCCCAAATTAATTTGGTACCGGTTTCAACCGGTCAATAAGGGTCAAACTGCAAATTTTTGCCGGTTTTCAGGACTTTTTCGTTCAAAAAAAATCTTGGGACTAAAGTGTAACTTTTCCGTAAATATTGGGACTTTTCTAAAGATTTCCCTTTGTTTTCCTCTAAAACATGAAGTTTTTTTTGTCGATATTTATAAACTTGAAGCTTTTTTACCATCTTATTTGAACTATGGATACAAGTTAATAGTTTAGAAGTTGGGAATGATGCGATTTCCAAAGAACGTGGAAGTTCACCAGCCATTGAATAGTACCTGGTAAGTTTATACAAATATCTGGATTTTGATGTTGACCACTTGATTACTTTGTTTCCTCAAAGAACTTAACCCCATTCTGATCATATTTACATTGAGGTTTGCTTCATTCTGTTTCTATTATTTTCATTCATTTGTGTTCGATTTTGAAGTCATAGTTCTAATCCGTTGAACTCAAAATTTAAATGTTATCTATCAATTAATTAAATAGTTTTCATAACTTGAAATTTGAACTTGAGTGACCGATTATTTTTGTTTTAGTATTCTTATCTTCATTCCAATTAATGGAATAGTTTTGTTAGTTTGGCAAAGTTATTCTTCTACTTGAAGTTTTTAAGAATTTCAATTATTATGGTGAAGATATCATTTGATTGTATTGTTGTTTGAAGCATCTTAAATTGGAAACTTAACATGTTTATTTGTAGGTTTAGGTTATGAAGATGTTGATATTGATATGGAAAAGAAAGAAAACATGGAGAAAGAAAATGTATTCTGGCATAAAAGAATGTATTTTGGCATAATAGAATGTATTTTGGCAGAATGGTTTAGAATATTTAACTAATCATTCTTTTAGAATATATAAATCAAATCATTCGATTAGAATCTTATAATAAATACATTGTGGTATGCATTACGTTTTTGAAGATTTGGGTTGTAATTTTTGATATAGGTATTAAGGATTATCATAGAATTTGTGTTGTAATTTAAAATGTTGATTATAGTGACTAATGTTTTAGAATAGTTATCTAATCATTCTGTTAGAATATGCATTAGAATATGTGTACATATATTAACTCGTATAAGTCTAGTATATTATAAGAATATTTATGAATTTGTATTTAAATCCGAATGTCTATAAACATATAAAAATATTGTTATTCTTTAATTGATGGTTAAGAATGTTTATATTATTCAAAATAATCATTCTATCATAATATGTGTTCTGTATTCCGTTAGAATTTATTATTCTTCAAGATAATCTTTGCTTTTTTTTCAGAAAATATATATTTTTTAAATTAAAAGAATATATTATCTTCTCGAATCCAGGACTTTTTTTTTTTTAAATTAAGTTAAATTGACTAAAATATCATTACAAGGATATTAGTGTAATTATATTATATATGCACTCTCATTGTATTATCATATACCATAAATCACATCCTTTCATTATTTTTCATATATTGGTACAGAATCGTTTCTACGTCCACACAATACTTGTTGTCCACATTATAACCTAATCTTATATATATATATATATATAAAGTTAGGACCTACCTTAAATGTGTTTGGCAAAAAAAAAGGAAGGAAAAAAAAGATATAAGTATAGACAATCAACGCATATCATATTTGATGGCATGAATGAGTCTCACATCAACTCCAAAAAGAAAGTGATGAAGAGTTACCCATTATAAAAAAAATGTTTCCTCTTTTACACTTCCACACCAAAAGTTATTGGGTTCAGACCGGCATACTGCAAATATGTAACGTCCATGTTTCTCGTTGCGCATTAATTAGATGATTAGGGTTAACGATTGTAATTTATTTGATATAACAAAGGGAAGTTATTTGAGTATTAGGTGATTTATGTGCAATTATTTGTACTATAAGTGCTTACAACAATATAATAAAATAAGAATAAAATATGCGACCAAAATAGAATAGTAATTAGGCCGATTATCCTTGACTAAAGTTGAAGTATTCGTAACAAGGACTCCGGAGATAAAAGGAGTGTTTAAATCGGACTTATAACGAAGAAGTTATGGTCTATCGAAGTTTCGCGATTCGACCCAATTCGACAACGCGCGTCGTAAATATTAAATTTTGTTAGATTACTTTTTAGCCTTTGTAATATAAACAAAAGTCCTAGTAGTCGTCGAACCAAGAGCGTACATATAGAGAACGTCCAAATCTGACTTCGATAGAGGAAATTATGATTTTTCTAAAATTCAATGTAGCAGTAGACAACCCAAATATCGAATTTTAGATCAGTTGATTGTTAGCTGAAACAATCTAAATGAGAGTCGAAGATCTCCTTAATAGGATTACAACGATAAGAAGACAGTCGAAAACAGACGTTGGATGACAAAGTTATGCATTTTATACGGACGTTAATAGTCTAAGGCTGTGTAAAATAAAAAAAAGTCAAAATTTGACGACGAAGTCTAAATGAAAGTTGTAGATCCCATTGATAGCTACCCGTGGATATAAAGATCGTTAAAAACGAAGTTCGTATGAAGAAGTAATGCAATTTTAAAGTTTGAAATATGTCGCACGCATCTGCGCCCCGCACATGACCTTCTAGAAGCCTCCACGACGCCCCAGCCATTGATCGCCACATGTCAACAATCCTGAGGAGCAACATTGACCCTTTTCACAACACGCATGGTCCTTGCACGGCGTGCATGCCCAAATCCCAGCCTATAAATAGATGTCTCGGGTTCATTCTTCCTCCACAACATTAAATTTACTCTCTCTCTCTCTCTCTCTCTCTCTCTCTCTCTCTCTCTCTCTCTCGATTTCTAGGCTTTTGGTCCGAATTTCTCCTTAGTAGTTAGGATATTTTGGCAAGTTAGAAGTCCCTAGGAGATCGATATCTTGTAGCTGTTAACCCAAAGTTCCGCCAGTGTAATTTTCGTACTTTTGTCCACGGAATCTCTGTGAGTTAAATTACACTCTATTTTATTCTAGTGTAATTTATGTTTAAAATTGATAGTCGTTGTTATGAATTTATAAATAAGATTCGTCAGTAGTTCCAATGTCGTATTACTGATTGATCTACTTACGGGGATTATGCCTAGGCTGGATTTAGTGAGGTGTTTAAAACGAGATTTCCAAACAGTATACTCTTTATACCAAACAGACCCTACCTCTGATATGATCCTACCTGGTTATCCTTTATCAGCTATAGAGCAGTAGACTTTGGGATTAATGATAGATCTAGGCTATCTTTATTCATAAGGAATATTAGCCTAAGACTTAGTGTTAATTGAACTTAGGTCACGTCAAAGGAAAAGCGAAGCGTTGTCTGAGTCTTAAGTCATCACTTTATCAAGTGAGTGCATAATTACTTTCATTTTACACATAGATATAAAGTATTTAAGATAACTACATGCTATATGTGTCTATTATATGTGTTTCATGATATCTATGCTAGATGAATAATTTTTATACATGTTGTAATTGATTTAAACTGTATAAGTATTTTTATTACCTATAAATACATTGGGTAAAGATGGGTTGATGTAAGATGATATAGATGAGAGATGAAAGATGATATAGATAATGAGAGGCCTTGACCTTAAAGATGATCCAGTCGTCTAGCCGAGTATAAATGACAACCACAGACTATTCTTGATAGTCCAGTGGAACACTAACAGACTCGCAACTTGTAGGTGTTTTTGAACTAAGTGTTCACCAGGTATACTCCATCCCCCCCTCCCCCCTCACGGTTGCCTTATTGACATATATTGCTAAGGTACCCCCTAAGCATTATTGTCTATCCCGAAGATGATCCTTAGGTTAGGTCTCCTGAGTTAGATGCCTTAGGGACAGAAAGTGAGGATAACGAGAATGTGTAATCAGGTTAAATGTTTTGATGGAAATATATAATTAAAGGAATTTAAATTGTGGGTTAAAAACCCTATGTGTTCACCAGGCCCCCAAGCATGACCCACTCAGTTTTTTGAATTATAGCTAGTGGCACGAAAGCACAAGTGTGATGTTGTGATGACCGATTTATGGATGCTTATAGGTCTGTAGTTTAGATAAACTAGTGTAAGGCCTGTATTAATTTCGTTTATGCTTATGTACTATATTAACGATGACATTCCAACGTTTTCAATATAAATAAAATACATTTCTTTGGAAATGTTTTGCTTATATTATTATCATGTTTTTGGGAACAAATTCCGCAATATTATTTTTTTAAAATGATACTCTGATTTTAATAAACATAAATAAATCGGTCTTTTCTGGCCGTGAAATTGAGGATGTCACAAAATATAAGTTGGTTATAGTCAAAATAATTTAAGGAATGATCGATTTAGGCCCGGTCTTTCATACATGATGAATTGGTTATTTTTCTGTTTGAACTTGGTTTTCCCTTAAACTGATTCGGTTAAACCCGATCCATCAACGGTGGCAGCGACCTAACAACATCGTCGAAATGCATCCTCATCAACCCTATAAGGGTATGGTTCTTCATCTAATCCATACCTGACAGAGCTTCAAACCTAATAAACAAGAACAAACTATCAATTTTGTTTTTGTAGATATTGATCAAGAACATCAATTTCATATCAACAACATCAATTTTGTTTTCATAATTTTGGATTTAGGCTTCATAAGACGATGGTGAAGGGTAGGATAACGCGTGTGAACTTTGAGAATAACTGAATATGAATAAGAGAAAAAATGGAGAATGGGTGGAGCTTACAAAAACAAAAATCAGTTTAACAAGGGTAATATAATCTTTTTATATGGACCAAGTAAGGACATTGTAGTTTTTTTGAAACCACATGGATGCAATAGATCAGATTTTTAAAGGCTTGTATAAACCTTCAACTTTTGACCAAACCACAAGGACCATTTCTGTACTTTACTCTAAAAAAATGAAAATTTTAACCGTAAAACCAATTAGACTGTTTCCGGCATTTCCATTCAAAGAAAACCGAATATGGCGGTCCAGTCCCATAAGACAGAAAACCCAACGGTGATCGCTCCACCCAAACCAATAATCATATCTGCAGAGGAGAATGGATCCACCCGTCATTGAATCTCAGCCATGATCAGAGGAAACGTCGATTATCCGGATACACTAAAATCAATCCACAATTGAAGTCACGGCGTAAGAGGTTTTAGTTTACTAATCCACTTCCATTATCTTGATTAACGAACACATTCTATTAAATACTTCTAATTCACCTATTTTCCTCCACAGATTGATCGTATAAATGGCGAATTTCTTATCTCAGTTTCAGTCTATCAAAAATTCTTGCGATCGCCTCATCATTGCAAGTATGATTCCCAAATTTCCTTAATTACAGCTCTAATTCTAATTTTGAAATACGCATTCACTTCCACACTCAATAATCAGACCAAATTTAATACGCATTGAGTTGTGACATTGAATACTGAAATTGAATTGTTTTCCAGTTGACGATGTGAGTGATTTGTGGCCCCTTGTGAAGGAAGGATTTGAGAAACGGCTTCCATTTAAAAGAGCTACATTGAACAACAAAACCCGAAATCCTGTGACTGTAGATAATCTTCCAGCCGAGTTTATCTTAGCATCAGATCAAAGGGTCAGAAGTCGTTTCCTTCCAGAGCAACCATTGTTTTGGTTTAAAGAACCATATGCAACTGTGGTTCTTGTGACCTGTGAGGTAACTACTAAAACCTAACGTGAAACATTCATTGATCTGTATGAGTTGAAAAATGACAAATTGTTGCTACAGGATCTGGATGAGTTCAAAACAATCCTGAAACCACGTCTGAAATTAACCTTGCAAAATGATGAGAAGCAGTGGTTCATTGTGTTTGTGTCTAAAGCTGCACCCAATAATGACCAAGCATACAAGATGGCACAAAAAGTTTATGGAAGACTTGAAGTTGATTTCAACTCAAGAAAAAGGGAAAGGTAAAGTTGCATCCACTGATTAATCAATCATGAATTTCATTTTGTAACATTCGCATACTTCCATGAATTCAACTCAGGACTAGTGGTTCATCAGGTGCTGCAAATTTGATCTACATGGACCTGAAACAACTTTTTGGGAAGACTTACAGCTCAAAATCATGGAGTGCATTAGAAACAGTCTTGATAGGCGTATTCAGTTCTATGAGGATGAGATTCGTAAGCTCAGTGAACAACGTTTTATGCCTATTTGGAGTTTCTGTAATTTTTTCATTCTCAAGGTAACCATAAAGGCTAAAGCTCTTCTGTTAATATGATAATAAAAACATTTTTTTATCGCCAATAAGAACACTAGCAAGCTCTTCTGTAAATAATTAAAAATCTATTTACAGGAGAGCCTGGCATTCATGTTTGAAATGGCTCATCTTAATGAGGAATCATTGCGTGAATATGATGAACTAGAGCTCTGTTATTTGGAAACAGGTGTTTTATATATATATATATATATATATATATATATATATATATATATATATATATATATATATATATATATATATATATTTTCTGACTTTTTGCCACATGTAAAGCTTATTTTTTTTTTCTTGTACATCATACAGTTAACAATGCAGGAAAACAAAGGGAGTTTGGAGGAATAGACCATGGAGATGATCAAGCTGCAATACTAAACCCTAACAACAAACAACTGTCACAAATTGTTCAAGATGATTCCTTTAGGGAGTTTGAATTTCGACAATACCTTTTCTCCTGTCAAGCTAAGGTTATTTAAATAATCTTTGTTTTTGTTAGTAACTTAATATGGATTAATGATTATTGAACTTTTATTTTCTTTTCACAGCTGTTATTCAAGCTAAAACGTCCATTTGAGGTTGCATCAAGGGGGTTTTCATTCATTGTTAGTTTCTCAGAAGCATTGGCCTTACGTGAGGTAGGCATTCAATTCATAATTTCATATCATTAATTTTTAACTAATTTTGAATTTCTTATTAATTGTCTATGGTTACTCTCCAGAGTGGTTTGCCCTTCTGTATGAGGGAAGTTTGGGTCTTAACTGCATCCTTGGGATTGGTCAATGCAACTGCTGACCATTACAAGGATGGAATAGTGGCACCAGAGATAGAAAAAGAATTTTATCGTGTAAAAGGGGAGTTGTATACTCTATGTCGCGTTAAGGTAATTAAACTAAATAAAAATAATAATTTTGAATATGGATCATATGATAATATTTATATTATCTTCTTCTGTGTGTATGTGAACCTGATAGTTCATGAGGCTTGCATATTTACTTGGGTATGGATCTGATATAGAAAGAAGTCCAGTCAACAGGTGGGATAGATCTCAATTCTTGCTTGAAAGTCAATTCTTTATTCTATACATGATTCTCAAAAGTCAAAGCTGCCTCTTTTTTTTCTTGTGTAGTGCTTCACTTAGCATGCTACCATGGCCTAAGCCAGCAGTTTGGCCTTCAGTTCCACCTGATGCTGCATCCGAAGTTCTTGTGAAAGAAAAAGTATGTATCTTCATCTATTCTCTATGGTTTCATGCTATATGTTTGTTTTAGTAGAAATGATTGTGATTAAACTAAATTGTAGATGATGCAAGAAGCTACTCCAAGGATCAAACATTTTGGTATTCAGAAGAAACCTTTGCCTCTTGAACCCTCTTTTCTTCTACATGAAGCTAATCGCCAAAAAAGCTCTTGTTCTGCAGGTAATATGGATATCCGATCATTCAAACATTACTTTTTCATTCATTGTTATCCGTTTTGTTAACATATTACATGCTGGCAGCTCAGATTCAGAAGCACAATCGTCTCAACAAAGGAAACTCGCTGAAGTTTTTGTGGCTTCTCAACATGCTCTACGTAAAACTATCTCCGATCCTGGTTTATGGAACTCGTTATCATCTTTACAAGAGTTTGAGGTATATACAGATTAAGGTTACTATATGTATAATTGGAATTTTTGTATTGAATTTATATACACAAACAGAAAAAGTATCTGGAGCTATCAAAGGGAGCTGCTGATAACTACCATCATTCATGGTGGAAAAGGCACGGAGTTGTCCTCGACGGCGAAATCGCCTCCGTTTGCTTCAAAAACGGCAACCACGATCTAGCAGCGAAATCATACGAGAAGGTTTGTGCTCTTTACTCCGGCGAAGGATGGCACGATTTGTTAGCCGACGTACTCCCAAACTTAGCCGAATGCCAGAAAATCCTCAACGATCGAGCCGGATACCTATCGTCATGTGTGCGATTGCTTTCACTCGATAAAGGCTTGTTCTTAACAAACGAACGTCAAGCGTTTCAATCCGAAGTCGTTCGTCTTGCTCATAGCGAAATGGAGGATCCTGTTCCGTTAGATGTGTCGTCGTTGATAACATTTTCCGGCAACTCAGGGCCGCCGATGGAGCTTTGCGACGGAGATCCGGGTTCGTTATCTGTAACTTTATGGTGTGAGTTTCCCGATGACATCACTCTTGAATCACTTAGTCTCACCTTAACTGCCACCAATAACGCCGATGAATGCGTCAAGGTATTCATTCAACCATTTTCTCCAAGTTTTCTTCAAATTTCTAAACTCAAATTTACTTTCTTCAAATTTTCAGGCAATTAGAAGCGGTGATGTAACGATACTGAAGCCTGGTAGAAACACAATTACGCTTTCGTTACCCCCACAGAAACCCGGTTCGTATGTGTTGGGTGTTCTCACGGGGCAAATTGGTCATTTACGCTTTAGGTCTCATGGTTTCTCAAGAGGTGGGCCCGCTGATAGTGATGACCTCATGAGTTACGATAAACCCACTCGACCCATTTTGAAGGTATTTTTTTTCAAAAAACAAAGTACATTGATATTAAGTGCAATTTGGGGTATAATTTATTTTTGTGTTATGTTTGTTGTTTTAGGTGTTTAAACCAAGATCCCTTGTTGATCTTTCTGCAAAAGTTTCATCTGCGTTATTAATGAATGAAGCTCAGTGGGTTGGAATAATTGTAAAGCCATTTAAATACTCCTTAAAAGGAGCTGTTTTGCATATCAACACTGGGCCTGGATTGAAGATTGAGGAGTCACATGACATAGAAATGGAGACACATTTTACTTCAGATAATGATGATAATAATAATAATAATAATAATATTAACAATAATAATGATGATGATGATCCTGATGTTCCAAAAGAATTTTCTACACTTACTCTTAAAAATGGAAGTATAGAGTTACCAGATTGGGCAAGCAATATCGTTGGTGTTTTGTGGATACCTGTGCGTGCCATAAATGAAGGACTACCAAAAGGAACATCTGCAGGTTTTAATGATATTAAATAATTTCCATGATTTTGACTACTTTAATAACCTTTTGAGTAAAAGGTTATAGTTGATTTTTGCAATTTTGGTTTAAAAAGGTTTCCATTTGAAAAAATTTGGTCCTTATTTTACAATGGAACAAGGACCAAAAACATTACAAGAACCTAAACAAGGACCAAAGTTGCAAGAGAAAATCTTTTAGGATCAAAACTGAGAAAAATATTCAATTTACTATAATCTTTATTTATTATTTGTTTTAGGGGTAGTATTGTCCCAAAGAGCAAATGTAGTCGATGGACTGAGGACATTAGCTCTAAAACTTGAATTTGGAGTGTCACGAAATCAGATATTTGAAAAGACAGTAGCTGCTCATTTCACTGACCCATTCCACGTCAGCACACGTGTGGCAGACAAGGGCAATGATGGTGCTTTGCTTTTGCAGGTTTTATTTTCATTAAAACTTATGCACTTCCAAAAATAATTTCACTTATCAAGAATTTTCTATAATTCAATTTTTGTGCATTATTAATTTTGTCATTTGGTTGTTCCAGGTGATATTACAGTCACAAGTCAAAGCCTCGTTGACCATTCATGATGCATGGTTAGATCTACAAGATGGTTCTGTTCATGATGGAAAACCAACATCTGCATTGTTTCCTCTCATTGTTCCTCCAGCCTCTAGAGCTGGAATTTTATTTGGTATTTTAAAATTAAAAAAAAAATGATATTTTGATTCTTATTTTATTTGACATGGATTTGTGGTTTTGCAGATGAAGAGAAAGCATTGCATCCTGACACAATATTAAATATTAAATACAAAATATCGGGTGACAGAAATCATGGATCTCATACTCCCGTATCCTTGGAAACAAAAGTACATGACAATGACAATGATGTATTGACATTCAGGAGTTCTCTTGAGTTACAACGACCTGTTCTAGAACCTTCTTTAGCAGTTGGTTTTCTTCCTCTTCCTTCAAATGGTCTTAGAGTTGGGCAGCTTTTCACCATGAAATGGAGAATCGAAAGATTAAAGTTTTTTAAAGATGAAACAGCTTCTGGTAACAACAACGTAAGACTACTAATTCTAATTAAGCAACAACTTTTTAAATATTACATCATCATGTTATTTAAATCTAGATAGAAGATTAATTATTTCATGTAACAGGACGAAGTAGTGTATGAAGTGAAGGCAAATTTAAAGAATTGGATGATTGCCGGGAGGAAGCGAGGCCATGCCCCCCTCTCCACAAAGCAAGGTATATGCAAAAGACGTTAATACCCTCGTTATCCTGATCACTGACACTGATACTGATACTGACAGGTTCAAGGATTGAGATTTCTATATTGTGTGTACCGCTAGGTGCCGGATATGTTCGGCCTCCACAACTGGAATTGCCAAATGTGAATCGGGCAAATATAATATGCAATCCTGCGGGACCACATTTGGTGTGTGTCCTGCCTCCGCCTTTGAGCTCATCATTTTGCATTCCAGCGTGATTTCGATTTAAGAAAAAAAAAATCATGTTTTTTGTTTTTGGTGTGATTGCATTTGGTTCTATAGAGAATGAGTGACTATGAATATGATAAGCAATTTTGTAGTTTTTATTACCAACTTTTAACATAAAAAGTTGCACGTTATGTAAAGTAATACATTTTTTGGATTTATTAATAACCACCAGTTTTGTAGTTATATTTAGATTCCTAAAATGTTTAGCTTGTAAACTTTTCCCGGCAACACTAACCACCACCTTCGGCCGATGAATGGTGGTGGTGGTGGTGGGAGCAGACGCCGGTGGTGGTGGGAAACGGAGGTCGTTGGTTTGGAAGACATGTAGGCAAATGGGTGGGGTTTTGATAGGAGAAGGCCACATCATCAATGCAATGCCACATTAGTGTCCAAGTGTAGCCTATGTGGTCATGTGGACATTAAGTAGACCAAATCATCTAAGTAGACACTCACTAGAACAAGGCAAACACTGCCTCCTAGCATGAGCTAAGGGAGGTGCTAAGCAACACTCGCTACCATCTTAACAAGAGGAGAGAGAGAGACCTGGCTTGCGTGTGATTGGTCTTTTTCTTTGTTTTTATTTTTTGTATCAGCCTTTTGATTGGTTCTTTTTCATTTGATTTTTTTTAATCTAAGTGTACATGAAAGCTTAGGTGGAAAGTAAAAATATGATGTGCAATGTGTTTAGCATGTGCTAAGCATGCTACCACTTTTTATAGCCTAAGGTTCACCTAGTTGGATATGTATTTCAAACATCAATGACTTAAAAGACATAAAAATTAGTTCAGAAAAAATAAAATAAAAAAATTTGTTGGGTTATAACTTATAATGACAATAACGCTTATTTTTACCAAGATGTAGTTTTTGACATCAATTTCTTCTTTTTACATATTCACTTAATAAAGTTTAGGTGATTTATGTGTTAAATATCAAAGATATTAAAAAAAAAAAAAAAACGTTACATTTTCAATTTTGTAGCTGAAAACCCCACTATTTTTTTTCTTTAAGAAAAGCCACTAATATCATAAATATTTCTAAAATAACTAATATTTACCTACTATAGTCTATTATAGTCTATTAAGCTAAAATATATGGTTATCACATTATCACACTATATAAGATTGTCATATCAACGTCACATCATTATTCACTCTCCACCTTTTCACATAATCTCGTAGGGATGTTTCCTTCGTACTATCACAGCTTTATTATTTTTAATTTAATACAAATATAAATAATAAAAACAATATAAATGTATGATTAATTAAACTTAGAAATATTTCATCAATTTTAAAACATTGCATGATAAAAATTAAACACATTACATAATAAAAATAATGAAAATTACATCTACTCGTCATTGTTGTTGGATTGCTGATTGGTGTATGTATGTTCCGCCAAATCATTGCAAAGGTTGTTATTTGCTTCTTGGCTTTGAACCTCTATTAGTCCCGATAAATAAAGTGTGTGAACATGCGCTACTCCAAGTGGTGGAAGTGGTTTTTCTTTGTTATACATACAAATGGCTTGATGTTTGTCATTTGGCATCATATTTTATAATATTATACAATCGTATGTTACGATGTTTATTCTTGTTGGCTCCCATGTTCATGACGGGTTATTAATTATGTTCCACTTGGCCTTAAGGACTCCAAATGGCCGTTCTACATCTTTCCTTGCCGCTTCTCGCGCAACATTGAACATTTTTGAATTTTCTTGTTCTGGTTGCGAATAAGATTTGATTATTATAGCATACGAATTTAATGATCCAGACATATTAATGGTTTTTTTTTCTGAAATGAGTATTCTCGTTTTAAATAGGTTCCAACAAAGATGGTCCATCATTTGGTGAAGAACAAATTACTGAAATCGTCCCTATAGTTTGGTCAAAATTACGTATTTGGTCTTAACTTTTTTTTTTTGCACTCGGATCATCCCTATGATTTGTTTTTATTGCGCATTTGATCTCTGATCAATGTAAAATGACAACTATACCCTTTTTATTTTATTTTTATTTTTCTTTTTGTTATTTTGTTATTGTTTTTTTTAAATAAATATTATGTATGAGAGGCCCACCCCATCCCCTTCTCACTCCCCACTCCCTTTCTCGTTCCAGATCTCTCTGCCACACCTCTTACCTCGTCGGGCCACACACATTGTCAGTGTATCGAATCAGAAAGTAGCCGGAGAAGGCAAGGCAATCGATGGTCAAACAAACCCAGAACAAACCCTAAGTTACCGAACATAGAAACGTTGGAATCCTCCATCGTCGGCGACCGTACTTCATCGGTGGCCTTACACTCTCCAGCGACTCTTATCTACTTCCTCTCCCTCTTCGAGAACTCCACAGATTGTTGAATGATCTGCTTGCCAACAAGAATCTAATTGATGAATGTGTGGGTACATGGGTTCGTCGGAGCATCATAACGGTGTGAAGTAAGACCGATTTCGGAAGCGGGTTCAATTGTTTTCCGGATTCATTCTTTCTACGCCCCCCATGACTCTTAGAACACGAATTTGAGGTGTGATTTGATTATTTTTTCTCGATTGATGCAGGTTTTCAGAAATCATGTTTTGATTTTTTTTTTGTTGAAATACTTAATTGAAATCATGTTTCTTTCCTGGATTTCATGGAAGTTTAGTTCAAAATCAGGGTTTGGTTTATTTTTTTCTGGTTGAATTCATGGATATTGAAACGATTTTATGGTTTCTGGTTGAAAATGTGTCGATTTGATGGAAGTTTTGTTAAAAATCATGTTATGATTTCTGATTTCATGATTGCTGGAACCTCTGACACCACCTCTGTTCAATATTTTTCTGGTTTGATTTTGATTTTGGCTATAGGTTTACGGATTTTATTTTATTGGTTTGATTTGGTTTTGATTGTACATGGGGTTTGTTGTTCTTTATTTTTGGTTCAGTTTCAATTTATTTGGTGTGTTGACTGGTGGTGGTTTTCGGTGGTGATGTTGGGAGTTTGAAGGAGGTGCTGCCTAAGGTTACGGTGGTGGTTGATCACAGGTTGACGGAGGGGAGGGGTGGAGGGAAAGGGGAGGGTGAAGGAGTGTATGTGTTGGTGGGGCCATATATTTATTAATTCATTTTTTAGTTAATAAATAATAAGTAAATAATATAAAAACTGAAAAAAAAAATACGAAGGGTAATATAGTCTTTTAAAGTGTGCGAGGGACGAAAGACGTTATAAAATCAAACTATAAGGATGGTCCGAGTATAAAAAAAAGTTAGGGACCAAACACGTAATTTTGACCAAACCATAGGGACGATTTTAGTAATTTGTTCTTTGGTGAAAATGCGGAGACATCTTGTGTTGCTTTCCAAGCGATGATGCATTACCTCCTTTTGGTCACCCCCTCAATATTTGAACTTCGGTCTCTTTTGGGGAGAATCTTACTGGATCTTACTAAATGAGCCAACACGTATGGATGACGTGGTGTTTTTTTTTCTAAAACTGTACCGAAAATGCATATATTAGTTTTAGCTTGAAACTGTACGATTCGACTTTTGTGTTTGCTGCGGTTTGCGTTTTAGCTTCGATTTAGTTTCTATGTAGTTCAGTTCATTTTATACACCACAATACATATGTAGTTTCTATGAGATTAATGATTATTTGGTCGGACTATTACATGGAGAAGAGAGAATTTAGTATAGTTTTGATGAAGTCGTACACGATATAAATAACTTATATCGTATGGAATTCTTGAAAACGCTCAGTGTTGGTGGTTTACCCCCTAATTACCTACGACTGAAAGTTGGATGCCTGATAATATTGTTACGAAATCTCGACCCATCAAATGGATTATGTAACGGCACCCGATGGATTTGTAAATGTGTTCAGCACAATGTCATGGATGCCAAAATAATTGTTGGTCAATATGTTGGAGAGAGGGTATATTTTCCAAGGATTCTTCTATGTCCGTCTGAAGATGAGATGTTCCCATTCAAGTTGAAGAGAAAATAATTTCCACATCGATTATATTCCCCGATGATTATCAATAAAGCGCAGTGACAAAAAAAATCCAAATATAGGTAATTATCTTCCATAATTGGTTCTCTATGGTTAACTTTATGTGACATTATTTAGAGGGATATCACTTGCCAATACAAAAATATCAATGACCCCAGACGAACAATTCAACTGCGGTGAAGTCTATACATCAAATGTGATATATATAATGAAGTGTTGTACGATTAATAATGCACAATCAATCATGTGTTCATATGTATTTGTAAAGAATCACAGCTTTTCATTTTTAATTATTGTTGATTTCATTTATGCTAGCATTATTTTTATAAATAATTGTTTAGATGTAGTAAACTATTTGCGTAAAAGAACTAATCGTCTCTAGAAACTAATTTCTGAAAAAAATATATGCACCCGTCGCTTGGCGTGGATAAACGGCTAGTATATATATATATATATATATATATATATATATATATATATATATATATATATATATATATATATATATATATATATATAGAAGTAGGTTCATGCGAAAACATAAATATCTTGCGAAAACGCGAAAACAGATTTTATCTTATAAAAATCAAACATATGTACTATAAAATAATAAATTTATTAGCAATAAATTAAAGATAGTAAGTTTACATTTGATAGTGTTATGATAATATAGATTTAAATACGGATTTAATAATTTTATTTTTTCACGTGCTTAATCATTTTTAAATTCATGTTTTTATAATAAAAATATTAAAAGTCATACTTTGCTAATATGAAACAATTTCTCATCTATCATCGATTATCATCATGTATTTCAAAGTTTGGATGAATTATTTTCCAAAATATAATGTTGAGGTGACACAATATCATAGGTTTTTCTTGTTTTCGCGTTTTCGCAAATTATTTGCATTTTCGCATGAACCTTCCCATATATATATATATATATATATATATATATATATATATATATATATATATATATATATATATATATATATATATATATATAAAGCAACAGAGCCATCATAGTATTTTTGAATTCGTATGAAAGAAATGAAATTTTACTTTGTGGCAATTTTAAAACAACAAACGGATGGACCATAGTCATATTTCTTTGGGTTCATGATAAAAAGTGGAGCACAAATGCATAAAAGATTTATGGTGAGCTACCAACTAAAATGCTAGAAAATGTCGAAATTATTGCTAAAACATATTAAGACAAATTAAAATAATGTTTTTATGGTCATAACAAATGTAAAAAAAAATTTGGGGCGAGTTAGGACTTAGGTTTGAAACTGAAATACCACTTCTTGGCTTCCTTTTAGTCGAACGTAATTTAAAAAAAAATTAAAAACATAAAAATAGTAATATATTTTACAAATATTGAATAGGTAATATGTTTTATTTATATATTTAAAAGAATATATGTTGAGGTTTTGCCGTGTGTATTGGTGGATGCAAGATTTCGTATTAGGTGTTGTCAGTGGCATATTTTTTTTACGTAATGGCATTATAGTAGAAAAAATAAAAAAATTTACATTGCGTCTGAATACCGGGGTTGCCGATGTCACTATGAGCACCATAATGGAACCGTCACTGGCCATATGCTTTTGGTATGCAGTTTTATGAAGGTGCAATTTGATTTTTTTGGTGAGGTGTATAATGCAAAAATAAATCGTGCAACTAATATTCGTTTTTAACCGTTATTTGTATTTTTTTAAACGGCAGGCCCGGTTTAGACCAAGGGCGAGATGGGCATTGGAACAGGGCCCGTAATTTTTAGGGGCCCAATTTTTTTTAAATGGTATATATAATTTTAGGCCAATCTAAATGCAAACCGGTCCATGACCATCAGCATCGCGTATGGGAGAAGGCACAACTGCACAAGGCAGCATAGAGTATCGACATTCGACGAACAAAAGCCAAAAACATCACGTTCCTTGTTCAAAAAAACCGATCAACACTCAGCAGGGCAGGCCGACAGCAACAGCAAGGATCGACTACACGATTATCTTATCTCTTGCAGTCCTGTTAATCACTAATCAGGTAATACTGTAATAGTTATTAGTCTAATAGATTATGATTTATGAGAAATCGATGATTATCAGTTTATAATTGTCAATTGCATACTTGAATGATTCATAGATTATCAGTTTAATAGTTTATTATCACTATAGAAACTAGTTTAATAGAATGTTGAATCATGAATGAATGAAATCTTATCAATTTCTCATATTCATAGATCATAGAAATCAGTTTAGTAGTTTATTATCACTAATCAAATTATAAAATCTTAATTTTATTCTAAAATATGATTCAGTCAGATTATAATGAATGATTCTGATTTTTTAAATAGATTATTACTATTAGAAACTGAAATTAAATTATGAGAATGAGATTATGTATTTATGTAATTATGTTTATTGTATAATTATTTATTAGAAATTCAGAAATCATGAGTGTTTAAAGAATCAAATACTACTTTATCATTTTATAGTTACTAGATTATGTTAATTGTAAATTTGTTTATCAGAAATAGGTTATTTGATTATAGATTTTCTAATTATGTTTATATAATTTAATTCGTTACACGTTAAGGCCTATGAGCTTTTTTTATCCACCTCATCCTGAACATTTGAATCCTTAGAACCGGCCCGTTAAACGGCAATTTTATTAAAGAAGCAAAAACAAAACAAACCCCTGTCAATGAGAAAGAAGGCTGGGGATACAAGAAAAACAGATTTATCAACCGTTATTTGCTTAGTTTCAATTTTTTTGTTTTTTTCTGGTTTACTGTTTGGTTTTTGCTCACCACTATCAATAGATTTAATTTATATATATTAAATTAATTTGTAAGTAAAGTAAACACGTTAAATGTTATAAGAAATGTAGCGAGACTTAAATGTACTACTTAACTCGGATAGTTATGGGATACCGTATTTGAGGTTTGAGATAAAATAAAAATAAAAACTAAAATCAATGCTTGATAACGACGGCTTGAGGTTTTTTCCCTCCTTTGGAGGAGCAACATGATCTTCAATGCCAAGAGAAATCCAATTTTTTTTTTTCTATTTATAAGATCAGTGTCAAAATCAAAATGTCAAAATCAAAAGATAAAATATTTTGTTCTAAAATTTTAACGAAAAAAAAAGGATAAGGAAAGAAAATAAGAAGATAAAAGGAAGGAAAAGGAAAAAAATTATATTTTGATTTCCTTGAATTGAAAAGAAATAAAAGAAAAATAAACATTTTATTCATTTCTTTCAAAATCATTCTGAATTTAAAGAAAAATTATGAAGAAAACTTATCCAACCGCTTCTTTATTTTCTTCCATTAAAAGTTGAAGAACATCCAAAAAAAATCCAACTATTTTTTTTTCTCTCACTAAGTTAGACCGAGGAACAAGATATAGAGAGAGATGCTATTATTTTATAATTTTTTAGAAACAATGAATATATTATAAAAGAACCCTCACGTAACAAGTAGTTAGGAGCAGGGGCGGAACACGGACGATATAAAGAAGGGGGCCGAGAAAAAAAATTCAAATGTGATAAACTATACATATGATGATCTTTTCTTATAGAATTAATAGTTGAATAAGAAAAATATGTACGTTATTATTTGTTTGTTTCAAAACTTTTATTCTAATAACAAAAAAAAACATGCAAAAAAAGTATATATATTTAAAAGATATAACTCCATAAATTTGACAATCCTTAAATAAAAAGACAAACAATGGCATAAACAATTTTTAAATAACAACACAAAACACAAACGTGTCAAAGGATAGACATTCCTAGAAGCAAGCTCCAAAAAGTAATTTATTAAAAACACTTTTGAAAAGACAACACAGAAAAGCATCAACAAAAAGTAATAAATATAAACAATATGTATATGACTGTGAGTCTTAAAAGCAAAAGCCAAAGCAGATGAAACTAACCACCAAATCAAGATAGAAAGAGAGAACGTCGCAGCGGTGTCCTGGGCGGTGGTGGTTGATGAGGCATGGCGACGACGAGGGTGGAAGACGAATTGACGATGCTTCTTTAATTTCCCGTATCTCACTAATTTGATATTTTAATGCTTTCTTTTTCTATCTTCTTCAACCACTTTTGTACTATTATACCTCCTATTTCATTGCTTTGATTGTAACCGATCGTTATAGGATAATAATGTAGTTTACTTGTTTAATTTTTCTTAATTTTATGAGGGCCAGTATATATTTTATTTTATAAAGTATATTATTCAAAACAATAGTTTGTTAGCGGATGATTTACATTCCATTTTAACTCTTGTTACCTTACTTCCAAAATCATTAGAGGGGCCGGCATCAATTTTATTCTTAAAAACAAGCTAATTCATTAATTTTTTGGTATTAGTAGTCTAAAAAACAGGGGGGCCATGGCCCCCCAAGCCCCTAAAGGCATCCGCCACTGGTTAGGAGAAGGCAAAAAATGAAAACAAAAACAATGAAATACAAGATATTAATAGGAGAACGGTGAAGATATCCACTCTTCCCATATTCCGTATGAGTAAAAAAAATAACCACCGGATATTTAATTTCTCTTTTAATATTTATCTTTTATGTATTAGATTTATGATTGTTTGATTTAGAGAACATGACTTATTAAGGTAATTAACTTTTCGATTTGTTCATATCTGGATAACTATCTTTTTTTTACACATCTAGGTAACAAATTTGTTGAAAATGTTCACATATTATTATTATGATCTGATGTAGCCGAGTAAATTACATGAATGGTCCATGTGGTTTGGGGGAATTTGTCCCAAATTTATTTTTTAACTCGGATGATCCCTATTGTTTATTTTTGTTGCGCGTTTGGTCCATGTCTTATCTAAAAAGACTATTGTGCCCTTATTAATTTAATTTTTTAATTAATTTTCTTATTTATGTATTTATTTTTTATATATTTAAAAAAAAATTAATAAACCCCACATATCTATATCACCTCACCACCCCATTCTCATCCTCCTCCACTTCTATTTCTTTTCCATCTTTATTAACATCGACGTCTTCATCATCCCTTCTTTTTTCAGTCCGTCAACTCCGGCGAATCAACACCACAACCCACTAAAGATAAAGAGATAGTGGATTATGGTGTTTGTTTGCCAGAGTTAAAGGACCAAAAAAAGAAGGATGGTGAAGACGTCGATGTCACTAAGATGGAAAGGAAATAGAAGTTGAAGAGGGTGAGAGATGAGATGGTGACCGGTAGGACCGAGAGATGAGATTAAATTTCTCAAATGTGGTTTCAGGTTTTACGATGAGAATGTACAGATATGTTGGGTCTATTATTTTTTTTTAAATATATAAAAAATAAATACATAAATATGAAAATTAATTAAAAAATAAATTAATAATGGCACAATAGTCTTACTAGGTAAGACAGGGACAAAACACACAAAAAAGTAAACAGTAGGGACTATCCGAGTTAAAAAAATAAGTTAGGGACCAAACGCATAAATTTCCTCAAACCACATGGACTATTCGTGTAATTTACTCTTACTTTTCATTTTGTTCATATTTGGTAACTATTTTTTTAGGTAACGAACTTGTTGAAAGTGTTCACATATGACTATTATGACATGCTGTAACCGGATGTAACCTGGTACAGCAGGTCATAATGGTCATATGTGAACACTTATAACAAGTTTGTTATTTAGATGTGTACAAAAAAAATAGTTACCTAGATGTTAACAAACCGAAAAGTTAATTATCTTAATAAGTCATATTCCCTTTGATTTACACGAGTTGGAGGTGCCAAAATTCACGATTCTAAGATAAAATAAAACACTTCTATAATACTTATCGTTTTTTATTCAAAATAACTTCAGTAATCTTGCTTTTATTGTTATTTATGAGAATTGTTATTAGTATTTTGATGTTATATTATTATCAGTATTGTTACTATTATTACTTATGATAAATTAAAGACACGTTATGATTAATCGCTAGCAGGGTAGGACTTAGAGGTGAAGTAGGTGCAGAAATTATTGACTTTGAAATTAATTGACTTAAATGGGAAATTATTAACTAAGAAAATAGGAGGAATATATTTATCTTTGACCGTTTTTATATTTCATTTTTATTATATTGTGACTACGGATGACAATTGTTGACACGAAACGATAAAAATACACAACTCGAAACAATTGGGACGAAACTAAAATTCAAATTTGTGTTGGTGTCAAGTGTAAAAACCATGATATCGTGTCGTGTTCGTGTTCAAAATTCGACACGAAATTGATACGCTTTAGCATTTATTTGTCGTGTTTTTCGTGCTATGTATGATTAAATATTAATTAATTAAACTAATTTTTATATTATGTTATCTTTTTCATGTCGTGTTGTGTTTGTCGTTTTTTAATTGGTTCATTTTTGTGTTAATTGGAAAAAACACAACATCGTGTTGTGTCGTGTTCATGTTACATAAAACATTATCGTGTCGTGTCGTGTCAGACAAAAACATCATACGATGTCCTGATTTGCTACCCCTAATTGTGACTTTTTAATAATATTATTGATATTTATTTTTATTAATAAAAATTGTAAACTATTTTTTTTTCTATTAAGTTGAGGGTTTAAATTACAATCAGACATAAATGAAAAATGTAAAATTTTAATTTAACACAACGTTAAAAAAACTCCTTTTAGATGTTTAACACGAATTTATCATAGAATATGATACGCAATCTATTTATTATATTTATTAATCTGCCTATCTGTAAATTATATAATATATTTATATTTTAGAACATTTTTAATAGTAGTCGAATATTTATAATCAACCTTAAAACTAGTTTTGCTTTATTATTTGAGACAATACAATTTTTAATTGAACCACTTAGATATGAATAATTTTCTGTTTATGTTTGTCTTTAATAAAATAAATCTCACATAAAGTAGTGATATTTCATTCTATTGCTTAATTATATTTAAACTTTAAATCTTTTTTTTTATTTAGTAGTTATTTTCTTTTACTAAATATCAAATATCATTTCATTTTAATGGTTTATATAATATAACTAGGATTTTACTAGATGCGCGTTGCGGCGACAATAATGGATTTAAATAGAAAAACTTTTTTAGTAGCAATATAAGTATAGGAGGAATTAAGTTACCAAACCACAAAATTTGTGGACCAAAGTTATGCATAGAAATTTAGAGGACTTAAGTTGCCAAAGCACAAAATTTAGGGACCACAATTTAGGGACCACAACTTTGCCAAGAAAAATGCTTAAAAATAACTATGCCGAAACATAGATAAAGTAGGTGGATAGGAAAATGATATTATATATAGTATATGGTAAACATGGGTGTTTAGAAAAATGAAGGGGTGTAAGGTTGCAACGGCAATAATATATTTAAAAAGATGAATTATTCCAAAGCCGATGGATAAAGTGATATGAAATTAAATTTGTTGGATAATTATGGGACTACTTCATAAATATGTACGCTATATTATTAAATCCAATTATTATGGTAAGAATATAAATTGTTGATGGACCGATTTATAAAATATTAACTTACTTTGTGGGTTGAGTTCCCGGTTTGACTCAAGATCATCAAGATCCCTTCCATCTCTCACTTTAGGGTATATCTCCATCTATATATACATGTGATGAGGAGCAATCAAGATACACGAAAATACACTAAGAAATTCGTATGGTTCATTGCTGGGGGATTTTAAAGGGACTTCTTGGGATCAACTGGAAAGCTCTTCCTAGTCTTTAGATCCGGAAATCTCAATGGAACAAGGTATGTAATCATTCTTTAATGTTTAAGTTTTCTTTTAATCAGATTCGAGTTTAAATATCCAAAATTATGTTTCCGCGTTTTATGTTTTGGTTATGAAAATAACCAACAATTGGTATCAGAGACTACTTGAATCTGTTATTAGAAACTTGGGTTGGTTTTAGTTCATTTGGTCTTCAAACTAAAACATAAATGCATGATATATGTTATTTTACTCTTCAAGTTGTTGCAGGCGTATTCTTTCTTAACCCCGCCGTATAATATTATGATTTGTGTATGTACTTCGCTTATGCATATGCATGTGCTTCGGATTGATTTATTTTCGAAAAAAAAAAATACATATTATATCAAGAATTACCCCTCTTTGTAAACTTTTGATTCTTTAATTGGGATCTTAACCTATGTATTTTTGTTTATGCTTCTAAAGTGATAACCCAATTTTTAAGGTTTTAACTTCTAAAGTGGTAACCCATTAAAATATTATATAATATATATTGATTTTGTCAAATCATTTTGAGAAGAAAGAAATCATCCCTTATATATATTTTTGGACAGTGACGGCATGTATATTTATTTTATTCTATTTTTTTAAACCTTTATATATGCATGTATCATGTATTAGTTTCTGTGATGTTGAATATTAAAAGTTTAACATTTCGTTGTATTATGTTACAATATATTTGGGTAAAAGATGGCCAAAGTCATTTTTCAATGACATTTTGTTGTATTATGTTACAATATGTTTGGGTAAAAGATGGCTAAGTCATTTTTTAATGACATTTTAAGCGGCAAATTGTCTCAATCTAACCACAATGTTTGGATTTGACAGAATAATTGGGTTAATATTTTTTATTTTTATTTTTGGTGACATCAATTTATGGATGAATTGAATTAAATTGACATGCTAATATTTATGGGCTGTAAATTGATTTGAAGTCGTAAGTTTTATTATTATTTCGGAGACCACATACTCATGCACTTGCTAAAATAAATATATAATTGGCTTTAACCCCTGTGTGTTTATATTATAGCAGCTTTTTTTTTTGAGTTCTACCATATAATATGGTTTATATGTCATTTACTGCTATTATATGTCTACAATTTACTGCTATCATGTGTCTACAATTTAATTATGATAGTGTGTATGCAATTTAATTCAAAGAGCCGTTTTTTTAGCACTGTTAATGATATATGAGTTATTATCATTTTTTTTTTTTGGTTTTTCAATAAATTCAGTTATGACATTATTTATTTATTTGGAAAATTTATTTTCACACTATATGGTCAATGTGATCCCCTTTTTTGAAAATTAATTATCTAAGAATCTAAATATTATTGCAGTTTATGTGTTTATTATTGCGGATTTCAATCGACCCAAAGGTAGGTTGATATTTTTCCGCATAAACACATATATGATAATAAACATGCGACAATTTTTAGGTTACATGTAAGTCAATCCAAGGAATGACTTGTTAGATGACATGATTTATTGGCGATGTTTATTATTAGATGTTATGGTTTATGTGTTAATTAATACGGATATTAATCGACCCAAAGGTAGGTTAATATTTGGACGGATAAACACATGTTTGATATTAAATATGTGACAATTTTTAGGTTACATGTCATTAACAAGTCAATCCAAAGAGGGGCTTATTAATTGACATGATATATTGTCAATTCTTATTATCAAAATTTATAGTTTATGTGTTTATTAATGCGGGTATTAGCCGATCCAAAGGTAGACTGATATTTGGCCGAATAAACATATATGTGGTGATAAACATGTGGTGATTTTTCTTGGTTCCATGTGATTAATAAGTAAATCCAAAGAGGGACTTGTTAATTGACATGATTTATTGTCAATGT
Organism: Lactuca virosa; assembly: GCF_052849685.1. Lineage (NCBI taxonomy): Eukaryota > Viridiplantae > Streptophyta > Magnoliopsida > Asterales > Asteraceae > Lactuca > Lactuca virosa. The sequence goes on along the minus strand of NC_136432.1, from coordinate 161,692,661 downwards.
TTATCTCTAAAACAAGGATATCTTTTGCATGTTAGTATTACTGTCCAAAGACTTGATATTAATGTTGTGTTGATACCTTGTAACGATGTCATAAATTGAATTTATTGATTACGATTTATGGATTAATGAGCATAAAATAGATTTGCTTATGTTTGAATTATGGTATTATATATGTTAACATTGATCACATTTATGATTCATGTACTTAATGAGATTAACTTTAAGTAATGGAATGAATGCATTATGTTAGTTCTTAATTGCATGGATATTGACCTTGGATTTTGGATATAGCAACATTATTTGAGGATGTTGAGTTTGGGGGAGAAACAAGGCTAAAACATTGTCCTTAAGGAGGAATCAATCTTGATTCCTATTATTGATTTCAATAATATGCAGATTATGAATCAGTGATCGACAATGTTATTCAATCTCCTATTCAGAATACACAAACTCAACAACCTCAACTTTGGATATCCTATGTGTGGTACCACATTTTTCATCAATTTATTATCTCTTTTGGTTTTGAGATAAATACAATAGATGATTTTGTGTATCACAGATTAAGTAGAGTAAATTTATCTTTCTAGTATTGGGCAGATATCTACGAACCTAATTTTGGATCATAAGAAAGTAGCCAAATGGATTTTAAGATATCTATATATAACAAAAGGCTATATGCTTAATCATAGGAAATAAGATGTTTTGGAGATCATTTTTATTATGAATTTGATTTTATTAGATGTCAAAATAGTTACCGATCCATATCGGGATACTTTTACATTTTAGCATGATAAGCCATTTCATGGAATAGACTTCGGTAGCTTCTTCCATAATGGCAACATAATTTATAGCATGGAATATGGTTGCGGAAATTTGTCACTAGGCTACACATTATTGGTATTGAAAGACCACTAAAGTTGTGATAATAAGTCAACAATGTTATATTCCAACAACAGAAGTTCTAATAAGTCAAAATATATTGACATCAAGTTTCCTTCTGTTAATACAATAGTGCAAAATGGAAATATATATAGCACATATGAAGAAACTCCATAAAAGCGGATCCGCTCATAAAGGGATTACCTCCCTAGGTCTTTCATTAGTATACTACACACGTTTGTGTGATATTTGGTTTTAGTGGGAGTTTTATGGTGATGTATGTTTTTGTTTAAGAACAATTATGTTTTTCTGTACAAAATTAAGAATTCGGTTAACTCCATTATTAGTTGCACTTATTTGAAGTTTGATCTCACTTCAATCTAAAGAGGAACTCGTTGGAAATTTAAACCACACATCATGTTTAATCTATGTCGTTAGTTATATATGTATATGTGACCATTGATAGGTTTAGTTACGTAAATTGTAACGAAGGCCCCTTTGATCTTATACTATTATGATTAGTGGACGAGATTGTTTAAGGGTACCAATGTTATAATAACATTCATTAAAGCGCTTATACAATTATACGTATATTTATATATTTGTGGTCCAGTGGGAGATTGTTGGATAATTATGGGACCACTTCATAAATATGTACGCTATATTATTAAATCCAATTATTATGGTAAGAATATAAATTGTTGATGGACAAATTTATAAAATATTAACTTACCTTGTGGGTTGAGTTCCCGATTTGACTCAAGATCCTCAAGATCCCTTCCATCTCTCACTTTAGGGTATATCTCAATCTATATATACATGTGATGAGGAGCAATCAAGATACACGAAAATACACTAAGAAATTCGCATGGTTCATTGTTGGGGGATTTTAAAGGGACTTCTTGGGATCAACTGGAAAGCTCTTCCTAGTCTTTAGATCCGGAAATCTCAATGGAACAAGGTATGTAATCATTCTTTAATGTTTAAGTTTTCTTTTAATCAGATTCGAGATTAAAGATCCAAAATTATGTTTCCGCGTTTTATGTTTTGGTTATGAAAATAACCAACAAAATCAGGTCTTAAAATCAACATAACTATAAAATAAAATGAAGTATTTCAATCAGACCTTAAGTTCATACTCGAAGCAAAATTCATGAAACAATTAAGCGAACAAAATAACGAAATAAATCCAAGCTTGGAACAAACAACATGAACTTCAAATAAGTTGATTTAAATAAAATTACGACTTACAAAAAAATGGATCAACTTAGCTCCTTCGTCAAAGGGATTAGGCCGAATCGATCAACCATCACCATCCGATTTATAGATAAATACTATTAAAAGCCAACGCGGAATCTCAGACTTATTGGTTAGATTCGAAATTGATACTTGATCAAGTAATTTAAAAGAGACATACGAATCTTAATAAAATTAAAAAGAATTTAAAAAAAATGCAAGCATCGGTAGCTAGATATACGAGGGTCATGGTGGAAACATGGGCGAACATAGTCGGTTTTCGGGATGGCCGGTGCAATCCTTTAAATTTTACAGCACAGTGTAAATTTTTGGTATGCAGTTGCAATAAAACATATGTGCTACATGAGATTTTGTCTTTGTCTTGGGTGAAATGTTTCAAAAAAAATATGAATGGTTCATATAGTGCTCCATATATAAATGGTTGAGAGGGGTTCTGATTCGTTCAGAAATAAAAAAGAAAAATATATAAATATTTACATACGAAACGCTCTTAATACCGAATGATTAAGAAATTGCCTCTTAATATTTCTATTAAAAACTTACCAAACACCCCCTAAAATATTGTTAAAAGTTGTCATTTTCTTAGTATTTAAAGATGAAGAGACTAATGTGGTTGATGCGTGAAAATGTCCAAAAAACCTTCAACCCAAGGGAAGAGCCGCTAGGTTGATATGCAGCCATGTGTAGGTACCAAATAACAATCATATCGCATGTGATGCTATTTATTGCCAATCACACGTCACACGTCTCAAACTATCACTCCACAGTATAAAAAATTAACCCAAAGGTTATGTTTTACGCCAAAGCTTATATTTACTACTTTAACATGTATAAAAAAGTAAGTATTAATGATCACATGCAACAATATAAGCAACTTGTAATTTAGTTCTTATTTATATTTCAATAAACTAAATTACAATTCAAACAAGATACTTCTGGTTCCACTTTGTTTCACCAGACCTTTTACATTCCTCGTATTTTCCTAACACATCAAACTCTAATATTAATTAGTTAATTATATATATCTTATTATTTATACGTATATAAATATTTTCTATTAAAATAAGCTTGGTGGATATTGTTTTTTATCTTTTTTTTTCCGGATTTAATAATTCAACAGATATTGTGGAATCTCCAATCCAATCTCACTTCAGTGGGACCCATCACGTGCTGATGGCTGGGTTTCCGGAACGACACGATGTGGCTGCTCACCATGAACGCCGTTACCCGCTCCGATACTCTGATCTCCTCCATTTTCAGTTCTTGTAGCCGGAGAACGTACTCCGGTACGTGAACCATGTCCCAAACCACCCCTACTCCGCCTTCCTTCAACACCCTCACCACCTCCCCCACCACTCTCATCCTCTCCGCCGATGCCGCCGCTGTTTTCGGCCCGAACTCCTTCCCGACTTTGTGAACAAACCCCGCCGACACCACCACGTCGAAGTAGTTGTCCGGAAATGGTAGCCTACGCGCGTCTCCTTCACGGCAGGTCACGTATTCCTGTACGCCTTCCATTCCTGCCGTCCTTAGGGTTGATAAAGTTGTGTTTTTACGGTCTAAACCGACGACTCGGCCGGAGCTGCCTTCTTTTTTGAGCTGCATTGCGACGGCGTTGAGGAGGATGCCGCGGCCGCAGCCGACGTCGAGTACGGTCTTCACGGTGGACCAGTCGTGGACGGCGCTGACCATGCGTTGGGCCATGTCCCAGCGAAGGGCGACGGAGGAGTAGAACATGTTGCCGGCGGCGTAGAAGAGGCAGACGGCGGAGAGAGCTGTGACGGAGCCGGTGAAACCCGCGGTGAATCTAGCGATACTGGTTGAAAATACTGACGGGAGGATTGATTCGAAGGAGTAGCAGATCCAGTTGAAGTATAGAAGGAATACGAGTGATGAAGCGGAGAAGACAATCGCATGGATCAAGAGAAAAATCGGTGTGTGCCAATCTTCCATGCCGTATATTGCATAGATCTGAGTCCAATCTCTTCCTGCTTTCCCCATTGTTGGAAGTTGATTTTGACCAGATTTAGTACGCAGAATCTGTAGTTTCAAAGCCAAAAAATGTTAGAAAAACAGTTTGAAATTTGGGATTAAGCAATTACCATAACAGTATTCTCGACCAGTAAACAGTGAGCGAATATATCCCACAAAATCAAGCGTAAAGTCATTTCACCAATGAAAGCTCAGTCAGAGTTCAAATTCCATTTACTTTAAGAAACTAAAACAAAAAGAGGCACACATTCCTTTTGTAAATCACGAGAATATGTTAGGTTGCCGCGAAAAAATTCACCAATTCGGAATGAATTCACATGTTTCAGTTCTATCTCTTTCATCGGCAACCAAACAGATTACCAAAAGTAGAGAAATTAAACATCATGGAAGCCTAAATCAGATTAACTATTCCTACGAAAATAAACTCAGCAAGAGCACTGAAGTAACACTTACAGTTCAGGACAACGCAACGCGAGATTCGTTATCAGATCCACAGAGAACGATGTAGAAGTTTTTGATCTTCACTAACTACTTGAAACTCAGCAATCCGAGAGAGAATTATGAGAAATGGAGGAGAGATTTTTTCAAGGCAAAATTCATATCAAAATCAGCAGTCATGAAAGACGGTGATTCAGATCTAGAATCAACCGGCGACGACTTTCGCTTTAGCTTTCGTCCTTTCGTTCTTTGCAGTTGCAGCGCGCACAGCCTTTTGAAAGTCGAGTGAGTGAAGAAAAGGAAGAGAGTAAATGAATGTGGACGGAGGGATGGAGGGAGGCGGAGGTAGAGGTGGTTGTTGCGGTGGTGGGTGGTGGTGTTTAAAATCGATAAAGAAAGGGGTAATGCTGTCCCTCTTTTTATACTGGTGGCCTGGTGGGGGTTAGTGAAGTGAGGTACGGTTATACAGACGCGATAACCAACCAAGACTTTGTACGGAGTTTAATTTAACCGCTAAAATGTTTTGAAACCAAATATAAAATCACAATTAACAATAATAAATACTCCATAATTTTAAATCAAATTTTATTATAAATATTATTCTCTTTTTTTTGCAAAAGAGAGCAACATCATTATGTTAAATCATCATTAGTAGACAAAATTTCGAGTATTTGTTTATGTTAAATCATCATTAGTAGACAAAATATTTGAGTATTTGTTGTTTTACGTAATATGATAATAGTATTATATTTAACTTTAGAAGAAAAATAAATATTGTCACTTTACATAAAAAAACATTGTTTAAAATATAATTAGCATAGAATAGAATGCTATTATATGCATATATGAAGCTCATGGTATATATATATATATATATATATATATATATATATATATATATATATATATATATATATATATATATATATATATATATATATATATATATATATTTGAGTGTGGATTTAGTCTTTTGTTGAAATAGTATAATGTAATTATTCTTAAATGTATATTTGTTTAAATAGTATAATGCAATTATTCTTAAATGTATAAAATCTTTTGTGGAAATAGTATAATGCAATTATTCTTAAATATATAAAGGTTAAAGGTTGTTCGATATGACCCGATCAGATTCAATCTGTTTGATATCATACTTTGAAGTCTCTGATTCGGTCATGACTCATCTGATATGTATTTTATTCGGTCAGATTTAGGATTGTGTCTAATTCAATCATACAACTATCAAACAACCCATAAGAGAAAAATGTAAGTCCTACATGTGTTTTGAAATGTCAATTTTCATTAAAAAAAAAGGATGTATTTTGTTTATACTTAACATTTATGATGTGTTATTATATCATGTTTGGAAGATCAACATGTAAAACGTATATAATGGTAAATGTATGATTTACCTAAAATTGATATTTTTTTTTCATGAAAACATTATAATATGTTTTTTGACATTTGTTATGAGAAATCAAGTTTTTAGATGTTTCACAAAAATATATTTTATTTTATTTTGAAAGCTTTCTTGGTAAAAATGTTTAAACTTTTGCTTTAGTTGTGTTAATGAATATGATTTGGCTCGGGTTTAATCAATCCAAATGGTTGATTTGTATATATGAATTTGATCTATTCATTTACCTATTGAACAATCGAATCAATTTTCTTATGATTTTTCAGTAAAAGGAAATAAGCTGAGTCAAATCATACCCCCTCTATTTTGCACTTATTTTGCACCAGTTCCAAATTTGAGTGAGTGTATGGTTCTTTTGTTTGTGTTTATTTGTATTTCTTTTGGGTTAATCACTAAAATGATCAAAAATGGCTGTGTTCTATTAGAAGAAAATTACCAAACTTTAAATATTTTTCATTAAATACATATTTATTTTGTGAACTGTCTTAACTTCACAAATATCACATATAATAACTTATCAAGCATATCCAAATACAAAAATAAAAACATAATATTGATTGAAATAATAAGAAGAGAGTGTATCCGAATAATTGTTAGAACAAGTTATAACATATATATTTAACTTGGCCACCGACGAAATTTTCATCCTTTGACCAAGAAAATGTCAAAATCTCGATGGAGTACAATATGTGGTTGACAAATTCAATTTGTATTAGAAAAATATCCACCATGTAGTTATAATATATGAGTTTACATGTTGTATGATATAAAAAGGATTATAAGTCAAATCCCGTACTAGTTGTTAAGACCGAGTAAAGATATCGTATTTTATCTATATCATAAAAAAACTTATTCTTCTAATAAAATATGAGCTACGTATGCTTATTGAAATAGGTTTAGAATAACATTTGGACATCCTTTCTCATTAATCACAATGGGTACTTATACATTACAATATTCAAATTTATTCTAACTCTAATACTAAATAAGGACAATTATAATGTGGAAATTATGACAATAATAAACCTAATATTGATCGAATGATATCGCTAATACAACCCCCTTAGTCTGAGCGGGAAGTGGAGGAACGTTCAACTTATTTATAAAATCTTAAACAATATTATCCTTGTTGATCTTTGAACTTTTGAGCTTAAAAGTGGTTCCTGCACGTCTTGATTTTGGAAATATATATATACTAGCCGTTTACCGGCGCCAAGCGACGGGTGCGAATAGATTTTTTAGAAATTAGTTTCTAGAGAAGATCAACTCTTTTGCACAGAAAGTTTACAACGTCTAAACACTTATCAATAAGAGTCATCCTAGCAAAAACGAAATCAATAAGAATTAAAAACGAAAAGTTGAGATTTTTTAAAAATGTACATAAACACATGATTAATTGTGCATTATTTTAAGTTAAAAATAAAAAGTAGTTTTTGTTTTTAGTTAAAAATAAAAATACATTATTCTTTTGCTATAAAAATCAATCTATGTTGTTTGGTTGATAATAAAAATATTTTGTGATGTTTGAACTCACTGGATTAGAAGCTCCATACCTAAAAAAGTTTTACATATTTTGATTTCAAGAAAAAAATCAAAATCAAAACTCAAATCTAACGTTATTGCTGGAGGTGTTGGTGGTTTTGGAGATAGAGAAGAGCAGCGGCACCAAAGAAGCTTGAGGAGAGTAGCGGTGTCAGATTCATTGATTTTGCCCAACATATTCAACCACTTTTGTATAAGTTTATTCCTGTGAGCTTAATTAGGAATCGATGATTTAAAAGCATTGATAGGAATCAATGATTTAAAAGCATAGGTAGAATAATAATCAACAAAATGACAAAAATAATTATTAAACAAAATGAAGAACGGATCAAGACTTTGTATACATGGGCTTGGATTAAACAAAAGACAATTTTGGCTCATTCGATTGTAGTAGAAAGAAAAACCATAGGTGGTGGCAGAGGCGGCAAGCATGAGAGAGAATCAGGGGAGTCGAAGTCGACGTGTAGGGTTTCTTGATAAAACTGATGCTAGATTAATGTGCCCAACGGGGCTTCTATTTGAATGTCTAGATATAGGGGAACTGCAGAGATACCGGAATGAGCTAGGTCAAAGCCTAACTAATTTACTACCTTAATTTTATGTTGACTCATTCTAGTCAAAAAGTATGATTTTTTAAAAATTTAAATTCTCTATATTGGGTAAGATAAGGATGTGGTTTGAATGTTTCAATATTAGTTTTACATTTGTACTTAATGCATTGTATTTTGTAATTTGTTGATAAATGTTTGTATATTCAGCTTAAAAGTTTGGACGTCTTAAATCTATTTTTAGAAATAGTAAGGTTTGTATAATATATATATATATATATATATATATATATATATATATATATATATATATATATATATATATTCACTTCTTCTTGAACGATCTACATTACTAAGGTCGAGCTTGTATTGACTTGATATTTGAAGGTTGATATAAATCATGATTCATTTGAAGAAGATGGTAGCATGTTTCAGACATTTATTCAAAACCCTATTTGTTTGAGATAAATCGGACCACCAATGGTACTAAGAAACTTCTAAAAAAGAAAAAACGTAACACACCATAAAACATTATCGAAAACTCGATAACCTGTTTTTTCCACCTACCTATAGAATACTAGAGATAATCTTGATGAACCGACAATTCCACACACACACACACAGAGACAGAGAGAGAGAGAGGACTAATGGAAGGCTCATTAGTGAAGATAAAGAGGCTTGAGAGTGCTTATGGTGAAGTTTGGGGTAGAGAGAATTGAGATTAAGGCAGAAGGATGAGAGGTGTCAGGTGTATGATAGAATTTTGAAAGGATGTGTGGATTATATCATGTTCTTTTTATTAGAGAGATTTCTGATCTTGTATGTCTTGGAAAAATAAGGAGAGATTAGCGGCATTGGTTTTTTTAGATATGTGATGGAATTTCAAATGGATGTGATTTATTCGTTAAGGTGGTGAAGAGACGACTTTTTTCATATCTGAAATCTTGGATGGAGTGTCTCTTATAAATGAGGTTGGTTCTTAGAGTTAGGGTTTAGATGGAAGGATAATTTTGGTATCTTCAATCATGTACTTTTTGGATAGAAATGTTATTTTGCCGACTCGTTTAACTAGGTGGAATAAGTTGGTCATGATAAAAGGCATCATTCTAGCTTGGCGATGGGTGTTGAATCGTTTAGCCAGAAGAGATAATTTAGATGATCGAGGTACAATTTTTGCTTTTATGCTCGTTCCGTAAATTGGTGACTGAATATGTATCGTGTTTTTTTTTGTTTTTAGATACACCTCGCAGCGGATATAGTATAGAAGAAGTAGGGTATATAGACCCACTTGTAAGTGGATCCTGCCTTATAATTTAGATAAAATAAAGACAAAATTGTAAAAATGGTCATTGTGGTTTGTCAATTTCTTTGGGTAAAAAAGGTCCATATTTGGTGGTTTTGTTGTGGTTGTAGTCTCTACCTCGTTAAGATTAACAGTTTTACTGTTAACTTTTGGCAAATGACGGATTTACCTCCGGAGACCATTTCTGTAGTTTTATCTTTTTACCAAACTACAAGGACCAATTATGCAATTTTTCTTTTTCATTTTATTGAATTATTGTAAATTAATTCTTTTTTAACTTCTTTCTTATTGTATTATTTTTCTATTGGATTATTATGTATTAATAAATATTATTTTTACAATATTATATTTATATAATAATAAATATTACTTTATTTGATTATTAATTTTTTAATTATTTTTTTTAATTTCTTCTTTATTAGATCAATTCTCTTTTATTGTATTATTATATATTAATAAATATCATTTTTAACATATAATATTTATGTATTAGTAAGTGTTACTTTATTGGATTATTAATTTCATTTAATTATTTTTTTATTGCGTTAATTCTTTTTATTGAATTATTACTTTAAATTTATTATTTTTATTTATAATAAATATATTTTTTATTTTATATTAATTTCTTCTTTATTTTTTTAAACAAAAATATCAAAAAATCTCACCCACCCCACCTCTCCTAATTAATTTTAAATATTTTGAAGATAACATATTTTGGACAACACCACCACCATCACTCAGTCACCACCACCACTATCGGTCCATCTCCAACCCATGATACTATATATATATATATATATATATATATATATATATATATATATATATATATATAATTTTCAGTAATTATTTAAGAAATAAGATCATCGTGTGTATTTTAGTTTATGTGTATTCACATGTATCTAAATTTGTTATATATTTCAATAAATTTATGATTTTAACTTATGACTTTAATATATATAATTACCCTAAAAATATTTCTACACGGATTGCCAAATCTGAGTACTCGCTACTCGGCAGTCGGCCGAACGAGTACTGAATAATGAGTTTTACAACTTTTCCACAACCTGTAGTGGCTATGGTGGTTTGAAAACCCTCGATCTAACATTGTCATCATCGATGCGGTATCAGTAATGAATGGTCAGCTGGAGGCTGTATGTTTTATGGGGTTTGTTGCGCATTGTGGGCAGTCGACCAGTGTAGTTTTCGTCGAGAATGAATGTCTGTAGGCGATGATCGGCGATTTCCAACGAGATGATTGTAGCAGAACATGAGTGTTTAGATCGGACCACCTGGTGGTTGTAGCAGAATATGGTCGGCTTAGTGGCAGATATAGAGGATTCCGACGGATTGTGATGAGGTTGTCGTAGGTGGCTATTGTCGACATTAGGTCTATAAAGTTGGTGTGGTTTCCATCGAACAATCGATGAAGGTGATTGGTGGTTGTCCTGTCGATTTTCGACGATGGGACGCGACACTTTTGCATATTCTGACAACTTAGTGGTGGAACCAATAAAATTAAAAAGAATTAATATTATACATTATAAATTATCAATCCAATAAAATGATACTTATTATATATAAAAACAATAAATTAAAAATAATAATTCAATAAAAAGAATTAACGTAATAAAAAATAATAATACAATAAAGTATTATTTATTAATAGAAAAATATTATACGTTAAAAAAATATTTATTAATATATAATAATCCAATAAAAAAAGAATTAATCGAATAAAGAAGACATTAAATCAGGAATTAATTAAAAAAACTAATTATATAGTAAAATAATATTTATTAAGATATTAATATAATATATTAAAATTAATATTTATTAATATATAAATAATCCAATGAAAAAGAATTAATCCAATAAAAAAGAAATTAAAAAATCGATAATATAATAAAATAATATTTACTAACATTATAATATAATATATTAAAATTAATATTTATTAATATATTATAATCCAATAAGAAAGAAATTAAAAATGAATTAATTAAAAGAATTAATGTACAATAATTCAATAAAATGAAAAAGAAAACATGCAGAAATTGTCATTGTAATTTGGTAAAAAGATAAAGCTGTAGAAATGGTTCATAGGGGTAAATCCGTCATTTTCAAAAATTTAACAATTAAGCTATTAAACTTAACGATATAGGGACCAAAACCACACAAAACCATCAAATAGGGACATTTTTTGTTAATAAACTTTTTTTTGGACTTTATCCAAAAAAAAAATTGACAAACCATAGGACCAATCTTATTTTTTATTAAACTGAAAATGATGTCCCCACTTGGTTATATTGTCGACATTCTCTTACAAGATTTCTAATTTTGGTATGCCCTTTTTTCTTTTATTTAAGGCTGTTTGTTATGCTTTTCTTTTTCAATTTTTTTCAATTTTTTTAGACTTCTTATTTATTTATTTTTTTAAAACAAACAAACCCCTATATGTAATTGTAAAAATTAAGAAAACAACACTAATAGTAAACTTCGGCTACAACCTGTGTAAGCAACCACTTTGCCGGAACTCAGATGGATCATTATTATTAATTATATAGTGGACCTCTGTTGATTTTTGGTCTAGATCCGTCACTGGACAGGATATACCTTTTGTGGTGATATGTTCACTGATTGGGTGGTTGGATTCCACTGGGTTTAAAGTTTCAACACAATTATTTTATCAGCATTTTGGTTTAATATGGACACATTGAAACGATAGAGTTTTCAAGGAAAGTTGATGCAATTGAGTTTTCTATTTGATTCAGTTCCGATTACATCTTTTTCATGGCCTAAATCCTGTTGTAGCAACTTCAATGGTTTTTGATCTAATTAGTTAAAAAAACACCATTTAATTCTTGCATCCAGCTTTTTTCTAGTTTATCTACTAATATCTTTAAAAAATGAATATATGATGTTTATATTTTTCTAATTTTTATCAAATCGTTTAAAATGATTTTTGCCTTAGGTGTCGTTCGACAAATTGAGAGTACAATCAGTATAACCGTCGGCAGGTTCCCTCCGCAAATTAAGGTGTTAAAGTCTGGTCAATGGGCACTTGATTCGAATTAAAAGGATTTATCAAATTAGCATTTTCAACCCTTTCACTTATTGGAAATTATCATTTACACCCCCTATACATTTTTCAAAAATTTCAAATAAAAAGTCCTCTTTTCTCAGAAATGCCACTTTTAGCGTATAAGTGTCCGTATTCCGTCGTTTATTGCATTTTTGTGAACCCACTTTGACTTCTTTTAGTCTTCAAATTTTGACTTTCCCTGTTCGGAATGACTTTTAAACTGAGTTTGACTTGAACCAATACTATTTTTTAAGCTTACTGGATATAATATTTGGGAATTATTTCAAACATATTACTTTTTCGAAAATTTTAATTTATTAATTACTACTTATATATATATTTTATGTATTAAAATATCTAAAGCTGCAAAATAAAACTATGTATCTCTGTAGATATAAGTTAAACAAGTAATGTAAAATGTATAAATAGTATAGTTTATAACTTTATAAAAAGGTAATATGAAAAACTTAAACATTTGATAGCGTTTAGAAATTTATAAATATTATAAAATCAAATATTTGGTAATAACTAGAAATAAATAATTATAGATTTATAGATCTATTAATAATATATTCTTTTGAATAATAAGGAAATTATAAATCTTTATAAATTTAAGTACAAATATATTTACTTATATAAAAGTAATAAAAATGATATATATTAGACTTAGGTTGTGTTTGATGTGTCACTTGATAAATTAATTTTTCTTTTAGTTTTTTTAAATTGCTATGTTTGGCAATCCAAGAATTAACTTACAAGCTAGTTAAAAAAACTATTTAAACTAACTTTTTAGGAACTTTTAAAAAATTTTCAAATGTTTCTTTAACTAATTATAAAAAACATATTCTTCTAAATGTATTTTTATAACATTTTATGTTTTTTATGTCTTTCATCTAACTTATCAGTTGGTTTTTATCAAATATTATTTTGTTATTAGCTAACAATTAACATTTCAACTAAAAGCTAACTTTCAACTAACACCTAACTTTTCAGTTAATATGTCAAACATAATTTATGACCGATATATAAGGTTTTGATTTTTTAAAGTTTTTAATTTTTATTTTTTTTAGTTCAAATTTCAAATTATATGAACAGCAATGCACTGTGAATTTGTGGATGCCATAAAGTTTTTTAAAGAACTCATTAAGTTTGCCTTTTCCTTAGTTTGAAAAACTTGTCTGGGACAAATTTAATCATACCTACAATAAAGTTTTTTCAAGAGCCGTGCGAAGTTTTTTTTCTTAATAAAGCTAAATTAAGATAAAGTAACCACAGTGGAATTTTTTTTTTTAAACAAAACTGACTTAGTTATAAACTTCCAATTCAAAAAAAAAAAAAGGAAAAAAAACTTTCTTTTACCATCTATATTATGTAAATTGAAAGTTAGAGGACCAGTAAATAAGTCATGAAGATGACTTTAATTCTATAATGAGATTATATTAAGGTTTTTGGGTTGTTTATTAGTATATTTTCTAAAAAAGTTGTAAAGAAAAAAGTCTAAAGCCCAGTCACCCTGTAAGGGCAAGGTGCTGATGCGACCCATCGGTTCCATTTGCTCATTTCACATTTTTTTTAACCTTTGCTTTTATTTAAAATTCAACTTTTTTTTTTAACCTTTTCTGAATAATACCTATCTAATCCCCAATATTTTTATACTAACCATTCTATTCTCTATTTCTACAATTTTGTTAATATAAATTTGAGAACAGAAAGATGGTATTGTCTTCGTCAGCATTTTCTATGTTGCTAGGGTAAAGAATACAAATATGTTGCTATTATGGATTAAAAAAACAAACCAAATTGCTATTATTGGTATAGAAATGAAAGCTCGTTGATGTTATGGATAAAAAATCGAGTCTTTTGTATATATGGGTAAAAACGAAAAAGAGTAAAGTATGTTGCTATTCCCCGCAATTTGCCATTAACCAAAAACAACCAAAGAAAATACAAATATAAGCCTAAATAGTGAAAGATCTTGAAAAAGATGGATGATACATACATCTTGTAATATTTTAGAAATTTATAAATGAGAAGACTCCCAACTTGCATAAACAGCCCCTATAATTTTGTCATGCAAAATCGCCCCTGAACAAGTAACAATACCCCGGTCAAGCCCTTCAAGATACACCCCTCTTGAAAAATCCAGCGGCCGACCACCAGCATCCGTCACAACACCGCCAGCTTCTTCCACTATCACCACCCCCGCAGCATGATCCCATATCTTCTCTTTATATCCAGCTTTTGCAAACTTCATATATATCTCCGCATCCCCACGCGCTATTGCTGCATATTTCACCATGCTATAAACACGTAGTGGTTGCTTTCTGCAATTATAAACACCAAAAACAAAAATTTTATTAAAAAAAAGTAAATAAAAATAAAAATAAGAATTTGAACTCACCGAAGCCCTAAAGTGTAAGCAATTCCAGCACTATAAGAATGATTAGAATTAGCTTTTTCAACAGGTTCACAAAACGTAGCTAGTGAAGGATCATCAATGGAAGAAACCCTAATACGGGTAGCCGAATTGGGCCACACCACGTGGGTCCCACCTTCACACGCCAATGGCTGCATCCAAGCTTCACCACTACCTTTTCTTGCATACATTACACACCCTTCTTTTGAAACACTTGAATTGTTCACGAGTTTTTTTTTACTAGAATAATTCGGGCAGCCAAGAACACCGACCACAACCTGCCCGTTTTCAATCAAAGCAAGAGCCACTGCATACTGGTCACCACGAACAAACCCTAATGTTCCATCAACAGGGTCAAGGACCCAATGTTTTCCTATTGGTCCACCTGTTGAATTGCAATGGTTAATGGCTTCAAGAACTTGTGTGGGTCCCAGGGATGTGGTTGGACCCTTGAGACCGAACCTGGGTGCCATGGCTAAACTTTCGTTCACGGTTGCAACCACAGAGGCTAGTAAGCGGGTGCTGTTTGAATCAGATAGAGCTTGTGTGTCTTCTTCAGCTACAATTGAGACATTTTGTTTGCCGAATGATTCTGATAGAATCCAACTTATCATTGCTTGTACACTCCAATCTGTTTGTAAACAGATGCATTGTTACTGAAAAGGGTCTCGTTTACAATTTAGAAAGAATTTAAACGTTTAAGCAATTTTAGAATTGGTAAAATCAGTTGTAGGGTTATAGCACAATCGATTTCCTCAAGTTCAATCTGAAATTGGATCTTAAAGTAATGGTATCAAGAAGATTCACAACTGAATTTGTAAAGCTGGTTGTTCTGGGAATGTATCTATGTTAACGTATATAAAAGCAAAAATGGGGCAACTGTAAGGTCATGAAAAGGAACAATAAACCCTAATTTTTTATTAGAACAGAAAAGAGATTGACATACCGGCGACAGTAACAGGTGAATCGTCGTCTTTGGAAAAGACCTGATCAGGGGTCGGACCAATCGAACCCTTTTGCACCTTCTGGCATAGACGACAAGCAAGCTGTACAACTCTAACACCTACTTCTAATTCTTTAGCATACTTATCATTAGCATCAACGCCCTCCATGAGGGTTTGATTTTGAAATGACTATTGGGCTAAATTAAACCCAAATGGTAATCGACATTTGCCCTGATACATATCACCCCGATCGACCATGTTGCTGTTCTAACATTTTCCGGTCGCCGGTGCAGCTGCGGATGTAGGCGGCGTGAAGGATTTAGTGATGTGTTGGTTAAGTATAGTAGGCTGGATCGTCGATCGTCATTATCAGATCTTTCTCGTGGAAAATATGGTTGCTTTTTCAAAAAAATAAAAATAAAAAATTAGGTTTTTTTTTTTTTTTTTTTTTATTAAAATTAATAACTTTGGATTGTTTGGTAGGATTCTCTGATTAAAATATCTGAATAAAACAATCAAACCATAAAAACATGTAGTTTGTTTAAATATCTGAATACTTATGGTGAATGTATGCTTCTTCAACATAGTTGTAAGTATTTCTAGTAAGATTTTAAGCATTTTTAATTGAATTTAACCAATTTTAACAAGGATTTTAAGCATTTTAGCAAGATTATATATATATATATATATATATATATATATATATATATATATATATATATATATATATATATATATATATATAAACAAGATTTTAAGCATTTCAATAAGATTATATATCAATTGCAGCAAGAATTACCTAATTTCAGCGATAATTTAACCAAATCAACAAGAACATAAAAAAAATTCAAATTGTTAAAAAAATCAAAAATCAACAAATGAAACCGATTTCAGCAAGAACATCAAACGAGAACATTAGGTTACAAAGAAAAAACCATATTTTAATGATGGTTTCCGACATCAACGATTGTGTGTAAAGTAGGCGGCGCCAGTGGTGTGGTGTACTGTGCGGTAAAGGCGGCGGTGTGTAAGGGACAATGACGGACAGGCCTTTCAAGCGGGGTGTATGGCCCCACTTGATAGTGGGTCCCACCTTATTTTGTATTAAACAAACCTTCAAAAATTTCATTTTTTACTAAAACTTTTTCTTTGGCATCCACTTATATAGAAAATACCCTCATTGATATTTTTTTTGCTGAAAAAACCTCAAAAATACTTTACATTTTCAGAATTTTCCACTTTTATACATTTTTTATGTATAATGGACACTGGTTAAGTTTTGTTCTGGATCCGCCACTGGTAAAGGAGGCAATGTAGTGTGTGAGGGAGGAAGTGTCGACGGTGACGTCTTTGGAGAGTCTATAATCGGTGCTTGCAAAAAAAAAGGTAGTCGATGGCTGCAAAAACAGAAAAGAAAGAAACTCGTTTTTAATTTTAGGGAAAATAAAATAAATCTTTTTTTTCCCATTTAGATATGTATATTTATGTCCGGCCGAATAAGAGCATATTTTCAAATTTATATACGAAAATAAGAGGTAAACAAATGTTTTGAGTTGTGTAGATTCGGAGCTGCCTCTTATTAAGAAGCAATAAGTGGTAAAACAACGGTAACAAACTTTATCTAATGTAAACAAATGCATATTTCATATTCATAAGGGCATATTTTCATATTCATATGCGAAAATAAGAGGTAAACAAATGATTTTAATAGGGGAGATTCAAAATTGCCTCTTATTGAAAGGTAATAAGAGGAAAAACAAACAAAACCATACATCGGTAATAAACTTTACCTAATGTGTGTGTCTATATATAATTTATGTTTTCGAGAAAATTACAAGAATGGTGTTTGTGATTGTCAAAAAATTATGATTTCAGTCCAAAAACGTTTGGATTTGCATCAATGGTGCAAAATCGGATACCTTTTATGATTTTCTCTCTCTTTTCTCTCTCTCTCTCTCTCTATATATATATATATATGTATATATATATATATATATATATATATATATATATATATATATATATATATATATATATATATATATATATATATATATATGTTGTAGAAATCGCTCGACGGTGAACTGGGGTCAAGGGATTAATCGGCTAGGCGGTGATTAATCGGGGACCATTAGTTATTAAAAAAATTATTAAAAAATTAATAAATATAACATTAACATCAATGATTGTTTATTAGATTAAAAATCATCCAGTGATTGGAATAAGAAGTTACAAATACAAGCTGAAGTAATCACAATAAATCTATTACAACACCAAAAAAGAACTACTTGATAGTATTATACCCCCTGTAACATGAGAAGTTACAAATACAATTGAAGAAATCACTGTGTAAAACATGAAGCAGCAAGAACACCCCCTGGAACATGAGAATTGAATAAATTCGAATGATGTTGTTTTGCTTCCATTCACTCCTTCCCATTTCATGTTCTGCTGATCGGACAACAAGAGATGATTGACCCATGAATACCAACACCTTGCTTTAATAATCAAGACTATTTGATAATGTAGTCTTTACTTAGGCAATTGATCGAACACTTGGTAGGCAGATGGTTTTATACACAAACCAACATCACCACCACTTCTGCCCTACATGTTACTTACAACCTGAAACAACAAGGATCTTGGAAGTAACATACATACATAGATAATCACGAGTTATTGCAACAACAAGATTCTAACATTGTTTGGTGTTGACGAGTAGCTGCGATTCTCAACTGATTCTATAGCACGGGATGAAGAAATTGAAAAGCAACTAATCTTACATAATCAAGAAAATGAACACCTGGTGTCCAACACTTGGTGTCGACGGGAAAGCGAGTTTGGTGTTGACGAGTAGCTGCGATTCTCCAGTCGGTGAAATGATTCTCCAATTGATCGACAACCGATGACTAGCGAGGCTGCGACCCTGCAAGAGAGATAGGGATGAGTTTGAATTGAAGGTGAATCGGAGCCGATTTCAATCAGAATGTTCCCGGATAGCGGTGGGGTTGTTCGATCAAGAGAGAAAGGAGATTCGATCGAGAGAGAAAGGTGAGGAAGGAGATGCAAAGTGGGGAAGAAAGAAATGAATAGAAGATATATGAAACGATTAAAAGTTCATCCCACATCGTTGGTGGGATAACAGATGAACACAAAACTTATTCTATAAAAAAGGAGCTAGCTCCTTTGAGAATCAAACTCAGCTATGCTTTAGGCTAGCCGGCTCCTTTGAGCTGGTGGGTCTTTTTATAGTTAGCCGAGCCAATTTGGTCTGATTTGGAGTCCGAGTTGGTCCGATTTAGTCCGATTAGGACCGAATTGGACCGATTTTGACTGATATTGACCAAGGCCGATTATTTTACCCTCTAACCCGTATTCGTAGGCGGTTGGAGGCCGCCAAGCGCCTAGGCGCCGATTAATCGGCCGCCTAGACCGATTTTTACAACCATGATATATATATATATATATATATATATATATATATATATATATATATATCGATTTCCATGCCACTACTTCCCGAGCGCCCCCCCCCCCCCCCCCCCCCCCGATTTCTGGACTCCCAATTCTACTCTACACCAATGGTTTCACGCATCAATGGTGAGTTTACAGCCTCATTTTACCGTTTTTAAATCATTTACAGAGGGTACATGTTATAAACTACCGTTTTCATAAATATTACTAACTGTATAGCCTTAGTGTTAACATATGGTCCATTAGCGTGACCCAGACGTCAAGGCCTGACGCTCGCCTGCCAGGCTTGTCTGGCACCCGCACGTTCTTGCCCAACTCCTTGCTAGTTGGGCTTGCCCAAGGCCTGATCTAACTCTCCATTGACCTAATTGTCCCATATAAATAGAATGATTCCTCCTCCATTAGGAGGCAACTTCTCGTCATATCCTTCTGATCTCTAGACCAACCTCCATGGCCAAACTCACACACAACACACCAAGATGGTTCTCTCCAGCTAGGAAGAACCGTCTCATATCTATCAACCGATTTAACTTGATCGTCGGAGCTTGTTCACGGGGCACAGTCTTTGGGGCAACTCTAACGACTTTGATGTGATGGCAGCTTAGGTATCTCGACGGGAACTCACTAACGGCACCATTTCCAGATCTCCGATCTGGATCCAACACTGAAACCCCGGCGACCTGAACTCATGTCGCAACATTTGGCGCAATCCGTGGGACCAAAAGCGAATAACTATTGACTCTTGTTATCAACCTCAGTTTCTCCCCCGATCTGTTTAGATCTGTTGTTCATTGCCTCAAGTTTGCTCAGATATGTTCATTTCTATCATTATCTGTCCAAGTCCGTTCGGCTCTTGCAAAAATTTGTTCATATCTACTTCCCAAACATTCGGATCTCTAGATCTGCTTTGTGTTTTCTCTCAAATCTCTTGATCTGCTCCGTTTTTGCCCAAATCTATAAGATATGCTTCACTATTTTTCGCTGAGATCTCTAGACCTGTTATGTTCTTGTTCATTTAAACATTTCTGAAGCTTGCAAAAACATTTTCAGATAAGTTTTCGTTCATATTTTTGTAACTTATTCAAAAAGTTGGGGAAGAAAGAAAGTTTTATGAGTTCTTATGCCTTTATCAGTTCATATTACCAAGAAAATCCCTTTTAGTTGATGATTTTTTGTGCACAACATCATTATTTGAAGTTTTATTTGTAGATGCGACTGCAAAGCTTATACATTTCATAAAACTCAGAAAACATAAATATTTACCCATTTCACCAAAACATAACCCATTTTGTTTATCAAACTTCAAAAATTACCATCACAACTCATATGGTTGTACCAAAGGTAATAAAATGTACAAGAATAGTATACATATGTCTCTCTGATCAAAAGAAAAAAAAAGGAAGAAAAGATGGTAAGCATCATCGCATACACACATATAAGCTAAAAGACAAACTATATGGGACCCACATGTTTGGAAAGCCTTGATAGGCTTAATGAAAAGAAAAAATGTTGGGCTCCACCTGCTTCATCACCATCCTCGAAAACGGCCATGCCCATTTTCACTTCCCCTATCACCTACAACAATCGTCGGATAAACCTCCAACAACACTTACCGGCGAGCCAGCTAGGCACCACCATCATAGCCGACGGTCTCTACCAGTTCCGACAAATCACCTTTGCTAGTACATCGTTGCTCCAACCAGATTCACAGCGCAATCAGCCAACCATCTCCCGTTGACCACCTGTCGACGATCTCCTTCAGGCGCGACCCAACGGAGTAGCGATGCCACCAGAATCACAACGGAGTTGCAACGCCACCGAAAACAATCCTCCAACGTCATTGTCGGTCATTCTCAGCAATCCTCCTGCCCCGATGAAGACAACGTCCATCCATTTGTCTTCTCGATTTGTTGTCGCCAGATACTCCATCAGACCAGCACCGCTGATCTGATTTTTCTCTCCACCTTCGTGCTCCGGCGACGAACCACTAAGACCATTTGTGGTTTGCATATGATACAAGGAGACCTTTGATTCATGATGATGGTCCCCAGCACCCTTGTACAATACATTTCACACAAAAAGGGTGGGATACATGTGTGCCCTAATAATCGGATCAACCCACAACTGAAAAAAAAAGAATTGAGCCAAGTATTTCAAATGGGATCCAACAACTTATTTTGGGCTTCACTTAGATCAATTTTTTCATACTAGTGGGCTACCCCAACAATATTAAAACAGACCACTTCTGCAAAATAATAATAATCAATTTAACATTGACGTATCACAAGCTCCGCTCAACAAAATACACTTTCAGAATAAGCGTTGCGGTCCAGACGACTATAGTTTTCCAAAAAAAGGAGGGAAAAGAGTAATACGATACTACTACTACTACTATTACGCGAAGCATTTCGAAGCGATCGTGATATTAATAAGTATATGATTTCAACAAACATACTAGCTATCAAATTTGATTGTGTTGCCTGGATCCCAACAACCGTGCTGACCAGCTCTGGGAAGTCTCTTTACCCACCTCATAAACCACGTTGCCCGGCTCCCAGCAGCCGCGCTGGCCAACTCTCAGTTGTCTTGCTGTTCTACTCTCAGGAGCCGTTCTAACCAACTCTCAGTAGTCTTGCTTCCAAACTCTCACTAACAGCTCGTTGCCCAGCTCTTAGCGATCCTGCTGTTCAACTCTCAGTAGCCTCAGCTCTCGACAAACAGCCAAGACAACGAGGCACCGATTGTCACTACAGCTAATCAGGCAGTAAAGTATCAAGTGACTTTACATTCAGGATCAGACCGATCATCCGGGCCGAGCACATAGATCGAAGGATGTTAAGCCTAATCTTGCTAAAGGTTCAGACGTAACCTTTTCCTTGAGTCGTCTGGCTACTCATCTCGACTCCATTATAGCGGCGAGCTCTGCATGAAAGGTTCAGAATCCTTGCCTTGAGTCGCTTGGCTTCCTAGCCCGAATCCATTATTGCGGTCTGCTTCGCCTTAACCTTCACCTTGACACGTTAGGCTTCTTAGCCTAACTCCACTATCATGTCATGCTCCGCGAACAAGGCTTAAAGGCGTACAACCTAAACCCGATCTATTTCCACGCGATGTCATTCCGCGTGATGTATTCATGATCACTGGCTGCTAAGCCCGATCCATTTCTACGCGATGCTATTCCGCGTGAAGTATTTACTGATGGGTTTTATACATAACAAATTCATATTTTAGGTGGAAAAAATAAAACCGTAAGCTTGGATACACCCTAAATGATCTATGTTCTCACTATGATTTGCAAACAACAATTTGAATTCAAGAAACCCTAAAGTACATTGCTATTTTTAAAAATTGAGAAGGGTTATTAGAAAAAAACATACCTTGTAGTTTATTGTTGTAAATAAACTTGAATTCCTTCTTTGTAGAACTTCAGAAAGCCAACACCAGAAATCTCGTGCTTCTAATGGCTCACACCCAAACATTAGAAGTTTGAGGTTATTGAAGAGAGAGGAGAGGGGAGAGGATTTTCGGCTCTAGGGTTCCTTAGAATGAGTGTTGAAATTAGAGGCTATGGAAGGGTTTATATAGGTGAACAAAGAGGCTTGGATAAGGCGGGTTTCATTGGATAAGCCTTATCCATTTGCTTTCCCCCCAAAGTTTCCTTAGAGCCCAAGAAAGGCTCTAGATACTATCTAGAACTCCTCCTAGATTTCGTCCAACCCTAGGAGGTTCTAGAATTTGTCCAATGCTTAAATTTTGAACATTGTCACCTTTAGTCCTTCCACTTTTAGTTATTCTAATTAATGTCAATTAATTTCTGATTAATTTATAATTAAACAATATAATTTCGAATTAATATATTTTTCTCAAAAAATATTAATAAATTATTTATTTTGATTTCTAATTAATTTATTAATCATATAATAAATTAATAAATTAGTCTCTTCTTCCAAATAACATTCCAGTCACTCTCAATGTATCACTGCCACCAAGGACTAGAACCATGTCATTTGTCCTTAGCAAATAATTGAGAATGTTCTTAAATGTTGTCCAATGATCTCTACAGGATTTCCCTGATAGCGACTGACCATGTTCAAAGAAAAGGACACATCAAGGCGAGTACATGTCATAGCGTACATGATCGATCCTACAGCCAAAGCATAAGGGACTCGACTCATGTCAGTTATCTCTTCATCCGCACTTGGGCTTTGAGTCTTACTCAATTCAACATTGCTCTGAATAAGTAGCTCTCCATTGTTGTGTAACATCCTGTTCCGTATAGTTTTACGATTCAAGGCTCGTGGGCCGCAATCCAAGTATGATAAGGTTTTGAGGCTTGGAAGGAGAAAGGTTTACGCCCTTTTGGGATGTTGGTAAGGTAGGTTGTGTGATAAAAGAGTTCGGTTTGTGCTTTAGAGCCCAAAGGTATTGTTAAAGGCGTTGGTTCGGGCTTTTCATGAATTTTGGATCTGAGTTCGAGTGGGCTTCAAGAGAAATAAAGTTGATAGAAGTGTAGGGCTTCTCGTTACCTTTTCATGGATAGAAGGATCGTCAAAAACGGATGTATAACAAAGAAGTTACGACCTTCGAAAGTTTCGTGGTTTTCAGGCTTAGCCGAGTACGCAGGGCGTACATAAAGCGTACGCGGGGTGTACAAGTGAAAAAGACAGTACGCGGGGCGTACCTTGGAGTACGCTGGGCGTACTAACCAAGATGGTCGCGAATGTTCTTCGGAGTTCGTTGGGCGTACCATATGTACGCTGGGCGTACACTAGTCAGATTAGAACCCTATTTTAAGGCCTTAGACCCTATTTAAGCTCCTTATCTCATAACCTAACCCTAATATCTTTAGCCTCCATCCCTCTAAACCCTAGAAATCGACCCTATTTAAGCTCCTATTTAAGCTCCAGTCGGTGCGCGGCAACAACGGTTGTAAGAATGGTCCATCGCTGAGGTGAGTCTTCTCACTATACTTACCTGATTGGTAATTTATGTGTGACTGGAGGGTCTTATTCGAGTTATTGACCGGAGGGTCATATTCGTTTCACCGACTGGAGGGTCGTATTCGTGTTATTGATCGGAGGGTCTTATTTGCTTTCTGCTTATATTGAGATATGTGTTATTATGCATTCTGTCTTTGTGACTTATGCTGTTATATTGTTCTGTGTATATGTTGAGCTATGACCGGAGGGTCCATACTGAGACGTGATACCGGAGGGTCTTCACTGAGACACATGACCGAAGGGTCCTTATCGAGATTTAGCCATGCGAGGCTAATTATTTGTGTATGTGGTATTTTGGGTAACTCACTAAGCTTCGTGCATACAGTGTTTGTGTAAAATGTGTTTCAGGTACTTCTGTAGATTCCGGGAAGGTGGAGGCATGATTGTACACATACGTCGGCTTATGGAGATTTGAGGATTTTGGGATACTCTGATATTGTTTTACAATTTATGTGATGACTTGAATTTATGAGTAATCACTACAAGAAAAATACCCTTTAATGAAACGCAAACAATGACACTCGCTGATTTACGATACGTATTTTTGTGTGACCTTAAAAATAATGCCAGCCTTCCAAAATTTGAAGGATAGAGGACACACATTTTTGCGCACATTCAAATTAGTGTCCAACAAAAAAATACAAACACGGAGGGCACTTGTTTTAAATGCGTGTCCTCTAGAAATGTCGCTTTATATTTTTTTTATCAAACGCGCGTTTTTAAAGGCGGAAACTGAAATCCTTTGCGATTCTAAAATTTTGAAGTGCCCGCTTCTTCACTTTTTCCTCTAGATCTCCTTTCTCTGTAAAAACCCTAAGGCATCGCCACCTCCCTTCTCTCTAGGACGTGCTAGGGTCCAGAAATCATCTCTAGCGGCCGAACATGCGGCGGCTGGAAACTTCGACACTGCTATGCGGTTGCTCAGCCGCCAACTTGGCATAAAGAACTTCACACTGTTGAAATCACTGTTTCTTGGTCTTCACATGGGGATTCATGCTTTCCTGCGTGCTTTCTCTTCGGATCCATTGATCTCATTGGCTATTGAGTGTGGCTGGAGTGAGTCAGCAAGCCCTAACGTCCGGGCCCCACCTGCACTTGTGTTCAATTTCTCTCAGTTAGAAGAAAAACTCAAAGCTGGCTAGAAAGCCACCACCACTGGTAAATTGACGGAAGCCTTGCGTCTTTTCCTGGGTATTCTCCATACCATTCCCCTGATTGTTGTATGTGCGAGGGTATGTCTGTCTTCTTCCTTTTACAATCGATAAGCCCTAACACCGAAGATTGAAAGTCAAAATTAGATTAATCGCCGCCTCATATTCGTTCAATCGAGTTTGGACCTGGTTTCACTATCGCTGCAATCAATCACCCTGCTCCACCTCTCACCAGTCACCACTGTTGGCCCCTGCAATTAGGTATGTCTCTCAGTTCCTCCGTTTATTTCTTCTCTTTGTTACTCTCGTCTCTCTTGTCCGCTTGAAAGTGCAATCAACATTCAGCAATTCATGAATGTCAAACATTTGATTTACTGTTACCATGTCTAATTTTGGGGTATCTCCTAGAGAATCTATTTAACAGAATGTAAATCTTAGAACTTTGCAATGTGCACGCCTATATCTTTATTGATTATCAGTAATTTTGCATCTATTAAGTTTTTCTAGTATGTTTATTGTTTTTCATCTAGATTATGTCCTTAATTTGAATTTATTCTGTTTGGTTAACACAAGTGTTGACAGGATGTAGAAGATGTTCTAATGGCAATCTGCAAGCCTCTATCTTTATTGATTACACTCTTTAGATTCACAAGTTTTATATTTAAAACAATCTTTCTTTCAAACTATAACAAAAAAAGCTAATAAATTAATATATAATCGGTTTGGTTTCGAACCGGACAAGATCAAAAACTGATTTCTGAATAATTTGAAAACAAGAACTTATTACATTAAGCATCAACCACTTTTTTTTTTTAATCTTGACACATCATCATGCCACATCAGCGGGTAACTGGGTTGACCAGTCAAGTGGTCAACATTGCAAAAATTAGAAAACTTTGTGATTAAATTTTAACAAGAAAATAACGCAGTGTCAATCGTTTTTTTTAATGACTTTTTTGCAATTTACCATTTTACCCTTTTTATGATAGGTGTCGTATTTACAGGAATAATAATACTGAGTAAGTTTTGATAATGAATTTTATCTTGCAGTTACTATGATGCGTATAAGGGCGTTATTGTCTATTTCTGTGTTATTGATGGAACTGTAAAGAAAGGTGACATGATTTATTTTATGGCTAGTGGAAAGGTTAAAACAAAAACCACTCTTCTCTTGTTTTTTAAGCTTGTTGTAATAATACCGAGATTAATTATACTTGGTTTAATATATATATATATATATATATATATATATATATATATATATACATATACATATATTTAAAAACAAATGACATGATGCAGGATTATTTTGCTGATGAAATTGGAGTTTTATCCCTTAATCAGTTGCAAGTTGATGAACTATATGATGGTGAGGTAATAATACCACTCCCATGTTTCTTACAATTCCAATATCTACGTATAGGGGTATTTTGTTTATTTAACAAAAACGTTTTTTTTAAGAGGTGGGATACATTTTTACTGCTATTCAAATAATAAATAACCCACTCCCATGTTTCTTACAATTCAAATATCTACTCTACTCATGGGGGGTATTTTGGTCTTTTTCACATTTGAAGGTGGGATACATATCAGCTTCAATAAGATCAGTAGCAGAAGCAAGAGTAGGTGACACCATAACTCACTACACAAGAAAAGCAGATCAATCTTTACCTGGATACAAAGAAGCCACTCCAATGGTGTTTTGTGGCTTGTTTCCAATCGATGCAGACCAGTATATGTATATGTATATATATATATATATATATATATATATATATATTATATTATATCTCTTTAATCCACAATACCATGTCAAGCTCCAATGGTGTTTTGTGCCCCCCCCCCCCCCCCCCAAAAAAAAATTAACTGTTGAAGCTCCGCCCCTGAGTGACTGGTTCATTGCACATGGGACATGCTATATTTGTAACTCTTGAGGTTTGGTAAATGTTTACTAACAACATAGATTCACATAAAAACTTTGTAAAATTCATCATTTTTTCTTTATTCAATGTGTAAATAAACAAACCATTCATATTTGCAATTGTGTTCCAGGATATTATGATCAGATACAACAGGATGAAGGGCAGACCTACACTCTGGCTCCCTGGAACCGATCATGCTGGCATTGCAACTCAGGTTTGAGTTTTTCCACAAATGGATTTCTGATTATTGTATTAGTCTAATTAGTTAATATATTATATATCTAACAGATAGTTAATGGAAAAAAATAAATTTCTTGTTTGACAACTGCTTGTAATATTAGATAACTGCTAAGTAAGATTTCAACTGTGGTTCCTGAGTTTGATCATCATTCATTTTGGAAGGATGATAGGTGAGCTAACTGCTAAGTAAGATTTCATTAATTGAAACTGAAACTAAGATTTCATTAAATTATGATTGTTATCTTATTATTATTTTTTTTAATAAACTTTGCAGTGACTTTTCAAACATTTTTGATGTTGATTGGTTTATCTCTTTCCTTGCAAAGGATGTGGTTGTTGTGAAAAGTGTTACTGACAAATACATGCGATCACTTGAAAACCCCCCATACACCATGCGGGTCCCGCGTAAATCTGAACCTCACTGTTACCTTCATGAAGTTCTTCCTGTTCTCATGAGGCGACATGTAATTATTCTTCATTTAGTTTACAACTACTGAAATCTTTTGATTTGTGAATTTTGATGAACGAATTGTGTGTAGGTTGTTCAGCTGACAAAGTTTGACTATAGGCTTGCTATTGACCTTAATAAAGAGCTACAAAGATTAAGATGTTGAGTCAATTACCATGCTTTTCGCTTTACAAAACCATTGCAAGATGTTGGAGATCATCTGGTGATGAAAATGAGGAAGATGACAAATCGTTACATTGCTGTTCATTTAAGGTTTGAGCCTGATATGCTTGCATTTTCTGGTTGTTATTATGGAGGTGGTGATAAAGAGAGATATGAGCTTGGTGAAGTCAGGAAAAGGTGGTACTCCTTTTCCTGCTTGTAATATAAGATAACTGCTAAGTAAGATTTCATTAATTGAAACTGAAACTTCATAAAAATTCATAAAATTTTTTATGAAGGATAACCGTTGAGAGCCCCATAGATCTTGCGATTTAAGTGGTTTGATTAGTTTATTCTTGTGGTGATATGAATATGATACAATGTAACAGGGAATACAGGAAGGAGTGGAGGGTGTTGAAAGAATATCCTTACTGCTGCAGAAAAGGATGGATTTTTCTCTGTGGTAAGTCCCTGAATTAAGTTCATCCTTATTAAAACTAATTATTATAATTTGTAATTCATAGATGGAAACTTCATTTTTTTAATGGCTGAAACTAATTGTAATTTGTTGGCTTCAGATAAATATGGCTATTGCTGGGAACCATGGACTAGATGTGCAGTTCATTGGACTCAATTTCCTTGAGTCACTGGTATATGTTTGCATAATGTTATTGAGTACCAATTTTCTTTTATACAAAATTCTGATCCTAAAAAATAATTTTGCAGGTGTCTGCATTTTCTCCATCTACTTCTACTGCTATGACCCTTCCTATGGAGTTTATAACTATTGAAATAGTAGTAACTGTCAAAAAGGAATAAGAAGCACATACTATACTCTCATTTCACATATTCTGAAAAAGTAAATAATCCTATTTATCGAATCAAAATATAGGTGTACTTTTGTGTAATTCCAATTTCAGTCTATGAACTTTCAAGATCCACATAAAAATCATTGAACTATTAAAAAACTTAGTCCTATTTAACATGTTTGAAGCCTGGCATTTCTTGCAGATATATTGTTTCATTCACTTAAAGAGACAAGTGAATGAAACTAAGAAGACAAGTGTATAACTAATATTACACATGCAGTCTTTGTTTGGCAACTTGGACAAACTTGTAGCACCCGATTGTCCATGCCACTCTTGGTAAAACAAATTTATAGTGTACTTCTTACATTCATGTTAGTAATTCTCATTATGATATGTTGTTTCTTGTGCAATTTTATTTTTAGGAGGTATTTTACTTTATTAAATGTTTAAAGTTACAGGACATGAGTATGGGCACATCATGGAAAATTTTAGGGCAGTTGTTGGTCTTCCTCTTGGTGATCCATCAATGAAGTGGCCAACTTGCATCATGTAATAACATTTTAGGCGAAGATGTAGGTATATGTTTTTTTAATGAATAGTGTAATCATATGTATGAATATGAAATAAAGTTTGTTATTTAGTATGTGATAATTATGTATAGGGAGAAAACAACTTCTATTGATTTGTTTTATCTTTCCATGGATCGATTATTTGTATGACATTAAATTTTATGCAATGGATTGTATTTTTTGTATATGGCATTTTATTTTCTGTTATGAGACATTAAATGCAAATTTAATTTGAAAATTAGTAAATCTATAAATAATATTTTTTTTAAACATTTAAAATTACGATACGCAAAAATGTGTGTCATCTTCATTTACGACATGGCCTTTCTTGACAGGGGCTTCCTTGATACACATTGCGTGTCATAAACACGCGCATCGTAAGGTTATGACACGCAAATGTGTGTCGTCTTCCTTTATGACAGGGCCTTCCTTGATACGCATTGCGTGTCATAACTATGCGTCGTAAACGTGTGTCATAAATGCACGTTGTAAATGCGCGTCGTAAATAGACGACGCACAAAAGCGTGTCGTCTCTCGTTATGACAGGGCCTTCCTTGACATGCTTTTGCACGTCGTCTGAGCGTTTTACGACACGCATTGCGCGTCGTAAAAGGCTGTTTTTCTAGTAGTGAATATTTTGAGAATTAAAAATGAAAAATTTGTCTGGAATTTTAAGGCGTCACATGTTGGACTTTTCCATAGTAAATCGTTTTAGTACATTGTCCAAGTATGTACTTTGACTAAGTCCAATTAGTCTGTTCTTTCTATCTCTTAAAATTCTTATCCCGAGAATATATGTTGCCACTCCTAGATCCTTCATAGCGAAACACTTTCCAAGCCAAGATTTCACTTCTTGTAAGGTTGGAATGTAGTTTCCCATGAGTATTATGTCATCAACATACAATACTAGAAAGGTTACTATACTCCCACTGGTTTTGACATACACACAAGACTCATCTTCACTTCTAGAGAAACCAATTTCTTTGACTTTCTCATAGAATCAAAGATTCCAGCTACGAGATTCTTGTTTCAATCCAAAGATGGATTTTTCAAGCTTGCACACTCTATTGGGAAACTTTGAATCAACAAAACCCTCTGGCTGACTCATGTAAACATCTTCAGCCAACTTCCCATTAAGGAAAGCGGTTTTGACATCCATCTGCCAAATTTCATAATCATGAAAGGCATCTTTGGCTAGCATTATCCTAATATTTTTTTATCTTAGCCAATGGTGATAAGGTCTCATCATAGTCAACCCCTTGGGTTTGAGTAAAGCCCTTCGCAACCAGTCGTGCCTTGAAATTGTGTACATTTTCATCCATATCGGTCTTCTTCCTTAAGATCCATTTGCAACCAACCGTCCTTCGAACAGGTTGTTGATCAACCAAATTCCAAACTTGGTTGTCATACATGCCCTTCGTAACCAGTTGTGCCTTGAAAGTGTGCACATTTCCATTCATGTAGGTCTTCTTCTTGAAGATCCATTTGCAACCAACCGTCTTTCGACCAGGTTGTTGATCAACCAAATTCCAAACTTAGTTGTCATATATGGACTTGATCTCGCTTTCCATTGCCTTTTTCCATTTAGCAGCCTCAGGGCCTGCCATTGCTTCCTTGTAGTTAGTTGGCTCATCCAAATTTATCAGTGTTTGATCATTGATAAACATATCACCATCTGAAGTTATATTGAAACCATAGAATTCAGGTGGCATTCTAACTCTACTGGAACGCCGAAGAGGTAGTGAATTGTCAACTGGATCAACTGGAATTTCTTCCTCTGGTTGAGTGTTAGCGTCTTCTAAGGTTCCTTCATTGGTTGGCTCTTGAATTTCTTCAAGGTCAATTGTGCTCCCACTGTCCTTTTTGCATTTGAGCTCTCTCTCGTGAAAGACACCTCTTCGTGCTACAAGACCACATTTTCACTAGGCTTGTAGAACAAATATACAAAAGACTTTTTGTTGGTAGTCAATGAAAATACATCTCTCACTTCTGTCTTCTAGCTTGTCATGAGTGTCTTGTCCAACGAAAGCTTCACAACCCAAATTTGATATGTTCTAACGAGGGAACTTTCCCTGTCCACATCTCGTGAGGTGTTTTGGCAACCTTTTTAGTAGGGACAAGATTAAGGATATGGGCGGCTGTATCTAAGGCATACCCCTAGAAGGAATTAGGAAGAGTGGATTGAATCATCATGGAACGAACCTTGTCCAACAAGGTCTGATTTCGCCTCTCAGCCACACCATTAATTTGTGGTGTCCTAGGAGGAGTCAGTTGTGAAACTATTGGCCACATTCCTTGAGGTAGTCATGGAACTCGATACTAAGATACTCTCCTACTCTATCAGATTGGAGCATCTTTATCTTCCTGCCTAATTGATTCTCTACTTCATGCTTAAACTCTTTGATCATTTCAAAGGTTTCTGATTTATGTTTGATTAAGTAAATATAGCCATATCTACTATAATCATCTATAAACGTTACATAAAATCGATTAGCATCTCTTGTGCTAGATTTGAAGGGTCCACACACATCTATGTGTATGAGGTCCAACAAACCCTCACCTCTTTCACAATATCCAATGAAAGGTGATTTTGTCATCTTGCCCAAAAGACAATATTTGCATTCATCATTTGGCCTTAGGTCAAATGATTCCAAGACTCCATCGTTTTGGAGTCGGGCGATGTGTGAATCGGTCCCTAAGGAACCCCCGAAAGGGCTGCCGTCCGATGGGTACACGAAAGTGACGAAGTTGTGTCCAAGACGACAATGCCACAAGTATGCCTTGTCTAAACCATTAGAAGAATCAATGTGAAATACACTATTTCCTAAGCTATCAACACAAGTCACAGTTTCATATACATCATTACAAGGTAAAGCTTCAAATATAAAAACACCATTTTTATAAACTAGAATTGAACTATTCAAATCATCAAAAGAGTAGCAAAAACCTCGTCCAAACAATGCATGAATAGAAATAATGTTTCGTATCATTTCTAACGAGTAACAACAATCAATTAAACTAACCCTAACACCACTACTAAGAACAAGTTGATAAGTCCCAATCTTGGTAACAGGAGAAGATCGCCTATTACCCATGA
The DNA here is from genome assembly GCF_052849685.1 of Lactuca virosa. Taxonomy (NCBI): domain Eukaryota; kingdom Viridiplantae; phylum Streptophyta; class Magnoliopsida; order Asterales; family Asteraceae; genus Lactuca; species Lactuca virosa. The sequence continues at coordinate 161,659,968 of NC_136432.1, read as the reverse complement.
TCAGATTCATCTTCCCATGCTCCACTTCCTCACTTTCTTTTAGCCCTTGCAAATCAGAACAAATTTGAAATCCACATCCTGTATCAAGGACCCAAGAATGAGTAGATGGTGAGTTATTAGTTTGAATAGTGTATATACCTGCTGACGATGGCTTTGCCTTTCCATCGTTGATGTCTTGCATGTATTTGGGGCAACTCCTCTTCCAATGGCCCTTGTCATTGAGATAGTAACATGTGACCTATTTGGGGTCACTAACAGCTGGAATGTATGAGTTGGGCTTTGCCTTTTTCCCATTGCTTGATGACCCTGCATGGGCCTTGTTCTTCCAGATAGCTTTGGGATCAACCTTTATTTTCTTCCTTTTTCCCTTATCAATGGCGAGAACGGGAAATGATAAGCTAATATAAACTGATCATAACAACTTGGCAAGGAGTTTAAGACCATGTCAATGGCCAAATCCTAGTCAAAGTGAACATTGATCTGGACCAGGCTCTCTACGTATCTTTGCATTCTCTGCATGTGATTGCATACAGACTCTCCCTCTTTCATCTTGCAAGCCATGAGGGACTTGACCACTATATATTTCTCTTGACAAGCTCTCTTGTGGTACTTTTCCACAAGGTAATTGTTCATCTCAAAAGGCCAGTAGTCCTCATAGAACCTATGAAATTTAGGAGTCATTGTGGGGACCATGATGCAAGCAACTTTTGTTGCATCATCGTAGTGTTTTATGTAAGAGGCTAGTTGTTCAGGAGTAGCAGTGTTTTCATCGACTTGAACGAGTTTCTCTTCAAGGACATATTCTTTTCCCTCAAATTGAAGATCCATTCTGATGTTGCGCATCCAATCATTGTAGTTGGAGCCATCGAAAGTTACTTTGGATACGATGGAGAGAAGGGAGAAACCTGAGTGGTGGGTAGAAGATGATGGAGCAGAAGCATCAACAGGACTAGACATCTATAGAGAAAAAAAATAGTTTTAGTTAGATGAAATTATCCTTAATATTTTAACCCATAATAAATGATTAATGCTAGGATCCAAAATAACAATTTACAACTAAGAAGAGGGTTGTTGTAATCTTATTGGGAATTTATGAAGGTAGGTAAAAGCAATTCACCAATTTCGAACTATGAAACTCCTAGATCTTCTGAGATTCATTGAGTCTATCATTGGCATGTTTAATATCATATTATGCTCTACTATTTGTGACTGGGATATCGAGGATCACAAACTAGATGTGAATAACCACACAAATGTGCTTGGCACTCTCGATGTCATTTATCATCTCCTTTTAATATGCCAGTTAACGACACGCGCTCCATTAACTACTATAAAGTATAATGTGCAATTTTATGGATTAGCATACTTTTCACATTTTCCTAAAGTAACTAAGAGTGAGATTTTATAAAAGATGTTTTAGTTACTTTAATAGCATTATACTTATTAATGACGTTATGTCCTATTAAATCTATTCGGCTAACGACCCTCCACCATAAAGGAGAGCGGTGGGTAAGAATGGATACCCAATGACGGTCATTATATAGGTCGCTTCCTTAAACTCCCCTTGTAGTATGGCTTCGTGAATGAGACATACTAGCGATTTAACTGACTTATTCTTATACATATAGTAGTTATTAAACTTTTAATTTACATATAGTATAAGGTGTATTTTAAAACTTTTTCAAAATACTAGGTTTAATTTATAAATTTCAAAATTAATAAAATAAATTCAATTTAAATTAAACCAATAAGGATTAAACAATTTATTTACTATTAATCAATTAATCAAATAAATTTTAATCCTAATTCAATACCCTCTAATTTCGAAATTAGGGTTTGGGATTTACATTGTTTATAATTATCCAATTTTAAGGAATTTAAAACTAATAATTATCAAAACAAGGAAACCCTAAAGAACCCTATCAGTTTCGAAAAAAACAAGAAGGAGGCTAGGATTTCTAAAACCCTTGCCCAAATCGAAAATCACTACAAAAAGGTTTTTGATCTTATTCAACTTTGTGCAAGATCATAGAGAACATTGGCTCTGATACCACTGATGAGTTTTATACTAACAAAAACATATATTAGGCGAAAAAAATAAAACCCTAAGTTTGCATACACCCTAAAGGATCTATGTTCTCATTATGATTTGCAAACAACAATTTGAATTCAAGAAACCCTAAAGTACATTGCTATTTTCGAAATTAAGAAGGGTTATTAGAAAAAACATACCTTTTAGTTTATTGTTGTAAATAAAATTGAATTCCTTCTTTGTAGAACTTCAGAATGGCAACACCATAAATCTCGTGGCTCTGATGGCTCACACCCAAACACTAGAAGTTGGAGGCTATTAAAGAGAGAGGAGATGAGAGAGGATTTTCGGCTCTAGGGTTCCTTAGAATGAGTGCCAAAAATTAGAGGGTATGGAAGGGTTTATATAGGTGTACAAGGAGGCTTGGATAAGGTAGATTTCCTTGGATAAGCATTATCCCTTTGCTTTCCCCCCAAGTTTCCTAAGATCCCAAGAAAGGCTCTAGAAACTATCTAGACCTCCTCCTAGATTTCTTCCAACCCTAGGAGGTTCTAGAATTTGTCCAATGATCAACGTTTGAACATTGTCACCTTTAGTCCTTCCACTTTTAATTATTCCAATTAATCTCAAAATTAATCCAGTTAATTTCTGATTAATTTATAATTAAACAATATAATTTTGAATTAATATATTTTTCTTAAAACATATTAATAAATTATTTATTTTGATTTCTAATTAATTTATTAATCATATAATAAATTAATAATCTAGTCTCTCTCTCCAAATAGCATTCCGGTCTCTTACTAGGTTTGAGGGCAACCCAAAAGGAGTTTGCTAATAATTTAAGTGTATAATAATTTATTTAATGACTTAGACACCTAATCTAACATTTACGATCGTTGGCTGCTAAGTCCAATCTTTTCCACGAGATGCTCTCCCGCGTGACATCTCCACCATTACTGGCTGTTAAGTCTGATCCGTTCCGCAAAGCCGCACAATATAAGTCACGCATCACAAGCCTATGCCATGCTTAACACCACACATGTGGTGTTTCTTCTTAACATGGTCTTCCTGTTCTTAAACGATCAATAAGGTGTTTCCTACATTACATCTTACAATGGCAAGTTTAATCTTCCACAAAGAACGCTATCATGGCAATAACCCTACTACTTACAATTCCTCAGCATCTCTATTTCCTGGCTCTTGGCAACAGTCTGGCTGTCTATTATCATGAAAACAATCTCGTTGTATAGTCTTATAGCAACCTCACCATATGCATAATAGTTTGATATGACTGCCTACGCTACCCAAATCAGAATTGGAGGGAAATCAGCTAGGTATAGCCCGTGCAAGAAACACCTTGAAGATGGATATCAATGCTCATGTAAAACAGACCATGTAGGTGATTAATTGGTGACATCCCACCAAGACACGATAGAAACGCCAGGACATCCATGCTGCATATTCATATAGCAACCTCACTCTATATGTTATCATTTGGAGGACTTGTTGATGTCAGGTTTATTAGCACGGCCTGGACAGCTCTGGCGTACCGAATGGATAGTTGAGACACACCAGAGCGGAGCTTACGTCTTGGAAGCGCAAGACGGGAGGCCCATCCCCCGGATTTGTAACGCGCATAATTTGTGCCACTTTTACTCCTAGATCAAGGAGAAAAGATAGAATAAGACACACCAAGGGCGAGGGCAATGTGATCTAACTCCAAGTGGATAATAACACCCCAACAGTTAGCTCTTGGTCGTGGGCCCATTTTTGTGTCAAAGTTTATTATTATTCAAGATTAATATCATTTCAATAATAGGTTGTGCACATTTTGATAGTTTCATTTTATTTACTTCTTTTCATAGTTTATTTTTAGTTAAAACCATCTCATTTTAGTTAATCTTCATGCATATTTTCTCTTTTTGTTATTTTTTTCCTTTATCGGGTGCTTTCCAGTCTTTTGAGCTTAATTGCAGGATTTACCGAAGACTATTTGTCATTGGAGATATGGAAGGAGTGCGGGACTTTTGGAGGCTTGCGGTTTGCTTGTGGACTTAAAGTGGTGCGATTGAGCATGGTGTCAACATAAACAAGAAATCGAGTTAGACTTAATTTTTGGGCGAGAATGATGATGAGATGACGAGGACTCGAGCTATGGAAGATTAAAGGAGCATTGGAGCATCTTTAAAGACTTTGGAAGGCATAATTGGGCTCTCAAGAGTTTGTGCATATGGGATGAAACATTAATGAGAAGATTGGGTTGGTGTGCTAATCAAATGGGCCAAAAAACCCATTCAGCAGAATCCACGCGGTCCACGTGGATTTACAAATGGTCCGCGTGGATCGCACTGTGAAGAATCCAGATTTTAGCCTTTTGCCTCTATTTGGGGAAAGTTGGTGGAATACTTTTGGGCAAATTTTGGATCCGATTTTTGACCACTTTTACTGGAGTTTTGAAGCAAGGAGGAAGGGGAACTCATGAAGAACAACTCTACTTTTGGCTCTCAAGAACACTTGGGAAGAACTTGAAGATTTGGAAGATTGGTGTTATTTCATTTCATCTTGCACTTAGAACAATGTTTGGTATTTCGAAACTACCTTGTATTTCTTTTATTTTGGCCATGCTTGGCTAGATTTTCATTTGATTGATTAGGGTTTAATCCCATGGATGATTGGTTGTTTTGAAGACTATTATTACCTCGTGTTTGAAGTTTATGGAAATGTTTTCTAGTTACACATCTTGTTGTGTTTGTTTATCTTTGATCATGAGCTTGGATGAATAAATATCAAGGTTGTAGAAATCGCTCGACATAGGCTAATCGGTGGACTGGGGTCAAGGGATTAATCGGTTAGGCGGGGATTAATCGGGGACCATTAATTATTAAAGAAATTATTAAAAATTTAATAAATATAACATTAATCCTAAGAATATAAGCAAGTTAATAAATATAACATTAATACTTCAAAAAACAGTATCACCACTCATCTAAAATCACAGTATCACCACTGACCACTCATCTAAAACAAGTTAATAAATATGTTTTCTTCAAAAAAAAAGCAGAAATCCCATAATCACCACTCATCTAAGTAAAATCACATATAACTAACAATAATTAACACATTAAACACCAAATTTCTCATTTACACATACATTTGCTCTCCACCCCATACCAAACAACATAATATGCATGACTCCAAGAACCTAATCAACATTGATTAACATAATAAAAGAATAAATTTGCTTCTTCATTAGCAAAACATGATATTGCAATCCCTCATGTAAGCCCGATCATAGTCCAGAAACCTATTCCAATACCTTTGAAACTTTGGAATCCCTATTTCCAGCCACGACTTCAGATTCCCATTGTAATGAATCACAGCTGCTTTTTCAATCTCCTTGTCACTCGGGTTATACCCAAGCCCAACTACATGCAAACAACCTAAAATCAATGAAGCTGTGAAAGCAAACAATTTCAAGGTAATTCCATTGACATTATCTTCTTAATGCTCAAGCTTAGTGTTATCAACTAACCGAAAAGGTATCAAGCTGAACCCTTGATTCGCTTTTTTGGAAATACGCTTGATACCTTTTTCAGATTGCGAATCTGCACCACATTTTCATAAGCGATTACGATCTTTTATGTAATCGCTATCATCAATTTTCTAAATCACGTCTGGGATTTCCAGTTAAACAGAAAACGAATTAGGTCAAATTCATAACTTAGAATCAACTCATATCTCATTTGTAGGTCAAATCGTGTGCCAGAGTCGGATCTTACCTGAACCAGTGAACAAACTTGAAGAAATTAGGGCTCAACGAAGGATTCCCAACCTTAAAGACAATGCCTTTCTACCGTCCCCCATGTGCTTGGAAGCTTCAGAAGGCGACGATGTGCTTGGAAGAAGAAGATGGCGACGGAGGAGGAGCAGATGGCGTCGACGTTCACTTCATTCTTCCATTCATTCTTTGAGATGACTGAGCGAATTTCAAAAACGAAATTAGACTGAATGCGATGGGATGGCAAAATCGGAAGGAACCCTAGCATCAATTGACAACAACACCGAACATAATAATCGACTAACCTTTATAGATCACCTTTTAGGTGTCGATGGGATCCCGAGGATCAAAGACGTGATGACGAACCAGAAGTTGTCGCCGTCGGAAGAGGAGCAGAAGCTATCGCCGTCGGAAGAGAAGTCGTCAATACGATGATTGGAAGAGAAGCTAAGGTCGACGAGAAGCTGTCGCCGTTTCTCTTCATTCGTTGAGTCTAGAGAGGGGATCTGGATTTTCTTTGACTGCACATAAGATTGAATGAGAAATTGGAACTAACCCTAGCAGCAATTTGTTATATTTTGACAATTTTGCCCTTGAAATGATTTTAGATTACGTTGACCTGAGTTGACCGATTTGAGCGCCTAGCTCCGCCTAGGTCCGATTATCCCCGGTTTTGACCGACTTTGACCCCTCCGATTACACAAGTCGATTACCTATAAACCTCTTCAGTCGAGGTCCGCCTAGCGCCTAGGCGCCGATTAATCGGCCGCCTAGGCCGATTTTTGCAACACTGATAAATATATATTTTTGTTGATCAATTTCTTGGTTAAGTAATGAACTTTTAGATTGGTAAGCAACAAATGGTTTCTATGTTTGCTTTCATTTCATTTAAACCATGGGAATGTTTCCTCCATAATGATAATGTAAGCATTTGATTATCTTATGGACTTGGTAACTCTTAGAACTCAAAGCTAATTGATTTTCACAAGATTTTATGCTTCATTGATTTTGTGACTTTAATTAAGGGAATGTGTTAGAGCTCCTCTAACCATTTTAATATCTAAGAAGAGTTGGGGTAATTTGTGCTTATGAATTTCTATAGCCAAGTTAAACCAATTCACAAGTGTTGTTCCTTTTAGTCTAATGATAAGTCAACTATATCATCCATGTGGTGTATCCCAAAATCAACCAATTTCACTTCATTGAATTTAATCAAATCTTTTACTTGTTTACTTGTCTTATTTACATTCTAGCTAGTTTTAATTTTGTCAAACAATCAAAAAGAATTAAACCCCCCATTTTACTTTTACTTTTGTTTTACAAGTACTTGAACAAGTGATTTACATATAGATTTAAATTGAACTAATCTCCGTGTATACGATCCCTTTGCCACTATACACTATTTTAGTGTGTAATATTTAGGGTATTAATTTTGTTGGCCTCGACAACCACCACATTTACCAAGTGATAACAAGGACTGATCATCCATGTCACTTGAGCGAAATCGATGCAAGGATGCAACAATAAGTTTTAAAGGCTCATAACCTTTTCCTAAACATGTCACTCAAACTCAAATGACTATTACCTTTTCCTGTGACATGAACAAAGGATTTAAAGGCTCATAACCATTACCTTGATATAAAACATACCTAAGTCCTAAACGCCTCGAGGTGACGATCTCGAATTAACTTAGATGACTAGGGTCAGAGTGCAACTCTCATCGGCCCAAGACTTAGAGCAAAGTCTTAAAGGGTAACTAGAAAACTTTTCCTAAAGGATAATATCCTAATAAAAGTGAACCAAAAAAGGTCCATAAAAAGGGATCCAAGGCCTTAGCCTAAAAACATAGGCTAACGACTCGAAGAGAGGACGAACCCCGAGCTCGCGAGTGCGAACTTCCGGGCCAAAACCAAAAAACTTTGGTTAAGTATAAATCCTAAGTTGACAAACCAGATAACTTTCTCATATCAAAGGGAAGCATCCTTCGAGTCTTAACACCCTACAGAGCAAGTAGGAATCACTCCCAGTCAATTCCTAAGGCTAACACAAACCTTTGGAAAGAAATCCCTCCGCTGGGAAAAACATGAGCAAATAAATCTCATGGGACAACATATACCATCCAGGACCATAGCAAGCAAGATTAAGGCAACAAATAACCCATTAACTTTGCAAGAAAAAAATCAGTCTCGCTCAGCAACCGCGTGCTGCGACCTCGCTCAATAAAATACGCTTCCAGAATAAGCATTGCGGCTCGGTCCACTAGATTTTTATTAAAAAAAAGAAAGGAGAAGAGTAGTACGCTGTCGCTGCTTCTCTGCGAAGCGCCTCAAAGAGATCACGATAAGAATCAATTTACGATTCCAAGAAAACATACTAAGTATCAAATTTAATTTTGTTCTCTTTCTAGGATAACTACTCCACCGTCGCGACACTCAAAGCGTTCCGACAACAGGCTCACGGAGCAAAGCTCGTTCTGTAAAGCATTTACAGGGGAATCGCGAAGTGTGCACCGCTGAACAATCACCTAAAGTTTCCCCTGGGCATAGGAATATAACTTGCTACCCAGTGCTGGCCATAAATCTCATCCCCCTCACCGGGGCATGCGCGTTTTACTCAATGGTGTTTCTATGGAAAACTTTAGGCTGTGATTGGGAGACAGGAATCATGGATCAAGTACGTTGCGTTTGCTTTATGAACTTTGGAGCTTGGCACAACAACCGAGCCAAATAACAGTCTCAGAGGTTGTATGGAGAGGTCACACTTCTTAGCTACCTTGGCCTAGCATCTTATCGACACCATTTATCACGTTATCAGCCTTGCTTTGCACAAATATTAACAACCTTGCTCTACATAACATTTGTAGCAGCCTTGCTCTTCATAACATCATTAGCAGCCCTGCCCTACATCACATTGCCAGCAACAACTACGTTGCATCTCATTGATCGGATCATACTCTCGAGAAAAAATGAGTATCAAGCCATCATGTGTTGCATAAGTCCATATCTACATTATCGTGCAACACCACGTCTCTCGTGGTCAAGTTTCGGTCACTCTTTATATTTCTTTAATGCATTTTTGCTATTACTGTGTCAGGTCCAATGTCATTGGCTGCACACCAATAACATCAGACTGGGGGGCTTGTTAACGTATGGTCTATTAGCATGTCCCAGATGTGAAGGCCTGACGCTCTCCAAGCGCTCGCCTGCCATCCTTGTTTGGTGCCTGCGCGTTCTTCCCCAACTCCTTGCTAGCTGAGCCTAAGTTGGGTTGGCCTAAGGCCATATCTAACTCTCCCTATACCTAATTGTCCCACATAAATAGAATGATTCCTCCTCCATGTGGAGGCAACTTCTACTCATCTCCTTCTGATCTCTAGACCAGCCTCCATGGCCAAACTCACACCCAACACACAAAGATGGTTCTCTCTAGGCAGGAATAACCATCTCATATCTATCAACCGATCTAACTTGATCGTCAGAGCTTGATCCCGTGGAACAATCCCTGGGGAAACTCTAACGAATTTGTTGTGATGGCAGCTTAGGTATCTCGTCGGGAACTCGCTAACGGCACCATTTGCAGATCTCCGATCCGGATACCAACACTGAAGACCTGGCGGCCTGAACTCATGTCGCAACACTTAGTAATAAGATTATGCCTAGAACATTAGGATGATATTATGTCTGATAGATCCCTACCCAAATTTTAGGGATAATATCATGCCTAGTTGTTACACTGACTCACACTAATAGAAAAAGCCATACCTAGTTGTTATGTTGGCCATTTTTACTAGTAAACGCTCTTACCTTGTCATTACTATAACAAAACTTTGGATAAGCTTTGTACCTAGTGATTACTCTGCCCAAATACCCGACTACACGAAATACTCCAACTTAGTTATATATGTATAAGTTAGTGTGTGTGTATATATATATATATATATATATATATATGTGCTTGGGACTTAACAACGTCACTTGATGATTCTGGCTAGGTAGTCCTGTAATCACAACAATGAAGAGATAATGTCATTCGATGTCCGGGAGGTTGTCTTGGGATGAAGCTTCGACCACCTAGTTAGTATCTATATGAGAATAAGGTGACTAGGGTTTTAGGGAGTAAGGAGGAGATTCCTTATTCTGGAGAAGAATGGTTCCTTTTATACATGTTGTTCTCTGCGTAAGATCCTAATGGTATCCTTTGTCCCGTTTGGGCCGCAGGACGTGGAGGAGTCCTATTGGTGGATCATGCACCACTAGTGGTCATCTGCTATTGGTGCAGAATGAACAGAGGACAACTCCCTGAGCGCTACACTTGTTACTCTGGGAAGCGACCGACTGTGTTTTGGCTTATTATGGTCTGGAGATTATCGTCAGGAGTTGGACCTGGGCGCGAGGGCGCCAAGAATTAGGGTCCTAAGGCAAGGGTGAGGCCCCGGGTCTGGCGCTAGGACGAGCTGTGACCGTTAACTAGGTCGTCCTAAAGATATTGGTTATGTTATCTTTGACGCATTCCTAGAGGGATACGTTAACAAGTCCCATAGGATAGTAGACGTCAGCGTTGGCATAACGTAGCTGAGTTGTTCTAGCCTTGATCAATACACATGTTTAGTGAAGATGGACCTGACGTCCTCTAATGTGACGGAGCCGTCAGCGCAAGCGGTTTCATCATGGTAACTGTTCGATATTTCTGCTTTTCATTTACACTTCCCTTATTAAGGAAGGTATTCATTTTTACACTTCCCATTCTTCAACTGCTTATGTCTTCTCGTTGCTTACCCTCTCTTCTTTCCTGTTCTTGCTCTAAGAGAAAATGACCATACAACTATCGAGAATCGAGCCAACCCCAGATGACTTCGAGGCTCTTCAGACCCTGTTCGGTTTCATACCTAAATATAGGGTGCAATTTCCCCGAAAATGGGCGGTCATTTCTCGAACACCGGAGGGCAAGATCGCAGTCCCCATTCCGATCTTCGAGGCAGGTATCAAGATGTCGATGACTGATTTTTTTATGAAATCATGCGTAAATATGGTTTCTCCATGGATGACCTGACTCCCAATACCGTCAACAAGATTGTGGGTTTTGAACTGGCCTGTCGATCCCTTGGAGTGCTTCCTTAGTTTTGGGCCTTCAAAGTCTATTTCAAATCTTTTAACTAGTCTAGCGTCCATACCTTTTCTCAGAGGCGAGGCATTCATGCGTTCATCGTCAACCAGAAAGTGCCCAAGAAAAACTGGCAAGACAAGTGGATTTGGGTGAATTTGCAACCTGGTGGTTATGGCTACCCCCGAGTTTCCGTATTTTCCGTATTTTCTGGAAAGACAAGGGGTCTGCACCCCAAGATGATCCGAATTTGGTGGATGCACTCGTTGAGGGTGTTTCTCGCGATGACCCTCCGCCTCAAAACTCTGAAGACGAACCAGGGAAGGAGGTGGAAGTCAGTGATGGCCGGGAAACCACCAAGCGATGAATAGCTTGGGTGGACTCCCCACTTATTGGAGACGTTGGTATAATTAGCATCGACAAACGTCTTCGCAAGAGACTTAATGTGGACTTCTTGCTTGGGGAATCTGATGTTTTGATCACCATCCCCTATGATGACGCTTCGTACTTGTTGGAGGGGATGGACACCGAGGCAACAAAACTGCCTCATGAACCAAAGGAATAATCAAAGGATGCCACCGACCTTGGTGGTGGTGAGTATGGGAGGAAGCTGAAAGTTGTCTTCCAAACTACCCCTTGATTTGCTTCGTCTCTAATGAGAGTCAGTCCTGTTGCAGGTGCTTCCCCTTCAACTTTGGTGGTTCTCGGTGTCTTTCTCCCGGAGTGGACTCTTACTCGTGGTCTCTACTTACACAACATTCAATTGTGTATGAGTGGAGCCGTCATACGTTCCCTTCGGCCACTATAGAAACATTGGAGCTCATCTTTAACTCCCATATGGATAACAGCTTGCAATATGTAGCGGCCCATATTGCCCCTTACCCGGTGGCTGCAGCCAGTCGCCTGCATCACGTTAGCTTGGATTTGGCAGAATTTACTACTGTTAAGGTTGAACGTGACGAGTTGAGGGAGAGAGTGTTAGGCCTTGAAGTCGAGACATGTAAGTTTGAGGAGAGTTACGACTTGCTGGCCGGGGAAAAGGTGTCTGTGGATGAGCATGTAATGGGTTTAGATGCAGAGGTGGAGCACCTATATCAGCAGGTGGAAAGCTTGGAGTTAGAAAAAGAAGCATTGGAGGGGAAACTGAAGCAACAGGGTAGGCATTATATTGCAGCAGATTCGAGGAGGAAGGTCTTGGAGGAGGATGTGGCTTGGATTCTCCAGAAAGGCGTCGTTCGCGTGGTGGACCGGGTGATTGAGAGCGCTGATTTCTCGTTGGGGGTCCAGCGAATGAAGGCGACGTGCATGAACGCCGATGTGGATGGTGGAAAACAGGTGGTACGGGAGCAAGTTGCCACCGGGAAGTTTACCCCCGGAGAGCCGAATGTTATCATGGAGCAGACCCAGGCAATGCACGCCTATGTGAAAACCTTCATGGAGACAGAATTTTCTTCCTATCTTCATCCTGGTGAGCTTAATATGGAAGGCCTTCGCCAATTATGCAGCGATCCTGACGCTGAAGAGAACCAACCTGAAGGTAGCTCCTCCAAATTTGGGCCCTCCTCCAGTTCTCTTGGTAAGTGATCCTTTCCCTCCTCTTCGGTGTTTTAAGTTTAAGAAACAAATTTGAACAATGTCTTGTTTTGTTTATGGCCGTGCGTGGCCTCGTTTATGTCCAGGAAATGTCCGAAAAACAATAAACTTTTACTGATCGTGCTTATATTATGGTTGCTTTTGTTTTAAAGCTTCTTTGATTCTGATCCCAAGTGGTTTATGTTGGTCACTCAGGGTTTGAATTCTTCTCGGAGGTTAGTGTTGGCCTTTGAGATAGTATGCGTTATGTTTTCTTCCTATTAGGAAAAAAAATTAAAAGAAGAAAGCTCATGTTTGCCTTAGGAATTTGTTGAGTGTAATTCCCATTTGTTTGGCAAGTTTTTAGGGCTCAAAGAATATTCTCTTTTGGTTGATAAGATTTGTTTATTCTTGGTCGTAATTTTTTGACTTTAGCCTAGGAGTTCGCTCTAGTAAAATCAAGTCACATTCTTCTTTTGAGTCATGGACGTATATTTTTAGGTCGTGGCTTTGGATAGCCTTTTCATGTGAACCTTGATTGGTTCATTTTTTGTTTGAATATTCCTTTTTGTGTAAGGTTTTGAAATTACCCTTCGAGACTTTGTTCTAAGTCTTGGGATAAAGAGATTTGGACTCTTGCCCTAGTCGTATAAGTTAAACCGAGATCGTCACCACGAGGCGTTTAGGACTTAGGTATTTTTTATATCAAGGGAAAGGTTTGAGCCTTTGAAGTATTTGTTCATGTCATAGGCAGTGGTAATAGTCATTTGAGTTAGATTGACACGTTTAGGGAAAGGTTATGAGCCTTTAAAGCCTATGGTTGCATCCTTGCATCGATTTTGCTCAAGTGACGTGGATGATCAGTCCTTGTTATCACTTGATAAATGTACACAACCTCTTATTGAAATGATAGGAAGCTTGAATATAAGTAAACATCTTAATTGTTTTTGGAAATAGTAATTTTTCACCATTCTATTGATAATACTTTGGAGATATCAACATTGTCTGATAAGGATAACAATGAATAAACGTTGACATGAAAATGGGCCCGAAACTAGAGCTACTTGATGGGGGTATGATTATCCACTTGGAGTTAAATCACATTGACCTCGCCCTTTGGTGTGCCTTATTCTGCCTTTTCTCCTTGCTCTTGGAGTATTAGTGGCGTAAATTGTGCGTGTTCTAGGTTTGGAGGATGGGCCTCCCGTCTTATGCTTCTATAATATAAGCTCCGTTTCGATGTGCTTCTACAATCTTGTACGGGCCTTCCCAGGTGACACTTAATTTTTCCTGAGGTTGTGCATGGTTGGAATCGTTCTTCCTCAACACCCTTTCTCCTACCTTGAAGTTCTTCACTCGCACACGCCTAGTCTAGTAATTTTCAATGTGAGCTTTGTAAGGTAGCTTAGCGGAGCTGGGTGGCTTCACGTTTGTCGTCAAGCATGTCTAGGACTTGACATCGCCCAGTTTCGTTGGCATTTGCTTCAAAGTCTGTTACTTTCAACGATCCTGCCAAAATATCAAGTGGGAGGACTGCTTCTGTGCCATATGTCAAACTGAATGGTGTTTCCCTAGTGCTGGACCTTGAGGCCGTGTGATACAACAAGAGCACCGTGGGCAGTTCTTCTACACAGACCCCCTAGACCTCATCAGGCGCTTTTTAAGGCCAGTGACGACGATCTTGTTTGATATCTCGCTCTGGCCATTGGCTTGGGGATGCGCTATTAAGGTAAATCGGATATGGATCCGTTTTTCATCACACCATTCTTTGAATGGAATTCTTTCAAATTGAGTGTCATTGTCGCTGATTAGAACCCTTGGAGTGCCGAACCGCGTGAGGATGCTTTTCCACATGAATTTTATCATCTGTCACCCTATGACAGTGGTCAGGGGCTCGGCCTCGATCCACTTGGTGAAGTAATCAATAGCAACCAACAAGAATTTAGCTCCACCTGGGGCGGTGGGAAATGGTCCAACAATGTATATGCCCTATTAATGAAAGGGTCGGGGGCTACCGAGGCTTGTAAGTGGTACAGCGGGTTGCTTTTGGAATGGAGCAAAATCCTGGAACTCTGGACACTTTTTGGTGAGCTTGGCCGCATCTTTGTAGACATCCGACCAATACACCCCAAGTCGGAGTATTTTTCCGGTGAGTTCCTGTGCACCCTCGTATGCTCCGACTTCCCCTGCGTGGACTTCTTCCAAAAGTGAATGTCCTTCGGAGTTTGTTACACACTTTAGCCATGGTGCCAAGTATCCCCTCTTGTATAATTGTGTGTCCTTTACAGCGAACTGTGGTGCCTTAATCTTGATCCTTCCATCCTCTATGGGATTATCTGGGAGGATCCCATACAGTAAATAATCTATGAAATATCGGGTCCAATCCAGAGCTATTGTGATAACGTCGACCTGTTTGTTATTAATGCTTCTTTCTGGGAGAATTTCCACCAAATTTTTTTTTGCTTAGGTGATCGAACGATGTCGAGGCTAGCTTGATTAAGGCGTTGGCCCTTGCATTTCTCCCTGGGGGATCTGTTTGATCGGGAAGCTCTTAAATGATCGTGCCAATTCTTGAACTGCGTTCAAGTACCTTTTCATTCTTTGTTCCTTGGCCTCGTACGTGCCATTGATCTGGTTGGTGATGAGGAGAGAGTCACTGAGGGCTGCAAGGCATTTCGCTCCGACCTCTCGAGCTAGTCGAAGGCCTGCTAGAAGTGCTTCGTACTTGGCCTCATTATTGGAGACCTAGAAGTCCAATCGCACGGTGTACGTGATTTCATCGCCGTTGGGGTTTTAGAGGATTAGACTCGCTTCCGACCCCTCCATTCTTGCAGCTCCGTCAATGTGTAATTCCCAAACATCCCGAATCGCTTCCGGTTCTGAGGGATCTATTGGCAGGAACACTGGTATGCCTTTGAGTGTGTCGGGGATCTCGACTATGAAGTCTGCCAAGGCTAGAGCTTTGATGCTGGCATGCGGTCGATAATCTATTTCATGCTCGCCTAGCTCGATCACCCATTTTTCTAGGCGTCCCGATTTCTCTGGCCTCAATAGGATTTGATTTATTGGGTAACTGGTCAGAACCTCAACCTTGTAGGCTTGAAAGTACCTTCTAAGTCGGCTAGCTGCATAAGTTAATGTGTGGACCAACTTCTCTAAGATTGGGTAATTGAGCTAGGGACCCTGCAACGCTCTGCTTACAAAATGTATTGGCAGTTTCTTCTTGTCTCTCTCAACGGCTAGCATTGATGATATCGCTTCGTCGGATGCTACTAAGTATCTTTGCAAAGTTTCTCGTGGCAGGGGACTCGACATGGCCGGGAGCTGGTGCAAAGCTTCTTTAAGATGTTTTAGGGTTTTGTCAGCCTCTGGTGTCCATTTGAATTGGTTCTCATCGATACATCCTTTCAAAGTTTGGAAGAGTGGGAGAGCTTTCTCTGTCGACTTGGCAATAAATATGTCGAGTGCTGTTAACATTCTATTGATCTCTTGCACTCCCTTGAGGTTATGAGGGGTTTGGGAGTTAAGGAACTCTTGTATTTTGGCCTGGTTTGGCGATATTCCATCATTTTTTATTTGATAACCCTGGAACTGACCTTCCTCCACCCCAAAAGTACACTTACCCGAGTTAAGCTTCATATGTTCCCTCGTAAAAGTTTGAAAGGTTTCTTCGATGTCGCGGAGCAATGCTACCTCGTCATGGCTTTTGATGACCATATCATTGACATATATCTCGACATTCCTACCAATTTGGTTTGCGAACACTTTGTCTATCAAGCGTTGGTATGTTGCTCCGACATTCTTGAGACTAAATGGCATCTTCCAGTAGCATAAGGTGCCACGATTGGTGTGAAAGGTCGTTTTCTCCTCATCTTCTCTTCTCATCTGGACTTGATGATAGCCCTTGTAGGCATCAAGGAAGCACCTTAACTGAAATCCTTCCAAGGACTCGACCTTTTGATTTATCTCCAGGAGGGGGTAATGATCCTTTAGGAAAGCACTGTTCAAATCGGAGTAGTCAATGCACATCCGTCATGATCCATCATGCCTTTTCACCATTACGAGGTTCGCTATCCAGGTAGGGAAAATTTCCTCCCAGAGGATACCTGTATCCACCAGATTTGCCACCTCTGTATTGATTGTCTTGCTTCTAACACCCGCTTGCCACTTCTTTTGTTGCTTGATAGGGTGCTCCCCGGGATAATATTCAAGCTATGCTCAATGACCTCGCGATCGACCCCTGTCATATATGGAGGTTTCAATACGAAGACCTTGGAGTGTTGCTTCAAAAGGGCAACTAGCTTTAGTTTTTCTTCTTCCAAAAGGTTGGCGCACATTCAGACTATTTGCTCCAGGTAATTTGGGTGAATGACGTTATTTTCTATGTGGAAATCTTCCTTTGACTTTTTTGGTGCTCTCACCAGCTCTGGTGCGGCAATGACTTGATGGAAATAGTGTGCTAGTGGGTTAATGGCAACTATTGCAGCTAACCTGACGCGTGTGCTAAACTTGACAATACCATGGATTGTTGATGGTATGGCCTACAGCTGGAAGAGCGTCGGTCGCCCGAGCAAGATGTTATGCTCTGATGGGAGGCGCATCGCTGAAAATTCGATCGTTCGCGTGATCTTATCCCTCCCATCGTTCCTAACCAAGGTGAGTGGTAGATGTATGGTGCCCAGTGGCCATAGGCTATGCCATGTAAAGCTTATTAACGGTCCACCTGTAGGAGGCTTTAGTCTCTCCTTCCAAGAGGTGGGAAACTACCTAAAGCAATGTTTATATAGTATGTCAGTATTGCTACCATTGTCTATGTAGACACGATAAACTTGCATTTGGCGTATGTAGGTAGTGATCAGGAGTGGATCCCTAGGATCCCAATTTGGTGGCCTTGGGTCATTTATCGAGAATCCAATATTGAGTATGTTTCTAGATAATACATCAGTGTCGTCCTTTGCTTTGTGGGGTTCCCTTAATGACGACTTAAACCTTTAACCTTAATTAATCTTTATATTATTTTACTACTTTGTTGGATCGCCACACATGTATCTTCATTATCTTGGAATTATTACACATTTTGATAATAGCGAGATTAATTATCATTTTTAAACACACATTTCGATAACAGTGAGATTTTTATCACTTCTAAACACTTAAAATGCTATCTACACAATGTGATTTAACTTATCATAAACTTTCATCGCTTCCATTTGCAACAATGACTCTCTAAATATATTTATTCTTCGAATAAGGTTTTATTATTGTAAGAGTAACCGTGGTAGTATATATAGCCTCGGAGATGCTCAATCATTTCGTAATTTATTTTGTCGACGACACTTAATTAGCCTTTACATTTGAGATGTACCAAAACTTCGTTTCCTACCCTTACTACGTATTTTTAGAAACATACCCTCGACCACTTCTCTTTCATTCGTGGTACCCCTTCTTATTTTGGAATATATCTTTTCCAGATTTAGTAGCCAACCCGAAAGTGAACAAATTGTTCCTAATCTCTTCTTTTTTTTAAGCGGCGAAGTTACACTTAGTGTTAATTTAGAATGCGACTTAAGCATCAATGCGGATTTAACGCTCAGTGCAGTTGGTGCTTCAGCAAAACTTATAACGTTCTTTTAAGTTAGATAATATCTAACTATATAATCTTTTTCAACTAGGTCGCCATGGTTGGTCATGATTTCCATGATCCTAATTTCTCGCAATCTAGACTGTAGAACTCGAATTAGGGAAACATTAATTTGATTATAGCTAAAGAGTTGGGCTGTTCCCTTGAGGAATTAACCCAAAATAATCAAAGAGCTCTTCAAGTCATCATCTCTCCAATTATACAATTGTATTCGGCTGAGTTCTAATAGAATGTGTCACGAATTGAATTTCGGGACGAAATTCTTTCAACCGGGGGAGACTGTGACAACCGTCAAAATTCGAGTCGGTTCTAGATTTGACTAGAATTAGTTGCACATATAGGCACAACAAATATTAGACTTAGTAATTAGAAGCTAAGTTATAACCTAGTAGAAACTTGGAAACAGATAGAAACAATGGATGGTGTACTTAGATTTCACATTGATATGTGAATTCTACAACTACTTAACTGTAGTGACTATCCATATTCGGGTCGCTCTTTGAATCGAACACCTTTTTATGAATCATATACACACATCATGCACTTGACCTAGTGGTATAAATTAGGTCCGAGTCTCGTAGGAACTTAAGTCAAAGTTGAAGACTAGGACTAGTATACTCGATTCCTCAATTTCGCTTGAATCTCGGAATCACTACATAGAATGCCAATAAACCGATAAAAATAAATTACAAACATTATTTATAACTATAAAAGAGTTATAATACCATAAGATAATTTAAAGTCTCAAATATTCTATTTATTTTGATATTCAAAGTTTATTAAACTCCAAAGCCCTAAAAGCCCTAAAAACTCATATTTATAAACTTTAACCTTAAAAATCCTATAAAAACAATTATGAACCTTATAATATTATCTTATCATAATAAATATTATGAAATACAATTCAATGAAAAATAAAGATTTAGTTATTAACATTTACCCTTGATTTATAAGTCAAAAATCAAGAGTTTTATGCATAAAAACTAGGTTAAGGTGCACATTTTATAAAAAGTTGGATATTTTTATAAAAGATTTGAATTTTTATAAAAGAAACAAGAGAGAGAGAGCCTCTCCTCCCCTAAAATCGGATCCCTCTCTCCCCATATCTCTCTCACACTCTCATTCTCCAACACACACACATCTCTCTTCTTTCTCTCTCTAGAAAACTCTCTCTACCTTCTCTCTACTTTTTCTCTCCAAACACCACTCCATTCTCTCTTACTCCCTCTAAGAACCAAGAAATTTTCCAGAAAACAAACCCAAGAACACTCCTCAAACTCGAAATCTTCATCATCTTGTGGTATTCTTGAAGGTAAAATCGATTTCTACTTCACTTTTCCTTCAAGTTTTGCTCTTTTTCTTACACTTTCTCCTTCTTCGTCTTCTTAAAACTTGTTTTCTTTTTGTTAAAATGGTTTTTACAACATGATGGATGTGTTTTAACACCATGCATGTATGATAAACAAGGTTGCATGTTCATGATCTTAGTGCAAAAATCGATTTTAAGGATTAAAACATCAAACTCAAGTTAAGAGTTTTTGAGAAACAAAATTTTGTTCATAAATGCATGTATACATTTTGATAAGTTTTAATCTTTTGATCTCTGGAGACATGACTAAAATATGAGTTTATCATGATATATTTAAAATACTTGAAAAGATTTACTCAAGGAAATGATGAAAACCCACTTTTCTAACCAATCATCATGCATGCAATCTGCCAGATTTCTTTACCCGACTTTAAACTGTCATATCTCACTCATTTCTTTACCCGAATTTATCTTAAGGTCTTTGACTTCAATTAAAACTTAAATGCAAAGTTTGGGAAAGTTTAGAACTAAATTGATTTAGTTTTGAATATTTAATCATTGGAACACCTCTAAAATGTTAAATATTAACATTTCAATAATGGAAAATTTCCACTTAAATTGTTATATAACAATTGATTCTTTGAAACTTAATTTCCACAGAAAAATGTTTGTAACTTATCAATATTAAATTTTGACACATTATTGGCATAATTCTATTGTAGTAGTAAGTATACTAGTGTTAGATTTCGATTAGAGACTCACTAGCGAATACCATTATTGTAGGAATCGGTAGTGGTACACGTGGAACGTAGTTCAAGGCACCATTTGCATCATCTAAATGTATTGTGAGTATTCACGCACTCCCCTATTTTCAGTTTTTATGTTTTGGGGTGGAAAAGCATGTCCCGAAAAACTATTATTTGAATGTTGTATTTAAATTGATTTGTATCAAACATGATTGCTATTTTATTGCTATGTCTCTCTATGTATGTCTATGCAACACGGAACATGAGAACTTATCGTACTAAGGCCCTTCCCTTATCTCTAACCATTAACTCTTTGAGCCAATGGTCATTATGGATAGCGCTATTAGGAATTGTCAACTCCTCACTCGCCCTATTGCTGGAGTGCATGATACCATATTCATCTATGGAACGATAAGCATAGATCTTGATAGGGCTTTAGTCATAGGTTTGGTTGAGACTCATTGTTTGCTCATACACATACAAACTCGTTACTTGTTATAGCAATAAACTTGTTTAATAATTATAGCAATGAACTTTGTTTCTCATTACAACAACGAACTGTTATTACTGAAAACTTATATACATGTTTTAGCAATGAAATTGTTTGCTCCTTGTAGCAACGAAATTGATTGCTCATTTTAGCAATGAAACTTGTTTACTCATTTGAGTAACGAACTTTATCTTCCATGAGAATATGAATGTTGCATCTTATTTGGGCAACATACCTTATCTCTCGTGATGACAAAGAACTTTGTTTTTACAAACTTATTTACTCATCCTAACAATATATTTTTATTATTGGAAACTTTTATCAAAACTTTGATTTCAATTCATGGAACCAGTATTATTTGTTTATCTGTGAGTACTCACCAACTATTTTTATAGTTGACGCTCGTTTTACATGCTTTTTCAGGAATCATCGAGTAAGTGGCACCTAGGGACACTTCACTTTTAGGAGCATTTGCATGTGTTGTATTTCAATTTACATTGTAATTTTTTTTAAAAGTTGTTCAAACCCATTGTGAATTTGTAATGATTTTTAATACTATGGTTGGTGTTGTCTTTTAACTTTTGCGATGAAACCCTTTGTACTGCCACGCCCTGTGTTTCCGCTTTAGCGGGGTGTGACAGAAAATGGTATCAGAGCCGAAGGTTATAGAGAATACCGGTTTTCCTTTGGAAAACCACAACTATAGCCAAAAATTTTCTAAACGTTTTTAAAATACTGAACATACTACTGGTATAACTAATTCGAGTACACATTATTGGACTTTAATTAAGTATAGCCTGGCCAACTATGTTTAATTAAGGAAACTTAATGCGAGGCTTGAAACGGTTATAGTAGAATTATGTTCAAAACAATTTTCAACTTAAACTTTTGAAAAACAAAATTTTTGGTGTGCGTACGGGCATTGCATATTATAGGCATTCATCTAGATACACTTAGAAACTAAGTTCACTGTTATATCAATGCCCTTATTTAGAAATATTCTTATCCCTTATCAAGTGCTAGGTTAACCACTTAGGTTATATCACTAGCCACTCTAGGAGCAATGCACATAGTACTAAGAACGGGTATTCCTCGGTAGCTATTGACTTTACATGTAAGATTAGTAGCTAGATATACACAAGTAATAATCTTAAGTCGAAACCTATACCAATTATTCCTCAATACCTCTTCATCGTCTTCGTACTGTAGTTACAACTAGGAAAGCGTTCCGATACCGACACAGATGAAAATTGGAGCATCGCGTAAGGAGGTAGATGAGTCGTTTCTAAGTAGCCACTTGGATACCATTGGCGGGCATTCCGGATTCGACTCACAAGGAGACACAAAGGTTTAACCTATTGCTACTAATACGTGAGACCTTATTACAACGCTACGATTTAGCTTTAGGTTGTTTCCACCTTCAGGTTAAAACTTAACATAGGATATCCCTTTGACCTCTATAAAAGGCCACGAAACTGCATTGACACCATAAAACGTTTTTCAAACAATTTTTCTTGCCCTTTATCTTAGGGAAAAAGACATCGGTACTCGTCTTATACTCGCCTTGTACTCGCCTTAGTATTTAGGTACGATCAGCTACACTAATATACTTATTCCTTACTTCTTAATCTTCCATCGAAAAATTATTTCGTTTCATCGGTTTTATTTATCATCGATAAAATACTTTATAACCACTTCATACAACTTACTAGACATTTCCTAACAATGTAAGCCATATTCTCGCTAAAAATCTTTTGACAACTTGCTTT
Source organism: Lactuca virosa (assembly GCF_052849685.1). Classification (NCBI taxonomy): domain Eukaryota; kingdom Viridiplantae; phylum Streptophyta; class Magnoliopsida; order Asterales; family Asteraceae; genus Lactuca; species Lactuca virosa. The sequence goes on along the minus strand of NC_136432.1, from coordinate 161,637,528 downwards.
AACTTAACACTTTTCTTCAAAACTCAATTTAACCAATATTGGTTTTAACCTTGCTATTAAATTTCATTTCAAATTCATTTCAATGGATTGATGTGTTTTTAAGGGCATATAAACCATTTTAAACATTGCTTACCATTTTGACACGTCTTCGAAAAACTAGAAACATTTTCTTTTATAATCGTGTTTAAACTCTTTACTATAAAACTTAAACATATGACGTTAAAGTTCATATTATGTGTAAAAGCTTCATCGGATCTTCAAACAACTTTTGTTTTAAGACTTTTGACTACTTCCCCATTTAGGCATCGTACTTTACTTAAATGTGTTTTCTTGAAACCCAACATGGTATTTTTACAACTTTCTAATCCAAATGTGTTTACAAGACATCACTGATGCCTACATTTCAAAGCACACCTTATTTGTTTATTTTATTTCAAATTAGTTTTATAATCTGTGTTTATAAAACTTACAACATTGCAAAACTTAGTGTTCACTTTTAAATTTCCAGTGACACCTTCAACAATGTATAATTACTCTTCTAAATCTATTGAGTCTTTACCTTATATGTTTTAACTATTATTGAACTCCATTCTAAAAAGTCAAATTGTTAGATTTTCAATTACAAGTTTTAGTGTTTCTTCTTTTTCACAAATGGAGTTTAACTTAATAGATAACTCGTGAATTTTTAGCAAACCTTAGAAAACACTTTAAAACTTCTTCATTTCTATTTAATCATCAATATACATCACATATTGAAGTTTGACATATATCTCAACCTGGTTTTTAATCTACCTATAGGTATTGTTCTTATAATTTTAACAATAACAATCATTGCCGCCGCTACCTTCCTTTTTCTTTCCCCCGCACTTGATTTCTTGCTCTCCTTATGACTTTAGATCTCGCACACCCATAATAGTAACATAATACATTGTCTAACTTTGTTTCTGTCTATTTTGCTTCTCCTGGTATCATGTTTGTACACATACATACTAGAAGTCTATCCTTTCGTTTTGAGCGATTAATACATGTATAGCCGTGAGGAATAATTTTTATTTAGTCAACTTTGATATATTCAATTACGCCTTTTTATCATATACATCTTGTTTTTATTTTGAAATCTCTATAAACAAGTGATCCTTATTTACATTTGCTCTTTCGTTCTAAATTCAGAAACTTGATATAAAATGCAATTTTCATTGTATTTTTCCTTATAATTAATACACAAGATGAATACTCTTATGCTTATAATTTTTCTATATCCGGAAAATATATGTGAAGGATATGTATCCTTATGTTTCTTCTTTTCTTTAAATACATCAAGAATTTTGAATTTTACGATTATCTATTCTCTAAATGATTGTTTTTGTAGATACACTAAACTATGAATGCCCTATTTTGAAGATTGACATTTTTACACCTTTCTTAAAATAGTAATTTACTTTGCAATTTTCAGTGAGTTCCTAAACTCTCAAGCTTGTTTTCATAAGTATTTTGACTCCTCGTAAACATAGATTTGTCCTGACTTAGACAATTAGTCAATTTTTCAAATAGCGTAATATCAATAATTTCAATAAAAAAAAAATTCCCTTAATGACGACTTAAACCTTTAACCTTAATTAATCTTTATATTATTTTACTACTTTGTTGGATCGCCACACATGTATCTTCATTATCTTGGAATTATTACACATTTTGATAATAGCGAGATTAATTATCATTTTTAAACACACATTTCGATAACAGTGAGATTTTTATCACTTCTAAACACTTAAAATGCTATCTACACAATGTGATTTAACTTATCATAAACTTTCATCGCTTCCATTTGCAACAATGACTCTCTAAATATATTTATTCTTCGAATAAGGTTTTATTATTGTAAGAGTAACCGTAGTAGTAATTATAGCCTCGGAGATGCTCAATCATTTCGTAATTTATTTTGTCGACGACACTTAATTAGCCTTTACATTTGAGATGTACCAAAACTTCGTTTCCTACCTTACTATTTTTAGAAACATACCCTCGACCGCTTCTCTTTCATTCGTGGTACCCCTTCTTATTTTGGAATATATCTTTTCCAGATTTAGTAGCCAACCCGAAAGTGAACAAATTGTTCCTAATCTCTTCTTTTTTTTTAAGCGGCGAAGTTACACTTAGTGTTAATTTAGAATGCGACTTAAGCATCAATGCGGATTTAACGCTCAGTGCAGTTGGTGCTTCAGCAAAACTTATAACTTTCTTTTAAGTTAGATAATATCTAACTATATAATCTTTTTCAACTAGGTCGCCATGGTTGGTCATGATTTCCATGATCCTAATTTCTCGCAATCTAGACTATAGAACTCGAATTAGGGAAACATTAATTTGATTATAACTAAAGAGTTGGGCTGTTCCCTTGAAGAATTAACCCAAAATAATCAAAGAGCTCTTCAAGTCATCATCTCTCCAATTATACAATTGTATTCGGCCGAGTTCTAATAGAATGTGTCACAAATTGAATTTCGGGACGAAATTCTTTCAACCGGGGGAGACTGTGACAACCGTCAAAATTCGAGTCGGTTCTAGATTTGACTAGAATTAGTTGCACATATAGGCACAACACATATTAGACTTAGTAATTAGAAGCTAAGTTATAACCTAGTAGAAACTTGGAAACAGATAGAAACAATGGATGGTGTACTTAGATTTCACATTGATATGTGAATTCTACAACTACTTAACTGTAGTGACTATCCATATTCGGGTCGCTCTTTGAATCGAACACCTTTTTATGAATCATATACACACATCATGCACTTGACCTAGTGGTATAAATTAGGTCCGAGTCTCGTAGGAACTTAAGTCAAAGTTGAAGACTAGGACTAGTATACTCGATTCCTCAATTTTGCTTGAATCTCGGAATCACTACATAGAATGCCAATAAACCGATAAAAATAAATTACAAACATTATTTATAACTATAAAAGAGTTATAATACCATAAGATAATTTAAAGTCTCAAATATTCTATTTATTTTGATATTCAAAGTTTATTAAACTCCAAAGCCCTAAAAGCCCTAAAAACTCATATTTATAAACTTTAACCTTAAAAATCCTATAAAAACAATTATGAACCTTATAATATTATCTTATCATAATAAATATTATGAAATACAATTCAATGAAAAATAAAGATTTAGTTATTAACATTTACCCTTGATTTATAAGTCAAAAATCAAGAGTTTTATGCATAAAAACTAGGTTAAGGTGCACATTTTATAAAAAGTTGGATATTTTTATAAAAGATTTGAATTTTTATAAAAGAAACAAGAGAGAGAGAGCCTCTCCTCCCCTAAAATCGGATCCCTCTCTCCCCATATCTCTCTCACACTCTCATTCTCCAACACACACACATCTCTCTTCTTTCTCTCTCTAGAAAACTCTCTCTACCTTCTCTCTACTTTTTCTCTCCAAACACCACTCCATTCTCTCTTACTCCCTCTAAGAACCAAGAAATTTTCCAGAAAACAAACCCAAGAACACTCCTCAAACTCGAAATCTTCATCATCTTGTGGTATTCTTGAAGGTAAAATCGATTTCTACTTCACTTTTCCTTCAAGTTTTGCTCTTTTTCTTACACTTTCTCCTTCTTCGTCTTCTTAAAACTTGTTTTCTTTTTGTTAAAATGGTTTTTACAACATGATGGATGTGTTTTAACACCATGCATGTATGATAAACAAGGTTGCATGTTCATGATCTTAGTGCAAAAATCGATTTTAAGGATTAAAACATCAAACTCAAGTTAAGAGTTTTTGAGAAACAAAATTTTGTTCATAAATGCATGTATACATTTTGATAAGTTTTAATCTTTTGATCTCTGGAGACATGACTAAAATATGAGTTTATCATGATATATTTAAAATACTTGAAAAGATTTACTCAAGGAAATGATGAAAACCCACTTTTCTAACCAATCATCATGCATGCAATCTGCCAGATTTCTTTACCCGACTTTAAACTGTCATATCTCACTCATTTCTTTACCCGAATTTATCTTAAGGTCTTTGACTTCAATTAAAACTTAAATGCAAAGTTTGGGAAAGTTTAGAACTAAATTGATTTAGTTTTGAATATTTAATCATTGGAACACCTCTAAAATGTTAAATATTAACATTTCAATAATGGAAAATTTCCACTTAAATTGTTATATAACAATTGATTCTTTGAAACTTAATTTCCACAGAAAAATGTTTGTAACTTATCAATATTAAATTTTGACACATTATTGGCATAATTCTATTGTAGTAGTAAGTATACTAGTGTTAGATTTCGATTAGAGACTCACTAGCGAATACCATTATTGTAGGAATCGGTAGTGGTACACGTGGAACGTAGTTCAAGGCACCATTTGCATCATCTAAATGTATTGTGAGTATTCACGCACTCCCCTATTTTCAGTTTTTATGTTTTGGGGTGGAAAAGCATGTCCCGAAAAACTATTATTTGAATGTTGTATTTAAATTGATTTGTATCAAACATGATTGCTATTTTATTGCTATGTCTCTCTATGTATGTCTATGCAACACGGAACATGAGAACTTATCGTACTAAGGCCCTTCCCTTATCTCTAACCATTAACTCTTTGAGCCAATGGTCATTATGGATAGCGCTATTAGGAATTGACAACTCCTCACTCGCCCTATTGCTGGAGTGCATGATACCATATTCATCTATGGAACGATAAGCATAGATCTTGATAGGGCTTCAGTCATAGGTTTGGTTGAGACTCATTGTTTGCTCATACACATACAAACTCGTTACTTGTTATAGCAATAAACTTGTTTAATAATTATAGCAATGAACTTTGTTTCTCATTACAACAACGAACTGTTATTACTGAAAACTTATATACATGTTTTAGCAATGAAATTGTTTGCTCCTTGTAGCAACGAAATTGATTGCTCATTTTAGCAATGAAACTTGTTTACTCATTTGAGTAACGAACTTTATCTTCCATGAGAATATGAATGTTGCATCTTATTTGGGCAACATACCTTATCTCTCGTGATGACAAAGAACTTTGTTTTTACAAACTTATTTACTCATCCTAACAATATATTTTTATTATTGGAAACTTTTATCAAAACTTTGATTTCAATTCATGGAACCAGTATTATTTGTTTATCTGTGAGTACTCACCAACTATTTTTATAGTTGACGCTCGTTTTACATGCTTTTTCAGGAATCATCGAGTAAGTGGCACCTAGGGACACTTCACTTTTAGGAGCATTTGCATGTGTTGTATTTCAATTTACATTGTAATTTTTTTTAAAAGTTGTTCAAACCCATTGTGAATTTGTAATGATTTTTAATACTATGGTTGGTGTTGTCTTTTAACTTTTGCGATGAAACCCTTTGTACTGCCACGCCCTGTGTTTCCGCTTTAGCGGGGTGTGACAGAAAATGGTATCAGAGCCGAAGGTTATAGAGAATACCGGTTTTCCTTTGGAAAACCACAACTATAGCCAAAAATTTTCTAAACGTTTTTAAAATACTGAACATACTACTGGTATAACTAATTCGAGTACACATTATTGGACTTTAATTAAGTATAGCCTGGCCAACTATGTTTAATTAAGGAAACTTAATGCGAGGCTTGAAACGGTTATAGTAGAATTATGTTCAAAACAATTTTCAACTTAAACTTTTGAAAAACAAAATTTTTGGTGTGCGTACGGGCATTGCATATTATAGGCATTCATCTAGATACACTTAGAAACTAAGTTCACTGTTATATCAATGCCCTTATTTAGAAATATTCTTATCCCTTATCAAGTGCTAGGTTAACCACTTAGGTTATATCACTAGCCACTCTAGGAGCAATGCACATAGTACTAAGAACGGGTATTCCTCGGTAGCTATTGACTTTACATGTAAGATTAGTAGCTAGATATACACAAGTAATAATCTTAAGTCGAAACCTATACCAATTATTCCTCAATACCTCTTCATCGTCTTCGTACTGTAGTTACAACTAGGAAAGCGTTCCGATACCGACACAGATGAAAATTGGAGCATCGCGTAAGGAGGTAGATGAGTCGTTTCTAAGTAGCCACTTGGATACCATTGGCGGGCATTCCGGATTCGACTCACAAGGAGACACAAAGGTTTAACCTATTGCTACTAATACGTGAGACCTTATTACAACGCTACGATTTAGCTTTAGGTTGTTTCCACCTTCAGGTTAAAACTTAACATAGGATATCCCTTTGACCTCTATAAAAGGCCACGAAACTGCATTGACACCATAAAACGTTTTTCAAACAATTTTTCTTGCCCTTTATCTTAGGGAAAAAGACATCGGTACTCGTCTTATACTCGCCTTGTACTCGCCTTAGTATTTAGGTACGATCAGCTACACTAATATACTTATTCCTTACTTCTTAATCTTCCATCGAAAAATTATTTCGTTTCATCGGTTTTATTTATCATCGATAAAATACTTTATAACCACTTCATACAACTTACTAGACATTTCCTAACAATGTAAGCCATATTCTCGCTAAAAATCTTTTGACAACTTGCTTTAACTTAACACTTTTCTTCAAAACTCAATTTAACCAATATTGGTTTTAACCTTGCTATTAAATTTCATTTCAAATTCATTTCAATGGATTGATGTGTTTTTAAGGGCATATAAACCATTTTAAACATTGCTTACCATTTTGACACGTCTTCGAAAAACTAGAAACATTTTCTTTTATAATCGTGTTTAAACTCTTTACTATAAAACTTAAACATATGACGTTAAAGTTCATATTATGTGTAAAAGCTTCATCGGATCTTCAAACAACTTTTGTTTTAAGACTTTTGACTACTTCCCCATTTAGGCATCGTACTTTACTTAAATGTGTTTTCTTGAAACCCAACATGGTATTTTTACAACTTTCTAATCCAAATGTGTTTACAAGACATCACTGATGCCTACATTTCAAAGCACACCTTATTTGTTTATTTTATTTCAAATTAGTTTTATAATCTGTGTTTATAAAACTTACAACATTGCAAAACTTAGTGTTCACTTTTAAATTTCCAGTGACACCTTCAACAATGTATAATTACTCTTCTAAATCTATTGAGTCTTTACCTTATATGTTTTAACTATTATTGAACTCCATTCTAAAAAGTCAAATTGTTAGATTTTCAATTACAAGTTTTAGTGTTTCTTCTTTTTCACAAATGGAGTTTAACTTAATAGATAACTCGTGAATTTTTAGCAAACCTTAGAAAACACTTTAAAACTTCTTCATTTCTATTTAATCATCAATATACATCACATATTGAAGTTTGACATATATCTCAACCTGGTTTTTAATCTACCTATAGGTATTGTTCTTATAATTTTAACAATAACAATCATTGCCGCCGCTACCTTCCTTTTTCTTTCCCCCGCACTTGATTTCTTGCTCTCCTTATGACTTTAGATCTCGCACACCCATAATAGTAACATAATACATTGTCTAACTTTGTTTCTGTCTATTTTGCTTCTCCTGGTATCATGTTTGTACACATACATACTAGAAGTCTATCCTTTCGTTTTGAGCGATTAATACATGTATAGCCGTGAGGAATAATTTTTATTTAGTCAACTTTGATATATTCAATTACGCCTTTTTATCATATACATCTTGTTTTTATTTTGAAATCTCTATAAACAAGTGATCCTTATTTACATTTGCTCTTTCGTTCTAAATTCAGAAACTTGATATAAAATGCAATTTTCATTGTATTTTTCCTTATAATTAATACACAAGATGAATACTCTTATGCTTATAATTTTTCTATATCCGGAAAATATATGTGAAGGATATGTATCCTTATGTTTCTTCTTTTCTTTAAATACATCAAGAATTTTGAATTTTACGATTATCTATTCTCTAAATGATTGTTTTTGTAGATACACTAAACTATGAATGCCCTATTTTGAAGATTGACATTTTTACACCTTTCTTAAAATAGTAATTTACTTTGCAATTTTCAGTGAGTTCCTAAACTCTCAAGCTTGTTTTCATAAGTATTTTGACTCCTCGTAAACATAGATTTGTCCTGACTTAGACAATTAGTCAATTTTTCAAATAGCGTAATATCAATAATTTCAATAAAAAAAAAATTCCCTTAATGACGACTTAAACCTTTAACCTTAATTAATCTTTATATTATTTTGGAATTATTACACATTTTGATAATAGCGAGATTAATTATCATTTTTAAACACACATTTCGATAACAGTGAGATTTTTATCACTTCTAAACACTTAAAATGCTATCTACACAATGTGATTTAACTTATCATAAACTTTCATCGCTTCCATTTGCAACAATGACTCTCTAAATATATTTATTCTTCGAATAAGGTTTTATTATTGTAAGAGTAACCGTAGTAGTAATTATAGCCTCGGAGATGCTCAATCATTTCGTAATTTATTTTGTCGACGACACTTAATTAGCCTTTACATTTGAGATGTACCAAAACTTCGTTTCCTACCCTTACTACGTATTTTTAGAAACATACCCTCGACCGCTTCTCTTTCATTCGTGGTACCCCTTCTTATTTTGGAATATATCTTTTCCAGATTTAGTAGCCAACCCGAAAGTGAACAAATTGTTCCTAATCTCTTCTTTTTTTTTAAGCGGCGAAGTTACACTTAGTGTTAATTTAGAATGCGACTTAAGCATCAATGCGGATTTAACGCTCAGTGCAGTTGGTGCTTCAGCAAAACTTATAACGTTCTTTTAAGTTAGATAATATCTAACTATATAATCTTTTTCAACTAGGTCGCCATGGTTGGTCATGATTTCCATGATCCTAATTTCTTGCAATCTAGACTGTAGAACTCGAATTAGGGAAACATTAATTTGATTATAGCTAAAGAGTTGGGCTGTTCCCTTGAGGAATTAACCCAAAATAATCAAAGAGCTCTTCAAGTCATCATCTCTCCAATTATACAATTGTATTCGGCCGAGTTCTAATAGAATGTGTCACAAATTGAATTTCGGGACGAAATTCTTTCAACCGGGGGAGACTGTGACAACCGTCAAAATTCGAGTCGGTTCTAGATTTGACTAGAATTAGTTGCACATATAGGCACAACACATATTAGACTTAGTAATTAGAAGCTAAGTTATAACCTAGTAGAAACTTGGAAACAGATAGAAACAATGGATGGTGTACTTAGATTTCACATTGATATGTGAATTCTACAACTACTTAACTGTAGTGACTATCCATATTCGAGTCGCTCTTTGAATCGAACACCTTTTTATGAATCATATACACACATCATGCACTTGACCTAGTGGTATAAATTAGGTCCGAGTCTCGTAGGAACTTAAGTCAAAGTTGAAGACTAGGACTAGTATACTCGATTCCTCAATTTCGCTTGAATCTCGGAATCACTACATAGAATGCCAATAAACCGATAAAAATAAATTACAAACATTATTTATAACTATAAAAGAGTTATAATACCATAAGATAATTTAAAGTCTCAAATATTCTATTTATTTTGATATTCAAAGTTTATTAAACTCCAAAGCCCTAAAAGCCCTAAAAACTCATATTTATAAACTTTAACCTTAAAAATCCTATAAAAACAATTATGAACCTTATAATATTATCTTATCATAATAAATATTATGAAATACAATTCAATGAAAAATAAAGATTTAGTTATTAACATTTACCCTTGATTTATAAGTCAAAAATCAAGAGTTTTATGCATAAAAACTAGGTTAAGGTGCACATTTTATAAAAAGTTGGATATTTTTATAAAAGATTTGAATTTTTATAAAAGAAACAAGAGAGAGAGAGCCTCTCCTCCCCTAAAATCGGATCCCTCTCTCCCCATATCTCTCTCACACTCTCATTCTCCAACACACACACATCTCTCTTCTTTCTCTCTCTAGAAAACTCTCTCTACCTTCTCTCTACTTTTTCTCTCCAAACACCACTCCATTCTCTCTTACTCCCTCTAAGAACCAAGAAATTTTCCAGAAAACAAACCCAAGAACACTCCTCAAACTCGAAATCTTCATCATCTTGTGGTATTCTTGAAGGTAAAATCGATTTCTACTTCACTTTTCCTTCAAGTTTTGCTCTTTTTCTTACACTTTCTCCTTCTTCGTCTTCTTAAAACTTGTTTTCTTTTTGTTAAAATGGTTTTTACAACATGATGGATGTGTTTTAACACCATGCATGTATGATAAACAAGGTTGCATGTTCATGATCTTAGTGCAAAAATCGATTTTAAGGATTAAAACATCAAACTCAAGTTAAGAGTTTTTGAGAAACAAAATTTTGTTCATAAATGCATGTATACATTTTGATAAGTTTTAATCTTTTGATCTCTGGAGACATGACTAAAATATGAGTTTATCATGATATATTTAAAATACTTGAAAAGATTTACTCAAGGAAATGATGAAAACCCACTTTTCTAACCAATCATCATGCATGCAATCTGCCAGATTTCTTTACCCGACTTTAAACTGTCATATCTCACTCATTTCTTAGCCAAAATTCGTGATTCTTTTTCTGAAATATAATATTTTGAGTTAGCTTTCAAACCCATCTGACCTCACTGGAAAATTCCAATATTTTGATTTTTACCAATTTTTACAAAAATGTTGCTCAAACAGCACTTTCCTTATGAACATTTGTTTTGTGTTGCATGTTCAAAAGACTTATTCATCAGTAAAAATCATTCAAAAATTATTTTAAACTCTTAATATCATGTATTAATAGGAACAAAAAGATCTTGATTCAAAAGTCTTTGTAACATGTTGCAAAAATTGTCAAAGTAACATCAATAATCTTTACATAAATCACAAGAACCAAGTTTTCTCTATACATTTTATTGAGCCTTTAGGCATGGTTTTCAACATCAAAAATAAGAAAACAATTTTTCATTGTTGTTAAACTGAATGAAGATGCATTCTGGAAATTTTCAGCTCAATATATATTTTCTTTATTTTTATATGAAAATAATAAGAAAATAGAGTGTTAAATCATATAAAATACTTACACTAGTAAATAAATTCTGGAAAAATTCTTGGATGATTCTTTAAGTTAATAAACATCTCCCATGAAGTTTCAATGACTTTTGTTACTGTTTAATATGGTTTTGAATTTTCTTTTTGTTTAGCCCCAATAAATCATAAAACCACTTTAGACAAGTTGAAAAGGTTGTATAACAATTTTCGCAGCTTCTACCAGAGGTATAAGACTTAGAAAAATATTTTCAGAATTTTTCATAATGTATTCCTATTTTTCTCCGATTTTTGTATTTATAATGGACTAAAAATAGAAAAAATAGTTCTGCTCATCCAAAATTCATGCAAATTTACCAGAACACCTTGTAGTACATTAGGATGCTACATAAAAATTTTGATGATTTTTCTTCTCTGTATACTATTTTTCTTCTATTTTCCCAAGATTAAATACACTTAAACCCAATTTTTATTAGAATACATACACAAAAATCATAAAATTGGGATAAATAGTTTAGAAATTCATTTTCATATTTTTCCTAGTTTAATAATGACTAATAACAGCGTTACAAAAATTTTGGGCAATTTTGGAAACTATTTTCTATTTATTTCAATTTTTATTAGAATAAATACACAAAAATCATAAAATTGGGATAAATAATTTGGAAATCTAGTTTTCTATTTTTCCCAGGTTAAGTATGTGTAATAACAATACTATAAAAAGTTTGGGGAATTTTCTTAACCGATTTCTATTTTTCATAAATTTTTATATATTTAGAGAATTAAATATATGAAAAATGGTTATGCATATTCATAATCCATGAAAATTTATCTAGAAGTCTTTTAGTACATTTAGAACCAAAATCTGAAGTTTGGTAATTTTTATTAACTGTTTAGTATTTTTCATGATTTTATGGTTATTCAAGAAACTAAAATCGTGAAAAATAGTCAGACAAATCAAAAATTCAAGAAAATTTATCTTAAGGTCTTTGACTTCAATTAAAACTTAAATGCAAAGTTTGGGAAAGTTTAGAACTAAATTGATTTAGTTTTGAATATTTAATCATTGGAACACCTCTAAAATGTTAAATATTAACATTTCAATAATGGAAAATTTCCACTTAAATTGTTATATAACAATTGATTCTTTGAAACTTAATTTCCACAGAAAAATATTTGTAACTTATCAATATTAAATTTTGACACATTATTGGCATAATTCTATTGTAGTAGTAAGTATACTAGTGTTAGATTTCGATTAGAGACTCACTAGCGAATACCATTATTGTAGGAATCGGTAGTGGTAGACGTGAAACGTAGTTCAAGGCACCATTTGCATCATCTAAATGTATTGTGAGTATTCACGCACTCCCCTATTTTCAGTTTTTATGTTTTGGGGTGGAAAAGCATGTCCCGAAAAACTATTATTTGAATGTTGTATTTAAATTGATTTGTATCAAACATGATTGCTATTTTATTGTTATGTCTCTCTATGTATGTCTATGCAACACGGAACATGAGAACTTATCGTACTAAGGCCCTTCCCTTATCTCTAACCATTAACTCTTTGAGCCAATGGTCATTATGGATAGCGCTATTAGGAATTGACAACTCCTCACTCGCCCTATTGCTGGAGTGCATGATACCATATTCATCTATGGAACGATAAGCATAGATCTTGATAGGGCTTCAGTCATAGGTTTGGTTGAGACTCATTGTTTGCTCATACACATACAAACTCGTTACTTGTTATAGCAATAAACTTGTTTAATAATTATAGCAATGAACTTTGTTTCTCATTACAACAACGAACTGTTATTACTGAAAACTTATATACATGTTTTAGCAATGAAATTGTTTGCTCCTTGTAGCAACGAAATTGATTGCTCATTTTAGCAATGAAACTTGTTTACTCGTTTGAGTAACGAACTTTATCTTCCATGAGAATATGAATGTTGCATCTTATTTGGGCAACATACCTTATCTCTCGTGATGACAAAGAACTTTGTTTTTACAAACTTATTTACTCATCTTAACAATATACTTTTATTATTGGAAACTTTTATCAAAACTTTGATTTCAATTCATGGAACCAGTATTATTTGTTTATCTGTGAGTACTCACCAACTATTTTTATAGGTGACGCTCGTTTTACATGCTTTTTCAGGAATCATCGAGTAAGTGGCACCTAGGGACACTTCACTTTTAGGAGCATTCGCATGTGTTGTATTTCAATTTACATTGTAATTTCTTTTAAAAGTTGTTCAAACCCATTGTGAATTTGTAATGATTTTTAATACTATGGTTGGTGTTGTCTTTTAACTTTTGCGATGAAACCCTTTGTACTGCCACGCCCTGTGTTTCCGCTTTAGCGGGGTGTGACATTACAGTACCTGCCCTTTTCTTTTTCCGCATTCAAAGGAGTTTTCTTGATGGCGTAGACATAGGTTTGGTGGTTCTGTTGTTCATGTTTTCCATATGGACGGTATCTCCGGGAAGAATGTCGCGAGTGTCGGTTGTGCTTGTCATGTCCCCCGTCCTGGCGCTCTAAATGGCCAGTGTTGGGTGAGAGACTGCTTCTTCTTGTTTTATGTATGCATTGGCAAAAACCTTTAGGTTGGCTTCTTTCCTCTCTTCACCTTCGATTTGTCTAAGATATTTCTCAGCTTTGTAATTAAGCTCGTCCCTCGACTGAGGTACCTGCGACATCCCCAAATTCACAGCTAGAAAAGACCGATTTGTTTATGCTTATTTAAAATCAAAGTATCCATTTTGAAGAATAATATTCCAAAATTTGTTCCCAAAAAACATGATAATGATATTATCAAAACATTTCCAAAGAAAAGTATTTTATTTATGTTAAAAATATTGAGATGTCATCATCAATAAAGTACATAAGCATAAACGGAAATAATACAGACCTTACAAACATCTATCATTCTGCTGGCCTATAATCCATAAATCTCTAATCATATCATCACACATGTGCTCTCGTGCCACTGCCTGTAATACAAGAAACTAAGTGGGTCGGGCTTGGGATCCTGGTGAGCACATAGGGTTTTCAACCCACAATAATTAAATTCTTTTAATTATATATTTTCATCAAATCATTTAACCCGATTACTCATTCCCGTTATCCTCACTTTCTGTCCCTAAAGCATCTAATTCAAGGGACCTATCCTAAGGGTTGCATTCAGGATAAACAATAATTCTTATGGGATTCCTTTGCAATATGTATCAATAAGGCAACCATGGGGGGATGGAGTACACCTGGTGAACACTTAGTTCAAAAACACCTACAGGTTGCGAGTTTGCTAACATTCCACTGGACTGTCTAGAATAGTTTGTGGTCGTCATCTATACTCTGCTAGACGACTAGACCGTCTTTAAAGTCAAGGCATCTGATAATCTATTTCATCTTTCATCTCTAATCATCTATATCATCTTTCATCTACCCATCTTTACCCAATATATTTATAGGTATAAAATACATATAGTTTAAATCAAGTAAAACATGTATAAACCGTTCATCTAGCATAGCTATCAGGAACACAGATAGTATGCACATATAGAATGTAATTATTTTAAATACTTCATATCTATGTGTAAGATGAAAGTAACTATGCACTCACTTGTTAGAGTGATGACTCGAAACATGGACAGTGCTTCGCTTCTAGCAATCGACTTTTCCTTTGATGTAACCTAGTATCATTATCACTAAGTCTTAGTCTAACATTTCTTTATGACTAGTTAATAGTCTAGATTTTTCAATAATCCCAATGTCTACTGATTTATAGCTAATAAGAGACAACCATGTAGGATTATATCGGAGGTAGGGTCCATTTGGTATACAGAGTATATACTATTTGGAAATCTCACTTTAAACACCTCACTAAATCCAGCCTAGACATCATCCTCGTTAGTAGATCAATCAGTAATATGACATTGGAATCATTGAAAAATCTTATTTATAGGTTCATAATAACGCCTTTTGAATATAAATATAAGTTACACTTAAAGCGTAGTAAGTGCAGCTTAATTTATAAAGGTTTTAGCAAAAACCGGGAAAATGAGTTGGCAGAACTCCGACCCAAAAGTTTCTAGAGCCTTGCGAAACACCCTTAAGGACTAGAAGAACTTGGACTCGAGAAGAAAGAAGTCTAGGAACAAACTGGTTTGCAAGATGTGAGCAAATGGGGGATTTTCGCCACTTATTAATAGGTTGTCAGCAGCGATTACGCCCAACGTAATTTCAGTGTACGCCCATCGTAGTGGTGTGGGCAGCAAGCAAAAATGTAGGTAAAACTCCAATCTTCAAAAATTCATAACTTTCGCATACAAGCTCCATTTTTTACATTCTTTATATACACGCGTAGGTATTTCCGAGTACTACAACTTTACTTTTGACCCTGTCGGCTATTTTTGGACCGATCTTAAATTTAACAGACTAAGAAGATTATACTACTAATGACCGTGTAAAATTCATAACTTCTACATACGGAGTCCGTTTTCGACTGTCTTTTTAGCGTTGAACTCCTATTAACGAGATTTTCAATTCTTGTTTAGATCATTTTGGCAAAAAATCGACCGATCTAAAATTTGATTTTTGTGCCTGCACTGCAACGCTGAAACTTCGAAAAATCATAACTTCCTCTACTAAAGTCAGATTTGGACGTCATAACTTCCTATACTAAATTCAAATTCAGATGTTCTCTATATGTACGCTCTCAATTTAACGAATGCATTTTTATCAAAATCTCACTTTTTACGATACGCAGAGCCGTGTTAGTTTAATCGCGAAACTTCAACAGGTCGTAACTTCTTCGTTATAAGTCAAATTTAAGCGTTCCTTATATCTCTGGAATCCTTGTCGCATATACTATAACTTTTGTTAAGATTATTTGTGTTAAATAATCTTCTATCAAAAAGTCATTTTTAACGCTTATTATATCTTAATTGACTAGCCCGAATCTGTGGGTGTTACAGTACCGTCCCTTGCATTTTCTTCGATAGAGGGCCAGAGAGTAAACCTTGGGCGAAAGAACCGGTGACAAGGAATTCCTCATGGATCTGGACATTTAGCGTTGCCAGAGTGAATATGTCGTAATACGCCCTTATTGACTCTCCCTCCTTTTGCTTGCATACCATTATTGAGTTCGTATCTCCCTTGCCCTTCTTTTATTGCATGCAATTTGTAACATTCCAATGATGAGGTATTTCCAATTTTAACCCTTAGTATGAAGATTAATTGCATTTTAGCCCTTGTATATGAGAAATGTTGCAAAATGGCCCATAGTGGCATTTTTGTAATTTCTAACCCTAGTTCACGTATGCTGGGCGTACATAGCGTACGCGGGGCATACGCTCATGATCCTCATACCTTAATTTTTAGGGTTTGGACCCTTTATTTTCATCATTATCTCCCCAATGCTCATTCCCTCATCAGCCCCAACCCCGTTTCGACTCTCTAGCAAACCCTAGTCCCTTTGAAGCCATTATTGAGCTTGATGTGTGTGTTTTGGTGTTCTTGAAGGAGGAAGGAAGAAGAGGAAATCACCATAGAAGTGTACAACACCTTGGATCTATAATCTCATCACCTTTGGGCACTCTTTGAAGGTAAAAAGCTCTAAACTTGATGAAGCTATGCTTAGATCTAGTTTAGCCATGAAGTTTACATTCTTTTGGTCCCATTAGTTTGGTATTTTGAGTATGAGCTACTCCAATCCATTTAGGCTGTCCTTTTAGAAGTTTTGAGAGATCTAGAAGAATAAAAATATGATCTTGGCTCTTAGTTCTTCCCCATGCATGAGTTTGGTTGTTTTAATGGCTTAAGATGTTGGGGTTTTTAGTGTTAAACACTTAATGGCCATGCAAGACCATAAAGTTGGAAACTTTATTGTCAAAGACCACATTTGGGGATTGGATATGTATTTTGGACGTAAGGGCTTAACTATTAAATACTTAATGAGGTGGGAAGGCATCCAGATGCATACACTGGGCGTACCAGGTGGTACGTCGCGCTTATGCGGTCAAATCCCCATATTTTGGTCAGCGATCGAGTACGCACCGCGTTCAGCTGGGAACGCCCAGCGTACGAGGTTGGGTCGACTCGGATGGATTGACTCGGCTAGTTTGTTAAGTTTGGCCAATTTTGACCCAAGGGTATTTTGGGTAATTTGATAATAATTTTAAGTTAGGCAATATTTTGAGTAATAGGTGTCGGGTAGAGCCAATTTTCGGAGAAGATATTTATTCAGCTTTTGTTCGGACTAAGACGTGAGTTTTCCTCACTATACTCATGGGTCTAAGGCACCAATGTCGGCCCAATAGATTATGTATCCTGGTTATAGGATAGTGTTAAGCTAGTATATGATTAATTAGTAGATTTGTATGGTTATCTTTATTTGCTAGTTTTGTGTTTATGTTTGTTTGTTACATATGTCGACATATTGTGGTTGGGTTGAGGCAGTCCTGCTTTGTGCTGATGGCCAAGACACTCGGGGCGATCCTGATAGGCTGTAGGTCCTGCGAGGCGGTCCAGTCAGGCCGGAGGCCCATAGAGCGGTCTAGATAGGCTGTAAGCCCTGCGATGCGGTCCAGATAGGCTATAGGCCCTTCGAGGCGATCCAGTCAGGCCTAAGGCTTATATTTGCATTTTGTTGTTATGTTGTGTGATGGTACTTTGGGGGAACTCACTAAGCTTTGGCTTACAGTTTTATTTTATTGTTCCGGATACTTTATAGGATCGTGGGAAAGCGAAGGCCTAATCGTGCACATTTTCCTATTTTCATGATATTGACTTTTGGGACACTCTCATATTATTTTACTTTTGAAACAATGGCTTTTCTTGTAAACAATTATGGATAATGGTTGTTTTTGAAAATTTTAAATTTTTATGATTTTTGGGATGTTACAAAATTATTGAGGAAGAGGTATCGTAACTGCTCAAAACTCGAGATGTTGGTAGGTCGTAGTGCCTTGAACCATTTTCCTGTATTTCCTGATAGCATAACGGGGAAATACATGCAGGTGAACCATTTATCCATCCTTAGAGACGTCATCATCCATTCATAAGTGTCGATGAGATCGTCTAGATTGGTGCCGAGTGTAGAATCTCATACTGCAAGAGCTCCTGGCAGAAAGCAAAGCTGGCGCTCCTCACCGGATTTTCCACGTGTGGATATGGAAACCCATAGTACATCATGAATTGTTTAGCGTAGTACGGGTTGT
This sequence comes from Lactuca virosa, assembly GCF_052849685.1. Lineage (NCBI taxonomy): Eukaryota > Viridiplantae > Streptophyta > Magnoliopsida > Asterales > Asteraceae > Lactuca > Lactuca virosa. The sequence goes on along the minus strand of NC_136432.1, from coordinate 161,619,271 downwards.
CGTATGCTTGATTGTACATCGTTGTTTGTGAGATGTACGGTTGTTGTTGTGAACCCGTTTGAGTGCCTTGATGCAGCTGTGAGCTCGATCCTGGCTGGTGGAACATGTACAGGTTTGGCCCCTACGACTATTGAGTGTGTAATTTGAGTTGTTGTGCCGACGACGAGTGAGGGTTAGACACCTGCATCGATATGGTTCGAGGGCTGGACCCCTACGATGGTGGCGCTTAGGGAATGGATCCTTGTAATTTTTGGAAGTAGGGGTTGAACATCGGAGGCTGCTGAGCGAAGAGCAGAATATGCGACATGCCCGCTTTGGGAGAGAACTGATTGTTCGACATTGGATGTTGCATAGAAGACAGTATGGTTCCTGGGGACCAAGTGTTCATCCCCACCTGTTGTAGCAACGATTGTGGTTGAGAAACCAGTGGTTACGAATGTTGAGTTGATGGTTGCGACTGTTGAATCGGTGGTTGTGACTGCTGAGTCACTGTTATTTTAATGGCACTACAGTCGTGGCTATAACTATATGCTTTGTTGTGACAGGTGACGGTCACCATAAGGCGGCTATTGTTGCTGCTGCGGTTTCCGTTGTGGAGCCTGGTGCTTGTGTTGCTGGCATTTGGTCAGAGGTATGTCCCTCTGATGTAGATGCTTGCATGCCATCGAGCGACAACATGGATCTAAGTGGACTTGTTTATCCTCCGTCGGATGCCACAGGTCCTTTTCCCATCGTCGCCGACGTCTAGAGTCGTATCAAGGTTGTGTAACTCTAAGTACACGCCCGAATAACACCAAATGTTGTGATATGTGCTTGGGTATTTACACTGTCACTTGATGATTCCGGCTAGGTAGAGCACTGTAATCAATGCAACGAAGAGATAACATCAGTCGACGTCCAGGACGTGGTCTCGGGACGAAGCTCTGACGGCCTAGTTAGTATGTGTATGAGAATAAGGTGATCAGGGTTTTGGGGAGTAAGTAGGCAATCCCTTCTTCTGGAGAAGAAGGGTTCATTTTATAACTGTTGTTCTCTGCGCAATATCCCAACAGTATCATTTGTCCTGACTGGGCCAACAGGACGTGGAGGAGTCCTATTAGTGGATCGTGCACCACTTATGGTCATCTGCTATTGGTGCAGAATAAACAGATGACAACACCCTGAGCGCTACACTTGTCGCTCTGGGAAATGACCAGCTGTGTTTTAGCTTAATATGGACCGGAGATTTTCGTCGGTAATTGGACCTGGGCGCGAGCGCGGAAAGCATTAGGGCCCAGGTCTCACGCTAGGACGAGCTGCGACCGTTAACTAGGCCGTGCTAAAGATAGTGGTTTTGTTATCTTTGACGTATTCCTAGAGGGATACGTTAACAATATATATATATATATATATATATATATATATATATATATATATATATATATATATATATAATAAGTATCTCATATAAATACAATGTGAAGAACAACATGAACCAGTGGTAGTTACATACTAACAAGTGTTAGATGAGACATGATTCATCCTCTAGCTAAATAACCTTTAGCTATAAGCCCTAAATCTATAATCGTTAAATCTTAACTGAGCGCGAAAGATATGTATAGATCTACACGGAGTTGACACCTCCACCTGCAATTGCTAGCTACAACCCGACGGCAGTCGCTGCAGGCCTAACTTTCTAAACACTGACGATGTTTGATGAAGCGTCGGGAATCTGGGCGGATGACAACACAGTCATAGCTCGATTATAGGAAATCATCGTAATATTGTTAAACTAATCTATCTAAAAACTACTACTAGGAAATAAATGATGGGTTTCGAGCCATACATCATTCCTATGGTGTACATGCAAACCCTAATAGCTTTTGGATCTAGTTTGTCTAATGAACATGCAATTGAATATCCAAAGCTATAAACCCTAGATCTATCATATAAGAACTGAAATAAGGGTTTAGTAATTACCTTTGATTGTTATATAGTAATAACAATCAATTCCTTGCTTTGATTGGCTTCAGAAAGCTTAGTGCCTAAACTGTTGCACCTCTAATGGAGTCACAAACACCACTAAGCAATTGGATGAAGGAGAGAAGAGAGGGGAGGCACCAAAAATGGCTGGAAACCCTAATCCAAGTGTTAGCCACGTTTTTGGTGCCCAAGGGTTCCTTATATACTTAGGCTATTAGTGTTATCCAACAAGGAAACCCTAATTTGACTGCTTAAGCCCTAAGCAGCCCATGGACCCCTTCTGGAACATGCCTTGGACGATTTCTAATGGGCTTCCCCATAGAATTCGTCCAACCTATTATTCCAAGGTGATCCATAGCCCAATTGCAATTATCCTATAATTACAATTTCAGTCCCCTAAGTTTAATTAATCTCTTTTAGCCACATAATTAATTCTTTATTAATTATTGACTAATATTAATTAAACAATATGATTTCTCCTGTAATATATTATTCTCATAATATATTAATAAATCATAATTAAACCTTTCTCTCCTTAATTCATCCTACATATTGCTATGGTGAAGGCAACCCAAAAGGACCATGCTCATAACTGGGTTAAGTACATACCAAAATAGTTATGGACTTAGACACTAATCCAACAGTCTCCCACTTGGATAAGTCTAATAACTATTTTTCATAACTTCAGAACCTGATCAGCAATCGTAGCTTTCAAAAGCCGTTGTCAACTCTGATCTTATCAGATACGCGTGTCCTTTAGATAAGGGATTATATATTCCTCCATTCTACAAGATATCGTATAGACATGAGACATGGATTTAAATCATTCTCTCTGTCTATGTATTGTTTCCCGACATCTGATTTATGACGACTGACAACATACTACAATTGAACACATCAACTTAGTCCTGGCTTGGCCAAGCGCTTAGGGTGTCATCACTAAATCATCGAGAGGCCCACAGATATCGCTTTTATCCCACTTTGGGTAAAAGGAATGGATAAACTTCGACTCAAATGCTCGCTTGCATTTACTGATCGAATCACACACCACAATAAGTTTCATAACACCAAGTTACTGGTGCGTTTTCTTATTATCAATGCGCAACCGACCAACAAATAACAACTCATACGTCTCGGTTTCAAGAATATACAATGTTATCGTCTCACTAATCACACGTGATAAATCCATGAAGTGATTCAAGTGAGCGTGGGTTTAATCCAATACTTTAATCTTATCAAAGCACACATGAACTCTGCAGCAAACTTGTGCTATGTCTAAACACTTTAGACAATCTACAGATAATTTCATGACAGTCTTCCTTCATACCTACTTCCAACGTATGACCGACTGTGGAGGTTCGAATAACCCAGTTATTCTGGAAGTCAAAACATGCAAAGTGAAACACAATAATAATATTAATCCTATAGGGCCCCAAAACTTTTGAGCGTAAATAAAAAACACTTTTATTTAAACACCATATTGATTACTCATTATTCATTGCTTACTGTTTCAGAAAATCAACTTATTACTCGAATTATAAGCACAATTGTCCCATGCTCCAAGCATGCACACTTTGGTTTCCTATGGTCCATACTTTGTGAAATAGATCAATTGAAAAACTTTTCCAATGAAACTCATTTCACAATCCCCAATCCTTATTATTAGTATAAGAATACCAAATTCTTGCCACTTTTAGAATATGTCAGATTCTAACATTTTATGCAATGATTCTTTCGTAATGTCACAGCACAAAAGTCACCAAGACCCGGCTAATGAAATTACAAGGTATTCTATCGGAAATTGTTACAAGACAATTCCATAGACGTGAAGTCTCACATTCAAAGTACATTCCTTTGAACATCCTTCTCGCATAAAAGTTTCTAATTAGACATATTTCTTAATATCCAACTCCCATTAATGGAAACATTTCCATATTTACCATATGACAACTCATTCTTAATAGAATCTTATCTATTCATAATAATGTCAATATAGTCCATCCAGTACTATACTTCCAACTACTCACAAGCGACAAATCCTCAGTGAACCTCAGATCGTCATTTGATAGTTGTTTAATTATTTTTGTCAAAACCGATTCTAGTCCTTTTTCCCTCTTAATGCCCTAGGCATTTGGAAAATTTTAGAATGGTCAAATATTATAGCATATGCAATCGATCCTATACCCGAAGCGTATTGGACACGATGCATAATGTCTCACATAAAGACGTGATACTTTATCAGCCTTCTGCCATAATATTTTATGTGCCCTGTTCCTACAACTGGAACTATGAAGAGGGATGCCATAATAATAATCGAATTTTGAGAATGCACTATGTATCCTTGACTAAATTTATTAACGTTTCTCGATCTAAGCTTTAGAATTTTGAAACGAAGTATAATATTCTCTCCCTTAATTATAGCAAAACAACTTTTCAACCATTGCAACTTTGCAAAGTGAATCTTTGTTTTCTATAATTAATATTGCTAACTTGCAATACTTACCATAATAATCATGCTCCCACTAACATGATGATTATTTTCTTACTAGCATAACACTTATGCTCCCACTAGCTTTGACATGTATTCAGAAAACAATTGAACTTCCAGAAAACAATGCTTATTGAATTCCTTAAGTTCATATTTCTAATACCTAATGCTTTGATAAGCCTTTATCTAAGCTTTGTAAGCTCATACACCTTTTCCTTAGATAGCTCACATGTATGTCTAAAGAAATTCAGAACTTATGTTACTAAGTCCCAAATGTTCAGACTAATTGCCAAATCTCACAATTCGAACTATGAAGAGGGATGTCGTAATCATAATCGAATTTGAGAATACAATTTTCACAATTGCAATCTTCTTAAAATCTCTCTTAGTGAAAGCATTTCCTTACAATCATTTTCATGGAGGGAAACCTCATGACACTTAGATTTTAAAGTGTATGTGTTCCTATCCATGTGAATTTGTCAAAACCAAAGTTTGCGACAAATCCAAACTCATATGGACCGAACGTGCTCAATCTCGATTTCTTGCCTCATGTTAACATGAATGCCCACCATGTCTTCCAAGCAACTCACCCCTACATATCAATGTACTTTCCATTGATCAAGGTGCTTTGTCTTTATGCATTCAAATGAGAACTCATAGAACTCACATGCACAATTAACTCAACTGGAATGGCACAGAAACAAGATAACGTCAACACGATAGGTTATATACCTCAAGTCGTGTGCTAGTGATGATCAATTGGTTTATTCTTGATTTGTTCTTGAAACTTTTCAAGACCACTAAGACTCCCACTAACTCCTTGACATATGAGGTTCTCTTGTCAATAAATATTTCTCGACAAACAAATATCCAAGAGTAAGTGTAGCTTCTTATCAAGTTTTATCATTTCACACAATTGGTCCTAGTTGGTTTTTGTCTTATCCAAGACATCACAACTTACCAATTTTAAATGTACAAGAATAAGAAACTTACTTATTCTACATTTGATAAGTGTTACAAACCTACTTAAGACTTGTCACTCAATTCACAATCTTGGAATATAACTCTAAGACTTGATATTGGAATGAAGTATGATTGACTTATTGATTTAGCTATTTCCATAATTCTCGATTCCTCTTCTTAGACATACAAATGCACTAAGACTCACTTAGAGGACCAATTGAGAAATAGTTCTTAATCATTAAGACTTATCATAGACTCACTTAGAGGACCAGTTGAGAAATAGTTCTTAATCATTAAGACTTATCAGAAAACACAATAAAAGGTACTCTCCCTTCTTCTTAGAATAGAGAAACTTTTTATCTTTCTGCCTACTTGATTCTTCTTATTCGTTCTGCTATTGATTGAAGCTCTTTCAATCAACTCAGAATTATACTTAATCTTATAAGTATAACCATATTTACTAAACTTTAGTAAATCATGACGAATATCTTTATCACTCTTGTGATGGATTTGATCAACGCACAACCTAGTGTACTTGATCTCCTAGTCCTTCTTTTTCTAATTTCCAAATATGAAGTTTCTCATTCATCACACAACCTACTTGTATGATTCCAAGTTTCTGTCCAATTGAAACTTGGGCGATGAGAATCTTCCTTTATTTGGCAAATTCTCGACATTTCCACAAATAACATAATTAAGAATCAAATCCATTATTGTTAATAATAGAAACAATTAAACATCAATTTTTCATACACACCATCGCAAGGATAAATAAATAAGATAAAATCAAAATTTATTTTATTGCGGAAAAATCTGTCCTTACAATGCAGTTCAACTGAAAACTATGCTATTACATATTTCTTAGCAATTTATCCTAACTCTAAAGTAGCAGCTCAAAAATCCAATCGAAAAACATTTCTTCACGATCAGATTCAGCACGCTTCTTCCTTAAGCTTCATTTCTTTTCTTTGATCCTGCAAAACATCAAAATGTAATCTTATCACATCATGTATTAAGAATCAAAGGATAGGAACTTATAGAGTTAGTTAATGGATTTTACCTGAAGTAGAGCCATACGTCTTGACTCTCCCATCTCTTAGATCTCTCAGGTAAACAGGTCAGCTTCGTCTCCAATGCCCCTTCTCTTGGCAATAGAAGCAAATGGACTCTTTTGGAATGGCACAAGGAACTATCTTAGAATTTACCTTTTCTGGATTTCCAACGTCACCATTTTCAATGTCCATTGAAGTTTGGGAGTTTGATTCACCAGACAAATTTGCTTGATTAGCACGCCAAATCATTACTGATTCAGCAGCTATAAGCAAATAGGTCAAATCAATGAGGGTCACGTCATGGTTCATCATATAGTACTCTCTAACGAACTCACTATATGATTCAGGAAGCGACTGAAGAACCCAGTCAACAGCCAACTCACCTGAAATCTCGACACCCAACATCCTTAACTTGTCAATGTATGACTTTATCTCCAAGACGTGTGCACACACAGGTTTTCCATCTTCGTGTTTACTTGCCAATAGGGCTTGAGTGAGCTTGAACTTTTCAAGCCTTTGAACTTGTGGGTTAGGGAGAATAATTGGAGGAGGTGGAGGAAGTGAAGCATGACTCTCATTTCCTTGATCGTATCATTGAACATCATCTTCATTTGGAAAGCTTGTTCCAAGGGACTTGGGAAGACCATTGTAAGATTTAGACATCTACAAAATGGGAGAAAATTCAAGTTAGTTGATAAGAATCCTTGATGTAACACCCAAACGAAACATCAAGGCTAGGATCCAACACAATACTCTACAACCTAGAAGAGGGATGTCGTAATCTAGTTGCAGAATATTTGAAGGTAGGTAAATGACGATTTACCAATTTCCACCATGAAAAACGAAAAGAATTTAAGTTTTAAATGAATTGAAATTCCTAGATCTTTTGAGATTCATTGAACTTTTCAATGGCGTGTTTAATCTCGATTATGCCCTTCAGGTTTGCGACTGGGATGCCGAGGATCACAAACAAGGTGTGAATAACCGTGCGAATCACGTGGTGCACCCAATGCTACTATCACCTAATCAATGTGCCGGTTAGCCACACACGCTCCATTGATCTACGATAAACACCGAGCCACCCTTCGCCACCAATGTCAATCCCAAATTAGTGTGCCTGTTAACCACACACGCTCCACTAACGTTTGACAAGGGTACGAAGTGTAATTCCATGGATTAGCATACAATTTCACATTTTGCCTAAAGTAACTATGATTCGGGAATTTGTAAAAGCATTTAGTTACTTTGTACTTCATTATACTTATAATGGAAGGTTTCGTCCTATCCTACCCGTTCGGCTAACGACCCTCCATTAGTCAAGAGTGCGGTGGGTAAGAGTGGATACCCATTCAATCGCCATTTTATAGGCAATTTCCTTAAACACCCCTTGTAGACCAGCTTCGTGAATGAGGCCTACTAACGGTAAGACTGACTCTTTACTCATAGATATATATAATATTAGACTTTTAATGTTATATATAGTATAGGGTGTATTTTACACTTTTAAAATACTAGGTGGTCTAATTTAATTAATTATACTTTTAATTTAATTAAATGTAAACCAAAAAAACTTTATGGATTTATTAACTCTCTTTTAATTATACACTTTAATTAATTAACAAAACCATATGGGTGTAATTTGAACTTTTTCAAAATACGAGGGTTTTAGAATTTAACATTTAAAAATTAAACTTTTAATCAACTTTTAATTTCCAAAACTTGAGGGCAAGTTTTGAAACTTTTCAAAACATTTGGGATTAGAATTTAAATATTTCAAAATTAACTTTTAATCAAAAAATTAAATTCCAAACTTGAGGGCAAGTTTCGAAACTTTTTCAAAACATTAGGGTTCAACTATTCAAATTTCAAAAACAAAACTTTTAAGTTCAAATTTAAACTATAAAACCTAAACGGGAAAATAGAAACTTTTTCACAAGATAATTCAAATCTAAATTACAAATAATCAAACTTTATCTAATAAAACAAATGATTATCTAAATTTCGACAATTATCTTCTATTTTGGCCAGGATAATAACCATATATACATAAAATTCGGATTTTATTGATAAAAACTGTTTTGGTAATTATCCCACAGCAAAATAGGCAAGAAAATCGCAAAAACAGGCTGCCAGATCCATGGACTCGTCGAGTCAGGGACTGGACTCGCCGAGTCGGCCTGACTCGCCGAGTTCATCCATTGACTCGCCGAGTTAGTAAGGCAGGGGGCAAAAAAAACTTCGTTTTTCATGCAAAAATCGATCAATCAAGCATCAAATTCACTAACAAACAGCCCTAGGCTCTGATACCACTGATGGGTTTCGAGCAATACATCATTCCTATGGTGTACATGCAAACCCTAATAGCTTTTGGATCTAGTTTGTCTAATGAACATGCAATTGAGTATCCAAATCTATAAACCCTAGATCTATCATATAAGAACTGAAATAAGGGTTTAGTAATTACCTTTGATTGTTATATAGTAATAACAATCAATTCCTTGCTTTGATTGGCTTCAGAAAGCTTAGTGCCTCAAGTGTTGCACCTCTAATGGAGTCACAAACACCACTAAGCAATTGGATGAAGGAGAGAAGAGAGGGGAGGCACCAAAAACGGCTGGAAACCCTAATCCAAGTGTTAGCCACGTTTTTGGTGCCCAAGGGTTCCTTATATACTTAGGCTATTAGTGTTATCCAACAAGGAAACCCTAATTTGACTGCTTAAGCCCTAAGCAGCCCATGGACCCCTTCTGGAACATGCCTTGGACGATTTCTAATGGGCTTTCCCATAGAATTCGTCCAACCTATTATTCCAAGGTGATCCATAGCCCAATTGCAATTATCCTATAATTACAATTTCAGTCCCCTAAGTTTAATTAATCTCTTTTAGCCACATAATTAATTCTTTATTAATTCTTGACTAATATTAATTAAACAATATGATTTCTCCTTTAATATATTATTCTCATAATATATTAATAAATCATAATTAAACCTTTTTCTCCTTAATTCATCCTACATATTGCTATGGTGAAGGCAACCCAAAAGGACCATGCTCATAATCGGGTCAAGTACATACCAAAATAGTTATGGACTTAGACACTAATCCAACAATAAACCTAAGAAAGTAGCGATAGAACACAAACTCAAGTATGCGATTTTAGGATAACAACAAGGTTGGCATAATAAACCCTACAAAATATTTCAAAGTATACAAAACCTATGAACTCACCAAAATTATGTTAACCTTTCAAACTACATGTATTCTCAGGAGAATGAATGCGAAAGGACATGATCAAGACCCAAGTGATGCAGCAAAAGACTTATGTGTTTTATTATTGTACTTTGCTTTCATAACGTACTTGTAACTTGAACACATGTGTAACATATATTACTTAATAAAAAGTAACGTTTGCATAATATTTGTGTATTATTCAATGTAATTTTGTATCCATGATCTAACATCCTAACGTCTCACAACGCGACGTTTTCGCCACCGGCCGGGGATGTGACAATATTCCATGTTACATTAAAAGTTTCCATGCTTAGAATATATCTATATCTTTCTTGATTTCTAGAATATATGTTTCTTTTCCTAGGTCTCTCAATTTTTTTTCCACGCCAAGACTTGACATCTTGTAAAGTTGGAATATCATTGCACATGAGAAGTACGTCATCAACATACAACATCAGAAAGACAATATCTCTCCTAATAGCTCTAATGTAAACACATGAATCATATTGATTTTAAGCAAAACCAAACTCTTTGATTTTCTTATCAATTCGAATATTCCAGTTCCTAGATGTTTGCTTCAATCCATATATGTATATTTGAATCTTTCCCACTCTCTAGGGATACAATGAAGTTACCAACCCTTATGGTTGCAACATGTATACATCCTCGCTATAGTGACCATTCGAGAAACCTAATTGTTGCTTCCATAAACCCAATTATAAACCTAATGCAAATGATACGTCACTATATGACACATAGAAGACTTTTAGTATTTGCAGCAAAGTTGTAAACAATAAAGTCTTGAGAATTATATAGACCCAAGATTCCATCATGTGTCATGTATAAATAACCTTGTATATGGTTCAAAGACCACAACAGATGGACTATGTGTGTTTTCGTTTGTGACATTATTATATTTGTGGCTCATATAGGTTGTAATCAAATGTGCATTTGATTGGGTAGCTTTCGCATCATTTAGTAATTCTAGACATACGTGGATATTATTCGAGTATCCCTTAATCTAGAAATTTTGGGCTGTCAATGTGGATCTTCGTTATGTCCTTTAGACCTTTACCCTGTTTGTGATAGTGTTCTAAAAGTGGATGATCATTTGTTTTTGAATTGTGAAATAGCCATCACTATTTAGGAGAAAATGCTTAGGTGGTGGGTCTTTCCTTCCCTTGTTTTGGGTAGTGACAGTCTCTTGACTATTGTCGATTCAATGTTTCCCAAAGAGAGACAAAAATGAGAGTTTCGGTGTGGTTATTCAGACTACTTTTGGGTGCTGTATAATTCCATATAATATAATTTGAAGGAGGAGAAAACTGCATTAAGATTCTTTGTTCGAATCTATATATTTTTCCCTCCCTTTTAGTTGTCTAGCTAGTCATATTACGAGGTATAGAATTGACCGACATATTTGGCTATGGTCTATGTACTTAACCCTTTTCTTTGTTATAATTGTGACTTTCAGCAATTGTTGGTCTTTTTTATTAAATCTCTGTTCTAAAAAAGAACAACTAATAAGAGCATAGTTGTTGATGGATAGTTATATAAAAGACATAATGAAACAGAGAGAGAAATTTAGGGAGAATAGTGTTTATTCATATTCCCGTATATCTGTCTATGTAGCCGAATAACAAAGCAACATAATAACACAATTAGTTAGGCACAACATTAGGTTGTGAGGTGTCTACGTTGTGCATGTTTACTAGACTCTTATAGCATAACGTAGGACTTCACGTATCATATATAACTTGTACAGTTATGTGTTAAATATAATCATAAAAATACGGCAATAACTAATTAAGATAATAATAGCAGATAGATTAAAAACCGATTTAGAAGTCGGGTTTTAAATTCCTTTTAGGAAATTCGACACATCTATTTATAAAATATTTGTACTCCTTTGATCCACTAGAGATATAATATATAGCTAATAGACTCATGTATAACTAATAAAATGGACTATAACTAATAAAAATACGGCAATAACTAATTAAGATAATAATAGTAGATGGATTAAAAACCGATTTAGAAGCCGGGTTTTAAATTCCTTTTAGGAAATTCGACACATCTATTTATAAAATTTTTGTACTCCTTTGATCCACTAGAGATATAATATATAGCTAATAGACTCATGTATAACTAATAAAATGGACTATCACCTACAAATTTTTATTTTATTTTTAAGACAAAATTTCACTATCGGTCCCATGGTTTACAGAAAATATCACTTTAAAAATAGTTTGTCCTTATGGTTTCAAAAATCATGCATAGTTTGTCCTTTTCTCTAACTCCATTAGAGACGAGATGTTAAATCTAAATAAAATGACTAAAATACTCTTAATTTTATCTTTATGTTATTTCACCATTTAAAAAAAAATATGGGGACCAAGTGTGTAAATAAATAAAAACTTAAATAAGCACCCAATGTTTTTTTTGTTTCATCTTTCCCCTCCCAACATCATCTTCACCTCCCGAGCCTTTTGCAACTGCGATGAGATATTCTAATAACAAAATGAAAACCATAATATGAAGATTAATATATGTGTGTATGGAGGTGGATTGATCGAATAGGCCACCACTACAGCCCCCGTCTCACTATCTTCCACCCTCGACCATTCTTCTTCATCCATAGAACCGCCTTTAACCACCATAGAACCACCCACAACCCTTATGTGGTTGTTCTAAAACTCATTTCTCTTATCATCGAATCAAATTAGGTCTAGTTTTCTTTTCAGCAACCACCTTCACCACTTGAAGATAGTGGAGGAATTCCGCCGCCTGTCGCTCCTTTACAACTATCATCAAACCCAATCCCGTCACGGAAGAAGCAATGCCCATCATCTACCTGTTGGGTTTTAGTATACTACAACATCCTATGGTGTACATGCAACCCTATAAACCTTGGATCTATGTTTTCTCTATTATACATGCAAATATTAACTTTTCCAAGGTTTCATCCTAACTAGCATATTATGAAGCATCTATACTACAAAGTTCTAGTTAAATGACATACCTTTTGATGTAGCTTGATGTCTTCAAGCTTTAAGAGCTTAGCCCCAATAGTGTGGAAGCCTCAAATGGAATCACAAATCACCAAAACACCTTGGAAGAACTTGAGAGAATATGTATGCACACTAAAATCGGCCCACTCTTTTTTTCACACACTTGTGCCAATTTTGTGAGCCAAGGACCCCTTTATATATTATGGAGGATTAAGGTTACATCCATGTAAACCCTAATACACATGACCTTTCATTTACATAGGATCCATGGGTTAAAAGCTCCATGGACCATCCATGAAAGCTTAGCCCAACCTAAATGAACTTGGCCCATTCCATATATATAAGAGTCCATATTTAATTAGTTCTTTTTGATCACTTAATTAATTCTAAATTAATTCTTGATCAATAATAATTAAATAATATAATTCCATATTAATATATTAGAACTTATAATATATTAATATAAATCATAAATATACTATTCTCAAAAGACTATCCATATAAATTGTGCCGGTGAAGTGCAACCCAAATGGACCATGTCGGGTCGGGTCAAGTACATAACAAATATAGTTATGGACTTAGACGTTAATCCAACAGTCTCCCACTTGGATAAGTCTAAAACTATTATTGAGTATGACTTCAAAACCTAACTGGCAATCGTAGCTCTTAAAGCCGCTGTCGAACTCTGACCTTGTCAATGACTTGTCCATTAGATAAGGGATCATATATTCCTCCATTCTAGATATCATATGGACTGAGACATGGATTACAATCATTCTCTTTGTCCATTTGTTGTTTCCCGATTTTCGATTTATGATGACTGACTGATTGAACAAATCAAATCAGTCCTGGCTTGGCCAAGCACTCACATGTGTCATCGCTAAATCATCGAGGGGCCCACAGATATCGCTTTTATCCCGAAGGTAAATGGAATGGATAAACTTCCACTCATATGGCTTGTTCTACTACTTGTTGAATCATACACAAAGGCACGTTTTATAACATCGAGTTACCAAATGCATTTTCATGCAATCAATGTATAACCAACTC